>NC_090335.1:54383316-55671011 GCF_035084215.1 Heptranchias perlo
ACTCGAGCTGTGGCCTAACCAATGTTTTATATAGTTCTAGCATAACCTCCCTGCTCTTATATTCTATACCTCAGCTAATAAAGGAAAGTATCCCATACGCCTTATTAACCAACTTATCTACCTGTCCTGCTACCTTCAGGGATCTGTGGACATGCACGCCAAGGTCCCTCACTTCCTCTACAGCTCTCAGTATCCTCCCATTTATTGTGTATTCCCTTGCCTTGTTTGCCTGCCCCAAATGCATTACCTCACACTTCTCTGGATTGAATTCCATTTGCCACTTTTCTGCCCACCTGACCAGTCCATTGATATCTTCCTGCAGTCTACTGCTTTCCTTCTCTCTACCAACCACACGGCCAATTTTTGTATCATTTGCAAACTTCTTGATCAAGCCCCCCACATTCAAGTCCAGATCACTAATAAATACCACAAAAAGCAAGGGACCCCACTGGAAACAGCCATCCACTCACAAAAACACCCGTCAACTATTCCCTTTGCTTCCTGCCACTGACCAATTTTAGATCCAACTAGCCACTTTCCCTTGGACCCCATGGGCTTTTACTTTTTTGACCAGTCTGCCACGTGGGACCTTGTCAAAAGCCTTGCTAAAATCCATGCACACATCATCAAATGCATTACCCTCATCGACCCTCCTTGTTACCACCTCAAAAAATTCAATCAAGTTAGTCAGATCCTTAACAAATCTATGCTGACTGTCCTTGATTAACCCGTGCATTTCTAAATGACGATTTATGCTGTCCCTCCGAACTAATTCCAATAATTTGCCCACCACCGAGGTTAGACTGACTAGCCAATAACTACTCGGTCTATCTCTTTCTCCCTTTTTAAACAACAGTACATTAGCAGTCCTCCAATCCTCTGGCACCACGCCTGTAGCCAGGGAGGATCGGAAAATGATGGTCAGTTAGAATGTGGAACTTGCTACCACATGGAGTAGTTGAGGCAAATAGCATAGATGCATTTAAGGAGAAGCTAGATAAGGGAGAAAAGACGAGGGAGGATATGCTGATAAAGTTAGATGAAGTGGGGTGGGAGGTGGCTCCCGTGGAGCACAAACATCAACACAGATCAGTTGGGCCGAATGGCCTGTTTGTGTGCTGTAAATTCTACGTAATCTCCATTTTCGAGCAGTCGCTTCTAGCTGTACTTCAGTCTTCAGTTAGGGGGCATAATGCACTGCGTCTTTGGCAATGCAGCTTTGTATTCAGCTAACAGTGAATGCAGCTTCGAAATGCAGGGCTGATCGTGGTGCTTTCTCGCGGTACATCAGATGAAATCAGTTAACTACAGCACAGTCCTCAAGTAATTCCACCAGTCAAACTACTTACTGAATACAGACATGTTCAAATTTCAGGTGGAGTGGGCAATGTATGACCTGCAGCTTCCGACTCCATCTCTATCACTGATGTGGAGATGCCGGTGATGGACTGGGGTGGACAAATGTACGGAGTCGTACAACACCAGGTTATAGTCCCAACAGCTTTATTTGAAATCACAAGCTTTCGGAGCTTTGCTCCTTCGTCACGAAGGAGCAAAGCTCCGAAAGCTTGTGATTTCAAATAAAGCTGTTGGGACTATAACCTGGTGTTGTACGACGCCGTACATCTCTATCACTGGAAGAGACAGGGCGTCATTTAGCATGGAAACATCGAAATTCACATGGCTGTGTGACAGTTCGGCTTTTTATGTTTTCCTGCAAGTGTTGTTCTGTTCAACTTTGGGAAAATTATATCAAGTAAAATTATATTGATGTTTGATATTGAGAAAAGCCCCTATGAACTGGTCAATGAGAAAGACTCGATTTATGTAACTTTGTGTGCTAACGGAAATTGTACATTATGTTCGCGCAATGGCTTAGGCAGAATACAGATTTTAAGATAATAAAAATGTGCAGTTTCAAAATGTTTCTGAATTCTGCAGAGTTTGAATGAACGCTTTACCCTGTCTTCACTTAAAGGATTTTCCATTTTCACAGGTTTGATTATATGGCATTTATCTTTTTTTATTATTCATTCATGGGATGTGGGCGTCACTAGCGAGGCCAGCATTTATTGCCCATCCCTAATTGCCCTTGAGAAGGTGGTGGTATGCCGCCTTGAACCGCTGCAGTCCGTGAGGTGAAGGTTCTCCCACAGTGCTGTTAGGGAGTTCCTAATTGCGTGACATCGGATCATGTGATCATGAGCACATGAACACCTCCATGACTGCCCTGTTGCAGGTGAAGGTTTAATTAAATTCCTGTGAACGCAAAGGAAGAGGCGATCAACGTAAATATGCAAACAAACTGAGCCAGGAAGGTCAAAAGAGGCACACAGACACGAACCGCCAACACAAAATACTTTTCTCCTGGGCTGCAAACAGCAGTGCTCAGGAGATCGTCCTCCGTTCCAGAAGAGTCTCAGACAATCCGGTGCTCAACATTGTGACAGAATGCAAATGGAAAAATGTATACCGACTAACATGGTCATTCTTTACCTTAGTGAGAACATACACATTAAGTATAAGAAGTTATATCAACTAATCAGTTAGTTGAGGGTAAATGAGGTCACGTTCTTTTAATGTCCTGCACAAGTAATTCAGTAGTCAGAATTAATTTTGGGTTGACTTTGATTGTAAATCAAGATTTAATTTTGGTTATAAATAATGATCACACTCATTTCTATAATACTGTACAATATGCTTTATTGCCTGCTAGGAAATAATGATAGAGAATAACACTGCAGCAGCATACAGCATTATAACAGAGGAAAAAGGAAATCTGTGTTTCAATCACAAAACTAAACAGACAGGCAATAAACAGTACGCAATATAAAATGATCATCTGTCAAATTATGCAACTTTTATATAATTAGTGGCTTTAAACTCTTAATTATCAGTAGTAAAATTTCTGAATTCAATTTCTACAGAGCATATTAGTAAGAAATATATAAGGGACTCTGCTCAAAGCAATACAAAGGAGCTATATACACAGGCACCTTCTGTTTAACAAGAACTGATTCTCATGTAATGGGGATATCCTAACATCACCAAGAATTTTGCTTCACTGAAATTACTCTTCTAGGAACATCAAAATGATAACCTACAGCAGTTACCATAAGTGTGTTTAACCAAATAGCTTACAACCACATTCACTCGGCAAGATTAAACTGAGGGTGACATTCAATCATACCATGTACCCTTTCAATTAATGTTCTGAACTGTAGTACACTATTGAACATTGTACAGCTAAAGGCTCTATGTCATCTACTTTGTTGCCTGCAACAAGAGAGAAAAGGCAAATATTTCAGTATCGTGATGATGTCGCTGAATATTAACGTCGTCACATCTGATCTGTGCATGCCTAATAGTGTACTGATCCTACAAGTAATTTAAAATGCCACTGCCACAGGAACCACAATTAGCCCTTTTCAGACATTGTGGGTCTACCCAGAACAAATCATGAGATGACACAGGGCCTTTAAGACTTAATTCTTACTGCAGTAGATCTCAATACTTCACACTTGATGTCAGGATTGCTCGTCGTTGAACAGCCAGCTCTTTGGAAGTGCGTTGACTGGGACAACAACATAATTTAAGAAACCTGTTAAACAAGTTTGTATAATAGGAACCAGGGCTGATCAAAAAAAATACTGGTCAGCCCTCCGCTTGTGACTTTTGGGTCTGTACAAACAGCCATCTTATGGGCAATGTAATTGCGTCACTAATCTGGCTACTCTGGTGAATTAAGTGATGTTGTAAAGTGTCTGATACATGAATTTGATTAAGGTAATTAGAGGTTTCAGCACCTTCCTTAGTTTTCAAACTGTCGATGGATAATTTGCAACCAAAACACTGCCAAAGTGACACTTTTGGTATCAATGGCTACATTTGCACATCTGAAACTCTATTTACATTTTACTGATATAAACAATTTGAAGTACGCGGATCAAAGGCCTCCAAAAACTGAATTGAAGAACTGCTGATTGTGATTTGTCTCATTAAAGGAGGAACATTTGCACAATTTTGGCCTGTTGCTGATGTAGTGTTAACATCAAAACCATTGGATCATTAGTGGACAATGGCCCAGTTCCCTGCACCATACACCCAAAAGATAGAATGGAAGTGAGCCAGTGGGTTCTTTCCAGCCTCCGGGAGCTACATCAATGAAAGTTCATTTGCTATGAATGTCCAAAGGAAGTGTTCCATACCTTTCCATGCATCTGTAAAGATTGGGCAGTTGACATTTCATTTAGGACCCAAAAGATGGTATGATAACAGCACTGTTTAAACAAGACCACCAATCTAGACTTCAATTGGAATCAAAAACTATGCGAACAGTACAAAAACAATAGAATGGATGTTAATTAATAAATCACAAGGAGCAACTCCAAACAACTCTTTTTTTTAAAAAAATGACAGAATAAACAATTAATCTAATTGAAGTTTTCTTAGGGCCCATAATTAATTTATTTCATCACAGATGGACATAAGACTGTAATGCACATGTAAACTGTCATTCAACAGATGCTATGGATGTGTAAAGTTTAAGCTGTGCAACTTTGCTCCTCTTTTTTACAAACTGAACACATTTTTACATGTAGTCTACTCTTAATTCAAAGTTGCTTAATTCAAATTATCTGATTATTCAATTTTTAAGCATTAAATTCCCACTCTGCTGTGTTATTTACATTGTTTAATTCAAAATATTAGCGAATTCAATTTTTTTTTAAGTGCAAAGAATGACTGAAATATCAGAAGAATGTATAAACCTCTGTCTGTTGGTATGGAACAAGTAAGTGGGGGTCTTCCTTTAAACAGTCTCAGAGTATTATAACCAAACCCCATAGGTTACAGTTCACATGTTTACAAAGATTAATGTTGGTCTTCTAGGCTGGTCAACATGGCTTTGGCTGTCTGCTGTAAACTAAGTATTCATATATCTGCCTTTTATTCTAAAGAAATATAATTCCTTTAATACTTCTTGTGAATCAGGAAACATCCCTGCATTTTTGGTATTAAATTTAAAATCAATTGTACATCATTACACCATTCCAAACCCTTCCCCCCCCAATCAAAAAAAATTAAATATTTCAGCCTATTTGTTGAACCACCATTTAAAAATATACTACTGGAATCATTTTGATAATTGGCCTAAAACAAATTTGAATTTATAAAATATGTAACTGCACCATACATTTGGTCAAAAATACAGGTGTATCGCTCAGCTCTCTGCAACCAATGATAGGCCACGTTCCATGCTTCTAATAGTGGGCTATGCTTTAGTACTGTACATCCTCGCTATTGTTATTTGGGTGCTCTACTACTGGTCTTGCTGCTTTGGCCAGGATTTGAACCTGTGACCAAAAGGGTATGACACAAACATATTGGCTGGTACACACAACTGGGTCAGTAGAGTTATTTTTCTTCCAAATCTATATTTTCCAAAAATTAAACTTTTTCTCAGTTCAGAATCAAATACTATGTAAAAAATTCTATTACGAAAGATCTCTAACTACAAGGTATTACTGCAGCAATTATAAATAAGACATCACCATAATAAAAAAGTTTAACTTTTGCAAAGCTGTCTTTGTTTCCAATTCCAATCCAAAAAAAGTTGAATACCTTACTAAACATTTTTAAGGCCAAATAAAAATGTCTCCTAGAATACACTGCACATTTTGAGTTTGTTAAATATGCCTTACTATAGTACGTAAAAAAAAATCTTTTTTTCCAAGTTATATTATCCATTCTGTTAAAATTCTAACTTCATTTAAAATAAACATCTACGATAAAAAAAATGTGCACATTAGATCTGAGTTAGGAAATTTCATCTGCAAAGCATATTCTCACAACCGCAATGAAAGTATAAATCAACATCCCAGGTTCAGTTGTCTGAATGAAACACTAATTACCTGGCAGTAATAATTTGTTGCTATTTCAGGTCATTATTTAGAGTATTGTTTAATGACAAACTTATTAACTCTCGGCTCAGCAATTATTTATTTATATGACAAGAGTTCCCAAGGTAATCTTTCGTTAACTGAGTGACTTGCCAACTTGTTCATAAACAAAATTAAATGGGATAACTGTTTACAATCAGAATTAGTTAAATTTCCAGTCTTCATATGTAGGATATGGAGTCACGCCTTTAAGACTGCTATGTTGTTTTGCCTCTTTTCTGTATCCATACAAGAGAAGAAAGAACTCCAAATACACACACACACAATGTCATTCTTAGAACCGTCACACCCAATTGCACTCAAGAATGGAAAAACCAATAGTAATCAATTTATTCAGGGGCTACAGTAAATTATCAGTTATATACTAAAGTTATACTAAAACCCTTAACACTAAAACCCTTAATCAGAATTTACTAGTATAAATTATTTGGATGCAACTTTTTAAATAAAACACTTACATCAAGGATTAGATTAATCGTTTCTATACATCAGACTATAACTGACTGGACTATTCCCATACAAAATAATGGAAATTCTTGAGCAAATGGGTTCATATAGGGTAACCAACTTATATTATAACTTTTTTTTTACTAAGTCTCTTGCAATTATGGTTAGTGTGTATTAGTGACCACTTCAGTAATACTTTAAACTTCACATTTTTTGACAAGCAAAGATATGACAGTAGTATGGGATTTTTTGTTGCAAACACTTCCCTGCAGCAGGCATCATTAACCATCCCTAAATGGCATTTGTTTTTAAATGTTTCCAAATGACTCTAAAGAAAGTTACATTAAAAAAAAAATCAAATTGTGACAGAATTCTCATTCTACCACAGGAAATGCTTTTAAAAAAGAACTTCCTGTTTGCAACTCAATTATCAGACACTTACAACAGTAATAAGCAGTTGGGCACAATCAAAACTGGTACTTTATCACATCCATCATCTCACCAACAGTTGCAGTTTGATTTCATTGTCCTTCAACAATTACCCAGTATATTCTTACAAAAAATAACAACTGACTGGGTAATTTTGAAAACTATCTTGCTGATAATTTCCTTCACCTCTAACCAATGTATTTAAAAAGATGGAGTGTGAAAGCAGATATTCTGAGCCCTTTGAAAAACAACATATCTCCTATAGTTTTAAATAAAATTTGCTTTCTTTAATCTAATACTTCATTTGTAAATGAACGGTTAGACATTTAATTTCTTCATTAGATGGTAGGAGATTACACTATATGTTGTAATGCTTGAGTTAGTGCATTTTATTGGTTTATTCTGTGAAAATTCAACACAGTTGCTATAACTAATAGTGTAACATGAAATACCGGGTGTCAAATGCAGATCCATGGGCCATTGTATTGGGTTAGTAACACTATCAATCTCAGCAACACCAGTGGGTGGAACAATTTAGAAGTCTTGCAAAACCATTATTATTTCCACACATTTAACAGGGATATTACAATAGGATTTTTTCCCCTGTAGTAATAACCTTTGCATCCACCTATTAGCTTAACCCTTAATGATATGGCATGCATTTTTGCATCAAAATAATGTCTGGTTGTATAGTTCAACAATCCTAATCTATAAATGCTCCATGGATACTTAACTTTGTCCAACTGTAATATTCAACATTAATAATTAAATAAACCAAATGCCATAAGATCAAAATTATACTTTTTGAAAACGGTAGTGAACGTTTAGTGGCCAAAAGGTTAATCTCCTGTTTGTTAAATTTCCATTGTCGGAATTTCTTCGGGGTTTCTGCTTTTTGGCGGAACCTTGTGTACACACGTACACAAGATTTCTATCAAACTTCCGCCTAAGTTATAGTGTCGGAGAAGGAGAAGCCTCGAGGAAATTTCTGTATCCATTCAAATGTGTGCAAGGTCAAAATTTTAGAGTCTGCTAACGTTTTGAAAAAGGAAAATAAATAGTGAGTCATTCCTGAAACACAACAATGCCCATCTTCCTGTCCATTTCCACATAACAATAGAAAGAATAGTAAATTCACTCTGTGGTAACTCTTGCTGTTCTCGCTGCTTCTGACACAATTTATAGTAGTGAAAACAGAAACAGTAGTATATATGTATGAATTATCAATTCTCCGTGTTGTCCACTCTCATCCGTGAATGTTAACGCTCTTCGGTGTAAGCAAATGGGCACACTCCCATAATAAGCACCAGGATAGCTGATACATGTTACATTACTGCTTTTAAGAACTCACACATATCTATGTTGGTGACCAAATCTTGGGGTCTTTCACATGTTAAAAAAAAGTGATATCAAGTGCAATAAGCTATACTTCAAAATAGTCACACTCTTGTTATAAATCAAAAAAAGATCATAGTTAAACTCCATATCCCACCTATCAATGTCATGGAAATGTCACTTAATGGTAAAGGAAACAAAATAAATGCAAAAATACAATGAATTGTATTCTACTTGGTCAGGCATAAAAAGTAGACATTTTTCTCATTCTCAACTTTTGTGAAAAAGCATTATGAACATTTAAATACAGTAACTTTTGTGTACTTTTTTCCATTTTTAAATATTAGCTAGACTTTGGGCAAAAGCTGGTTTCTACTACGAGGAAAAGACATTATTTCTAATGACAAGCAAACAATGACAATTGCACAAAACTTTAACAAAATGTTCATAACAGCTAGAGTGACAGAGAGTAAATGAAATATTGTATAAAACAGTCACAAAAGGATCGATCATGTTACCAGGATGGGCTGTTGCAGCTTTTACTTGTTAAGCCAGTGAAAGAGATGTGCAAACCCCAAATCAATTGAGAAACTGTCCTACCCATCTAGAATCTTCCAGAAGTTGAGTACAATGCAGACTTACTCCAACTAATTCTACAAAGGTTATGGCTATAAAAGTTACAATATGCCACTTTTATTTAATGAGCAAATGCCATTTTTTGCTTAAGTTTAGTTTAGACCCTGATTGCCCCTTTAACTAACTTTAATCAATTCAATATTAATCTTACAGTCCAGCAAGTGTAAACAGCAAATTTCAGAATCCTCTTGTAAATGAAAACAGTGATTTTGTTTCCAATTATAATTGTGCTCTACAGCATCAGTTGCTGGATAAATTAATGGTGAACTTCAGATGCAAGTTAGGGAAAGGATTTTTGGTGTACATGTTCACACTTTTTTGTTGAGACAAGTGTACCCATTTCCTGGTAGCCAGCAGTGCAGGTTAAAACTTCAAAATAAAGCATACCATCAATGCAGCCCCAGCTTTCTCAAGGTCCAAGTACCTATTTTGGTACTGAGACCTGAATAGGAGTTTTAAACAGGTGAATTGAGTAAGGAACCAATTTGGAGGGGCAGGGGGGTAAGTTCACCCACCTTTCCCAGTGATAATGATGTAGAAGGGCTGGTCCCTTATGTCACTCTCGGGTTTGCACATTCCCAGCCAAAACTATACCTCATTTTGTCAAAGAACTTGGCAGGTTAGCTCTCTGATTGATGTCTGGAGATTCAGGGAGTTGAATGCATCAGTTCTACCAGCCTGGACAGTGTTTGGATCTAGCTGATAGTTTTATTTGCTCCACTTTACTGTATCAAAAGCAGAAGTAGGAACTATAAACTGGCACAAAATGGCAGTGAAACCTGTATTAGGTTGCAAGTTTCCAATAATAAAAAGGTGCAAACCCTATTAGTAGAACTTTCCTAAGCCACTGAAATAGATGTTTACCTAATTTGAAATCGTGCAGATAGGTCTATCCAGCTTTGTGTGTTCTGCATACTTCTGCCAATTTACTTTCCTCCACATTTTTCTCCATGCTCTTTTTCTCCTGAAGGTAATAATTTATGCTGATGTATGGTTCTTTATATGCCTACAGCCCTATTATTCCCTCCTCCCCACCCCTACCCCGTGATAATTCTTTATGCGAATGCCGATGGGCTATTTGACTGTGGAGCCAGCACAGTTGAGCTCAATTCGATCTTCACCTGGTACCCACATGTATACATTTTCAGCAGGGGTGGGGTTACTGGAAAACCAGGAACCCTGGCTGATCTTCTCTGCGGTGCTGAGGACAAATGAAGGACCACCAGTGAAATTAATTGATGCAGTACAAGATCACAAATCAAAACTGGGATCTTGATGGTTTGTACCACCTGGCATCACATCAGGTGATTCATTTATCTACCAAGTCACAATGGAAACCTATTTTATGTCGGTTTAAAAAATCCTTTATATGATTAATATTTCCACCATACTATTTGTATTTTCTTATTCTTTGGGGCAAACACTACATATCTTCAAAGTGTCCATCTGGTGGCTCAGCTGAGGCCAAGTCAAGCTCATCCACTGAGGGTGAAAAAGCAAATTAAGCCGACATTGAAGGCTGGAATTCAAAGTTAGGCGTTTTGAATGAATCTATAACTGTCATCATAGATGTTGCATTAAAGAAGAGTGCTTGTATATCTTGAAAACCACAAATAAGTGTATTTCTCAAAACCACTGTCACATGCACCCTTCTGGATTCACTAATTCCATTTTTTTGGCCACCAATCTTTATTATGAAGCCGCTTGTTCTTAGAAGTTGAATATGGTTGTCAAATGTTTAACATTACAAATGAAACCTGCTATGAGTATGACCAATTTACCAAGAAATATTATACTTAGATCAGGACTTCTACTGAATAAGAATATGTTGATAACTTATTCTTGAAGTCAGACCATGCTTAGGTTTAACACGTATTTATCCAGGCTGCAAGATATATAGTGTATCAGCTAATTTTGTTTAGTTTAAACAGGAGCAACTAATACATATTCCATTATAACTGTGCCAATTCATTGTAGTTAACAGCTTTTTATTGCAAATTCCAGTCACAATCTTCTAAAAGAACAAAACATCTCTGAAATGTACTATTCCTTTCTGTGCTGCTTATAAAAAATGGATATAATACATACAGTACACTGAATAACCCTGCAGGTTTCCCGAAAATTAGACATGCTCTTACACAATCCATATCTGATGTTTGTTGGTGTCAAGAATGTTGAACTAACAACCATAATGCAGACAACAACTGGTGTTGTATTACTGTGACTTCACTGAACAGCTTAAGAACTGAGTTTGAGTGAGTGCTGATTACTTTACTACTCCTCAGATTTGTGCAACTGCCTTAAAACCTCCTTTACAGTCCCCAGTTGTTTTCCATTCTGGTAACATGATCTTCAACCGATATGGGAAGAAAAATACTTTGCATTCAAGCTAAGCAGTACTAAACATCAGTAATTCTAGCTGTTGGTCTGACAGAAGACTTTTTTTTTCTTTGTGCTGATATACTTCTGCAACCTGAAATAAAACCTGAATATCTCCTCTGTAATTTGCTGAATTAGTAACCCTACAACCATCATAATAATCATTCACTGTAAAAAACACAGCAGTGCAACAGTTGGGACCTAAAAAGCTTTGCAGGATTTCTGCCACTATTAGTGCCTAATTGCTTAAAAAATAAGCAAATTACTTTACACATCTTAACAGTATATTGGAAAACAGTCACGTCCAGTAAACTGGCCCAATGCAGGGTCAGTGAGGTTTAGCAAGAGAAAGCAAAAACAATAGGCATTAAGTCATTATGGAAAACAAAAACAAGCAAAATGATTGTGTGTGTATAACAAAAAAAATGGTACCATCTGTACAGAGGCAGATTGTGCTATTAAACTCAACTACAGATTAAGAGAAGTTTTCAACTAAATAACGGTGCTGGTGAAATAAAATTTCTTAATGCAATGGGCCAATGTAAAGAATCTTCAATAATATTTTTTCTTGCCACATCATTTGAGTGATCAGGCAGAAGTTCATGATTAAACAGTTTCTGTGAAACTCAAATCATAATATGCTTTTTTTAAAAAAAGGAAAAAGAGAGAGATTGACAATATCTAGTTACTAGCACAGTGCATCAGTGTTACTTGAGAAAAGCTAGAAGTTGCAGGAAACTCGAGTAGCTCACACTCTGATCACGTAGCGTGTAGCTGCAAGAATTGCCAGTAGGTTTCATGGGCAGTTGTTCTGTGTAACAGCTATTTTTGTTTAAAAAAACCAGGTTGTCTTCAGATAGGGAGCAAAAGCTGAAGAAACTGGTTTAGCCCCATTCGTGAATGTTTGATGCTCAAATTCTGAGCCTGTCTGTGGGGCTCTGCTGAGCCAGTGTCTCCCAGCTGTTCTGTGAGGAACCCAGCCATGGAAGGTGAGACTCCCACAATGCAGTCAGTATCAGGTCATACTGACCCATCTCCTGTGTTTCAGACTTTGTAGGGATACAAAGTAATAATGCATTATTGGTCTGCACAGGAGATAAGTACTGGGGTTTGTGCCATTTCCTTGGGCTGTCCATCATGGTTCAGAGAAACTGCACGCTGACCTCTGCAGATGAAAGAAACAATGAGAATCAATACAACAGATACAGACACTGACAAACAAGATAGCTTCACTGTCAGAACTTTAAAGTCCAGATTTTCCTGGGGACTTGCACTTTGTAGTGGTGTATCTACTGACAAGCTTTCTGTATTCAAATAAAATCAGATTGAATTTGCAGTGAAGTACCCAAACCATACCACTAGATGGTGCAAACAAACAAACACTGCATATACAGAGACAGATATGCAAAAATAGCCTGGCTTGAACAGGACTGTCACTCATTCATTCTGTCCCCATTTTTATCATACATCATAGAATCTTACAGCACAGAAGGAGGCCATTCAGCTAATCATGTCTGTGCCAGCTCTTTGAAAGAGCTATCCAATTCGTCCCACTCCCCTGCTCTTTCCCCATTGCCCTGCATATATCCAATTCCCTTTTGAAAGTTACTATTGAATCTGTGCCCTCCACCCTTTCAGGCAATGCATTGCAGATCATAACTCGCTGCATCTAAAAATTGCTCCTCATCTCCCCTCTGGTTCATTTGCTAATTATTTAAACATGTGCCCTCTTTTTACCAACCCCTCCTGCCAGTGGAAACAGTTTCACCTTATTTACTTCCTCATAATTTTGCACACCTTCCCTTAACCTTCTCTGCTCTAAGAAGAACAATTTCAAGTTCTCTGGTCCCTCCACATAGACTGGTATTATATAACACTTTGATTTCCTATTTTTATTCCTGAAGCAGCAAAACTTATGACAATTTGGGAAGCAGAGAAGAAAAATAATAACGGAAAAAATTGACAGGAAGTACTCACAGATGCCAGATTTGTAATATACTGTAGATATAGGGGGCAGTTTTATGACCTTTGCTCCCAGGGAACACCCATTTCTTTAGGCCCAAAAGTCAAAGGAATCCTATTTTATTGGATCTCTGTCCTCTTCACGCTGCCTTCAGATTTGTAGGATTTCTTGGAAGTGGGGGGGGGGGGGGGGGAGGTGAGGTGCATGGAGCTGGGCAAGCAGGAAGGGATGATCCTGGCCTCCTGCCTTTTTTTCTTGGAACATGGGTGCCCAGTGAAACCTGGCGCTTTGGCCTTCCCCTGGACCCCACAAACCAGAGGATCTCAAAAGGTCCTATGAGCAAGCCAAAGACTGGATGGTAAGTTGGCACTTCAATTTTCTCCACCACCTCCAAAATATTTAAAGCTGTGCCCGGTTGAGGAAACATCAGTGCTCCTGTGCACTTTGGGTACTGTGCTCCTGTCCAGCACCAGTCAGAGAGGGAGGCTAGAAAAATCCACTCCATAGTATGGGCAGGTAACCAAAGAAATAGCACTAAATATAGTACAATACATTGTCATTTTTTAAAAAAATTAACCGAGGACCAGTGTGATTAACTAGTTTTATTTTAAAAACAACTTGTGTTATAGTAAAGAATTGAATGGTTTTACCATGGAACCTAGTTCTTGTCCAATTTATTAGTATAATCTTCATAATTTGTGAGCAATTCCTCTTCCTAAAATTAAAACAACTATTCTGCAGTTACTCACCAAGTACTCTTTTATAAAGTACCAGTAACTTATTAGTCAACTCACCTGTGCGCATTCTCCATTGCTGCAACCTCTGCCAACGCAGCTAAACTGAAGAATGCTGGGATAGCAGATGCAGTTTGCACGTCTGGTGAAATACTGGACGCCTGCTCAGTTTCTGAGCTACTGTAGTTGACTCCACTAACAAAAGTGTCTGTCTTTAGTGGCTGTTTTTTCTTCTCCTGCTTACATGGCATCTTCTCCTTTGTTAGATCTGCAGAAATTAAAAAGCAATTTTGAGGTAGGGATTATTGAAAGGGAAAAATACATTAAAATGTCAGTACATTTAAAAATAAATTACTTTCATTGCTTTATTAAGTTATTCCACTCCATGCATCCATCTTTGACTGAGGGTAGACCTGGCTTAAGGTCTCTGCCAATGGTACGGTGTAGCGAGCCATTAGGCCACACGATACATGCAAGGAGACCGGGTGACTTGGCCTGCTCATTATCTATTCTTGTGGGCAACTGCCTCACTTCTCATTACTACTTATACACGAGATCAGGAACTCACTATGAGACGAATCGTGGGCACAAACCTTTGTCCTACCACTTGAAGATAGAGGACTAATTACCATCAAAAAATATTGTGGAACCATCTTAAGAGTTACTAGGTATAGGGAGAAGTTGGTACACTTAAGGTGCAGTTATAGTTCTACCTTCTGTTGCTGTTTCCATGGAATTCCACTCCAACCTGACTCTAGAGCACTTTGTATAAGACCCTTTTGGGAGACCTCCTGGGCATTTATAAACTTAAACAGGGCTTATTAAATGTTTTGAGAAATTAAGTGCGCTTGCCTGGGCTCTCAATACGTTTAAAAATTTACCGGTTGGGAACAGAGCTCTGCATGTATGTGTAACACATACGCATAAACACACATAGGCAAAGTTCTCTCTTATCCATTCCTGTCAGATACTGGGTGCAGTCTTTATGGTACTGGACTAGCCACCCAGAGATTCCAATCTGGTAATTTATTGGCTAGCACCAGAACAAATGACCTTGACAGCTGCCAGATTGTTGTAAAATTCCTACTGCTTCATTAATGTCCTTCAGGGAAGGGCACCTGCCACCACTATCCAGTCTGACCTACATAAGTCGAGTCCACACTACTTAATTGACTCTTAATGCCCTCTCAAGTGGCATCAAGCTATTCAATTGTACAAACAAATCACTAAAGGAAAGTCCATCACCACCTTGTCAGGGCAACTTGGGATGGGCAATAAATGCAGCCTTGCCAGTGTCATCCACATCACAAGAACAAATAAAAAAAATAAACAAATAAGGTGCTGCATTTGTGAATCAATACTGTAGCTACTGATTTGAGATCAACAGCTAAGTATACTCAAAGCCTACATGTAATGTATGTGTAATGCACTCCTGCACACAAACACACAGAAAAGATCCAATCAAAATTAATTTGAATATTTTACAGAAAATTAAAATATGGTTCCAAATGGAAGTTGGTATCATAGGTTTTAATCAGATCCAAAATTAATACAGTAACTTCACTACTAATGGAGGTTTCTGGTGTGCTTTGTGTATAGTGATCTGGTAGAATAAAAGGATAGTAAATAAATTTATTACGAACCAAAATTCCCATTCAACTGTTTACCAGACATCAAGATCATGGAAGTCCAGTCTCTAGGAGTATCACTGTCCACTTTTATAAGAACACACACGCATGATGTGTACTCACCCCCTGCAGGTGACAATCGGCCATCAGCTGTTCGTATTAAGTGTGTTATTTTCGTTTTTCTGGCCTTGCGCTTTTGGCTGCCAACAAGGGGTTCTTGTGTCACTGCTGTTAGCGGGCTGCTTGGAACTGATGGTGCATGGTCCACCTTCTCCGCATGTTCCTCATTGTTTGTATCTTGTGGTGCTATGGCTGAAATATGAGAAACAAATAAGTTGAATTACCAACACACCACCACCAACGCCCAAAGATTCCTAATCAGTTGTGTCTCCCTCACTTGATCTAACTCTGTCAGTTTACCATTTATTTAGAGTACTTTGAACAAATGAAAGTGGTCTATATTGCTAATAATCTTTACTTAGTGTCTCCAACAGAAGAAACTATTTGATCTAAAAAGTATACATTATGTACACATTAACAGGAAATTCAGTCCATTGTATAAATGTTTTGCATGTGTAACCTCACTATCCAATGACATCACCGTAAAATATCGAGATGGGAAGCCAGGAATTTGTAGAATTCTTTTTCCTAGCTTCCAGGCCGATATTAAAATCCTTCAAAATTCATTCTATATGACACAAACATATGCCAAAAACAAAGGATTGTTACATCCAGGAAATCTTTTGAATTTGAAGGGAAGCCATATACAGTGTATGCAATATCAGTGGCCTTGGTACAATTGATTGTAGATAAGCACTTAACTGGCTGGATGTTTAGAACTTGTGTTGTACCTAATGCCTTCCTATATGTATAACAATTTCTAAAGCCAAATTTAAAACTTAAATAGGTTTTTTAACATAATACTTAGCACAGTACATTCCAAATTTCTGAACAGTAAAAATGTGATCACTTTTATACATAAGGCTTTATTCAGTGCTTTATATTGTTTGTTAGAATGAGTTGCTGAATAATTAAATGAACTGCGGTATAAAGATTTGCAATGCTGCTTTATGGAAAATTAATGATGCTCTTATTGAATTTAACTGAATATTAGAAACTATTAATGGCTATTCTAACTGGAGGCTGAGACATTATTGAAGACATTTGGTGGTTTGTCTCTAATAGAAATGAAACGTGTATTTTTGCAATAGGATCGGCACAAGATGGCGTCTTGGCTGCGCAAGCACGTTTCCAGCCTGATGTGCGCTGGACGCCATCTTGGTATAGGAGTTAGCGCATGCGCAAATACCGAACGCCAGCTGCATATAAAGTAAGGAGAAAATGGTTACAATCAGTCTGCAATGCTGATTTAAAGTGAAAGACACCATTTTGGTATTTAACGCTCAACCCAACGCACAGTCTTAACCCCGACCACCTGAATGTGTCTGAGTGTGCCTGGAGGACCCCCACCAGCGCTATTTAAAGGTACCATGCAGGATTTACAGGTTAGTGGCTGGATTATTGCTTCTGGCTGCAGAGACATTTGTAACTGTTTTAGAGGTCTCCTATACTTGAATACTAAGACGCGGGGACATAGTCTAACACTTAGAGCCAGGACGTGCAGGAGTGAATTTGGGAAACGCTTCTACACGCAAAGGGTGGGAGAAGTTTGGAACGCTCTTCTGCAAATGGCAATTGTGAATTCTAAATCTGAAATTTCTGTGAACCATGGGTATTAAGGGATATGGGGCTAAGGCGGGTATGTGGAGTTAGGTCACAGGTCTGCCATGATCTCATTGAATGGCAGAACAGGCTCGAGTGGCCAAATGCCACTGCCACTTGCTACCTCCTGATATGCGCCACCTTCTCCTGCAAGAAAGCGGGACGTGTGTCTGGGTGATGTGCCTGTCAGTGATAGCTGCCAGTGTATGTGGCCTGTAAATTGTGGGTGGGTGGCTTGTAACAGTGGCAATGTGTAAGGGTGAGAGGAAGCATTTGATTGGAAGAGTTGAGTACTGATGGTGAGGTCTGACATGCAGATTGGAGGATGTGATATTTAGTAGTGCACAACCTTTATTCAATGTTTTAATATAATTCATCAGTGTGCAAACATAGGGACGGGACCTGCATCTGTGTTTTACGTGTATGATATCTGATCTCCGCTCAGACTCCGTGCAGACTGTTATTATTAGTCAATAACAGGTACTGTCTACCTTTAAGAGATTTTAAGAGACATCCTCCCTTTAAGAGACTGGGGCTCCAGCTGCTGGTGGGAAGTGTGAATTGCATTGAATCGACGAATTTGAACGCAGCTTGCAGGAGAGTACTGAGGCAGGATGAAGTTCTCGTCCTACCTGTGCAGGGGCCATTGGCGTGGGTTAATAGCAGATCATGCTACCTATGCCCAATAATAGGCCCTATCGAATTTTTCCCCCTTAGTCTCAATTAGTGGCCCATGATTAGACCAGGGCAATTTGTTAGGTATGCTGATGTAACAGGTTGCAAAAAAAAAATTTTATTGCAGTAATCCATTTACTGACTGATCCACTTCAAAGTTAGTGTAACCTGTTCCATAGTTATTGTAATTTATGATCATTGTAATTTGAAGAGATTAGCCAGATATGATTACCATGGGTTTAATTATATTCCAGCAGACTGTTATGTCACAATATACAAGTCTCACAGGTGCACTTCAGTCATTAGAGACAATTTTACATACATGCTTTGGTGTATGTAACATCCTCTGTGAACAATTAAAAAGTTTTATGTGATATTTCCGTCCATGCTTCGTTATGTGCACATCTGTAGTTACAGCTCTTACATGGAAGCTTGACAATGCAAAACCTCTGAAAGGATTCGAGCGGAGGCGACCTCTTCCCTTACCCCCTCTCCCCATCAAAAAAATACTAAATAGCAAAATCAACCTTTATTAGTACCTTTATCAGTTAAATGATGCGTCTCCTTTTGGTGCTTAAACTTGCTGACTATTTTCTGAGATGGAGATGATCCTAAAAAAAATAAAAATATAAAAAAAAATGCTGGCTTTCACCAAATGGGTACCTGATGCCAACAGGATACATTGTAATCCCATAATCTGCTCCAACTAATGGAAAATGAAGGTACAGGTATGCCTTACACTACTTCAATCAGTGTTGGCACACTGGTCACTTTCAGTACAAGGACAGTATATCTGCTAACTTTTTTTGTAGAATTTATGAAGGAGGTGGTGGTGGTGACAGCAGTAGTGGCAGTGACCAGGTGTAAATATACACATTTAGCTGACTCTGAATAGGTCTCAGGAATGGCACAAAAGCAGTTGCTCTGACCACATCTGCCATCATAGTGGATAGTGTTCCAGAAAAAGTGAGCACCGTCTGCACTTAAATACTGAGAGCAAGTCTCCCTAAATTAAATAAAAATAAACATGTCCTTGCTGTAAGACTCCTGTCTTGTCATAGACAGAAATTCAATCTTCCACAATGTTGCTCTTCATATTTTATTGTGTTATACACTGGATCCTCCTGCCTGATCTATCCGGCACACGAAAACCTGTACTAGCCAAAGTGTTCAGCAACAGAATTGTTCAACAATATACACAAGGAGCCGACCAACCCAGAACCTACCAACCATAGGTCACTCCACCAGACAGCCACATTAAAGAAATCACTGAAACATCAATTTTAAGGATGTTGGTGGAAAGCTTCATTTTCCATTTGAACCAGGTTAAAAAACACATTTTGTTCTGACAAAAATGTAATAACGTTAGGCATATGCTTTGAGTCTGACTTCAAGTGTATACCAGTATCAAGCTTCTATGAGCCCAAGTTCATTACATTTCTGTCAGCACAGACCTTGCAAGATCTTTGTTAGTGGTTTTGCAGGTATTTCTGGTGCTCTGTTTAGAACTGTATCTTACTTCACCCTTACCATCCTGGCCCCCATGCTAGCTGGCATTGTAAATGGTTCCCTATCCTCAAGTACTCTCCCCCTCCCTTTCAAAACCACAGTCATCACACCCCTCCTCAAAAAACCCACCCTCACTCTGTGCTTGCAATCTAATGCCTCATCTCCAACTTCCCTTTCCTTGAATGTATTGTTACCTCCCAAATCAGTACCCATCTTTACCATAACTCCTTGTTTGAATCTCTCCAATCAGATTTCTGTCCCTGCCACAGCACAATAACAGCCCAAATCAAAGTCACAAATGACATCCTCTATGATCGTGATGATGGTGCACTATCCCTCCTCGTCCTAGTCAACATCTTTGCGGCCTTTGACATGACCGACCACACCATCCTCCTCCAATACCTCTCCTCCGTTGTCCAGCTCAGTGGGATTGCCCTCGCTTGGTTTCACTCTTACCTATCCAATCATAGCCAGAATATCTCCAGCAATGGCTTCGATTCCCACTCTCTGGAGTCCCCAGGATCTCTCCGTGGATATCTTCTTCCTCATCTACATGCTGTTCCTTGGCAACATCATCCGAAGACATGGGGCGAACTTCCACGTGTATAGTAACATCACCCAGCTCTACCTCTCCACCACCTCTCTCAACCCCACAATTGCTTCTGTGCTATCAGTCTGCTTATCTGACATTCAGTTCTGGTTGAGCTGAAATTTCTTCCAGTTAAACATCAGGAAGAGCGAAGCCATCATCTTTGACCCGCATCACAAATTGCATACACTTGCCACCAATTCCATCAGCCTCTCGGCCGCTGTCTTAAGTTGAACCAGACTGTTCACAATCTTGGTGTCCTATTTGACCCTCAGCTGAGTTTCCAACCACATATCCTCTCCACTACAAAGACTGCCTACTTCCACCTCCATAAAATCGCCTGCTTCCACCCCTATCTCAGCCCAACTGCTGCTGAAACCCTTATTCTTTATCTTTGCAGCCTCCAGACACAACCATTCCAACCTGGGTGGCCTCCCATCCTCAATGCTCTGTAAACTTAATTTCATTTAAAACTCTGCTGCTGTTTTCCTGTCCTGCACCAAATCCCACTCACCCACCACCCCTGTCCTTGCTGACATTGGTTACTAGTCCCCCATCGCTGCCAATTTAAAATTCTCATCCTCATGTTTAATGCCTTGCTCCTGCCTATCTCTAAACTTCCTCCAGCCCTACAACCCCTCTAACACTCTCAGTTCATCTGACTCTAGTCTCTTGTACATTCCCCTCTCCTCTGTTCGGCCCACTATTGGCAGCCATGCCGTCAGCTGTCTAGGAACTATGTTTTGGAGCTCCCCGCCTAAATCCCTTCACCTCTCCATCTCCTGTTCCTTTTCTCATTTAAGACTCTCCTTAAAACCCACCTCTTTGACCAAGCTTTTGGTCACCCTTCCTAGTCTCTCCTCCGTTGGCTAGGCAACTATTTGTGTCCAATTATGCCTCGCCAAAGCACCCTTTGATGTTTTTTCTATGTTAAAGGTGCTATATAAATACAAATTGTTATTGCTTTCCTTCTTTCAAAAGGCGTAGGCATTCAGAAAGAAACTAAACATGGCTAATTAAGGTCTATAAATAGCCGGATGTGACATAATTTCTGTGATTGAAATCTACAGAGTCTGAACAGTATAACTGCAGCCAATACATGGCACATCTACTTCTATTAATTTAACATCAAAATACAGCTTGACTCCTTTATACCCTCTAGTTCTACCTTTATCACATTTTTGTTGCTCAGTGGATCCACTCCTATTCTTTTTCTTTTTCCTTGTCACTGTTGTGTTCTTGCGGTCAAAGGTTACTGGACTGTATTGTGGAAGGCTGTTGAATTTCTTTTCAAACTCTTGCTCCAGATTCCCTAACCTGGAAGGAAAACAAAACAGTTCTCAAATCCCTGTTATTTCCAGAGTCTTGGTCAAGTCCACAAGCTTTCAAGGTTTTTCCTTCATTTCCAAATTAAATAAGATGGGCTTTACCAGATAAGAATGAGGTCCAGTAGGACTCTTTTTGAACTCATGGCATATTTAACTTACCACATTGTATGGCCAGTAATACACTTTAATGGTGGAGTTTTTCCCACTTCCCTATGTAATATTGCTGGTGTACCAGTGCTGAGTAGCTGCAGACAAATCAAGTTTACAAAAGGGAAACTTTCACAAGCTCTCTCCTTGCAAAATCATGTGTCGTAATTGTGGTTTTCAGAAATTAGAAGGGCGTTTATTAAAACCAATAATGGTAATACACAAAATGTAAAAGAGCTAAGATTGAGACGTTACTGACAGAAGTCATAAATTTAATAAAATATTGCCAGAATTTTTACAGCATTAGACAAGTCCTCAATATTACTCAATTAGGGAGGCAAAAAACAATTAGTGCAAACAAATTTTAAAATATTCTTGAAGGCAGGGTGATATGAAAAACCAAGTACTCTTTTCTAATAGCTGACATTTCATCTATGCAGATAAAATATCACATAATATGAGGCGATCAGTCTCAGCTAAATGCATACACACATACAGATTGATGGTGTAACAGCTATAATCAGTTCTTTCAAGGCCCAATGAAAATCAGATACCAGTGATAAGTCCATTCCATAACACTACAGTTTGCAAGTTAGACACAAAAGATTACCCGACACACAAATCCATTAGCTTAACTCATGGTTGAACGACAGGCAGGCTGCCAGGTAAATTCCTAACAGCAGTGGGGGAGGGGAAAGCAGAGAAAAAATTGATTTCTTACCCAAGAGCAGATTCATCTTTCTGTTTCAATTTCTTCAACTTCTTGGTTCCACTGGTCCCAACATTTGAAAATGGCCAATCTTCCTCCTTCCAACATCCCTCATGGTCAGAGGAACCCCCTTTCCCTGAGGCTTTCTTTCCTAAAAGCATTACAAATACATTTTTGTATCATTCAGTGAAGACACGGATATCGCATTTATACTCCACAATGCAAACTGAGAGGAAGCCATTCCCGAGTTTGCTTCAGATCTGATTTACACTGGCTCTTCCAACCCATTCTTACTTCCTAGTGTGGAAATAGCTTAGATATTTTTGACTTTTTGAGGTTAACTTCTCCATGTTTTGTTTTGTAACTGACTGCTTAAATACAGGGAAATTTATATTATTAAAACAAGAGTTTTAATTTGCCATTATTCCAAATTGTGAATTAGTTTGGCAATTCGGTAGCAAAACTTTTGTGCTGTGTGTTCAACGGGAAACATTAACTCCATCTACTACCCTGCACTTTTGACCTGAACTGCAGAAGATCATCGTCTACACTATAGTTGGAGATCTACAGTCCTCCTTCCAGCAAGATAAGCCAGTGCTGTAACAGCTGACCTTGTGCTTCACAGTAACTGCCTGCAACTGCAGCTGCCAGATCAGCCCAGACCAGAGAGAGAGAGACAAACTGCTCCCCCAAAGCGAATCTTGCCCCCTTTCCCCCAAGCTACAGTGGTGAGCACTAAAGCCAGTATACTCTCACCTCCAGTGATCCCTTCGGCAGCCTCCAGATCAATGATCTTAGCAGAGCTGACAAGTTTAAAATATATACAGGCACACTCCCTGTGTCTCTAAAAGTGCTCATCTACTGATGAGAGGTGTGTTGAAACAGCCAGGCTCTGTACTGCCAGCTCCACTAACATAAGGTTGTTGAAGGCATCACTGGAGGCGAACGTATATTCCCTTTAGACCTCACCTCTGTAGCTTGGGGACAATTGTTGATATCGGAGAAGTGTTTTTGAGTAGCTCTCTCGGTTTTATGGCTAGTTAAGCAGCTGGAGCAGTGAGCGGCTGCATGAGGGACCTAACAGCCGGCTGAGTAAATGGAGGCAAAGAGTGCGAGTGAGGGCTTACGCTGATGGGTGTGGAGTGAGAGAGCAATTAACAGTGTACAACAAGTTAGGAGCTCTTGATTATCTACCTCTAGGGGGTCGTCTCCATTACCACAAATAGTTGAAGTTTCACTGCAATGTTTTATGTGTTTAACTTTTCCAAAGACCAGTTGACAAATTATTAAGGCATCTGAAGGAAATATCCACTCATCAAATTGTTTAACAGGACAAATCTTGTACAACAACAGATGATGCATGGCATCCTACTGGTCCAGACATAACCATATTTTTCTTGCTCCATTTTATTCCCCTCCTCTCGAAGGCACAGTGATCTTGCATCTGTATTTTGTGCAAGAGGCTCGTCGTCATGTGTGAGCTTCGACAGTGAGTTCCGACAGGCTATTCAACTGGGGAGGGCATCACGGCAGAACCTGATCCTACCCTCAGCCAACATTCACATGCTCTTATTGCAGGGCTGCTGAACAGCAATCAGGAGTGGTAGACCTAGCCGGTTTTCTGTTCTGTAACTTCGGGAGATTGAAGTCAAGTATAATTCCTCCAATGGGTACCCTGGCTGAAACTAGAATGTGTACATCTCAGATATAGTGTCCTTATTTCTAAGTCATTAAAGGAGTCCAGAACAAAGCCCGATGCAGCCACAATGCACTGATTCTCCAGAAAACCCTTTCAAAAAGTTTCTCATACAATAGATGTTATTATGGAAACCTTTATAATGCTGCCATCTATTGGCCAATATATGCCCATACAGGACATGATAATACTTTGTGGAATTTCCCCAGCAAATGCATGTTGTGGCCTAAATTAACCTTCGTGGATAGGCATGTGAATGAAAACTTACACATTCTAATGGCAAGAGCATCATCTTATCAAACATTATTAAATATGAAGGTTTTTTTCAATACTGTGTTTTAAAAAGCATTAGCTTTTGTAACCTTTAAAACACATACCAACACTACAAGCATGAAAGTTATTGTCGAACGTCCATTACTATCTAACAACCTTTTTATTCAGTTCAAGGTGCAACACTCCCATAAATATAATTAGTTTAGCAGTTCAGAAAAAGCCCTGTTTTGATATCTGTTCCATTCTAGCTCATAATTGTGCATGCATTCATTTTGGTGTACACTACGTCTGAGTGAAGATTTAAGCTGCCTATCTGTGCTGTTTTTTAACCCTCGAGTGCCGCTGGCTGTTTAATAAAATATATTTTACATCACTTTCAGAAATAATTTTCTTCAACTTTCTAAAAACCAGGAGTTTGGAACTAACAGGTTTTTGAACACAAGTATTTTAATGCTACCAACAAATTGCAGTTTTGAAAGAGTTTTCAACATGACATTGAATCCCAGTTAATGTAGCTTTTGGAAGTAGCAACATCAGGGCCCCAAGTAAAAATGAATCACAGTAAAACGGCTCCATTCTACACTAGATTGGAAAAAGCAACAAGGGTAGACCAGGGGAGACCTTTGTCGAGATCGGAGTTGATGACTAGTACAACCAGGTACAGGAATTCCATGAAAAGGAGACAAGTGCTGAGGGAAACCAAGGAAATTGAATATCCCAACACTGGACAAACAGGGGGCTTGAGGGGGAGAGGAGCTAAATACGATTAAAATCACTAAGGAATTGGTACTCAGTAAATTAATGGGATGCATGGCAGATAAATCCCCTGGACCTGATGGCTTACATCCTAGGGTCTTGAGGGAAGTGGCAGTAGGGATTGTGGATGCTTTGGTAATAATTTTCCAAAATTCTCTGGACTCGGCAAAGGTCCAGGCAGATTGGAAAACTGCTAATGTAACACCCTTATTTAAAAAGGGTAGTAGGCAGAAGGCTGGAAATTATAGACCAGTTAGCCTAACATCTGTGGTGGGTAAAATTTTGGAGTCTATTATTAAGGAGACAGTAGCGGAACATTTGGATAAACATAATTTAATAGGACAAAGTCAGCATGGTTTTATGAAGGGGAAGTCATGTCTGACAAATTTGCTTGAGTTCTTTGAGGGCATAAGGTACAGGGTGGATAAAGGGGAACCAGTGGACGTAGTGTATTTAGACTTCCAGAAGGCATTCGACAAGGTGCCACATAAAAGATTACTGCTCAAGATAAAGAATCACTGGATTGGGGGTAATATTCTGGCATGGGTGGAGGATTGGTTATCTAACAGGAAGCAGAGAGTTGGGATAAATGGTTCATTCTCGGATTGGCAACCTGTAGCCAGTGGTGTTCCGCAGGGGTCGGTGCTGGGTCCCCAACTCTTTACAATCTATATTAACGATTTGGAGGAGGGGACCGAGTGTAACATATCAAAGTTTGTAGATGATACAAAGATGGGAGGGAAAGTAGAGAGTGAGGAGGACATATAAAACCTACAAGGGGATATAGACAGGCTGGGTGAGTGGGCGGAGATTTGGCAGATGCAATACAATATTGGAAAATGTGAGGTTATGCACTTTGGCAGGAAAAATCGGAGAGCAAGTTATTATCTTAATGGCGAGAAACTGGAAAGTACTGCAGTACAAAGGGATCTGGGGGTCCTAGTGCAAGAAAATCAAAAGGTTAGTATGCAGGTGCAGCAGGTGATCAAGAAGGCCAACGGAATGTTGGCTTTTATTGCTAGGGGGATAGAATATAAAAACAGGGAGGTATTGCTGCAAGTTATATAAGGTATGGTGAGACCGCACCTGGAATACTGCATACAGTTTTGGTCTCCATACTTAAGAAAAGACATACTTGCTCTCGAGGCAATACAAAGAAGGTTCACTCGGTTAATCCCGGGGATGAGGGGGCGGACATATGAGGAGAGGTTGAATAGATTGGGACTCTACTCATTGGAGTTCAGAAGAATGAGAGGCGATCTTATTGAAACATATAAGATTGTGAAGGGGCTTGATCGGGTGGATGCGGTAAGGATGTTCCCAAGGATGGGTGAAACTAGAACTAGGGGGCATAATCTTAGAATAAGGGGCTGCTCTTTCAAAACTGAGATGGGGAGAAACTTCTTCACTCAGAGGGTAGTAGGTCTGTGGAATTTGCTGCCCCAGGAAGCTGTGGAAGCTACATCATTAAATAAATTTAAAACAGAAATAGACAGTTTCCTAGAAGTAAAGGGAATTAGAGGTTACGGGGAGCGGGCAGGAAATTGGACATGAAGCTGAATTCGGATCGGTCAAGGCCCTGTCGGTGGCGGAGCGGGCCCAGGGGCTGAGTGGCCGGGTCCTGTTCCTACTTCTTGTGTTCTCTAGATTTGAGGTTAGGATCAGATCAACCATGATCTTATTGAATGGCGGAGCAGGCTCGAGGGGCCGATTGGCCTACTCCTGCTCCTATTTCTTATGTTCTTAAATGGGGCGATTTAATATAAACCAAAACTGACAAATCAGCATTTCAGCCCAGTCAACATTTGCTGACAAAAGTCAGCAGAAACAGGGCCCTTCTCCCAGTTGCTCTTTCCTAAGTACAGCTGCAAATGGAAGGGATCTCAGATACTGCATTCTGTAGGCAGGAATTTTCACGAGAACAAGTATGCAGCAGCTGGGAGCCCTTTCACTACCAGCAGCACTGAGGGATGAGACAGAAGGAGACTGATGGCAATGAATGGGCGAGGGAAGGGAGCAGAAGCTGGGAGTGTCACTTTGAGGTGGGTAGGAAGGAGAGTGTCAGCATGAACTGAGCGGGAATGGGGAGAGAGTGCAACATGGGGTGGAAAGAGTGCTAGCCAGAAATAACAAGGGGGAAAGAGAGCCAGCATGACTGGCAAGGTTGGAAGGGGAAAGATGAAGGCCAACGTGCAGAGGTGAAGGAGAGAAGAACAGCACCAGCTAGAATGGTGGAGGAAAGTGTTGAAGAAAAGTACCAGCTTGAACTGGGCTGGGGGGGGAGGAGAACAATGCCAGGTTAAATTAAGAACGGAAAGGGAAAATAATGTCAGTCAATATGTGAATGTTGTGTGCACTCTTGTGTAGAAAAACATGGCATATTTGCAATACAACATATGATAATGTGCACAATTCAACATTTAATCTATTTGTAATAGGAACATAGGGCACATGCACTATCTATAATTTATGCTTCAATTCATTCCACTGCCTACATTTCTAGCGCTCTCTCATTCCCCATCTCCACGCCATGCACGACACCCTGACCAAAAGCACAGGGAAGCAACCTATTTTGGTTTTATCCATGTTGCTCAGTAAACAGATGCGAGATGAGATAGCACTCGCCCTCTGAATTTGACTGTTCACAGTAGGAAAGCATCTTACTTCTATTTCTGCCTCTCCTGCAGAGATCAAAAATGAACTGAAAATGTATATCACATCTTTCACCTCATTGTGTGGTGCATTAGTACATCACTAACCCTACAAATTGTACATTCAAGGTGAGCTACCTTGTAAAATCTGTGATTTAGAATATCTTCACTTACCTCTGTCAACATTAGCCCGTAAAGATGTCAACATGCCTTCCGACACCAAAGTCTTATAAAGAGCACCTTTACATGATCGTTCAGATTTTCTGGACCCAGGGGCTTCTGTCTTTTTACTGATTTCCTTGTTTTCAGCTTTCACTTCACCTAGTGCATTATGGGAAAGTAGTTGCTCAGTGACAGGAAAAGGTTCAGTTTTGATGGGGCTGGTGGTAATCTTTTCAGGATCAGCAACCTTTGAATGTTTGTTGAGTTCTGAAACCTTTTCAGCAGGTAATTTTATTTGTTTTGGTTTCATTTTTTTCTTTGGTGGGCTGGAGACAGAATGTAACAGATTTTCAGCTGATTTTGCTGAGCATCGTCCACTTTTCACTGGGGTTCCTGAAGGTTTTTCAGTGCCCCAATCACCTTTAGCAACAGCATCAATAGTGTACATTAAGCTTTCCATGTCGGACTCTGATGATTTCCGTTTTTTCCCGCTTTTTTTTAATGTCTGTTTTTCAACTTTGGTAGATTCGAGCTTAACTTTTTTCTTCTTCTTCTTTTTAATTTTTTCACTTTTGTTAAGACTTGTCACAGAAGTGTCAGTTAACAAAGACAGCGATTTGTCATTTGTAATCCAGTCCTGTGGCTTAATATCATCATTATGCTTTGTACCTAATCCAGAAGTAACAGTGGGGACCTCAGACGTGTGCCCATCCTCTGAGGTACCTGTAGTAGGTTCATTTTTTACTCCTTCTGTTACCAACCGGTCCGAACACATCTGAAGCAAAAAACATACATTGTAATTAAACAGAATTTTCAGAGGATCATACTGGAAAAAATTCCTAAAATTTTCACTGCCACCGGAGATAATGGAGGACAGTATGCGAATAGGGCTGCCAATTCTGGTTGGATGTATTCCTGAAGGTTTCATCACACAAACTCCCATCTCCAACCGCCCCATCCAGTCAAACAGCCTTTTTTCCCCCATCCCCTTTATTTTATTTATTAGTTTAATAAATAAAAGTGTTCTAATAAAATGAAAAAAAAAAAATTTTTTTTAATGCCCCTATGATTTTTCCCCTGGGTTGCTCACAGCAGTGTCCAGTCGGTTAATCTTCAATTCCTGGAGACTCTAGGATAATCCTGGAGGGTTGGCAACGCTACAAGCAAACAGTTAAACTGCATTATGGCTGCCACTAATTCTAATTAACAACATGGTAACAGCCCTCCATTTAATAGCACCATTAGAACGAACAAAGTCTTGGCCGAAATGATGCAGGGATGAGTGCCAATTGACATCTGTAAACTTGGAGGAATTAGAACTGAGCTCTGCAAGGTATGGTTCACTTCAAAGGGAATAAAGATTAATGGTTAAATAGAGTCACTGTCAAATGAAATATTTACTTAGCCGCTGAACTGAAGGAGGAACAGAAACTTCATCCTACAATTTGGCTCAGATTGGACTGGAGCACCTTTCAATTTAACCTGTTCTCTTCAAGCCCTTGTGATCACAGGTGAGTCAGCAGAGGTTATAAACTGTCATCAATGGGTGATTACGTTTAATATATGTATCAGCAATACCACAATCTTTCCACAAGCACTGGGTAATAAATATTGAATGTTGAAAATGCACCAAAAGTTTACTTGGCTCCAGTAGGTGAGTTGAAAATATTGAATACCAATCCAGCATGGTATCAACTGCAGAATATTGTGAATTGCTTTGAATTTTATTTTAATCTGTTCTTGTATAATCAAGATTATTTTGCTTTTCTATTCACCAAGGGTACACATGCACACTCTCACTTGAACTATACAGCTTATAAGCCTCAAAGGAGAGAGGTTTACATACCGACATCATGGTTTATTTTTCTGTAAAACACTATTCATGAGTTGTTTTATTCACTATAAATTCACACACTCCAGTGATCGCAGTAAGCAATTCCAGCAGTGGCCTGTAGGAGTACGAAGTCATTTCTGGAATTAACGTAAGTGTACTTATTTATGTATTATTTTAGCTTTGCAGTCTTAGGAAGCATACCTCTGCTAACTGAAACAACGCTGAATTCCCACACTGCTTTGTAGAGTCAGGGACCCCTGACTGCGCTGTATTGGAGGAAATCTGCGTGAAGGAAGAAAAGAAAACATCAGTTTCAACTGAAATGTCATACTCTTTACTTTAATAGTTACATCTCTGGCAGCAGAGAGAAAAGAATTGTGACCAAAACAAAAAAATACTTATTAATTTTTGAGCACTTAATCGTCAGAATTGAGTAAATGGTTGCTAAATTTCACATACTGTCAGTACAATGTTTTTATTAAGGGCAGAGTTTGAAATCTGTTGCCAGCTACTATTTTGCCAGTACCTTTCCAGTTCTGCAAGTAGAATTTGTAATAATTAGCAATATTCCTACTTAATTAAATGCACAGTATCCACTTGCAAGTGATTACACGAGACTAGTAAATTCATACTGAGGTATAAAATGGGAAGTGGATGACATCACTAGGAAATGCTTAAAACAACATGAAAACATTGGGAAACAGTCAGAATCAGATCCACCAGTGGAGAGATTTGAATGAATCATAAAATGATACAGTACAGGAGATGCCATTTAGCCCATTGTGTCTGTGCCAACTGAAAAAGAGCTATCCAGCCTAATCCCACTTTCCAGCTCTTGGTCCATAGCCTTGTAGATTATGGCACTTCAAGCGCATATCCAAGTACTTTTTAAATGTGATGAGGGTTTCTGCTTCTACCACCCTTTCAGGCAGTGAGTTCCAGACCCCCACCACCCTCTGGGTGAAAAAAAATCTCCTCAACTCCCCTCTAATCCTTTTACCAATTACTTTAAATCTATGCTCCCTGGTTATTGACCTCTCTGCTAAGGGAAATAGGTCCTTCCTATCCACTCTAACTAGGCCCCTCATAATTTTATACACCTCAATTAAATCTCCCCTCAGCCTCCTCTGTTCCAAAGAAAACAACCCCAGCCTATCCAATCTTTCCTCATAGCTAAAATTCTCCAGTCCTGGCAACATCCTCATATATCTCGTCTGTACCCTCTCTAGTGCAATCACATCTTTCTTGTAATGTGGTGACCAGAACTGTACGCAGTACTCTACCTGTGGCCTAACTAGTGTTTCATACAGTTCTAGCATAACCTCCCTGCTCTTATATTCTGTGCCTCGGCTAATAAAGGAAAGGAAGGATCTGTGGACGTGCACTCCAAGGTCCATCTGTTCCTCTACACTTCTCAGTACCTTACCATTTATTGTGTATTCCCTTGCCCTATTTGCCCTCCCCAAATGCATTACCTCACACTTCTTAGGAGAACAACCCCAGCTTCTCCAGTCCCGCCACATAACTGAAGTCCCTCATCCTTGGTACCATTCTAGTAAGTTTCAGCTACACCCTCTCCAAGGCCTTGACATCCTTTCAAAAGTGTGGTGTCTAGAATTGGGCACAATATGCTCTCTAACTTCTTAAGATAGAGAACGGTGTCCAAGACACCAATGTACAAAAGCTTTAGCTGTGGAGCCTGCATAAATAACTGTGCATACAGCACCACAAAGATGGCTAACAATGTCAGATTCACAATGCAAACATAATGCTACACTGGTATCCTCAATCCTGTCCGAATCAATGAACATTCTGTTGGCTAGTGACAAACCTGTCCAGTGGAAAATATATAATACTCTTCCCCAATAAAGGGCACACTTTATGTTAGGCACAATTCATGACTGATCACAAATCCCAGACACTGGTGCAACAACCTACAGACAGAAATTGCCAACTAAACTGGAGAAATTCAATAAAAACTTCTCTCAATGAGCTCTATGACTGTAAGAGGTTATTTGAGTTTATATTCCAACAAACATACAAAAATGACAAACCATGAATTTAAACTTCTTCTGGTTTGTGAGACAATAAAGATCTGCTGCCAAAAGCAGGGGAAAAAAAACTAAAGGCAGAGCTCAGAGTGGGAAAAGCGTATGTGACAACAGAGTGCGAATTTCTTAATGGGACAACACGATATCCTCCCCCCAGAGAATGGTAATATCCTATTTTTATGTGAAAAATGAAACACGATTTCAACAGTACAACAAATATTCAAATGTAATGGATGACGGGGGGGGGGAAGAGGGGGAAACAGAAGAGTGTCATAAGATAGAATTAGATCTGCGACAAATGTTCGGGTCAACAGGTTTATTACCAAGAGCATATTTTGTTCAATATGAATTGACCTACAAACAACTGTCTTTCTGTCACTATAAGATAAGCTTGCCCTTCACTATTCAGGTTAATGGACAAATTTACTTGTTCTCATTGTATTTTTAAGTTGTAGAGTAAAAGGTGGAATTAACAGGACAATGAACACAGCAGCAATGCACACTTAAGTGTAGTAAAGTATAGCAAGTGGGCTTTATTATACTAGCTAAAGTTAAGAAACCAAAAGAATATATTGGTGTTTAATGATGTCAAAGCCCATCCTGTCAACTTACCTCCTTGGTTGTCAAGGCATGTTCTCCCGCTAAGAGCAGCATGCTGAGTCCTCCCATTTGAGTAGGATCTATCAGTAAAGAGATACATGCATGCGTTATTCATTCCTGAAGTATTCCCATTACACAATCTATTACAACTGGATCTAGTTCAGACAATAACATGTTAACCGATTTACAGATAGAAGTCAGCCAGTAAACTACCACCTTATAAAGAAAAATCTAAAAATGTATTGCAGATATTGTTACAATATGCTATTCTGAACAAAGATTCTCCTGATGGCTCAGTGGGTAAATGGTCTAGGGGTGGTGTAGTTATGAGCTATACAAATTTCTATTTCAATACCATACCATCTTATCATATCTCTAAGAAATGTCCCAAAGCTCTAAACGTACATGAAATGCTCTGAAGTGCAGTCACTGTTTTGTAGACAAACACGGCAGCCATGATGCACATTGCATATAGATGAGAAAGACCTCAAGTTATATCCCTGGTCCATACTCAGTTAGCTGACCTTAGCCAGGAAAGCAGTGGGCACACTACAATTGGCCTCACCGCCCTGGGTGAGGAGAGATTTGAGCCTAAGATCCTTGCTCATGATCGTAATTCTAGCGATCTCCGTTAGAAAATTGTGTGTGTATGTCAGGCAAAGACAGAATTGGATCAGCTGTGATGCCCCCATGAGTGAACAGTTTTCCAATACTGACTGTGCCACTAGCTGATGTTTCACATCTATCATTTTCAGACATTCATAAATAGTAGGGCTGTCACCGAAAATAAACTCTTTTCACCTCTTGTGAAAATATACTTCACCCTCATGTTTATGGGATTCTGCTTTTCGAGCACATTAAATTATTCCAAAAAAGTCAGCGCTCAAAGCAGGAAGCTATCTGGGGCAAGATCCGGGTCCCAAAACAAAACTGAATTCTCTGTTTTTTTTCCCCTTACTTAAAATCAGCTCCAGAGTTCCATACACATCACTGGATCCAATTTTCAGCAAGAAAAAAAATAGGAGAAATTTTTCGAAGAAATCTGACGATCAATTTTTGTTGGTCCTCCAACCCCAAAAAAATCTTTGAATTTATAGGGTGGGGGAGAGGGTTAAGGAAAATTAGCAACAAACGGCATTAATGATCTTAAATGAGATGGAGAATTTATTATTGTGTTGATAAAATGTAAATTTGTGTCCTTTTAAGACTACAAAGTGTAATTGCACTGAATTCTTCAAATAAATGCTTGAGCCGATTACAGGTCAGATCGGAATTCTTTAAGTTTAAAAAGGATCCAAATTTTATCAAGTGAAATCAAGATCAATGTTGACTCACAGTTTAACTCACGAATGGTTAGGGAACCATAGAGACTGGGATATGCTGATCTTAAAATCTGTAACAATGTGTGCCATCTGGAGTGTTGACATATAGGCTGAGAAACTGGTTTTGAATTCAAAACCGGCGAAGTGGACTGCACACCTGGAGCACGTGGCCTGTAAATGTTGGCCCAACGCTCGCTCTGAATTGGGCCTCAGACCTTATTTCCATAAAACCGGCGAGCTGCGGACACCAAGCAGGTGCAGCTCATCGACTGGGGCCTTCGCAAAATCGGACACCGAGACAGACCACTGGTTAGGTCGCAATTCACCTGGAAAAACTGAGTGGAGCAAATGCCCAGTTTCTGCTGAATTTGGGAGTGGGACGCTATAACAGGCGTTAGGTCCCAATTAGCATATTTTCAAACCACCTAATGCCTGTTTCAGGCAAGCACTCTAGACACTGGACTTCCAAATAAGGGGGAAGAGAACTCAGGCATGGGATGCTGTCACCCGAAATTCATCCCACAAACACTCAGTTAGCGTCTAGGAATCTGGCTTGATGTGGGACAATTTCTCCCCCGTTGTTTTTAACATTAGATAGATAATGGGTAAATGCATGGTGTAGTGTGGCATGGGGCCATATAACCCAGTAAGTTAATGGAGGCGGGAATCAGTTGCTACTTACAAAATGCCATTGGAAAAAGCCTGGGAGCAAGTCACCCACCAGGTTCCATGGAGTAGGGCATGTTGAAGAGGAGGAGAAGAACTAAGAACTGGAGAGAAAAGAACTAAGAAAGGGATTGTTTTCTTAAAACAAAGTTGTTCTAATTGCTGAGACTGTAAAATAATGATGAACCCTTTTAAATTATCAACAGGATTATTTACCTGCCATGGCAAAGTTGATTTGTGGAATTTCCTCAGTCTTTACCACCCTTTTGGTAATGGGAAACTCCTTTGCAGGTTCTGTTGGAAATGTCCACAGCTTCTTCCTTGTTGTAACAGTAGGTGATGGACTTTTCAGCGGCTTGTTTGTGGTTGGACACCACTTGTAACCAGGGTTGGCCTTCAGAAAAGCATCCTTGTACTAAGAAAGAGCAATAGTAGGAGTTATTGACAGAAATAATCCAATACCATATTAAACCACTACAGGCTTGCTGTCACTGTACAAACTATCCCAAGAACAGAAACAATCCCAAATGATTAATCATGATAAACCTCTGCATGGTTTTCAGAAGGCATAATTTTGAGTGTAATTTGCAGTAATTCAACATATGCACTCGAGGTTTTGAATTGGGCTTTTTACTACAAATGTTTAAGCTGTAAGCACAGTCCTACAAGTCTTATGCTACTGAGTCAATTCCAAACTTTTATCTCATGTCAATGGTTGCAATCATCATAATTGAAGAGCAAATTAGGATCCACTTGCAATGGGACAGCATCACCAGATGATAATACATAGGGGGGTGGTCTGACCTTTATGGTACACTTGTACCACACCACATTTCAGTCAATGACCAACAAACAGCAGCAAGCACAAAAAAGTGTAGCAAACAGGGATACAGGTACGGAAGGATTATAAATTCCAATGAGCTGCGAGATCCTGGTAATCATTCTTGTAGGACAGAGCTCCCATTACTCCTTAAGTTAGATACAGTTTGTAACAATGAAAAGTTGTACATGGTCTGTTTGAAGAAATGAATTTGATGAGCGTGACTGAACATTTTCAGCTGATCAGGGAGAGCCAGCATGGATTTGTAAAGGGTAGGTCATGCCTGACGATCCTGATTGAATTATTTTTGAAGGGATGACTAAAGTAGTGGACAGGGGAATGTCTATGGATGTTGTTTATATGGACTTCCAGAAGGCATTCAATAAAGTCACTCATAAGAGACTGTTAGCTGAAGTTGAAGCTCATTGAATTGAGAGCAAATTATTGAACTGGTTAGGAAATTGGCTGAGCGGCTGAGTAGGGATAATGGGCAGGTACTCAAATTGTCAGGATGTGACTAGCGGTGTCCCACAGGGATCTGTGTTGGGGCCTCAACTATTCACTGTATTTATTAATGACTTAGATGATGGGATAGTCACACATCCACGATGACACAAAGATAGGCAGTGTGGATGGAAGCATTAAATTGCAGAGAAATATTAATAAATTAAGTGAATGGCCAAAACTGTGGCAAATGGATTTCAATGTAGGCAAGTGTGAGATCATCCACTTTGGACCCAAAAGGATAGACCAGAGTACTTTCTAAATGGTGAAAAGCTCATAACAGTGGAGGTCCAAAGAGACTTATGGGTCCATTAAAATGTAATGACAGGTGCAGAAAATAATCAAAAAGGCTAATGGAATGCTGGCCTTTATATCTAGAGGACTAGAATACAAGGGGGTGCTACAGCTATACAAAGTCCTGGTTAGACCACACCTGGAGTACTGTATTCAATTCCAGGCACTGTACCTTAGGACGGATATATTGGCCTTGCAGGGTGTGCAGCATAGATTTACTAGAATGATACCTGGACTCCAAGGGTTAAATTACGAGGAGAGATTACACAAACTAGGGTTGCATTCCCTGGGATTTAGAAGATTAAGAAGCGATTTGATCAAAGTTTTCAAGAAATTAAGGGGAACTGATAGGGTAGATGGACACAGACAGTAGCTTCCAAGTGTCAACACAGAGTCAATCTAACCTTAAAGCAGATTGCAGCGAGTTAGCCTACCCTAGCCCGGGTCACTTGTGCAGGTGCAATGATTCACTTTACAATCCCCAGGCTGCGGGGGAAAAAAAAATCAGTTCTTGGTCTCTAACCAGTGACCCTTTCTGAATTGCTGAATTGAGACGACGTCAGCTTTAACCACGGTCCCCACAATCCAACAGCCCACCAACATGCATTGTCCAAGCTCACGCATTAATGATCATTTGGGCAAAGTACAAAGTGGGTGTCTACCACCTATGATGCAATGCTTAGGATGAGAATTGGAGAGTGGAAATGGGTGGGGAAAGAGTAAAACATTTATTTAATTTTGCTGTAGGGAAACATATTCTAATAATTTACTGTGCCAACTGATCACACTCAGTTCAGATACGAGATGAATCGAAGTTGAAGAAACTAGCTCCACCTCTCCCAAATTAGTGTTCCCTCCACCATCCAATTCTCCTCCAACTGGTCCCAAACTCACTATGCCTCATGACACCCATGGTGTATCATTGCTTCTGAAGAGCTTTTTCCTTAATATCTCTACCCAAAAAAGCCAAGCTAAAATTGGCTAAAATGTAGGAGATCGTGGGGGGTGTAAATCAACAAGCAGCTTTGGGAAACTGAAATAGTACCAATTGATTTTTGATGGCATCAAGACAGTATTTTAGCTTGTCACTATGCCACCTTGCTTTCCATTAAAAAGCTCTGTGACCCTGCTTCAAACATAAATTGTAAATAAAGTCATTTGGTGCTTTTTTGGCATCTGCTTTTCTGTGCAGCATATGACTTTTTCTTCCCTGCACACTGAGCTCTTGACCACCATAAATAAATCTCTGTGCCTCCATGTGTCATTATAAGTGCTACCTCCTCTCCACATTTAAAACTCAGTTTTGCCCCACAATCAAATCCTTATAAACTCCATTTCCACTTCTGCCATGCTATACATAAATCCCCCCAAACTTCAAATAAATAAATGTATGCACTGCTGAAAATAATTAAATAACTCTGCATTCCTCCAAAGTTTCCAACTGCTCCTACATTTTAAAACTCAATATTTAAAAATCAATATTTCCCCCCAAAGCTCATCTTTTCCCCATAAAATAAATTCCTCTAAATTAAATTTCTACTGCAGCCTTTTCATAAATAGGTCCCCAATCTTAAATAAATAAAACAGTGCCCAACCTCAAGATAAATAAATAGCTGATGCCACAGGTCTTAAAAAAATAAATGTATTACTATAAATTTAAGTCCACGATTACCTTTTATAAATAAATTGTCCAATCTTTAAATAAATAAATGTCCAATATCACCCATCTTAAAAATAAATAAATGTCAGTAAAATGTATTCCCTCTACTCCCCTTCATTTAATAAATTGCCATAATTTTAGAACGTTTGTAAATTTCATTCCCAGTACTGGTCCTTAATGAATGTATCACCTTAATAACATAACACTCATATCTTTGGAATACCATATCCTTTGAGCTAACTGTGAGCAACACCATGGCAGATTCACAAACACACACACACACACACACACACACACACACATATATATATTATATATAAAATTATATTTAAAAAAAATAAAATCAAGGTATTAGGAAAAATGGAAAAATACAGTAAAATGAGTATATTTTGGAAAATCTCCAAACTGCATCTAGTATCTAAAATGAAACTGATCTGAAATTGTTCACAGGGGTGCAAATCACAGAGAGATACACCAAGATTTTGGCAAAGACTGAGAATTACTTTCCACTTTCTCTTTTCAAATCATTTAGTGAAAAGTGCATCACCTCAGACTTTGCATCATGCTAACACATCAATCAGACATGCAACAGCTTTCTTTTTAGAATATTTATTGGTTCTATATGAAATATATAGAACTGCAGAACTCAGTTTGCTTTTGTCCATCATTGTCAACTTCACTAGCTCAGTTTTCTAACTAACAACTATTAGCAAATGATTGTTGCTTATGAAAAACTTAGAAATATAAAACCTGGAAATATGAAAAAAAAATTAAAATGCAGGAAATACACAACAGGTAAATCAGCATCTAAAAGAGAATAGTTAACATTTTGAGTGTAACCTTTCATTCTTCAGTCCAAATGTCTCTTTTAGATATTGTTGAATGCCCTGCTGTGCACTTCCTACTTTGAAATTTAAAAATTAAGCCCTGCAAAAAAGTCATAACACAGTCTAACTACTCTTTACAGGATTGCAACCCCTTAATACATCGAATCGTAGTTAAAATTATAACTCATCTGTGAAATAATGCTAATGAACAAATCCATAACACAATGAGAAAAGTGATAAACTATCACCATCATTGCATGTTAACAAAAAATCCTCAGCAGTTAAGAACGTGACTATATCTGAACTTTTAGAATCTTCCAACACTACCAGTTACCTGTGTTAGAACTATAGGATATTCCAAGTGGGTATATATATCAATTCCTATATATGAACACAGATTAGTGTATCATTCATTTATTTTCCATTTGTGGGACTTTGCTGTGTGCAAATTGGCTGCTTTGTCTTAACTATTTTTATTTTAAGCAGCTGAGTGTCTAACACATGTATAAACCCATCATCATCTTTAAGCGTCTCTAATTCAAGTTACTAAGAAATCCACATCCATCTTTAGAGTTTCCGTTTGACCAATATGAAATGCACACTCTCCTCTAAAGGATGCATTCCATTTCACCAAGTCCAGAGATCTTAGGTGCAGGTTTGCACAGTCAAAGTTTAGGGCCTCCAAGTTTGTACAGGTGCACTGCTTGAGATTACTTGGCAAAAACCATGTAACTTACCAGAGCAGATCAATGCCTAGCTTCCCATTGCTGTTCAACTAGGACCACCCTATGCATTCGGACTTTAGCCTACAGAGTTATCTGGAGCCAAGTGGGGAAAATCCCAGTTCTCCTTGGTTCCATTAGTGAGCCAGCCTGATTAGTCAGTCAATCATCAATAATGCACAGGAGCTTTGTTGGATTGCCTGCCACGGAAGAACGGACTTTGTTCTGAATGTCCAACAAGCGTGTCATCTTGGAGTCACGTTGACCCCAAAGGATCTCCCCCCAAGCCCGCTCTAGGAGGACTAATTGGCCATTAGACAAATGACAAGCATGGGTCTGATCACTCACTAGATCGACAGAAGCTACAAGCAGCTCATGAGCGGTATGGTGAGCAACACACCTCACTCGAAATGTGTACGTGCTTTGACAGCATCCTCCTGAGAACAGCATGGACACACATCATACCTCATTGAATAATACTTGACAGTTGAAAATAAGGAAATTTAGCAACTGCTTACCTCCCTGCAACCCAATCCTGGTAACACCATCCCCATGATATGTGAAAACATCTTCTCATACCCAGACTCCAGGTAACACCTTCAAGCAGCAGCAATTGCAAGCCTCAACCTTTCCTCATCAGCTAAATGATGCACATCTGCCTTCAGTGAGGTGGAAGGAATAAGGCAGTTTATGGGCCAGTCAATTTGATGTTCTAGATGACCCAGGCCAGTGCCATCTTTCAGGCTGACACATCACCACCTGATTCAATATGTCTTCCTGTACTCTTTTACAATCCTCATCACAATTTACCAGATACCCTAATTTAGCATCATCAGCAAATTTCAGTATTTGTTCCCTCTGTTCATAAACCCGAATCAGACCACTGTGAAATATCACTCACCACATTTTTGCAGTGCAAGAAATTTCCTTTTACTCCTAACCTTTCCTTTCTGCTTTCCAGCCATCTCTCTATCATTTTCACAACTCACCTCTTCTGATTATGGACCTTCCTCAATAACTCTACAATCCAACAATGTTGACGTCACCTTTCTGACATGTACAGGGAAACAGAGCTCAGCCCACCTACAGGCAGAATGAAATGGCAGCCACTTAGCTTTGCTGCCAGTAGTGCAATGCCTCCAGGAGGTAGGCAACAAAACCTACTCACAAGATGGTGTTTCCTGTCTCTGCAGGTATATACAACGCTAGATTTATATTACAGCACTTCAAAAGGCAGGGCGTGACAGAGCAATATTTTAAAACCCTATCTTCTTTTAATTGGTACAGGGCTTCATTATGTGGGATGAATTAATCGTGAAATGAGAATTGTCATACATTGTCACATTAATTTTGAAATATGAAGAAAGAGTTTCCAACATGTAGACTATTATATATGGCTATTACCTTTAACACTGTTATTCAGGAAATTGCTGAAATAAAATGTCAGGGAATACACTACACAGTATTGGTGTACTTGAGCTGAAAATAAAGCAAAACATATAAATGCATTCACTGAATGGAGCTAAATTGTAAGTACAGTCAACAGGAATGAATACATTGAATGTAGGTACAAGCTAGTATAGTATGTATATTTATCTACACACACACACACACACACACACACACACACACGTGAAACTGAAGATCTCCAGAGGAAAATATTACAAGGCCCACAAACATGAAACCCACTAGATAGAGGAATGATGAATATCTCCAGAGTCACCCTAGCTTAGAGAACAAGTTTACTCTGATGCCCTTCACTTTACAATACTGCTACTGGGGGCAACCCCAACTTTTCAACACTGTTCTAACGTAAATGAGGTCTGCTGCCTCTGACAGCATAGAGAATCATCTAATGAGGTTTTCCCAGTCTCCACTGGAGTCAGCAGTACTAGCAAATGTAAACACTGGCACCAGCTGCAGTTGGGTAGGAACCTCCATTTGGCTGGTCTTTTAAAAGCGGAAATTATTTGCCACAAGGTAGCACAGAGAACAAGATGTTTTTTTTTCCAGTCACCAGAAGGAAAAGGAGCTGGGCATCATTTTTTCTTGCCATAGGCACCGTGAACAATCAGTCCACCTGTACAAGTCAATGGTGCAAAATTGATAGAGATGGTCTGGTGGGCAGAAATGAAAGTTGTAATTGTGACATTCAAACAATTGCTCCTGCACAAACCTAAATTAGCACACTTCAATTAAAGCAGTCCTGGCCACTACAAACTTGAAATTTAGCAATGATTAACACTAAACTCTTTTATTATCAGGAATTCAAGATGATCAGTCATTTCTCAACCAGATCACTTGGTGGAGTGGCATCACTGTCTAGAGATATGGTGCAGCCAACTTCAGATACCATCAGGTTGAATGGCACTGTGCAATATTAATAATGAACATGTTAATGCTATAAGGTCTAAATCGATTAAAAAGAGGACAAAGAAGTTTCATATAACTGATTATCATGATCATTACTGATATTACACACTGTGACTTCAACCCACTTGTGCTACTCAAATTTAGGTCTAAAGATAGTTTCAAGTCCTGAAATGAAATAGAAACTGAACATATCAACACAAAGGACAGAGTTCCAGCAGTTTACAAGAGGAAAGAAACAGCCAGGAGCACAACAGGGAGGGTTGGGACTGGAGGAAGAGGTGAGAAGTACAAAAAATACCAAATCAGGTATACGGTATTACACACCTGGGGATTGCGAATTGCAGTCTTATATACAAGTCAGTGATCCTCAGGGCTAGTGAGGTGGACCTTAGTACATGGAGTGCAGCTTACCACTTTACATTGCTAGTAGTTCCACTGATTTATTAAAAATATATAAACAGATGTAGAAATCACTTTCCCTGTCGGTGGCTTAGCTGATAACTAAAACCATACCCCTTAGAAGTTGTTTTGTACTCCTGAGTGGTAAGTGGATAAAAGTGACAGGCAACCCTAGTCTGTTTGGGGTCAGTTGCTGTACTGTCAATGTAACATAGTAACTGTACATTCTGAATTCTTTAAGTGGTAGTATTATCACAGATTTAGCATAGGCCAGACAGTAGACTCTACTGGAAGAATACTGCAAATCAAGAGGATGGGGTAAGCAGCTGCTTTCTCTTGATACAGTGCTTGTGCTAGTCATCAAATGTAGGGCAACAATGACAGAAATTGTTGTATAGCCTAAACAATTCCATTTACCTAAACAAAGCTAGCTATGTGAGGGTGAGCAATGTTCGGAGACATGGATAAGAAATGGTTAAAATATAACTTCAGCACACAGTGTAGCACAGGCAGAAAGGTCCTCTCACTTGAGATGAACACCTGCATCTTTATCATAGCATGGACCATGAGAAAGAACACTGCTAAACACTAGCCCATTGAGACCTTGGGAATGAGATAAGGAAACTGAAAAATATGAAAACAAAGATGCCTACAGGATTGAGTCATCTTCATCCACATCAATCAATCGTATAACTTTACCCATTGGTTTTATATATCCTCCTACACCTCCTGGCCCCCTCGAGGAAAGTAAAAAATAAAGTTTTTTTTTAAAAAAACACTTACTTTTTTACGTCTCTTTTTGCCCTGATCCTCTTCCCCACTAGGTTGGCCTGGCGGAAATTCACTGCGGCTTCCCGCTCAGGCCAGCGAGTTAAAATTGCATCGGGTCCTGATGGAGTCAAAGGGATCTGACATCTATATGTAAACAAGGATTCCACCAGTTTTGAGTGGGTGTCCTTGCCACCTTAGTCGAGCAGGTTAAAGTCCCAAAATGTCAGCTCCCAATATTTAAATTGGCCGGATCTCATACTGCCGCGGGTGGGCAGGACATTAACTCGCCAGGACGGGTAAGTAACCTGAGCAATTTTACCTGCCCACCCACCCAGTTTTCGCCAGACAGAGAGGGTTAAAATTGCCCTCAACTATACAACTTGCACATCAGAAGTGAGTAAGTAAAGGTTTTTATGACACAAGAGAGATTAGTTCTGAGAAATGCAATAAACAGTAAGGGTATGAGGTCATAGCTGCTTATATCATATCATATATTATATCATATCTGCTGTAGCAGATTTATAAATTCTTAGCGTGATTTCAGCAGAGCACATCTGTCATTACAATGAACTATGGAATCTAGTTTACAGCTTCAAGTTACTTCCATAAAACTAGATGGTTAAGTATGAGGAATGTAAAGCATTTACTCTTTGATTCATCTTACATTATTTCAAAGTAGTTACAGTTAGATGAGTCACTCAGTCCAGATGAGTAAGTGATGCTGATGTGTTCCAATAACATCTGTGATGGGAATCCCTGGAGTGCATCTGTTACTGATAAAAATATATATAAAAATCCATTTGGATTTTTTCCAGACCAATCGAGTGCAGGTTTTTTTAAAACTGCCTCTGGCAAGTTTTTAAAAAGGGCTTCCAATTAGTCTGGAAGAGACCTATGCTGATGTCAACTAGTGGATAACTTCTGGAGGGATGCAGTTCACTGAAGTTGGATGTTCATTTCATTTCCTCCAAAATTAAATTTAATGGATGTATTTGAGCGACTACAGAGAAACCCATCAATCACCAATTATTGATGTAATTAATGTGGCTAAAAATGCATACATCTTCTCTTGTAAGGGATAACAATTTTAATATTGAGCACCTTGATTCAAAAGCCACCATGAATTGAGATCATCCCACAGGCAACCATAAAATACAGGTTACATTGCAATTTAACTATCCTGGCTCACCTCCTTAGCCAGGTCAGTGTATTTCTGCTTCTCCTTTGGATCTAAAACAGACCACCAGTCAGCCAGAATCTTGGTAGCACCACGGTTGTCTAGACGAGGATGTTGTTGACGAACCAGAGAACGATGGCGTTTGCAAAACAGAAGAAATGCATTCATTGGCCTGCGAGCTCGTTGTTCAGAGGAGTCATCGTCTTCTGTCTCATCTGCCTCATGTTCAAGACCCTCTGTACTCATCAAGGTGTCCTGTATCAAAAATAGCGTAACTGACAATATAAATATAATTTACAAGAAAAACAAGAATGATCTTCACTGCAAAACAGGCATCTTTAGTTTCACATTGAAACTTGGTTTGGAGATTCAGAGTTCACTGTTACATACCGTCTGTTCACTGTTACGTGTCTCCTTTCAAAAAACAATCCTCATACTGACTTAACAAAATTAGCTGGTATTTAAAAGGTTTTTTAAAAAAATTAATATGCACTAATTTAATTCTTTATTTGCAATAATTTTTCTCCTCAAACTGTGAACACATGTACAAGTGATTGCAATTATTTACACATAATCCAATATGCTGATTGTTTCAAGTAGAATTTCAAGTATGATTACTCAGCATGCTATTAGTATGATTACTCAGCATGCTATTACACTTCCACGTATTACTGCAAATTGTGAGGCATGGCAACAACAGTTGATATTTTTGCTAAATTACTGTACTTTAAATAATTTGGTCTTTAAACACCTGGGATTGCTTCTAATTCTGATGAGTTCGCTCCACTGGAGCTAGCGAGTTGGAGTGGAATCCTTGGCCATCCAAATTGGAAGGCACAAACCCCAGTTGCGAGGATGGGGTCACCAGCATGTTTGGAGCAGGCGGCCCATGCCTGTAAGCTTGCATCAGAGGTGTCTGCCTTGATCCAATAGGCAGACTGGCACCTAACCTCTCCTCTAGGTTACCATGAAATAGTGTCATGCGATCTTTATGTAATTAAGTGTTACTTTACTGGAACACAGGAAGTGCATATTATACTTTTACGCCCTGATTTTGAAAGTCAGCCAAAAATGGGGCTATGGTGACCCATGGCATAGCCTCACCTGCAACAGTAGCTCAGAAGGTGGGCCACAGTGATGAGAGTACCTTTCCCCCAACTTAAATAGGCTACTGGCATTGTTATAAGCTGCCCCAAGATTTTGGCCTGGAGTACAACTGGAATACAAAATCTGCCATGGCAGGGCTGCGGCTTGACATAAAAGGGTGTGTTGGTGGCAGAAAAGTGGACGAATTGTTCACAATGATGGTGGAGATACATGGGCAACAGTGCTTTGATGCTGGGGTTGGAGGTGCTGAAGCAGTGGCCCAATTTGAAGCTGAAGAACAGTTCAGTAAAATAACTTAATGCCAGCTCCATGGTTAAAGATTGCCAATCCCAATTTCCTCATACTTGGCAGCATTTGAGGAAGACGTTTGTTGGAATTAGGATCATGGCAAAGGTGAGTGTGCTCCTTGCTTTTGCATAGATTTCTTCTGGAGCTCATTAAACATGGCAGAAATCCAGGTTGTGAATTGCTGCAATCACTGGGAGGTAACAACAACAACAACTTGCAATTATACAGCACCTTTAAAGTAGTAAAACATCCCAAGGTGCTTCACAGGAGCGTTATCAAACAAAATTTGACACTAAGCCACATAACGAGATAATACAACCGGCGACCAAAAGCTTGGTTAAAGAGGTAGGTTTTAAGGGGCGTCTTAAAGGAGGAGAGTATAGTAGAGAAGCGGAGCGGTTTAGGGAGGGAATTCCAGAGTTTAGGGCCTAAGCAACTGAAAGCACAGCCGCCAATGGTGGAACGATTAAAATTGGGGATGCGCAAGAGGCAAGAATTATAGGAGCGCAGAGATCTTGGAGGGTTGTAGGGCTGGAGGAGGTTACAGAGATAGGGAGGGGCGAGGCCATGGGGGGATTTGAAAACAAGGATGAGAATTTTAAAAATCAAGGCATTCCCGGACCAGGAGCCAAAGTATGTCAGCGAGCACAGGGGTGATGGGAGAACGGGACTTGCTGTGAGTTAGGGTACGGGCAGCACAGTTTTGGATAAGCTCAAGTTTATGGAGGGTGGAAGATGGGAGGCCAGCCAGAAGAACCATTGGAATAGTTCAGTCTGGAGGTAACAAAGGCATGGATGAGAGCTTCAGCAGCAGATAAGCTGAGGCAGGGGTTTCAGACATGCAATGTTGCAAAGGTGAAAGTAGGCGGTCCTGGTGATGGAGTGGATATGTGCACGGAAGCTTATTTCAGGGTCAAATGGGACGCCAAGGTAGCAAACAGTCTGGTTCAAACTCAGACAGTGGCCAGGGAGAGGGATGGAGTCGGTGGCTAGGGAACAGAGTTTGTGACGGGGACCGAAAACAATGGCTTCGGTCTTCCCAATATTTAGTTGGAGGAAATTTCTGCTCATCCAGTATTGGACGTTGGACAAACGACGTGACAAATCAGAGACAGTGGAGGGGTCAAGAGAGATGGTGGTGAGGTAGATAGAGCTGGTATTGTCAATGGAGATATGGAACCTGATGTGCTTTCGGAAATAGGGAAAAGCTATTGCCACTGGTCAGTAAATGTGTAACTAGAAGGAACAAACTTATCAAAAGAACAAAGTGAGAGGTTAGGATTTTATTTAAAATACAGAGGACTCTTAGGACATGGAATGCCCTACTAGATACAGTGATGGAAATAGAATCTATAACAGCATTTAAATGGGAGGAGGTCAATATTTGGAAAAAGATAAATTTTCACAGGGTCTGGGGAGAGGGCAAGTGAATGGGGCTAAATAGTTGCTCTTTTAGAGGACTGGCATATGTGCTATGGGCCTAATGGCCTCCGTCTCTTCTGTAAAAATCTCAGATTCCAGATGGAAGAAAGCAGCACATTCCCCTCCAAGTCACACACCATCCCGACTTGGAAATATATCACCGTTCCTTCATCGTCGCTGGGTCAAAATCCTGGAACTTCCTACCTAACAGCACTGTGGGAGAACCTTTACCATATGGACTGCAGCAGTTCAAGAAGACGGCTCACCACCACCTTCTCAAGGGCAATTAGGGATGGGCAATAAATGCCGGCCTTGCCAGCGACGCCCACAACCCATGAACGAATAAAAAAAAGCCTTTGTAACTGACTTGATATAGGGTTGAAAGGTGAGCATTGAGCCAGATGTCAAGTTGCAGACTGCCTATGCGAACAGCTTGTAGGTGGTGGACACCAAATAAGAATGACTTTGGTTTTGACAACGTTAAGCTGGAGGAAATTACAATTCCTTCAGGCCTTGGGTGTCAGAGAGACAGTCTGACAGAACAGAGACAGCTTTGGAATCAATGTTGGTGATGGAGTGGTATAGTTGGGTGGTTCGTCATACATGTGAATGCTGACCCTTGTTCAAGGATGATATCACCAAGGAGTAGCATGTAGATGATAAACAGGAGGAGACCAAGGATGAAACCTGGGGTACAATGCAGAGACTGTCTAAGGAGATGAAATGACTACACTGGGAGAGATAGGAATGGACCCTGAAAATTAATCAATCATTCAATTCTTCTCCTCTGCATATTCTGAATAGCTGACAGTGTCAAAAGTGGCAAAGAGGTCAAGCAGGACAAGGAGGGTAAACAGATAAATATTGTGCTGCTTAATTGACTTAAAACTCCTTCAAGTATTTATGACATATTGTGTGACTGCGGCCATTGTTAACATCCCTAAACAAGTGTCAATCAGTTCCCAAGTTTAAAAATAGCACTATGTAGTCCACAATATGAATCCCCATTTCTACCTTATCAATATCTTCATCTTCCTCATCCTCCTCCTCCTCCTCAGAGAAGTCCAGCATCTTTTTGGCAAGCAGCGGATGCCACTGAAGACACTTCCGCTTTGGTCTTTTTCCAGTTCCATCGCCATCTGCTGAGTGGTCTTTATTTCTGCTGCTGGCTTTCATGGTGCTGCGCTGCATAACACAAATAGAAACAGCACATGATTAGCAACTCGGGATGTCATGGTACACCAGAACCGTGGTAGCATAATGCAGTACATCTAACCCTAGGTATGGATATTAATCTTCAGATTACAGGGATAGGAGCAACTGTGATACAGCTCCTTGTTAAAAAGATTCATAACAGTCTTGTGGGAACTGTGAAAGCAACAGCTCCCTCTAGTGCACTGCTGTCAGCCAGTAACAAACATAAGGGAGCGGCATTCTCAGCACTTGCTCGCTTGCTGCAGAGATTCTTAAAGGGGAAGCGTCCTCCCCCATGACAAGTCTCTACATACTGTTTGGATGGCTAAAAATAAGAATCTATTGGTAGCACCTTGATTAGCTCATTTCTGTGCCTGGTTTTATAATTCATTCCAGAGTTTGTGAATTTGCAAACTGAAGTCTTTCTAGAACACCAATATTGGCTGTGGAATCAACAACTTGCATTACTAGAACATCCTTAATGTCTCAATGGATTTTACAGAAGGAGGGGGGTGGAAGGGGGGGTGATACAAAGTAATAAAACGAACAGACGCCAAGCTTAGTAGGGATGGTTTTTAACGGTGGGGTGGCAGAGGGGTTCAGGGAGGGATATCCAGAGTCACCTGAAGGTTCTGCCACCAATAGTAGGGCAAAGGGAGGGGAAGAATTTAGAGAAAGCCAGAGGACTGATGGGTGCAGCAGAAGATACAAGGCTGGAGTAGGTTGGAGAGAAAGGGTGAATGAGGCCATGGGAGGATGGAGGATTATAAACTCAATGCATTGGGGGACAGGAAGCCGTTGCAAGTCAGCAAGTATGAGGTGATACATGAAGTGGATCTGGGTAGCTGAGTTTTGAGCAAGTTGGAGCTAAAGGATGAATGGGAGGCCAGCAAAGAGGACATTGGAGAAAGAGTCCAGATGTGCATAAGAGAATCGGAACTTCAGCGTCAACTGTCATGATGTTGAGTGGAAGCATTTCTCATCTTTATCATACTGGGGACAATTACTCCTCAACCTATCATACTGGGTATAATTACTCCTCTTTTCACTCAGAATCCATCAGAAAAGGCCTTTCTGCCCATTCCTTCCACAGAACCATGTAGAAGCCACGCTATCGTGGATTCTACCCAATTCTATTTACTCTCCACTTTTCAACCTGACTGGCTGCCCTCCATACACAATGCCATCTCCTCTTGGCCCCAGCACCTCAGGAACTATTGAGATGGATTTTATGCCATAATACTGCTCAAAAGCAGGCAGTATAGTGACGAAAGAGAAAAAAATGTGGCAGGGAGGCCCCAGGCATGATTTAAGCTGGGAGCCGGGAACCCAGCGCGTCACATTCTGCAATTGCAACTCAATTGAAGGTAAGTATTTGTGCTTCCGGGTTTCCCACGCGCCAAACAGCTAAACTGACAGGTTGGTTGCCTGTTGGGGGTGGGGGGGAAGAGAAAGAGCCGCAAATGGGAGAGAAGAGAGGGGGAGCTTGTGGGCCGTGGAAGAAATTGGGGGTGGGGGTGGGGGGTGGCTGACATCGGGTGGGCCTTGGAAACGATTGGATGGGTTGGGGGTCCACCATCGGGGGGGGGGGGGGGTGTCGGCCGAATGCAGGGGTCCTATCGCACCAGGTGAGCTTGTTGGGCCTGGATGAAGCACTCCTGCTCAGCCTGGCCCAAAAGCGGTGCAATACAGGCACTCACCTCATGGATCCGGCCCTTCCTGCCTGCTTTCACCTGACATGAATCAGAAGTGATGGGAAACCGGAACAGGTACGGTTAAATTTGTTTTACATTTCTAATACACAAAAAATTAAGTGCCTCAGCTATCGTAGTGAGGTACATTGCCCCTTTAAAGTATCGGCCCGCTGCTGTAAGTGGGGACGGGATTTCCAGGTTTCAGTTGCGCGCGCATGCGCATCCTAACACGCCTGGGTTAAACCCGGAAGTGGGTGCGTTGGAGCCAGGAAGCGGCCCTGCTTAAGAATTCAACTATTTTTACTACCCTCCCGCCCCCAGTACACCCATTCTTAGGAGTTCAAATTACCCACCTTGTGTCAGGTCCCCACCCTGAAACTGGTGCCACAAACTCCCCCCTCCCTGCAAAAGCAGGGAACTCGGCTACCTGAACCTTGACTGTCCTGCCTCATTTAAACAACAGCAGGGGTGCAGGGGTAGGGAATCTGCCCAGTTTCCCTGCCTTCTCACAGCAGTACCACCGACCCAGGTACTGGCAGAAGAGGAGTGGGCAGTACATGCTGGGCAGCAAAAGGAAGACTGCTTATAGCCCTGATGGAGGGAGAAGTCCAGTTAGTGGCTAACTCATCCTCTCTTCTGCCCTCGTACCGAGCCTTTTGTTAAACTTGTTATTGAAATCTTCAGGGCACTTTGCCTTTAATTCAGAGTCCTCTTCCTTCTGGTGCAGCAACCGATAATCCACTGCAGCACCAGTGAATTTTAATGCCATACAGTAATTAGGCCCAACCCAGAAAAATAGGCCAGATTCATGGCGGGATTGGGGCGGCAAGTGGAAGTCCACCCTGATCAAACTCAAGCGGCAAAACCACTCTGGAGAGAAATCCAACCCACTGTCGCCAGTGGCATATTTAATCTGTCCATAACTATCCCTAAAAACTTCATCCAATACCACAGTACATCTAACATGGAATACAAAACAAAGCACACTCAGTCCCTCAAGTAGATTACTACTTTCACGTGAAACAACAAACACAGTAATAGGAATAGGAAAGTTCCACCAAGGAAATGACCAAAAATAGATTTTTGCTCCAAAATTACTATCAGAATAAAGCACACCAGAGAAAAAGGAATCAAGTGGTATTTCACCTATAATACTTGATAAGAGAGATTGGCTTTGTATTAAAAGTGTCACTCAAGCTGGTAATAAAGTACCAATACCATTATTACATAGTTGACTAATCATAACCATCTACCCAATAATGTGGAAAATTGCCCAAGTATGTCATGTCCACAAAAATAACAGGACAACTCCAACCCAACCAATTACTGCTCTATCAGCTTACTCTCAATCATCAAAGTAATGGAAGCAGTCATCAACAGCGCTATCAAGCACCATGGAGCCCCAGTAAAACTGAAGTCAATAGGGATAAGGGAGAAAACTCCCCAGTAGCTGGAGTCATGCCTAGCACAAAGGAAGATGGTTGTGGATGTTGGAGGCCAATCGTCTCAGCCCAAGGACATTACTGCAGGAATTCCTCAGGGCAGCATCCAAGGCACAACTATCTTCATCGGCTTCATCAATGACCTTCCCTCCATCAGAAGCACTCTCAATTCCTCAGATAATGAAACAGTCCATGCCCACATGTAGCAAGACCTGGACAACATCCAGGCTTGGGCTGATAAGTAGCAAGTAACACGCGCACCACACAAGTGCCAGGCAATGACCATCTCCAAAAAAGAGAGCCTAACCACCTCCCCATGACATTCAATGACATTAACATCGCCGAATCTCCCATCAGAATCCTGGTAGTTATCAGTGAATCATAAATTCAACTGGACCAGCCACATAAATATCATGGCTACTAGAGCAGGTCAGACGCTGGGTATTCTGCGGCGAGTGGCTTACCTCCTGACTCCTCAAAGCCTCTCCACTACCTTTAAGGCACAAATCAGGAGTGGGATGGAATACTCTCCACGTTCCTGGATGGGTGCAGTTGCAACAACACTCAAGAAGCTCGGCACCATCCAGGACAAAGCAGTCTGTTTGATTGGCACCTTATCCGCTTGCCTAAACATCCACTCCCTCCACCACCGCTGTACTGTGCCTCCATTGTGTACTATCTACAGGATGCACCGCAGCAACTCGCCAAGGCTTCTTAGGTAGTACCTCCAAAACCTGTGACCTCCACCACCGACAAGGAATACCATCCTGCATGGGAACACCATCACTTCCAAATTCCCTTCCAAGTCACACACCATTCTGACTTGGACATATATTGCCATGCCTTCCTTGTTGCTGGGTCAAAATCCTGAAACTTCCTACTTAACAGCATTGTGGGAGTACCTTCACCACTTAGTTCAAGAAGGTGGCCCACCACCACATTCGCAAGAGCAACTAGAGAAGGGGCAATAAAATGCCAGCCTCGCCAGCGATGCCCATCTCCTGAAAATGAATAAAATAAAAATTCTGTAAGCAATGCTTTAAATCCTACATTATTTGATAAGGTACATTACCAGGTGCGTCTTCAAATGTGAGAAAGGCTCCCACGACTTAGATGTTAGAAAAAGAAATGGTTTCCGTGTGTGAACTTGACAAAGGAACTATGATGACCAAGAGGAAGAATGCCACTGCAACGTCCATGTCATTACATTTGTCCAAATCTGGGTATTTTTGAGCAGTTTATCATACAGAAAAAATCTGCAGCGTCATTCAAAATCTAACAGTATAGCTAATATCAAAAAAGATAAGTTCCACCATAATTGACATTCAAACGAATTCAGGGAGAGGATGAGATGCACAAAATTTTAAAAGCACCACTTTACGGCACCGATATTCCTCTCCCCCATACTTGCCCAAGTACATATTGGGTGATGCACATTTCGCGCACCCTGAATTGGAAATGCCTGAATTTGCCCAAGTTTCCAGGGTCAGGGCTATTTGATTCTGCCCACACATTGCAATTCGACCAGCCAGTGATGGGAATTTGTTGCACTGCCAGTTCTTATTGTTGCTGCAAGCCTTAATGGCCTGCAACAGCTTAACAGCAAAATGTTACTTTTCTTTGTTGCTGCATAAACTGCCTGTGGAGATGTGGAAAATGGCCAGCAGCAGCAGGGGAAGCACAAAAATCCCCGCCCAGGTTCAAGGAAGAGGCCACTGAAGGTGCCAGGAGAGAAAAGGCAGAGCAACAGAGGACTTGGTAGGAGGTGTCAGATGCAGCTAATGCAAGCAGCAAGGATCTGGGTGCTGGGCACGACAAAATGTTCACCGAGAGTGGCAAAGTAGAGGCATGCATCTCAACATCATATTAATACAATGCACCATTAACTGCGTAGCACTGTTCCTTCCTAAATGCGCATTCCTGAACAGCTCTTGAGCTTCTCCTTGGCAGCAGTAATCACTTTTCAGAACCTCACTTTTCCAGAAACACTTCCTTCATTGCAACATGGCATGCTGAAACCCCATCTACCCAGGACCTGTATGCTGCATGATTTTGTCAGACCAATACCACCACATAAATCACCCATGAGGAAATGCTACAAATGGCAACTAAGGAAAACCTGCCTATGCCTCATAATAAGAGGAGGATGAAGGGCAGCGCAAAGGGAGCAGGAAGCCACATCCACCTCCAGCTGATGAGGGTATAGATTCTTCTTTTGAAGTGTAACTGAGAAATACTGCATCTGCAGACTTAAATTAAAAGCAATTACAGTTTTAGGGCACCCTGAAATAAAACAAATTGTAATATTAAATTTATTGCAACAAAAATTCCCTTCCGCTTCCTAATTGATAGGAAATAAACATAAAAGTGCAAAAACAAAAGCAATAAAATGTCAAATTGCTTCAGGAATTGTGTGTTACTCCATTCTCTCATTTAAAAAAATTCCGCATTTCCCCACAATTAAAGTGAAACGTCCAGGAAGACGTCGTAAAAGACAGGTTAACAGTACCAAATACTATGTAGGTAGATACATAAATCAAAAATAACAGTCTAAGGACCTCCCGAATCGCTCAGCGATTTTATCCAGTGAGTAATGGAGTCACATGCCAGGAAAGTCCCAGATTCAATCCCGTTTGTGCTGAGTAAGCTGTTCTCAGCTGGGACAACAGTAGGGGTACTATGATTGGCCTCAGTGTCCATGGCTTATGAAAGGAAAAAAAAAATCATGTATGATTCCCACTCCTGATTGCCATCAGGAAGTGTGCATCTGTGGACACCAAGGTAAGGCAGGATTGCGACTCCTGGGCAAATAACCTTCCAACACTCACCGTCATGTGCCCAAGCATATGAATAACTGCCAATTGGGATAGATACCCCTCCTCCTACCATTTTACTTAGTCTCTTTTTGCTGTGGACTAGATGGAAAAAATGAATAGTTTTAAAATGTTTTAAAGTTGGGCTTTAAAATTTACTTCTGAGCCCTGATCCTGCAATAACAGTAAATTTGGAACTCTGCTTGCCCAAGGTATGGGCACGATCTCAGTAGGAAGGGCTGGCCTCACTGAGTTTTTAGTGGTTTGTCTCTTCCCCTAATTTTCATATATTCCCAGTGCATGGAAAACATACAGGGAGCCAGGTCTGTAGCCTGATCGACTGGGGGTGCAAAATCCAAAGAGGCAGCAGCTCTTAAAGGGCTATTGCTAGTCACTAAAAGAGAGGGAACTGCTTGTTACAAAAAAGCTCGCTGCCAAAAAAAAACTTCAACACCAACTCCAATAACACCAACCGTGCTTTCAGGATTTTACAAAAGCAGACCAGACCAGTTGCCCATTTTATATGGACATGATGATGCTTGGTTGAAACTCCTGAAATGGGCCTCATTTAAACAATTGTTCGATTTAAATAAAACTTGTACTGGTCTGAAGCACAACCAACAAATTCACAGGGTATAAAATTTGGTAGTGCGAATAGTACCATGAGGTCATATTTCCATAAGATTGAAGCTTAAATTTTGAATTTTAAGATCCACATATGTGCCGCCTGACGTGAGGATAATGGGGCGTAGGTGAGGAGCAACAGTATTAACTTCACTGCAGAGGCAAAAAGGTCTCATGTTAGAGAATACTGCCCTCTGTTTTTCATTATATTGAACACTCTGATTTTCAGATTTTAGAGTGTACGGTTTAATCAAAAATTACAATTTAACTTCAAGGGGTGTGGATTTATCCTCCAGATCTCAAGTCCGACAAATCCTGAGCAGTAACCAGGTGCTAACATCTCCCTGTTATAATAGAGCTCACTCTAGTGGCTATCTTGAGTACATTTTGCAAAAAGCACAAGCTCTTGGCTGGAGCACCCTCTAGCAGTGAGAGGTGTGCTTTTCCTCTCTCATTGCATGTTACAATAATGGGTCAAGGTTCTTGGCTACCCCATGAAACACCAGCACAATTGAGCCAGGAAAAAGGATAACAACATTTTTGAAATACTTATTATTAAGCACAATGCTGCTTTAATTTCACATCAGTAACCTCTTAAAATAGGCAGATTTACTTAAAATGTAGAATCACAAAAATTCAAAAAGTAATTGCTTTTTATTTTTACAATAACAGACTATCCTTAACACAGACACTGTCAAACAACTTGCTGCATGAAAGGGGTAGTAATACAATGACATGACCAACAATTCGCCAACCTCTATGCCACACTGGAAATAGTCAATTTGCAAGTAATTAGCATGTCATTTCATTTGTGGTACATCACTGAGCTGTCAAACAGGACACACTCTTCCCCACTAGCTACATAAAATGTTTTTTTTTTACAAACCAGTTATTTTGCGTCTGTTTCCCCAACCTCCACCCCCACCACCCCCCCCCCCCCAAAAACACATAAAAAACATAGCAGGCCAACTCGTGCACATCAACCTGCTAAGTATAGTGGTAATTGAAGGAGAAAACAAAACTTCTTGGGACCAAACAGCCTCATTTATTGTTTGCCTACTCGTTCCTAGGTCTCCTTTCAGTAACTTCTGATTGTGCTGTTTAATATTGTGTCATCGTCAGCAAATTGGCAATGAAAACAAGGCGTGTTACTGCAGCCAGAGGCTGTGCATACCACCAAAAGTTATTTCATCCAGCAACTCCAATGGCAACACAAACATAAAATGTCGACATTTTTGGCTACCAGAGAATTGAGCAGAATGAAGAACTCAACCTGTTCAGATCAACAAATCAATTTTGCTTGCAGCCATACGCAGCCATTGGGGTAAAGTTCCACTATCTGTCAAATAGTTGTGAACAGCAACTTTAGCTGTACAAGTTCAATTGTTTTAAAGTGGATTGGCTACTGTAGAAATTTCTCTGCAATATGGTTTTCCAGCAGTGAGAGCCAGATGTTGCAGAATATAGTTAGACATTTAAAATATACAATGCAATATATAGAATGCACCATAAAAGAAAGTGATTGCACTGCATGTTGGCTTTACATTGCACTCTACCTGTTTTAGTGTGTTTAAACAAAATTGAGGGGTTAATTTTCATTGTGATCTGTGGCACAAACCTGTTGTAACTAATGCGCAAAGTGAATTCCTGTAGGACAAGAAAAGGAGTGCCTTACACCTTAAAACAAATATTGGGAAAGGGGGCAAGAAGAACAATTTCAACAAAGGATTATTAGATCTGAGCATTTTAAAAAGGTATTGAAATTCTAGGTGTGAACAATAAGAATAAGAGTACTGTACTTCTATAATTATAAACAAAAAAAATCCCAGTCAGTGCTAGAATAAACTGAAAGCAGTAATGCACTGTTTTAATCTAGTGCTAATATGCTTTTATAGTATCATCCACAGGTTAAATGGATTAAGTGACCACTCAGTTGCATATTGCATCTCTTTAGTCACAGAAACCCAGGGAAAATCCACAGATATATTCAAACACAGCACGCTGTCTTTAAAACATTTATGAAATGTAACTAAGGAATTCTTATTTAAGGCTCACTGCTGTGAATTCATGAATAATGCACTGCAGGGTAACTGTCTGCACAATTACAGTACATGGCAGATTAATTCTGATGTATTTGTAAGGCATCCTCCACCAATGATTATTTACAGTAAAATACTATTGACTGTCCCAATTATCAATCAGCCAACTGCGGGTGCTGATGAGGTAGCTCGACCGTGTTGGGAAAAGCAAGATTGAAAATTGTGTATTATTACTTGCACACTATTTGAAAACCAAACAGACAGGACGTACCAGTTCTCTTTACACTACGTTTTCCTCTATTTTTGTTTCCACTATTTTTTAATTCAACATTGCCCTGATCAGACAAAGGGGAAGAATATCCAAGCCCTGTTCTTCTGGGGTCACACGACAACACTGGCCAAATGCCCCTCAATGAGATTGAGAATACACATTTGGATTAGGCAAAAGAAAGGAAATGACCAATCCTTCGTTTTCCCACCTCCCACGTCAAACCAGTGGAACACTAAGCTTTCACAAAATATTCCATTTATCAGCCTGGCCAATACTTCATTGAACTCAAAATAATGGTTGGTGGATTCAGGTTTCAGATGACTGAATCACTAAGTATCTGGCAGCGTCAAATATGAAATCTTTAACACTTACTTCATATTGAGATTTCAATTACTTTCCTTTTATTCTTAAACTGATAAATTTCCAACAGGTTTCTAGGGCTTGAAGTTAACTGGTCTTGGTCTGGTGGGCCGATGTTAAGTTCAGCAGAGGATTAGTTACAACAGGTGCACGATTTGTCTGAAGGAACCATTAATGTATTTTGACGAACATGCACATTGCACTGCTTTACCCACATCTATTATGCTGGCCCTGAACAAACGACAGTCAATTTATTCATAAGTGTTCCCTCCCCTTTTAAGCTTCAAGTTGGTTGCACTGTACATGTTTATTTTTCTTTGTCAACTTAACAATAGTGAAGAGAATATTTGCGATGCCATTTCATAGAATAAGCATGTGTCTTTTAAATACAATGAAAGGTAATCAATAAATGGACACCGAGCCAAGGAAGGAGATATCTGGAGCGTGACTACTAAAAGCTTGGTCTAAGAGGTGGGTTTTAAGGATGGTTTTAAAGGGGAGGGAGGAGGGGGGAGGGGGGAGAGGAGAGGGATGTGGAGAGCCTTAGGGAGGGAATTCCAGAGCATGGGGCCTCGGTGATTGAAGGCTAATGCTGGGGCAAAGGGTGGGGGATAAGCATAGGAAGCCAGAGTCAGAGGACGGAGCGTTTAGGGCGGGGGAGGGGGCACTAAAAGGGTGAAGGCCATAAACACATTCAAATACAAAGATGAGAATTAAAAATTCGAGCTGCTGGGGTCCAGGGGCCAATGTAGGTCTGTGAAGTCAGGAGTAGTGGATGAGCAGGACGTGATGTGGGAGAGGATACAGGTACAAGAGTTTTGAATGAGCTTATGTTTAGGGAGGTGGAGGATAGAAGGCCAGCCAGGAGAGCATTGGAATAGTCAGGCCTGGAGGTAACAAAGGCATGGATGAGGATTTTGGCAGCAGATTGGCTGAGGTAGGGAAAGAGACAAGCGAAGTTAGAGGTGGAAGTAAACAGTTTTTGTGATGGAGGCTTCAGCTCTGGGTCAAATAGGGTGCCAAGGGTGCAAACAGTCTATTTCAGCCTGAGACAGTGGCCGGAGTGAAGGATGGAATCAGTGGCAAGGTACAGAGTTTGTAGTGGAGATTGAAGATGATGCCTCGGTCTTTCCAATGTTTGGCTGGAGGAAATTGTGGCTCATCCAAGACTACATGTCAGACAAGCAGTCTAACAACACAGAGGTAATAGAAGGGCCAAGAGCGGTGGTGAAGAGGTAAAACTGGGTGTCATTAGCATACATGAAGAAGCTGACCCTATGTCAGTGGATATGGGGCAGCATGTAGATGAGGAAGAGATGGGGCCAAAGACAGATCCTTAGGGGATTCCAAAGATAACAGTGCAGGAGCAGGAAGAGAACATATTGCTGAAGATGCTCTGGCTATGATCGGATAAATAAGAGTGAACCGAGCAAGGGCAGTCCCACCAAACTAGACAACAGAGGAGAAGCGTTTGAGGAGGAGAATGTGGTTGGCTATGTCAAAGGCTGCAAAGCGGTCAACGAGAGGGGATAATGCACCATAGTTTCTCTTCCCACCCCCGCACAATCTGTCTATCCGTGTCCTCTATTCTTTCTCATCTAAACGTTGCCCCTTGCAACATCATCCGAAGATGTGGGGCATGATTTTAGCTCGGAGCCGGAAACCCAGCGCATGGGGAACCCAGAAGTCAAGTGAATGTGTCGCATTCTGCGATCGCAACTCAATTTGTATTTGTGCTTCTGGGTTTCCCACGCACCAGGCAGCCAGATAGACAGACAGGCTGGCTGCCTGTCAGGAGGGAAAGGAGCCGCGAATTGGAGAGGAGGTAGGAAGAGCGAGATAGTGGGCAGTGGAAGAAATTGGGGAGAGGGGTGTGGGGGGACGAGGACGACATCCAGTGGACCTTGGAGAAGATTGGGGTGGTGGGTCCACTATTCAGTGGTGGTGGTGGGGGGGGGGGGGGTTTGTTCCACCACCAGGGGGGCAGGGGGAATTCATCTACCATGGGTGGGGTGGGGGGGTGGTCGGCCGATCACGAGGGTCCTGTCAGCTTGTTTGGTCTGGATGAAGCACTCCTGCTCATCCTGGCCCACAAGCAGTGTAATAAAGGCACTCACCCCATGGATCCGACCCTTCTCCCCTGCTTTCACCTGACGTGAATCAGAAGCGATGGGAAACTCAAACAGGTACGGTTAAATTCATTTTACATTTCTATTACACAAAAAATTAAGCACCTCATCTATTGCAGTGAGGTACATTGCCCCTTTAAGCATCAGCCCGTCGGCTTTTAGTTGAGACAGGACTTCCAGGTTTCTGTTGCGCGTGTGCGCGCATCCTATCACACCTGGATTAAACCTGGAGGTGGGCACGTTGGAGCCGGGATGCGGTCCTGCTGAATATTTCAACAATTTTTACTACGCACCCGCCCCGAACCCACCCGTTCTTTGAGGTTGAAATTACCCCCATGGTGTCAGGTTCCACTTGTATGCTCTATCGCACCATGACCTCTCTCGACCCCTCCATTGCCTCGATCCTATCCCGTACCAAATCCCATTCACCCATCACCCCTGTGCTCACTGACCTACATTGGCTCCCAGTTCTCCACATCTCAAGATTAGAATTCTCAGATTTGTGCTCAAATTCTTTCATGGCCTAGCCCCTCCCTATCTACGTATCCTTCTCCTGCTCTATAAACCTCCAATAATTCTCTGTTCCTCTAACTCTGGCTTCTTATGCATCCTGAAATCCCTTCAGCCCAGAGCTTTGGAATTCCCTCCTCTCCTTCAAGATCCTCCTAAACACAACTCTCACCAAGCAATTAGTCACCCCTCCTCATATCTCCTTCTTTAGTGTTGATTTTTGTCTGATTACGCTTCTATGGAGTACCTTGAGACGTTTTTCTATGTTAAAGGCTCTATATAAATGCATGATGATGATAATGATGATGATGATGATTGATGGTGGATAATGAACTCGCCCAGTGAGATATGGCGATGGATGGCTAAGCCAGTAACGATCAAAAGCTGAAAGGTCAGTCACTATCATCGTTCTGACAAATCCCTCATCACATCTCTAATGTTTGCAACATAAGGTGTCCTTTGATTCAGTGTACAGACAGCAAACGTGTTCATAGAAATATAAGAAAGTACACGCCTGGAAAAAGGAATATCCAATCCATGTGACCATTTCTAAAAACTAGTATCTCTCAATTGTCTACTCCTTCAAATATCTATCCAATTCTCCCTTAAATCTTTCCACATTATCTATCTGCACTGCCACTCTGACATTCCATTCCACATGTTCACCACCTTCCATGTAAAGTAATTAAATCTAAGTCTGTGCATCTTCCTTCTGCTAAGCCTGAGCCTATGTCCCCAATTCTAGAGATTGTAGCAACTATTGGAGTTCAATTTATCTATTTCATTAAGAATTGTTCACACTTGAATAACATCTCCCCAGAGTAAACAATCCCAGGCTCTGCAACCTCCCCTCGTAACTCAGGTGTCCTAAGCTAGGTATCAATGCAGAAAAAGGCAACTAAACTATCTTCAATGCCTTGATATCCTTGCTGCAGTACAACAACCAGAATTGTACACAGTACTCCAGCTGTTACCATACCAGTGACTATCACTTCACAGGATTTGTGCTCTCTCTTTGGCTATACATCCTTAGAATCAATTAGCTTTCCTTACTGTTACCACACATATTGGTTTCACCCTTTCCTGTGTTGTGTCCTTTAGCTGAGTCATTTAGTTTACATTCCCACTGTTTAGTTCCTCTCCCAAATCTAACTTCCTTGCATTTGCCCACGTTGAAGGCCATTTGCCACTCATCAGCCCAGCTTACCAATCCATCCAGATCCCTTTTTATTTAGTTTGCCTGTCGCCTAATGATTGAACCCTTCTACCTAATTTGGTGTCATCTGCAATTGTTCTGTGTTTCTATCCTTGGTCCAAATTATTTATATGCACTGAACAGCAATGGCCCCACCACTGCTCCCTGTAGCACCATATCATGTGGAAGCAGCTTCATTCATAACTATCCGATGCTTTGCTTTCTCTGGTTTAGCCAATTATCAATTCAGCTCATGCTTGCTACTTGTGTGCCATTGCATCAAACACCTTGTTGAAATAGAAATATACTCCCCAGAACCTGTGTCATCAACAAGGCCCTTCATTCCCTCGAAGAACTCCAGTAAATTTGTTAGGCAAGACCTCCCTCCCATAAATTCATGCCAACTGCCTTACCATATGATATCTATCGAGGTACTGGTATGGTAAATATAGCCAAGCATATCATAAGGCTCTTGCTCTTCCTGTTAGGGTTCCTTCTCTTCCTATTAAATGCCGGAGGACGCAAAAGATCCCATTGCACTATTTCAAAGAGGAGCAGGAAGTCAACACACATCCCTCAAGCACCACCAAAACAGATGACCTGGTCATTCATCTCACTGCTGTTTGTGAGACTTTGCTGTGTGCAAACTGGCTGCTACATTTACCTATAAAAACAACAGTGACTATACTTCAAAAAGTGATTAATTGGCTCAAAAGCACTTTGGGAAGACTTGAAAAGCGTTATATAAATCCAAGTACTTCCTTACTTTTTCCTTCGGGTATTTTGTTAACCCTCGATCAGGAAGCTATCTAAAACTTTACCCACAACAGGTGTTAGGGTTACTGCTCTGGAGTTTTGTTGGAGATCCCCAAGCCCCTTAAAAGGCATATTACGTTAGCTACTTTCCCATTCTCAGTTATTCCTCCAGTTTCTAATAATTCCCTAAAGATAGAGGAAGGATGTGACTGATTTTGCTTGTCAATTCTTTAAGTACCATTCTGTCAAGTCCATTTGTTCCTGGTGTTTTGTCTTCCTTTAACTTTTTCAGCTTATCAGTGAATGCCTAATCAAATTTCTACATCTTTTAGTACATCCTCCACCACCCCCAGAAATTGCCATGGGGGAAAATGCCATTGGTCCCCTCAATATATTTGCCTTGGTTACTTGATATCGTATGGGATCTTTCAATGGCCCCCATGGTTTCCTTTTTTATTTGCTATGATGTGGAGATGCCGGTGATGGACTGGGGTGGACAAATGTAAGGAATCTTACAACACCAGGTTATAGTCCAACAATTTTATTTTAAAATCACAAGCTTTCGGAGATTATCCCCTTCGTCAGATTATCCCCTCACTCACCTGACGAAGGGGATAATCTCCGAAAGCTTGTGATTTTAAAATAAAATTGTTGGACTATAACCTGGTGTTGTAAGATTCCTTACATTTTTATTTGCTGTGATTATATTGATAGAAATGCTTGACATTTTTGTTTCAATATCCCTTGCTAATCTAACCTTATTTTCTATTTTAGCTCTTGGACAGTTTCTTAAACTACTTTCTTTACCTTGTTTTTATATAGTGAGAACAAAAAATGTGTATTTAGTGATGTCCTTACTAATTTAACAATATTTATTAGCAAATTACTTTCCCAGGACTGACACATCATCAGCAATTCAAGAAAACAGCTGCAATACAACCTTCTATCCCAAAACTATGAAGCAAAAGTAAAGTGGGTACAGCTGGGTTAAATGTTGGATTTGCATAATAGTTGGAGAAAAGTGATACGAAAGATGAGAATTGCTGACTGGCTTTGAAATCTTCTGGTTGGGTACCTGAAAGAATGTGTACGATTAACATATAGTTAATGAAATGTATTTATATGCAAGGATAAATTTTTACTGCCTTACAATGGTTTCAGCCTTGGGTCAGTGGTAGCATTCTCACCTGAATCAGAAGGTCATGGGTTCAAGCCCTACTCTAGAGACTGGAGCACATAATGTAGGCTGACACTTCAGTACTGAGGGCGTGCTGCACTGTCAGAGATGCCAACTTTCGGGCGAGACTTTAAACTGAGGCCCTGTCTGCCGTCTATGTGGCATTAAAGATACTATGGCACTATTCAAAGAGCAGCAGGGGAGTTTTCTCAGTGCCCAGGTCAACATTTATCCCTCAACGAACACCACTAAAATAGATCATCTGGTCATTTACCTCATTGCTGTTAGTGCACAAATTGGCTGCCGTGGTTCCTATATTACAAGAATGACTATAATTGAAAAGTACTTTATTGTCTGTGAAGCACTTTGGGACATCCTGAGGTCATGAAAGGCACGATATAAATGCACGTTCCTCCTTCAAAAAAGCAACATGCCCAAGAATAATGTATTTCATTAACACGAAACACAGAACAGTGATAGTTTTCTTGTAATAGGACACATGGGGCTCGATTTCAGCACCCGCGATCGGGTGCGTTCCTGGCAGGGGGGGCTACGAAAATTGAGGATTCCCGGGGCGGGGCGGGAGCCCGGCTCCAACCCGCCCCATTTCCGGATTCCCCAATGACGTGCTGCCATGCGTGCGCAGCCCCCGCATGTGGGACTCCCGCCGGCAATTAAAGCCGGTGGGGTGCCACTTAAGGTATTTATTTAGGTATTTCAGGTCGTTTACAGACCTGATTAACATGATATTTTAGGAGGGGTGGGATTTTAGAAACAACTGGGACTGTTTCCCGTACTGGGGGAAACACTCCCAGTTCAAATGGACGTGTTGCAGCCATCAACCTGTGGCAGCTGCAAAGGTCCATTTGACAGGTGGGGGGAGGGGGATACCCTCACTCATTGCAGGAGGCCACTCTGTCACTTTGGACAAAGTTTGACCTCCACATCCCTCCTCCTAACAACAAAATTCACCAACTTGCACAGTTAACCCGGTGTCCAGACACATGTACCTACCTTGCGGACCCCCTCAGATGTACATCTTCCAGGTGGGGGCCGCCGTAGCTGCAGTCATGACCTCCTCGGAGGGCGAACAGCATCACCAGCCTCGCTGGCCACCTCTGACACATGGAGCTCCACAACGCAGTGCTGTGACACATCCACCTGCACAGAAGAGAGAGATGCGTCGCGGAGGGCACAACCCTCGCCACAGGGTCCACAGAACGAGGCTCAGCTTCCTGGACCTCTCTGAGCAGCAGTGCACACGGAGGCTCAGAGTCACTCGACATGTAGTCGTGGACATCTGCAGCCTCCTTCGTGCCGAGCTGCTCCCGGCTGGCCCGAGCACCATCTTCTTACCTGTCGCTGTCAAAGTCACCACTGCCCTCAACAACTTCTCCTCCGCATCCTTCCAGGGTGCCACCGGGGACATCGCCGATGTCTCTCAGTCGTCTGCACAAAAGAGCCCTGCAAATGCACTTACACCCACTCTGCAGTGACACAATGGGTGGCATCAGTTGTGGGTCTTCATTGTGATCCTCAGGAAAGGGCATTATTGCACAAACCAGACAAGATTCGCAAAGACGTGGCAGTAGTGGTGCCAATATAATATGTAATGTGAGTTGATCAGAAATCAAATAGAAGTAAAAACCATGACAAACCCTCAAACACCCTTGTGCATCCCCTTCATGCTCACGACACGTTTGCCTTATACTTCCTACTGCACATATGTGATACATGCCCTGTGGCTGCAGCACAGGTAGTGGCAGGTTGAGTGAGGCTGACTGTGAAAGAGATGCATGAGAGGGTGAGTATGAGATAGAGCCATGAGATTGTATGAGGATTGGGTTGAGTAGTAGTGGCGGGATGAGTGCTGGCGAGGTGAGTAAGTGCAGGTAAGATGAGGATGAGGTTTGAGTGGGTGTGAGGGGTGATGTGACAGAGTAGTGTTGGCTGTGCAGGAGGTGGTGTTGGGCGGGGGCGGTGATGTGGCAGACGGAGTGTAGGGGAATGAGTAAGTGTACTCACTTTGGCTGACCTACTTCGGTCATTGCAGCACCTCCTGCACTGTATGCAGGTGGGTGATATGTTGGTGGTGCAGGTGACCTCCTCTGCCACCTCGAGCCAGGCCTTCTTGGTGGCAGAGGCAGGTCGCTTCCTCCCGCCCGCCGGGGGGAAGGTCTCTGTCCTCCCCCTCCTCCTCACCCCATCCAATAAGAGCTGGAGTGAGGCATCATTAACCTGGGAGCAGCTGGAGTGAGGCATCATTAACCAGGGTACGGTAGCGTAGTGGTTATGTTACTGGGCTAGTAATCCAGAGTCACGAGTTCAAATCCCGCCACGGCGGCTGGCGAATTTAAATTCAATTAATTAAATAAAAATCTGGATTTAAAATACTAGTATCAGTAATGATAGCCATGAAACTACCGGATTGTCGTAAAAACCCATCTGGTTCACTAATGTCCTTTAGGGAAGGAAACCTGCCGTCCTTACCCGGTCTGGCCTATATGTGACTCCAGACCCACAGCAATGTGGTTGATTCTTAATTGCCCTCTTAGGGATGGGCAATAAATGCCGGCCTTGCCAGCGACGCCCACATCCCGTGAACGAATAAAAAAAAAGCCTTCCCCTGGGCTGCTCCATGCTGTAATTTTGCCTATTTCTTGCAGCATCAGTCAGTGGAGGACTGCCCCTTTAAATAGAGCTCCTCCAGCTGACAGACCTTACTGCGCATGCGCAGTCCGCCCGCCGCGCAGCTTAGCAGCGGGGAACCCGGAAGAACAGGTAAGTGGATCCAATCAGCCTGCGATTGCACGCGGAGCAGCCTTTAAGGGAGTTCGGTGCACGGAAGAAGCCCGGGATGCTGAAATCCCTCAGAATGAAGGAATCATGGCACCTGCCAGGGAATCTGGTGCACTCGTGAAGAAATCTTTTGCGGTGGTCACAAACGAGCTGTGTTGATAGAGTGATACCCCTTTCTGTTGATGAACAGTCTTGGCTCATGTAGAGGTGCTCGTAATGGTATATGGGTGCAATCGATTGCACCCTGCACCCTGCACCCGTGGGAAGCTAGCCACAGAGTGGAATTCCACTGCCCTCTCTGTCTGGCTGAGATCGTCCATGGCGAAGTTGACGTACTGCGAGGCCAATGCGAAACAAGCCATCGGTGACCTGCCTCATGCACTTGTGTGCAGACGACTGAGACACCTCGGCAATGTCCCCGGTGGCACCCTGGAATGATCCGGAGGCAAAGAAGTTGAGGGGAGTGGTGACTTTAACAGCAACGGGTAATGAGATGCCACCAGATCCAGCCGGGAGCAGCTCGGCATGAAGGAGGCTGCAGAGGTCTTCGACCACCTGGTGACTCACTCTGAGTCTCCGTATGCACTGCTCCTCAAAGAGGTTCAGGAAGCTGAGCCTTGGTCTGTCGAACCTGTGGCGAGGGTAGTGCCACCTGCACCAGTGCTCTCTCTGTTGTTGCCCTCTGTGCTCTTGTGCAGGTCCCTGTGGCGCAGCACTGTGTTGTGGAGCTCCAAGTGGCAGAAGTGCACACCGCCATTGGCGAGGATGGTGATGTTGCTCGTCCTCGGATGCAGTGGTGAATGCAGCAATGGCGCCCCCCATCCTGATGGTGTCTGTTTGAGGGGGTCCAAAAAGTTGGTAAATATGTGTAAACAGAAGAATTCTGAGTGTAAACCAAGAATTTTCAATGTAAACACAAAGATCTCCTAGTCAAAAGTTTGTCTGAGACACCTGGGTGACCTGCTGCAATAACTTACCTTTTATCCCCATCTGTCAAACAGGCATTTAAATGTCCAACTGGCTGCTGCCTGAAACACGTCTCCTTGAACATTGAATGTTTCCCACAGCACAGGAAACACGCTGAGGTTGAATTAAAATCGCACCCCTGCCTCAATCTCCACAAAATTAATGACTTAATCAAAAGTCAACTATGTCATTAATTGGTTTAAGTATCGTCCCGCCGGCTTTAATTGCCAGCGGGACTTCCGGATTCGTGAAGCGCGCACACACAGGTGCGTCTGTGACAACCCCGGAAGTCGGAGGGTTGGAGCCGGCTTCCGAACCCGCTCGGAATATTCGCCATTTTCACAGCCCTCCCGTCCCCATTGCACCCGCAATTTGATTTTAAAATTGAGCCCTATGCCTCTATTTATAAAATCCAGGATCCCGTAAGCTTTTTTAACCGCTTTCTCAACCTGCCCTGCCATCATCAACGATTTGTGCACACATACCCCCACGTCTCTGTTCCTGTACCCCTTTTAAAATTGTACCATTTAGTTTATATTGCTTCTCCTCATTTTTCCTACCAAAATGTATCACTTCGCACTTCTCTGCATTAAATTTCATCCGCCCTATGTCCGCCCATTCCACCAGCCTATGTCCTCTTGAAGTCTACTACTATCCTCCTCACTGTTCACTACACTTCCAAGTTTTGTGTCATCTGCAAATTTTGAAATTGTGCCCTGTACAGCCAAGTCCAAGTCATTAATATATTTCAAAAAAAGCAGTGGTCCTAGTACCGACCCCTGGGGAACACCACTGTATACCTTCCTCCGGTCCGACAAACAACCGTTCACCACTACTCTCCGTTTCCTGCCACTTAGCCAATTTCGTATCCATGCTGCCACTGCCCCTTTTATTCCATGGGCTTCAACTTTGCTGACAAGCCTATTATGTGGCACTTTATCAAACGCCTTTTGAAAGTCCATATACACATCAACCACATTGCCCTAATCAACCCTCTCTGTTACCTCATCAAAAAACTCAACCAAGTTAGTTAAAAACGATTTGCCTTTAACAAGTCTGTGCTGGCTTTCCTTTATTAATTCACACTTGTCCAAGTGACTGTTAATTTTGTCCTGGATTATTGTTTCTAAAAGTTTCCCCACCACCGACGTTAAACTGACTGGCCTGCAGATGCTGGGTTTATTCTTTCACCCTTTTTTGAACAAGGGTGTAACATTTGCAATTCTCCAGTCCTCTGGCACCACTCCCGTATCTAAGGAGGATTGGAAAATTTTGGCCAGTATCTCTGCAATTGCCACCTTTACTTCCCTCAGCAACTTAGGATGCATCCCATCCGGACCTGGTGACGACTTAAGTACAACCAGCCTTTCTGGTACTTCCTCTATCAATTTTTAGCCCATCCAGTATCTCAACTACCTCCTCTTTCACTGTGACTTTGGCAGCATCTTCTTCCTTGGTAAAGACAGATGCAAAGTACTCATTTAGTACCCTCTGCTGTGCCCTCTGCCTCCATGCATAGGTCTCCTTTTTGGTCTCTCATCGGCCCTATCCCTACTTTTACTGCCTGTTTACTATTTATATGCTTATACAAGACTTTTGGATTCCCTTTTATGTTAGTTGCCAGTCTATTCTCACACTCTCTCTGCCCCGCTTATTTCCTGGAGCAGAGAGAGACAAACTTATTGTTGCATTAGCAATAGAATTTCTGTATTTAAATTTGCTGCTGTTTGAAAGTAGGGTTACTGTTGCTTAAACAATTTTTGGGCTGAAAAGTAAGGGGTTGTCTAATACTCAATTAAGGAGAGTATATGCAGTATCCTAGTATAATACTGCTGTTGGACATACTAAGTGCAGAAATGAGAACAAGAAATATGTACAAAGCCTTTAATAATTTGAAACAACAGGAAATGGAACACATTTCACAGATCAGAGGATTCAGCAGGAACAAAGTGAAGAGTAACATATACGTTAGTGGATCACGTGTTACAGTGAGTTAAGGATAGAATAGAAGATTGTGAGATATGGCGAGGTACAGTGAATTAAGTGGATAGTAGTAAAGGTGTTTTTGCTTGGTTCATGGGATATTTCAAGATAATCAGGGTAAGTGGATAGTGGTGACATCCTTTTGGATTAGTTTAAATTTTGAGTTAATCCGTATCACTGGATACTGATAAAGTGTTCTTTTCATTGGTTTCTGAGAATTTTGAGCCAATCAAAAAATAAACATTTTTGTGCCACAAACATATTTAAAATATGAAGCAGACTTTACTCGAGACTTTTAATGTATTGAATATTACATGCCTATCGATCTAATACCCCATTTATACTGCAGATTTATAGACAGAGCAACACCAAACCAAGTGCGGAAGTTATGCAGTTTGTCTGAAGTTGCATTCATAATTTTGTCATTCTGGCAGCAACGCAAGGTCTGTACAGGCCAGCAATGTAAAAATCTCTGAATAAAATGGCAGCCTCACAAGAGCATTTTTGCCTCCACTACTTTATCTGGAAACTTATTCCACATAGTGATTACTCTGTGTGTGAAGATGATTTTCCTGATATTAGTCCTAAAATTGCTCTTTACTAGTTTGAACCTGTGTCCTCTAATTCTACTCCCGCAGTTTAAAGTAATATTCAAGGTTAACTTGCTCTATGCCCATAACAATCTTGCATACCTCTATAATATCACTTCTGACGCCTCCTTCTAGGCCAAAAAGCACGAGTTTTTCCAGTCTTCCCTGAGAACTCTTCTATGCATTTGAATGTCTGTTATTTCTTGGCAACCAAAATTGGACATGGTATTAAAGATGTAGTCTGACCAGACCACTATAAAGTATGATCATTATCACCTCTGACAAATTCTACTGTTTTGGCTATATAGTTTAACACCGTATTAACTTTGTTGATTGCTGTTCTACACAAGTTGGACATGCTTAACATTGATCTACTAAGATTCTAGGGTCTCTTCCACTGTATAGAAAGAAGGTAATTCTGAAAACACGACCACCAATATGGAGCAGCTTGGCAAGTTCATTATTTCCTTTATGTACAGGGAGAAAAGTGAAGCTGGGTAAAATAAGTGAGTTTTAATTATAACTAGCATTCTGTATGTTCACATACTGTGGAATAAAGCAGCTTAACCGTTGATATCTGGCCTCATCTCACCAAGTGTTTGCTCAGTCCGTTTTTGGAGGAATTGAAGTAACACATATGAAGTATCAAGTTCAATTCACAAGGCAATATTACTGTTGCACCCCCTGGGTGACACTATTGTGCAAGCAGATATAGGTCAGTGAGAGTTAACTCCTATTAGGTAAGACACTCAGGCCACTTACGGGAGTAAATGACACCACTGAACCAGAGCAGACCTGAATTTGAACAGATATAGTTTCCGAATCATTGCAGACAAAAACATCTCATGGGAACTGCTGTGAAACTGGCAAGAAAATGGTTCTTTAAAATATCTGAAATTGTAATACTCCTTTTGAATACTATAATTGTGTTTAACAGAAGGTATGAAATACAACAGCAGTCAACCCCCAGTCAACCCACACCCAGATTTTCAGTTTGATTGACAAATACAATCTACAAAAATCAGTGTATCACACATTGCCATGCAATCTAAAAGGACATTTTGTCTGGTTGGTGGCACACTCAAACAAATGGACGATTCAGTATAGGAATGTGATGACTTCCCTTCTTCAGTTCTTAAAAGGGAAATGAATTCCAGGGTTGTGACCTGTAATTGTTAGCACTTCTATACCACAGGTAATATTTTTTGTAATAATTACTTTTCAAAATGTTCTTATTTACAAGGTTACTGTGTAACATTCATTTCTAGTACTGCCAATCATACCATGTTTCAGTCAATGTTCCTCTTAGTTTCTGCTCTTAATAATTTAGCAACCTGTCTATCTGTACTGCACTCTAATTAGTCGAATTACTACTGCATAAATTAAATACAGATGTGACAAGATGAACTGATATCAAGCGATACTGGAAATCTCTCCACAAAAAAATTGAAGTGATGACAAAAATGTTTATTAAAATAATAAATGTAAGTACATGTTAAATTTTGAACACCTACTTAATAATAATTCACTGTTCTTGGTGAATTTCTTTTCTCTCCTGAAGGCATCAACTCCTTGCTGGAATAGGGTTCAAAAGCTGCTGGTGCCTTCAAGTACTTTGCCCAAGTGGCCATTAATCATGTGTGCACCTTGACAAGAGTGTAGGCAAGCTTTTGACTAAAGGCCATGCAAAACCAAACCAGATCCTGTCCTCTTCTAATGTCCACCTAAAAACTTACAGTAGGGAATACTGAATTTCAATCAGGAATCGGAAGCCAGCTGAATTTCTCTTCCTTAATCTAAGGGCTCTGAGGCAATTGAGAAATTTGTAAAGATATATTTTTAAAATATCACGCGTGCATAAACCACCATGAATAGCTATGTTTTATGCCACTATTGTAAAGAGCAGTAACACCTCAAATTTGTGAAAACCCATTCTGAGTTTTTAAGAAATGCTGACATTTACAGCAGGGCATAGGAACTGAATGATGCAAAGAGGAGCTTAACTAATGCTGCTAAGTCATCCTGGTTACAGCATCTTTAATGGTGAACACGGATAAACTTTCAGTTGGTCGTCTTAAATACACAGGAATCACAATATATGTGAAGCTATCAAAAGGTTGTGGAAAGTATTTGTAAACATCAGTCCTAAACATTCTAGTGCTTCATTATTTATGTAAATTGCTAACAGACACTAGTCTGCATGTAAGTGCAGTTGTAGACAGAATGATAGTAAATTAAAGTGTAGGGTTTGAAGCTCTGAAGTCTGCCTTATTTTTTGAAATTCCTTTTATTTTCAATTATTTTTACATACATATATTTACAAAGTCACTGTGCAGCTTATCACATAGTGCATGGGCACTTACAAAAGGATATATTGGTACATTGGGGTAGTCAGTATGTTATGTTCTATATGCCATCTTTCAAGGGGGTAGATTCCTGAAGAGTGATTTTTTTTTCCAAAACAATCATCCCCTTTCTTTCCATGTCATGCATACACTTAGTCCCAGCATCAAATTAAGTGAACATAATTTTCTTTTCAATCATCTTCACTGCAATTGCAATCCCCCACCCTCCACCCCTCTTCCCAGCGACTCATACTAATGTATGGTTCCACAAGTGCCAGGAACCCTTCAATTGCTTTCACAAGTGCAGATTCTTTGTGTGTAAACCCAGACATTGAGAGTGGGGAGGCTGCTCAACTGTGGGAGGCTACATAACCAAGCACAACTCTTGTATCTTTAACCATCCACATATGCATTTCCTAGAACTTCACTCAGAAGAAGCATGCAGAATGATTTTTCCCCCTCCCTAGCCTAAGGTGATGGTGAATTTACCTGCTCAGCCATTGGAGGTCGTCATTTCATTACATTTACTGTTGCTAATGTAAAGTTTCATTTATGATACCCAATACCAAAACATATAAATTTCTACCATATTTCATGACTAATTTATTCCCTCACTCCCCATTTTCTCCCTAGTAATCCATTCACTGTAAAAGGACTTTGGGATATTCTGAAGACATGATTATGCACTATATAAATGCAAGTTCTTTCTTTATTCAGTCACATCTACTCCACCCCTCAAATGTCATGTCAGAAAGTGGGCAGGATCAGACAGCCACTGCAGCATTAGGTGCGGCAGCCCCTGTTACAGGGCTATCTCATGACATACAGCCAACTGAATTCCATAAGCATCTCATTGACACCCAACATTCAGGCTCTTCACTTACTCATGCCAATTAGGAAGCACGTAAACAGAGCACAAGCTTAGGATGTTGAACATACATCACCAAGGGGAAACACTTTGGCAAAAAAACACTAGCCACATACATGCATCACTTTTAGATTATTAAATTTCCTGGCACTTTATTTCAAATGTGTCCAAAATGTTTTCTTCGGATAGTGTAGAATAAGGTTTTAGCAGAGGAAAGGATTGATATTTATAATAGTTGAGTTAGTGCAGAGGCCAATGTAGTTGTATGTATTTTTGGGCCATTGCATTGTGCATTTGTGGTAAGGACAGATGTGGCACTTAGCTGAAGGTCTTTGCAGGGCTCACTGCTTGCAATGGTAGTTCAGCATATGTCCTTTCTGGCTGATCATCAGCTTCTTGCTCTGCCTTTGGTTGCAGATGGGCCTCCTCCTCTACCACCTGTTTCATTGTTTGGCCTTTCTAAATGTGCAGCATGCAGTAGATGATGATAATCTTGGAGATATGCCATGGGTATTGTAAAACATCCCGATTTATCTAGACATTTAAGTTGCTGTTTGTTGTTATTTTAATGATGTCATGCGTCAGGCTGAACAGGGTAACTTCGGTCTCTTAGAAGCCATCCTTGATGTCTGCTTTCTCCTTCAAATAGCCTCAGCACAGAGAATTATCCTAAAACGAAGGCAACGTGGCTGGGAAGCAGGCACTGACCTACATGATTCTACGTCAATCGTCACCTGGACAATGATGGAGTGGAACCCTTGCAGTTCATGATGGCCATTAGATTGCGTACAGGTCACGAGTGTCACAAATAATGCCCTGGACTTTGGAGAATTCTACAGTACGAAATAGACTGCAGGACAATGATTTTGATGCCATACTTCCAGAGGAAAATGAAGTCGTTAATTGCCCTGGTAAACAAAACATTTGTGGCCTACTTGATGTATATGTGCACTGCAAAATGATTGATGTTGCATATGTCCCCTACAGTAGTTTGTAATGAGCCAGAAATATAAAAGTTCAGGCTGCAGTGACTTTGACTACTGCCGACAGTGCCGTCCGTCGCTGTGATGGAGATAGTCCGCAGATTGAATCACATCATTTGCCTCCTTTGTGAACCAAAGCCTATGATGGCAGGTTTCCTCAGACATACCCAGGGAGGCATGGCTGTGGTTAAGGGCAGATGCAGTTGAACTGCCTCAAATCTCTCCTTCATGCTCTTCTTCCTCCTCCATATAAGAGAGAGGAAAACTCACTTGAATTCCCAACTCTTTGGCTGAAATGTAGCAATGAAAGAATCTCCAAAAATAAACAAAATGCCGAAAAAAAAGCAATTCTGCTGTCATAAATGCAAATATAAAGGCCATTTTCATACATGGTCTAAATAAGATGCTGCCCTTTTGAACGGAGACTTCCTTAGCCAAAATGTGTATGACCCTAATCCCCCACTTGATACAGGTGATCTGAATGCACACCCATTCCCAATGAGAACACTGGGGAGTCATGCCTGTACTTATTGCAACATAGTTCACATTGTTTTTCATATTGCAATGAGGGTCATGCCCAGTTTGGGCATAAAACACAGCAGCCTGGCCTAAAAGGCTAACCAGGAATAGATGTGAGAGGTACACAATGGGCAAAGATCTAGAAAAAGTGATCTTCACCTGATTCTCATTTGCCTGTTCCACATTGGCATCACTGGCCATGCAGAACTAAAAATATACCCTAGACTCTGCTGGACAACCAGACTACAAATTACCTAATCTTCTCTTTGATTATACACAAGCACTTTCAAAGAATTTAATTCATGCTGGCCAGATGGGAATCTGAATAATACTATTTAATAAACAAACAGTCATTAGATGTGACAGAATCTTTTTACTTTTTACCTAGTAAATAGCCTAAAAGTCCATTAAAAAAACTTCAGTTCTCACCCATTTTGAATAAGTATAGAGGCCCTGAATTTCTGCGACGTTCACTCGATCTCCTGCTTTACTTCGCCTTAACCCCTAGAGAAACGCTGTAAATAGCTGTTGTCAGCTATTCACACCGTTTCTCTAGGGATTCCACTGATCTCCTGCCGGAGAACCCCCACAGAAATTCCAGGTAAGAATCGTCATCATTGCTAAAGTTTTGAAGCAGCCAAGAAACCACTATGCAAATTATATCTCCTGGATAAAGCATCATAGTTCATCAACTTATAGTTAGATTTCACAATGTTAGTAGTGTGTCCCTAATCTACTGCATTTGCCTGAATATGTGTCACTAAAATGTGGTTCACCTTCTTCTAAGCAAGAGTTCAAAGGATGCTCTCTGATAACATACTGGCTTGTCTCAAGATGAAACACATATCTCACTACACTGTACTAGCAAACTATGTAATGGAAGCAGCGCTCTACCATGCCTCAACCAGGAAAATTCAGGGGGTTTTCACGGACAAATCAATGTGATTTAAAGACTAGCTTGGGTTAGCTGTGTGTTTATCTCTTGCCTTTATGGAGAGAAAGACAATAGAAAAACTGTCAAGAGTTGCAGTTAGTTTCTTGGGGAGGCGACCAGCCATTGGTGACATTACTGACTGGATTCTGAATCCAATCAGGTCAAATTTGTTTGGCCAGTCCACAAGCTTTTAAAAAATTTTAAGCAAGGAAACTTGCAGACTCAAATCAGACATTCTGAATAGTTTCTATTCTGGCCATATGTGGAGAGCAAACAGACAGCCAGAGACTGCTGTTCCTACTTCATCTACTTGAATAGTAGAAATGATTAATAATCTTTTTTATATTCGTTCATGGGATGTGGGCTTCGCTGGCAAGGCCAGTATTCATTGCCCATCCCTAATTGACCTTGAGAAGGTGATGGTGAGCCGCCGCCTTGAACCGCTGCAGTCCATGTGGTGAAGGTTCTCCCACTGTGCTGTTGGTAGGGAGTTCCAGGATTTTGACGCAGCGACGAAGAAGGAACAGCGATATATTTCCAAGTCGGGATGGTGTGCGACTTGGAGGGGAATGTGCGGGTGGTGTTGTTCCCATGTGCCTGCTGCCCTTGTCCTTCTAGGTGATAGAGGTCGCGGGTTTGGGAGGTGCTGTCAAAGAAGCCTTGGCAAGTTGCTGCAGTGCATCCTGTAGATGGTAAACACTGCAGCCACGGCGTGCCGGTGGTGAAGGGAGTGAATGTTTAGGGTGGTGGATGGGGTGCCAATCAAGCAGGCTGCTTTGTCCTGGATGGTGTTGAGCGTCGAGTGTTGTTGGAGCTGCACTCGTCCAGGCAAGTGGAGAGTATTCCATCACACTCCTGACTTGTGCCTTGTAGATGGTGGAAAGGCTTTGGGGAGTCGGGAGGTGAGTCACTCACCGCAGAATACCCAGCCCTCTGACCTGCTCTTGTAGCCACAGTATTTATGTGACAGGTCCAGTTAAGTTTCTGGTCAATGGTGACCCCTAGGACCTTGATTGTGGGGGATTTGGTGATGCTAATGCCGTTGAATGTCATGGGGAGGTGGTTAGACTCTCTCTTGTTGGAGACGGTCATTGCCCGGCACAAACGTTACTTGCCACCTATCAGCCCACGCCTGGATGTTGTCCAGATCTTGCTGCATGCAGGCACGGACTGCTTCATTATCTGAGGGGTTGCGAATGGAAATGCACACTGTGCAATCATCAGCGAACATCCCCATTTCTGACCTTATGATGGAGGGACGGTCATTGATGAAGCAGCTGAAGATGGTTGGGCCTACGACACTGCCCTGACGAACTCCTGCAGTGACGTCCTGGGGCTGAGATGATTGGCCTCCAACAACCACTAACATCTTCCATCTTCCTTTGTGCTAGGTATGACTCCAGCCACTGGAGAGTTCTCCAGCCACTGGAGATTTCTCCAGCGATTCCCATTGACTTCAATTTTACTAGGGCTCCTTGGTGCCACACTCGGTCAAATGCTGCCTTGATGTCAAGGGCAGTCACTCTCACCTCACCTCTGGAATTCAACTCTTTTGTCCATGTTTGGACCAAGGCTGTAATGAGATACAACAAAGGCTATGGGCCCCGACAACATCCCGGCTGTAGTGCGGAAGACTTGTGCTCCAGAACTAGCCGTGCCTCTAGCTAAACTGTTCCAGTACAGCTACAACACTGGCATCTACCCGACAATGAGGAAAATTGCCCAGATATGTCCTATCCACAAAAAGCAGGATAAATCCAATCCGGCCAATCTGGAGCAGAGTGGTCCTAGCGGAACCCAAACTGAGCATCGGTGAGTAGATTATTGGTAAGTAAGTGCCGCTTGATAGCACTGTCGACGACACCTTCCATCACTTTGATGATGATTGAGAGTAGACTGATGGAGCGGTAATTGGCCAGATTGGATTTGTGCTGCTTTTTGTGGACAGGACATACCTGGGCAATTTTCCACATTGTCTGGTAGATGCCAGTGTTGTAGCTGTACTGGAACAGTTTAGCTAGAGGCACGGCTAGTTCTGGATCACAAGTCTTCGGCACTGCAGCCGAGATGTTGTCGGGGCCCATAGCCTTTGCTGTATCCAGTGCACTCAGACGTTTCTTGATATCATGTGGAATGACTTGAATTGACTGAAGACTGGCTTTTGTGATGGTGGGGATATCGGGAGGAGGCCGAAATGGATCATGCACTCGGCACTTCTGGCTGAAGATGGTTGCAAACGCTTCAGCCTTGTCTTTTGCACTCACGTGCTGGACTCCGCCATCATTGAGGATGGGGATGTTTACAGAGCCTCCTCCTCCAGTTAGTTGTTTAATTGTCCACTGCCATTCACGACTGGATGTGGCAGGACTGCAGAGCTTTGATCTGATCCGTTGGTTGTGGAATCGTTTAGCTCTGTCTATAGCATGTTGCTTCCGCTGTTCAGCAAGCATGTAGTCCTGTGTTGTAGCTTCACCAGGTTGGCACCTCATTTTTAGGTACGTCTGGTGCTGCTCCTGCCATGCTCTTCTACACTCCTCATTGAACCAGGGTTGAACCTCTGGCTTGTTGCCTGGCTATTAAGAAAGAATCCATTTGTTCTTAAAAGAAGCTTTCCTCCACTTCAAAAAAAACAGGACTATATCTGACAGCAGTGCTAGGATTTTCATGGCTCTTGTTTTCCTGCCTGTTTCCAATGGAAGTGCCCTAGAGGGGTTCCACATAGGTCATAACCCCCCAAAATCCTTAGAAATTCAGTTTAAAAATACAAAAAAGTACAAAGATTTTGGACTCTTCATTGTTTTGGAAATATTTTGAATAAGTATTGTACTACTAGTTAGTTGCTGGGTGTTTTCTGCTTCTGTGTAATGATTTCATTTGTAAATAAATGCAACTTAACAAATGCAATTTAAGGCTTGATTTTTAAATCCTTAATGCAGAGTTACAATTTAGCACTTAATAATGATTTGGAAAACAATGTTAACTCATTTTTAAATGAACATGACGAAGCTTAGTGAAACATATTGTTGCACAATAAGAAACAGATTTTTAGGTCATTCGATTAACTAGAGCTCAAGAGTTTATAAAGAATTATTTTACTGTCTTGAAAGAACATTAACTGCACCACAGAGCACAGCATCCAAATTTGCATAAAACGTGAATCTCAATGAAAGGCTCCATGAGATAAAAGGGCCATTAAGTCAAAATAGGTACAGCATAGACAACATGCATAAGAATGGAAGATCTGACATAGCTGAATTGTCATACAACTATGAAATTTCCCCCATAATCATGTAATAAAACATACTGCATAGTTCACTTGTTTTCCTATATACTGCAAGATATTTACCTTTTGTCGGTATCAAATGTCACCGCAATTTTAATGTAAATCTGTGACTTAGCATATTTTTGGTTTTTGACAGCTAATTGATGCATTACATGTAAAATTGTTTAAAAGATTCTAACAACACCAAGTTATAGTCCAACAATTTTATTTTTAATCCCACAAGCTTTCGGGGGCTTTCCCCTTCCTCAGGCGGTGTGGAAATGTCACCGCAATTTTAATGTAAATCTGTGACTTAGCATATTTTTAATGTAAATTATGCTAAGTCACAGATTTACATTAAATCTGAGCCTGAGGAAGGGGAAAGCCCCCGAAAGCTTGTGGGATTAAAAATAAAATTGTTGGACTATAACTTGGTGTTGTAAAATTGTTTACAATTGTCAACCCCAGTCCATCACCGGCATCTCCACATCATGTTAGAATCTAGCATTCAACACTTTTAAAAAGCTTAATTCTGTACCTGAAATCTTATTGCTAACATTATATTGCCCCTCCCCCCTTCATATCAATTGTTCTGCAGATTATAATAGTTTGCAACAGAGAATGCAAGAATTGCAGCCAAGATTCAACCAATGACAAGACAAGGAAACAACACATACTTAGCAATGAAACTCAAATACCACCACCATTCCCCCCCAACACCAAGATTATAAACTCTGAATATTGCAATTTTAGTAGAGGATACAGGATCCATAAGTTGGCAAAACTGAAGTTTGTTGGAAAATTTATATAGCACTTTATCATAATGAAACACTCAAAGCACTTCACAGAATTAGTTATTTTTGGAGTGCAGTGACTACTGCTGTGCAGGCAAATTTGATGCATATAATTTAACTTGAGCTCTATGATCCATAGTTGCTGCCTTACAATTTCTCCCAGTCAAACACCAGGGTCAAATGTAAGAGACACTTCTCATTGCTGCAGCTGTCGCCAGCTTCACTGTAATTCCTGTAGTATGTTTTGTTTTAAAAAGTACCCCAGTACCTTTAAGTTCCTGTTAGTGGCAGGGTTGAGCTAATAGAGGTCTCTGTCTTAAGCAGCGCTAGCAGCAGGAATGTAGTATGTACTAAAACCCCAATTCCAATAAGTGTTAGATTTAAAATATTCAGCTTTTTTCCTCTGGGGAGGGGAGGCACGTAGACCAATAATAACTCAATGATTTAACTTTACAACACATCTGTAATTCAATCTTTGTTTCCATTAATGAGGTGGAGATGCCGGTGATGGACAGGGGTTGACAATTGTAAACAATTTTAAACAATTGTAAACAATTTTACAACACCAAGTTATAGTCCAGCAATTTTATTTTAAATTCACAAGCTTTCGGAGACTTCCTCCTTCCTCAGGTTACCTGAGGAAGGAGGAAGTCTCCGAAAGCTTGTGAATTTAAAATAAAATTGCTGGACTATAACTTGGTGTTGTAAAATTGTTTACAATCCATTAATGAGGTTATAAGTAACAAGAACAACTAAACAACGTTATACAGAATAGAACAATAGGCGCTTCAATCTCATAAAAATGCAGCAATGATAAAAGGCCTAGCCAGCAAGATGTGCTCTTTCAGGACCCATACTGAAAGTGTTATATCTCACACATACCCCCACAATTGCCTGCTGAATCCAGAATCTCTTCAATTTCTTTCTAAATACCTTAATCAGTATTCAGAATCTGTCCATTCTGTAAATCAACATGGAAACAGGTCCAAACACATGGAATATTTTGAAAATCACCAAGAAAAACATAACATATCAAACATAAACTTGAAGCAATCCACAATGATATTTTTAAGAGAATACGATATCTGGCATGCTACATGAGTATGTGCAATAGTCTCGAGTGGAACAAATATGTTGAAAGTGCTAATATGGAATGAGTATCTCTTTCAATATTCATTAGCAGCTATCGACAAACTTTTTTGTGCAATCACACTGTTTTAGGTCTCAGTATATAAAGAAAAAGCACGGGTGCTCTAATCATCCCCATGAGTGGATGCATAGATTATGTGCTCAACTCTCTGGAGTGGGGCTTGAACCCATGAACTTCTGACTTAGGCGAGAGTACCACCACTGATCCAAGGCTCACAATTGAAAGGAAAGATAAGGAAGTGCACGCACTCAAATTCTGAATAGTGCTCAGCTCAGAAAAGTAGCACTTACATAGCAGAAACAATGCTCCAGTTCTGTCTTACGTGGCAGCGGACAAAACAGGACAACTGCAAATAAAACTGTGAAGCAGCTGTAGGTAAAATCCTGGATGAGTCCTTATAACCACATTGTCGAATGCCAAATCAAATACACTATCCCAGGTCAGAATTGGAACATTGCTTCCACTATGTCAATGCTCAATCAGCCCTAAGTTATTAAGTTTCTCACACAAAATCATTTAGGCATTCTTGATATCATATTTATTTCCTATAGTGCAAGGACCCAAAGTAAAACCATTAACTAAGCAGCAGATAGCCAAATCGATGGTCTACAATAAGGACTTGTAACTTCCTAACTCTGCAAGCTGCAAATATCTCTAAATGTATGAATTTACATTTCTTGTAAAGAAGTTCGAATGGTAGGTACATTAACTTGTGAAAAAAGTCTCAACAAGGGCATAATTTCCAAACAGCTTGCATAAAACGAGGCACCAACCATGGTGATGATTCCCCTAATGAAGCCAGTGCAAATAAATCATGAAAAATTGAAATTGTTTAAACATAAAATAAATACTAAATGTTAGATCAATCTTCAGTAGATGCTGGAGAAACTCCAGAATATGAGACATCACGAGATAGAACTAACCAACTTAGATTGCCACATAACAGTCATTATACTTCAAAGCAATTCATTGCATGCTTTGAAACGTTTTGAGTGATGTGGTAAAATGCCATATAAGCACAAGTATTGCTTTTTAGAAGAATGCCATTGCACAAAGTTTTTCCTTTTTGTGTATTAAGTTTGTAAGCAAATATTTGCTGAACGTAATCAAGGTATCTACCACCAGGGATGGTTCCGTTGCAATATTTGTCCCCAGCTGTGAGGAACCTCCCCCACTCAGGGCAGTGACATCCTAACTCTGCACAACAACTTGCCTTTACATAGACTTTTTAACACAGAAAAATATCCAAAGGTGCTTTACAGAGGAAAAATAAAACGGAATGGACACCAAGGAGAGTTAAGTCATGTGACTGGAAGCTTGGTGAAAAAGTTTAAGCGAGGTGTAAGAGTTTAGGGAGAGTGTTTCAGAGCACCATTACCCTGGAGTCCTCCAAGGATCTACCCTTGGCCCTTTCCTCTTCCTGATCCACATGCTGCCCCTTGGCAACAATATCCGCATACATGGGGTCAGCTTCCATATGTACACAGATGATACCCAGTTCTCCCTCTCCACGACCCTTCCACTAACTGTGCTATCCGACATCCAGATCTGGGTGAGTTGGAATTTCCCTAGCTAACCATCATCTTTGGCCCCCGTCAAAAACTCCATATCCTTGCCACCAACTCCATCCCCTTCACCTGTCACAGCTTCAGGCTCAACCAACCTGTTTACACACTTGTCCTATTCAAACTTGAGCTAAGCTTCCAACCTCATATCCTCTTCCATCTCTATAACATCGCCTGGCTCTACCCCTACCTCAGCACATCTTCCATTGAAACCCTCATCCATGCCTCTGTCACCTCCAGACCCAACAATTCCAATACTCTCCTGGCCAACCTCCCTTCCCCAAACCTCTAAACTTCAGCTCATCCAAATCTTTACTGTTTGTATCCTATCCAACACCAACTCCAGCTTGCACATCGCCTCTTTCTCACTGATCTACATCGACTACCAGTCCCCACAACACCTCAAATTTTATATTTTCAATCCAAAAGGGAATCTGTTTGGACTAGTTCTCTATTTAAATCCTTACACTCCAGCACTATGATATTATCTCTAATTAATACAACTACCCCTCTTCCCTTTCTTTACTGCCGATCTTCACAAATCTTTATACCCAGGAATATTTAATTGTTAATCCTGACCGAACTGCAGCCATTTTTTAGTTACTTCTATTATGTCATGATTTCTTACTTCAACAAATGACTCTAGTTCCTCAATTTTCTTATACCTTGTACATTAATATACATACATTATCTGCAATGACACTTCTACTTATGACCACACTCTCCAGCAGAGATCCCATATATTGTGTCCCAGGCAGAATAGAAATAAAAGGATTGAGGTAGACCAAATGCACTGAAGGATCCCTAGCATGGACTTCAGGCATATAAAATGGGCATGATTATCACTCAAAAGTAAGAGGACACTTGAAAGTGAGAGTTTCCGTAACCCCAGGTAAAGCGGCCAAAAAAAAACTTTGGTTGAACTGGACTTTGATGTAACCAGTTGATGGAACAATGGGCTATTAAATGGACTGCTTTTCACAGCCAATTATGTCATCACATACTTGTTCTGCTGATTTTATTAAAAGATTCCAACGATTCCTCTCTTTATCCCCCAGGAATAAGTGTCCTGTCAAAGGGTTGTTGAAATAGCCACCGGTGTGGCTCCCTTGACAGCAATGCTGAATGCAGTTATGCCAATCTGCAAGGGGAAATGCACAAAAGCCATGGATCTTCCTGCTGACTCCATAACATGGACTGCTGCTTCTTGTTGCAGCATGGCAGCCTCCATTCAATCTGGGCAGCAACAAACTTTGCCAACATGCTAATCCATTTTAGCAACTTCTCAGAGATGTGTGGCCCTTTGGTAAACAAATCTTGGCCAATGGGCCTGGTGCTATGCCATCTTAACCTGAGGAGATCATTTTGGTAAATTTATCAGGAGAGCAAGTCCATCTGTTCAGAAGCCCATTTCAGGGTTTATTTCCTGCTTAATAGGTTTTCCATGCCAGGAAAGAATCTAAAGCACAACTGTCGAGACTGCGATTGGTTTACTGAGAGCACTTGGCCTGTTTTAGGGTTAGATGCTAATAATTGGTATATGTCATTTCAGACCTTTGCGGCCATGGTCAATAAGGATGCTGCCAGGAGGAATCCTATGAAAACTACTTGATGTGGTCTATGTGCGTTGTGGAGAAGAGGCTCTATCCAGGAGTTGGGACCCACAGAGCCAGTTATGGGGATTTGGTCAACTCTTCCATTAAACACTTCCATATATTTAGACCTTTGGCCTAACAATGTATTTTTGGATAACTCGTTGCTATATTCCTCGTTCTTCCTGCTCCACTCAGGCGAATTATACTCCCAATCGCCAAACGTAGACAAGAACATCCTAAAGCAGGCCTAATCATCTTTGTTGGTTGTGGGATATAGTCTCGCTATGCACAGAGACATGGATCGTACCAATTCCACCAAATATCACTTCATTAGATTTGTGTTCTATAGATCAGCTTAAAGATGCCAACATTCTATTTGCATTTGCAAACACAGAGTGCTACCAACTAACCCAAGCTAGCAATTCAAAGCAATGGAAAATGTGCAGTGCAAATTCACAAGGATGTTGCCAGGAATAGTGGTTTACAGTTATGAAGAAAGTCTTGAAAAGTTAGGAATAAAACAGAATATGCTGTAAATTTCAGATCAGTCACCATCTGTAGACAGACAAGTTAACATCCAGCGTATATTCATCAGAAATGAAAGCTAAAGCTAAACAAGCTTCTTAATAAGATTAAAAAAGGGAGATGGCAGAAACGGAAAGAAGGTATTTGGAAAAGCAGTCATCCAATCTTCGTTTGGTCTCCCCAGTGGAGGGGAAAATGCACCGTGAACAGTAAACACAGTATACTAGACTGGCCGAAGTAGATGTAAATAGCTCTCTCTCACAGAAAGGGCATTTGGGGCCCTAGATACTCAGGTGGAAGAAGCTAAGTGGACAGGTGTTGCATCTGCTATGGTTGCACAGGAAAGTGCCAGGGGAAGGACAGCTGGAAGTAAGGAGGTGGAAGAGTGAACAAGCGTATCCAGGAGGAAACAGTCCCTTGGGAGAGGGGTCAATTTATGTGTAATTCCTGCAATCTAGGATATTGTATTTGCTGCCCACAGTGTGGTCTTTACACTGGAGACACCAAAAGCAGATTAGGCAATTGCTTTCAACACCTCCTTCTTTTTGAAAATCTTACCCTGCCCTCCCTGTAGCTTGCCACTTCAACTTCCTATCCCATACCCAATCTGGCCTCGCCTCCATCTTTGGCCTCTTACACTTCTCCTACCAGAAGCAACACAAGCTTCAGGAACATTATCTAATCTTTTTCCTGAAGATTGACTTTAGTCACTTCTGACCTTAGCTATGTCCTCCATTTTCTTTACAGCAATGGGTGCTGGTGGTATGAGTGGGCCTATCAGTGTTCAGAGGAGGGGAGGTAGATTAACTTTTGAGGTCACAGCACAGTGTTGGTGGGAGGAGTCTACACCTGCGGTGTTGGCATATTTTTTCTCATCTTTGCCAGCAGCTTCTGTTCTCATTTCAAAACTCTTGCATTAGCAGGGTTTTTCTCTTCCTTCATTTTCCCACCAATTTATTTATGTGGACATCGCCCATGCTAACGTTGTACCGTTGTTTAAAAAGGGAGAGAAGGATAGAGCGAGTAATTACAGGCCAGTCAGTCAGTCTAACCTTGGTGGTGGGCAAATTATTGGAAACAATTCTGAGGGCAAGGATAAACCGTCACTTAGAAAGGCACGGATTAATCAAGGACAGTCAGCATGGATTTGTTAAGGGAAGGTCGTGTCTGACTAACTTGATTGAACTTTTTGAGGAGGTAACAAGGAGGGTCGATGAGGGTAGTGCATTTGATATAGTCTACATGGATTTTAGCAAGGCTTTTGACAAGGTCCCACATGATAGATTGGTCAAAAAAGTACAAGCCTATGGGATCCAAGAGAAAGTGGCAAGTTGGATCCAAAATTGACTCAGTGGCAGGAAGCAAAGGGTAATAGTCGACTGTTTCCAGTGGGATTCCGCTGGGCTCAGTACTAGGTCCCTTGCTTTTTGTGGCATGTATTAATGATTTGGACTTAAATGTAGGGGGCATGATTAAGAAGTTTGCAGATGATACAAAAATTGGCCGTGTGGTTGATAGTGAGGAGGAAAGCTGTAGACTGCAGGAAGATATGAATGGATTGGTCAGGTGGGCAGAAAAGTGGCAACGGAATTCAATCCAGAGAAGTGTGCGGTAACGCATTTGGGGATGGCAAACAAGGCAAGGGAATACACAATAAATGGGAGGATATTGAGAGGTGTAGAGGAAGTGAGGGACCTTGGAGTGCATGTCCACAGATCCCTGAAGGTAGAAGGACAGGTAGATAAGGTGGTTAAGAAGGCAGACAGGATACTTTCCTTTATTAGCCGAGGCACAGAATATAAGAGCTGGGAGGTTATGCTAGAACTGTATAAAACACTAGTTACGCCACAGCTTGAGTACTGCATATAGTTCTGGTAACAATATCACAGGAGAACGTAATTGCACTAGAGAGGGTACAGAGGAGATTTACAAGGACTGGAGAATTTTAGCTATGATGAAAGATTGGATAGGCTGGGGTTGTTTTCTTTGGAACAGAGGAGATTGAGGGGTGATTTAATTGAGGTGTACAAAATTATAAAGGGCCTATATAGAGTGGATAGGAAGGACCTATTTCCCTTAGCAGAGGGGTCAATAACCAGGGGGCATAGATTTAAAGTAATTAGTAGAAGGATTAGAGGGGAGCTGAGGAAAAAAATTTTCACCCAGAGGGTGATGGGGGTCTGGAACTCACTGCCTGAAAGGATGGTAGAGGCAGAAACCCTCATCACATTTAAAAGTACTTGGATATGCACTTGAAATACCATAACCTACAAGGCTACAGACCAAGAGCTGGAAAGTGGGATTCGGCTGGGTGGCTCATTTTCTGCCAGCGCGGACATGATGGGCCGAATGGCCTCCTTCTGCGCCGCAAATTTTCTATGATTCTATGTCTTTTTACCCTCAACTATTTGTATGTTTTGTCCTTTAATGTTTCTCCCTTGTTTTGCGAAGGATCTTTTATATCCTCTAACAGCTTCATAATCAGCAGTTTACAGGCCACTCAAGCCATGAATTCCCTTTCTATAACTGGCGTACCAGTTGTTCCTCCATTCCCCCTTTATCTCAATTTTTTTCCAACCTTTCCAAAATACTTGCTTAACTTTTAGCTTACAGTTCTGATGAAAGACATACACCTCAAACATTAACTCGTCTTTTCTCTTTCGTCCATTGGTCAGGGAGGCAGTAAGAAAAGAACACAAGTTTAAGATAATCACAAAAAGAATTTTAAAAGCTATAAAACAATTCTTTACATTGAGAGTGATCAAAATTTGGAATACTGTGCTACAAACCTCTGTTGAAGCAGAGTACATAAATTCTTTTTAAGATAGTTGCTTGAAAAAGAGGAATATTAAAAGGGTATGATGAGCAAGGAAGAGTGGGATTAGACAATGGCTCATGCAGAGGGTTGATGAGGGCAATGCGGTTGATGTGGTGTATATGGGTTTCCAAAAGACGTTTGATAAAGTGCCACATAATAGGCCTGTCAGCAAAGTTGAAGCCCATGGAATAAAAGGGGCAGTGGCAGCATGGATACGAAATTGGCTAAGAGAGAAGAAGCAGAGAGTAGTGGTGAGCGGTTGTTTTTCAGACTGGAGGGAGGTATACAGTGATGTTCCCCAGGGGTCGGTACCAGGACCACTGCTTTTCTTAATATTTATTAATGACTTGGACTTAGGTGTACAGGACACAATTTCAAAATGTGCAGATGACACAAAACTTGGAAGTGTAGTCAACGGTGAGGAGGATAGTGATCGACTTCAAGAGGACAGAGACAGGCTGGTGGAATGGGCGGACACGCGGCAGATGAAATTTAATGCTATATGTGCAAGGCAGGTTGAGAAAGCGGTTAAAAATGCATACGGGATCCTGGGCTTTATAAATAGAGGCATTGAGTACAAAAGCAAGGAGGTTATGATGAACCTTTCTAAAACACTGGCTCGGCCACAACTGGAGTATTGTGTCCAATTCTGGACACCGCACCTTAGGAAGGATGTGAAGGCCTTGGAGAGGCTTCCAGGGATGAAGGACTTCAGTTGCATGGATAGACTGGAGAAGCTGGGGTTGTTCTCCTTTGAGCAGGGAAGGTTGCGAGGAGATTTAATAGAGGTGTACAAAACCATGAGGGATCTGGACAGATTAGATAGAGAGAAACTCTTCCCATTGGCGGAGGAGTCAAGAACCAGAGGACACAGATTTAAGGTGATTGGCAAAAGAACCAGAGGTGACATGAGGAAAAAGATTTTTACGTAGCGAGTGATTATGATCTGGAATGCGCTGCTTGAAAGGGTGGTGGAGGCAGATACAGTCGTGGCTTTCAAAAGGGAATTGAATAAGTACCCGAAGGGAAAAAATTTGCAGGGCTACGGGGAAAGGACAGGGGAGTGGGACTAACTGGATTGCTCTTGCAGAGAGCTGGCATGGGCTCGATGTGTCAAATGGCCTCTTTAACCATTCTATGATTCTATTCTATGATTTCACGTGGAGAACTGTCGAAACTTAACACTATACCAGTCCTAAATGGCCTACCCTTTATTCTGAGACTGTGACCCCTGGTTCAGGATTCCCCAGCCAGGGGAAACATTTTCCTTGTATCTACCCTGTCGAGCCCTGTAAGAATTTTGTATGTTTCAATTAGATCACCTCTCATTCTTCTAAACCCTAGAGAATACAGGCCTAGTCTACTCAATCTCTCCTCATACAATCCCACCATCCTAGGAATCAGTCTTGTGAACCTTTGTTGCACTCCCTCTATGGCAAGTATATCCTTTCTTAGGTAAGGAGACCAAAATTGTACACAATACTCTAGGTGCGATCTCACCATTGCAGTAAGACATCTTTACTCCAGTACTCAAATCCTCTTGTAATAAAGGCCAACATACCATTTGCCTTCCTAATTGCCTGCTGTACCTGCATGTTAGCTTTCAGTGACTCATGTACAAGGACAACCAAGTCCCTTTGAACATCAACATTTCCCAATATCTTACCATTTAAAAAATACTCTGCATTTCTGTTTTTCCTACCAAAGTGGATAACTTCACATTTTTCCACATTATATTCCATCTGCCATGTTCTTGTCCACTCACTTAGCCTGTCGATATCCCCTTGAAGCCCCTTTGCATCCTCCTCACAACTCACATTCCCACCTAATTTTGTGTCATCAGCAAACTTGGAACTATTACATTTGGTCCCCTCATCCAAATCATTAATATAGATTGTGAATAGCTGGGGCCCAAGCACCGATCCCTGGGGTACCCCACTAGTCACACTCTGCCAACCTGAAAAAGACCCGTTTATTCCTACTCTCTGTTTTCTGTCTGTTAACCAATTCTCAATCCATGCCAGTATATTACCCCCAATTCCATGCGCTCTAACTTTGTTCAACCACCTCCTGTGTGGGACCTTATCGAAAGCCTTCTGAAAATCCAAAAATACACCACATCCACTGGTGCCCCCCTTATCTATCCTACTAGTTACATCCTCAAAGAACTCCAATAGGTTTGTCAAACATGATTTCCCTTTCATAAATCCATGTTGACTTTGTCAAATCCTATTATTATTTTCTAAGTGTCCTGTTATCACATCCTTTATAATAGATTCTAGCATTTTCCCTATTACTGATGTCAGGCTAACAGGTCTGTAGTTCTCTGTTTTCTCTCTTCCTCCTTTCTTAAATAGTGGGGTTACATTTGCTACCCTCCAATTTGCAGGAACCGTTCCAGAATCTATAGAATTTTGGAAGATGATAACCAATGCATCCACTATCTCTATAGCTACCTCTTTCAAAACCCTGGGATGTAGATCATCAGGTCCTTGGGATTTATCGACTTTCAGTCCCATTAATTTCTCTAATACCATTTTTTTACTAATACTAATTTCCTTCAGTTCCTCATTCTCGCCAGACCCTTGGTTCTCTAGCATTTCTGGGAGGTTTATTGTGTCTTCTTCTGTGAAGGCAGACACAAAGTAATTGTTTAATTTCTCTGCCATTTCCTTATTCCCCATTATAAATTCTCCCATCTCTTTCTGTAAGGGACCCACATTTGCCTTCGCCAGTCTTTTCCTTTTTACATACCTACAGAAGCTTTTACAGTCTGTTTTTATGTTTCTCGCTAGTTTACTCTCATATTCTATTTTCCCTTTCTTTATCCGTTTCTTGGTCCTCCTTTGCTGAATTCTAAAATTCACTGGGATATTTCTAACTTAAAAAGAATTCTAAAATCATAGTGGTCTGACATTCAATACTGGGTCAAATTTTGCGACAATCTAATATAAACAAATTGCATTTACATAGGCAATAAACTTATCAATCTCGGTGGAGCATCAAATCCTTTCAAGCCCAAATAAAAATTGGGAAATAACTGCACGGGAATATCTGTGAATCAATATGGAGTCATATCCCAGCATTCTTAGCGACAAAAGTGAGCATTGTATATCAGTACTTGTATACACAGAAACAACCCAGACAAGCATGTTCCTAAAAAAATCTGATATATGCACATTAGTTTCAAGGCCTAGTTTTGATTCTTACACAATAATTAATATCAACAAGATTCCACTATGATTGGTCAAGAGGTAAAACCTTTTCAAGGTTACATCAACAGAGCAAGGGAAAAGCAGCTGTGAGAAATATTTGTGAGCAGAATGAAGCAGCGCAATACAACAGACCCTCTTGAAAAAAAACTATCACCAAAGTATGCTGTTATGTAATAAGCAAAGTAGTAAACAGAGTGAGCCATATAATATCTGCACTTGAAGAACCAATAAGCCATACGTTTCATCACAGGCCATGGTATACCACAGAATGCTTCAGTGAGAACCCACTTATACACCCAAGGCTTTATGACCCAGAATGTGCTTGGAAAATAACGGCAAGTTTAAGGTGCATGCCTTTATTAGCGTCTAGATAACTCAGCAGTTTGTGGCAAGGAAGAGATGCGCCGTGTGTTGCGAATCGCCACAAATTGCTGCATGATTTGTGCCGCTTCCCCGTTAGCCTCATGAAAACAGGAGCGCGCCGTCAACCTCCCCATGAGTTTCAAAAAATTGCTGCATTTGCGCTGTTAAAACAACTTAAACTCGCCGCAGAAAGTTAGGGCTGGTACTTAACGATGTAAGGACCCTTTTAATGACTAGATTTATGTTCCTGCAATGCCACTCAACCTCTCCAGACCAGAAAGAGAACAATTTAAGTTGTGGAGTCTCATTCCTGCAGGTGGTTAATTGCTCCTAGAGGTTTTAAAAATTTTAATTTTTTTTTCTTACTTTTCCTTTCTGTCTCTTTTTTTCACTCTCTCTTAATCCAATCTTTCTTTCCCTCTCTTTATTTCTCTTTCTGTATCTAATTTGACTCTAATTCACCCTAATTTCCTCTGTCGTTCCTCTGTTCCTGTCTCTATCCTTAATTGGTTAAGGTAATAGACAGTTGGTCCCGTCGTTCACCAAGGTCCCAGATTCCCAGATTCTCTGTTGACCTCGCCGTGCCGTTATCAACTCGCACTTACAGCAATTTGCGATGCAAAATATTTTCGAGCTGAAGGGTGAGAGGAAAAAAAATCTAACAAACGGGTCACACCACGAGATGCCCCACTCCAATTCTGCCCAATATATTTAGATGTGAGATCTTAGCATTCTACTATCGATTAGAAAGTAAACAAGCAGAACAGTATGGCAGGTTAGTGGTTATGGTCCTGGACTATCAACCCAGAGGTTATGAGTACAAGTCCCACCGAGCTGTGGGATTGAATAATACGTGGGCTAATACCAGGGGAAAAAACAACCATGAAAACTGCCAGATTCTTGCAAAATTACAACTGGTTCATTAGTAGAAAGAAATCTGCCACTCTGACATGTGACTCCAGTTCCACACTACGTAGTTGATTCATAATGTCCTCTGGCAACTAGGGATTGGCACTAAATGCTGCCTCACCAGCACTGCCCACATCCCAAGAACAAGTTAAAAAAACCTGGAGTGTACTAATCAACAAACTGAGCAGCCCTTCACTGGGACACTCTCTGAAACACCATACCCATTATAACACATACAGGATAAATTGCGTATTGCAGAGTTCTTCATGAAATACCCTTAGTCTGTATAGGGGACCCTGTTCAACCACAATAATATCATATTCTATTGGTTTCTAAAGAAATGCAAAGCTAACAGAGAAACCAGATAAAACACCCTCTAAACATGTTCTTTCTGGTTCCTAAAGCTAGTGATAAAAGATAGTTAGCATCTAGCACTGTAGTCAAAGAGAAGAATTAGAGTCATAGAGTCATACAGCACGGATAGAGGCCCTTCGGCCCATCGTGTCCGCGCCGGCCATCAGCCCTGTCCACTCTAATCCCATATTCCAGCATTTGGTCCGTAGCCTTGTATGCTATGGCATTTCAAGTGCTCATCCAAATGCTTCTTGAATGTTGTGAGGGTTCCTGCCTCCACAACCCTTTCAGGCAGTGAGTTCCAGACTCCAACCACCCTCTGGGTGAAAAAGTTCTTTCTCAAATCCCCTCTAAACCTCCCGCCTTTTACCTTGAATCTATGTCCCCTTGTTATAGAACCCTCAACGAAGGGAAAAAGCTCCTTAGTATCCATCCTATCTGTGCCCCTCATAATTTTGTACACCTCAATCATGTCCCCCCTCAGCCTCCTCTGCTCCAAGGAAAACAAACCCAATCTTCCCAGTCTCTCTTCATAGCTGAAGCGCTCCAGCCCTGGTAACATCCTGGTGAATCTCCTCTGCACCCTCTCCAAAGCGATCACATCCTTCCTGTAGTGTGGCGACCAGAACTGCACACAGTACTCCAGCTGTGGCCTAACCAGTGTTTTATACAGCTCCATCATAACCTCCTTGCTCTTATATTCTATGCCTCGGCTAATAAAGGCAAGTATCCCAATTCTATTTATATACTTTCAAAATGAGGATGAGATCCTGATCTTTGTATGTCGTCATCCAGCTATGTTTTAAGTCTTGTGTCAATGTGAGGTAATGCTATAGTTATAAAATTTCTTTGGCCAAGATCGCAGAAAAGAGACCACTGTCCCTTCAACCAATCATGACGCCATCATGAGCACCATCTGTCAGCAAATCAGTTGTTTCTGCCAACAGATTCCTCCACCACACTTTCCCCACCCCCCAATCAAGAAAGGCTGAGTGTCGGCAAGACTTCCCATTCATACTTCATGCACCACACTTCAAATAATTAATTCTCCCCAATGTGTCATGAGCAACATCACAGGAGTTCCATCACTATCTTAGTATACATTAACAATAGCAAATTGTGAGAATGCAAAAATGTTGATGCAACATTTGTCCTTTTGTTTCTTCCTACAATTTTGTCCAGGGCACGCATCCCTTCTAATGTAATATACTGTATTTGCTGCTCCTTTACCCGCTGGGGAGACAAAATACAGATTGAATGACCACTTTGAAAACCATCATCTCTAGACTGTCTGTAAGCATGATCCTGACTTCCCTGCTGCTTTCCCTTTCAACTCCCCCTCCCATTCGGACTCCAACCAAACGTAAGGAACAGTAGGGGAAGTTCTGCTATCCCATGCTGCCAGCAGGGAGCTGCACTTGGAGAGTGCTGGTCAGTTAACTGGGGCGACAATGTTGTAGTCCTATTTCCAATACAGGATTGCAGAAATAGCCCTAGCATCTCATCTTCCTTCCGATCACTCTTCAGGCCTCTGGTGTGAACAGCAGCTTCAACAATTTTAGGTCATGGATGTCTCCCTGCCGGATTTTGCCATTCACATACCATTGCTTTTGCTTTGTTTTTAAGCCATATCTGTCTCACTCCTTTGTCTTACCAATGCCTTGTCAAATGCCTGATTGCATCGTACACAGCATTTTACATATCTTCCCAGAATTTTAAAATCATCTTACAAGGTATTAAATCCATCAGCTGTCACTGTGAAAGTAGTTAGCAGATAAACTTTGAACTATTGCTCTGTGCTCTATTTTTACAATTTAAAATAACTGCAGATATTGGGGTGAAAGGGGAAGAATTGGTCGGAGGGGAAAACTTTGGTGACTGGCACCTGCAACAAATTGAAACAGTCAACTAACTATAAACCTAACAGGTCTAGATGGATGGAGCTCAGTCGCTGAAGCGCATGCATTTAAATATATATTATTCCAACTGAATAAACATTTAAATCTTAACAATATTAATTGCAAATACCAGAGTTATACTGCTCACAAACTTAACTCTGACAAAAATGATTGCAGTACACATTCAGCAAACTTAACCCTTACCTGCTAATTAAAGAGAACGGTGGCGTGTGACACGACAATAACAGCAACAAGAGCTCTGGGGGTTCAAACTAAGCCCTCAAAAATTATTTCAAGTGTTATTTTAAAGCATTTCATTAACAACTTGACATTTAGTATGTGCTGTTTGATTGCTAAATTCAAGTTATCATACATGGTTTGAAAGTGCCTAAAGCTTTTTAGCTGTTACAAATCCCTCAGTAGTAACTTCCAGAAAAATTTACATAATGTTGTCATTAGCATGCTGTGACATACATAGTAGGCTTTAAATGGCTAATGTGGGAATAGTGATAATTGAATGTTTCCATATTAAAAGTATTTTACGGTTCATTTATAGTGGGAACATTTCTGACAGCTTGTCAGTTTTCTCATTCTTAATCTTTAACCAAGTAATTGTCAGCATTTAGAATATAAACCAATGGACTATCAGTAGTGAATCACCAATCTATTACTGTAAGAACCATACTAACTGACAAGGCAGGATTTGCAGTAGGAAGACAAACTAAACTTGCATTATTTAAAAAAAAATTCTAAATTAATTTGATGTTTCCCATTACAAAATTAGGTCAACCCCACAGTGGGACTACGATCTCTTGCGCAACAATCCAAGCCACAGGTCTCAGTCCCCTAGCTGTCTGGCACTAATCTGCCAGCCTCAATTGTGATGTTTCTGATCAGCTCTCGGCAGTGTAGGCAGCTAGATGGCCTTGTGACAGTGAAGCATGCTAACCTGAGGGAGAGATACACAGACACTGCCAATATAGCAACAGAAAAGATAGGCCTCCTGTTGGCTGATTATGACGGGCCAATGGTAGAATTTTTTTCATGTACTGGGTGATATAACAGGTGGCAGCTTAAAACAATTGTAATAAAGACAAATGTTATCCTTAACGGCTGCTGAGAGCACACAAAGTACTGGGGTACCAATAAGTGCCTACAGATTTAAAATAATCTAACACAAGCAACAGCTAGTTTTGTATATGAAGCACTGTATATGACACTGGGAATGTATTCACAGGCAGGAGAAATGTATATGGAATTTTCCACTAGCGTTCAAACTTACTCTGTGGCCTGAACGACCCCATCTTCCCTTAAGTTTGCTACAGAGGTGGGTAACCAAAGAGGAAGGCAATAAACGTGTGTCAGGCTTACGGAAGAGGAGAAAGAGAAGGAATCAAAACAAATGGCAGAAGTGCAAGTCTGCTTTTACACTGCCACTGTATGCAATGAACTTTTATTTTTAATTGGCAAGTTCCTTCCATTAAAAAAGTAAAAATAAACTGGTCTTCAAGGAAATTCCCTACAATAACATTTCATTGAAGCTGAGAGAGAAAAAAATGTTCACTTCCCCAGTACTGACTTCCTTCATCTTGAAAAACATTTAAAAAATTGTTTTCTCACCTCCCCCAAAAAATAACCGCAATTCCATTTAAATATGACCGATATCATCTCGTCTAAAGCAGATGGACAAAACAAGGCAGTATTGGAGAAGTTCGAGAAATAAAGGATAAATAAGATCCGGAGTAAAACCACAACTATAGACTCAAGATTATCTTTTTCACATAACATTTCAAAATATCAGTCTATTGCTATATTTTATATCTGTATATCCTGGTAGCTACATGATGCAATGATAATGGAGCTGTTGACTAATCATAGCAATACATCTCTATCAATTGGTCTACAACATGACATGAGGAAAACTGCAGTGGTGGAGAGCTTTGGGAACCAAAGGGCCAAAGTCTACAGCTCCTCCCAAGTCCTCTACACTTACCATATGTCATGACTCTAATTACTCATGTACCGTATCTAAAAATGTTATTTTCTGAAAGAACTCTTTAATTTGCATTTGATTGAATCAAAACTAACTGTTTCCACTCTCTCCATAGATTGACCCACACGCTCAATAAAATATTGTTTCCGCAGATTAGTTTTGAATTTACGCCCCTTCAAGCGGAGGCCATGTCCTCCGCTTCTACTGTTCTGGAGATGGTGAAATAGCTTGTCATAGCCTACATTATCTAGTCCCTTTGGAATCCTAAATGCAATCATATCACCTCTCAACCTTCTCTTTGCCAGTGAGAACATGCCCACTTATATAATCGCCCTCATAATCCAATCCCTGCATCTACCGAATTATTCTGGGTGCTCTCTTCTGTATCCTTTCAATAGCTGCAATATCCTTTTTGTACTGTGGTGACCAGAACTGTACTATAAGTGCAGTTGCATGAATGATTTATAAAGTGGCAGAATTACCTGACCATTTCAGCTCAATATTGACCTTTTAAATAATCCCAACATCTAATTTCCTTTACTCACTGCCACCAAGCATTGTTGCAATAGCTTCAATTTACTGCAATCAGAACCCACAAATCCCTTTCATTTTCCATTCACATTATTTTCTTTCCATTTAAGTAATAGTCCCTTCCTGGATTTTTGTCCCCATGTGAAACACTTTACATTTCTCTACATTAAATTCATCTGCCACCCGTCTGCCCAATTCTCAAGTATATTCAAATTTTCCTGTAGCTTATCCTGTTCAGCTTTGGAGTCTACCACTTTAGTTAACTGCAAATCATCTGTGCTTGTGATTCTGAGTTCCAGATCATTTGTAAAGATATTAAACAATATAGGTCTCAAAACAGACCCCTGTGGGACCCCACTGATAACATTCTCCCAGGCTGATGATAGAACCCAAAGGTACAGGGATTATCAGTCAACCAATTATGTATCCATTTTTAACTATTTCTACTGATTCCCACTTTCTTTATTTTCAGTACCAGCCTTGCCAAAGGAACTGTATCTGCCTTACTGCAATCAAAGTACACCACATCCACTGCCATACTCCTATCAAGCTCCTTTGTCACATCATCAAAGAAAACCAGTAAGTTAGCAAGACCTCCCCATCATAAACGCATATTGGCTATCTTTTATGATCTTCGTTCTATCCAGATGCTCCATGATTTTATCTTTAAAAAGCGTTTCCATAACTTTACCCACAATGGATGTCAAAATTTACATCAACAATTTGGTCTTGGGAATCGGAAGTACAATTTCAAAATTTGCAGATGACACCAAATTGGGTGGTGTAGTTAATACAATGGACAAATGCGTCAAAATGCAAGAGATTAATAAACTTGAGGAATAGGCATATAATTGGCAAATTAATTTCAATATGTGAGGTGGTGCATTTTGACAGGAAAAATAAGGAGGCCACATACCACTTGGATAATAAGAGTCTAAATGGGGTAGAGGAGCAAAGGGACCCTAGGGTACAGATTCACAAATCATTAAAAGTAGCAACACAGGTTAAAAAGGCCACAAAAAAGGCAAACCAAGCTCTGGGGTTCATTTCTAGAGGGATAGAATTGAAAAGCAGAGAAGTTATGTTAAACTTGTATTGCACCTTGGTTAGACCACACTTGGAGTACTGTGCATAGTTCTGGTCTCCATATTATAAAAAGGATATAGTGACATTGGAAAAGGCACTAAAAAGATTCACAAGGGTGATACCAAAACTGAGAGGATATACTTATCAAGAAAGGCTGAACAGGCTGGGGCTCTTGAGAAAGAAGGCTGAGGAATGATGCAATAGAGGTCTTTAAGATAATGAACTGGCGTGATAGGGTAGACGTAGAGAAAATGTTTCCACTTGTGGGGGTGGTGGAGGAGGGGCAGAATCCAAAATTAGAGGTCATAAATATAAGATAGTGACTAATAAATCCAACATGGAATTCAGGAGAATTGGTTTTTACCCAGAGTGGTAAGAATGTGGAATACACGACCACATGGAGTAGTTCAGGTAAATAGAACAGATGCACTTAAAGGGAAGCTGGATAAGCACGCTAATAGGGTTAGATGAAATAAGGAGTCTTGTGTGGAGCATAAACACCTTCATAGACCAGTTGGGCCAAAAGGCCTGTTTCTGGCTGTAGACACAATGTAACTTACTAGTCTGTAGCTTCCTGGGTCACTTTTGCTATCATTTTTTAAAAATAGGAGTATAACATCTGCCCTTCTTCAGTCCCCAGGCACCTCTCCAGTATTTTGTGATTTTTGGAACTTCTATGTATGTATATATGTATTTCCCAAAGATTTTTGCCAGAGTTCCTGCAATTTCCTCCCTTATTTCCTTAAATCTTCACAAATGTATTTACAATGTCACCACACGTAGCAACCAAAGCAATTCTACACAATTTGAATTTTAAACGCCTGAATCAAAATCATTTCCCATCCTCGTCAAACTGGTCTATTCTAGTAAGAAAAGCTAGGGTTACTGAGTTCTACATCAGAGCATAGTAATATATACATCTATCCTTCTTTATACACTCCAGGGTTATATTTCCTTGTGTGGGTCAAGTTGGGTATTTTACTAGACTACCACTGGTTTACAATGACAATTTAATGCAAGTTTTTTTTTTTAACTTCACACAAAGAGAGAAATATACATCCAGTGTCCCTGAAGTGTCAATTTGAAGGCATAGTGACCAAAACAGTACAATATTCCAAACTCAGTCCAACTAAATCATCACAGTGCCACTATTACTCAAAATGTGTGCTTTGTATCTCTGGCAACACATCTAAACACTTTGCTTGCTTTGCCAGTCTCACATCACAGAGAGCTTTACTGCCCCAACTCCATCCTCTTCAAAAGAAGAGGGTTATAATGCCAGTGGCAACCTTCTAAAACCTCATTCAAGTGAACCTGAACTGACTTTTGGCATGCAATTTGATTACTGGGGGAGGGAAGCAAACACACATTCGCAACCAGCATCTAGTCACATTTTCAACAAGGGCCATTGACAAAGATCAGAACTAGCAGATTTCTCCCCTCCTAAGTCCAGGGTGGTTAATGATCAAGACTTTTTCAATGACTGGTCAACTTCACATTTTGCAAGGTTAAACCATCTGAATTTTTAAAACTTATATATGCATTGCCTTATATTTAACTTTCCTGAATACCATTCACAACCAGGGCTTAGTTCCCACTCGTAGAATATATTCAAATCTTCCATGTGTCTACTCAAATTTACTGCCGTCTGCAAATTTAGACATTTTGCTTACTTATCCATCTCGTCATGTCACGGCCATCACTAATATTGCATCGGAGCAGCAGAGGGCCTTGAAATGGTCTCCAAGATCCAATTGTCGTCAGTGCCTCCCTCAAATAATAATACATAGCCACCTCAGTTTTGCACACATCTTGCAAGATTTACTTCATCTTTTGAATGCTTACTTTGGCTACGATTAGAAGCATTAAGATTCTGTTGCATGTATCATTCCACCCTGTACGCAGCAGTCAAACCCATCTCTTAAAATTCTTTATTATGTTATCAACCTGACATTTTTTTTAAATCGCTACAGCCCTAATAATGAAATCTTGAAATATTAACAAATGGGTTAATAATTTGCCCTACCCAAGAAAGTAAGTGTTTCAGTGTTGTCTAAAGAACAGGTCAAAGCATTGAAGTGACCATTAATGAGGCTTCTTAGAGCAGTTGGATATGGAAGGCTAAATTGCAGTGTGATAGTCAATATCATGTAATTTGGAGTAAAAAGGGAAAATAAATTGCATTGTAGTAGTTCTCTTGACAAAAATATGAAGTTCACCTGAAAAAATAACCAAGACACTACCTTACATAAAAGGCTCACGGGCACCCAAGAAGTTACCCAAGTCATTTCAATGAGATTGGAGACAAGATCAGCACTGTCCAACATTGAATCTTCTCCTTGTACATATTCAATTTTACCATCAATAATAGGTCCTTAGCTAGAGAGTTGTTTTGTTATCTTCATTTACAGGGATCCTTTGCAAACATCCACTGCAGGGAGGTCAGTATTAAACAAGCATGCTGTGATAATATCAGCCAAGGTGATTCCCCATCTGTGCATCCTTTCCAATCTCTACTTAATAATCTGGCAGAGACTATTAGGGCCAGGTTCACACCCCCTGCCAAATCTACTATTAGAGTATTAGTTAATAATTAGCAGAGACAAGGGGAATTCCCCCTCCTCCAAAAATTGAACCCAAAAAAAAATCACAGCAATAAAAAAGCTGAACGGATTCAATAAAACACCAGTCAATCTTCTGTGGTGTTGTAAATGGGGAGGCAAGAAGAAGTGTAGTCCTCGGGTGAAGCAGGGTTAAGGGGTGAGGGATAATTAGACCAGGACATACAGACATAATTCAGTCCCCATTTTAAAATCATACATTCGGTACTTATTTTTATATTTCCATTATAAATTCCTATGCCCACGTTTATAACGGCAACCGCTTATATAACTTGACACCCTCCTGCCAGTGGTGACTTGACCAGAACCCATGCAGCTTCAGCATGATGGCAAGAGACTTATACACTACTGATTTGGCAATATAGCTCAGCACGCTGTTTTGCTTGAGAGGTCAGGTGTTCTACAATGACTGCACATAGTAAGTGTGGGAACTCCCATTGCCAGCTCTCTTCAGCCTCTCCCTTAGCTAATTTAACATCACCTTCCACTTACAATAACACTTTCTCAAAAAAGTCCACGAGGTTGGCCAGGAAGGATTTCCCCCTTATAAAAATAGGTTGAATCCACTTTCATATAATTTGTTCCGAATGATCGATACCATTATTTTGTCAGTTATTGATGGGTTTGTAGTTACCCTGATTTGTTTTGTTGTACTTTTTGAAAATAGATATTGGCTTGCTTCCCTTTCAGTGGGACCTACCCTGTATTCACCAAGACCGAGCACCCTCGTCTACATACCTTCCATCCCCAAGGATTTATTGGTTTTGAGCCCTTTTAGCCACACTAGGATCTTCTTGTAAATGATGTCAAAGTCATTAAGTTTAGTTGTAGACCTTCTAATGATGGGTGGCATGATACCAGTGTCTTTTCTGATTAAAATGAACCAAACAACAATATTTGATAAATTAGCAATAATATTTGACTGCACTTTAAGAGTAACGTTTTTGCATTATCATATTAACTTGCATACAGGCCGCACTTATTTTAAACAATAAATCATTTTAAATTGGAGTTCCACCTAGATGCAAGTTAATATTTTTTTTCCCTGGGGAGAGGGCTCATGTGTGTATAGTTTCTCCACCACTCCCCACCCCGCCCAAACTCCCACTCCCCACTTTTCCACATCAATACAGCATATTTATAACTTTATCCTAAAAAAAACCTTTGGCAGGTAAGAAATGGTTGATAAACATTCTTATGTAAGTTAAATTACTTGCATTCTTTACTCCCATGTTCAAGCCCTGACAAAAATAAATTATTTCAAAAACCTTTATTACATTTTTTATGAAGCAAGATTTGATGTTGTGCAAAAAATCTTTTAAAAATCAAAACCAGTGTTTTGCAGCAACTACATGTTTTACAGCAGCATTGTTCATGCAGCACTTCTAAACTAAGCCTTCAATGTCCATGGAAAGTATAGTGCACTAAAGCTATATACTATTAAGGATCAATTTCAAACTGATTATATCTACTTACTACTATCCATTTTTGTGAGCTTAAAGTATTTACCTCTATCCTTAGCTGATAATATTCAAAAAGTAGAGGTACTTTCTTGTGTCATTTTCATCAAAGTTTTAAAAAAAAGTATCAGCAGTACCACACGAGACATGCGTGCCTCGACTAGGAAGTCTGCTCAAAACAAAAGCACGCTTTACATGTTGGCATTAACAAAATGATTTTTAATTACAACAAAATTGTCACCAGAAAAAAAAGTCACAATGTAACTAAAGGCACTGAACAATTTCAAATGTCGTCCTTTGTAGTTTTGGACCCCAATTTTCCTATAATAATCAACAAATAGCACAAAAATCATCCCTTAAAAAGTTTCATAACTATTAAATGATTTGAATTAATTGAAGAATTTGTGAGCAGCACAATCTGTACTAAAACGGTACGGTAGCATAATGGTTATGTTACTGGACTAGTAATCCAGAGTCATTAGTTCAAATCCCACCACGGCAGCTGGGGAATATAAATTCAATTAATTAAATAAAAATCTGGAATAAAAAAAAATAGTATCAGTAATGGTGGCCATGAAACTACCAGATTGTCGTAAAAACCCATCTGGTTCACTAATGCCCTTTAGGCAAGGAAACCTGCTGCCCTTAGCGGTCTGGCCTATATGCGACACCAGACACACAGCAATGTGGTTGATTCTGAAATGGCCTAGCAAGCCGCTCAGTTGTAAAATCTCGCTAGTCACAATATGAATAAAACCGGATGGGCCACTAGGCACCGGACACGACAAAGGCAAACCAAGCTCAGTCGACCCTGCAAAGTCCTCTTCACTAACATCTGGGGACTTCTGCCAAAATTGGGAGAGCTGTCCCACGGACTAGTCAAGCAACAGCCTGACATATCCATACTCACAGAATTAGACCTTTCAGCCAACGTCCCAGACTCCTCCATCACCATCTCTGGGTATGTCCTGTCCCACCGGCAGGACAGACCTACCAGAGGTGACGGTACAGTGATATACAGTCAGGAGGGAGTGGCCCTGGGAGTCCTCAACATTGACTCCGGACCCCATGAAATCTCATGGCATCAGGTCAAACATGGGCAAGGAAATCTCCTGCTGATTACCACCTACTGCCCTCCCTCAGCTGATGAATCAGTCCTCCTCCATGTTGAGCACCACTTGGAAGAAGCACTGAGGGTAGCAAGGGCACAGAATGTACTCTGGGTGGGGGACTTCAATGTCCATCACCAAGAGTGGCTCAGTAGCACCACTACTGACCGAGCTGGCCGAGTCCTGAAGGGCATAGCTGCCAGGCTGGGCCTGCGGCAGGTCGTGAGCGAACCAACACGAGGGAAAAACTTACTTGACCTCGTCCTCACCAATCTACCTGTCGCAGATGCATCTGTCCATGACAATATTGGTAGGAGTGACCACCGCACAGTCCTCGTGGAGACAAAGTCCCGTCTTCACACTGAGGACACCATCCAACGTGTTGTGTGGCATTACCACAGTGCTAAATGGGATAGATTCAGAACAGATCTAGCAGCTCAAAACTGGGCATCCATGAGGTGCTGTGGGCCATCAGCAGATTTGTATTCCAGCATAATCTATATCCTCACCGCCCAGCATATTCCTCACTCTACCATTACCAACATGCCAGGGGATCAACCCTGGTTCAATGAGGAGTGTAGAAGAGCATGCCAGGAGCAGCACCAGGCGTACCTAAAAATTAGGTGCCAATCTGGTGAAGCCACAACTCAGGACTACATGCATGCTAAACAGCGGAAGCAACATGCTATAGACAGAGCTAAACAATTCCACAACTAACGGATCAGGTCAAAGCTCTGCAGTCCTGCCACATCCAGTCGTGAATGGTGGTGGGCAATTAAACAACTAACGGGAGGAGGAGGAGGCTCTGTCAACATCCCCTTCCTCAATGACTGCAGGGTCCAGCACGTGAATACAAAAGACAGGGCTGAAGCATTTGCAACCATCTTTAGCCAGAAGTGCCGAGTAGATCACTGCCTCCTCCCGATATCCTCACCATCACAGAAGCCAGTCTTCAGCCAATTCGATTCACTCCACGTGATATCAAGAAATGGCTGAGTGCACTGGATACAGCAAAGGCCATGGGCCACGACAATATCCCGGCTGTAGTGCTGAAGTCTTGTGCTCCAGAGCTAGCCGCGCCTCTAGCCAAACTGTTCCAGTACAGCTACAAAACTGGCATCTACCCAACAATGTGGAAAATTGCCCAGGTTTGTCCTGTCCAAAAAAGCAGGACAAATCCAATCTGGCCAATTACCGCCCCATCACTCTACTCTCGATCATCAGCAAAGTGATGGAAGGTGTTGTCGACAGTGCTAAAAAGCGGCACTTACTCACCAATAACCTGCTCACCGATGTTCAGTTTGGGTTCCGCCAGGACCACTCGGCTCCAGACCACATTACATCCTTGGTCCAAACATGGACAAAAGAGCTGAATTCCAGAGGTGAGGTGAGAGTAACTGCCCCTGACATCAAGGCAGCATTTGATAGCATGGCACCAAGGAGCCAGAGTAAAATTGAAGTCAATGGGGATCAGGGGGAAAACTCTCCAGTAGCTGGAGGCATACCTAGCACAAGGGAAGATGGTAGTGGTTGTTGGAGGCCAATCATCTCAGCCCCAGGAGTTCCTCAACGCAGTGTCCTAGGCCCAACCATTTTCAGCTGTTTCATCAATGACCATGCAGACACTGCGACAACAAATGAACGGACACCGCACAACAATCGCCAGACAGGAGGGTTCCCTCCCAGTCGGGGAACACTTCAGCAGTCAAGGACATTCAGCCTCTGATCTTCGGGTAAGCGTTCTCCAAGGCGGCCTTCGAGACACACGACAACGCAAAATCATCCAGCAGAAATTGATAGCCAAGTTCCGCACCCATGAGGACGGCCTCAACCGGGATCTTGGGGTCATGTCACGCTACATGTAACCCCACCTGACGTAGAGTCATCCAGACTCAAGTCGTAGTTGGCTTGTTCTCCATACACAGATGCGGCCGGACCTGCTGCGATTTCCAGCAAAAAAAGTTATCTGTTTTTAATACAAACCCCAGCATCTGCTACATTTGACCCCTGGTGACCCCACCTCAGTATTCTTGGATGTAATGTTTCCCTGACTAACCTGTTTGAACACCATTGACTCCTTTGATTGCTGTGATTATCTCTCTGCCGAGGTGTGATAAAGGGCAGTTAGAAAGATTATCTGTAATCACCAGGCATTGTTCTCTGACGATTATATGCTGTGCCTTTATGTAACTCTTCACTTCACCTGACAAAGGAGCAAAGCTCCGAAAGCTTGTGATTTCAAATAAAGCTGTTGGACTATAAACTGGTGTTGTGCGACTCCTTACATTTGTCCACCCCAGACCATCACCGGCATCTCCACATCATCCAAAGGATGCACTGCAGCAACTCGCCAAGGCTTCTTCGACAGCACCTCCCAAACCTGCGACCTCTACCACCTAGAAGGACAAGGGCAGCAGGCACATGGGAATAACACCACCTGCACGTTCCCCTCCAAGTCACACACCATCCCGACTTGGAAATATATCACCATTCCTTCATTGTCGCTGGGTCAAAATCCTGGAACTCCCTACCTAACAGCACTGTGAGAGAACCTTCACCACACGGACTGCAGCGGTTCAAGAAGGCGGCTCACCACCACCTTCTCAAGGGCAATTAGGGATGGGCAATAAATGCTGGCCTTGCCAGCGACGCCCACATCCGATGAACAAATAAAAAAAACCAAACTGACCAAACTATTAAAGTAAATTCTTTTTTTACTCTGGTAATTTCATCAATAAGCTGCAACGGACCTTCAAGTTCACCATGGGGAAGAAACAGGGGGCAGGGGGATTGGAAAGGAAGAAAAAGAGTCTAAATAACATTTCTGGAAGCTTCACCTATTGCCTGGAGGGAAAGAGCATTGTGGTGTGATGCCGACCCATACAAAATCAGAAAGGTCACAGGTCTGTTGGCTTAAATCCATGGACTTGGAGGTGGGAGTGCTGCTGCACGATTTAAAGGCCTGCTGCATGCTTGCAGCATCTTCAAGGAGCAAGAATCGTCATTTCCATTTCTGTCTGGGAATTTTTTTTTTCAAAATAGATTTAGATATGGGGATGGTGCCGGAGGACTGGAGGATTGCAAATGTTATACCCTGTTCAAAAATGGGGAAAGGGATAAACCTGGTCAGGCCAGTCAGCCTAACATCGACGGTGGGGAAATTTTGAGAGACAATAATCCAGGACAAAATTAATTGGCACTTGGAAAAGTATGGGCTAATAAATGAAAATCAGCACAGATTTGTTGAAGGAAAATCGTGTTTGACTAACTTGATTGAGTTCTTTGATGAAATAACGGAGAGGGTTGATGAGGGTAGTGCGGTTGATGTTGTGTGGATGGACTTTCAAATGGCATTTGATAAAGTACCACATAATAGACTTGTTAGCAAAATTAAAGCCCATGGGATTAAGGGCACAGTGGCAGCGTGGATACAAAATTGGCTGAGGGACAGAAAGCAGAGAGTAGTGTTTAACAGTTGTTTTTCGAACTGGAGGAAGTATACAGTGGTGTTCCCCAGGGGTGCAGTATTAAGACCACTGCTCTTTTTGATATATTAATGACCTGGACTTGGGTATAGAGGGTATAATTTCAAAGTTTACAGATGACACGAAATTCAGAAATGTAGTAAACAATGTGGAGGATAGAAAGAAACAGACTTCAGGAGGACATAGACAGACTGGTGAAATGGGCAGACACATGGCAGATAAAATTTAACACAGAAGTGTGAAGTGATGCATTTTGGTAGGAAGAATGAGGAGAGGTAATATAAACTAAATGGTACAGTTTTAAAGGGGGTGCAGGAACAGAGAGACCTGGGGAGGCACATACACAAATCTTTGAAGGTGGCAGGACAAGTTGAGAAGGATGTTAAAAAAGCAAGTGGGATCCTGGCTTTATTAACAGAGGAACAGAGTACAAAAGCAAGGCAGTTATGATAAACCTTTATAAATATAAGAACATAAGAAATAGGAGCAGGAGTAGGCCATACGGCCCCTCGAGCCTGCTCCGCCATTCAATCAGATCATGGCTGATCTTCAACCTCAACTCCACTTTCCCGCCCGATCCCATATCCCTTGATTCCCTTAGATTCCAAAAATCTATCGATCTCAGCCTTGAATATACTCAATGATTGAGCATTCACAGCCCTCTGGGGTGGAGAATGCCAAAGATCCACAACCCTCTGAGTGAAGCGATTCCTCCTCATCTCAGTCCTAAATGACCGACCCCTTATCCTGTTCCCTTATCCCCTACCCCCTTATCCTATGAAACTATGCCCCCTGGTTCTAGACTCTCCAGCCGGGGGAAGCAGCCTCTCAGCATCTACCCTGTCAAGCCCCTTCAGAATCTATATGTTTCAATGCGATCACCTCTCATTCTTCTAAACTAAACTCCAGAGTACAGGCCCATTCTATCAACCTCTCCTCATAGGACAACCCTCTCATCCCACGAATCAATCTAGTTAACCTTCAGTCGTTAAGTAAGTATATCCTTCGTTAGATAAGAGACCGAAACTGTACACAATACTCCAGGTGTGGTCTCACTAAGGCCCTATACAACTGTAATAGGACTTCCTTACTCTTGCAATAAAGGCCAACATACTATTTGCCTTACTGACTGCTTGCTGTACCTGCATTTTAACCTGTGTTTCGTGTATGAGGTCACCCAAATCTCTCTGAACATCAACATTCAGTATTTTCTCACTATTTAAAAATATTCTCCTTTTCTATTCTTCCTACCAAAGTGAATAACCTCACAGTTCCCTCATCTGCCACCTTCTTGCCCACTCACTTAACCTGTCGACATACCTTTGCAGACCCTGTGTCCTCCTGTCTGTTTTCTGTCCGTTAACCAATCCTCTATCCATACTAATATATTAACCCCAACCCCATGAGCCCTTATCTTGTGTAGCAACATTTTATGTGGCACCTTATCGAATGCCTTTTGAAAATCCAAATATACTAGATCCACTGGTTCCCTTTTATCTACCCAGCTAGTTACATACTCAAAAAACTAATAGGTTTGTCAAGCACAATTTCCCTTTCATAAAACCATGCTGACCTTGCCTAATCACGTCATGATTTTCTAAGTGTCTTGTTACCACTTCCTTAATAATGGATTCCAGCATTTTCCCAACAACCGATGTCAAACTAGCTGTTTTCTCTCCCTCCTTTTTTGAATAGCGGTGTTACATTTGCTACCTTCCAATCCGCTGGGACCGATCTAGAATCTAGGGAATTTTGAAAGATCACAAACAATTCATCCACTATCTCTGCAGCCACATCTTTTAAAACCCTAGGATGTAGGCTATCCGGTCAAGGGAATATGTCGGCTTTTAGTCCCAGTAATTTCTCCAGTACTTTCTCTTTACTAATATTAATTACTTTAAGTTCCTCACTCTCATTAGACCCTTGCTTCCCCACTATTTCTGGTATGTTTTTTGTGTCTTCTACTGTGAAGACAGATACAAAATATTTGTTTAACTTCTCTGCCATTTCCTTATTCCTCATTATAATTTCTCCAGGTAGCAGGACAGGTAGTTAAATTGGTTAAGACGACATACGGGATACTTTCCTTTATTAGCCGAGGCATAGAATATAAGAGCAGGGAGGTGATGCTAAAACTGTATAAAACACTAGTTAGGCAGACAGTTCTGGTCACCACATTACAGGAAGGATGTGATTGCACTAGAGAGGGTACAAAGGAGATTTACAAGGATGTTGCCAGGACTGGAGAATTTTAGCTATGAGGAAAGGTTGGATAGGCTGGGGTTGTTTTCTTTGGAACAGAGGAGGCTGAGGGGAGATTTAATTGAGGTATATAAAATTAAGAGGTGGATAGGAAGGACGTATTTCTCTGAGCAGAGAGGTTAATAACCAGGGAGCACAGGTTTAAAGTGATTGGCAGAAGGATTAGAGGGGAGTTGAGAACAATTTTTTTCACCCAGAGGGTGGTGGGGGTCTGGAACTCACTGCCTGAAAGGCAGAAACCCTCATCGCATTTAAAGGGTACTTGGATGCGCACTGGAGGTACCCTAACCTACAAGGCTATCGACCAAGAACTGGAAAGTGGGGTTAGGCTGGATAGCTTATTTTCCTGTGGAGTTTTTAATTCTCAATGGCTTAAGTGGAACCTGTCCCAACGGAACAGCTCCCTCTTTCCCTGGTAATATTGCCAGTGCCCCATTAATCAAAACCCGTCTCCCACACCACTCTTTGAGCCACGCATTTAACTCTCTGGTCTGTTTGACCCTATGCCAATTTGCGTTGGTTAGGCCTCAGCTGGAGTATTGCGTTCAATTCTGGGCACCACACTTTCGGAAGGATGTCAAGGCCTTAGAGAGGGTGCAGAAGAGATTTACTGGAATGGTACCAGGAATGAGGGACTTCAGTTATGTGGAGAGACTGGAGAAGGTTAAGAGGAGATTTGATAGAGGTGTTCAAGATCATGAATGGTTTTGATAGAGTAAATAAGGAGAAACTGTTTCTAGTGACAGAAGAGTCGATAACCAGAGGACACAGATTTAAGGTGAGCGGCAAAAGAGCTAGAGGCGACATGAGACAACATTTGTTTATGCAGGGAGTTGTAATTATCTGGAATGTGCTACCTCAAAGGTTGGTGGAAGCCGATTCAATAATAAGTTTGAAAAGGGAGGTGGATAAATACTTGAAGGGAAACAAATTACAGGGCTATGGGGAAAGAGCAAGGGATTGGGACTAACTGGATAACTCTTTCAAAGAGCCAGCACAAGCACGTTGGGCCAAATGGCCTCTTCCTGTGCTTTATCTACTATGACTTCAGAACAGCTGCCAGGTATTCAGCGGGTAAAGAGGCCTCAGATAGTCTGAGAAAGCCGCAGAAAGACAGGCAGAAGAGGGTGATATTGTTTTGCACTAAACACTGCAGAACCCCAAAGGGCAATGATAGGAAGTGACTAGGGCAGTGATTGCAAACTCCTCCACCCTCTAGCTCAGCTATAGTTTGTGGAGATTCATCACCAAATATCAACCAATGTTAACACTTGGGCTCCTGGGAAACCAGAAAAAGACAAATACTTGCGCAAGCCAGGTGAGAGGGTAGTTAAAATCACCCAGATCATTTACCCGCCCTGGATCTGCCAGGAGTTTACCTGCTCCACTAACCCAGCGGCAAGGATTACTGCCTAAAGCCAACATCATTGGGATCCGACTGCAATTTTTACTGGGAAACCTGAGGGAGAAACAGCAGTGAGTTTCCCACCAGGCCTCCCCAGCCCAGAAATGGTTGAAATGATAGGGTTTTATTATTTTTTAAAATTTCCTTGTGGGACAAGGAGAAACAGGAGTGCTCCTCCGGCCCCAATAACGAAATCTTGGGCCTCCACTGCCGTGCTCTCGCAGCCCCCCCCCCCCCCCAATCGAATGGACCCTCGTGGGACGGCCCGGCAGCCGATCCTGTGATTTTCAGACTCAGCAGGCAGCTTCGCAAATTTGCGCCACTTCCCACCCGGAAGTCAGCGGGCGGCACTTGAATGTGGCCCGGGAGTTCAAATAACCAGGCATTTTACCCACGAACAGTCAAAATAAAAGGAAAAAAAATTACAAAGTTTTTAATCATTTCCTACTTGGTCTAAATTGTAATTAATTCATTGGCTTATGCTTTTGCTCCAACTGTTCACCGCACATTCTTTAACGATTTTCACGTTGTACTTTCCAACTGATTTTGAAGAATTCCTAACTTTTGCAGGTATTTTGTTACCCTTCACATTACCAATACCACTAATTCAGCTCTCCTAAACAAGGACCAATGGCATTAAAAATAAGAAATCAACATCCATCCAACAGATTTAAATTTTTATATTCCTACATAATCTTAACCTGAAAACCTATAATGCATCCGTCATCTCTACTATCTCCCTTACTCGCACAAATGCCGTTAAACATACAGCACTGCATTATGCATCAGATGATATAAAAGACTATTAACTATCATAACATTATGTAGTTATCCTAAAATACACTCATTTTTAATTGCTAACCTCCCATTTGCTTAAAGAATTTTGAAAATTGGAGTAAAATGTTATTTTCTAAAAAATGTGTTGGAATTATTCATTGGAATATAGTATTTCTATTATGCTTTCAGTTAAGGCCATGATTTGGAAAGGGAGTGGGGGTTATCAATGAGTTCAAGCAGTAATGTTGTGAAGAAATGAAATTCAACTCTTCTTTTCCAACCAATACTTAACGTTACTATGGCATGGTGTATTCATTTAGATTTGCTTCATCTTGCACAAATTAAAAGACGCCCAGAACACACCAGCAAACTGCCATATGCTGTTATATTTGGGTGTATTTTAAATTTGTTCTGGATCACTTGCTGCTGAGTGGTCAGTCATGACTAAGTTGCTTCATTATTTCAACTACTGCTACTTATCACTTTCCTGGTGAATGAAAAGAGAAATCCAATGACCCACAAAATAAAGTGATGCAATATATGTTCAATAGTTGATTTGCTCCTAACACAACGCTAGCCGAAAATGATCAGAGTGGGAAAGCGATGCCTTCTTGAGGTACTATATGGCCAGCAGTTTTATTAGCCTTCCATCTACATTGCATAGCTTGTCAAACAGGCTTCCACTATGCTTGGTGTACCAACATTCATAGGTTTTTTAAAAAATTGTATCAACTAATATACACAATAACAAAGATGCTGCAATGAGTCGGAGGCTGTAATTGAATCTCAGGGTTCTGCTGACATTGTGATTTGTGACATCAATTATTTTTAAATATAATAAATTAAAAATGATTCAGTCTAATGTGGTAAAGGCACATCAAAATGTCATCGCAAATGAAGAACATTTCTGAAATTCACTGGAAAATAAATGCTGCTCAGAATGCAATCGAAAGACCACGAATGCACACTAATAAATATCAGGGACTGAGTTGCTCAGGAGTGTTTTAATCTTATGGTACATATAGTGGTTATAAACTATGCAAGCTTTGCCCTGATGGTTATGACATCATCAGAACCCCTAGGTTAGATTACAACCTGTTCCACACACCAGGCCATAGTTACTGTGAGAAGTCGTTCATTCAAATACCATCAATTCAAATGAAGTGGCTCGCCCTCTCAGTACACCCAAGTTTTTAATTAGTTAAAAGTACAGCATATAAATTCTCATGTTGAATTAGTTTAGTTTTAGGTAATACAATGTTGGTATTAATACATAAATAGTTATCTGAATTATTCACCAATATCTGAACAGGAGTATATCCTGAACTGCATTCAGATAAGATCACTTTGTAAATCCAACATTGAAAAGTTAGTTTCCAAAATGCACAGTAATCATCAGCTCTCAAATGCTCTTAAGCTCTTAATGTCATGTATGACTAGCTGAATAGGTCCAACATAAAAATCATAAAATTGGATCAGACCTGTTTCAAAGTAACTTGTTCCTATTTCCCCACATAGTGTACAAAACCAGATCGGTAAACTTCATACCATGTTGTACAGAGACTTGGATATATTCAGAATCACTGATTATAATTTCTCTTCATTTTGAAAAAGCACATGTACTTTGAATATTGTTTTTCAAATTGTAATCATAAAATAACTAAAAAGGAGCTTCACACGAAGCACTAATCTTACAGAAACCAATAGCTATCCCTGGACAACTGCTGGAAAATAATTGTGTCTCCCAGTACAACCAAGATGTTTTATGTATAGACACAGAGAAAAATCATAACCGACAAACCATTCTTTTCTAAATCCATATTTGGGGTGATATTCACACCAAAAGGATCCTGTTCACTATAAAAAATCTTTCTTAATTCACAGAAAAACAAGCAGAGAACACTTGGGAACATACAGAAGGCATCTCTGACTGGCAAAAGTTACCACGTGCCAATTCATGTATGGTTCTAGACTTATGCTTTCAAACTCTTGAAACCATGAATTTTGCGTAACTAGAAAATAAAGAGGGACAACTAAATGGAGCTATAAAAAAAGGCAAAGATTTCTAAAAATTGAGAAACAGAAGCAAACAGAAGTGGAATAAGAAACTAAACATTGTTGGTAGATACAGATTCTCAATCATAATATGCCAATATAGTAAGTTGCCAATCTTGGCTATAACATGAGGGGGAGAAACCAAATGGAGGTTAACACAAAGGGTAAAACAAAAAGACTTATTCTGGGCCAAATCGCTCATCTCCCAACCTGACTTGGAAGCATATGCAGAGCACCTTGAATTCACTATCAATAATATATGGATATGGTGTATTACAAAAGGTCAAACCAACAAACCAGCAATAATATTTATTTTTCTTCAACCATGAATTTTCAATTGTTTATGATCTCAATATGAACAAGATTAAATTTTAAGACAAAAAAGTTGTGCACTAATATTAAATAGTGATGCTCAGTATGGACAGAATACAAATTGGCAAACAGTGGAATGTTGTTATTTCACAAGTTGGGAAACTATCAGGGCAATAAGTAAGATATTCTACTGTCCTCACTATAACGTAGGACACAATACAGAACCAGAAAAGTCTCTGCAGTCCATCTGGCTAGTCCCAAAAGTCATACCGTTAATCGCGCCATTCCTCAGATATCTATCCAATTCTCTCAAATTTTTCAAGACTGTCTCCACTGCCCCTCTGGACAGTTTGATTTATGTCACTGTTTGAATAACACGCAAGGGATCATTTTTTTTGTTTGAGCTTGAGATTACCTCTTTTTAACATTACTTTATCCATTTCCTTTCCTTGGCTGTCACTGCCCTAGTTGCCTATTGCCACTCTCCAGATATGACTCACCATCATTTTTAAAATGTTAGCAATAGCAAAGCAGTAGGTTCAGTGAGCCATTTCAGTTCCAAATATTATTACTTTAACAAATGATTTCATTTAAAGTGTGAATACATGGATTTCACAACACACCCAAAATAAACATTTTTAATAAGCTGTCAAATTCACTGTATGTAGATATCTGGAAAACTGCTTTTTTTTAAAAAAAAAACTTCAATCTTGTAAATGTATTTCTACTGCTGTAAAGCACGGAGACACAACAGTTGCATGATAGCAATAAATGCAGGAAAGAGTCACAAACTCATTATTCTGTATGATAAAATTGTATTCTACCTTTCTCCAACAAGGTTGATCAAAATACCTATTATGTGCATTATTAAACAATTACCTTATGGCCAAAAAAAAATTGCTATGCTATACAAGCACCCAATAGGCATAATGGAAAAAAAATCCTCATTTTTTTTTAAAGCAGGAACTAGTCTTTAGTGCAAATATGAACATTGGCTCCACTCAAGAGATGAAAAAGCACTCTTTACAATTGAACAATTTGGCAGTCCAGTCACTCCATGTAACTTTAAGGTCTTTCTACATGGAAGGCAATAATGTGTCAAAAGCTCATAGAACCATTTCTTAAGAAAATAACCACAGCACATCAATGATACAAACAACTCCTATCAATATTGTAGCATATCTAACTAGGGGGATGGTGTAAAATCATTAAATTATTGGAGCTCAAAGTCTATCAGACATGCAAACCATTATATGCAAACAGTTTCCAAAACTTAAACCTAGAAATTACTATTTGTAATATTAGCACACAAGGGTTATTATGTTTGTATGACATTATTCCATGTATTATTCCATTATTTTAAAATAAACAGATTAATGCCGCCACGGAGGAATGCAGTACGAACACTAACCACAACTACACACGTACACACACACTCAAATTTTTTTGCACAGATGGCTTTATAGATTTAGAAAAGACTCTTCATAATCATTCATACAATAGCTGTGGCCTCTGGCTTGATGCAAGAAAACATTTTCACAAGGCTACTTTCAGTGATTGCAAGTTATAGCATTTGACCAGGATTCAGCTGCCATGGAGTGAAATATAAATTAAAATTGAATTTAAAAAGTATTAAAATGCAACCATCTCATTACAGAAACAAATGCTATTTAAAATCCCTCAGATAAACAAAAACTAGTCTCAGATGCAGCCACACACCAGGAGGATCCAATTCCAACTGCTAATATATCAAGCACATCAGCCTAGACAAGTACTGTATTTCTTCAAGATGAGATGCATAAACAGAAAGGCAGGTTCTCCATTCATTTCACTTATAACCCATTCTATAAATAGATACCATATGGGTCCTGATGTAAACCACTTTGTGAAATGAACTATCCTCAACATACTTGAATTTAATTTTAATTAATCTCTCGTGTACAATACATGAATGATTTACTTAAATTAAACTGCAAGTAGGGTGTCGCCAGTCAGTTCCACTCACTGTTTAAATACAGTAGCCATGTTGTATTCTTTCTATCACCCACTCATTTTGTTTGGAGAAGACATTTTTGTGGAAATCAAAGTAAATTCTACCAGGATACTGGATATTTGAAAGAGTAACCATGTCATGAGCATAATCATCTAATTAATCCAAACAACACTTTTTTGTATATAATTCCAATGCATCATTTTGCTTATTATGTAACTAGTTTTCCATTGCAATGAAAATCTAACCTTTTACTTAGTCAAGAAGGAGCAATTTCTCACAGTTCTCAGATTAATGGATACTTGTGCTTTAATTCATAGAGCACTTCCACCTTGATCTGCGTACAAATTTATGCTCCTAATTGCACTTCTAAAAAAAAAATTCTGGTTCAACTACAGGAAAGTCTTAGGATAGCAATCCCTTCAATTAAGTCAGTCAGTTCAAACTTGGAACTTCAAGCAGCTGGGAACACAGTAACTTTTTACAATTTCAATCACTCTTGGAATGAACTTAAATATACAACAACTTCAAACTGAGCTGAATATCTACTTCAGCTGAAACTAAAGTCTGTCAGTAATACTCAAATCAACCCACTTTTAATACAGGGAAACATTTTGTGATAAACATAAGTTCACTGTAAAAGCACCCTGTGTATAATTGATTAATTCAACACTACAGATCCAATCCTGTTCAAAGACAAAAGCTGTATCCCTAAACTGAGATTTCTGCAACCTTACTTTTTGCATCTTGCTCTTTGCAATTTGAGAACACAGACAGCACCCACCACCAAAAGTGATACAGAAGAAAGCACCAATTTTAAAACTGCAATGCCATTTTATATTTTGAAAACGCATCCCCTAATCGTACTTTATAACGTTTCTTGTTAAATAAACACTGGCAGCTACCTGGAATGCTTCCAGGATGCTTGTTTACAGCTGCTGATTTTTTTTTAAAAACAGCAAGTGCAGCCAACTTTCTTCAGCAGACTTACCGATGAGGAAAAAGCAGGTTAAAAATGAAGTACGAGAGGAATAGTTATTGTTGGTGAGTCAAGAGCGTCTGCAAGGGAAAAGAGGTGACAGTTTTGGGTGAGAACCAACATCAGAACCAATTCTAATTCAGAGTCCCACCAAAAATATTAACCTGTCTTTCTCTTTCAGGCATTTGCAACTTTTTCTGCTTTTATTTCAGATTTCCAGAATTCAATGCTTTTCTTTTTATCTACAAAGATATGCCAGTGCCTGACAAGTTAGCCTCAGGAGTTTACCTCACAACAAATAAATCACCTTAAATAAAAAACAGAAAATGTTGGAAACAATAAATCATCTTTTTTTTCTATTTGTAATATTGTAGGAAGAGATCTGTGTTGCTGATTTTCATCAGTCCACATGTTTGCAATTGTCAGTGCTTTTGTAAAAGTGCATGTCAGCTGGTCCCCGGGTGCAATTTTTTTTCTTAATTATTTTTTCAACAGGAGTCTGATAAAAATGTTTATTGCCATAGACACTAACTGTACCTTGGGGAGACCTGGCAAGTTCAACAGCTTGCCATTACAAAAAAAAATTCAATATGGAAATGTGAAAACATGGTTACCGAGTCTACAGAGAGAAAGGACGAGTATCAGGATTTTAAAAAGAAAATAAACAGAATAAATGATAAAGAACCAGTAAAACTGCTGGTAGAGTTTGAATGTGATGACACAGATAGAAAAATGCAGAAGTTGCAGTTCCAGGACCAAAAAGTCAAAACCAAGCAAAGACATTTGATAAACGCACTAAATAGACCACCAATCATAATTAAAGAGATTATAGTATCTCCGATACACTGCCTCACATCCAGTTTGACATTCCACATAGTTTCAGTCCATGTTCCACAACTTTGCTTTTCTTACATGAATTCACCATTTTTTCCCTCCAATTTTCCTCAGTCAACTTCTCCCATACTGTTCTTCTGAAGATGTTCGCCCATTGCTGGAGCACAATTTCACAGGCGTTGGCGTACCTCTGGTACTTTAGACCTGTGGCCATTATCTTTGTGTGAACCTTAACAGTAAATGCTGGCATAATATTTGATGGGGAGGGGATGAAGAAAAGAGGCAAATGCCAACACAGCGGAACTCAAATCAGTCTTTACCCAACAATCACACATGCACCCTTCCATCAGGGATCATGGAACAACAATCAAAAGTGAGAACGTTGAATGATTGTTCTCAAGGGCACTGAAGCCTCTACTACTGCCTCACTGAGTCAACAAGGAAGCTTTGAGGCCATTACTTCAATCTTTTGGGCCACAGTTACAATTTCCAAAATGATTATTATCCATTACAACCCTCTCCAAAAGCAGTCAAAAAATAAACAACTCCTATGCTGTATCTGATGATTTGTGAAACATCTACACAGAGAACAACTGTGATAATTTGCATTATATCATTACCCCAATATTTATTTACTTTGCAAGTCAAACAGAAATAAATTCACTCATATCTGAATTATAACGTCCATCACTTGCACATCCATCCTTTGGCACTGTGACATCGACAAAAATGTGAGGCAGAAGATATATTTTTTTAAAGTATGTACAAAGGCGAAGAGCGAGACCAAAGAACACTATAGAGAATTAAAATATTGGTATAGTGTTGTGGGAGCTGTAATGATATCATGTTTATTGTTGTGGGCTTTCCTGCTAATCAACAACATACATTAGTTGTACGCATCTAATCACACTCAAAGTGCTATTTTAAAAAAGAAATTTTAGGCACTGCAGCATTTATGCACATAAAGCAAACAGCATTTATCATTAAATTGCAATGATGCTCAAATTACAACATACACGAGGGCAAGTTAATTGCATGCACTGGTTGAATAAGTATAGGATAATGCATGGGATAGCATTTGATGCTGGGCACTTGTGCCTGTTTTACTATGATTTCCATTCCAAATTTACACTCATAGCAGCATGAATTCAGACCAGTCCATGCATCAACCTGTATTTATTCACCCAATACAAGCAAATAACCTGCCTTATATATATTGTAGTGACTTGAAAATCATAGTAAAGCAGCCAGTTCACACACAGATTCAGGTGTACCACATCTATCAAGTTAGCTCAGGCCTGCAGTAGTGCTGTATTGACTCCAGCATTACACCTTAGAATTCATTGCACCTCAACATTGTTATGCATACTGTAATTTTCCTAATCAGAGCCATGCAGAGTTGCACTCCAAATTTTGGAGTAAAGCAACTTGCACTTGACTTATGGAAAGCATATCAGTGACATTATCAAGAACAAGGTGGCATTGTTGAATGTCCAATATTAACACTGAGTTTAAGAAAATTGAGGCATTCAAACGATGTCCATGTTGCATAGGTGCTCCATACGTCCTAGGATCCTATCAATGCAGGTTAAGTAACATTTTCCCTTATATTCCTGTGCAGACTTTTTTTTTAAAAAACACAGAATTCATCGCACAGAAACAGGCCATTCAGCCTAACTGGTCTATGCCAGTGTTTATGCTCCACATCAGCATCCTCCCACCCTACTTCATCTAATCCTATCAGCATATCCTTCTATTCCTTTCTCCCTCAGGTACTTATCCAACTTCCCCTTAAATGCATCTATTCTATTCGCCTCAACTACTCCATGTGGTAGCAAGTTCCACATTCTAACTATTTTCTGGGTGAAGAAGTTTCTTCTGAATTCCTTATTGGATTTATTGGTGACTATCTTATATTTATGACTGCTAGTTTTGGATTCCCCCACAAGCAGAAACATTTTCTCTACATCTACCCTATCAAACCCCTTCATAATTTTAAAGACCTCTATTAGGTCATCCGTCAGCCTTTTCTTTTCCAGAGAAAAGAGCCCCAGCCTGTTCAGTCTTTCCTGATAGTTATTACCTCTCAGTTCTGGTATCATCCTTGTAAATCTTTTTTGCCCCTTCTCCAGTGCCTCTATATCCTTTTCATAACATGGAGACCAAAACTGTGCACAGTACTCAAAGTATAGTCAAACCAAGGTTCTATACAAGTTTAACATAACTTCTCTGCTTTTCAATTCTATTCCTCTAGAAATGAACTCCAGTGCTTTGGTTGCATTTTGTATGGCCTTGTTAACCTGCGTTGCTACTTTTAATGATTTATGAATCTGTACCCCTAGATCTCTTTCCTCCCCTAACGCATTTAAACCCTTATTTTTAATGGAGTATGTGGCATCCTTATTTCTCCTATCAAAATGCACCATCTCACACTTATCTATATTGAAATTCATTTGTCATTCACACACCCATTCTGCAAGTTTATTAACATCTACTTGTATTTTGTCGCAGTCTTCCTCACTATTAACCATACCCGCCAATTTGGTGTCAGACTTGATGAGTTAAATGGACTCTTCTTTATATTTGTTGTCCATATTTTGTTCTTGAAATCAGTATCAATGCACGCTGGAAATGGAAACACAAGTCACTCATATATAATGACAGGGTCACGTTTACTGGAAGAGGAAAAAGATTTTGATGTAATAATTGCACCTTTCACTGAAAGTAACCGCACAATATAAAGCTGATATCAACCCAGCTAGTGAAGTACTGGGATGTATTTCAAATGCCGCATTTACAATACAACTATAGTGTCGGTGTGAAACAGTTTCTTTTCTCACCAATACTAGAGACGTGGTGTAAGTATAGTCTAAGACTTCTTTCTGTATTATATAAATGTGAGCAGTTGTTACAAAGGTGTACCTGTACATTAGATTTAAATATTAAAAATATTTAAAAGGCAAAGTTGATCTTAGAGACACCTTTCTGCTGAAAGAACAGTTATAGTTTATGATGTCAGTGGAACCCCTAAGTTTGTTGCTATCCTGTAACACGTTCCCAGTTATTGGGTGAGCTCCCTATACTGGTCACTATTTCATGCTATTCAAAATGGAAATTAGTGACAGGCATAGCCACATCTTAATATTAGGCTGAATATAGAAAGTTCAGAGGTACCAGGCTGAGTATAGAAAATTCAGAGGTACCAGGCTGAATATAGAAAGTTCAGGGCTGAAGTGAAAAAGGAAATAAGAGGGGCAAAGAGAGAGTATGAGAATAGACTGGCAGCAAACGTAAAAGGGAATCCAAAAGGTCTTCCATAGGCATGTAAACAGTAAACAGGTAGTAAGAGGAGGGGTGGGGCCGAGTATGGACCAAAAGGGAGATTTACTCATGGAGACAGAGGGCATGGCCGAGGTACTAAGTGAGAACTTTGCATCTGTCTTTACCAAGGAAGAAGATGCTGCTAGGGTTTCAGTAAAGCAAGATGTAGTTGAGATACTGGATGGACTAAAAATTGATAAAGAGGGACTAGAAAGGCTAGCTGTACTCAAAGTAGATAAGTCACTCGGTCCAGATGAGATGCACCTTAGGTTGCTGGGGAAATTGTGGAGGTACTGGTCATAATCTTCCAAACATCCTTAGATACGGGGATGGTGCCAGAGGACTGGAGAATTGCAAATGTTACACCCTTGTTCAAAAAAGGGTGTAAGGATAAACCCAGCAACTGCAGGCCAGTCAGTTTAACCTCGGTGGTGGGGAAACTTTTAGAAACAATAATCTGGGACAGAATTAGCCGTCACTTGGACAAGTGTGGATTGATTAGGGAAAGCCAGCACGGATTTGTTAAAGGCAAATCGTGTTTAACTAACTTGATTGAGTTTTTTGATGAGGTAACAGAGGGTCAGTGAGGGCAATGCAGTTGATGTGGTGTATATGGACTTTCAAAAGGCGTTTGATATAGTGCCGCATAATAGGCTTGTCATCAAGATTAAAACCCCTGGAATAAAAGGGGCAGTAGCAGTATAGATACAGAATTGGCGAAGTAACATGAAACAGAGAGTAGCTCTGAACGGCTATTTTTCGCACTGAAGGGAGGTGTAAAGTGGTGTTCCCCAGGGGTCAGTACTAGGACCACTGCTTTTCTTGAGATATATTAATGACTTGGACTTGGGTGTATAGGGCACAATTTCCAAATTTGCAGATGACACAAAACTTGGAAGTGTAGTGAATAGTGAGGAGGATAGTGATAGACTACAAGAGGATATAGACAGACTGGTGACATGGGCGGACATGTGGCAGATTAAATTTAATGCAGAAAAATGTGAAGTGATGCATTTCGGTAGGAAGGACGAGGAGATGCAATATAAACTAAAGGGCACAATTCTAAAAGGGGTACAGGAACAGAGAGATCTGGGGGTATATGTACACAAATCGTTGAAGGTGGCAGGGCAGGTTGAGAAAGCAGTTAAAAAAGCAAACGGGATCCTGGGCTTTGTAAATAGAGGCATAGAGTACAAAAGCAAGGAAGTCACGATGAACCTTTATAAAACACCGGTTCGGCCACAACTGGAGTTTTGTGTCCAGTTCTGGGCACCGCACTTTAGGAAAGATATGAAGGCCTCAGAGAGGGTGCGGAAGAGATTTACTAGAATGATTCCAAGGATGAGGGACTTTAGTTACTTGGACAGACTGGAGAAACGGGTTGTTCTTCTTGGAACAGAGAATGTTGAGAGGAGATTTGATAGAAGTGTACTATATCATTAAGGGTCTAGACAGTGCAGATAGAGAGAAACTGTTCCCATTGGCGGAAGGGTCAAGAACCAGAAGACGTAGAGTTAAGGTGACTGGCAAAAGAAACAAAGGTGATTGGCAAGAGAACCAAAAGATGATATGAGGAAAATCTTTTTCACACAGCGAGTGATTAGGATCTGGAATGTACTGCCCGAGGTGGTGGCGGAGGCAGATTCAATCATGGCTTTCAAAAAGGGAACTGGATAAATACTTGAAAGGAAAAAAATTGCAGGGCTACAGGGATAGGGCAGGGGAGTGGGATTAGCGGGATTGATCTTGCATAGAGCCGGCACAGACTTGATGGGCCGAATGGCCTCCTTCCATGCTATAACCTATGATTCTATTTCTATGATTCTACTGCCTATGGAATACGTTTTTAATTTCAGCATTTACAACATTCCAAAAAATGGGAATCTGCTAGGACTTACAGCACTGCAGTAACTGATTACTGAGCAAGACACAGATGTTTAGTAAGGAAGTGAAACTATTTTTTGTGATTGATTATGTGTTTCCCTGGGTTTATGCATTTGAGCATTAATTGTTTTAGTAATCAATGGAATTATCAAGTACAAGAGCAATTAGTCCAAGCAGGACCTTCTCCTTCAGTCCAGTATGTAGTAACCCTCTCAGTATCTTGAGGGCCGAACATGATCTACAAATTACACACAACATTTTCTTTATGTCTCATATAATTGTAAAATCCTCACATTTCCTTACTTTGTTTTACTATGGTCATCCCTATTTTATTTCCTGTCTCTGCTTTTCATTGACATTCGGCTTTAGCCTCAGTAAGAGCTTCTCCCAATACTGTCATCATTTACTTTTTAAAAACAGAAATATGTGTATTTTGAAATACAAAGAGAGAACTAACGAAAAGTGTTAATCTTAATCCTTTTAATGGTTTGATTTTTAAAACAATAAACGTCGACACTCATCCCATCTTCACTGAAGTGCTTATACATGTACACATGTGCCCAAAGGGGGCAATTTTAACCTAATTTTCCGGGCGGGAAACCCATGGCATCAGGCAGAATGCCGGTTTTACACTCCACCCGTAATTACTCTTCACTGACTTCAATGGAGACTAAAATCTGGCAGGGTGTAAAAACCAGTGTTCCGCATGATCCTGTGGGTTTTCCATCCAGTGAGTTAAGTTAAAGCTATCCCCAATGTTTTGATGGTAAAAACTACTGCCGTACTCGGAGGTAAACTGCAGCTCACTTCATCAAGTTACATCGAAACTACAGCACATAAACAGGCCATTCAGCCCAACTGGTCTGTGCCAACGTTTATGCTCCACACGAGTCTCCTCCCTCCCTACTTCATCTAACCCTATCAGCATATTCTTTTTTCCCCTCATGTGCTTATCTAGTTTCCTCTTAAATGCATCTGTGTTATTAGCCTCAACTACTCCTTGTGGTAGCACATCCCACATTCTTACCACTCTTTGGGTAAAGAAGTTTCTCCTGAATTCCCTATTGGATTTATTAACAACTATTTTATATTTATGACCTCTAATTTTGGACTCCCCACAAGTAGAAACAATTTTTTTACATCTACCCTATCAAACCCTTTCATTATCTTAAAGACCTCAATCAGGTCATCCCTCAGCCTTCTTTTTTCTAGCCCGTTCAGCCTTTCCTGATAAGTATATCCTCTCAGTTCTGGTATCATCCTTGTGAATCTTTTTCTGCACCCTCTCCAATGCATCTATATCCTTTCTATAATATGGAGACCAGAACTGTGCACAGTGCTCCAAGCGTGGTCTAACCAAGGTTCTATACAAGTTTATGGCCTAATAAGCTGTATTGCTACTTCTAGTGATTTGTGTATCTGTACCCCTAGATCCCTTTGCTGCTCTATCCCATTTAGATCCTTATTATCCAAGTAGTATGTGGCCTCCTTATTCTTTCTACCAAAATGCACTACCTCACACTTATCGATATTGAAATGAATTTGCCAATTAAACGCCCATTCTGCAAGTCCTCTTCCATTTGATGCATTTCTCCTTGTGCATCTTGAGGCATTCTTCTTGTCTTTGAATAAATTCCATACACTCATTATATTGTGAGACATGCACAGATTTATTTGGTACTAAAAAGACCTTCTGATTGTTGAAAAAGTAGTAACTTTCATTTTCCCTCAAAAGTAGTGAATACAAATTAAGCATAATAGTTTTTCAACAAAAGAGGAACTACGTTATTAGCTTGTTCCTGACATGCTAAACAGACCATTTTTTCTTTTGCTCCACTAAGGACAATTTCACATCCATGTGGCATGCTTAGAATAAGGCTACATGTACCTGAAGCAGTTCAACTATAAGCTAACAGATTAGTAGTAAGTCATTCACATTGCAAACAAAATGAGAACTTGAAATCTGAAGTGACAGTGATCCATAATTGTATAGTCTATACATTTTTTGATGTGTCAGTCACAGTTAAAGAAGTCCATCTGTCAAAGTCTTTTCTTCTCTTGGGTAGACTAATGCTTTTTCAGAGATCAGGATGAGAAATACACTGGTTTGTGTACTCACACTAATGACCTTCACTCTTTGACCCTGGGTTCTGACTTTGCCACTGCTAATCACCCAGGGGAAGGAATAACCATGCAAGTACAAATCATGTGTTCCCAAAATTAATATCTGCTGCAAAATGTATTTAAATAATCTTCACAACAGATGATCAAGAGAGGTGACTACAGGTTTTCAATTGTTAAGTGACAGGAGAACTGTGAGACACTGCAGCTTTCAAATATTCACCAGCCAACTTAAAGGCAATTGATACTAGCTCAATTGCTAAATTTAAATCTGAGATAGATAGCTTTTTGGCAACCAAAGGTATTAAGGGATATGGGCCAAAGGCAGGTATATGGAGTTAGATCACAGATCAGCCATGATCTTATCAAATGGCGGAGCAGGCACGAGGGGCTGAATGGCCTACTCCTGTTCCTATTATAACAGCCACAAACAGGACAGAACCCACACCAGCTATAGCACATGCCATATCTTTCAGGGGAATGAAGTAACAGAATAGCCAAGACCTGTCCTCCAAAAAATAAACCAATCAGTTTGCTCAATTTGTTTTCAAGAGTTGATGGTTAAAAATTATGGGAGTTGAATTTACTTTCAAGATACACTAATCTGTGACATAGCAGTCAAAATATATTAAAATCGATAAAAATTTACTGGACTTATTCAAACAGATTCTGAATTTAAATTCATAGTTTTGCTGCATTTTCAAAAGGAGACCGTGACAATTTCAAGTATATGTAACATACAGTCACTGCATCATTCAATTGCTGTGAAACACACGGTGGTACTGTATTGATCTGACAGACTTTATATTTACTGATAACAGTTGATTCATTTAAACACACTGATGGACAAGGGTTTACAGTGTGTCAACAACTTGCATTTATATAATGCCTTTAATGTAGAAAAGGTCCCAAGGTGCTTCACAGAGAATAAAGAAACAGATGCCAATCTACGGAGAGGGATAGGAAGGATGGCCAAAATCTCGTTTTTGAAAAGAAAGGTTTTGATAAGGTTTTTAAAAAGTGGCCAGGAAAGTGGAGAGGTGGGAGAGTTGGGAGAGTTCCAGAGAGCAGCGCTCAGGAGGCTGAAGATTCTGTCCAAAGGTGAAGAACAAAAGACCATAACTGATATACCAAATAATGTGGGGGGAGTACAATGCCGAAGAAGGTTACAGAGATAGGAGGGGATGAGGTTCTGGAGGGATTTAAAGAGCGAGAATTTTAAATTTCATGCATTGGGGTACAGGGATCTAATGGAGCTCAGTGAGGACTGGGGGGAAAAGGAGGCAATAAATGGACAAATGGAAATTATTGGAGGACATGACACAGAGGGTTGAGTTTTGAACATGTTGGAGTTCATGGAACGTGAAACATGTAAAGCCAACAAGGAGACAGTGGAGAAATAAAGTCTTGAGGTGACAAAAGCATAGCTAAGGATTTCAGCAGGAGTGGGACCAACAAAGGGGTAGAATCAGCCAATGATGCTGAGGTGGAAATAAGAGGTTATGAAGAATACATGCAGGGTTTGAAGTTCAGTTGTTCCTTGGTGAGGGACTTGGGAAGTGGATGGAATCAGTGGCAAGGGGAGTGCAGTTTATTGTGTGGGTGTACAACAATTGGCTTCAGTCTTCCTAATGTTCAAGTGGAGGAAGCTTTGACTCATCCGTGACTTAATATCGACAGGTAGTCTGACAGTTGTGGGAGCAAGGGAGGTGGTGGATAAGTAGAGCTGGGTGTGGTCAGCCAACATATAGATGCTGTCACCAAAAAGCAGCATGGTACTCATGCTATGATTAGCTATTAAACATTTGGCATAATCACTTAAAACTATGACTTTAGAGGAGTCACAATTGTGCAGCACACATTGGTCATTTTACCACACCAATAATTGGCATGCAGGAAGTACAGCACAATAAAACTCCTTATCCATATATGCCTTTTTAGTCATTGTTGCCAAATCTCTAATGATACTTTTTAATAATACTAATTACTTCTTCATAAACTTATGACATTTGAATCATGCCCTTCGAAAGGAACTAGTTGGCTTTTGCTTCCTCCAGTTAATCAAGTAGAGCATGAGAAAACAAATCTTTTCAAAAATGACTTAATATTATGGACTGTTTTGTGATCCAGTTTTCCTTGTTGAGGACAGTAAGTATTATGCTAAATGTTCCTTTTAACTTCCACATTTCTTCAAAGTACAACTCATGCCACAGTAATATAAAGTGAGCTCATGCCTATGATCCCACAATACTCATGCTCACCCATTTTATTATTTGTTTCATTTCTCACTGTGTGGTCAGGTACTAGAATGACTCGGGCTGACACATCCACTAATTACTTTTTCTTCTTTCGTAAATGGGGGAATGCCTCGATTCTGCTTGGCACTTTCCCAGATAGTGCATAGATCAGGAATGCTTCCTGTGGGGAGATTACAGACACGCTGTGGGATAGCCTGCTAGTACACCTCCAAGCAATGTGAAAGTTAAAGGGAATATTTAGCACAATGTCCAGCAATCACACAGAAAACCTAACCATTGTACAACCTTCAAGGAAGACTTTAGAAGTGCCCACCAAATCAAACTAATACAATTTTTTTAATATTTCCACAATAGTCAACGTCTCCAGCCTCCAACATGAACTCAGCTCCCTTGCCACTAGCTCCATCCTTCTCTTTGGCCACTAACTCCGGCTAAACCAGACCCTTCACAATCTTGGTGTCTTGATCAGCATTCATGTCCCATCTTCTATCCCTCACCAAGATCAGTTATTCTCACCTCCACAATTTTGCCTGTTTCAGCCGCTGAAGCCCTCTCCGTGCTTTTGTCACCGAAAGACTCAATTACTCTAATGCTGTCCTTGTTGACTTCCCGTCAAGTCCTGCACTAAGCCCCGCACTAAGTCCCATTCGCCCATTGTTCCCGCCGCCCCGCTTGAAGACTCTTTTCCTCTGACTCCGGCCATCTGTACACGCTCTCTCCCTTCCTCCCAAGTTTGGTGGCAGAGCCTTTAGTTATCTCAGTCCAACACTTTGGAAATCCCTTCCTAAAACTCTCCGCCTCTGACTCCATTTTAAAACTAATTGTTTGACACCCATTTTTCTTGCACCAATTATTGTGAAGCATCTTAGGACATTTCTTTATATTCATGGCACAATATAAATGTAAATGGTTGGTAACTTGACCATTTAGGCTACATGTTAAAAACAATCTGCAAGGTGGTGCTGGCTTCTTGGTGAGCCCCAGTGTTAAGTATTTCACTATCTTTGCTAGATCTTCTATTTTCAAATATTGTGAAAAGTATGAACATCACAACACGCATTAACTGACTGGATAAACATAAAATTAACAAAAAAAAACTTGAAAAACAAGATTTTAACCATTGTAAAAACTGAATCTGCTTGACAACCTTTGCAATGCTATGTAGCAGCAGCCATTCTAGAAAGAACAATGGGAGAAGCACTGTTGTGCCGACCAGACCAGAATAGAAAACGGGGAAGGATTCAAAGGTTAATAAAAAACATAGGTCAGATATTTTGGACCCATGGAATTTTTAATCCCTAAATGCTGTACCTACTCAGAGTACACCTGTGCACACAAAAAATTCTGCATGTTTAGATCAACTTTCAACACAGAGGAAAACAGTTTATTGATTTGTGTCACAGGACAAAAGATGTCACACTGTCCCCACCAGAACAACGACGGATTGGCCACTCCTGTACATGCCACTACTATAAAAGAATATTTATTTGATACAACAGTGATTTTTATTTCACTTTCAACATAAAATGTTTGCCTGATATGATCCGGCTATAGGTGCATGGTATGAAATCATGTTTCATTTCCCCGCCCAAGTAACTATTTTCATATAAAATTCTTTGGATTCTTGGGTCCCACACATGCACATTTGGCAACCTGCAAAGGCTACTTACTGAACAGAAACATAACTAAAGCTTAAATATTCTGTCTCTCTTAAGCAATAGAAGGTGGTGTGTTACAGAAAGTGGTTTCTGACTTATTAGCAAACTTATATCTTACTTCTGTTAAAGGTTCAGGAAACAGGAACTGAGCATCAATTAAAATTTGGTCAGTCAGAGACCTTCCAAGTGAACTGGGAAACAAGAACAATCAATAGATGTCTACATTTACTTCTGATGTGGAGATGCCGGTGATGGACTGGGGTTGACAATTGTAAACAATTTTACAACACCAAGTTATAGTCCAACAATTTTATTTGAAATTCACAAGCTTTCGGAGGCTTCCTCCTTCCTCAGGTGAATGTGGAAATGAAATCCTCGAACCCTTCGCATTTATAAATCACAGAACAATGCCTGGTGATTACAGATAGTCTTTCCAACTGCCCGTTGCCAAGGCAATCACAGTGTGCCGACAGAGAGGTGTTACCTACAAGCCACCGAATATACAAACAACCAAAAAAAAGAGGCAGAAACATAGAAACATCCGGAAGGAAGAGAAAGACAGCAAATGACCCGTTATATTAAAAACAGATAACATTTGTTCGCTGGTGGGGTAACGTGTAGCGTGACATGAACCCAAGATCCCAGTTGAGGCCGTCCTCATGGGTGCGGAACTTGGCTTTCAATTTCTGCTCGACGATTTTGCGTTGTCGTGTGTCTCGAAGGCCGCCTTGGAGTATGCTTACCCGAAGGTCGGTGGCTGAATGTCCTTGACTGCTGAAGTGTTCCCCGACTGGGAGCCAGACAGGAGGGTTCCCTCCCAGTCGGGGAACACTTCAGCAGTCAAGGACATTCAGCCACCGACCTTCGGGTAAGCGTACTCCAAGGCGGCCTTCGAGACACACGACAACGCAAAGTCGTCGAGCAGAAATTGATAGCCAAGTTCCGCACCCATGAGGATGGCCTCAACTGGGATCTTGGGTTCATGTCACGCTACACGTAACCCCACCAGCGAACAAATGTTATCTGTTTTTAATATAACGGGTCATTTGCTGTCTTTCTCTTCCTTCCGGATGTTTCTATGTTTCTGCCTCTCTCTCTGTTTTTTTTTGGGTTGTTTGTATATTCGGTGGCCTTGTAGGTAACACCTTTCTGTCTGCACACTGTGATTTCCTTGGCAACGGGCAGTTGGAAAGACTATCTGTAATCACCAGGTATTGTTCTGTGATTTATAAATGCGAAGGGTTCGAGGATTTCATTTCCACATTCACCTGAGAAAGGAGGAAGCCTCCGAAAGCTTGTGAATGTCAAATAAAATTGTTGGACTATAACTTGGTGTTGTAAAATTGTTTCCATTTACTTCATTCAGTAGGTAGAGCTGACAGGCAATACTTCCAATAATTTAACAAGGAAAGGCCTTAAACTTGTGAATACCAAAGATGTAAAATGAACTTTCACCTCTTATTCTTTCACATTAACAACATAAAGCTCTTGAAATTACACACTGGGATATAAACATACAAACACATTGTGTACAGGGTATGGTAGCATAGTGGTTATGTTACTGGACCAGTAATCCAGAGGCCTGGACTAGTAATCCAAAGTCATGAGTTCAAATCTCGCCAAGGCAACCGGAGAATTTAATTTTAATTAAATAAAATCTGGAGTAAGAAAAAACTAGTATCAGTAATGGTGGATAAAACTACCGCATTGTTGAAAAAACCCATCTAGTTCACTAATGACCTTTAGGGAAGGACCGTCCTTACCCGGTCTGGCCTATATATGACTCCAGACACACAGCAATGTGGTTGATTCTTAATCGCCCTCTGAAATGGCACAGCAAGCCACTCAATTGTAAAATCGCGCTACGAAAACTCATAATACGAATAAAATTAGACGGGCCCCCCAGCATCGGATCACTAGGCACCAGACACGACAAAGGCAAACAAAGCCCAGTCAACCCTGCAAAGTCCTCCTCACTAACATCTGGGGACTTGTGCCAAAATTGGGAGAGCTGTCCCACGGACTAGTCAAGCAACAGCCTGACATATCCATACTCACAGAATCATACCTTTCAGCCAATGTTCCAGACTCTTCCATCACCATCCCTGGTTATGTCCTGTCCCACCGGTAGGACAGACCCACCAGAGGTGGCGATACAGTGATATACAGTCAGGAGGGAGTGGCCCTGGGAGTCCTCAACACTGACTCTGGACCCCATGAAATCTCATGGCATCAGGTCAAACATGGGCAAGGAAACCTCCTGCTGATTACCACCTACTGTCCTCCCTCAGCTGATGAATCAGTCCTCCTCCATGTCGAGCACCACTTGTAGGAAGCACTGAGGATAGCATGGCACAGAATGTACTCTGGGTGGGGGATTTCAATATTCATCACAAAGAGTGGCTCGGTAGCACCACTACTGACCGAGTCCTGAAGGACAGAGCTGCCAGACTGGGTCTGCGGCAGGTTGTGAGCGAACCAACACGAGGGGAGAAAGCTACTTGACCTCGTCCTCACCAATCTACCTGTCGCAGATGAATCTGTCCATGACAGTATTGGTAGGAGTGACCACCACACAGTCCTCGTGGAGACGAAGTCCCGTCCTCACACTGAGGACACCATCCAACGTGTTGTGTGGCACTCATCACCATGCTAAATGGAATAGATTCAGAACAGATCTAGCAGCTCAAAACTGGGCATCCATGAGGCGCTGTGGGCCATCAGCAGTGTCAGATTTGTATCCCAGCACAATCTGTAACCTCATGGCCTGGCATATCCCTCACTCTACCATTACCAACAAGCCAGGGGATCAATCCTGGTTCAATGAGGAGTGTAGAAGAGCATGGCAGGAGCAGCACCAGGTGTACCTAAAAATGAGGTGCCAACCTGGTGAAGCTACCACACAGGACTACATGCATGCTAAACAGCAGAAGCAACGTGCTATAGAGATTCTACAACCAACGGATCAGATCAAAGCTCTGCAATCCTGCCACATCCAGTCTTGAACGGTGGTGGACAATTAAACAACTAACAGGAAGAGGAGGGTCTGTAAACATCTCCATCCTCAATTATGGCAGAGTCCAGCACGTGAGTGCAAAAGACAAGGCTGAAGCGTTTGCAACCATCTTCAGCCAGAAGTGCCGAGTGGATGATCCATTTCGGCCTCCACCCGATATCCCCACCATCACAGAAGCAGTCTTCAGCCAATTCGACTCACTCCACGTGATATCAAGAAATGGCTGAGTGCACTGGATACAACAAAGGCTATGGGCCCCGACAACATCCCGGCTGTAGTGCTGAAGACTTGTGCTCCAGAACTAGCCGTGCCTCTAGCTAAACTGTTCCAGTACAGCTATAACACTGGCATCTACCCAACAATGTGGAAAATTGCCCAGGTATGTCCTGTCCACAAAAAGCAGGACAAATCCAATCCAGCCAATTACCACCCCATCGGTCTGCTCTCGATCATCAGCAAAGTGATGGAAGGTGTCGTCAACAGTGCTATCAAGTGGCACTTACTCACCAATAACCTGCTCACAATGCTCAGTTTGGGTTCTGCCAGGACCACTCGGCTCCAGACCATAAGAGATTGGCGCAGGAGTAGGCCATTCGACCCCTCGAGCCTGCTCAGCCATTTAATGAGATCATGGCTGATCTGATTTTTACCTCAACGCCACTTTCCCGCCTTTTCCCCATATCCTTTGACTCCCTTGCTCATCAAAAATTTATCTAACTCAGCCTTGGAATGTATTCAATGACTCAGCGTCCACAGCTTTTTGGGGTAAAGAATTCCAAAGATTCACGACCCTCTGGGAGAAGAAATTCCTCCTCATTTCCATCTTAAACGGGCGACCCCCTATTCTGAGACTGTGGCCCTAGTTTTAGATTCCCCCATGAGGGGTAACATCCTCTCAGCATCTACCCTATCAAGTCCCCTCAGAATCTTGTATGTGTCAATAAGATCTCCTCTCATTCTTCTAAACTCCAATGAGTATAGACCCAACCTGTTCAATCTTTCCTCATAAGACAACCCTTCCATACCCAGAATCGATCTAGTGAACCTTCTCTGAATTGCCTCCAATGCAACTATGTCCTTCCTTAAATAAGGACACCAGAACTGTACGCAGTACTCCAGATGTGGTTTCACCAGCACCCTGTACAGTTGTAGCATGACTTCCCTGCTTTTATACTCCATTCCCCTGGAAATAAAGGCCAATGTTACGTTTGCCTTCCGGATTACCTGCTGCACCTGTATGTTGACTTTTGTGTTTCATGTACGAGGACATCCAGATCCCTCTGTACCGCAGCATTTTGTAGTATTTCTCCATTCAAATAATATTTTGCTTTTTTATTTTTCCTCCCAAACTGGATGACTTCACATTTTCCCACATTATATTCCATCTGCCAAATTTTTGCCCATTTGCTTAACCTGTCAATATCCCTTTGCAGACACTTTATGTCCTCATCGCAACTTGCTTTTCCACCTATCTTTGTATCATCAGCAAATTTGACAAAAGACACTCTGTTCCTTCATCCAAGTCATTGATATATATTGTAAATAGTTGAGGCCCCAGCACTGAGCCCTGTGGCACCCGAGTTACAGATTGCCATTTTGAAAATGACCCTTTTATCCTCACTCTTTGTTTTCTGTTAGTTAGCCAATCCTCTATCCATGCCAGTATATTACCCCCAACGCCATGAGCTCTTATCTGGTGCAGTAATCTTTTATGTGGCACCTTATCGAATGCCTTTTGGAAATCCAAATATACTGCATTCATTGGTTCCCCTTTATCCACCCTGCTTGTTACTTCCTCAAAGAAGTCTAATAAATTTGTCAGACATGATTCCCCCTTCATAAAACCATGTTGATGCTCCTTGATTGTATAATGAGTCTCCAAATGTCCTGCTACTACTTCCTTAATAATGGATTCTAGCATTTTCCCAATGACAGATGTTAGGCTAACTGGTCTATAGTTTCCTGCTTTCTGTCTCACTCTCTTCTTCAATAGGGGTGTTACGTTTGCGGTTTCCAATCCGCTGGGACCTTTCCAGAATCTAGTGAATTCTGGAAGATTACAACCAATGCATCCAGTATCTCTGTAGCCACTTCCTTTAAGACCCTCGGATGCAAGCCATCAGGTCCAGGGGACTTGTCAGCCTTTAGACCCATTAGTTTACCTAGTTCTTTTTCTCATCCTCTAAGGGACCAATGTTTACTTTAGCTACCCTCTTCCTTTTTATATACCTGTAGAAGCTTTTACTGTCAGTTTTTATATTTCTTGCTAGATTACTCTCATAATTTATTTTCTCCCTCTTTATTATTCTTATAGTCATCCTTTGCTGGTTTTTAAAGTTGTCCCAATCTTCGGGCTTACCAGTAATCTTTGCCATGTTGTATGCTTTTTCTTTTAACCTGATACCATCCTTTACTTCCTTAGTTAGCCTTGGTTGGTTCACCCTTTTTGTGGAGTCTTTCCTCCTCACAGGGATATATTTTTGTTGCGAGTCATAAAATATCTTTTTAAATGTTTGCCACTGCTTATCCACCAACATACCACCTGATCTGTTTACCCAATTCCGCCCTCATTCCTTTATAATTGCCTTTATTTAAGTTTATTACAGTAGTTTCAGACCCAGGATCCTCACTCTCAAACTGGATGTGAAATTCTATCATGTTATGATCACTGCTTCCCAAGGGATCCTTTACTTTGAGATCATTAATTAATCCTGCTTCATTACCCATTACCAGATCCAAAATGGCCTGTTCCCTGGTTGGTTCCCTGACATATTGGTCTAAGAAACAGTCCCTAAAACACTCTATGAACTCCTCCTCAGGGCTATTTTTGCCAATTTGATTTGTCCAATCTATATGAAAGACAAAATCGCCCATGATTATTGCATTACCTTTTTTACAAGCCCCCCTTATTTCCTGATTTATATTTTGCCCTACTGTGTAGTTACTGATAGGGAGCCTACATACTACTCCCACCAGTGATTTCTTTCCCTTGCTATTCCTTACCTCCACCCAAATTGATTCAACATCTTGATCTTCTGAGCCAAGATCATTTCTCACTATTATACCAATTTCATCCTTTATTAACAGAGCTACCCCACCACCTTTACCTTTTTTCCTATCCTTCCGAAATGTTAAATAACCCTGAATATTTAGCTTCCAACCTTGGTCACCTTGCAACCATGTCTCTGTAATGGCCACGAGATCATACCCATTTGTTTCTATTTGTGCCGTCAATTCATCTATCTTATTACGAATGCAGTGCGCATTCAGATAAAGAACCTTTAATTTTGTCTTTTTACCATTCTTTCCTATCCCGGCCCCATTTGCTCGTGCACTCTTATGTTTGTACGCTCTGTCCCTTCCTGACACACTGTTTCTCATTACCCCCATCACTTTCCTGTACTACTTCCTTGTCTTTTCTCTATCAATCTAAACCGCCCCACCTGAGCCCTCCCGCCCTATATTTAATTTAAAGCCTTCTCTACCGCCCTCGTTATTCAGTTTGCCAGAACACTGGTCCTAGCATGGTTCAGGTGAAGCCCATCCCAACGGAACAGCTCCCTCTTTCCCCAGTACTGGTACCAGTGCCCCATGAATCGAAACCCACACCAATCTTTGAGCCACGCATTCATCTCTCTGATCTGATTTACCCTGTGCCAATTTGCTCGTGGCTCAGGTAATAATCTGGAGATTATCAACCTTGTGGTTCTGCTTTTTAATTTATTCCCTAGCTGCTCAAACACCCTCAGCAGAACCTCTGAGCTGAGGTTACAGCCTCACTGAACCTCATTACAGCCTTGGTCCAAACATGAACAAAAGAGCTGAATTCCAGAGGTGAGAGTGACTGCCCTTGACATCAAGGCAGCATTTGACCCAGTGTAGCACCAAGGAGCCCTTGTAAAATTGAAGTCAATGGGAATCGGGGGAAAACTCTCCAGTGGCTGGAGTCGTACCTAGCACAAAGGAAGATGGTAGTGGTTGTTGGAAGCCAATCATCTCAGCCCCAGGACACAGCTGCAGGAGTTCCTCAGGGCAGTGTCCTAGGCCCAACCATCTTCAGCTGCTTCATCAATGACCTTCCCTCCATCATAAGGTCAGAAATGAGGACGCTCACTGATGATTGCACTGTGTTCAGTTCCATTTGCAATCCCTCAGATAACGAAGCAGTCCGTGCCCGCATGCAGCAAGACCTGGACAAAATCCAGGCTTGGGCTGATAAGTGGCAAGTAACATTTGCGCCAGACAAGTGCCAGGCAATGACCATCCCAACGAGAGTCTAACCACCTCCCCTTGACATTCAACGGCATTACCATCGCCAAATTCCCCCACCATCAACATCCTGGGGGTCACCAGTGATCAGAAACTTAACTGGACCAGCCATATAAATACTGTGGTTACAAGAGCAGGTCAGAGGCTGGTATTCTGCGGCGAGTGACTCACCTCCTGACTCCCCAAAGACTTCCCACCATCTACAAGGCACAAGTCAGGAATGTGATGGCATACTCTCCACTTGCCTGGATGAGTGCAGCTCCAACCACACTCAAGAAGCTCGACAGGACAAAGCAGCCCGCTTGACTGGCACCCCATCCACCACCCTAAACATTCACTCCCTTCACCACCGGTGCACCGTGGCTGCAGTGCATACCATCCATAGGACACACTGCAGCAACGCGCCAAGGCTTCTTCGACAGCACCTCCCAAACCCGCGACCTCTACCACCTAGAAGGACAAGGACAGCAGGCACATGGGAACACCACCTCCTGCACGTTCCCCTCCAAGTCACACACCATCCCAACTTGAAAATATATCGCCGTTCCTTCATCGTCGCTGGGTCAAAATCCTGGAACTCCCTACCTAACAGCACTGTGGGAACACCTTCACCACATGGACTACAGTGGTTCAAGAAGGCGGCTCACCACCACCTTCTCAAGGGCAATTAGGGATGGGCAATAAATGCTAGCTTTGCCAGGGACGCCCACATCCCATAAGCGAATAAAAAAAATGTATGAAATTCCTTGCTTCACTATTTCAACAGAGGCATCAAGTTAATTCCTTTGTTAAAATAGCAACGGAATGTTACATAAATGTGTCTGTATATTAATATTGTTGAACACTAATTTCTGGGTCAAGGGCTCTGCGGAACAGACCACCACTCCTTTGAGTTGACTACCACCTATATTTTAATGGATAAATGTATATAATTTAGAGAAAATAGTGATCTTGCGTTTTCATTCAGCATGACAAAGTTGCTCAATTACCTTAAAACTCAACATTTGAAAAAAATCATTAAGAAAAGTACGTAAGTAAGCAAGACTTAAATTACATTTACTGGACATCCTACCCAATTTATAGCATGAACAATGTGTATCAGAGAATTCAGTCACTTCATTACATGGCTTGTCGCCATTTGGAAAATGCATACGGTCACCTGATTTTCTCTCAAACACAATCACAAATACTCAGGCATACTGAGCCATCTTCTCCACTTACATATTTTTCACAACTTGGCAAAGATTTTCACTAATTTTGAGTGATCTACTCTCATCTCTTTTGACTAAATGTACTTTAAAAATCATTGAACGGAACCCCAGCAAAGCATTGGGTTTGTGTAAAATGTGCTTTACCACGGTGTGAAACAAAGAACATGATTCTCATATATGGCTTTCAAGCTCAACCCATTTGTCTGCGGAGGCATGAAGCAAAGACTGGCTGAATCATGAAAAGACAGACACTACCCTTAGAGGTAGAGAGGGAAAAATTAAATTGGAGAAAATGTCATCCAAGGTCGTTCTCACAGACCACCCCGTGGCCAGTTATACATCTAGGAAAAGATTCCCAGAATGAAGTTACCTAAAGCTAAAAAGTGAAATAAAGTTAAATGAAAGAGTGGGAAGGATTTTTACCTTTTTACATGGTTAGGACAACAAAAAAGTTAGAAACAATTCAATATGCATTCAGAAATAAACATGGAATCAAGTAGAACTGATACGAGAACAGAACAGTGGGTGCGTGTAACTTAACAGTGCAGTTTTCATGTGAGGAGAATATCCCCGGCCCTCGTAGCCATCCCAAGAAAGGGCAAGACAGATTTTGAGTCAGTTTCAGTCGAATTCCTTTTTGCTTAAGTGTGAGCTGCATCTGTCTGATTCAGTCTGCCTACATCTGTCTGTGTGACCGTACTACTATCTGTCTACAGTCTCGCTCCAGCTTGCAAATTAGATGGATTAAACTTCATGCACTTTCCATTGGTACCTTCATTCTGGTACTGTATTACTTACAAAGTTGTGATGTAACCATATCCCAGTGTATAAGGATAATTGTACAGAACACAATATACACTTGCTGTAGTGGCTGTCTTGAGAAGCCAATAAAATAGCCCCTTAGTGAGTTGTAATCTACATCTAGTCTAATTGTTGCAAGTTAGATTTTTTCCCATACTTATGTTCACAGCAAAACAACAATTTCCATAAAGGAAATAAAGTCTCCTAATAATGCAACTATGAGTGGGATAGGACTAAAGCTTAAGGGTCAGAAATTGATGCATCTTGCGGCGAGCGATATTAATTGCACTTTTTAACCGCACTGTTCAGATTGCACTATATTTGTGCCACAAATTGCTGGAACGTCGAAGCGATAGTAACACAGCAATGTCAATGACACATCTGGGACCTCATGAATGTCAAGCCCAATGGTCTATATCCTTAACCACTGAAAGAAAAGGATAGAGATATAAACAGAGTGAACAATGGAGAAGGAAATAGGGTGAAGTAGAGTCAAATTAGATACATAAAGAGAGGGAAAGAAAGAGAGTGGATTAAGAGTGTGAAAAAAGGAACAGAAAAGGAAAAGTAAGAAAAGAATTAAAAAGAACAAGCAGATGAGGACATTGCAACCAGTTGTGTTTGGGAATTGTTGCATTCGTCCTTCAGAAGTTAATGGGTGAATGGCAGGGTCGTGTGCAAAATGTACAAACATTCTTGACCCATGAAGTATACAACCAGCAGCCCCGTCCATCATGATCCTGGTAGTCACATGATACAATGCTAATGGGAGTTGTTTATTAATCATAGCAATCAATCTAGATCAATTAGTCTGCACAGATCCAGAAATGACACGAGGAAAACCCCAGTGGTGGAGTGTTTTGGAAACCATAGGTATTATGTCACCTTTCTCCTCCCAAGCATGCTACACTCACCATGTCATGTCTCAAATTACTCAGACGCTGTATCCCAAAATTATTTTCTGAAAGAAATCTATCTAATTTGCATTTGAGTGTCAAAACAGCTTTGCATCCTGAAAATGATTGCCTTCCGACACTAACAGGAGTGTGGATGGCAAAAGGGGCATAAAAATATTGCCGAGACAGGTAAAAAGTTTTTAAAACCTATAGGAACAATTCACTACATGCTGGCATGGCACTCCCCAGCATCACTGTCCCCTTTCTGGGCCTCCAAGGTCGAGTGTCATGTCAGGACCAAAAATCACGTCGTTAACAGGGTCTTTACGACCCGAATTACCAGCTCTAAATGGCTGCGGCGAATTAATGGCATAAATCCACCAATTTCATGACACGCAATTAATTTCAATGGGGAGGATCACGGCGAGGGTGCAATTTCTTCAGGCCGCAAATCGTCCAGCAATCTATGGAGCACAAGAACTCATGGCGTTATCTCATCTTCACCACAAACTGCTGTATTTTTTACAAATAATAAGGGCAAGCGCTGTTAATTCACCATTATTTTTCCAGCAATTTCTGGCCCTACATGTTAACTGCAGTATGTTGCACCAGAGAGAACACCCATGTTCACTCATTTCCTCTGAAGAGTGGCAAATACCCTAGTTAGCCCTTTACATCCAGGCTAAAACTAATAGATGTATTTACAAGTAAGACCGCACATAAAAGCAGAGTGATACAGCAAGTTACTGACAGTACAATTACTTAAAAAATAATAAAGATAAAATCAGTTCACAATGGGTTAAAGTATCCTATTTGAAACATATTTCTTACACAGTCTAATAAACCTGCTACCTAAAATTGCTGCTACCCACATAGTGCCCAGCTTCAGAAGTGAACCAAACTAAATTTAAGCAACTAAATTTATACAAAAAGAAGTCTTTCATGTCACAAGCATCAATGTTGAGATATTAACTATCTTTCTCCTCAACCTAGCTCCTGGTGAGCCAGCCATTAATGGGGTTGATTTTGGTCTCATTGTGAAACTGGCGGGAAATGGGCAGGGCAAGAGCAAAGTCCATCAGGAGGAGTCAGAAGAGGACCTGTCTCAGTTTTCACATCAGCCCTCATTTTCAAGCAGTGGGCAAACTGCCATTGCGAAAAATGGTTCCTATAGGAAGCGGGAAATCAGGTGCTGCTGCTGGTTCTTAAGGGCCTGCAGCCGCTTAAAGAGGAAGTATCTTGTTATGGCTAAAGCAGGGAAGCAACACTGCAGAGCTGCAGGACGATGTCTGGGAGGTGGAGCTCCAGCACGGCCCAGAGATTTTCGATATAAGCCATGGAGAAGCCGGTGGCACAAGTTCAAGAGGAGAGAGAGGTCCCCCTTCCCCTCGGATAGTCAGCAGGTGCCAAGGCAAGTTGGTGAACAGGCATGGCAAGAGATGGCACAACATGTGAATGCAAGGAGCATTTTCTCTGGGACCTAGCTGCAGTAAAGAAATTTAATTCATTTGAAATGGCCACCTCAGAACTTATACTGCCCATGGTTTGTGGGCAGGAGCAGGAAGTGGAGGTAATCAGGCGGTAAAGTGAAGAAATTGTATCGGCATTATAAGGACGTCACGCAACCTCAACTTTCGTTTATTTATGAGGCTCCCACATATTTCAGGGAGAAGCTCTGTCCACTAAAAATGATCCCCCCTCCCCCCAAAAATCTAAATTTTACCCACAATTAATTGGATGCTATGAGAGTCCATTTGAGTGTGTTCATCTTCCCACTATCCAATCAAAAAACAATAGTGGATTATTTCATGTCAGCATCACTTGCTTGGTTATACTTAGATTATGCATGTACGAAAACAACAAAAAATACTCATCTTTAAACTGTTTCCAGTAAGAAAATTAAATGCATCCTAAATTACATAAATTTAAAAACTGTACTGACCTTTGGAAAGATCTTATTTGTTTAAAAAGATAATGGGGCGTCCAGGTTTTAAACAGATTTGAGTGGTTTCCATAATTTTAAAAATCCACCTCCATTCTCTGCTAAATTGTCAATCATGACATAAAAATTCCACTGGCAAAACAATTTTTCCACCATCAGAAAATGACATCCAGTCAACTTTTAACTGCAATAAATGAACATAACTGCCTTAATTAGCAGAACTGAGCCATCTGACCAACGTAAATAATTTTTTTTTACTGCACATAGCTGATAAGATATGGAAAACGGTATTTAACACAGACATGGAGTAGAAACCTGTGTATTCAGTTGTAGGACTTAACTAAACTAATGCCATTTACCAAAATTAAGAGATTTATTTCTGGATGCAAAAAGACAAAACACCTAAAAAAAAATCAACCTTGCCTCAGAGGTAGCACACTTGCCTCCGAGTCAGAAAATCATGAGATCAAGCCCTATTCCTGGATTTGAGCATATAATCTAGGCTAACACTTCAGTGCAGTAGTGACAGTGGGCTGACTGTTGGAGGTGCAGTTTTTCAGATGAAACCCTATCTGAAGAGCAGCGGAATTCTCCTGGTGTCTTGGCCAATATTCAACCCTTAACCAACATCACTAAAACCAACTACCTGGTCATTTATCTCGCTGCTGTTTGTGGGACCTCACTGTATCTAAGTTGGCTGCTACGTTTCCCTACATTACAACCCTGTGCCAAATGGACAAAAAGTTGAAATCAACAAAAAAACTGATTGGTGTAAAATTTCCTCCATATGCTAATTGTAGCAAAATCATGACCATGTTTGTGATTTCACTACAAATGGCAGAGTCAATTTTACCCACCTAAGACCTAGATGTGCCCATGGAGAAAAAAAAAAGATATGCACAAATATTCCTTCATACAAAACAAGTACATGGCCCATCATTCCACACCATTAGTTCTGTTAAATTTCTTTTATTAAACCACGGGTCGCCCATTTAAGACGGAAATGAGGAGGAATTTCTTCTCCCAGAGGGTCGTGAATCTTTGGAATTCTTTACCCCAAAAAGCTGTGGAGGCTGAGTCGTTGAATACAGTCAAGGCTGAGTTAGACAAATTTTTGATCAGCAAGGGAGTCAAAGGATATGGGGAAAGGGCGGGAAAGTGGAGTTGAGGTAAAAATCAGATCAGCCATGATCTCACTAAATGGCCTAATCCTGCTCCTATGTCTTATGGTCACTCCCAGTACTTTGGATATTATAGCTTCAGTTATTACCATTAGATTCTGCATACAAAACATTGATATAATACATAATTCAAGTCCTTTAAGCTGATATAAATGTTTTTAATATATAATCAGTTGTTTGTTTTCATAAATTTAAACCAGTCTTCTTCAATGTTGATACATTTCCAAAACTTTTTTCCTTTTACACCTCCACAAATGAATCTTCCCTATATTCATCCTTGAGGTCAGAATTACAGCTAACCAGTATGGACATGGGACAGATTTGCTAAGCACGAGAATTCTGGTGTGCCTGAAAAGGTATGGAAACAAAATGCTTGTAGGGAACAGAACTTTAATTGTACAGTTGGGTGGCACAACGCAATCTCTCTCGTTGAGGCATTCTACACATTGCACTGCAGGTAAAAGAGACATGTCTTCCATTGTGCAGTAACTTCATCTCTCCTCACCACCACCTGAGAATGAACTTAGCCCCATATGCTAGAAGCAAGTTGTACTTGCAAGCACTGCGCAATATGGGTTTCAGCTAAGTGCACAGGGACATGTTTTGCAACATCATGGAGCCCAGCTGACACAGATGCCATCTCTGGTCAACAACGTGCATTTATAAGAATTACGTTACCATTTAAAAATATTTTATTGCATATATACAAGGATTTTTTATATATACACACACACACACACACACACACACACACGTCAAGATTAAAAGTTTAGTAGTGAAAGCAACTGCACTGAATTTCAATCAAAGCAAAGTCAAGTATTTTTTGTTTTACTTACCATGAAGGCTTTCTATGTTGCTTGAAACAAAAATTTTGTATTAATCACGGCTTTGTCTCGCATCTTCTTTTCTTCACCATGATAGTATTTCATTTATTCTTTTAATATAATAGTAGTAGTCCCAACTTGGCAGTACACTGTAATGTTTAAGTTCTGAGTACATCATAGAATGATCTGCAATATATGTCCCTTTTATTATGGATCCCTCCCTCAATCAAATATTAATCTCACACATGGTCCAAATATTACCATTTAAGAAACGGATAAAATTTATATATAACCTAGCACAAGAACTTTGCAACTACATTCATTCTCAGTAACGTAGTAGCACTATTCTACTGAGAAAATTTAAATTAAAAAAGCAAATGTATGAAACAAACAAAGTCATTATTTTACCACCATGGCTATTTGCACAGGGAAGAATAGCTGAAAACAAATTCACTTTAATAAAATGCATTAAGAAAAATAAAAAAATTAAAAGGTATGAATAGCATGGGTAGGACCATGTTTCATTTGGTCTGAATTTTGTACGTGCTGAATCCTGTTGTGATGCAGGTATTAGACAGGTGTGACATTAAAATAGTAACAGCTTTTTGGCTAAAGTGACAGACTTCAAGAGATTACTGGAAACTATGCAACCAAACACCAGTTGGAGGATTTGTACTGTTGAAAACAAGAATACCTGAATGATTCTGTCCCCTCTCCAAAGTCTGTTATGTTTGAAGGCACAGCGATCTGAGATGTGTATTTCACAATTTGTTCTGTGCCGAATACAATCTGGTACTTAGACCAATGGAACTTACACCATTGTTTAATTGAAGTATTGCAGTGTAAATGGAGTTTTGTTATACGTGTGTTTAGTTTAAGCTGATTGTACTTTTATTCATTTTTAATTGCAACCAAAGTGTTGCTGTCAGAAACTTCAAGTGCTCTCTGGGATTGCTTCAAAGATCTGCCAAGAATGTTCCTTTGCATTAACTTCTATATCACCACAATTTATGAAGTACCCCCCTCACTTCCTTCCCACCCTCAACCTGATGCAGGGAAACATTTATGAAGAAATAATTGATTTTTTTTTTTCTTTGGAAAGAACAGAATACAAGCCACAGCTCTGAAGAAAAGCAGAACATGTGTACTATAATATCTTTAAAAAAAAAACTCAGTACATGATTTACAACTTCTGACAGCAATAGCTTTAACACAAAATTAATAATTGGAAGTATAGGTCAAACCCTGTCATAACAAGCTCCATTATTACAAACCTCTTCAGTGCAATAATCTTGATCCCTGCCACAGCTCTACAGTCAATAGAAGAGTTCAATAAGATGAACCCCTAACGAGAAGTATTCTGCCAGACCCCATGAGTTTGCAGTAAGGAGGATTACTCTAGATGGAGTTGTGCATCAAAAAGCTTTGCATTTTTCTTACCCAAACAATGGAAATGGGAATTGATGTGATGAAGATGAAGCTTTTTCAAAATCCTTCTCACTTGATCACGACCTATAAAGAAACAGATATTACTATATGAAATGATTCATTCAACGGGACATGCTAAATGAATAAAGTGGTCTAGTGCTATAATGAGGCCTATATGCCTGTATAGTCCTATTGTCTCAACAACTGTAAAATACATCGCTGCAAATATTTAGGCTCCACACACTATCTAGTCAAAAGTTTTTAAATCCCAGACTTCCCACCCCTACTTTATCTCATCATCTCCCCACAACAAACACAATACATCACACAGCCTTCTTCAATTGGTAGGTGGAGCAGTCTGAACCACAGACTTCCCTGTGACACCGATAATGCATCGTACAAAACCTGCCAACAGAAGGTTGCGAGTTCAAATTATGTGAAATCTTCTTTCCAGCAGCCCATACAACTAATAACAAAACTTGATAATAACGGTATCAAACAAGCTCAAGTGGCATGTAAGCCTCAGGCAGGACCCAAAATTCATTGGTATTTGAAATGAGGTGCCCTATTTAAATTCTGACATTCTACATACATACATAGAAGTTACAACATGGAAACAAGCCATTCGGCCCAACCAGTCAGTCCATGTCCGCGTTTACCCTCCATGTGAGCAAATCGTTCTGATCACTTCTACCCATTCCATTCCCATATTCCTCAACCCCTATTCCTTCATCCATCTAATCTTAAATGTTGACATAGTTGTTGAGGTAGAAACTAACCCTGGAAGTGAATTCCACAGCCTCACAACTCTCCTGCCCTCTGTTCTAAATCTTGTATCCAAGGCCTCAATTACTTAAATTAGTATCATGTCTCTGAACATCACCGGCATATCTTTAGCAATGGCTTTCTTTTCCTGCCCATACACTGTCACCTGTGGAGTCCCCCAGGAATCTATCCTTGACGCTCTTCTTTTCCTCATCTACTTGCAGCCATCATCTGTACCTCCATACGTACAGTGAAAACATCAAGTTCTACCTCGCCACCAACTCTCTTGACTCCATGTCCACCTACCTGTTCCATCTTTTCATAATTTTAAACATTCTATCATATCGCCCTGTAATCTGCATTGTTCTAACAAAAATTTTTCAAGTCTTTCTTTGAAGGTGTTGACACCTGTAAACCTCAACAGAGAGCTTCAACAGATTATTCAACTAAAGGAGGTAAGACAACCCAGCCCGGACCTGTCCCCACCCATCTACACAAAAGCACTCCCAGCAGTGGTCATTGGATAGCAATCAGGAGCAGGAAACCTGGCCTATTTCTCCATTCCTAGCCCGGAGAAACTGAGGCCAATTCTCCTACCCCACATGCGCCCCCAGCTCAGATGAGCTAACTGATTGGAGATCAGACCTGGATCCTATTTGTTAAATAAACTTGCCGAGCCAAAGGGATAGTTTAAGTTTTATTTTGATCGTTGCTACTGACAGAATTGTCTGAAATTCTCTCTCGAACTAAAATTTTGTCAAACTGTATCCATACTGGAAATTTATACAGTGGGTGGTTACCCCACATGAAGATAAGCAGAGATGAGCAAAGTCTATGCAGCAAAGTACACATATAATTCAGCAAAACAAAAATCTTTACTATACAGATATTAATCAGTAAAGTGATGCTCTGTTATAAGGACACCCTATAGTCCCTCATTAGAAATTTTTTTCTTAAAAGTATCATCATGTCTCCGAACATCACAGGCATATCTTCAGGATGGTTTTTTTTCCTGCCCATACACTGTTACCTGTGGATTCCCCCATGGATCTATCCTTGACTCTCTTCTTTTCCTCATCTACTTGCTGCCATCATCTGCAAGCATGGGGTAACCTCCATACGTCGTACAGTGACAACACCAAGTTCTACCTCACCACCAACTCTCTTTATCTTGGACAAAGCATGGAGGTGGACGTAGGGTCAAGTCACAACAAAGTTAAAACTTCCTCCAAATGAACATCAGGAAGACTGAACCCACCGTTTCCATCCCACTCCAGAACCTGTGCGCCCTTGCCACCAATTCCTACCCTATCCCTGGCCACTCACTCAGGCTAGGGACCCCTGCTGAAATTACAGTCAAAGACAGGATGCGAAGTCTCTGCAATCCCCCCACCACGGTTCAACAGCCTGACAACATTCAATGCCAGGTTCGCACATGAAAAAACCAATTGGGTAAAGTATTGGCGGGCCACTAACATCCATGAAACCATCTCCCAGCGTCAGTCTTCCAAAGGGGTTACACAATTGGAGAAATTTGGAGGAGGAAAACAGAACCTCACAGAAATCACAAAATACTTATGCAGCTAATTTCCTTGGAGCTTTTCTGCGATCTTAACTTTGGCAAAGTTCAGCAGAAACTTTGATCTAAAGTGCATCATTCTGAAGTATAGTATGCTGGGACTAAATCGGACTCATAAAAACACATATGAACGTGAAGCAATGACAATGAGTAACCAAATACCCTATTTACAGCACAGAAATACTTTTGAAAGCCACAATACATATGGATTTTCAAAAAGTCAGTTTTTCTTGATCAGAGCCATTTAGAGGACCAAAATGTTTATTTATAGAAGAAAATAAGAGCTAAATTAATAGGAGACTGTAAAATTCAGCAATATTATGGATCTAACTGACAGCCTTCTACCAGTCAAGTGGTCTGGTACGATTCAATCTCTTGTATCACAAATGTGTAATATACACTCACTGATGACATATAGGCAATTTTGCATAAAGCCCTAGAGATGGTGAAAATCTCAGTTTCTGAGTGGGTCTGAATGATAAGCAATCACTTGCCACAACAAATCAGATGCTCTATACAAAAATAATGGCCACTAGGGCAACACAATGACTGGTGAACCGTACCCCATCAAGGATTTTGCTTTTGTTGGTGGGGGGGGGGGGGGAGGGGATTGGTAAATTGATAAGAAAAAGAAAGCTGAACAAAAAAAATCTTTTAAAAAAGTAAAAACTCCACCAATTCACAGCTATGGGAGCCTATTCTGTCACAACCATGATAATATGTGTTTTTTCATTAAGTCTAGCTTTGGTTCATACCCCATGGTAACTATAAAAATTCCTGGTTTTCTCCACCCACCACCGCCCCCCCCCCCCCAAAAAAAAATGTACTTTTAATATGTTCAAGTTTAGGTCAGACTTACAACCATAAAGACATTACTCCAGTTGAAAGATGGAGATGCTGGTAAGGAGCCTGCTTCATGTTGTGATTATGTTGACAATGGAATGAATGCATTTGCTAACAACAACAATCAAAGATCTAATGAGAAAACGTCCTACTGAAGTGCACACGCTGGGTACAAAATTTTTTTATTTTTTAATCATTCATTTTTGGTACGCGAGCGTCTCTGGAAAGGCCGGCATTTATTGCCTATCCCTAGTTTGTGGTGGAGGGGCCTTCTTCTTGAACCACTGCAGTCTATTTGGGTGACCCGTTTACCCAATCTCCCAACACAAGGTTAGATTTAAATAGAAATAATGTGCTATGTAAGTCTATTTCAGAATACCTGTGTCATCGGGGTAACACTGAAAAGCATTAATACTACCCTATTAGTATCCACATTGCCAAGTAGTTGAAGACCCCAGCTCAATATAAAATCTAAAGTCACACCATTTTGGCTCCAGAGTTAAAAAGAGTCTTAATGTCTAGATTGAAAAATGGAAGGGTTCATGGAAGTCTGAATTAAAAGCTTGTTACAAATTTCATTTTGCTCCCCACTGGTGCAAATATGTTGACATTTGTATCAGCACAAAATACATCAACCATATTTGTGTGTGTTCTGTATGGCACAAATTTAGTCTAATATTTACCTAGTTATTACATATGCACAAAATTGACACTACACAGTTTTAAAAAATAAATCCAGTGACTAATGCAGCAAGTCGCTTTGTAAGTTTAGTTAAAATTAAAATCAGATCAGGTCTGTATTTATGGCCATATAATTACATTCAGGAAATTCATTTGATATCAAGAGCAATCAAGGATCTAATGAAAAAACGGCCTACTGAAGTGCCTATTTTTCAACTTATTACTCAATTAAAGAACACTTAAGAGACACGGTCCAACACATCAACAAGCTCCAACTGCAGCTGCTTTCAAAGAGAACCAAACACTTATGATTTTATGAAGTTTCATTAAAATCTGATGAAATATTTTAACATTAGAGATGACTAGGGTAGTATTTATTCACTTAAAGACAACACCTTAACAAATCCCCTCCCCCTCGGTACACAATCAAAAAGAATAGTATGTAGCACTAATGCTGGTGTCATACAGGGCACAAAAACACATTTTTAAATTTAATCCACCAAAAATACAAGATTGCCCATTCTAAAATCCCAACAAAAGGCATTCAAAAATAATTGATTACCCAGTCATCACACTGATAAAGCACTATTATATTTTAAAATTTGTATTGTGATCAATAATGTTACCAAATCCAACTATTTACCCATTGTGTAGAAACAGATGTATATGTGGTAGAGCATTAGTGCAATAAATACAAAACATGTGAAAAATGGACTGGATATATGCAGAAGTTGGTACGTAATATAGGGAAAATGTCTGGTAAATTGCTTGAATTGTGTTTTCAAATTGGAGCTTCAGCTTAAAATTGGCCATGCAATAAGAAATCAGTAGTTAAAACTGAAAGATGTGAAATGGTGGGAAATAGAAAAATCAAAAATAATTAAAATACTATAGATATTTATTCAAACAGGACTTTCCTTACCATTGATAAGACAGTTAACATTGAGGGCTGAGCTCAGGAATAGTTTGTTATAAGATATAAATGTCATACCTTATCTGGTCCTGTGTAAGACCCTTTGTAAAGAGGAACACTGAAAGTTAGGGGAGTAAAAAGTGGAACTGGGTAGACTTAAGTGGTCCATTCCTCATTAATTTTGACATATTCCAGAACCTTTATATAAAAGAACTGAATCCTTCGTAAATATTTGCCCAGATTGGTCAATTATATGGAAGGGGTTTTTTCTTAAATTTTGGATCTATTAAGAGGCACTTGGCATGCCTCTTGGCAGATTCTGTCTTTGTTAGATTGTCTTATCTTTGTTAGATGTAATTTCTGTTTGTAGTTAGAAGACTCTCTTTGTCTTCTTCGGAGAGTCAAGCTAGCTGATATCGTCACTCATGCATAAAGTGGATTCAGCCAGAACCAAGGATCCAAGTGAAACAGATAATCCTGCCATGAAGGGGCTCATCAACTCAATGTTCCAGAAGTTATCGCCGCTGTCCCACAGGAGAAAGAGGATCAACTCAACCACATCGCCCACAAGGACAAGGGCTGTATAAGCTCTGGACTCCTTGCTAATCACTAGCACATAGGCTCTAAACTATCTAATAGACTGGCTAACTAATGCTGTTAACTCGTCATCAATCTAAGGAGTTTACTCCTGGAGTAGTCTCATCAAATTGCAGTACTCTCAGGCACCAATCTCCACAATAATTTGATAATCAGCGATCCAGATAATGCTGAATTAGTGATACACTAAATTGTCTTTACAACCTCCTCTGCATTTCGTTAAGTAATTCTATCAACTATTTGTTGTTCAAACTGCTAGGTGACCCTATCTATAACCATTTATATCTATTAATTGTTGTGTGCTCCATTTTAATTTTAAGTAGTGATAATTGTGACTTTGTAGTTAATAAATAATTGTTAGTGCATGACTTGTCTGACTTCTTCCTTGGTGGTTCGACAAGCAAGGGTTAATTCACTCAGTAGCTTGTGGGTATTCCAATTAAAGGTGATAAGGTGAACTCAAATTCAATCAGAGTTGGGTGATGTAAGGCAGTACATCAAGCCGACTTAGGCATCATTCACTCATAGACCTCAACTAGGCGGAAAACCCCAGACCTTTCCTTAGTGAGGAGTTAAAGTAAGGCGGTTAAGGGTTTATCTGGTTCTTTGGCATATATGAGTCAGGATCCCTAAACCCAGTGTTCTCAGAGTAAACTTTTCTATATAGTAATGTAATTCTGATGGTTCTGGTTCTCAAAAGGTATTTTGTCAATGTAATTGAAACAGGTTATTAAACGCTTCACGTAAATTTGGTTAGAAATCATTTGTACTGTGGCTATACTATGATGTGATGATGGTATAGCTGAAGATAACAATTTAGCAAATCTACATACAAAGAATAATGGGTAGCTAGGGAGTGATTACAAGACAGTTAACAAAGACACATTCAGATGACAAAAGCTGAGAATGAAGTTAGAGAGTTTTAGAAAAATTAACTGAACACAAAATTAGGTAATGGCCAGGATATGATTTAAAGGATGTTATTTTTTAATGCAAACTTCATGGGTGGTTTCATTCAATTTTAGGTCAGGTTTTGTATCATACAACAGCTGGCAGTACAGACAGTAACTGCTAGTGTGCTTTGTGTCATTGATAGAAAGCATTCACACTGAAGAATTCATGACTGGGATGTCATTATTGCAAACATAACAAGAAACAACTCCCAACTGATTAGCAGGAAATAGATGGCCAGTATATATTATACTATTTTAAAAGCAGTTTACGATAGTTGTATGTATTTTTGTTAAATCAATTCTATCGTCCACATCACATTCTAAGATAAACTGCCACAGGAGTCAGATAATTAAAGAAAAGCCAAAAGTAACTTATCTCCCAATATTTTTATTTTAACAAAAGCTGAGTTGGTGCTAACTTCGCTGATTAAACTGGCAGGAAGGCCCACCCTTGCAAAATGCTGAGATCGGTAATTGGTTCTCAATGTCTGTCACTCAATGTGTTCTCAGGTGTTTTTAAAGGGAAAAAGAGAAAAGATGAAAGTACATAATTTAGGATGCACTACACTGCATTAACTACCCGAAATAAAACAAAATAAAATTGGAAGCACAGTTCTTTGAAACAGGAGGGAAATTAGCTTTATTTTTCTTATCTTAATTCTTTGGTTAACTTTCTGTTCAAGGTGAAGGTTGTACACTTCACCTGGATTTTTCTGGGTTCATGGAAAACGTGGCAGGCAGAAACTTCTGCTCACCCACATGACTGTGCCAGTGTCAGACGACATTTTCCTGGGTGGGGACGAATTTGGTTGGCAGGTCAGGTTTAAAGCAGGAATCCTACTCCTAATTGATGCTCTGCCAGTGGAAGGGAAATAAATAGAGTTTAACTGCAGCATTTAAAAGGTTGCTTCAGCCTACGGGCCCAGTAGCTCCAAAAAATCTGAGAAGAGCAAGAACACGAGAGCGTGAGGGAATAAGAGCGAACTAGAGCGAGCAAATGAGAGAAAGCGAATGAGAGAGAGCACGAGGACATGAAAGTCACTATATCAATGCAAGTTCTTTGCTTTTGTGTTAATTGGAAAAGAAAAATTACTGTACTGTTAAATTTGACCACATATTATCAGACAATACCTATAATTATTGATGGCAAAAAATATATATAACCGCTATAATAGGAAGGACAGAAAACATGTCTTCCTACTTGTTTGAAAATATTTCCAATTTAACCTTGCAATAGTGTCACCTTCACCTGCCACCACAATCTGAAGATCAAAAAGTAATTTTCAATGTACTATCTTTTTATATTGGCAGGTAATTCTGCAAATGTGAAAAATATTGATCAAAATGATGTTAAGATGTCAAAAAAAATTACAGTTCTCCAAATTAATCAAGTCTTTGTGTGTATACGTATGTAAGTATGTATGTCTGTATATGTGCTTTCGGTTGGGTGGTTATTGATAAATCTTCAGAATGTTGTTTTGTTAACAGTACTGCCATCCAGAAACTGGTGGAACAAAAGAGAACATTGCAATTTTAAACATGCTATTTTTGTGACATTGTTTTAACTTTACCAATATGGTTTCTTCTTTGAGCAATAACACACTCCAAACTTCAAATAACAATTTGCAGAACACCCAAGTTGTCTTCCTGGCGTTATTCCTATTCCATTGTTGATTTTAGGAGCTTTACTAAAGAATGAAAATCAATTACTGAAATGTAAATCAATACTTTACTAATTTTTTTGTTTTGGGGCAAATTTTTACATAAAAATAAAGATACTTAATTTGGTAAAATCTTTCAGTTGAAAACTGTAACAAAAATACACTAGTAAATCTTAAACAATAATCAATTGCAAATATACACCCTGTTCTTTCACTATCCCCAAGATAAGGATCCCAAACTGGATTTTAAACTCAGATTTGATTCTTTTAAAACACCTAAATGCCAAACAGCATCTCAAGGAGTACAGATCTTCAATGCAGAACTGCACAAATTCAAAATAAAAAGAAATTACCATCTGTCAATAATGCAATCTCTTGAAATGTTTTAGTTAAATCCCTGATAATAACTTGGTTGGGGGGGGGGGGCGGGAGGAAGAATTAATACTCCTGTATACTTTTGGCTGAAGCAGTATCTAATATTACTTACTATCACTGACAAGCATTGCTACTTAAATGACTACTAGAAACAGGAACTACAGACACTGCAGTTATGGAATTGCTGCTGTACAAGTTAGATGTCAGACAATTACAGGCAGCACTTGGATATCCCCTTTATGTAATTACTCTAAAAACTTAAATTATTACTAAGATCAAATGTGCACTGTATCAAATTTAAGAAACATAAGTGTTGCTTTACCAAACTGAACATTCTCTTACTAAGTTATTCAGGTCCTTGCCCCCACCCCCCAAGTAAAATTGTTTTCTCATTTATACGTTCAATTAAACATTTCCTGCTGAAAGTATGTAACAGATTGCCCCAAATTATTACACAGTACAGATCAAGGAGCCATTTAGCCTATCTAGTTTATCCTTCCATAGAAACTTATGATCGCCCACCACATTGAGAGCTTCAACTCATTCACCAGCCATGCAGCACTCTGAATATGCACTTTACGTGGCAATCAAGTTTGAGTTGTTCTGAAGTGGTTTTTGAATGTTGTCTCATTACTGAATTCTCCACACCATTATCAAATATTTTTGCTCCCCCTAGGCAGTCACCGTACAAAGGCAAGGCAGCACTGAATTGTGGGTTGCAGGTTCAAGCCATTCCCCATACTAGTTTCCAATTTGTCCTGGTGTTGCAGAAGACAGACAAACTACTTCTCAAGGCTCTGGCACAGACTTGGTGTAACTTGCTGCTACGAAGGCAATGAGCAGTGAAGTTGTCTCACACAGGTTTTCACACTCTACCCACTCAGGCTTTCCCCATGCTAAACTGACAGCCTAACTGAGAGCAGGAGCTCAGTGTGTGGGGATTCACAGGCTAATGGCCACACCTAACTGTTCCATGACATAGTATGTTAGCAAACAATGTACTGTTCCACAGAGCTTCCCAATTTATAAAAAAATCCTGCTTCAATTTTTGCATGTTTTATTCACAGATGAACCATGTGAGAGTAACAGTTGTAAACTGAGCAAAACAATGATAACATGGGTTAAATAATATTCTGGCTGTATTTTGTTTAAATGTAAAAAGATGGCCATGAAGGACCACAACTTCACAGGGAACTACAAAATTAAAAATCACTGAAAATAATTATGGTGTTTAAATACTCTCGACATTCAAAAATAGAAATGAAGAAAGTTGTTGCTCATCAGGCATTAAGATACTTTATGTTCCCTTTACCACACATTGTTAATGCCAACAACAGATCTAAGTTCGACAGCAGTGCTGCAAAGTAAATTAAGTTGTGGGGCTATTTCCAGAGGCCCTGAGACTCCCCTAAAAAAATGAACCCCCATCATCTCCAAAGCAGCAGCACCTGACGCATGTGTGAATGGTGTCCCAAAGTTCAAGGGCACAATTTTTTCTGGCCAGTAAGGGGAGCCAGTGTGTTCAGCCTGCCTCTATAGGCCATCAATGTGGCTTTTACATAACTGGTCTATTCAGATCTACCCCAGCCATCATGGAGTTTCAGCAGCATGAAATAAATAAAGCTATGAATTGTGACTTTTAAACAAATTGCTATTTGCAAACAACAGCACATGTAGTTTGTTTACTGCTCCATGTTGTGGAATCCATCCAGTAAAGTAAATGGGCCAGATTACACAGCAGTAGGTGCCTAGGATAGTACAGAACTGAGGATTTTTTTTTTAAAAAAGCATTGCCAGGAGGTAGTGGAATAGAACACTGTACTTTCACCTCGTCAGCCTCAAAGATCCACTCTAAAATGTCTGTTAGTTGTACGTGAGGAGCTAGATTTTATAAAATAGCACTCCCATTGTCAAGCTTCACAAGCCAGAAGAACATAATTGGGAATTCAAGTGCAGAAGTCAACACACTCCACACAATTTTCTGTCTATTAAAATTACTGGACAGAAAATTGTGAATGGTGCATTGAAGTCCATATCTAAATTTCCGATGCATTCTTCCATTGCTTAAAGTTCAGCATCAGAAGCATTGATTCATTTCCCCCCAAAATAAGTATGCACGGTTTCAACCCAGTACCTGGTGGGTGCAGCTCCAAAGCACAAAACTTACTACACTTCAGTGTTAAATTAGCAATCTCATTTAAGAAGGCAGAAGGATATCTGATGCAAGTAAAGGAAGAAAATACACACTTGTATTTAGAAAGCATCTCAGAGCAAAAATGAAGTTCACGATCTAAACAGATGAGCATGACTGTACAATGCTGACAGTATAGGATGATAGAATCATAGAAGTTTACAACATGGAAACAGGCCCTTCGGCCCAACATGTTCATGTCACCCAGTTTATACCACTAAGCTAGTCCCCCAATTGCCTGCACTTGGCCCATATCCCTCTATACCCATCTTACCCATGTAACTGTCCAAATGCTTTTTAAAAGACAAAATTGTACCCGCCTCTACTACTGCCTCTGGCAGCTCGTTCCAGACACTCACCACCCTTTGAGTGAAAAAATTGCCCCTCTGGACCCTTTTGTATCTCTCCCCTCTCACATTAAATCTATGCCCCCTCGTTATAGACTCCCCTACCTTTGGGAAAAGATTTTGACTATCTACCTTATCTATGCCCCCACATTATTTTACAGACTTCTATAAGATCACCCCGAAACCTCCTACTCTCCAGGGAAAAAAGTCTCAGCCTATCCAACCTCTCCCTTGAAGTCAAACCATCAAGTCCCGGTAGCATCCTAGTAAATCTTTTCTGCACTCTTTCTAGTTTAATAATATCCTTTCTATAATAGGGTGACCAGAACTGTACACAGTATTCCAAGTGTGGCCTAACTAATGTCTTGTACAACTTCAACAAGACATCCCAACTCCTGTATTCAATGTTCTGACCAATGAAACCAAGCATGCTGAATGCCTTCTTCACCACCCTATCCACCTGTGACTCCACTTTCAAGGAGCTATGAACCTGTACTCCTAGATCTCTTTGTTCTATAACTCTCCCCAACGCCCTACCATTAACGGAGTAGGTCCTGGCCCGATTCGATCTACCAAAATGCATCACCTCACATTTATCTAAATTAAACTCCATCTGCCATTCATCGGCCCACTGGCCCAATTTATCAAGATCCCGTTGCAATCCTAGATAAAGAAAAAACAAACAAAAATTCTAGAAACTATACTTTTTTTAAAAAACAGATCAACCAGGAGGAATCAGGAGATGCCACAAGGCAATGATCTCCTAGAACTAAATATATTTTGTGGTGCTCAGAATATTCAGAAGTTTCAGGAATGCCCTCATGCCAAAAAGGAGTCATGGTTTCACAATCAAGGAGGCACAAAAGCATTTCTGCAGCTATTTGAGGTTTGCAGCACCAAATTTACCTTCAAATCTCTGCGAAATAGTCGGAGACTATCAAAAAGGAGACAGAAACAGAGAGAAAGAGAGAGAAAGAGAGAGAAAAACTATGTGACAGATAGAGAGTGGGACATAGACTTACAGAAATAGGGAAACAAAGTCAGAATGAGAGGGAGAGGCAAAGAAAGGTCAATAGAAAATGAAAGGGAAAGACAGAAAGAACGATTTAGAACAAACACAGAGACACTTGCATGGAGACTAAAAAAAAAATTCATGAGCAATTTCTTAAAAACATAAAAGTGCCTTTTTTGGCAAGAAAATGATTTCTCCCAGTCACAGGGTGTACAATAGGCCATAATAGCATACAGAAAGCAAAATGTCTACCCTTCCAGAAAGCTCACAAGGTTGCCTTGAGCCATAACTAATAACTTAAACATGGTAGCAATAATGAAATCCTATTGCAACAAACAAGCCACATCAAAACAAAGAAGTCACAAAACTCCTCAAAACAAAATGACCTTAGTGATAAATGATTCAAACATTTTGATGAAGGAGACAGCACCTCCTATTGGTCAGAACTGTCTACTAAGTGTGTAAACAACTGTTCCAGGTGGTATAAATCGTGCACACCTTTCTTAATATACTTGCCAATATTAGTCAATAAAGCACAAGAAAAAGTCACATGTTCATATTCCTCTGCTTGGCAAAATTCTATGCATCACTGGCTTCTGACTGCAGAAGTACTCCTTTGACATTTCCAATGTATCCGTATTCGAAAGGAACTAAAGAAACAAAGTCCTTTTTATCTCCACAGATAAATCATCTTCATCCAAGTTTGCTGAATCCAATCCTGCATCAATTACCATCTTTGAGAACAGTGCAAACATGAGTATGTTGAATCCCTGGGCGAGAATGCTGCCGAAATCATGCCACCAACGTAAGGATTTCATGTTGATGTCAAGCAATTGGACAAACCTTCACCTGTCACCAGACCTTCCACAGGTCTTGTAACAAGACCATGAGGGACATCAGCCACACAAAACTGACACTGTCCCTTTAACTTCTCCAATGCCAGCTTTGAGCCTACTGGGAAAGAGATGAACCCACTTGAGCCATGAACAATGTTCATGCCTGTATGCTGTCTGGTAACTTACTGAACGGTGACATTGCGCAATATTATGCGACTCTCTGAACATAGTTGTGGAGAAGGATACTGCTGATAAAACCAGCAAATCTCCTCCGTGCAGAAAGGTCATTTTCACGACCTTTCCATGGAGGTTCTGGAACCTGCATCCAGATCACCCATTTTTGAGATGCTCCCAGGCCCCAGTTCAGAGTGCCACACTGTAACATTCCTTCGAGCGACATGTTTTCCTGAAGTTTGGCAGCTAGTAATTTATCGATCTGTGAAGAGAACAAAGTGATGATGAATCTCAGTGGCACATCATACTTTCTGGAAAAGTAAAACTTTTACTGTAACACATCATTTCAGAATTAACTGGAACTGTGTATAAACACTACACAAAATATAGAATTTTTTCTACCTACAAATTTTGCATACGGTTGTAATGAAGAAATTACTATGATATTTGTTTGAAAATACAATGAAAATTTACTTCACCTCTAAAATTTGCTGATCCTTGAGGCAACTTGAGGTTTTTCCTCACTTCTATCTCCAGTATCTTCTTTCCCCCTGCAGTTTTATAGCTGCGAAGCCTTCAACATGTTTGTCATCCTACACACAACTGTTACAGTTTCTGGAATGTTCAGTCACACATGTTGCTCTTTTATGCTGTGGCTCCTGCTGTCGTAATATGTTCATGTAGAGTGGTTTGAATTATTCCAGTTGCAACAGGTGACCTCAGTTCATCACTCATATAAATTTACACTTGGATTTGTTTTACACATTGCGTATATAATAATGTGGGAGAAAATCATCAGTGTTTAAAGAAATGATATGTCCACATACATCAGATTGTACTGCAAATTCTGTCACATGTTTAAACACAAAACTTGAAATCATATTGCTTTAAATTATTGGCACTGAGGCTTGAAATAAATGCTAGTTTAGCATGATATTTTATTGAATATAATTAGCAATAGTAACTTCAGTTAACTGGCTCCACCCCATTAACTGGCCCAATTGCCATTCTAGTGAATGAGTGTAAAATATTTACCAATGTTTTAAACCGACATCAGAATTTGAAAACTGCCAATAACATCACCTAAAACAATCTTAACGCCTGGACTGCCATCTTCCATATAGTAATAAGTAGGCATAAAAGCAACTGACAGTCTCAATAAACGCCCCAAAATTATTTTGAAACAAACACAAGCTCAGAGAAGCCTAGATTTGATAACGACAACATAGTTTCACATTGACCAGTTAAATATCTTCTATCTGTCCTGATATCCTTATTAAAGAAGAAAATCTCTCCCCACCCTAGAACAATTCACAAAGGATGTGTACTATATTACATGTCCTAGTGGATTTCCAATGCCTAATAGCTAGGAAGAGACCTACAGTATGGAATCTGATGTTTACTATGGTCCCACTGCAGCCTTTATGCAACTGTAGTTCGCCCATCAGTGTAAAAAAAACAAACTGACTGAAGCAACATATCACATGACTCATACCAGAAGTTACAGGGCCCAAAAAATATGGGGCTGTATTATCCTTCTTTTACTTTCCGTTTTTGCTGTTGGAAGTGCTAAAACCAATAAAACATGCCAATCTAGGCCACTGCCATAATACTGCTCAAAAAAAAAACTGCCCCAAGATTCTCCTCCTAGAAACCCACCTACCTGTAGCCCCACCCATCTGGAGCCCGTCTTAATGCAAATAAATGGAGCAGTTGGGTGAGTATTCAAAGTCACTTGTCTCTTTCTCTGCCACATTTGAAAGAATGAACTTACATTTATACAGCAACTGATCAAAGCTCTCAGATATATCACAGAGCATTTCACAAAGAATCACTCTGAAGTGCAGTTATGTAGGTAAACAATCAGCCATTTTCTATACAGCAATGTTATGAATGACTTGTTAGTCTATTTTTGATTATATAGATTGAGGAAAGACCATTGACCAGGACACTGGGAGATCTCTACTCTTCTTCCATTGCTATGGGTCTTTAATATTCACGTGAACCACCAGAAGAGGCAGACAGTGCATCAGTTTAACATCACATCCAAAGGATGGCACCTCTGACAACATAGCAGTCCCTCAGTCAGCCTGGAATTTTTGCTCAAATCTTGGAAGTGGGGCTGAAATTTACTCCTAACTAAGAGGTGAAAGTACTATTGTAGGAGCATATTTTTTTCAATTTTCCACTCAGCAGTATAAATGGTAGCATTTATTGTATTTCCTATACAACTATTAACAGTATTTCCATTTAGGATAATGTTTCAAGATGGTTACAATAATTATGGCCCTCCTTCTAAGAAAATAGGCAAATAAACTGCAAAAAAGGAAACAGATATTTCTCTATTCCTGAACATTCACAAATTAAATAGAAATAGCCTTCAGTTAAATAGTGTAACTATTTTTCCACAAAACTAAACTTCAAAGCTTTATCTGCATGGGATAATGAAGTTTTGATGCCATTCTGGATCAAAATTACATCGTTGGAGGAAAAAGAAAAGGAAATTCGAGGCTTGAGGAAAATCCAGCGAAACAAAACTAACTTTCAATTAACTTGATTGTTGAAGACTTGCCAATTAAATCAATGCACTGGGAAAAGGAATTTAATGTGGATTAGAAAAATTACATTACCAGCCCCTATTACTGCAATTTTAGGTAAAAATTTAAAAATCTTTTATTTCTCCTATGCTATCACTTTATATACTATAGTGTAAATCATGATGTCACTACACCACACACCCTTCAGTATATCAATCATGTCATAAAACTGCACAACCAGACACAAGTCATGATATAACTACACATGCTATAGTGCAAATCATGATTTGCACTGCACAGCACAACCAACGTGAATATTTTTTTCTGCCTGTAAGCACAAATACAGATTACAAGTTCTAGGTTTCTTATGTGATTGAAATTCTTATAGTACCTTGAACTATGGCAGTTTGGAGAAAATGCTACACTACTATAATACCAAATCATTTTTCTGAGAGAGAGAGAGAGAGAGAGAAGCTTCAAATGGGCCAATTAGCCTTTTCTCACTCCTGATTTTTCTTATGTTCTTATGTACAATTAATCTACCACAAAAATAAATTAGCCACTTTGGATACTTAAATTTCACCAACTACTAAATTTTTAACATTAAATTGCAATTTGAGGCAAAGTGATCAATCTTAATCCGGGGTCAGTGTATGGTCCTGAATTAGATTTGGCCCTGTACATGAAACCATTCACCCAGTGACAGTGCTACCAGGAGTGACCCAACGGCAAGTGAATATATTCATTCACACATGGACCATTCTCCCAATACTCAAGAAGAATCTCGTGTAAGCATTTTACAAAGTGCCTCCAGTAAGCACCTGTACATCAGGTACGGCAAGTACATTTTTGTTTCAATTTCCAGTAGCATAGCTGTAAATTTGGCCTTAATTTCAGCCCTACTGAACAGCAGTTACAAACTGACTTATTTAGTTTTGATGCACCTGGTTTCTCATTAGCATCAAAGCGCATTAGACAGAACCATTGTATTTTGTTTTAAAATAACTAAGTATTTGTATACCAACAGATCTAATACTATTTTGTCTGGTATACCGGGGCTTAAAGATTTAAATTATGAGAACAGGTTGTATAAACTTGGGTTGTATTCCCTTGAGTTTAGAAGGTTGATGGTTGATCTAATTGAGGTGTTTAAAATGATAAAGGGATCAGATAGGGTAGATACAGATAATCTATTTCCTCTCATGGGGGAATCCAAAACAAGGGGGCACAATCTATAGGCCATTCAGGAGTGAAATCAGGAAACACTTTTCACACAAAGGGTAGTGGAAATGTGAAATTCTCTTCCCCAAAAGGCTGTGGATGCTGGGTCAATTGAAATTTTCCAGGCCGAGATCGACAGATTTTTGTTAGGTACAGGTATCAAGCAATATAAATCAAAGGCGGGTAAATGGAGTTGAGGTACAGATCAGCCATGATCTAACTGAATGGTGGAACAGGCTCGAGGGGCTGAATGGCCTACTTCTATTTCTATGTTGTATGCTATTCATCATTGATAAAGAGGTTTATCATCTCTGTTTTTTCACTTCCATTTCTGTTATATAATACTTCACAAAAGAAGCAATCATGTTAATATCCCATGTAAATGCCAGTTAAACAAATAATGATATGTTAATACTAAGTGCACACTTCTGGATAGTTCAAATCTCCAATACATACTGCTAAAAATCAGTTCACCAAAAAAAACATAACTCAAGTGTTGGACCTAGAATGCTGGAATAGGTTTCACAAACTCAGAAATCACAATGACATGCAAACCTCATTCACCATTATCACTTTTAAAACAATCCAAAACACCAGAACATACCTTGTCCTGTGGCATTATAAGGAATTACTCCAGGCTCCACTGAACATACTCACATCTATACAATCATATACACACTGGAGTGTATTTAAACTTTGCTAAACTATATAAACTCATACCTGCATGTGACATGTGTGCTGTAATAACTGCATATTCAAATCATACCTCATGTTGACACAGGTCAAATGTTAATAAACTGATTTCCTCCCACAACAGAAATCATTGTTATTAGAAACTTGCCTTTTTTAAAATCTGTAAAGAAAATACAACTATATTGTTGTATCTATTCAAGATAATAAGAAGGTACAAAATAATTGTTTCCTCCTTTTTACACAAATTTCTTCCATTAAGAAATGGACTCCTTCCTGGTGCAAAGTTTAACAGGCATTACTCATTCTCCAGCATCTCACCCAAGGACCCATTCTTCACATGGAACCGAGACAAAGTGTCAACAGGTTAACTGACCATGAGTGGCATCACAGCCAGCACAAGCACATTTCCAGCAGGAGTGCTGGATAGTCATCAGGAGCATGAAACCTGATCTAAACCAGGAGGCGTGCTGAGCCCAACTGTAGCTGGTCTACTCTTCCCTGAAATCAAACTCAGCCCAGACTGGGAAATCAAATCTTGGGCTTTCTTGCTTTGTATGGCTCAGTTGCTCACGACCTTAACCAGCAAAATTATTAGGGAAAAGCAAAATACTGTGGATGCTGGAAATCTGAAATAAAAATAGAAAATGCTGGAGAAGCTCTGCCAATTAGGCAGCATCTGTGCAGAAAGAAACAGAGTTAACATTTCAGGAACGTTAACTCTGTTTCTTTCTCCACAGATGCTGCCTGACTTGCTGAGCTTCTCCAGCATTTTCTGTTTTCATTATAAATTATTAGGGAAGCCTTGTTTTACATTTTTTTTAACGTTTCCAATAACCATCTTGGATTATCAGCGTACTTCAGTATGTGAAAATGTGGAATCCCATTACTGTCACTTTCAATTTGCCAGCTCACAAAAAGTGACAATGAATGCGACGTGACAACAAGGGTTTTACTTCAATACAATGTCACTTTCCTCTGAGAAACATTTTTTTGGTCTGCTGGCTGTCAGACACGTGTGGAAATTTATCACTGTACCTAAGATTGCTGAAACTATACTGAGAAATAATTAGAGCTTCTGTTTGCCTGATACAAGTGCATACTTGCATCTCATAAAGAATCACACTAATTAAATTAGAAAAAGTTTAGTTACAGATTGGAAAAAGTCAATGGTAAGGGGTTTCCAAGTGTAGATAAGAGTACTGCTTCAGTTTAAGCCACTAAAACTGCACAGCTTATCAGCTTAGTAATGATAAGCTTCCCACACTGTGTCCAGCTAGGACCATCCTACCCTCTTGGGCAGTTGTTTGCAGGGATATCGTGAGTCAAATGAGCCAGTGAAAGGACTAGCCCCACAGATCCCATCAACAAGCCAGGTGGCTAGTCAATCATCTTATAGTGCCTTGGAATATTACAGACCTGCCCATCGTAGGTTTTGGATTACAGAAAATCAACTTGGTTCCAATTTCCCATTGCCAAGCCTATCATCTTGGAACAAACTCAACAACAAAGCAACACCCATTACCTTCCTCTAACGCCCAAGGATAATAGTCACTAGTCCCTCCCTATCTCTGTGACCTCCTCCAGCCCTACAACCCTCCAAGATCTCTGCGCTCCTATAATTTTTGCCTCTTGCGCATCCCCGATTTTAATTGCTCCATCATTGGTGGCCGTGCCTTCAGCTGCCTAGGCCCTAAGCTCTGGAATTCCCTCCCTAAACCTCTCTCTCCTCTTTTCGCTCCTGAAAACCTTCCTCTTTGACCAAGCTTTTGGTCACCAGTCCTAATATTTCCTTGTGGCTCAGTGTCAAATTTTGGTTGATAATCGCTCTTGAAGCGCCTTGGGACATTTTACTAGTTAAAGGCGCTATATAAATGCAAGTTGTTGCTGTTGCTACTTTTAAGTTGAGCCCTTATTAGGCGGACAACAGGACTCAGGAACTCCTCACAAGCACTATAGTGAGCATGAAAACTCACCGTAAAGTGGGTGAGCACACTGACACCTAACCACAGCATGATCACACATCATGCATACCCCATCGAATGGAAGTTCCACCAATTGGAGGTATAAAGCTTCAGCAGCAACTGCTTAATTTTCTGCAACCTAATACATGTAGGCACTGAAACCTGGATATATGAATACACATCTGCACACTCAACCTCCCAAGCCATTTTCTTTTCCAGCTATACAACGGACATCTGGCTTCAGCTTGGTGCAATGACCGATGTAGAACTTGCAATGTGCCAGACATTCCAATGTTTTAAACTTTTAAGTCCAACATCTCATACCAGCCATACTCATTATTAATTGCTTAAAATCGAGGTCTTCGTGTAAGAAACTTTAGTAAAGGAAAGTGCCTGTCGTGAGCTGACTTCCCCTTAAAAGGTGCTAAACAACAGTTCGGTGTAAGACACAGCCATCCCTACCTGCTCTTGTTTCCCCTTTTTGTCACAAATCCACATTACAGAATGGCCCTGGATCTCACATATCACCTTAGGAAGCCCTCTTTTTCATGACTAGGAGCTCAAACCACGAAGAGCTGTTTGGACACACATCTTGTATGCCAAAAGCTTAACTCACACTGGAATTTTACTGTTTTTGGATAGAGACAAGACAGACAACAGTGGCCTTCCCTCCTTCTCATAGCAGTTCTGAGCAACTACATCCAAGTTAAATTAGTTTCCAACAGAAACCCCTGATACCAATTTGAATCAACAATTAGGACAAAGCCCCTTGTATCTTCCAATCAATACCTTCAGAATCCCCCTGAGCTATGCAAAGGCATAATACTACAGAGAGCAGTACTCACTACAATATCTCACTGGTTAACATAGATTCACAGGGAAGCTTGCCAACATGCCATTTGTGAAAAGCACCACAGTTCTTTCAGAAATGCCAGGACTAGGCACTTCAAGACCATTCTCTTTCAATTTGACCAAACATATCAGTGACGAAGACATCAAGCAGGATGGATGACAATGCAAAATCTTACCTCTTAAGAGACATAGGCTCAGCGATGCCCTTACCCAGATCTTGTAGCTCGACTACATAATCCCAGATAAAGTCCAAAATTGGACGTGTACTCCCACACGGGCTTTTACAAGGGCTGCACAAAACACTAGGTTGAAAGCCTTACGAAAATTGATAAAAACAATGTAACTGGATTTTTACTGACCCTTTCAATGTTTGACGAACTTGTATAAAGCCATAACCATGCAGTCCTCAGGAGAATAAAAGCCACCATGTTCCTTTTTGGGTAAATCATAGGCCTCAAACACATCTGATTTTTATATGCCTGGATGATCCAAGCAACCACTTTAAGTGTCACTGATATCAATGAGATTACTCAGTAATTTTCAATTTCACTCGGTTCCCGTCCTTGGGGACAGAAACTACAATTGTGCTCTAATACACCACGGGTATGTATGCCTCAAATAAATTCCTATTTCCTGGCTCCATTTTGAGTTGGCAGTTCTTGGCAATAATCACTAAAATAGTTACCATTCTTTCTCTCCCTCCTTACAACAGTTTTTAAGATTTTGGCATAAGTACCACTTACACCTGCAGCGCTACTATCAGCTAAGCAATGCAGTGTGGAGTCCCCTTCTCAAATGAACTGGTTCATTAAGACCATCTACCTGGGTAGTACACTCCGCTAGTTTTTACAGATGGGTCTCTACTACAACCATAAGACCACCTTCAATTATTGGGACTAGTCCAGCAGAACCCTTTTGACCATGACTGACCACAGTCTTTAGCCAACAGAAAAATGATTTAGAAGCATTTAAGATGAACCACATTATGGTTAAAACACTGTAACGCAACTTTTTTTGTACTGACACCACAGTGGTTCGCAGAGATTCTGACAGCATTCGTATGTTGTTGGAGTTGAGCAGACTTTCATCTGAGTGCTGCAACAAGAAAACAGCAATGATGTACCTGTGTACTTGGAACAAGTGACATCAGAAAAACAAAATAAATACGAAACAGAAGAGCTAATAAATGATAGTAAGTGGAATGCATTGCATTAATCTCATAACATTAATACAACGGTCAGTAAACACTAATAACAGTACTGAGTATAGAATGCTCTTTAAAACTTTCAAAACTTGCAAATGTTTTCATTCATGCAAGATCTTCAAAACTAATAGTTGAAGCTGTGGCATCTTTGAGAAGGGAATCAGGAGGAACGTACTAACACAACAGCATATCGTAATCTGCAATATCATCTTAGCAAACATGCAATTGCATTCCTTTTTTACTTTAGTGCAAAAACGTTACTGTCGTCCTCAGGACATTGGGATATCAGGAATACACCAAAACTGCACACTAAGGGGAGGTATTTCAGACCAGTTTAGGAATAAGGTATAGTTCACATCTATCTAACAAAATAATGCAACAACGCACTTTGTCAAGCCGCAATATTGGCGCTTCAATTATAAACTTCAAATCTGGCCAACAACTGTTCTAATTGGCTAATTTTATGGCTAATCAAGAAAGCCCTAGCTTCATGTCCTTCATGAGGAAGATCACTAACAACCCACACACAATTTATCACTTGTGGGTTAGGTAGTTTTTCATCAATTGTGAAATTAAATCCTTTTCCAGCCATTTTCTATTAAGCAGCCACCACTTCAATTGCAAAATATTTTACTTGTTTCCTTTGCCTTACTTTTCTTCAACCAAGAACTCTTCATTTTCTTGATCTTCGACTTGTTATTCTGTTCGAGAAACTGAAGTTTTGAAATGAAACAGTGTACCCTGAGATTTTTGACATACTCATCTATACTCCAGCATTACACCTGTATTTAACAGAAACATGAATTAAAACTATGCTGGAAGACTCACAATGCCAGCCTCAAATGTCATAATGGGCTAAAAAATATGATCTGTATTTAGTTAATATGTCGAAATGCGACGAATTTGCTTAAGATCAACGGTAAATCTTGCACTGGCTATTGGCTCACTAGCCCCAGCCAGTAGTTACAGGACCTGTCAGCTACACACGACAGTGCTATACATACTCGGCACATGGGACGTACACTACGCCTTACGTATTAAAATAGTAGAATATACTGTAATTTTACAGTTTTCAGTGCTGAAGAATGATAGAAAGTGTAAAATCAACCACTTTGTTAGATCGCAATACAGGTACATTCTAGCCATACGTCAAAACACGGGGTGTTCCGGAAAAGGACTACTTGCAACAACACACACAAAAAAATCTCTTTGATACAGGCAACTCGTCAGAACCAAATACAACAAAAAGTACAGTGACGAAGTTATAAATTAAAGGCATCACCGTTTAAATGTTGTCGATTTCCTCTAATCCCATCACATTATTGCAGTGTAAAGTAGGCCAAGCTCAAGTTTGCATCGCTGTGCAAAATGTCGATCTAAGGCTGACAAGACACAGCGAGAGAGTCCATCTTGCTTCGGGGAAACGAAGTGCAAACCTCACTCAGAGAGAGAGAGAGGAAAAAACTCCCCAAAACAAACGGCGTTCGCTGCGATTTCAGCGGTCGTTACTCGATCCTGGTTCGACCCAACTGTCTTTTAGTTGCAAGGTTAGATCTCTGATGAATTATCACGAGGCGATTCAGTGATCTGTCCGTATATTTTTGCACAGTAATAACATTTTAAGAGGAAAAAAAAGTGCCCTGGCGTGAGTGAATGTGTGTCGCTTGAACGTGTCATTTGCAGGACATGGAATGGTTTCAGCTCTCCCCTCCTCCCCAAAAAGGGGGTCACTCGATCATTAACCACCACCACGTCTCGGTAATTTCACTTTTTAAAAAGTGCAAACATACAACAATTTTTTTTAAAAAAATAAAAAGGGAGTTTAAGCGATCGCATCACAGCACGACTATATTCAACACCAAATCTCGTGGGAAGCGATAATGCGATTTGATCACAGGAAGAAAAGAGGGAGAGAAGGGCAGAAAAGCAGGTATAGAGCCTGCATAATATTGTCTCTACCTTATTCATCCATCATATTTTCTTTCAGTGGAGGTCACGGCGGTAACTAAAACTCTTGCAAATAAAAAAGAGGTGGCTGCCGATTTCTGGAAACGTTAAAACGTGGTTAATTGGGTCTCTCGCACACACACACACACATTAACACAGACTTTCCTACACCAGGGCTCAATGCACCAGCTGATCTTTCGCCGTTACATACACACGGATCTATCTGAAATGAGCGTCGTATCCAGTTCCTTCTTCTCCCCCTCCTCCTCCTCTCCAGTGTTATTTATTTTTGTTTTTCATGACAGAAAACCGAAGGCAAAAAACACCATCTAACCCCCGAGCAGATCGCTTTCACTCAATGATTAACGAGAGAAACAAAAAAAAACAAGAGACTTTGTGTGAGAACAACAAAAAAGGGCTTAAAGGACTAGGCCTCCCTTTCTCTCTCTCTCTCTCTCTCTTCCACCTAAGTTATTGACAACATCGCGTTATTGTACAGTATGGAGACAGCCAGCGCTCACTGTCTATAATCTCTGGATTTAACCTCCTCCTCCTCCTCTCTTCACATAATTCAGCATTTACCCCAAATATAAATGGCAAATAGCCCCTGCTGTAGTTTTTAAGTCACCACAAATCCCACTTTCCCTGCTGTGTCAGAATTCCCCTCTTTTTTTTTCCCCCTCTTCGGTAACAGTTTCGTTTTATTATTCGGACTTGTGTACAGTCTCTCGCTGTGTTATAACACTGGCCTAGCTCTTGCTCTCCCCTCTCTCGGCCTACTTGGGTCCCCTCACACAAACGCCAACGCATTTAAAACATGTTTAAAAGTTTAAAGTCACTGAGAAATTGTCGATTTCGACCCTCTCTGGTACACACCTGGTGACGGCCCGGGGTCCCGTCCGGCGGTGGCGGCCGTTTAAAGCCTCTCTCTCTCTCTCTCTTTTTTTTTAAATGTGTGGTATGTTCTCCCCACCCCCGGCTCGGGGTGGCGTTGGGTGAGAGAAGTTGTGTGTTTAAAAAGTCGGTTGTTGTTTTTTTGTTGTTGTTGTTGCCCCGTGTTGTGTGAGTGACAGTCAGAAGGAATGAAGGAGAGAAGTTGCCTGCTGGCCCGGCGCCGCTCGCTCGCTCCCTCGCCCTCCCTCTCCCTCTCTCTCTCTCTCACACACTCACTCTCTCCTCTCCTCTCCTCTCTTCTCTCCGGCTGTTTGTACGAGGGCGAGAAGCTGCCACTAACAGGGACCCTCATTGGTTGCCAGGCCCGAGCAAGAGCCGAGAGCAACCAAAGAGACAGACTGTAACAACTGGGAGAAACAGGCACAACATACACCGTTTAACTAACCTTCTCTTGCAAATATATAATATGTGCGCGCACACAGCAGTCCTACATATCTTTTTTTTATCCTCTCCGTGTCACACGCACGAAAAGAACTGGCTTGGTACAAGAACTCGTTGTTTTTAGTTCGCTTAAATAAGAACTACACCACCACCAGACCAAGAAAAGGGAAGGGAGGGGGTTGAAAGAGAAACAGCCAGCCGAGAGGTACGCTGTCCCCCAAGCAACATACAGGATTTAATAAGATTTCCATGAAATGTGTGCGAGAGATCGAGAGAAGCAAACCTAGCTACTGTAATAGGAACTCGTCATCAAACATATTGCATGTGGTTTAACTACAGGATCATAACACGGGAAGGAGCAAGCCACAGAGAAAGCATTGGGACATTTGCAACAGATGCAACGTACAGTATGTAACTAGATCTCTGAAAAACCAATACAACCCAGACAAAGAACAATCTCTAAAACGGTGCAATAGACGAAAAAGAACAGAAACATTTGCTGTTGCTTGTTTAAAGTAATCATCAGACGTATTAAATGTCATATCTGAAATCAGGCACAGAGAAAGCAACAGATACAGAAATTATTTAACCGTTGCTCTATAAATCACATAAAACATATTCAAGAGAGAAATACTGATGCTTGTAAGAGCTTATCAAAAGACATTTATTACATATAATTACATCATTATAATAGCAGGAAACAGCAGCCAAAGAGAACACATTATAACATTGGAACTGCATCTAAATAGAAACCAACATTAAATATTGCAGGTTATAACATAATCAGAAAGGATAGAGAAGGAAGAAGGGGGTGGAGTAGCTGTACTAATCAGAGATAACATAATGGCAGTAGAAGAGGGACATAACCAACAGAATCCATATGGAATGAAATGAAAGATAAGAAGGGATCGATCATGTTAATAGGGATATACTACAGACCACCTAATAGTGGAAAGGAGGTGGAGGAAGAAATATGTAAACAAATATGTGAAATGAGTAAAGGATGTAGAATAATAATCATGGGAGATTTTAATTACCCTCAAATAAATTGGCAAGAAGAGGTAGGTAAAGGAGTACAGGGAATGCAGTTTTTACAATGTGTGCAGGACTCCTTTCTTACCCAGTATGTAAACAGCCCAACAAGAGAGAATGCACTCCTGGATCTAGTAATGGGAAATGAACCTGAACAGATAAGAGGAGTAAGTGTAGTGGAACATCTAGGCAATAGCGATCAAAACATAACAAGGTTTAAGATCAAAGTAGTAAATTGGAAAAAATCTGATTTTAAGGGGATGAGAATGGAACTAGGGAAAATAAACTGAAAAAATTTACTGACAAGCAAAGGAATAGAACAACGATGGGAAACATTTACAACTGTGATCAATAAAGTCCAGGAGAAACCTATCCCACTAAAAGGCAATAACAAACAAGCCTGTAATGACGCACCATGGATGAATAAAGAAATAAGGCCAAAATTGAAACCAAAGAAAACGGCATACACTAAGTACACAGACAACAAGGGAGAGGATGGCAAGAGGAAATACAGAAAGGTTAGGAAAGAAGTCAAAAAAAACAATTAGGAAGGTAAAGAGAAACTACAAAATTAAATTATCAAGGAATATAAAAACAAATAGTGAAGTATTCTACAGACACATAAAAAGCAAAAGAAAAATCAGGTTAGGGATAGGGCCAATAAGGGATATAGATGATAACTCACAGGTAATGACAGCGAGATGGCAGAAATATTATATAATTACTTTGCCTCAGTATTTACCAAGGAGACTAACATGGTGGGCATGACATTTGAAGAAATCAAAAAAGGCATTTAAGATAGAAAGGGGGAGGAGATAATTGATAAACTAATCAAACGTAGGGAGGACAAAACCCCTGCTCCAGATGGATTGCATCCGTGCATATTAAAAGTAGTTAGGGAAGAGATAGCAGAGGCACAATTACATTTATATAAAAATTCATTAGAAAAGAGAATCATGCCAGAGGACTGGCAGACAGCCAATGTGATTCCTATATTTAAAAAGGGAGATAGAACAAGTCCAGGGAACTATAGACCAATCAGCTTAATGCCGGTAGTAGGAATCTTCACTCAAAGATGTAATAGAAAAACATCTAGAAACTGAAAATATAATAAAGTATAGTCAGTGCTGATTTCAAAAGGGAAGGTCATGCTTGACGAACCTTATTGAATTCTTTGAAGAAGTAACAGAAAGTGTAGACAAGGGTAATGCAGTAGGTATAATATATTTGGATTTTCAAAAGGCCTTCAATAAGGTTCCGCATAGTAGACTCGTGATTAAGGCCAGAGCATGTGGAGTCAGGGGAAAAATAGCAGAATGGATAGCAAGCTGGCTACAAAACAGAAAACAGAGAGTAGGGGTTAAAGATAGTTACTCAGACTGGCAAAAGGCGGTAAGTGGTGTTCCACAAGGATCATGCTGGGACCGCTGTTGTTCACTATTTACATAAATGATTTGAACTCGGGAGTTGGAAGTACGATTTCAAAAGTTGTGATGACACCAAATTGGGGGGTGTTCTTAATATAGAGGAGGACTGCGACAAAATACAGGAAGACATTAATAAACTTGCAGAATGGACGTGTAATTGGCAAATGAATTTCAACATAGATAAGTGCGATGTGGTACATTTTGGTAGGAAGACTAAGAAGGCCACATACTCCTTGGAAAATAAGAGTCTAAATAGGATAGAGGAGCAGAGGGATCGGGGGTGGGGTGGGTACAGATACACAAATCACTAAAAGTACCGACGCAGGTTAATAAGGCCATAAAATAAGCATACAAAGCACTAGGGTTCATTTCTAGAGGGATAGAATTGAAAAGCAAAGAAGTTGCGTTAAACTTGTATAGAACCTTGGTTAGACCACACTTGGAGTACTGTAAAAAGTTCTGGTCTCCATATTATAAAAAGGATATGGAGGCACAGGAGAAGGTGCAAAAAAGATTTACTAGGATTATACCAGATTGGAGAGGTTATACCTGTCAGGAAAGACTGAACAGGCTGAGGCTTTTTTCTCCAGAAAAGAGGAGGCTGAGGGGTGACCTGATAGAAGCCTTTAAGATTATGAAAGGGTTTGATAGGTTAGATGTAGATAAGATGTTTCCACTTGCGGGGGAGACCACAACAATGGGCCATAAATATAAAATAGTCACTAATAAATCCAGTAGAGAATTCAGGAGAAACTTCGTTACCCAGAGAGTGATTAGAATGTGGAACTCACTACCACAGGGAATAGTTGAGGCGACTAGCATAGATGCATTTAAGGAGAAGCTGGATAAAGGAATAGAAGGATATGTTGATGGTGTAAGATGAAGAAGGGTGTGGAGCATAAACACCAGCAAGGACCTGTTGGGCCGAATGGCCTGTTTCTGTGCTGTACATTCTATGTAATTCTATGTAACATATGTTGGAAACTGTAAGAATGCGTTCAGTGAAATTCATAGCAAGGTGGACCTGAAGTATCCGTTTCTACAATGCTTCAAGGGTTTTTTCCACTGAGTGTAAATTAAGAATTTTGTACCAAGTAGAGTTGTCAAGATATTTTCTCCATGTCTGCACTAAAAGTTTGCAGATGATATGAAACTCGGAAATGTAGTAAACAGTGTCGAGGATAGTAACAGACTTCATGAGGACATAGACAGACTGGTGAAATGGGCAGACACATGGCAGATGAAATTTAATGCAGGAAAGTGTGAACTGATTCATTGTGGTAAGAAGAATGAGGAGAGGCAATATAAACTAAATGTTACAATTTTAAAGGGAGTGCAGAGAGACCTGGAGTGTATGTACACAACTTTGAAGGTGGCAGTACAATTTGAGAAGGCTGTTAAAAAAACATACGGGATCCTGGGCTTTATAAATACAGGTATAGAATACAAAAGCAAGGAAGTTATGCTAAACCTTTATAAAACACTGGTTAGACCTCAGCTGGAGTATTGTGTTCATTTCAGGGCACCACACTTTAGGAAGGATGTCAAGGCTTTAGAGCAGGTACAGAGGAGATTTACTAGAATGGTACCAGGGATGAAAGACTTCAGTTACGTGGAGAGACAAGAGAAACTGGGGTTGTTCTCCTTAGAACAGAGAAGGTTAAGGGGAGATTTGATAGACGTGTTCAAAATCATGAAGAGTTTTGATAGGGTAAATGAGGAAAAACTGTTTCCAGTGGCAGAAGGGTCGGTAGAGGACACAGATTTAAGATAATTGGCAAAAGACCCAGCGGCAACATGAGGACATTTTTTTTAACGCAGCAAGTCGTTATTATTTGGAATGCATTGCCTGAAAGGGTGGGGGAAGCAGATTTAATAATAACTTTCAAAAGCGAATTGGATAAATACATGAAGGGGAAAAATTTGCAGGGCTATGTGGAAAGAGCAGGGGAGTGGGACTAATTGGATAGCTCTTTCAAAGAGCCAGCATAGGCATGATGGGTCAAATGGCCTCCTGTGCTGTATCATTCTATGATTCTAGTATTAGGAAGCTAACACTAGCTATGAAGAGTTGTTAGATGCTGATAGATTTCAGACCAGGTAGATGCTTCGAGTGCTCAGTCAGAGAAATTAGCCTTACGTTATAGTGCAGAAAGACCAAAGCAATGTCAATGAGAAGACAAGACAAAATGTAGTCTTATCAATAAGAAATCGTGCCAATACATTAAGGAAAATGCACAGTATTTAAAGGGACATTGTCTTCATGAAAAAAGTGAGGCAAACCCATCTTCTTTAAGGAGGAGCAAAAAACATGCACAATTTTCATCCTGTTGATATAATAAGACACACTCACATCTCTATCAAGGACTGGATTGTGTTGCATGTGAAAACTAATTTTGCAGATCTTTTGAATCAATCATTTTCAGTCCTTCCTAAATCCAATCTTACCAAAGTAAACTTACAAAATGACCATCATAATATGCTCCTTTCTGTATCAAATGATTTATTGGTGTACAGAAGAATATTGGGAATATTGCCCACGTCAGTGCAACATGCTATGGCCAATACTGCGGCAACAATGTAAAATGGAGTGGTTATTTTATTCGTTCATGGGATGTGGGCATTTATTGCATATCACTAATTGCCCTTGAGAAGGTGGTGGTGAGCCGCCTTCTTGAACCGCTGCAGTCCGTGTGGTGAAGGTTCTCCCACAGCGCTGTTAAGTAGGGAGTTCCAGGATTTTGACCCAGCGACGATGAAGGAACAGCGATTTATTTCCAAGTTGGGATGGTGTGTGACTTGGACGGAAACGTGCAGGTGGTGTTGTTCCCATGTGCCTACTGCCTTTGTCCTTCCAGATGGTGGAGGTTCCGGGTTTGGGAGGTGCTATCGAAGAAGCCTTGGCGAGTTGCTGCAGTGCATCCTGTAGCCACGATGCATCGGTGGAAAAGGGAGTGAGTGTTTAGGGTGGTGGATGGGGTGCCAATCAAGCGGGCTGCTTTGTCCTGGATGGTGCTTGAGTGTTGTTGGAGCTGCACTCATCCAGGCAATTGGAGAGTATTCCATCCCACTCCTGACTTGTTCCTTGTAGATGGTGGAAAGGCTTTGGGGAGTCAGAAAGTGAGTCACTCGCCACAGAATACCCAGCCTCTAGCCTGCTCTTGTAGCCACAGTATTTATGTGGCTGGTCCAGTTAAGTTTCTGGTCAATGGTGACCTCCTGCTTGTTGACGGTGGGGGATTCGGCGATGGTAATGCCGTTGAATATCAAGGAGAGGTGGTTAGACTCTCTCTTGTTGGAGATGGTCATCGCCTGGCACTTGTCTGGCACGAATGTTACTTGCCACTTATCAGCCCAAGCCTGGATGTTGTCCAGGTCTTGCTGCATGCAGGCACGGACTGCTTCATTATCTGAGGGGTTGCGAATGGAACTGAACACTGTGCAATCATCAGCGAACATCCCCATTTCTGACATGATGGAGGGAAGGTCATTGATGAAGCAGCTGAAAATGGTTGGGCCTAGGACACTGCCCTGAGGAACTCCTGCAGCAATGTCCTGGGGCTGAGATGATTGGCCTCCAACAACCACTACTATCTTCCTATTGTGCTAGGTATGACTCCAGCCACTGGAGAGTTTTCTCCCTGATTCCCATTGACTTCAATTTTACTAGGGCTTCTTGGTGCCACACTCAGTCAAATGCTGCCTTGATGTCAAGGGCAGTCACTCTCACCTCACCTCTGGAATTCAACTCTTTTGACCATGTTTGGATCAAGGCTGTAATGAGGTCTGGAGTCGAGTGGTCCTGGCAGAACCCAAACTGAGCATCAGCGAGCAAGTTATTGGTAAGTAAGTGCCACTTGATAGCACTGTCAACGACACCTTCCATCACTTTGCTGATGATTGAGAGTAGACTGATGGGGCGGTAATTGGCCAGATTGGATTTGTCCTGCTTTTTGTGGACAGGACATACCTGGGCAATTTTCCACATTGTCAGGTAGATGCCAATGTTGTAGCTGTACTGGAACAGCTTGGCTAGAGGTGCAGCTAGTTCTGGACCACAAGTCTTCAGCTCTACAGCCAGGATGTTATCGGGGCCTATAGCCTTTGCTGTATCCAGTGCAATCAGCCATTTCTTGATATCATGTGGAGTGAATCGAATTGGCTGAAGACTGGCTTCTGTGATGTCGGGGATATCGGGAGGAAGCCGAAATGGATCATCCACTCGGCACTTCTGGCTGAAAGTGGTTGCAAACGCTTCAGCCTTGTCTTTTGCACTCACCTGCTGGACTCTGCCATCATTGAGGATGGGGATGTTCATGGACTCTCCTTCTTCCCGTTATTTTTTTAATTGTCTACCACCATTCATGACTGGATGTGACAGGACTGCAGAACTTTGATCTGGTCCGTTGGTTGTGGAATCCCTTAACTCTGTCTATAGCATGTTGCTTCCACTGTTTAGTATGTAGTCTTGTGTTGTAGCTTCACCAGGTTGGCACCTCATTTTTAGGTACACCTGGTGCTGCTCCTGGCATGCTCTTCTACACTCCTTATATGAACCAGGGTTGATCCCCTGGCTTGTTGGTAATGGTAGAGTGAGGAATATGCTGGGTCATGAGGTTACAGATTGTGCTGGAATACAAATCTGCTGCTGCTGGATGGCCCACAGCACCTCATGGATGCCCAGTTTTGAGCTGTTAGATCTGTTCTGAATCTATCCCATTTAGCACGGGTGGTAGTGCCACAGCAACACATTGGATGGTGGTCACTCCTACCAATACTGTCATGGACAGACGCATCTGCGACAGGTAGATTGGTGAGGACGAGGTCAAGTAAGTTTTTCCCTTGTGTTGGTTCGCTCACCACCTGCCTCAGGCCCAGTCTGACACTTATGTCCTTCAGGACTCGGTCAGTAGTGGTGCTACCGAGCCACTCTTCGTGATGGATATTGAAGTCCCCCACCCAGAGTACATTCTGTGCCCTTGCTACCCTCAGTGTTCCTCAACATGGAGGAGGACTGATTTATCAGTTGAGGGAGGGCGGTAGGTGGTAATCAGCAGGAGGTTTCCTTGCCCATGTTTGACCCGATGCCATGAGATTTCATGGGGTCTGGAGTCAATGTTGAGGTCTCCCAGGGCCACTCCCTCCCTGACTGTATACCACTGTGCCGCCACCTCTGGTGGGCCTGTCCTATTCGGTGGGATAGGACATACCCAGGGATGGTGATGGAAGAGTCTGGGACGTTGGCCGAAAGGTATGAATCTGTAAGTATGGCTATGTCAGGCTGTTGCTTGACTAGTCTGTGGGACAGCTTTCCCAATATTTGGCACAAGTCCCCAGATGTTAGTGAGGAGGACTTTACAGGGTTGACTGGGCTTGGTTTGCCTTTGTCGTGTCTGACCGGTTTTATTCTTATTGTGACTTTCTGTAGCGAGATTGTATAACTGAGTGGCTTGCTAGGGCATTTCAGAGGGCGATTAAGAATCAACCACATATGTGTTTGGAGTCACATATAGGCCAGACCAGGTAAGGACGGTAGGTTTCCTTCCCTAAAGGGCATTAGTGAACTAGATGAGTTTTTACGACAATTTGGTAGTTTCATGGCCACCATTACTGATACTAGTTTTTTTTTATTTGTATTAATTGAATTTAAATTCCCCAGCTGCCGTGGCGGGATTTGAACTTATGACTCCAGATTATTAGTTCGGGCCTCTAGGATTACTAGTTTAGTAACATAACCACTATGCTACCATACCCGGTAAGAGGTACCAGGTGTAGAAGTAAAAATTAATGTAAAATATGGTGTTTTGTGTTTAACTATACCACTTTAAAAAGCTTATATAAGAAAGACAAAGGAAATAGTTGTGAAATCTCAGATGTATCAGTGTAAAATTACTTTACTCTCACACAAGAAGCAGCATCTAAAGACATGCTTATCAACTACTGTATCCCAACTCATTATTAGATGTATAACATATGCCTACATCATCACAGTATAGGGAATTATTAGATAGAGATATTTTAATAGCTCATGCAAGAAAAGGTCATTTTTTATTTCTTCCCATGATTTTATTGAGGTCTGAGTGGAGAACCCAACAACTGGATAACTGCCTGACTGCTAATAAAAATAACCGACATGTAACTTGGACCAGTATGAACCAATCAAAGACAGTCGACATGGATTTGTGAAAGGTAAGTCATGTCTGACTAATTTAGTTGAATGTTTTGAGCAGGTCTCTGGCATGGTGGATTGGGGAGTGTCTGTGCATGTTGTTTATATGGACTTTCGGAAGGCCTTTGATCAGGTTCCACACAAGAGATTTTTATCAAAAATAAAAGTGCACAGAGTTGAAGGTAACCTTGTGACATAGATTTTGTAATTGGTTGGGAGGTAAGAGTCAGAGGGTAGGGATAAAGAGAACATTGTCTGATTGGCGGGGTGGAACAAATGGATCCGTACTGGGGCCTCAGCTTTTCACCATATATATTAATGACCAATGGAAGAATAAAGAGTTATATGTCCAAGTTTGAGATTACACTAAATTAAGAGGCATAGTAAGTTGTGTGAATGGCAGCAGAAAGTTATAATCGGACATCGGCAGATTAAGTTAATGTGCAAAACTATAGCAAATGGAGTTCAATGTGAGGAAGTGTGCAGTCATCCACTTTGGATCCGAGAAAGACAAATCGGTGTATTTTCTTAATGGTGAGAGATTAGGAGCTGTGAAGAAGCAAAGGGACTTCGGTGTTTGTGTATACAAACCACTAAAGGCTAGTGCATGGGTACAAAAAGCAATCAAAAAGGCTAATGGAAAGTTGCCTTTATCTCAAAGGGGTTGGAATACGAAGGGGAGGAAGCAATGCTTCAGTTGTATAGAGCCTTGGTCAGACCCCACCTGGAGTGCTACATTCTGTTTTGGACACCGTATCTCAGGAAAGATATATTGGCCTTGGAGGGAATACAGCGCAGAATCACCAGAATGGTACAGGGGCTGATAGGCTTAAATTATGAGGACAAGCTGCATAAACTTGGTTTGTACTCCCTTAAGTTTAGAAGGTTGAGGGATAATCTGATTGAGGCATTTAAAATGATAAAGGGATTCGATAAATCAAAAGCAAAATACTATGGATGCTGGAAATCTGAAATAAGAATAGAAAATGCTGGAAATACTCAGCAAGTCAAGCAGCATCTGTGGAGAAAGAAACAGAGCTAACATTTCAAGTCGATGACTCTTCATCAGAACTGCAAGAAGTTGAAGATTAAACAGTTTTTAAGCAAGTACAAAGCCAGGAAAGGGGTGGAGGGGGAGGGGAGGGGAGGAAAGAAAAAAACAGAAGGTCTCTGATAGGATGGAGGGCAGGAGTGATTAAATGACAAAAGAGATGATGGTGCAGGGCAAGGAGGGTGGTAATGGGACAAGTAAAGAAACAAAAGATGGGTCTAGAGGAGCTGTAGATGGCAACATCAGAACCATTATCAGCACCTGCTGTGCAAAAAAATGGGAGCAGTGGTTATGATCTGAAGTTATTGAGTCCGGAAGGTTGTAAAGTGCCTAATCGAAAGATGAGGTGCTGTTCCTTGAGCTTCTGTTGAGCTTCATTGGAACAGTGTAAGAGGCCGAGGACAGAGAGGTCAGAGTGGAAGTGGGACAGAGAAATAAAATGACAAATGACCGGAAGGTCAGGGTCATGCTTGCGGACTGAGTGGAGGTGTTCAGAAAAGCGATCACCCAATCTGCGTTTGGTCTCCCCAGTGTAGACGAGACCGCATCGTCAGCAGCGACTACAGTATACTAAATTGAAAGAAGTTCAAGTAAATCACTGTTTCACCTGGAAGGAGCCTTTGGGGCCCTGGATGGTGGGAAGAGAGGAGATGAAAGGGCTCTCGACCTCTCCCTTCAGCAGCACCGACTCACTCCACTTCAGAACTGTCCTGGTCCTTGGTTCCATTTCATCCTTCACTTTATCCAGCACTTTAACAAAAATCTTTCTTCCTTTCAGGTGTCAAGTACCGCAAACTTCAACAACTCTTAGATACCAATGCCCCTCCTGATCTTTCTTCCCCTTCACTTTCCTCTGAATCCATCCCTCCCTCCAATCTTACCCTTTGTCGTGTTTTCACTATCCCCTCTGACCTTCCCCTCTCTGACCCCGAACGATCAGCCCTCAGCAAAGGCCTCAGCTTCATCCCCTTACGCTTCCACCTCAATAAATTTCAAACTCGACACAATGCTGAGCTCTTTTTCCATCGCCTTCGTGTCCACTTCTTTGTCCAGGAGTTTTCTCTCCACACAGCGGATCCTTTCTCCCGTCTTTAGAGTTCTCGTTACACCTGGACCCCTCCCTCTGGCCTCTTACCCACTCTTGATCTTTTCATTTGGAACTGCCAGCGTGACATCGGCCGTCTCAATTTCTCTACTCCATTCACTCATTTTAACCTACCTCCCTCTGAACTTGCAGCACTCCATTCTCTCAGGTCCATTATCATTAAATTTGCTGACAAGAGCAGCACTGTTATTGTTTGGTGAACAGACCTCTATCTTACGGAGGCTGAACGCCAACTCACTGACACCTCCTGCTACCTCCCTCTGTACCATGACCCCACCGCCAAACATCAAACCATAGTTGCCCAGACCGCCACTAACCTCATATCCTCTTCCCCCCATGGCCTTCAACCTCACAGTCCCCCAACCCTGCACAGCCCGCTTCTACCTCCTTCCCAAGATCCACAAACAGGACTGCCATGGTAGACCCATTGTTTCAGCCTGTTCTTGCTCCATAGAACTTATTTCTTCCTATCTTGACTCTATTTTTTCCGACACTGTTCCAATGAAGCTCAAAGGAAGCTCGAGGAACAGAACCTCACCTTTCGATTAGGCACTTTACAACCTTCCGGACTCAACATTGATTTCAATAACTCCAGATCATAACCACTGCTCCCATTTTTTCGGACAGCAGGTGCTGTAAATGGTTCTGCTGTTGCCATTTAAAGCTCCTCTAGATCCATCTTTTGTCTCTTTACTTGTCCCATTATGGGGTACGGTAGCATAGTGGTTACGTTACTGGACTAGTACTCCAGAGACTTGGATTAATAATCTGGAGTTATGAGTTCAAATCCCGCCATGGTAGCTGGGGAATTTAAATTCAATTAATTAAATTAAATCTGGAATTAAAATACTAGTATCAGTAATGGTAGCCATGAAACTACTGGATTGTCGTAAAAACCCATCTGGTTCAGTAATGCCCTTTAGTGGAAGGAAACTTGCCATCCTTACCCAGTCTGGCCTTGATGTGACTCTAGACCCACAGCAATGTGGCTGAATCTGAAATGGCCTAGCAAGCCACTCAGTTGTAAAATCTCACTTAAAAAAAGTCATAATTCGAATAAAACCGGACAGACCACCCGGTACCAGACACGACAAAGGCAAACCAAGCTCAGTCGACCCTGCAAAGTCCTTCTCATTAACATCTGGGGACTTGTGCCAAAATTGGGAGAGCTGTCCCACAGACTAGTCAAGCAACAGCCTGACAGAGCCATACTCACAGAATCATACCTTTCAACCAATGCCCCAGACTCTTCCATCACCATCCCTGGATATGTCCTGTCCCACTGCCAGGACAGACTGACCAGAGGTTGGTGGTTCAGTGATATACAGCAAGGAGTGGCCCTGGGAGTCCTCAACATTGACTCTGGACCCCATGAAATCTCATGGCATCAGGTCAAACATGGGCAAGGAAACCTCTTGCTGATTACCACCTACCGTCCTCCCTCAGCTGATGAATCAGTCCTCCTCCATGTTGAACACCACTTGGAGGAAGCACTGAGGGTAGCAAGGGCACAGAATGTATTCTGGGTGGGGGACTTCAATGTCCATCACCAAGAGTGGCTCTACTGGCCGAGTCCTGAAGGTCATAGCTGCCAGACTGGGCCTGCGGCAGGTGGTTCGCGAACCAACACAAGGGAAAAACTTACTTGACCTTGTCGTCACCAATCTACTTGTCGCAAATGCATCTGTCCATAACAGTATTGGTAGTCGTGACCACCGCACAGTCCTCGTGGAGATGAAGTCCTATCTTCGCACTGAGGATACCATCCAACGTGTTGTGTGGCACTACCACTGTGCTAAATGGGATAGATTCAGAACAGATCTAGCAGCTCAAAACTGGGCATCCATGAGGTGCTGTGGGCCATCAGCAGCAGCAGAATTGTATTCCAGCACAATCCTCATGGCCCGGCATATTCCTCACTCTACCATTACCAATCAACCCTGATTCAATGAGGAGTGTAGAAGAGCATGCCAGGAGCAGCACCAGGCGTACCTAAAAATGAGGTGCCAACCTGGTGAATCTACAACTCAGGACTACATGCATGCTAAACAGAGGAGGCAACATGCTATAGACAGAGCTAAGCGATTCCACAACCAATGGATCAGATCAAAGCTCTGCAGTCCTGCCACATCCAGTCGTGAATGGTGGTGGACAATTAAACAACTAACGGGAGGAGGAGGCTCTGCAAACATCCCCATCCTCAATGATGCCAGAGTCCAGCATGTGAGTGCAAAAGACAAGGCTGAAGCATTTGCAACCATCTTCAGCCAGAAGTCCCGAGTGGATGATCCATTTCGGCCTCCTCCCGATATCCCCACCATCACAGAAGCCAGTCTTCAGCCAATTCGATTCACTCCACATGATATCAAGAAACGGCTGAGTGCACTGGATACAGCAAAGGCTATGGGTCCCGGCTGTAGTGCTGAAGACTTGGGCTCCAGAACTAGCTGCGCATCCAGCCAAGCTGTTCCAGTACAGCTACAATACTGGCATCTACCCGACAATGTGGAAAATTGCCCAGATATGTCCTGTCCACAAAAAGCAGGACAAATCCAATCCGGCCAATTACCGCCCCATCAGTCTACTCTCAATCATCAGCAAAGTGATGGAAGGTGTCGTCAACAGTGCTATCAAGTGGCACTTACTCACCAATAACCTGCTCACTGATGCTCAGTTTGGGTTCCGCCAGGACCACTCGGCCCCAGACCTCATTACAGCCTTGGTTCAAACATGGTCAAAAGAGCTGAATTCCAGAGGTGAGGTGAGAGTGACTGCCCTTGACATCAAGGCAGCATTTGACTGAGTGTGGCACCAAGGAGTCCTAGTAAAATTGAAGTCAACGGGAATCAGGGGGAAAACTCTCCAGTGGCTGGAGTCATACCTAGCACAAAGGAAGATGGTAGTGGTTATTGGAGGCCCCATTTCAGCCCTAGGATATTGCTGCAGGAGTTCCTCAGGGCAGTGTCCTAGGCCCAACCATCTTCAGCTGCTTCATCAATGATTTTCCCTCCATCATAAGGTCAGAAATGGGGATGTTCGCTGATGATTGCACAGTGTTCAGTTCCATTCGCAACCCCTCAGATAATGAAGCAGTCCGAGCCCGCATGCAGCACGACCTGGACAACATCCAGGCTTGGGCTGATATGTGGCAAGTAACATTCGCGCCAGACAAGTGCCAGGCAATGACCATCTCCAACAAGAGAGAGTCTAACCACCTCCACTTCACATTCAACGGCATTACCATCGCCGAATCCTCCACCATCAACATCTTGGGGGTCATCATTGACCAGAAACTTAACTGAATCAGCCATATAAATACTGTGGCTACAAGAGCAGGTCAGAGGCTGGGTATTCTGCGGCGAGTGACTCACCTCCCCAAAGCCTTTCCACCATCTACAAGGAACAAGTCAGGAGTGTGATGGAATACTCTCCACTTGCCTGGATGAGTGCAGCTCCAAAAACACTCAAGAAGCTCGACACCATCCAGGACAAAGCAGCCCGCTTGATTGGCACCCCATCCACCACCCTAAACACTCACTCCCTTCACCACCGGCGCACCGTGGCTGCAGTGTGTACCATCCACAGGATGCACTGCAGCTTCTTTGACAGCACCTCCCAAACCCACGACATCTACCACCTAGAAGGACAAGAGCAGCAGGCACATGGGAACAACACCACCTGCATGTTCCCCTCCAAGTCACACACCATCCCAACTTGGAAATATATTGCCGTTCCTTCATCATCGCTGGGTCAAAATCCTGGAACTCCCTTCCTAACAGCACTGTGGGAGAACCTTCACCACACGGACTGCAGCAGTTCAAGAAGGCGGCTCACCACCACCTTCTCAAGGGCAATTAGGGATGGGTGATAAATGCTGGCCTTGCCAGCGACGTCCACATCCCATGAACGAATAAAAAAAAATTACCACCCTCCTTGCCTTGCACCATCATCCCTTTTGTCATTTAATCACTCCTGCCCTCCACCCTATCAGAGATGTTACCTTTTGTTCTTTCCAACCCTCCCCTCCCCTCCCCACCCCTTGCCCCGGTTCTGTCCTTGCTTAAAAACTGTTTGATCTTCAATTTCTTCCAGTTCTGGTGAATGGTCGTCGACCTGAAACGTTAACTCTGTTTCTTTCTCCACAGATGCTGCCTGACTTGCTGAGTATTTCCAGCATTTTCTGTTTTTATTATTATAAGGGATTCGATAAGATAGATACAGAAACTGTTTCCTCTGGTGGAATCCAGAACAAGGCGGCATAATCTTAAAATTAGAGATTGGCCTTGAGTGAAATCAAGGAGCACTTTTTCACAAAAAGGTCAAGTGGAAATTTGGAGTACTCGCCACCAAAAGGATGTGGATACTGGGTCAATTGAAATTTTCAAGACTGAGATCAATAGATTTCTGTTAGGTAAGGATATCAAGTGATATGGAGAAAAGGCAGGTAAATGGAGTTGAGGTAAAGCTCATCCATGATTTAATTGAATGGCGGAACAGGCCTGAGGAGCTGAATGGTCTATTCCTGTTACTATGTTCCTATAACAAACTGTAATATTGTATAAATTTACCATTTCTTCACTGAACTGTAGTTACAATCTTAAAACAAATATAAAGCATTTAAAATGTGCAAATATCTATCTAATTACCTATCTATCATATATTAAATTCAGTAAATGGGTGGCACGTTTCATTGAAAACGTATTATATATCTGCTGGTACTCCTGTAGGTGGAGCTGTGACAGGTATTTTCAACGTTGGAGGTGGAGCAATGTGTGACACATAATAGTTGCTGGTCTATCGTGAGAGTAGATCATGTGATTGTGCAAACTGGTCACCGGGTTCCCACGAACAGGCATTTTCATTTGGGAATATTACTCATATCAGTTGTGACCACTATTATACTAACAATATTAAAAGGGATAAAAGGCATCAGATATGGGAAATAAAACTCAAAGCAAAATTTTCAATTTTTTTCTCGGTAACTGAAATTTCTTCTGTCCAAAATAACAATTTAAACAAAATTTTAAAAATTACATATCTCACAATACCATAATTAAAATTATCCACTGAATTGTCTTTTGTTTCTTTTAATGTCTTCATTAACATTTTTACTTGAAGGTCTCAGCATTTCCCAAAAGCCTGGTCTTTGATTTGATATTTTTGCCCAAAGCTGTGATTGTGTGAGCTGAATTTGGACTGTGCAGTCCCCCTAATTTTCCAGGATGCATTAGTCAGCTGTACTGATGAAATATTTTTATTTAGCTTCTCGCATTTTCTACTCAGTAGCTTTTCTTGAAATAATTTTGAAAAATAAGAGGACAAATTTCAAAAGATTTATTAAGGTAAAATTTATATTCAATGTTTCTTTAAAAAAAGAGAGGCTATGCATGTGTGCCTGAGTGCATGAAGGAGAGTGAAAAAAATTACAGTGTTCTGATTACACATCTGTTGTAGCTTTTGTTTGGTAGTATAAGCTTTAGACGATGTATTAAGCTGAAGAAGCAAGAGAGATTGGGATCACAGAAAGGGCTGACTGAGAGAATCTTCGTGTTAATGTTATTTCAATTTTCAAAAAGCCACTTGTTGAATTTGAAAGCCAACTAGTTATCCACCTGTGTTTTGTTAGTAGTTAGAAAAAGAATTTGCAAATTCCTTATACTTGTGAGACAAGATCCTAATTGCTAACGCCTTAATGACAGAGAAAGACACAGGAGGAAGGAAACAGGTTGAGTGTGAGGAGGCCTCTGGCCTATCGATAATCACCCTTGGGGAGAGAAAGTGGATATGGAGAGGTAACGGTGAGATGAGTGACAGTGGAGCAAGGGGAGCGGAGGATACAATTTAGCAGGTAGTTCAAAGGGGAAGAATAGGATTAGTGATGGTAAAAAGGGAAAGAGATAATGGGATGGTGAAGGGTTGATGGTGTGATGGGTGTGGCAGAGGTGAGGAGAAACATGAATGATTGGGGGAGGGAATGCGAAGGGAGCCACTGAGTGTCACATTATCCTCCCAACTCCACCACAAATGCAGCTTGCAGCCTTTGGTGGCTCCTTTCCCCACCATACCATGCCATTCAACCTCACTAAAATGAAAGAAGAAAAATAGAGATGTAGATAAGGATAGAGAGAGAGGCAAAATGAAGTTTTAGGGAGAGGGAAACAGAAGAGAAGAGTACAGGGAGACAGAAGAAGAGAAGAGACACAGATACAGCAATACAAGGAACAGGCTGAAAAGCCACATCTCTCCAGCCTTTCCTCAAAATGCAAACCCCTGATACTAGGGATAAGCTTCATGCCTCTTCTCTGCACTGCCTCCAGCACTTGAATGTCTCCCTTGTTTCTTGGTGGCAAGAACTGGATACTGTTCTCAGGGTGTAGTCTCCAGAGCACGTCCTCTGACTTGCATTCCACTGTTTTGGCTATGGAGTTCAACATTCAATTGACTTTGTTGATTACTGCTCTGCATTGGCTGGACATGTTGAGCTAAGACTCCGAGGTCTCTTTTAACTTCACCCGTAGCTATTTAAATACCATTCATTAAGTACATAAGTTGCCCATTTTTATTTCCTGTGTGCAATACTTTAACACTTGTCTACATTAAATGTCATCTGCCATTGTTTAGCCCACTTACATATTTTGTTCAGCACATTCTGTAGTTTCTGGGCTATGTCCTTCAATTCCACTGTCCCTTGTGGTTTAGTATTTGCAAATTTGACCGATTTGCATAAATTTCAGAATTTATGTCATTGAAGTAGATTAGAACAGTAGTGTTTACAACACTGAGCCCTAGGGTACCCCATTCAGTACTCCCCCCATCCTGAAATTACCACTCTATCTAGTACCTGTTGTTTTCTACTCTTAATCCAGTTTCTTATTCATACCCAAGTTTTTCCCTAAATCCCCACAGCTTTGAACTTAACCAGTAACCTTTTTTTGTGTTGAACTGTAGAACTGCCTTTTAGAAGTCTAACTACACAACGTCTTGGGTTTACCACAGTCAACTTAGGTTGTCACTCCCTCAAAGAAGTCAAGGAGGTTGGCTAGGCAGGAGCTTCCCCGTGTAAAGATGCATTGACTGCTGTTAGAAGATTCTTCTCCCTTCTCGGTCGCCTACTCTTGAATATAGTGGACAGGAGGGTTCTGGAATCGCAATACAGCTGCAGGGCCAGCCGAGGATCCACGGACATGATCTTTATTGCTCGCCAAATTCAGGAGAGGTGCAGGGAGCAAAATCAAGATCTATGTATGGCATTTGTTGACTTGACCAAAGCTTTTGACATTGTCAGGCAGATCAGACTTTCGAGACTTATGAGGAAATTTGGTTGTCTGAAGAAGTTCTTGTCGGTTCTGAAACAGTTCAATGATGGAACACGTGGCAGATTGTGTTTACTCTGTCCAAACTGTTCCCTGTTTTGATGTGAAGCCAGGATGTGTATTGGACCCTGCTCTATTCACACTCTTTTGTGTGACTATGCTGGATGATGCAATGATGAACCTTCAGGTAGGAGTTGGGTCACGAATCCACATGACAAGGGAACAGTTTGATCTATTAATACTGTGAGCAACAACTAAAGTCTCCAAAAAACTTATACAAGAACTTTTGTATGCTAATGACTACACGCTTGTTGTGCATTCTGTTGTAAGACTCGTTACATTTGTCCACCCCAGTCCTTCACCGGCATCTCCACATCATTCTGAAGAAGATCTTCAGCTGATGATAGATAGATTCGCAGTTTTCACAAGTAGCTACAGGCTTACTATTAGTCTGAAGAAGACTAAAGTAAAGTATCAACCAGCTCCTGGGAAGCCATATGTCAGACCATCGATCACCAATGGCGAAACTGAATCGAATGCAGAGAAGGAGTTCACCTCGCTGATGAAACAGGGAACGATAAGGAAATGATGACTCATATAAAGAGAGCAAGCGTGACCTTTGGTAGACTGTGCAAGCATGTTTGGAATTAACACGGTATCAAAGTTACCACAAAAATAAAGGTTTATAAGGCAATTGTTCTTACCAATCTCCTGTACAGATGCAAAAGCAGGACAAGATCACTAACACGAAGTACTGGAACGTGCTGACAACACCAGCAATGAGACTATCATAATCAATACTCAGCTCAATTGGGCTGGACATGTTATTAGGATGACGACATACAATTGCTGAAGCAGGTGCTTTATGGAGAACTGTTGAATGGCAGAAGAAAATGGGGTGGGCAACAAAGGCACTACAAAGACACACTAAAGATTCACTTGAAGCAGCAAGTCAGGAATTGTGCTTTTGCAGAGCCAGGAACCTCTTATGGGGCAGATTTATGGAGAAGTGCCCTGTCAGAAATTCTATTCAGTTTCAGGGTAAGCTGAAGAAGTGCCTGCCCTCACAGTGGCAGCCAAATGCAAATGACAGAGTTAGGATGGAATGATGTCACCCATTCTAAATTCCTGGACTCCTGCATTCCCATCCGCACTTGAGAAAGTGTGCCACTGTTTAAAAGGCTCAATTTGCCAGGACCCATTCAGGCAGAAGTACTTTGTAAAGGGACTCTGCTCATTGAGATTGCTTGTGGAGACTTTTGGTCAGGCCTTGGGACTCACTGCAGATATTGGGGGAAAAGATCATTCTTATTCTCAGGAAGCCTTATCCTAAGTTCTGCTTTACCCTTGAAAAGTATTGTATTTCTAGAGGATTACTGAACTAGGGTCGAAGGGCTGCATAATGGAAATCTCACTTTGTATGATCTACAGGCCAGAGGAAGAGGAGCAGCAGGTGGCTGTAAGGGAAGCCAGATTAATCAGGCAGCACCATCATTAAATAAATTTAAAACAGAAATAGACAGTTTCCTAGAAGTAAAGGGAATTAGGGGTTACGGGGAGCGGGCAGGAAATTGGAGATTTGAGGTTAGGATCAGATCAGCCATGATCTTATTGAATGGCGGAGCAGGCTCGACCGGCCGATTGGCCTACTCCTGCTCCTATTTCTTATGTTCTTATGTTCACCAGAGGAGAGCTAGAGCATCCCAGCGCTACCCATCCAGCAGTATAGAATCATAGAATGATACAGCACAGAAGGAGGCCATTCAGCCCATCGTGCCTGTGCCGGCTCTTTGAAAGAACCAGGCACACTTCTAAGACCTTCCCCAGGAACTCTGTCTTAGGAAGCTGCGCTTCATCATGAAGCTTTGGAGGAGCTCTGTTCGCTGCTGCAGTCAGATCTGTAACCAAGACCCACAGCATGGACAGCTTTGACCATGGCACAGAAAGTGACCACAGCTCCTCTAGTTTTATGCTACAGGCTCATTCCAGGGAGCCACAGGGGACAATTGTTAGATCAGCCAATTTGCAGGGCGCTCATATATCGTGTAAGTCACCAATGCCTTCTTTGCCAGAACAGCTCAATTTATACAATTTGATAGTGCTTCCATGACTGAGTAGTCCATCAAATTTTTCAGAATTGCTGGATTGTCAGGGCTATTGATTGTATGCATGTGACATTACATGCCGCAAATGTAAACCCCCATATTTATATGAACGGCAAAGGCTTCCATTCCCTTAATCTGCTGCTCATTTAAGATGACTGGCACAGCTTCTTGCATGTGAATTCACAACATGCTGGGAGCTGTCTTGATGCTTTTATACTTCATTAATCCAGTGCCTCAGCCCTATTTCAACAGCAAAGGCAAGGGCTAGGAAGGCTGCTGTGTGACAAGGGCTTCATGAGCCATTGTACTCCCATGGCTCAGGAAGTTTCTTCTTAGGACCACCAGTGCTGCAGAGGAACGCACACATGAAGACAAGGATAAGAATTGAGCAAGTGATTGGGATGCTCAAAGAAAGGTTCTAGTGTCTGGATAGGTAGGAAGTGCCTTGCAGTATATCCCCAGCACTGACCTGCAAATTGTGGCAGCACGTTGTGTGCTTCTCAACTTTCTAATCAGGAAAGGACTGCTAGTAGATATCCTAGAGGATGCCAGAATGCCTGATGATGACATTGCTGATGCTATGGATCTGGCCCATGAAGAGCAGGAAGTAGGTCTAGTGGCAATGAGAAGACACCTGAGGGACATACTCATTTGGTACACCTTCGCAGATGAATAGAGCACTATTATTTGGAAGTCTCAGCTCATCAAAGATCTATTCCATTTTGGACCAAAAAAGGATAGATCCAAGTATTTTTTAAATGGTGAAAAGCTAGGAACAGTGGAGGTCGAAAGAGATTTAGGGGTCCATGTACACAGATCACTAAAATGTAGTAGTCAGGTACAAACAATAATCAAAAAGGCTAATGGAATATTGGCCTTTATAATTAGAGGGCTAGAATATAAAGGGGAAGATGTTTTGCTACAGCTATACAAAGTCCTGGTTAGACCACATCTGGAGTACTGTGTACAGTTCTGGGCAGCGCACCTTAGAAAGAATATATTGGCCTTGGAAGGAGTGCAGCGCAGATTCACTAGAATGTTACCAGGGCTCCAAGGGCTAGATTAGGAGGAGAGATTACATAAACTAGGCTTGTATTCCCTGGAATATAAAAGGTTACAGGGTGATTTGATTGAGGTTTTTAGGATTTTAAAAGAAATTGTTAGAGTAGATAGAAATAAACTTTTTCCGCTGTTGGGGGAGTCTAGGACAAGGGGAGATAACCTTAAAATCAGAGCCAGACCATTCAGGAGAGAAGTTAGAAAACACCTCTTCATACAAAGGGTGGTAGAAGTGTGGAACTCTCTCCCACAAAAAGCAGTAGACACTAGCTCAATTAATAATTTTAAATTTGAGATCAATAGATTTTTGCTAGCCAAGGGTACTAAGGAATATGGAGCCAAGTTGGGTGGGTGGAGTTAGGATATAGATCAGCCATGATCTCATTGAATGGTGGAACAGGCTTGAGGGGCTGAATGGCCTACTCCTGTTTCTATGTTCCTATCTGCTTCCTCTCACCAAACTCTCAATGGTCTATGTAAAATACTTGCTCCGCAGAGCTAGTCATCACATCCCAGTTCTGAGCCTCAATATCAGCACATTACCTGTTCCCCACTGTCACACAAGAGAATCTACCAAGCACGCCATATATCATATTTTACAGTGATTTATTACTGCTGTTTACAAAAAAAATAATTTGGCCTGTCACTGTGCACATCCCTTGTGATCATATGAGTTTTTTTGTGCAGTATTCTAACACTTCTTCTACATGCCACCTGAGGGCCTGGACTGCTGCAAAATATGAGCCTTTTGGGATAGAAGTGACCCTCCTCTCAGGTTCCCCAGGTCCTGGGATGGACCTGGGACAGGTTAACTCTTTGCCATGAGCTCCTTGGCAGCGTGGACCTGTAAGGAAAGGAGATGGTAGCTGGTAAAGAGATTGAAGATCATATAGAAACATTAAAACACAAAATGTATACATTCCCACAAACCCACTGAAGGCACAGAGACTCTCATAATCTCCATTCCCAAATGCCAGAATCAAAGCCAATTGTGGTCTTTGCTTCCTCTTCATATGGTGTCAAATGCCAGATGTTGACACGTCCTCCTCCACTAGGCTGGTGTTCCATGGCATTGTGTGCTGTCTTCTCCTGCAAGAGGAATAAATAGTGTTAATTGGCTGCTGTAGTCTCTAGATCCTGCAGTCACAAGCTGTCAGGATTTGTAGAACAGATGGTAGTACGGTATGCGTCAGGAGCGAGGACCCAGGTTACATCGAATTACATCGAAACTACAGCACAGAAACAGGCCATTTGGCCCAACTGGTCTATGCCGACATTTATACTCTACTCGAGCCTCCTCCCTCCCTTGTTCATCTAACCCCATCAGGATACCCTTCTGTTCCTTTCTCCCCCACATGCTTATTTAGCTTCCCCTTAAATGCATCTATGCTATTTGCCTCAACTACTCCTTGTGGTAGCACGTTCCACATTCTTACCACTCTTTGGATAACAAAGTTTCTCCTGAATTGGATTTATTACCAACTATTTTATATTTATGACCTCTAGTTTTGGACTCCCCTACAAGTGGAAACATTTTCTCTGCGTCTACCCTATCATTATTTTCCATTATCTTAAAGACCTCTATCAGGTCACCCCTCAACCTTCTCTTTTCTAGAGAAAAGAGCCCCAGCCTGTTCATCCTTTCCTAATAAGTATATCCTCTCAGTTCCGGTATCATCCTTGTGAATCTTTTTTGCACCCTCTCCAATGCCTATATATCCTTTCTATAATATATGGAGAACAGAGCTGTGCACAGTACTCCAAGTGTGGTCTAACCAAGGTTCTACACAGTTTAACATAACTTCTTTGCTTTTTAATTCTATCCCCCAGAAATGAACCCTAGTGCTTGATTTGCCTTTTTTATGGCCTTATTAACCTGCGTCGCTACTTTTAGCGATTTGGATTCTGTACCCTGAGAACCCTTCGCTTCTCTATCCCATTTAGATCCTTATTATCCAAGCAATATGTGGCCTCCTTATTCTTCCTACCAAAATGCACCACCTCACACTTATCTATATTGAAATTAATTTGCCAATTACACACCCATTCTGCTAGTTTGTTAATGTCCCCTTGCATTTTGACGCATTCTTCCTTTGTATTAACCCCAATTTGGTGTCGTCTGCAAATTTTGAGATTGTACTTCTGATTCCCGAATCCAAATCGTTAATGTAAATTGTGAACAACAATGGTCCCAGCACCGATCCCTGTGATATAAAAAAAATGATAAAATGTACATTGGTATCTAGCCACTAAAAACTAAGTGGCCAGTATTTAGTGGCCACTTAGAAAAGTGGCCACTAAAGAAGCCAGTGAAAAAAGTTTGTACAGGAGGTTTAGCGCTGTGTTCCTGAGAACACTACTGCCCACATTTTGCCAGTTTGAGTAGCTACCCTTAACCCCTTGGTTAAGAGATTGTGAGACTTCAGTGTGCAAATTTGCATTGCAGTATGTAAAACACTGAACATGAGTGCTGCCAAGTGACTTTGCTTCTGGGACAAATGATGCCATTTAATACACTTAAGGGCAATTCTTAACTATTGTTCTAGGGAATCTACATGCTTCTTTGTGATTCAGTTAACTGCCCTGTTACTCATCTGAAAACTGCTTTACCTTTGCTGAAAGGCAAAGTTTTTGTGGACATGGACAGATGTGCCTGAATTGCGCCCATCTTCTCCATGCAAATTAGGTTCCCCCCAAAAAATGCCGTAAACTATGGTGGGGTCAGTGCTGGAGGGTACCAATGGGTGTGATCCTGGCATAACCACCAGGATCACGTCCCAGGAATTTTGGAACCATGGTTTTAAAAATTTTTTGTTGTTGTATATTTCGTCTCTGGTGCTCCATCATAATTCCTACAAACAAATATGAAAATGAGGCAATAGTAAGGGTTGTTTATCTGTTCTCTTAAACTAGCTAAGGTTTAGTGTGCTGAATATAATTGATTTTTATGTATCGCAGAGCATGGGATTGTGCTTTGTGTCAATGGTAATGGCCATGCAAATGCTACAGTAAAATTTAGCACATTAGTATGTTCACTATCTAACACAATAGTGTATTTGGTGTCAAAATCTTAAATCAATATGCCTCCTTAGATTTCCACTTTCACTGAAAGTACTGTCACTAATGTGACTGTAATTCTTGTACAATTACAGAACAATAATTTGGAATTCTAACCAAGAATGTGTACATTGCAGACTTTAACTATCTACTTTCTCCTTTTTTTGAAAACTGAAAACCTTCTCAAATCAGATGTTCAGATTTATTAAAAGGTCAATACTGAGCCGAAATAGTGAGGTAGTCCTGCCACTGTATAAATCATTGGTGCGACCACACTTAGAATATTATTTATATTCAAAAAGAATATTGAAGCTATTGAAAGGATACAGAAGATAGCAACCAGAGTTTTGAGGGAATGGAGGGATTGGATTATAAGGAGCGATTGTATAAATTGGGCATGTTCTCACTGGAAAAGAGAAGGTTGAAAGGTGATATAATTGCAGTTTATTAGATTCTAAAGGGACTAGATAATGTAAATCATGACAAGCTATTTCACCTTGTCCAGAACAGAAGAACCAAAGGATACGGCCTGCGCTTGAAGGGGGGTAAATTCAAAACTAATCTGCGGAAACAATATTTCAGTGAGCAAGTGGTCAATCTAAAAACCAAGTTCCCTAGGGAGATGGTGGAAGCAGTTAGTATTGATTCATTCAAATACAAATTAGGTAGTTTTCTTTAAGAAAATTTATTTAGGATACAGTATATGAGTAATTTGAGACATGACAAATGGTAAGTGCAGCATGCTTGGGAGGAACAGGTGACTTTGGACCTATGAATCCCAAAGCTCTCCACCACTTGGGTTTTCCTCGTGTCATGTCTGGGTCTGTTATAGACTAATTGATAGAGAAAGATTGCTATGATTAGTCAATAGCTCCATTATCACTGTATCATGCAACTATCAGGACAGTAGAATGTAAACTAGATGGACCTTTGTCTTTTTCCGTCTGGCAATTCCTATGTTCCTATGTTCTCACATTCCATGAAGTGTGGCTGCCTCCATCTAATTCATACCTTCTTCTTCTTCCTTCTTCTTCACTGTCTTCAGCAGCTCTCCATTCAGTGAGTGTGCCATCCTGATATTGGCTGTGACCGAGTCCCATTACATCTGTTGCTGATTGGCAGTGAGTTCGTGCCTGAGCGGCAATGCAGAATGCAAACACAAGCATTCAGCAGAGTCACTCAGCAGTTCCATGAGGCAGTGTTAAGGAAGAATGATTCTAGCCCGCTACTACCTCCCACAATGAATCTGTAGACCCTGGAGATCTTCTGAGGGATTGAGTGAGGAGCTTTGCCTTCATAGACTTCAATTCAATAAGGAAGCCCTGTCCCAACTTCTGCAGACTGACCAGCACCCATGATCAACTGCCTGTATGGCTCTGCCAGTGGCTGTCAGAATCACAACAGTTTTCAACTTTTATCCGACTAGCTTCTTCCAAGCTGCAGTGGGGGATTTCTGCACCATCAACCAATAAGCAATAATCTGATTATGAATTTCCTTTGCAACTGGCATCCAGGCCTGCATTCACCAGGAACCAATACTACCTTCAAGAAAGCTAGTGAATTAATTCAGGGGACAATAGATGGTGCCCACATTGTACTGTGGGCTACTGCTGCAAACTCATTGAATTTCATGAACTGATAGGCATTCCACTCCTTCAATGTTCCAGCCATCATGAGTGTGGGGAAGGCTTGATGGATCTGCTGGTCTTTTCCTGCCTGTCAATTTTGTATGTTCGTAAATTGTTTGTGACCAGCTGCAATTAGTTCTCATATCAATACAAAATTTGCAGGGAGTTGTCACAACATTTGTCTAGTTTCCCAACTCTGTTTAGGGAAGACAGTGAAGTGACAGGATAACTTCTGGGTCACAGAGCATATACCTTGCTTCGATGGCTCATGAACCCACTTTGAGTGCCAACCTCACCAACTAAACATTGCTATAACGAGGTCCAGTCATCAATTAGAGAAGACTATGAGGACTCTGAAGGGAAGGTTTCACTGACTTGATAGATCTGGAGGGCCACTGCAGTATGCTTCTGAGAAAGTCTCTCGCATTGTGGTTGTTTGCTGTGCCCTTCACAACTTTGCTATTCATGAAGGAATACAAATGAAATCCCTGGAGGAAGTGGAGCTGGCAGCTGTGGAGGCTAAGGAACATGGAACTCCACCTCATGAGGATCAAGATTCAGAAGATTCTTCTGTGCCAGTTGCAAAGGAAATTCATAATCAGATTATTGCTAACATATTCTCCTCAGATTAAAGGTCCACCTTTTACAAACTTCAATCACTACATCTCCCCAGCCTTTACACCACCTCCAATCCTTCTACATGAAACATCTGTCTTTGGGGCCACTCCGATGGGTGCAATCAGAGCGGTAACAGAGTTAAAATGGCGGCACATTACTCACCTTCCCGTTTGCGCTTGAGTGGTGGTTGTCACCATCCTGACTTGGGTTCGGACCTTGGCGGCCCAGATGCCTGCCTGCATTATTTAAATAGGGATTCCATCATGCAGATAAGACCATGTTGCAATTTTTATGTGATTCAGTGGGACTACTGCTGAGGGCAGGAAACTGAGCATTGCAGGAAGTTGGGAATATGTTTTGTGCTCTATTTAAAGGAGCACTCACAGATAAGAAGCTGGACCGTAGATTCTGTTCTGGTAGGAATTATGGGCTTCTCCAGAGTACTGTCTTTTTAATGGGAGAAGTTGTTGAAGACTTTTGCTGGACTTGAGGAGTCAATTAGAAGGTAAAAGGTCTGATTAAAATGAGAGAGCTTTTGGCTACCCTACAACATGGGGAGCCACAACCTGCTGAGGAGGTATATAAGCAGGAGCCTTTTGGTAACAATAATTATTAATGCAGAGAGGTTTGGTGAAATATGCAAGTTAGTTTAACATTTTCTGAAGTTTGGGTTTTTGGTCCTCACTATAAAAACCCATCCTCTAGTCTGATGGAATAGTCTCTTTATTTATAAATGTTAGATCAATTTCTGTCTCTCTGAAATGTATTAGAATTAGTATTTTGCTCAGAACATTATAGCGACAATAATGTGCAAGGAATGGTACTGGTGTTATCACATACACGGAATAACACAAGCTGAGCTGATTTCCATAATTTTCTGGTGCTCAGTTACGTCACAGTTGGAGACCTATTGAACATAGCACACAACTTATGAACAAGTTCCCATCTGTGCAGACTACCAGCCCCCTTTGCAATTGGTGCCTGCACTGGGGTATGCTGGGTGCCATGTCACATTGTGAGACACAGGCCTCCATGCCTGACAATTCAAAGGAGGTGCCCAATGAATTTCAGGGGATTGGTACTCAATATACTTCATGGGTATTAGCACGAGCCATTGTATTACCCTCCCTTATATTTTGTACCTCTAGCCATGCAGGAAGCATGGCAGGAATGGTAAAGCAAATTATATATTATTAATCATGCCTTTTGCTTCCCATTTTTTTCTTTCTGTTTCTCCCATTAAATATGTCATATTTATTCTGTCTATTTCACTTATTCCTCTTTAAAATATTCAGCATTAGAAATTTGCTGATATCCATATTTAAAGATGTTGTTTCACAATAAATGTTTGTATGTGTTTGCAAAGATACAAATTATTCAAAAGGTTTTTCTTTTAAGCATATTTACATGCATTGCATAATTAAATATCAACAGGAACTGTGCACATGCAAGTACATCACTATAAAAATACACAGACATGAGGAATATGTGAATGTATATCTATGCCCCTCACACTGAAATAAGGGGTTAAATTTTCCTCTTCACCGCCTAGGCAGTATGCATTGCCTGGCCAGAAAGGAGGGGAAATTTGAGCAGGGAGGATTGCCCACCTGTGACGGAAACCACACAATGGGCTCAATTTTAAACTTAAATTGTGGGTGCGTTGGGGCAGGGGAGCTGCAAAAATTGCAGAAATGCAGAGCGGGTTCGGAGGCCGGCTCCAACCCACCAACTTCTGGGTTTCCCACAGACGCATCTGTGTGCGCGTGGGCGTCCCGAATCCGGAAGTCCCGCTGGTGGGATGATAGTTAAAGAACCAAATGTACCTCACTGAGGTACTTAAGGCACTTTACTTGTGACACGTTAGATAGTTAGAACGATTTTTAACTTACCTGGGCAGCTTTCCCACGGCTTCTAATTGGTGTGAAGGGCCGGATCAGGCAAAAAGAAACAAAATAAATTAAACAAAAGACCATTGCACAAAGTTAAAACACAAAATCAACCTACCTTTCCACCCTGCTCCAATGTCCGATATCTCCCTTTCCGATCTCCTCCTCTTCCTCCCGCTGATGTCCCCCTCTTCCCCCCCACCGATCTCCCCCTCTTCTCCCCCCCCGATCTTCCCCTCTCCCCTCCAATCTTCCCCTCTCCCCCACCCCGATCTTCCACTCTCCCCCCCCCATCTTTCACTCTTCCCCCCCGATCTTCCACTCTTCCCTGCAGCTCCCGTCGGCAGCCAGCCTGTCGATCGCGTCAGAAACAGTAAGCTTTTTTTATTCGGGTTTGCCACGCGTACCTTTACCATCCCCCCCCACCCACCCCCCCCCCTCCCCCGGCTGCCAACCCGCCACCATTTCAAAATTAAACCCAAAGTGTCAGCTTGGCTCATGAGTAGCGGTCCATCTTCTGGGTCAGGTCATGGGTTCAAGCTCCACTCCAGGACGTGAGCACATAATCCAGGTGGACCCTTCAGTGAAGTACTGAGGAAGTGGCTCATTGTCAGAGGAGCAGCATTGGCTTGCTTAGATCGAAGGGCAGGGCTCTATGGTTTCGTCCTTCCAAGGTGTGTAGAATCATCACTCTCTGCTGGATTCAGCATAATTTTTCAATTAAAACGAGGTGAGGTGGTAATTAGAAAAGCAGGCCTACACAAAGAGGGAGAGAAGGGAGAGATGGAGGTTCATGACGTTCAAGCAAGGAGAGTGGCTTGAAACACCTTGATTAAAAACTATTTCCAATAAGCGATTTACCATCTTTTATTCAACAATTATCTCCTGTAATGGAAGCTCCACAAATACATCCCCTTTTCTCATACTGACCTAGCAGGTTGCTCACCGTTCCCCTCCCCTTAAACAGCATTGAAACACCAAACAAAGGGGAAAGTGTCATCATTTATTTATGTGCCTACACAAAACCAACCATATCTATTTTCTACACCCTTGCGTCCCTTTGGTGACTGTATAAGGTGTGCTCGATCTGCTTCTGAACATCAAATTGCGGTGAAGTAATTCCTGAGTGGGAGGATCAGCGTTGGTGGCAGGTAGAGGTGGGGTGCTGCAAGTCTTCTGGGACGGTAAAGGCTATGATCGCCTGGGTGCAGGGGCCTCAGATGTCAGTGCAACAGCTGGAGCAATGTGCAACAATGCTGTGGTTGCCAGTGCCTGCTCACTCTTTGGCACTTGTTCATTCCTTTGTAAGGTCTAGCTAGAGTGGGTGAGTTCAACTATTTTAACCTGCAGGCCTGGCAGGCTGCATCAGAACAACCCTCAGCATATCTCTGATGTGAGTCCATCTTGTCATCTGTGCTCTTTCCAAACAGTTTCCAAGTCTTTGCAACCCAGCAGCAACACTCTAGGAAGTATCTGTCCATGATCTCAATGGCATCAATCACAGTGATCATGAGAGAATGCTGATCTGCTCTTGGTTCCTCACTACTTTGAGATTCCCCTGCCAATGGCCATGAAGATACCACATGCTTCATGAAAATTTACATTTGGGCAAATTCCTCCCACATACTGCAATCATGTCAGACAAATGCTATACACTGCCCATGGCATACTCTAAGGTCGACGCTAATGCCTTGTGCTCTTCCATCGACTTGCAATGGAACGCAGGCCCAGTAGGATACCAATGCCTTTCCCACGGCATGGCCCCACAGCTTGTTCCAATCTGTGATATTCCTCTTCTGTTGCTCTTCTTGCTCCTCCTCAATTGTGAATATTTCTTCACCCAGTGCTCCTTTCTCAAAATCACTAATTTCCTGTTCTGGGGTACTAGTAGCTGGGCTGGGGCTGGGTGCTTAGCATTAGATTCAACCTTAATGTCCACTAGGAGCAGCATGCAGAACTTGTCTGAGAATGTAGAACACGTCAGAAGTCACTGCAGTGCTGAGGAGGGATTTTCTTGATGCACCCTGCTGTGACCTGCGCGACAGTGATGTCACTGTGTCCTGGGCTCTCCTTTTGGGAAGAATAGGAAGAGAAAATGGCAGCCAGTTATAATGCATCCCCGAAACATTGCCTTCAAAGAGAGGTAAGAACATAATACATTTTAGTCCAGAAATTCCACCTTTTCGTGGGGCACAATTTGGGCATAGTGGCAGTGAAGGGGCTGGAAATCGAGTTTGAACCCATCTCCACTGGGTGTCCGCTGTTCAAGAGCTGCAATGATAAATTCCGAGAGAGAGATGCAGGCGTAGCCCCAGAAGAGGAGAAAGACATGGAGTACGGGGAAACTGTCCAAAAATAAGAGGATGCTTGTTGAGTGGATATGCCATATCTCTAAACTCAGTTTCACTAATGCCTTCCACAGTTTCTCTGCTAATAAAGCAAGGTCCATCTCCTTGTGCAGAGTGGGGGGTCATGATGGTTGTCAGGTCACTGCCTATCATGATCCTTATATACAGCCTTGGCCTACAAGCATAACATAGTGAATAAAAATAGACAAGCTCATCTCACTCACCAAATATCACCCCTATGATCACAACACTTTCTCCTGGGGACATGGCTTTACCAAGGACATAGTTTAGTTTTTCTGGTGACAGTACTCAGTTGGAACAGAACTTGCAAGTACTAAATGAAAAGTGTTAAGGGTGGCACATAGCAAATGTGCCCTGCACCTTGTTATGAATGGGCTGTGGAAAGGAAAATATGTTGTGCTTAGCATGCAACCCAAGGGGACAGAGAAACATTAAATCCTTCACATCTTTGTTTATATGATCTTGGATGCACTGCCTAAAAGGGTGGTGGAAGCAGATTCAATAGTAACTTGCAAAAAGGAATTGGATTAATACTTGAAGGGGAAAAATTTTCACGGCCAAGGGGAAAGAGCAGAGAAGTGGGGGTAATTGGATAGTTGTTTCAAAGAGCCGGTACAGACATGATGGGCCGAATGGCCTCCTTCTGTGCTGTATGATTCTATGATCTTCCAAGGTGAAAGAGACAGCATGTGTGCAAAGGACAGTCGACTTACAATGGTACTTCCGTGGATACCTGAAAGATTCTTCCACATTTGCTCCCAGCATTGACTTGCTGTGCTACATCCTTCCATGTAGTTTGAGTTGCTGCCTTTGCAGGAGAGCGGCTCTCTTCCCAGCAGCATGACCTCCAGGGCTTCATCAGTGAAAAGGGCAGTTTTGCCTATTTTGTTCCTTGCAGCCATTGTACAGCAGAGAAATTGTCACTTTGGCAAGCATCCTCTTTAATGCTGCTGGCTAGCCAGATTTTGCAATTGGCAGCCAGTCAGCATGCAGGCCTGACTCCCCATTTTGCCTGCGGAGGGAGCCTAAACAAATGATGTAGCGGGCCTTAGATTTCAAAAATTGTGTGCGGCCTGCACTGTGGGTGTGAGTGAGCCTACTCCATTGGTTTGCACAGCACCAATTTTTAAGGGATTGGAAAATCGGGACTTATATAGAAAAGTAAAACAACTCAAAACCTGAATCAGATGTTCTATTTCTAAATATCTGTAATGATGTTATTTACAATGTGAGGGATAGACTGATACATTTTTGTTATTCAGGAGTCTTTCATCTTAACTATCAGGATTGGGACTACTTTTGTACACTTCCTCAGCCCTCATCATCCCACTTATATTTCTGGAAGTTCTATATGTTTAATAATTTGTCAGAGGGCCAATTTCCATATCTAATTTTATGACTCACTACCACTGTAAATATTACAAAAATATACAACTAAATGCTGCGGCCTTATCACTAAATAGTGGTAGTAACAATATGGCTCCCACTTCAACTCCACATCGAACAGATCAGCGAAGGAACTGAAAGGGGCACTGTATCCTTCTGTATTCCCAAGCACAAATTGCCACCTTCAAGGGAGACGGGGAAGGGAATAATTATTTTGGAAATATAATTCTAGTTTCTGAATTTAATCCCACAAAAGGGGATTTTCAAGATTGTGTCTAAAGTCCTCTTGATAGGTCTTGATAGGTAAAAGCTGCCAAAAAAAAATCTTGGGTAATATTAAAGTATCCATCATTCTTACAATAAACCCAATTGTAATCAAATAAATAATAAAAAAAAGTTCAATGTCACATTAACACGCTTGAGGCATAAATGGAATCGTTGACATGAAGTCATTTAACACAGAATTGGCACAAATTATTTCCTTCACTCACCAGTTTTTTATCATGCTGTGAGAATACCTGAAATATTTAACATGTATATATAACGTAAATTTCTAAGCAAGAATAGATCCTGTGTCTGCATGTTGTTTTGTATATTTGTGCAAGGGAAGCTGTGCCGCTACTCAGCTGCTCATTCACACAAACAGGCACCCTCCCTGGCTGATAGACACATAGCAAGAGAGCAACATGTAGAGCATACAAGGATAGATTCTGCACTGAAGTGCAAAATGAATTTTGTGCAATGTGGCATGTTTCAATACAGAATGAGTTGTGCTTCATTGTTTAACATGTGGCATGATCTATTTAACTTAGAGGCACTGATGTACCCTTTGTGTGTTACTGCTATTTTGCGCAGGTGCAATTGAGGCATTTTGCTGCATAATGCAATTCCACTAACAAAATATTACCTGAAAAAAATTTAAATGGCAAAGTAGCAGGTGAATGACTGCCATTTTGACATTGTTTTGGTGAAGGATTATTTGCCGATAAAGACACTTGTATTGTGGAAACAAAAAACCCTCACAATTTTTGGGTGTTGCATTTATTATACTGATTGGTCTGACAGCGTACATTTATGTTCAATAAGTAAATGTTGTGTGAAGGCTAAAAGAGAATTTAGAGTATCAGCCTCGGACAAATTGTACCTTGGCAATGTCACTGACTAAAACACATTCCATACTTACTGCTTTTTCCTAGATCATTATGGACGTCAGGCAGTTAATAACAACAACTTGTACATATATAGCACTTTTACAGTAAACACTTCACAGTTGGATGTCAGACCATCGGAGGAGGAAGGTAGAAACATAGGACCATAAATGTTTAGCATAGAAGGAGTCCATTTGGCCCATCATGTATGTGCCAGCTTTTTGCTGGAGGCATCCCAAGCTAATTGCACTGGTCTGCTCTCTCCCCAGTGCCCTGTATCTTCCTCTGCTTCAAATATTTATCCACTTTTTCCTTATCAGATGCAATGGTCCCTGCCTCAAGCATTTCATGTGGCAAAGCATTCCATGCTCCAATAATCTTCTGTGTAAAGAAATTTCCCCTAACCTCTCTCCACACTCTCTTTAAATTCATGACACTTTGTCAATGACTCCCCAACCAAAGGAAATAGTCTTGCCCTATTCACTTTAATTAAATCCTTCATAATTTTAAAAACCTCTATTAAATCTCCTCGTAGCCTTCTTTGACCCTGTGGCAATAGTCCCATTATCTCAAGTCTTCCTTGTAACTATAGTTGCTCATGCCTGGCATTATCCTGGCGAATCTACATTTTTGTACACTTTATATAGCTTTAACGTTATTTCTATATTGGAATGCTTAAAACTACATACAGTGCTCTAACTGTGACTTAGCCATTGCTTTGTACAAATTTATCATAGCCTCTTTGCTCTTGTATCTATGCCCCTATTTATAAAAGACAAAATGCTTTTGGCCTTGTTTAGGGCTTTACCTACTTGCACCTTTATGGAATTATGTATTTGCACCCCAAGGTTTTTCTGTTCCTCCATGCCCACCATGTCTTTCCATTGTCTTTATACTTTCCTTCCTTGTTTTTCCTCCAAAATGTATCACCTCAAAAAACGTTTTTGGTGGCAATCTCCAGCGGTCCCTTTAAGGATCGCTAGTTAGGTCACAGAAGGAATCACAGAACTGAGTGGCACAGGCCCCAGTGTCTACTCTGCTCAGCATTGACCAATTTCCCAGAAGGATCCTTAAACATGGGTCAGGCCCCTCATTAGCATATGCAAGGGCCCTATCGCCTGTTTCAGGCAGTCAAGAGAGACACCTGAATATCACCCAAGCCAATGCGGCATCAGACTTATTTAAGGTGCCCCAAGGGCCCTTGCATAGCCCCGCGAAAGTGGACTTTTTTGCTCTTGTTTTGCGCTCGACAAATGGGTGCAACGAGCTCCAATTTCTACCCATCTATATGTGAATGGTTTGCAGGAAGGATTTTTGTATGCCCATTTTTGAAAGCAACCTAGCTGTTTGCACCAGGGAGGTCCCCCGGGAATCCCGCTATACTTGACATACTAGGAGGAGGAGGAAGAGAACTGGTATGTCGCTTGAGGTACAGGATGTCAGAGGAGGACTGCTCAGAACCACTCTTATGTCCCCCCACAACCCCCACCCCCACCAACTGAATGTACAGGCCAAGGAGAACATTCTTGCATTTAACGGAAGAGCAATGTGTGCGGAGGACCAATTTAATTCCTGGCGGGAAGCCGGCTGGAGTGGATGGCTATCCCACGTAGAAGCCTTCATCGGAGGTTCGGCAGATTTTAACTGTCGTTTGAATGCCGCCTGTCAGCTGCTCAACTCTATTGGGCGGAAAGTGGCAGCTGGCCACTGGGCGTCCCTGAGGCTGCTCACCAGCACCGGGAGGCTCATCCATTGCCAAAACCAGCAGTGTTAAAATTACAGATTGGTGGGAACGGAGTGGGAGATAGAGTCACTCCATTCCTGCTCCTTTCCCGACGATCGGGAAGTTAAAATCCTCCCTTATGTTTTTTCTGGGAGGCAGTCACAGACTTGTGCCACATCCTGCAGGATGATTTGCAGCCAATTTCTAGGGCAGTTCTGATGCAGTGAAGATCACAGCAGCCCTCAATTTTTTTACCTCCATTTCCTTCCAGTCTGTCACAGGGGACATCAGTAATACAGATCATTCTGCAGTCCATACAAGTATAAAGCAGTTGACTGATGTATCGTTCACTGGAGCAAATACCTTCATCACTTTCTCATGGACATCTGGAAACAGCAGAAGAAAGTCCAGGAGTTTGCTTAGATTGCAGGAGATCCCAAGGTGCATGGCATCACGGATTGTTAAGATGTTACCCACAATACTACAGCCTACGTGAATTGCAAGGGCTTCCATTCCATCAATATGCTGTCAGCCTGTTACCATCGCAAAAGGTCATACTGATCAATGATCACTTTCTTTGCAACTATCATGATGCCTTAATCTTACGCCAGTCTTCCACTCCCCCATTGTTCTACCTTGACAACAAAAAAACCAAAAGTACCCACTGTAAGTCTGAATTATGACATCTGTGCACCACCCCTATACATCTGCTGAACACAGGGTTAATGAGATCAATGCTTCAATGAGAGTTATTATTCAGCACACCATAGGAATCTTGAGGCAACAATTTCAATGCCTTGACAAGTTCTGGGGTCCGATATAGCTCAATCAAAGTGTCACGCATCATCATAGCTTGCTGCATGTTATGCAACGTGGAGTACATATGGATCTGTCTGGTTTGGCAAGGGCTCTCCTGAGGAGGAAGACATCCGTGACATTAAAGACACTGAAGAAGCTACAATTGTCAACTGCCAGAGCTGTACCGCAAGATCTGATTGAGTGCTTTATATAATGACCTGTCTGGCCGCCCTGCATTAACAGTCCTGCCAACTATCTTTCTCATTCCCTGGAAATGTGGACATTTACCATCACAATCAACTTGCCAAACAGATCATTCATCTCACCTCATTACAGGAACACTCGCTGGACACAATGCTAATCAAGTGGCACCACATTTTATTGCCAAACATACTTGTTTGATTCTTACTGTTTGCCACCCTGGTACTTGTCATTGGTACCTGGTACTTGTTATTGGTACCTGGACTTTAATCTGCTGCTTCTATGAGGTGCTCTCACAGTGGCTGAAGCATGGAAGACTGGCTACTGTGTCAAAGGTTCCTGAGGTGTCTGGTGGTCATTGGCCTCTGTGAGCATGTATCTGAGGGCCCGCTGTAACCCGCTTCACTTTGGTGGCTGCTGGGGCTAGCCTGGGCCTGTGTACCTTCTGGCACCTGTGCAAGCATTTCTCCTCGTCTCTGAACCCATTTTAATTCATAATGTTCTTTGAGGTTAGGGTGCCCAAAATTGTTGACAATGTTCTGAACAATGCCCCACCAGTGTTCTGTGGAAAGTTGAGAGAAGGAAACTAAAGCTGAGGGTAGCAAGGCAGGTCAATTTAGTTCAAATGGCCTTCAATAGAATGTGAAATTCCTTACTGGCTCTGAAACATTAAAGGAAATCATTTCAAAATTCTCTTACAACTGTTGATCATTATGACTGAATGCGAGCACACTAGTATAAATGGAAAGTAAGATTTGATCTGTCAAACCAAATGATCATTAAGAATGAATTCCATTGTAGCTTATTTTGACTTAAAGTCAGATTCCCTCAAAATTCATGAGCACTTGATTATTGATAACAGTTTCATATTCACTTGATACTTTCAGTGAATGGTTAATAATCACATCCAAAATCCTTTTCCTTTTTCAGCTTTACTAATGGTGCAAAATATACACATACTTCATGCTTCCTATTCCAATGTGCATCACCTGACATTTACACACATTTAAACCTATCTGCCATTCTGTATTCCAGCCACTTAATTAATTCAGAACTTTGAAGTGTTTTCATTCTCCCTTAAACTCATCATCTGGCCTATCTTTAGCATCAAATTTATGTGTGTTCTATTTTAATAAATTTGTTAACCTTTGGTGTCCTCAGTAAGATTTATAATATTACGGGAAATGCTTGCCTCCAAATCATTTTTGAATTATGTGAAGACCAGGACACCGAGAACGGACCTCCACAGAACCTGACTGGACACTGCTCCCGACCAGATATTTTCCATTTATTACCACCTTCTTTTTTCTATTGTTAAACCAGTTTGCAATTCCATCAGCTAATGTGTTCTCCATCCAAGGGGTAGATTTTCAACCTGCCGCCTGGGCGTAGAACTGGCATTGTGGATCTGCCGTCCGTTATACAAACCGCCCAGTTTACATTTCTGTTTTATGCTCCTGCGGCAAATTGAAAATTTACCCCCATAAGTCTTATTCTTCTTTAAAAGTCTCAAGTGGAGCTTTATCAAATTACTTCTAAAAAGCAAATAACTTATATCCACTGGGTTGCCCTTGTCTACCAATTTAGATATGGCCTCAAGAATACCAGTAGATATGTGAGGTACGACCTTTTGTTTCTAATCCATATCAAATATCGTTTATAGTCTCTAAATTTTAGATGAACATTACTAGAGGTAGCATTTAATGTTTTTCGGGCTAAAACGGGCGCAGCATTGACAAATTTAGCAGTGGGATGACCGTCGCCCAATCTGCATGTGCATTTGGACCACTGTTAAATTTGTTGGGCCCATCTTTTAGGCGTCTTAGGTGGTTGCCTGAAATGGGCATAAGGTCCCTTGCATATGTTAATTAGGGGCATAACGCATGTTGAACGAAACCTCTGTAAAATTTGTTTATGATGAGTGGACGAAGTGGCCAACCTTGTCCCGGTCAGAATTTGTCAGCAGCCCCTGTGGACGGCAACGAAAGTTGCGTTTTTTAAAAATATACATTTTTTAAAACCTTCCTGTGGAGCTAGTAGAAGCAGGAATGTTCCTCCGACTCCACAGTTACTGCGATCGGCCCCCTCCCTCCCCCCCAACCCCTGTTTCTCGCTCCAACCCCGCTGCTAGCACTTACTTTCGGGATACTGCCAGTGAAGTAAGCAACTCGGCATCTGCGGAGGAACAACAGGCACTGGCAGCTCGAGCACAAAATATTAGTGACCCGAGGCCCAATTTCAGGCCGGCCCCGGGCCTCCCAGTTGAGGCACGCACTGCCTGTGCAGTGCCCAGTCTGAACCCAAAAGCAGGCCCCAACGAATTTCTGCCCCCTAATGTACATACTTAGTACAAATGCTGATCCTTCGAATGCCACCACATAAGACAATAAAAACAAAGGAATAGTCAAGGAGGAGCAAGGGACATTTGGCCCATCAAAGTTCATCCCTCCAATATCCTAATTCTCCCATTGTAGGATCAAGCTACATTTTGAATATCTCTAATATTATTGCCTCAACTACTCTCCCTCTTTATTTATTCTAAACACTTATCATCCTTTGAGTAAACAAAGTATCCTGGTATCACTTTTAAATTTACTTTCACTAATCTAATCCTATGTGCCTGGTTTATTTTAAAGTAATATTCTCACCTTTCCTATATTACTTAATATTTTATAGACCTCAATAATGTCTTCCTTTGACTGCCTTCTTTCTAGACTGTCGAGGTTGAGTTCCCCTCATTTCTTCCTCCTAGCTCAATGGGGCCCATCATAACTGAGCTGGAACCTGACTATACTCATGAACTTGTGGCAAAGATCACTGGACAGCAATCAATCATGGCTGTGTATTTTGCACGGAGTGTATTTTTTTGTGTGGAATTGAGAAACAATTGCTGAAATTACACAAAGTTGGAGGATCTGATATATTTCATAGAAGTGTTCTATATTATAGGTTTCAGAAACTTCAATAAAATACAAACCACCCCCTGCCTTCACAAAGCGTCAGGGACTCCGCAATAAAATTGGACTTCGTCCAGCCTCAGCAATTAAGCGCAAAAGTCCTGTCTGATATGTTTTCACCTCCTAGTGCTGGATATTGAGACTAATCAAGACCAACCTGCCTGAGTTTGGATAACCTGGCAAAGCAGTGAGATGAAACCAGGAAATATCGTGTTTTCTGTGGCTCACTATCCAATAACTGGCACGTGCACTGAGCTATTGGGGAAGCTCATAATGATATTTCTAAATTGATTTTGTACAGAATGATTGATTATGAACAGAATATATTTTACAATATGACTTTTACAGAAAACAGAAAATCTATAATTCATTTATTTACCTCATTAACAGCAACAATGATGATGAACATAATGGGGTAGAAATCGCTCGTGAAATAACGGAGAGCTCAACAGCGCTCACCGTTGTTAGTAGCAAAATGGAGGAACAAGTTCCAGCATTAGCACATACGCAGTGAAACGCAGAAATCCAGAACTTGCTCCTGCTGGTTCGCCAGCGATATGACAGCTTCGAATTAAAGGTATATCGCACATTGCAATCAGAGAAATCATTGAAAAAGTGCAAACTTGCTTATCTGCCCAGCTGGAAAGTGACTAATTATGCCACAGAACAGGTACGCTTAAAAATACCAGGTCTAAACAAAGTTTTAACATCATGGTAAGTCTTAATGACTGCCAAACAACTAAAAATTAACGTTTAAAAATGAGGAGTCTCATTACTCCTTATTTTAATAGTTTTTGGTCATTAAAACTTTTTTTTTAATTACATTTTTATTTAACTTTTCCCTTCTGTTTCTTTTATTTAATTCAATTATTTATTACCCTCTTTTTTTTCGCTGTCTATATCTGATTTTACATTGATTTTAATGTTGTACCTTTCACTTCCTGGTTTACTGCTCCAAGCCTGCAGAGAGTTAATGCAGCTTGTCAAAAATGCTGCGATCTGATTGGTCGAGGGGAGAGATCGACCCTCTTGCTTCTCCCATGGGTCCTAGCTTCGCTGGCGGTAATGCTGGGCTCCTCGTCGCTTCCTATTCGAGGGAGTGGCCAAAGAAAAGTTAGTGGGTTAGTATAAATCTATGGAGCGGCGAGCAGTGTTGGTTCGCCCCTCTGAGCAATTTCTACCCCATATGTCAGATTTGAAGACTTTACCAGCAAGTATAGAGTAATGAAAGTTGCTATGGTTATTGCTCCTTGAAAAAAAAAGTATCTTCCACTTAGAAGGGTTGGAGAACACTGGAGTTTACACCGATTTTCCGGAATCCACGGCTGTTACGGTGGACAAACAGGAGAATCCCTGCAGAAATTTACCTCTTAGTGTCTGGGCGTTAACTACATCCAAACCCCTTTCTTGCTCTGTTACTTTCAATGGAATAGATACTGCTTGAGTTGCCTGGCCCTATGTGAATAGCACATTAAACCTGCATTTAACAGCCCATTCAATTAACCTATCTAAATCTGCTTGCATCCTACTAATCTTATTTTTACTGCTAACCTTAGCACACATTCTGAGTCATCTGAAAATTTACTAATAGTATTATTTATGCCCTCCTCAAGCTTTTTGATCAAAATAATGAACAATAAAGGATAGAACTGAGAGGAACGCTCATACTGGGCCCCAGTTTGAATCCTTCCTGTTAATAACCACCCTTTGTTCATGCAATTTCAAACACCTCCCAATCCATTCCACTGTTTCCAATAAAACCAATAGCATCTATTTTTTTAATAATTGACCCCTTTGTGGACCCTTACCCAAAAACTTTCTGTAAATCCAGGTAAATAATAGCCACGAGATTTCCTTCATCCACTGTGTTAGTTTTTTCCTTGAAAAGCTCAATAATGTTAGTGAGGCATACCCTGTGTGTCCTAAATCTAAGCTGGGTGTCCCTAATAACCACAGTACTCTCTGGATCCTAAATTTCCTCATTGTCTTCAACACCTATATTGTTGTTATGCCACTATTGCACTGAAAAGATTGAAGAAATTTGAACTGTAGCACATTTCGATATATTTACCCTAAATTTACCCTATATTTACGCTAAATTAAACGCCCGTCAAAGGCCCTCATGGCTCAGTTGCATAAATGAACAAAGCCTGCCCCACTCAGGATTCTTCAGCGGTCTCTGTGGCCACCAACTGCAGGTAAGTTAAAAAACATTTTTAAATAAAACCCATCCTGTGGAGCCAGGAGGAGCAGGAGTGCACCTCTGACTCCACGGGAGTCGCGATTGGACCCCCTTGTAGCCTGCTACAATACCCCCTCCTGGGACTTACCTAAGGGCTGCTGCTGGCAAGATAGGCAGCCCAACGTTGATGTCTTCGCTCGGGCAAGCTGCATATGGAGACGCGACCAGCGCAAGCAGCTTGTGCCAAGTATGCTGATGAGGCCCAAGGACCAATTTCTATTGATCCTCTGGCCTCTTGGTTCGGGTGCGGCTGGTGCCACAGCACCAAGTTAGAGCCCAAAAACGGGCCCTGACTTATTTCTGGGCCTATACTTCTTGCCATAGAACCCAGTGTTCCATTAGCTTCTTTATGGCCTTATCCACTTGAGATGCTGCTTTTGAGTGTTAATTATACCCATGTGATTTATATCAATTAGTGTTAATTGTATTCAGGCGGTGCATATCAATTGGGGACTCTCTTGTATCCATTTATAAGAGAGCTGATCTAGGGTGTGGTGTAGGTGTAATGTGGATCTTTGTGAATAAAGGCTTGGAAGCAACTAAAGACTTAGTATTCGATCCTTCACCACCAGGCTATCCAGTGTATCACCAGATTCCTCTGCTCTTATATATCACCCAGCCTTCCCTTATTTAAAGCATAATTATTACTTTTTTTTTCCTAATTGTACCACCTCACATTTAGTGACGTTGAATTTCATCTGCCACTTTTTTGCCCATGCCACCATCTTATCAAAATATCCTTGCAGCTTCCTTTGGTCCTAAGAGTTATTTACTATGCCTTTTATTTTATTATCATCTGCAAATTTGGACACGAGTCCCTTTACTCCTATATCCAAATCATCAATGTACATAGTAAACAGAAGGGGTCCCAAAACAGAACCATGTGGAACACCTCTACCCATTTCCAACCACTCTGAGAAACTCCCCTTAACCTGTACTCCCCGTTTCCTTCTAATTATTTTCTCTTCTCTAGATATTTAGTAATTTCATCTTTATTTCAACATTTTCCCTACTACAGAAATTAAACTAACTGATCTGTAATTATCCAGATTAGCTCTGTATCCCTTTTTGAAAATGGATATTACATTGGTCATCCTCCAGTCCACATCCACTCTCAAAAACTCCTCAGGTACAATTTCTAGGGCTTCCGCTATTTCTTCCCTCAGGACCCTTGAATGTATCCCATGAAGATCTGCCGCTTTGTCCTTTAGCTTAACTAATTTCTCTAATACGTTCCTTTTATTTATTATAATGGCCCAGAATTTGCACTGAGCGGCGAACGAATGGCACCCACGGCTAGTTAGATTTAAACTTACACACAAACTTTCCACGGGCTTCTAGGCGCCAACTTGCCGCAATGGGTAGCCGAGTAAAGTGCAGCGTCCTCTCCCGGACATCTGTGAGCTGTGTGAGGGGGGCAAGGAACTGTCTGTCCACTCAACCAATCAGTTTGAAGCATCCTTGACAAGCCACGCGGAGTGAAAACCAGGAAGTGCAAGCTTCAGCTAAAATCAGTTAGAGAAAGCAAAACAAAGAGAGGTTAAGAAATTTGAATTAAAAGACAGAGATAAAGGGCTCAAATTTTGGACGTCCGAGCGGATGCGTTCGTGGCAGGGGGGCTCCGAAAATTGGGGATTCCCGGGGAGGGTCCGAAGCCCAGTTCCAACCCGCCCACTTCCGTGTTCCCCAATGATGCGCATGCACCCCATGCTGCAGGACTCCCGCCGGCAATTAGAGCCAGCGGGATCCCACTTAACTCAAATAACTGGATATTTCAGGTCGTTAGCAGACCTGATTTGTAGGATATTTTAGGAGGGGTGGGATTTTCATCTAAACTGAGAGTGTTTCCCGTACTGGGGGAAATACTCCCAGTTGAAATGGACGTGTTGCAGCCACAGTCTGTGGCAGCTGCAAAGGTCCATTTGACAGGTGGGGGTTGAGACCCTCACTCATTGCAGGAGGCCACTCTGTCACTTTGGACAAAGTTTGGCCTCCACCACCCTCCTCCTAACACTAAAATTCACCAACTTGCAACCTCAACCCCAGTGTGCAGGCACATTTACCTACCTCGCGGACCCCCTCAAATGTACATCTTCCGGATGGGGGCTGCCGTAGCTGCAGTCATGACCTCCTCGGAGGACGAACAGCATCACCAGCCTTGCCGGCCACGCCGTCCACCTCTGACACGTGAAGCTCCACAACACTGTGACACATCCACCTGCACAGCAGGAGGGAGGGCAACCGCATAGAGAGATGCGTCGCAGAAGGCACTACCCTCGCCACAGGGTCCACAGACCGAGGCTCAGCTTCCTGAACCTCTCTGAGCAGCAGTGCACATGGAGGCTCAGAGTCACTCGACATGTAGTTGTGGACATCTGCAGCCTCCTTCATGCCGAGCTGCTCCCAGCTGGCCCGAGCACCATCTTCTTACCTGTCGCTGTCAAAGTCACCACTGCCCTCAACAACTTCTCCTCCGCATCCTTCCAGTGTGTCACCGGGGACATCGCCGGCGTCTCTCAGTCGTCTGCACAAAAGAGCCCTGCAAATACACCTACACCCACTCTGCAGTGACACAATGGGTGGCATCAGTTGTGGGTCTTCATTGTGATCTTCAGGAAAGGGCATTATTACACAAACCAGACAAGATTTGCAAAGACGTGGCAGTAGTGGTGACAATATAATATGTAATGTGAGTTGATCAGAAATTAAATAGAAGTAAAAACCGTGACAAACCCTCAAACATCCTTGTGCATCCCCTTCGTGCTCACGACACGTTTGCCTTAGGCTTCCTACTGCACATATGTGATGCATGCCCTGTGGCTGCAGCACAGGTAGTGGCAGGTTGGGTGAGGCTGACCGTGAAAGAGATGCATCAGAGGGTGAGTATGAGATAGAGCCATGAGATTGTATGAGGATTGGGTTAAATGGTAGTGGTGGGATGAGTACTGGCGAGGTGAGTAAGTGCAGGTAAGATGAGGATGAGGTTTGAGTGGATGTGAGGAGTGATGTGACAGAGTAGTGTTGGCAGTGCAGAAGGAGATGTGGGGTGGGGGCTGTGATGTGGCAGACGGAGTGTAGGGGAATGAGTAAGTGTACTCACTTTGGCTGACCTACTTAGGTCATTGAAACGCCTCCTGCACTGTATGCAGGTGCGTGATATGTTGGTGGTGCTGGTGACCTACTCTGCCACCTCGAGCCAGGCCTTCGTGGTGGCAGAGGCAGGCCACTTCCTCCCGTCCGCCGGGGAGAAGATCTCTGTCCTCCCCCTCCTCCTCACCCCATCCAGTAGGACCTGGAGTGAGGCATCATTAAATCTGGGAGCAGCCTTCCCGCTGGGATGCTCCATGCTGCAATTTTGCCTATTTTCTGCAGCATCAATCAGTGGAGGACTGCCCCTTTAATTAGGGCTCCTCCAGCTGACAGCCTATGATGCGGGTGCGCAGTCCGTCCGCTGCGCAGCTTTCCAGCGCGAAACCCGGAAGCCAAGGTGAGTGCCTTCAATTAGGCTACGATCGCGTGTGGAGCACCCCGAATTCACTGGGCGCGTTACCCCCCGCTGCCAACCCACCTCCCTCCTAATATCAAGCCCAAAAGAGACAGAAAGAAAAAGTTAAATTTTTTTTTAAAATTTAAAATTATTTTTAAATGTTCAACAACAATTAAAATCGGAACAAATGAGATGCCACATTTTTAAAAGTTGATTTTCAGTGCCAGAGAGTTTGTTTGGCAATCATTAAGACTTACCACACTGTTAAAAGTTAGCTTAGACCTAAAAAACTGAGCGTACCCTTTTCTGTATAAATTAGTTAGTTTCCATCTGGGCAGGATAGCAACTTCACACTAGTCCATTCATTCCAACGGGGATCCAGCCGGTGAGCTGTCCTTCCCGCGCAACTTTCGGAGGAGCAGGGCATCTCACAGAGCAACTTCCAGATTTCCACGTTTGCACATGTGCCCTTGCCGGAAGTTGCTCTTCCATTTGCCCTGAAATAACGGTGAGCGTTGTTCAGCTCGCTGTTATTTTTGGAGCAAATTCTGGGCCATAATCTTTCATTTACCTTTTAACCAATTCAAGATTTACCTCGTCCCCAATATCCTTTTCTTTTGTAAACACTGAGGTGGAGCAGTTGTTAAGTAGACCCTGCCAATTTCTGTTTACGCTCTACTAACTCACTGTCCTCTAGAGGGCTCAGCTCACATTTAATCATTCTCTTTTTACTGATATCTTTGTAGAATACTGTTGTTTCCAATATTTTTTTAGATTCCTCATATTCCCTCTTTGCTTTCCTTACTCTCTCTTAACCGCTTTTCATATCTTCTTGTTATTTTTAAATACAAGAAGTCTAAATGGGGTAGAGGAGCAAAGAGATATAGGGGTACAGATACAGAAGTAAGTGTGGAAATTGCAGAGGTACTGGCCATAATCTTCCAATCCTCCTTAGATATTGGGGTGGTGCCAGAGGACTGGAGAATTGCAAATGTCACACCCTTGTTCAAAAAAGGGTGTAAGGATAGACCCGGTAACTACAGGCCAGTCAGTTTAACCTGGAGAAGTTTTTAGAAACAATAATCTGGGACAAAATTAATAGTCACTTGGACAAGTGTGGATTAATCAAGGAAAACCAGTACGCATTTGTTAAAGGCAAATTGTGTTTAACTAACTTGATTGAGTTTTTTGATGAGGTAACAGAGAGGGTTGATGAGGGCAGTGCGGTTAATGTTGTGTCTATGGACTTTCAAAAGGCGTTCGATAAAGTGCCACATAATAGGTTTGTCGGCAAAATTGAAGCTCATGGAATAAAAGGGGCAGTGGCAGCATGGATACAAAATTGGCTAAGCGACAGGAAACAGAGAGTAGTGGTGAACGGTTGTTATTCGGACTGGAGGAAGGTATACAGTGGTGTTCCCCAGGGGTTGGTACTAGGACCACTGCTCTTTTTGAGATATATTAATGACTTGGACTTGGGTGTGCAGGGCACAATTTCCAAATTTGCAGATGACACAAAACTTGGAAGTGTAGTAAACAGTGAGGAGGATAGTGATAGACTTCAAGAGGACATAGACAGGCTGGTGGAATGGGCGCACGCGTGGGAGATGAAATTTAACGCAGAGAAGTGTGAAGTGATACATTTTGACTGGAAGTTATAAATAAACAAATTTCACTTTTTTTGTGCAAAGAAAGCTGCTCTTCTCCAAACGCAGTCTAGTGAGCATACTATAAGTTACAGTTGACAGGAGAGGCAATATAAACTAAACGGTACAAATCTAAAAGGGGTGCAGGAACAGAGAGACCTGGAGGTATATGTGCACAAATCTTTGAAGGTGGCAAGACAGGTTGAGCAAGCGGTTAAAAAAGCATACGGGATCCTGGGCTTTATACATAGAGGCATAGAGTACAAAAACAAGGAAGTTATGTTGAACCTTTATAAAACAATGGTTTGGCCACAACTGGAGTATTGTGTCCAATTCTGGGCACCGCACTTTAGGAAGGATGTGAAGGCATTAGAGAGGGTGCAGTAAAGATTTACTAGAATGTTTTCAGGGATGAGGGACTTCAGTTACGTGGATAGACTGGAGAAGCTGGGGTTGTTTTCCTTAGAGCAGAGAAGGTTAAGAGGAGAACATAAGAACATAAGAAATAGAAACAGGAGTAGGTCATTCGGCCCCTCGAGCCTGCTCTGCCATTCAATAAGATCATGGCTGATCTTCACCTCAACTCCACTTCCCGCCCGATCCCCATATTCCTTGATTCCCTTAGAGTCCAAAAATCTATCGATCTCAGCCTTGAATATACTCAATGACTGAGCATCCACAGCCTTCTAGGGTAGAGAATTCCAAAGATTCACAAGCCTCTGAGTGAAGAAATTTCTCCCCATATCAGTCCGAAATGGTTGACCCACTATGCCCCCCAGTTCTAGACTCTCCCGCCAAGCTAAACAGACTTTTGATAGAAACAAGAGATTTGATAGAACTGTTCAAAATCATGATGGGTTTAGGTATAGTAAATAAAGAGAAACTGTTCCCATTGGTGGAAGGGTCGAGAACCTGAAGACACTGATTTAAGGTGATTGGCAAAAGAACCAAAGGTGACGTGAGGAAAACCTTTTTTACACAGTGAGTAGTCATGATCTGGAATGCGCTGCCAGAAAGGGTGGCAGAAGCAGATTCAATCATGGCTTTCAAAAAGGAATTGGATAAATACTTGATGGGCTAGGAGGAAAAGCGGTGGAATGGGACTAACTGGATTGCTCTTACAAAGAGCTGCACAGGCTCGATGGACTGAATGTCCTCTTTCTGTGCTGTAATCATTCTATGATTCTATGATTCTATATTATAAAAAAAAGCACTGAAGAAGGTGCAAAAAAGATTTACAAGGATGATACCAGAACTGAGAGGTTATACAGGAGAGGTCTATCAGGAAATATTGAATAGGCTGGGGCTATTTTCTTGAAAAGGGAAGACTGAGGGATGACCTCACCCACATTTAATTCATCTATCTGATCTATTCTGTTACTCATAACTTGATTTAGCAATGCCTCTCCCTTTGTCGGCACCTAGTGCTGGTCATATGCTGACACCAATCAAGGGACTTTAATGAGCCGAGTGCATGCCTGGTGTGCAGGCCCTCAGTGCCACAGTGATTTCCCACCACATTATCAAGCGCAATGCACAAAGGTACACAGCAGGCCTCAGCTCCCGATAATATGGGTCGCCTGTATCTCATGCCCATCAACACTACGGGCATTGAGCATTGTATTATCAGCCCCTTAATGCTGACTCTTCTATCATCTCTGTCTTCCGTGATCATCCTGTATTTCTGAATATTGAATTTATTCCCAACTGTTTGAGCAAACCATGTTTCTGCAATCCCAATATATCATAATTTCCTCCTGCTATATATAAGTCCAGCATTTTATTTCAGATGCTTCTTGTAATGAGGTAATGAGAGTTAATTGCGTACTTTACTTTTTACCTTGGATTTTTAAAATCTCTTGATGTTTTAATATTCCTAAATTCACTGTCTGTTTGATCTTATTTTATCCTCCAAGTTTTGCTTTTCTACAGATAATTCTGATTTCTGACCCCTCTATATCTCACTTTAAACATTTCTGCCATCGATATTATTAACTGGTTTCAGGATACAAATCATTTTGCAATTAGTGATTGTTAACTTTAGCAATCTGTTCATCTGCATAACAATGATATGCAGATTGGTGTAGTTCTCCCTTAAAATTCAGTAGAGGGCAGAGTGGAAAAAGTAAGAGTAAATTTCTCAGTAGTCACTGAAAACGACTGCCTGTCTGTGTGCACATGTTACAGCTTTATTCCAGAGGTTGTTTTGCCTCCATGGGATAAGAATTGCTCTGATTGCTGTGTAGTGACATAATAAATGCATTCATGATTTCCTTTGTTTCATATTTCGAGCAAAATGATAAACAAATTATTTTAGAATGTGTTAAACATATATTATAGCAGATAATTTGTGTCTGATAGTTTAATCACTTCTGAATGCTGTTGGGTTTGAATTAAAATCCAGCTGTTCTGGCTGCTTTGCTCCATCATTTTAACTTTAAAGGAAAGATATCGCTTCCAATCTAAAAAGGAAGCACATGAATAACAAACAGAAGAGTTAGCACATGTATTTGTGCCATCACAGAAATATCACGTTGCTGATGACCTATACCTAATCCCATTACCAAATTGATCACTTCAGAAAGTAGATGGGTAAGGGTATATCCCTGATCACTCTAAAGTAGCTTGAAATAGGCCTCACAGTCTTCACAAAACACTCTGAGCTTTGCACTCTGTGCCCAGAGTGAAGATGGATTTAAAGAGTGCAGCTAGTCTACAGAAGATAAGGTAATTCCTTCATAACATAACATTGCCTCACTGAATTTGATAATGATCTTGGTAAGATTTGGTTCCTCTTAAAAAAAAATTCTCAAGATGTCATGAATAACTATTGCCCTTCAAAATGAATTGTAAAGGGATTGGGAAGCAAAAAAGCTACAGTAGGCACTAAGGAAATTGTGCATTGAGGTGGTGCTGGGGGCTGGTTGGGGTTTCAATTACTACAATCCACCAACTGTATTATTGCTTTATGACATTACGAGCATTTGGCCTCTGATTAAAGAGCAACAACGGCTTAACTCTATTGATAAGGGATCTTTGATAGCTTCTATTTTAAAGACAAACTTGTCTCGTAACCTTGTTAACTTGTAGACATATGAATCGTGTTAAATGTCCATTCATTTGGATGAGAGTTGTGTTTTTTTATTTGTTTGATCTGTTGTATGCTGAGATGTTTTTAAAAAAGGGAAATATTCAGTACAACAGAACATTAAGAAAAGTTGCACTCCCCCAGTGACTCAGTAAATAAATGGTATGTGTGGTGTGCTAAAGCAGGTAGTTCCCAAGTCCAATCCCTGGTCTACTGAATTAACTGGTCTCAGCTGTGCATTGCTGGGATGCACTACAGTTGACTTCAGCATCCCTAAGCCAGGAAGGGGAAAATCAGCATGGGTTCCAACTACTGATTGTTATCCAGTATTGAAAATGTGTGAATACAGAGTGAGGACAGGATCAAGCTTGGCTGTGGTGCCGTCCATGATCAAATGGCCTGCCAGCACTTTCTGTCCAGGCTCACTCATGAAGAATGGAAACTTGGACAAGGTACCAGCAGACTGCCGATCCCTGTGGAACTGTGCTTCAAATGAGTGACCACCTTCAGAAGGAGGGAGCAAAACTGCAGGGGAAATTTTTAAAAATCTATGTCTTATCACAGTGCGACATTTGAATTCAAAGTAACTTTCAGTATTTTGTAATGGTAGATGTTACACTAAATGTAGTCCAATGGTTTTTGAAGATCTTGCAAAGCAAAACTAATAGTCATTTAAATGCACTATGTTGCTCGGTAACCTGTCATGGGAAAAGTATTTGATCTATGTGTGATCTTGTGGAAATTACCGTGGTTTTCTCATTACTTTTTGTGTCAATAGCTTTCATTATTCGAGAGAGCATACATATCAAAGTTTTCACATTTGACTGAAACTGGGAAAAGGATGACCCCTGTCCAGTTTCCAGTTCTTAAGACATGCTTCTTTTGGTAGGGCTTAAACCTGCAACAATATATTTTGTGATTTGCTGTACTATGGCATTCCAAACTTTGGACTACTCTTTTTATTTATCAGCAAACCGAAGTGTAACCTTGGTGCAGTTGGTGGTATTCCTGAGTCTGAAGACAGTGGGTTCAAGTTCTAATCCAGGCTTTGTGTACATAACCTAATATCATCCTTCAGTTCTGCATTGTTAGAAGTCTCTTCAGGTGGATATAAAAGATTCCATGACAGTATTTGAAAAGTAATAGGCAGTTCTCCCAGTATCTAAGCCAATGTTTTTCCTTAAACCAATACCACCAAAAACAGATTAACTTCATTTATCTCATTACTTTTTGTGGGATCTTGCTGTGTGCAAAATGGCTGCAGCGTCTATTCACATAACAGCATTCTTTTTTTTTATTTGTTCATGGGATGTGGGCGTCGCTGGCAAGGCCAGCATTTATTGCCCATCCCTAATTGCCCTTGAGAAGGTGGTGGTGAGCCGCCTTCTTGAACCACTGCAGTCGGTGTGGTGAAGGTTCTCCCACAGTGCTGTTAGGTAGGGAGTTCCAGGATTTTGACCCAGCGATGATGAAGAAATGGCGATATATTTTCAAGTCGGGATGGTGTGTGACTTGAAGGGGAACGTGCAGGCCGTGGTGTTCCCATGTGCCTGCTGCCCTTGTCCTTCTAGGTGGTAGAGGTCGCGGGTTCGGGTGGTGCTGTCGAAGAAGTCTTGGCGAGTTGCTGCAGATGGTAAATGGTAAACACTGCAGCCACGGTGCGCCGATGGTGAAGGGAGTGAATGTTTAGGGTGGTGGATGGGGTACCAATCAAGCGGGCTGCCTTGTCAAGGATGGTGTCGAGCTTCTTGAGTGTTGTTGGAGCTGCACTCATCCAGGCAAGTGGAGAGTATTCCATCACACTCCTGACTTGTGCCTTGTAGATGGTGGAAAGGCTTTGGGGAGTCAGGAGGTGAGTCACTCGCCGCAGAATACGCAGCCTCTGACTTGCTCTTGTAGCACTGCACTTCAACATAATTTTTGTATACGAAAATGCGTTGAGGTGTGATAAAGTGGCCTACTCCTGCTGTTATGTTCTTTCTTATTTTCTTATATAAATGCAACTTTTACTATTAGTTTTTAACATATCTAGTGCAATTCCTTCCACTCCTCCTGGTCGCAATGATAAAAAAGGCACCATCTTCATGAAAAATATTTTTATGGAAAGGAAAAGGAGCCATGTATTCTTTTTATTAGAATGTTCTCACCTGAAAATAGCAAATGCCTTTCATTCTGATTTGCACCAGTTGGCCACGTGTTTGTGAACAGTCCAAAAAATGATTTTCCTTTCATTATATTAGCTTTCAGTGAAGGTTACTTTGGTGAGAAAGTTTCATCAGAAAATATTTCTCGATGTAATTAGTCACCTAACCTTCATTGGTGGTCTGTAGAGCACCTTATTAAACCGTTTCAACTGTCACTCCAGCTGTTGCTTTTGATGAATCAATATTACACTTCTTCAATTTTTGATAAGAGCAAATATCTTCATGTTTCTTTAGTCATTTTTTCAAGCATAATGATCTCTTCTGCCACACTTTCAATTACATGCCTTGGATTACATACAATCGTCTTCTCTTAGTTTTATAGAATCATAGAAATTTATGACACAGAAGAAGGCCATTCGGCCCATCATGTCTGTGCTGACTGAAAAAGAGCTATCCAGCCGAATCTCACTTTACAGCTCTTGGTCCGCAGCCTTGTAGGTTGCGACACTTCAAGTGCACATCCAAGTATTTTTTAAGTGTGATGAGGGTTTCTGCCCCGACCAGCTTTCAGGCAGAGAGTTCTAGACCCCCACCACCCTCTGGGTGAAAAAATTTCTCCTCAGCTCCCCTCTAATCCTTCTACCAATTACTTTAAATCTACGGCCCTGGTTATTGACCTCTCTACTAAGGGAAATCGTTCCTTCCTATCCACTCTATCTAGGCCCCTCATAATTTTATATACCTCAAGTAAATCACCCCTCAGCCTCCTCCGTTCCAAAGAAAACAACCCCATCCTATCCAATCTTTACTCATAGCTAAAATTCTCCAGACCTTGCAACATCCTCATAAATTTCCTCTGTACCCTCTCTAGGGCCAATTTTGTTTCCAGTTTGTTTCTTTTTTGGCTTTTCAGCCGGATTAAGCTCTAGAATGTTGTTCATTTCCCATCATTTTTTATTGGTTCTACTTTTTTTCTGATCAGTTCCGTTCTTGTTAGTGCTTTCTGTTTGCCCTATAAGTTCTCATTTTGTTGAATCGCATTTTGCATTCATTGCTATTGGTTTTGATCAGTGGAGCAAACCTTCGTATCCCAGCTGAAAAATTTTGTTTTTCAACTTGCTATTGTTTAGTTTATCAAATTGTGGCTTCTTAGCCTCCTTCAATATTTCTTAGCTGCCCTTGACATCAAGGCAGCATTTGACCGAGTGGGCACCACGGAGCCCAAGTAAAATTGAAGTCAATGGGAATCAGGGGGAAAACTCACCAGAGGCTGGAGTCATACCTAGCACAAAGGAAGATGGTAGTGGTTGTTAGAGGCCAATCATCTCAGCCCCAGGACATTGCTGCAGGAGTTCCCCAGGGCAGTGTCCTAGGCCAAACCATCTTCAGCTGCTTCATCAATGACCTTCCCTCCATCATAAGGTCAGAAATGAGGATGTTCGCTGATGATTGCACAGTGTTCAGTTCCATTCGCAACCCCTCAGATAATGAAGCAGTCCGTGCCCGCATGCAGCAAGACCTGGACAACATCCAGGCTTGGATTGATAAGTGGCAAGTAACATTCACGCCAGACAAGTGCCAGGCAATGACCATCTCCAACAAGAGAGAATCTAACCACCTCTCCTTGACATTCAACGGCATTACCATCGCCGAATCCCCCACCATCAACATCCTAGGGGTCACCATTGACCAGAAACTTAACTGGACCAGCCATATAAATGCTGTGGGTACAAGAGCAAATCAGAGGCTGGGTATTCTGCAGTGAGTGACTCACCTCCTGACTCCCCAAAGCCTTTCCACCATCTACAAGGCACAAGTCAGGAGTGTGATGGAATACTCTTCACTTGCCTGGATGAGTGCAGCTCCAACAACACTCAAGAAGCTCGACAGCATCCAGGACAAAGCAGCCCGCTTGATTGGCACCCCATCCACCACCCTAAACATTCACTCCCTTCACCACCGGTGCACTGTGGCTGCAGTGTGTACCATCCACAGGATGCACTGCAGCAACTCACCAAGACTTCTTCGACAGCACCTCCCAAACCTGCGACCTCTACCACCTAGAAGGACAAGAGCAGCAGGCACATGGGAACACCACCACCTGCATGTTCCCCTCCAAGTCACACACCATCCCGATTTGGAAATATATCGCTGTTCCTTCATCATCGCTGGGTCAAAATCCTGGAACTCCCTTCCTGACAGCACTGTGGGAGAACCTTCACCACACGGACTGCAGCGGTTCAAGAAGGCGGCTCACCACCACCTTCTCAAGGGCAATTAGGGATGGGCAATAAATGCTGGCCTTGCCAGCAACGCCCAGATCCCATGAACGAATAAAAAAAAAAAATTATTTCAAATCAGCGGACTGCAATTGTTTTCTTTTATTCTGCTTATTCCATCTCGTCCCATAGCTATTTTTGCTTCATATGTGACCCTGTTTATTTTATATTCAATATTCTTCTGTTATCAGTTTTACACCTTTATTGTGTTTTCTCAACTCTAGGCTGAAACATTTTATAAACTGTCTTTTCCCCTTCTTTTGTAGCTCTATTAGTTTGGGCACAGAAGGCATTTTGCAATGTCTTGTGGTAAATTGCACAATTATTTTTTTATTGATATAGCGACATTTACTCACACTCTTCAATATAATTCTTCAAAGGATTAGATCCACTCCTGTCAGATCCATCGGTTTTTAAGAATGTAATTCTATTATCTATAATCTCCATAAATTGCACCTCACCTTTGGTTATCACATTTTACTGATGTGCCAAGCCATCTACTGGTAATAATCCATTTCTCACATTACTTGAACGAGTTGTCAGCCACACAACAAATCCATTGTCTGCATTATTAAATTTAAATTCATTTGAACAATCAGAAAATTGTGGGCAGTACGCACCTATGTTTTTAACTTGCACTGCTGGTAGGTAGGCTCCTAAAATTATTCCCCTTGTGTTCCATGTTAAAGTAAATATTAGAATTTTGGTGCTATGATGCAAAACCAAAGGCAAGCTTTGACTTGCAAGTGTTTACTTCCTTGATGTTTGACCTGGATAATCGAATATTTAGATATAGCCAAGTTGCTGGTTCACATTGCAACCCACTCCCCCAGTAATATGAATGCATAAAAGATTGCTTACATTTACTTGGATACCAAAGCTCAGATTTTCCTACCTGTACCGTTCGATTTTCTAGTGGTGTTGCAGTGACTGGATGTGGAAAATGGGCTGCTTGCTGGAAATGTGGCTGATTTGTGCCCCAACACATTTCCCCATGGTTGAGACCAGCAGCAGTAGAAGTGCTGCCTCAAACAGTCACGTGCTTTATTTTAATATTAATTTGGGAATGTGCTGGTCCTGCACGCCATTTGCTGCCGTCCTAGTAGAGGACCAGAAATGTGGGAACTCTCAAAGTGCTTCACAGTCAATGAATTATTTTTGAAGTGTAGTCTCTGTGGTTTTGTCAGCAAATGCAGCAGCCAATTTGCACACAGCAAGGTCCCACAAGCAACAATGAGATAAATGACCAGACAATCTGTATTGGTGGTGTTGGTTAAAGAAGAAATGTTGGCCAGCACACTGGGGATACTCCTCTGCTGTTTTTCTTGCCTGCCGCCTTGTTATTCCCACCAGGTTCAGACAGGAGTCCGCACTGCAACATGATAGAAGCCCAGCAGTTAAAATCGGTCGGGCCTTGATTCATTGCCAACTTCCGGGTGCACCACCTGCTTTGGGGCCCCCCCACACATCAATCCTGTCCTGAGTTAAAATCAACCTCCGAGTCCCTTTAAACTGATTTCCATATAGATCACTACCTAGCAACCCTGAACGCCCAGTTGATATGGTAGGATAAAGGAAACAGCATGAAATTGGGAGAAGTGATGGACAATTGAACTTATGGGGTTAGATTTTCAACTTGCTGCCTGGCATTGCAGATTGGCTGCCCGTTATAGAAACTGCCCAATTTTCATTTCCATTCATTTCAATTTATACCTTGCAACATGTTGAAATACTGCCCCATCATGTCAGTATGCATTAACTTACATGCATCCGCCTACAAACTGGGGGTGTTTCCTGTACCAATTTAAACCCACGATGACGGCATCGCTGCAACAGCCTCAGTACTCAACACCAACAACAGCCAATCTCCAGACGCCATCCTACAACTCATCCGCTTCATCCTGGATCACAATGCCTTCACCTTCGACAACCAGTTCTTTACCCAAACACACGGAACAGCCATGGGGACCAAATTCGCACCCCAATACACCAACATTTTCATGCACAAGTTCGAGCAGGACTTCTTCACTGCACAGGACCTCCAACCAACACTATACACCAGATACATCGACGACATTTTCTTCCTATGGACCCATGGCGAAGAATCACTGAAGAGACTACACGATAACATCAACAAGTTCCATCCCACCATCAAGCTCACCATGGACTACTCCTCAGAATCGGTTTCTTTCTTGGACACACGAATCTCCATCAAAGACGGGCACCTCAGCACCTCACTCTACCGCAAGCCCACGGACAACCTCACAATGCTCCACTTTTCCAGCTCCCACCCTAACCACATCAAAGAGGCCATCCCCTATGGACAGGCCCTGCGAATACACAGGATCTGCTCAGACGAGGAGGAACGCGATGGACACCTACAGACGCTGAAAGACGCCCTCATAAGAATGGGATATGACGCTCGACTCGTCGATCAACAGTTCCGACGGGCCACAGCGAAAAATCGCATAGACCTCCTCAGAAGACTAACACGGGACGCAACCAACAGAGTACCCTTCGTCGTCCAGTACTTCCCTGGAGCGGAGAAACTACGCCATGTTCTCCGCAGCCTTCAACATGTCATCGATGACGCCGAACACCTCGCTAAGGCCATCCCCACACCTCCACTATTCGCCTTCAAACAGCCACCCAACCTCAAACAGACCATCGTTCGCAGCAAATTACCCAGCTTTCAGGAGAACAGCATCCACGACACCACACAACCCTGCCACGGCAACCTCTGCAAGACATGCCAGATCATCGACACAGACACCACCATCACACGAGAGGACACCACCCACCAGGTACATGGTTCATACTCCTGTGACTCAGCCAACGTTGTCTACCTCATACGTTGCAGGAAAGGATGCTCCGGAGCATGGTACATTGGCGAGACCATGCAGACACTGCGACAACGAATGAACGGACACCGCGCAACAATCGCCAGACAGGAGGGTTCCCTCCCAGTCGGGGAACACTTCAGCAGTCAAGGACATTCAGCCACCGATCTTCGGGTAAGCGTTCTCCAAGGCGGCTTTCGAGACACACGACAACGCAAAATTGTCGAACAGAAATTGATAGCCAAGTTCCGCACCCATGAGGACGGCCTCAACCGGGATCTTGGGTTCATGTCACGCTACACGTAACCCCACCAGCAGGGGAAAAAAAAGTTAGCTGTTTTGAACACAACGGGTCATTCTCTGTCTTTCTCTTCCTTTCGGATGTTTCTCTCCCTCTCTCTCTCTCTGTTTTGTGTTCTGGCCGTTTGTGTATTCGGTGGTCCTGTAGGTAACATCACTCAGTCTGAACACTTTGATTGCCTTGACAATGGGCAGTTGGAAAGATTATCTGTAATCACCAGGTATTGTTCTCTGACTATAAATGCGATAACCTTCCATGGAATCCCACACTCGCTCACCTGACGAAGGAGAAAGCCTCCGAAAGCTTGTGATTTTCAAATAAAACAGTTGGACTATAACCTGGTGTTGTAAGATTCCTTACATTTGTCAACCCCAGTCCATCACCGGCATCTCCACATCAATTTAAATCCTGATTGGTGAATCAAAAAGGAACTAAAATATGCAGTGATGGGCGACTTTACACCCAATGTTCCAATTGGGAAAGGTTTATTATGCCCAAAAATCGGACTTTCCCTGGAAAATCTAGGCGAATAAGTCTAATTGCAGTACCTCCACCAGTGCCTTGGCTGAGACAAGCTAACTCAGCACAGGCCAGGAATGGGGCCTGGGAACCTCCAGGTCTTTAAGCGTCACTATCACATCATGTGATGCATTTTGTTTTTTTTTTACCAAGCATTGTTTGTTTTATCCGAAATAATGGTGCACTCTGAGACAACTGTCAGAGTTTTGATTTATTCACACTCAGATTGGTTACCTGACATGACTAAAAACTCCAGTGAACATGTTGTAAAATAATGTTATATAAGAAAAGACACTTCACCTTTGAGAAAACAAATTGGGTGGAAAATCATAAGTTATAAGTGCTTGTACATTACAAATCATTTTAAATATTAACTCTTTAATGCTGTGTTGATTGGAGCAAAATCAAATGTGTTTTTGTACCCTTCGTATTTCCCCCTGCCAAAACAACTGAAACCAACTGAGTTTCTATTGAAAACACTAAAAGATGTGGAATATATAAAATGTTTGCAATTATATAAAAATTATCTTGCACGCACAAACAAATTGGTTTCCTTACTCAGTTTTTGGTGAGGATGGTGCCACGATAAGAACAACTTGCATTTATATAACACTTTTAACATAGTAAAACAAGCAAAGTGTCTTGCAAGACAATACGTTTATAAACAAAGGAAGGCTTAGTGAAGTTGTAGTGAGGCTATTGTTTCACTGATTGCTTCAGGGGCTACATGTGAATTTTCCTTACCCTCATTTTAATAAAACTAAGCTGGATATATGTAACTATGTCATAAGTTTTTGCTGCAGAGGATGTAGATTCTTTCTATGCCAGCCAATACGATGACATACCAGCTGTTCCAGGAAATGAGGCTGTCTGAAAACAAAGCAACAACTCCCCTTCAACACCCTGTAATGGCTTCTATGAATGTTTGCCTTACAAGATTTGAATTTTGGAGACTTTTGGATCGATCCACTGTTTAATCTCGGTTACACAGGCTCTTTTGCGGCTGTATTTCAAAAAATCACTGTAATAACACTATAAGATATGTGTAATTATATAAAAATTATCTTGCACTGTGAGAGTGATTGCCCTTGACATCAAGTGGCACCAAGCTGCCCTAGTAAAATTGAAGTCAATGGGAATCAGGGGGAAAACTCTCCAGTGGCTGGAGTCATACCTAGCACAAAGGAAGATGGTAGTGGTTGTTGGAGGCCAATCATCCCAGCCCCAGTACATTGCTGCAGGAGTTCCTAAGGGCAGTGTCCTAGGTCCAACCATCTTCAGCTGCTTCATCAATGACCTTCCCTCCATCATAAGGTCAGAAATGGGGATGTTCGCTGACGATTGCACAGTGTTCAATCCCATTCGCAACCCCTCAGATATGAAGCAGTCCGTGCCCGCATGCAGCAAGACCTGGACAACATCCAGGCTTGGGCTGATAAGCGGCAAGTAACATTCGCGCCAGACGAGTGCCAGGCAATGACCATCTCCAACAAGAGAGAATCTAACCACCTCCCCTTGACATTCAGCAGCATTACCATTGCCGAATCCCCCACCATCAACATCCTAGGGGTCACCATTGACCAGAAACTTAACTGGACAAGCCATATAAATACTGTGGCTACAAGAGCAAGTCAGAGGCTGGGTATTCTGCGGCGAGTGACTCACCTCCTGACTCCCCAAAGCCTTTCCACCATCTACAAGGCACAAGTCAGGAGTGTGATGGAATACTCTCCACTTGTCTGGATGAGTGCAGCTCCAACAACACTCAAGAAGCTCGACACCATCCAGGACAAAGCAGCCCGTTTGATTGGCACCCCATCCACCACCCTAAACATTCACTCCCTCCACCACCGGCGCACTGTGGCTGCAGTGTGTACCATCCACAGAGTGCACTGGAGCAACTCACCAAGGCTTCTTCGACAGCACCTCCCAAACCTGCGACCTCTACCACTTAGAAGGACGAGGGCAGCAAGCACATGGGATCAACACCACCTGCATGTTCCCCTCCAAGTCACACACCATCCTGACTTGGAAATATATCGCCATTCCTTCATCGTCGCTGGGTCAAAATCCTGGAACTCCCTTCCTAACAGCACTGTGGGAGAACCTTCACCACACGGACTGCAGCAGTTCAAGGTGGCGGCTCACCACCACCTCCTTAAGGGCAATTAGGGATGGGCAATAAATGCCGGCCTCGCCAGCGACGCCCACATCCCATGAACGAATAAACAAAAAAAAACACTTTGATAGAATATTTTGCTGCAGCAAAAATATTTAAACTGGTTGCTGTAATACTTGTTTTACAATACAAAAACGACAGAGGCTGTGATAGGAAAATAAATCTACTAAGATTACAATTTCATTGGGCACAATTTTAATATGCCAGCAGGAAGAGTCCGGGGTGGGGGGTGATTTGTGGGCGCCAAACCGGGAAGGGATGTGGGCAGGTTCAATCGCAACCCTAATGAGGCCAATCAAAGCCTCTTCCGGAGGTTTCGTGTACGGCAGCCAGCCTGAATGACAGGCAGTTAGGATAGAAATGCAGGGGGGTGGGGGGGGGGGAAACAAAGATTAGAGTGGAGACATCGGACATCGGAATCATAGGGCAGACATCGGACATCGGGATCAGAGGGCCGACATCGGACATCGGGATCAGAGGGCCGACATCGGACATCGGGATCAGAGAGCAGATATCGAACATCGGGATCAAAGGGCAGACATCGGGATCAGAGGCCGGACATCGGACATCGGGATCAGAGAGCAGATATCGAACATCGGGATCAAAGGGCAGACATCGGGAGCAGAGGCCAGACATCGGACATCGGGATCAGAGGGCGGACATCGGGATCAGAGAGCCGACATCGGACATCGGGATCAGAGAGCAGATATCGAACATCGGGATCAAAGGGCAGACATCGGGAGCAGAGGCCAGACATCGGACATCGGGATCAGAGGGCGGACATCGGGATCAGAGAGCCGACATCGGACATCGGGATCAGAGAGCAGATATCGAACATCGGGATCAAAGGGCAGACATCGGGATCAGAGGCCGGACATCGGACATCGGGATCAGAGAGCAGATATCGAACATCGGGATCAAAGGGCAGACATCGGGATCAGAGGCCGGACATCGGACATCGGGATCAGAGGTCGGACATTGGACATCGGGATCAGAGAGCAGATATCGAACATCGGGATCAAAGGGCAGACATCGGGATCAGAGGCCGGACATCGGACATCGGGATCAGAGGCCAGACATCGGACATCGGGATCAGAGAGCAGATATCGAACATCGGGATCAAAGGGCAGACATCGGGATCAGAGGCCGGACATCGGACATCGGGATCAGAGGTCGGACATTGGACATCGGGATCAGAGAGCAGATATTGAACATCGGGATCAAAGGGCAGACATCGGGAGCAGAGGCCAGACATCGGACATCGGGATCAAAGGGCAGACATCGGGATCAGAGGCCGGACATCGGACATAGGGATCAGAGAGCAGATATCGAACAACGGGATCAAAGGGCAGACATCGGGATCAGAGGCCGGACATCGGACATCGGGATCAGAGGCCAGACATCGGACATCGGGATCAGAGAGCAGATATCGAACATCGGGATCAAAGGGCAGACATCGGGATCAGAGGCCGGACATCGGACATCGGGATCAGAGGTCGGACATTGGACATCGGGATCAGAGAGCAGATATTGAACATCGGGATCAAAGGGCAGACATCGGGAGCAGAGGCCAGACATCGGACATCGGGATCAAAGGGCAGACATCGGGATCAGAGGCCGGACATCGGACATAGGGATCAGAGAGCAGATATCGAACAACGGGATCAAAGGGCAGACATCGGGATCAGAGGCCGGACATCGGACATCGGGATCAGAGGTCGTTAATCGGGATCAGAGAGCAGATATCGAACATCGGGATCAAAGGGCAGACATCGGGATCAGAGGCCGGACATCGGACATCGGGATCAGAGGTCGGACATCGGACATCGGGATCAGAGGTCGGACATTGGACATCGGGATCAGAGAGCAGATATCGAACATCGGGATCAAAGGGCAGACATCGGGATCAGAGGCCGGACATCGGACATCGGGATCAGAGAGCAGATATCGAACAATGGGATCAGAGGGCGGACATCGGACATCGGGATCAAAGGGCAGACATTGGACATCGGGATCAGAGGGCGGTCATCGGACATCGGGATCAGGGGGCGGACATCGGACATCGGGATCAGGGGGCGGACATCGGACATCGGGATCAGGGGGCGGACATCGGACATCGGGATCAGGGGGCGGACATCGGACATCGGGATCAGGGGGCGGACATCGGACATCGGGATCAGGGGGCGGACATCGGACATCGGGATCAGGGGGCGGACATCGGACATCGGGATCAGGGAGCAGACATCGGACATCGGGATCAGAGTGGGAGGATGGGGGGTCCAGGCAATATTGTTTTTTAAGGTATGTTTGTTTATGTTTTTACAATGGGAAATGTAATTTTATTTATTTTATTTTTCACTGATCCGCCCTGCCCGTCTGGTTTCACCAGGTGTGAATCGGAAGCCGTGGGAAAGCCGCCCAGGTAATGTTAAAATCTTTTTAATTATCCAATACATAAAAAATAAACTACCTTAAGTACCTCAATGAGGTACATTTGCTCCTTTAATTATCAGCCCGCCGGATTTAAGTGGGGGCGGGACTTCCTGGTGACTGCTGTACGCACGCACACAGATTTGCCTGAGTCTCATTCAAAAATATGCAGGTTCCAACCGGGATGTCTGCCTGCTCCCAAAAACAGCGATTTTGATTGCCCCCCCAGTCCCCAACCCACCTGTTTTTCCTTTTTAAAATCGTGCCCATTGTGTCGTGATGATATGATCGGGTACCGAGTACAATTGTAATAACCTCTCCTTTGAGTGTTCTGGTTATAGGTGGCTCCTGTGCTTTGATTAGACACTTCAGCCTGCAACTGAGACGTTTAATCAGCACACCAACAATTTATTGTCTCCTACCTTTATGGCACACAAATGTTTAGTGTTGAATATTTCTTTTAATAATTCAATATACACCAGACCGTGTAAGGCTCTGGTCAGGCATCACCTGGAGCACTACGTCCCGTTCTGCTTGCCAAGACACAAGGGTGACATTCAAGCACTAGAGACAGCGCAGAGAAGAGCCGTGAGGCAGATCCCTGGTGTCAAAGGTCTGAGCTATAAGCAAAGACTGGAGATACTCAAGCCTAGAAATTCAGGACCTCCCCCGTGCATAGCACGTACCCAGAGCACGAATGGAGAGATCCAAGGAGCCCCGGATGTTGACTCTCAGATCTGATGACGGGGTTGCAGGAGGAGCCCGAGGAAGAGGAGGGCACAAAAATCGGATTGTTGCTAATACCGCTGCGGCCCACAGATGAGTGATCGCGGGACTCGAGAGGGGGATCGCGGGACTCAAGAGGGGGATCGCGGGACTCGGGGGGAGGGATCGCAGGACTTGTGGGGGGGGGGGGGATCGCAGGACTCGGGGGATCACGGGACTCAGGAAGGGGGATCGCAGGACTCAGGAAGGGGGGTCGCGGGACTCAGGAGGGGAGATCACAGGACTCGGGAGGGGAGATCACGGGACTCGGAAGGGATTGCGGGACTCGGGAGGGGGGATCGCGGGACTTGGGAGGGGGGATCGCGGGACTCGGGAGGGGGGATCGCGGGACTCGGGAGGGGGGATCGCGGGACATGGGAGGGGGGATCGCGGGTCTCGGAGCGGATCGTGGGTCTCGGGGGAGGGATCAAGGGACTTGGGGGGGATTGCGGGACTTGGGGGGAATCGTGGGGCTTGGGGAATCTCGGGACTTGAGGTGGAATCGTGGGACTTGGGGGGGGGTATCGCGGGTCTTGGAGGGAAATCATGGGACTCGAGGAGGGGGATCACGGGACCCAGAGGGGTGGCGGGACTCGGGGAGGGGGGGGGGGATCGTGGGACTCGGTGGGGGAATCGTGGGAGTCGGGGGGGAATCATGGGACTCGAGGGGATTGTGGGACATGGAGGGGTGGTGGGAGTCGGGGGGGAATCATGGGATTCGGGGGGGATCGTGGGACACGGAGGGGTGGTGGGACTCGGTGGGGGGGGGTGGTGGGGGAAGTCATCGGACTCGGGGGAATCGTGGGACACGGAGGGGTGGTGGGACTAGGGGGGATTGCAGGACTCGGGGGAGGGGTTCACAGGACTCGGGGGGGGGGGGGGTTTGCAGGATTCTGGAGGGGGGTCACTGGACTCGGGATAGGGGGGAAATCGGTAGCCTGAAGGGTAGCGGCAGCCAATAGCGGCCTGTGGGGCCGGGGTCTGGGTCGGCTATCAGGTGGAGGGAGACTAGGGGTTGGGGATCTCAGGGCCAGGGGGCCAGGAGCGGCACCAATCAGGAGGGTCCTTTAATGTGGGGTCAGGAGGAGCTCTCCTTCTCCTCCCGACTCTACATTCAGAGGTAAGTAATTTACCTTTTTTGTTGACAGTCGTTGTGTCGGGTTGGTTTCCCCAAGTGCAGCCTGCGATGGGGCAAACCAATCTTGCAGCAGAGAACTCAAGCAGGCTTTAGGCCCTTTATTTGAATATGCAAAAGACCTAACACTTGCTTCAAGCGTGGGTAAAGGACGCCTCTTGTTTGTCTTTACTTCCTGCCTGCCATTTTGGGGACTTAGGAGATCACCTAGCGCCATGCGGCCCAATTTCTAGGCTTCAGGCTTTTCGTCTTGGAAAGAAGGCATCTGAGGTGATCTCATAGAGGTAAATAAGATAGGGGAATAGAAAAAGGTTAATCCAGAATGTTACTTTAAATTAAATTTTAAGAGTAGGACAAGAGAACACAAGTTCAAACTAGAAAAAGGACTGAAGTCAGGAAATTCTTCTTTACACAAAGAGTGATCACTGTATGAAATAGACTTCCAAGAAGAGTATTGTAGACGACAACCCTGCAATCATTTAAGAAATTACTGGTTGCTGAAATGGGGGGACTTTAGTATCTCTCTGGATGGATGAATTAAGATGAGATGTATGGCATCTCCTTCTGTAATTACCTTGTGATTTCCTAATTTAACACAGCAGATATGTTGTAATATATTTCACTGTATGTTTGTTACAGTTGGATTAACCCCTTCACTGGCCAGTCCCTCTGATACAGAACTCTTTGTACCAAACTGGGGACAGTTTTCAAAGAGCTGCCAGTTTGCAAATGAATTGTGATTGCAATGTATTTTCATTAAGGATCGGTATTTCCAACACTTGCAGCAGAAGGTTCACAACTTTTTTCTAGGGATGCTCAGTCATAAATTCATCACGCCCCGATATGTTATTTTGCACCAAGAAACCACACAAATCACAGACGGAAGGAAATAGGAGGGAAAATATAGATTGGTGCGACAGAGTAATAAATCATTAGTGACTTTTATCATTCAAATCTGCAGGCACATTCATTAAATACTGCAAATGAGCAAAGACTATATGGTTACATAAATTGAGGGTTGATCTTTGATGGAGCAAACAGCCTTCTCATTCCTGGGTTTTCTTATATGTTCTCAATACATACAGTGTGCACTGAGATTGTACAATATATGGAAATTTATTGTCGTATATCATACTTCGAACTAAAGCACAGTAGTAGGACAACAGAACATATTTTCAAATTAGTAAAAGGCAAATTTAGGTCTGAGGTCAGGCCTTCTTAACACAAGGAATGACTATAAACTGGATTTCTGGGTAGGGTAGAGGAGGCAAAAACCTTGGAATTATTTAAGTAACAGTTGGATGCCATGATGGACTATAGAATCTTCTGAATGGATGAGCTAAGATGGGCCAAAAGGCCTTCCTTGTCCATTTCTGTCTTGTGCTACCGCTGTGCTAAGAGTAGAGATATTAGTATAAGAGTTCACTGAGGAAAATGATGCAGATCTGTATGCATTCAAAGTGAAAGGATTTTGCATCCCAACAACCCATGGCATTGATAAGAGCAGAAATATGTTTTTCCCTAATTTGAAAATGTTATCACTTCTGCTAACAATCAGAGCAGATGTTAACCCTTCATCTCTAAGGGGCCACTGACGAGCTTATTGAGTGGTTAGCAATCCTTTCCTGTTTGGACAGAGAAAAGTGTAAACAATTTTACAACACCAAGTTATAGTCCAGCAATTTTATTTTAAATTCACAAGCTTTCGGAGATTCTCTCCTTCCTCAGGTAAATGGAAGAGCAGAGATTGACCGGGTAAAAAACACAGCAGAGATTGACCGGGTAATGTCTACAACATAACTCCATCAAACTTAAGTTCTAACGAATGGCCTCCAGTGTTGGGTGTTAAATAAGCAAGTAACATTTTTTTTTCAAACTTGCACCCACCTCCAAAATATACAATGGAAGCAGAAAGGAGGAAGGAAAAGATTTTAAATTTTTAAAAGTTTGCAAAGATTTAAACAGGAGAAGTGAACCCTATTAGTTGGAATAAAGCAGCATTAAAGTTAAAATAATAAAAAGTGAAAATGCATAGGGGAGAAGCAAGAACTAAAGGTAAAAAGGAACAACAGAGTCAATATAAGTGTGTTTCATTTTATTTAATTTAAAATTAGGGAGGATTTTCCTCTTCATTGCACCTGGGGAATGCTTAGTTCCCAGGTGCAATTAAAAGGAAAAAGGGTGGAGAGCTGTCGTGTTGGGTCTCCACCGCCCTCCCTCCCCCTCCCCCCTGCTGCACTATCCTGGAATTTCCTAGGGCTTTCCAAAGGTAGGTCACCGGGCCTCCAGGTACAAGGCACAGTGTTGTAATGCTAATGCAGCGAGCAGAGGGCCGCCTGGAGAAACCTGGTGGTAGAGTTTGCACAAGAGAGTCTGTGGGGTCCGGAGGACAGCCCGAAGTTCGTAAAGGAGTAATCTGAAATGATTTTGACAGTAATTTTCTCCCCCCGTGATCTTCAGGCCTGGGGCCTTCTCTCTATCGCTCTCCAGTGGTAGCCAGATGTCCCGGATGCCTCTCAGGCCTGCAGCTCTGCTCCTGTTTCCTGTCTACTTTCCACTGCAAGGCCCAGCCAGGGGCCACACCTGCCTTGGGAACGGGACCAGATCAGACAAATGACCCAGGACGAGAAATTTGAGAGCACTTCTCCTCTGACAGATGTGGTGTACCTCAGGTTCGTGGTGCCTGCTGGGTGCCCAGCAGGGGGGCCCTAGAGGAACATCTACCCCATCGCCTTCTTAGTGTTTGTTTTAGTATTTTTTAAAATCAAACATTGATGAAGCCACCTAAAATGCATCTAGTACTGTATAATATGGCGAGTTGCAGTGATTAATATTGAGTGTAGATTATCATTAGAGGAAGTGACTAGTTTGCAGCAAGTGATTGGTTATCACTGGTACTCCGAAACTAGTAGATATTTTTTACCATCTTTGGGACTTCTTATGCAAAATGTCTGGCACGGACACGATGGGCCAAATGGCCTCCTTCTGTGCTGTAACTTTCTATGATTCTATATCACTGTATACAGTATTTGTATCAGTGTGGAAACTCCTAGGATTTGTTGCAGGATGTCTTTTCATGACAAATCGTTTGCCCTAATTATGGTAACATAATACAATCAATAATAAGTATTGCAGTATCATAATCCAGACAATATAATGCACCAGTTACCATTACTTTCACTGTTCATACCAATGATGCTTCCCAGTGAAAATAGAAATAACATTATATATTTTATATATAAAATAAATTAAAGTATCACTAATGGGGGTCATTTTGACTTTGTGTGATAGTGTAAAACAGGCGATAGCGAATCAGCAGCTCGTTTTACATCTCTTACCACAGCCTACACTATTATTATGCCAGAAACATCCCAGCTCTTGTGACCTTGTTTGTGCTCAGTCTGCGCCCAAGTTTCCAATATGCGCTCCCAGTCTAATTCCCTGGTCTAGTTGCAGAATCTTTCCCTGATAGGAGTGCAAAGTCAGAAATTGACACCTTATAAATCCACCACAGAAAGTAAAGGAGAGAAAAAAACAAAAGTGGTGATTTTACAAATTTGTACATATTTGTAAATTCAGCCCTATATTTCAATATCATATAAATAACTGAGGAAAAAAAAGTTTTAGGGAGAGAAGAGGAAAGAATAAACAAATAAAACTACTTGCATCTTAAGAAATATTTCTTCAGAGAGAGGGCAGAATATATATTTTAAAAATTTAAGTAGCTGAGAATGAGTTTTTGGGGAAGAAAGGTCCAAGTTATTTTCTTTTTAAGCAAGTTTTTTTAAAGTGATAGGTCAGGTGCAACCTTTGGAACACTGGGCCGGATCCACGTGGTACAACCATTAAGTGGGCCAGATAAGACAAAAAAAATCAACCCCCTCCCCCCCACCTCCGCTAAATATGCAAGCCTCCCTACACTAAAAATCCAAGCTCACCATACACTAAAAATCTACCCCTCCCCTGCCTCCCCTACCCCTCCCCACAAAAGACTACACCTCACTTTCCTTTCTGCTTTTGCTGGCTTGGTATATTCTGCTCCCTTGCATCTTCTGCCTGGCCAGACACCACTGTCTGCTGCCTGCTGTTCTTGTGCTGCCATCTCTGCTGCACTGTGGTGGTGCTGTTGCTGCTGTGGCAGCTACAACTGTGGTTGATATGTCCACTGTAAGTTCCTCCTGTACTCAAGTAATACTGGGAGCTCGCTAAGGGTGGCTCAGGGTTTATTATCCTTTTCACATTTTTTATATCAGATATTCTAGAATTTGTAGCAGTCAATTCTGATTGTTGTGTGGATTTCGGTGTCATTCAATTGACCTCTGTGATTGAATGTTGCTAAAGTCTGCCACCTACTGCAGACCCACAGACAGTGCAGTATTATAAATGTACCTGGGTGGGTTCTCTCCCTCTTTCCCTATCAACAGTAACCAATGATGGATTGGTCTTTATCTTGTGCAGGTACTTCTACCAAAGTATTTCTTCCATTGTTTGGAGTTCACTGATATTTTGCAGGTAGGTTGAGCAGATAAAGCATGGGAGGCGATTTATTGTCTTTATTTATTGAATCTGGATTGTTTGTAGCCTTTTAATCTGTGGCTGACTTGATGTGCATCAGGCTGGATGGCTATGTTCCAGAATTGGCCAGATGTAGGCATTGTACAGTCTGAGGAAAGTTCTGGGGCTGACTCAGTGCTTTTTTTCTACAGAGGACATGTAATTGGCCCAGCCCAGCTGATGCCCTGACATCGATTGGCCATGTCCAAGTCATTTTCCTCTGGAAAGTAGTGCCCGGGAACTTTTGCTCTCTGCTGCTCTTAATTGGTTTTGACAGCAGCTTAATCTTCACATCCTGTTCCTCATGCTTGCTTCTTTTGGAGTATAGCAAGCACTCTGAATTCGTCATTGGCCTACCCATTCCTCCAGATCATCCAGGCACCTATGGAGCTTTTCCAATGCTATTGCTAAATTCATGGAGGATACCCAATTGGCACTGTCATTAGCAAACTATGAGCAAGCCCCACTCTTTTGTTCGGGTGTTGGAATATCTTTCACATAAATGAGGAACAGGACTGATACGTCCACCTGTCTCAGACATGAAGGTCCAACATCTAGTGCACCTCAGCAAGTTTTTAAAATATTATGAAATGCTAACTGGTCTTTGCGTCAAGGAAAAATGCCTGGATGCAGCAGTGGTGGAAAAGCAATGCTTATTAACACATTTTCCGCAAAATAATTATGAATTATATTGTATTTTTACATAGCAAGAGAAAGACACATTGATAATCATGAATGTTGGAAAGAGACAACAATCAGCATCTGAAAGAAGAAGGCAGGTTAATATTTCAAATATAACTCATCATCAGAACTTGCGCAGTCAGACTGGAGAAACCCCTTTAAAGGGACTGATAAGGACAAGTCAGGACATGCCCATAGAAAGAAAGGGGGGTTAATGAATTAAATCTAATTTAAAATAACAGCCAAACAATACATAATTAACAAATATTAAAAGCAGTATCTGTGAAAGGAGTCTCAACAGAATTAGTCTCAAAGAGAAGTGACACGTCACTTGGCCCCGCAGGTTGTCCCCTCAATCTTGTTAAATCAGTCTTTAGATTACTCAAAAGAGCACCATTGGTTATATCCCTGAGCAGGAGCTCTGGAGGGTGCCTGGAAGCAGGCTGGTATAGTTAGCAGACTGAGTAATGAAACAACCTACTCAGCTAACTAATGTGCTTAGCTTTGCCTCAACCTGCAGTGCAAACGTGGAGTGCTGCTGTTATAACAGCACAGTAACATTGTTACTTTCACCCTGTGTGCAGTCCTGTCTCCTGCTGTTTTTGGGTGTATGGGAGAGGGGGGAAGGGTTAAATATTAAACTGACAATTGTAGCTGATGATTCTGTTCTCTTTCAATTCACTCCTCGATGTTCCATCATCTTTATGAGGTAGTCCTGTGGAAGTTGCTTCCGTTGAAGTGTTTTCTTCCCTGCATTTCACCTGTACTCTGTTGTGGAGTTTAAATATTGGCTCTCTGAAACCTTCCAGATCCATCTCTTCCTCAGAGTTATAGTAGTCCTTTTCCTCAGATATATGGATTTGTGACAAGATAGGGAGTTAACTGTATTATATTTTTATATGACTGTAGATCAGCAGAAAATGCACCAGGCAATTTGCACACAGCAATAAGGTCCGACAGCAATGAGATAAATGACTGGTTAATCTGTTTTGGTGGTATTGGTTGAGGGGGGTGGAGGGCACCAGGAGAACCTTTGCTCTTCTTTGAGAGTGCCATGGGATCTTTTATGCCCAACTAAACAGAAAGATAGGGTTGGTTCATCTAATATAAATGCAAGTTGTTATCGTTGGTTTGATATCTAATCTGAAAGACAGCACCTCCGAACATGCAGTTCTCCCTCAGTACTGCACTGAAGTATTAGTTTAGACTGAACATATTGGTGTGATCTTTACCACCTCTGAGAGAAGACATGAAAATGTGACAGGAATCCCATGTGACTTCAAATGCATATAGCTAAAAAGTAATTATTAGTCATGTAGTACACTCTCTCGCTCGTCAGGTACATAAAGGTGTAGGTTTCAGTTCAAAGTAAACTGGGACTGGGATTCTCTTTCACAATCCTACTCCCCACCCCCTCCGTAGGGACCACTGTTGGCTTTTCTTTCCCCGCTCACTGGATGTAAATGGTGGCAGAGTGTGGGGCCCAGGTCTCCTGAGGATTTCCCTACCGTCTGCCTGTATTACGACCATTACCCTGGGCCGCCATGGGAAGATTACCTCCCGGGAAGCGGCGGTAATGTCCGGAGGTCCCCAGATGAGGGGGGAGGGGGTTTTGGAGTGGCCTCTTCTCCCCCTGGACTGGCCACCAATTGCCTTCTAATGTAGGGCTCATTCTCTGCTAACCTACTATAGGCCAATTTTCCCATTTTTGGAGCACCAGAACACTAATGCTGGGAGCATAATTGTGGCCCAATTTTGCTTATGGAAACTCCCTTCCTGCTGTGTGCACAAAAATGTTCAGACAACACACAAACTGTAACAAGGTTCTTCACCTAAACTTCATGGGTCAATTGCAATTTTCAAGACTGATATTGATAGATTTTTGTTGGGCACGGGTATCAAGGGATACAACTCTTCCACAGCGCTTGTTATTTTATATAATATGCACAAACTTCACAGCCAGAGAAAAAAGAACCAGTGGTGTACTGTTTGAATTGCATTGCTGCTGAAAACCAGTGCAATAAGAGCAGTGTGAGTGACAGCTGGAAGTTATCTGATGGTGACATTGACAAAGGATCATGATATCATGAAGCTGGAGGATAACAGAAAGGCACTCATGGCTGTGCCTTCTCAGTGCTTTATGAAGTAAATGTATTAAGGCATTTTGAGAATAAAGAGGAGGGAATAATAGTGCTTGGAAAATAAAACACCGGCTGGATATCAGACCCTTTCTCCAACAAACTTGAATGGGGAAGTTATTTTATGTAAATCACTGTTCACAAATATGGTTATTTAATTTGGCTATTTTCTTGAACATTTTAGAATGATATAATATATGTATACATATATTCGTACATCCACTTTAAAAAAGGCTCTGTTTGTAGGTCTTCCCACACCATGCACCGTTGTGTGAAAATTAATCCACATAGTCTGTTCCTAGGCCTCTGTCAGAGCCATTTCAAAACTCAGCTGGTAAAAGGTGTGTATCAATAGCTCAGTGTTACTCACTGTCTGTTTCCCCTCATCACTTTGTGAAAACATCGCCTGTCCTTGACAAATCTTATGCCCTTTGTTCAGTACCTCTCCCGGTGGTTTGGCATTTACTGAGTCATGAATTGTGCATTGTGTGACCGACTGGTGTTATCGCATACAAGTAAACTGATGTATTACATCACCGTGCTGCCCTTTTTCTTGGTCATCTGAGTCTGATGCATGTGAAAACCCGTCAATATGATTGGAGTCTCCATACCAAACGACTGAGATCATAAGAACATAAGAAATAGGAGCAGGAGTAGGCCATACGGCCCCTCAAGCCTGCTGCACCAATCAATCAGTTCATGGCTGATCTTCGACCTCAACTCCAATTTCCTGCCCGATCCCCATATCCCTTGATTTCCCTAGAGTCCAAAAATCTATCCATCTCAGCCTTTAATATATTCAATGACTCAGCATCTACAGCCCTCTGGGGTAGAGAATTCCAAAGATTCACAATCCTCTGCATGAAGAAATTCCTCTCATCTCAGTCTTGAATGGCCGACCCCTTATCCTGCAACTATTCTCCCTAGTTCTGGACTCTTGCCAGGGGAAACAATCTTATATGTTTCAATGAGATCACCTCTCATTCTTCTAAACTTCAGAGAGTATAGGCCCATTCTACTCAACCTCCCTTCATAGGACAACCCTCTCATCCCAGGAATTAATCTAGTGAACCTTCGTTGCACCGCCTCTAAGGCAAGTATATCCTTCCTTAGATAAGGGGACCAAAACTGTACGCGGTACTCCAGGTGGGGTCTCACCAAAGCCCTGTACAACTGTAGTAAGACTTCCTTACTCTTGTACTCCAACCCCCTTGCAATAAAGGCTAACAGTGATTTGCTTTCCTAATTGCCTGCTGTACCTGCATACTAACTTTTTGTGTTTCTTGTACAAGGAAACCCAACTCTCTGTGAACACCAACATTTAATAGTTCCTCACCATTTAAAAAAAATCCTTTTTTCTATTCTTCCTACCAAAGTGAATAACCTCACATTTCTCCACATTATACTCCATCTGCCACCTTCTTGCCCATTCACTTAATCTGTCTATATCCCTCTGTGTCCTCCTCACAGCTTACTTTCCCACCTAGCTTTGTAACGTAAACAAGAGTCGAAATTCTGTTTTCCTGATATGAAGTGCATATTCTCTTTCCATACACAGCCACTTACTTAAGTCCAGAGAGTTTAGGCACAGGTTAGCAGAAGTCACGGCTTAGGCACGCCAAGTATGTGCAGGGGCATTGCTGCATTTTGACCAGCTAAAACCACACAGTTTACTAGCATAGAGTACCATTAATTTTCCTGCTGCTTGTCCAGCCAGAACCATCCTACCCATTAGGTTTACATGGTTATTTAGAGCTAGGTGGGAAATATCCCAGTCCTCAGTAACAAATCTACCCATCCAGGCTGGCTGGTCAGTCACCAACAGTACCTTGAAATACTGCAGATCTGCCAGGCTCAGGTATTGTATTGCTGCCTCAATTCTGATTTTCAATGTCATTTTGGAGCAAACACGGCCCAAGAGGGACCCACTTACCTCCCCCCAAGAAGATAATCACTAATTGGTCACAACACATCAATCAAACTTCGTTCCCCCCCTGACTGGGATTGGGGTTGAATCAGTTTGTGCAATTTCTTTCCTTCTGTGTTTTTCTCTCACTATTAGTCTCTTCCTGTGTCTCTGATACTCTCCCTTTCTTTCGGTGTTTCTCTTTTTCTCTGTGTAGCTGTTACTCTTTCAAGGGAAATTTTGGATTGGGAGGGGGGCAAGAGAGAGGAATTAACCTATGCCAAAAAATTGCAATGGGAAACGTGCCCCCCTCATCCTCCTCCCCCTCCGAGTGCCTACACTTAGGCCCATAACAGCTAATCAGTGCACTGTATAAGACATCCCTCCACTCCCTGGGCCTCTGAACAGCTGATCAGTGTGTATTTAGCAACTCAAGAAGACTGAGAAAAAAGAGCAGAGCTGCATCAGACTTATGGAGCACAGCATTGGGCCCCTTGTGTCTGAGGCCTCCTTTGACTGCAGGATTCATCCCCAGCCCTGCAAAGTTGTTATTCCTCCACATCACTATTTTTTCTATGATTTTGCACATATTTGAAGAGGTAAATGTGAGCTGATTTGTAAGTGTGAATAAACAGGTGCTCATATGGATGCTGGAACTGGTAGGTAGTGCAGTTGAATACTGTGTGGTCATGGATGTTGAGCTGAGAGGTATGGTCTAGTTCAGGTTTGTAAGGATTATTTTCATGAAATTATTGTTTGCATTAGATTATTTTCATATTTGCATGGTGAAGCACACAGGCATAGACTACTGTAATAATGTGAAAGGGAAAGAATTTTCATAATCTAAAAATAACTATATCAGATCACTAGCACTTAATGGGTATTTCATATTTTCTGTCTACTTGGTCATTATGTAAGTCAGTTTACTACTTAACGATGTTGCACAACTAAATTTACACAAGCTTTAGATGGTCACTAAGGTTCAATTCACTTGATTATATCATAGTTGCAGCAAACACCAGAAATGGGCTCTTCAGACTGTTTATTTTATTTTTAAGAGGGATCCTTTCAAGGCACAGAACTTGCAAAATGCTTATGGGCTGTAATGAGCTAAAATATGTCAACAGCTACTGGTCGCAGAGCGCTGTTAGGCCCACCGTTATTTTAAAAGCAATTTCTGGTCTATTAGTTTAATAATGCTTAACATATTGGTATGAATTCTCCTGTTTACTAATTTAATGAATGTGGTAACTCTCTGTTATAGGAATCTGACAGGTACATCCTGGTAAAATGACCTATACAGAATGGCTATAAGGATTTGCATGCAGCCTCTTCCACAGAAACATTATAGTGGACATATAGTTTGGATTTTTGATCACTTAAGTTTTCTCTTCATTTCCCCTGAAGGTGCTGACTTTTACTGGATTTCAGTTCCATAGACACTGGTCCACCCTCAGTTCTTCGCCCAGGCAGCCATTCTTCATGTGTGAGCCTAGACAGTGATGGTCAGCAGCTTATTCAACTATGAAGGGGTTCACAGCCAAACCTTACCCTGTCCTCATGAGCCACCCATACATGCACACATTCTGATGGGGGTCATTGGATGGCAATCAGAAGTGGGAACACTGGCTAATTTTTCCCCTCTCTGCCAAGGGTGTTGAGGCTCATTGTGCCCTCACCACCTCCCTGTCTGAGATTAGCTAACTCAGCACAAACCTGGGACCTTCCTGGAAAAAATGGCTCAGTTCCACATCATATCATGCAATTAGCTAGTTGCTAATAAGTCCATTAGTCCCTCATAACTTCCTTGGAAACAACTGAATGTACAGGGAAGCTATATGGGATTTATTAGTAAGTTAGCCTATAGCAGGCTAATACGCGTAACATGAATGCGAAATACAGGATAAGACATTATTTGAAAAAAAAGTCACAAATGTAAGGATAATGAATTCTTAAATATGACCTTAAAGAAAAAGGAATATTTCCATGTAATGCAGATTCTCATAAAGGTAAGGTTATTGACTTATAGGACTGAGATTCCAGTGATACTGACACTTCATTGTTGGGGAGGGTATTTAGAAAATTGTATGAATCAAGATTAGCATTTAGTACTATTAATAATCATGTTACTATCTGGAAAATCCAGGGCACTTTTAGTGATTGGTTTTCCATTATTTCTGAAGGGACATATAACAGTTAGGTAAGTAGCACATTTCCATTGCCTCTAAGGACAATCAAATAACCGAGTATTGATTCTAATAAGAAACTGGATCAGTCCCAGGTTAACATCCTCGGGGACTGCACAATTGACTGTTGTATAATCAGAAAGCATTCCATTTACCTTAGCTAACTATGCACAATCTGTCACAAGCCTGCAAATGTTGGACTACCTATATGCAATCCACCCTTCTCTGGGTTACATAGTTATTAGATCTGCTTGAAGAGAAAATATGAGGATTAAATAATTACATGGGAATACAAAGTATTCTTTTTAGAGATAGCTGTTCAGAAATCTCAGGGAAGATAACACTTAGCAAGAGGAGGAAAAAGAAAATGAAACGATCCCCTTTATCATTAGCTGCTTTTTTAATGTGCCCCAAGTTTTCCCCTCTTCTCCTTAAGGCTGGGTATGGTTACATGGGCATAAGACATCCTCCAGTACCTTGTCCAAGTGGTCATTCTTCATTTGTGAGCCTAGACTGGGTATTCATCTGGAGGGGGCATCACAGCCAAACCTGATCCTGTCCCAAGTGACAGCATCGGTCAATGGATAGTGATCAGGGGCAGGAGCATTGCCTGATTTGCCCTCTACTTAGCCCGTGAGGCCAAATATAGTGTGTTTCAGCTGAGATGAATCCTTATTATATGTTATAGAATATACAGTGTGGCTGCAGCCACAGCTACTATATGTCTCTTTCATCGTGATAGAGTTTTACAGTCGTGACCACAAAACAATTGAGCAACTCCATCCATCACAATACTGTATGTGTCAAAGAGACTAAAGCATAAGTACAGTACTGAGAGGAAGTTCTGTGTCTGGCAGGACACCTCGAGCAGCTATGATAATAAGTAGTCTCACGTCACATGCTGTTGGTGATAGTAAACACAGACAGTCTGACAAACACAATCACAAATGCAGCTGCATCTCACATCAAGGTCAAGTGAAAAATTTAACTAAATGAAAAAACGATGTTTATGTTAATACTGATATGTTTGGTACATTCTTGTGAAATGCCTGCCTCTTATATACAGTCAAGTGGTTTTATGGCTGAATGAGTAAATGCACATGTGGTACAGGATTGACCATAAGCTCCCAGGTTCACTCCCAGGTCTGTGATAAATGTATCTCAGCTGGAATAGTAGTGGGGGCTTTACGCTTTGCCTCGGCATTACCAGTCCAGGGAGGGAAAATAATGAGTAGGAATCCTACTCCCGATCACTACCTGGTAGCACTTGCTGGAAAGTACATGCATGGATATTGGTTGAGACTAGGAATTAAGCTTTGCTGGCTCACTGATGAGTCTTACACTTGAATAATAACCATATGGATAAGATAACAGGGGTTACGAGTGCCCATTGCACTGCACCCCAGTGAAAGGAAGAATACTCTAAATGTAAGCGTCTTAATGGAATAGAGACTCAGAGAGCTAGGGATGCAGATGCATCAGTCTTTAAATGTGGGGATGCAAGTTGTAAAGATCATAAAAAGGCAAATGAGATTCTGAGTTTCATACACAGGGACATTAAATATATAGGCAAACAAGTTATTTGAATTTGTACAAGACTTTAGTTAGGCCACAGTCTGGAGTATTACCTGCAGTTCTGGACACCCCATTAGAGGAAGGATATTGGAGCCATGGAAAGGATAGTGAAGATTCACTAGAATTATACCAGGAATGAAAGATGAAGAATGATTCAAAAACTGGGGCTAAAGGGTTTTGAGGGGGTAAATAGTGGAAGATTGTTTCCGCTAGTTGGCAAATTGATAATAAGCAGGAATAGACTCAGGACTACCACTAGAAGAATGAAGGAAGAAGTTCGAAGAAAATTTCCACACAGAAGGTTGTTAGAATATGGAATACTTTATCACAAGTGACTATTAAGGCATAGACTATAACATCATTTGATGGGGAATTGGATAATTAATTAATCTGAAAAGGAAGGATGTAGAAGGATGTGGTGAAATGACAGCAAATGGGATTAAAGTCGATAGCTCCTGTTGAAGAGCTAGCATAGGCATAATGGACCAAATGACCTGCCATGCAGTAATTTTAGGATTCTATGATTCTGTAAGTCGCTGTAAGTGAGCAACGGAAAGAAAGAAAAAATAAAGGGAAATTCGAAGAAAATTTGAGCAGTTGAGGTTATTTATCATATTATAAATAATTTTTTCAGCAGTTTTGATGAAATCATAAAAATAATCTCAAACATTGCTTAATTGGAATATTTGTGTTTAAAAAACATTTAATGATCATTTTTTGTATTTTGTGACAGATGGGTCTTTATCATTGACGTTGTAAACAATTGATATCAGCAGATGAAGCCTTCTCCCTGCTCTAGGTGTAGGAAAATTATAAACCAAACATCTTTAGGATTTCATTGCACCCAGCAGAGGAAGTCTTCCATCAACATTCTTTAAGGAGCTGGAGAATTTAGAAAATTGCAAAACTGAATAGAATTCATTCCTGCTCTTTTCAAATAAGATCAATTTCTAATTAATTTAGGACGAGCATCTCCCTCCCCCTCCTATTGTAACCTGTATCTTTGTGAAACAATAACATTTCACTAATGGCAAAAACTAACTGGAGGAAACATATTTCTGCCAGTCATCCACTAGGTGGCACTTGCAGTTCACCCCAAATAACACTGTAACACTGCCACTTTATCATAACCCAAACAATGATTTCTGGATGTGATTACAGGTTTCATTGGCTGGCAGTGATAACTGACAATTGCTATGACTTCACTATGATGTCTGTGATATAGAAATCTGCTGCAGAGTATCCAGAGAGAATATGGACTAAGAGGTAAACTCATTGCAAGGTATACGTGCAGTAATAATGTAGAATATTTGATCACAGTGTATTTGTTACTTTTTTCCCTAATTAAAAAAAAATTCCTGTATATCACACAACCATTATCTTTCCTCATGAAACTTTCTTCGTCACTTTAATTATGCAGCATACCCAGCCTCACCTCTTTGTAAGGTGCAAAATCAAAGCAAGGAGAAATTAAAAATAATGAAGAAAAGTATTAATGGAAGAAAAAACAAACATGCAATATTGGAGGTCTTCCCAGCAAATCCAAATATTGCATGGATCAAAATGCATTCAAAATAACATACAACTGCAGGAGAAAACAAAAAAGTTACAAAAACTTGCTGTCTACTTTTAAGAGGTCTCCTTGAGCCAATGAGCTCAAAAAGACACTGGTACTCACAGTTTTGTATGTGAGGCTCACTATGTGGGTGGAGCCATTATCCAAATGCAAAACAACGTTACATGACATGAACCTTAGGCTACCAGTCATCAGCTTGGGGCTCACCTCCAGCTTCAGTATATCCCACTCCCTTGATGTTCTCCCAGCCAATTATTTATATTGTTTGGGATGAATTCCTGTTCTGCTGTGCTCTCTCCTAATACAGAAGTATTGAAAGTATATGGAGCAGTGACAGTATCATATTGCTGCACAGGTTCAGAGGATACTGTGAGCCCCTTTACGTTTTATTGCTGTGCACACAAAGCCATATGCACTTCCTAAATGTCCCCATTCAAACAAAGTATTTTTTGCTCTGCATCTTGGTGACCAACACGTACTGCTTGGCGCACTCTAGCGCTATACGATTAAACTGTTAGCAGAGTGAACCAAGTGGGAAAGTATTGTTAGAGTCATAGAGTTATACAGCACGGATAGAGGCCCTTCGGCCCATCGTGTCCACGCCGGCCATCAAGCCCTGTCTACTCTAATCCCATATTCCAGCATTTGGTCCGTAGCCTTGTATGCTATGGCATTTCAAGTGCTCATCCAAATGCTTCTTGAATGTTGTGAGGGTTCCTGCCTCCACAACCCTTTCAGGCAGTGAGTTCCAGACTCCAACCACCCTCTGGGTGAAAAAGTTCTTTCTCAAATCCCCTCTAAACCTCCCGCCTTTTACCTTGAATCTATGTCCCCTTGTTATAGAACCCTCAACGAAGGGAAAAAGCTCCTTAGTATCCATAGAAAAAGCTCCTTAGTATCCATTGTTGGCTTACCTTAGGAGATTTCTTGAGGTCTGACATCTTCTTTCTGATCTTTGTTCACGTCATGTGAAGGCGGGAGACTGCTTTTACATTTTCTGCCATCTCTACCCATGCCCATCAGCCCTAAACAATGTCTCCTTCCCCTCACTGATTCCTTCCTGGTTAGCATCCAATGCTTGGTCTGTAAATCCCTTTTTTCTTGGGTGCACCACAATGCGCAGGAATTTTGCCCAATGCATATCTACCCTGGCTTTCCCACATTATTTCCTCTGTTTAAATGACATCTAATTGGAGCTCACAGCTGTCTCTGAAGATGATTTATTCTTTTGTTTCATTTGGCTGGCCTGCTGTTTGAATGTTAAAGGATGTATTTTAGCTCACTGAAAACAGTCAAATCACGTGTTAAGCTTTTTTTTTGTAACCCTTAAAACCAAAAGTAACCCTCAATTAACCCTTGAATTAACAGTAATTCTCAGACTACTGCTTATAATATCTGCTGGGAAATTTTCTTTAGATAACTAAAAACTGGTAAATCTTAATGATGCAATGGTAGTCCTGTGTTGGGAAGTTGCAATGGATGTATGTATTGATACATCACATGATGTGGTACTTGCCTGGTACAATCCCAGTCACACTGGAAACACTGGCATCTACCCGACAATGTGGAAAATATTCCAGGTATGTCATGTCCACAAAAAGCAGGACAAATCCAATCCGGCCAATTACCGCCCCATCAGTCCACTCTCAATCATCAGCAAAGTGATGGAAGGTGTCGTCGACAGTGCTATCAAACGGCACTTAATCACCAATAACCTGCTCACCGATGCTCAGTTTGGGTTCCGCCAGGACCACTCGGCTCCAGACCTCATTACAGCCTTGGTCCAAACATGGACAAAAGAGCTGAATTCCAGAGGTGAGGTGAGAGTGACTGCCCTTGACATCAAGGCAGCATTTGACCAAGTGTGGCACCAAGGAGCCCTAGTAAAATTGAAGTCAATGGGAATCAGGGGGAAAACTCTCCAGTGGCTGGAGTCATACCTAGCACAAAGGAAGATGGTAGTGGTTGTTGGAGGCCAATCATCTCAGGCCCAGGGCATTGCTGCAGGAGTTCCTCCCAACCATTTTCAGCTGCTTCAATGACCTTCCCTCCATCATAAGGTCAGAAATGGGGATGTTCACTGATGATTGTACAGTGTTCAGTTCCATTCCCAACCCCTCAAATAATGAAGCATTCCGAGCCCGCATGCAGCAAGACCTGGACAACATCCAGGCTTGGGCTCGTCAGTGGCAAGTAACATTCGCACCAGACAAGTGCCAGGCAATGATCATCTCCAACAAGAGAGTGTCTAACCACCTCCCCTTGACATTCAACGGCATTACCATCGCCAAATCCCCCAACATCAACATTCTGGGGGTCACCATTGACCAGAAACTTAACTGGACCAGCCATATAAATACTGTGGCTACAAGAGCAGGTCGGAGGCTGGGTATTCTGCAGCGAGTGACTCACCTCCTGACTCCGCAAAGCCTTTCCACCATCTACAAGGCACAAGTCAGGAGTGTGATGGAATACTCTCCACTTGCCTGGATGAGTGCAGCTCCAACAACACTCAAGAAGCTCAACACATCCAGGACAAAGCAGCCCGCTTGATTGGCACTCCATCCACCACCCTAAACATTCACTCCCTTCACCACCGGCGCACTGTGGCTGCAGTGTGTACCATCCACAGGATGCACTGCAGCAATTCACCAAGGCTTCTTCGACAGCACCTCCCAAACCCACAACCTCTACCACCTAGAAGGACAAGAGCAGCAGGTATATGGGAACAACACCACCTGCAAGTTCCCCTCCAAGTCACACACCATCCCGATTTGGAAATATATCGCCGTTCTTTCATCGTCGCTGGGTCAAAATCCTGGAACTCCGTTCCTAACAGCACTGTGGGAGAACTTTCACCACACGGACTGCAGCGGTTCAAGAAGGCAGCTCACCACCACCTTCTCAAGGGCAATTAGGGATGGGCAATAAATGCCGGCCTCGCCTGCGACGCCACATCCCATGAACGAATAAAAAAAAACATGTGAGTATCGACAGAATCACTGGTGTATAATATGCAAATAAAATATTGCTTGATTTTGTGTCATTTCCCAGCAGATCACATGGTTTTCGGGTGGGTTGGGGAGTATATTGTGATGCACAGGGCATCGCAGTTGTGTGGGACAGGGTGGATGACCCAGAAGGTCTTTTCCTATCCATCGTTATTCATATGTTCAATTCGTGCTCCCAATTATGCATTTATTCGCTTGGCTTCCAAGTCTGAAAATATTGCAGTATTATAGCTGTCACTCACTAAGGTTGCTTCCATGAGGATGCCATTTGGTTGTTTTGTCTGTGGTGAATAAGTAGTAGAGCTTCTCACATAAATCATATAAATGTGCAAATTAAATTCCAGGCAAATTTCAGAAAAGCATATTTCCAGGCAATTGGTCACTTCAATTTTTCAAGCATGAGTCTGATACATAAATAAATTTGAAATGCACTTGAATCTACCCAGATTCAAAAAGCCAGTTAACAGTCTAAATTACCCTTTATGATATTAACATTATGTGGAGATGCCGGTGATGGACTGGGGTTGACAATTGTAAACAATTTTACAACACCAAGTTATAGTCCAGCAATTTTATTTTAAATTCACAAGCTTTCGGAGATTTTCTCCTTCCTCAGGCAAATGTTTGCCTGAGGAAGGAGAAAACATTTGCCTGAGGAAGGAGAAAATCTCCGAAAGCTTGTGAATTTAAAATAAAATTGCTGGACTATAACTTGGTGTTGTAAAATTGTTTACAGATATTAACATTAAGTTGTGGTAATATTATGAATATTGTAACTTTAAGTTGATTACAGCTATTGGAAACAATGGTTAGTCCTTCCTATACTGCTAGATGGGCAGTCTCTCGTCAAAGTTTTTCTTCCTCCTTCTGATGTCTGGTCTCTCAATATAACTAACCTTGTTTCTGTTCTCAAAAACTTAATCATTTGCCTATCTCTGACTGACAGAGTTCTCAAAGTTTCTCTGAACTTCCTGAATCTTACTTCCTCTCGTAAAGACTCCTTTCACTTTACCTGGCCATAAATCACAACCGGTAGACAGGGCAAGATAAAGGATAGTAATTCTAGGCACTTCTTTTCTTGGTCAGCAAAACATAACACTTCATTAATTCTTGACAAGCCAGTGTGTGCAGTCACTAAGCGTAACTTCCCCCTTTCAATTCATCTTGGCACTCTCCTTTCTTGCCCCCAAACCCCAATTCATGCTTAGATCTTGCTCCCCTTCCCCAATCCATGATGGTACTTTCCTATCCCTCCCTACCCTCAAGCATCACTCCCAGATTCTTAAATAAAAACAGAAAATGCTGGAAAAGACTCAGTAGGTCAGAGCAGTTCTGATGAAAGGTCATCGTCCTGAAACGTTAACTCTGTTTCTCTCTGCACAAATGCTGCCTGACCTGCTGAGTGTTTTCCAGCATTTTCTGGTTTTATTTCAGATTTCCAGCATCCATAGTACTTTGTTTTTACTCCTAGATTCCTCCATGTCTCCCACCTCAGCGTCGCTCTGAGGCTCCTATCTGAGAAGGTGGTGGTGAGCCGCTGTAAGCCAAAGTGACTGAAAATGTCTGCAGACTGTGAGTGTGAGTTTCTGATCTAGTGAGAATTCCCACTTTTTGCAGGCGCACTCAGTCGCCAGAACAGCAGCAACAAGATTCGGCCAAGGAAGACGATCCTGGTGCATGCTGATTCTCATCTGCGAACATGGTCCACATTAAATGCAGGTGATTGGTATGTATTGGCCAGTTTGATTGACAGGTGCAGAAAAATGAATACCTTCTGACTTTACATGGAATATAAAAAAATATACTCACTGGTTTTTTGTTTCATTATTGATGGATATTGTTCATAAAAAGTGCATACATTATTTTAAAAAAGAGAAAAGGACAATTGCCAGCCAATGACCATCTCCAACAAGAGAGAGTCTAACCACCTCCCCTTGACATTCAACGGCATTACCATTGCCGAATCCCCCACCATCAACATCCTGAGCATCACCAGTGACCAGAAACTTAACTGGACCAGCCACATAAATACTGTGGCTACAAGAGCAGGTCAGAGGCTGGGTATTCTGCGGCAATGACTCACCTCCTGACTCCCCAAAGCCTTTCCACCATCTACAAGGCACAAGTCAGGAGTGGGATGGAATACTCTCCACTTGCCTGGATGAGTGCAGCTCCAACAACACTCAAGAAGCTCGACACCATCCAGGACAAAGCAGCCCACTTGATTGGCACCCCATCCACCACCCTAAACATTCACTCCCTTCACCACTGGCGCACTGTGGCTACAGTGTGTACCATCTACAGGATGCACTGCAGCAACTCGCCAAGGCTTCTTCGACAGCACCTCCCAAACCCGCAACCTCTACCACCTAGAAGGACAAGGGCAGCAGGTACATGGGAACAACATCACCAGCACGTTCCCCTCCAACTCACACACCATCCCGACTTGGAAATATATCGCCGTTCCTTCACCGTCGCTGGGTCAAAATCCTGGAACTCCCCACCTAACAGCACTGTGGGAGAACCTTCACCAAACGAACTGCAGCGGTTCAAGAGGGCGGCTCACCACCACCTTCTCAAGGGCAATTAGGGATGGGCAATATATGCTGGCCTTGCCAGCGATAACCACATCCCCATGAACGAATAAAAAAAAATTCATGACTGGAGAAGGATGATGTAGATGGAAGAATCTCCTTATTAGCCTGTAGGACTCTCGCTTTCATGTAACCTCGTTAAAAGGGAAGGGCAGGCAAAAGAGCTTTTGTGTTATATAAGTGCCTATACCACACTATGTATGGTTAACTTCCTCTTCTGTCAGGAAAGGAAGGGAAGGCAGAAATACTTCACCGGGAAACTCAGCACTGACTAATAAAATGTATCAGGCAGCACCATCCCTGGTGCAAACGCTAGAACAATGCAAATGCTTCTATTGGTTCTGAGTGCCAACTTGTTACTTTCCCACTGAGTGCTTAAACCTGTATTTGATTCATATTTATGCTAAGACTACACAAATGAAAAGTATTTTCTCCATATTGGCAGCTCTATGGAATGTTTGGAGCAGTTAGACATTGGACACAGCGCAGCGTAAGTACCTGAATGCATTTCATTTAATTCAACATTTACCATAGGGAAACCTTTTGATGTCATTGATTAGGCAAGTGGTAAAAACTGCCAAAAAATTGCAAGGCACTTGCAAGAGATAATTTTCTTACAGACACAGTCAGATTTATCTCTCAACGCACTTTAATTTTAATCACCAGCATGTCTTAAAGTGCCAGCTTTCTGCCTCAAAAGATTTTTTTCCATCAGAAATCATTTACCCTTGTCGTATATTCATGTTGCCATGGGGACAACAATTTACTAAGAACTGCTTTCCTTCCTATTTATTTTTGGCCTGTCCAATTATAGTTTTGCAATCATGACCAGCTATTCATATTGTCCAGATTAACTTAATGCATTGTCTCTTTTAATCATTTAGCAGGTTAAACACTGGTGACTGCTGAAGATTAGCATTGTGACACATTGCTGAGGGGGAAACATGTTTGACACACTGCCCTTTGCTCCATTTGTGCCAGTGTCAAAGGTCAAAATACACTTCTTTGGATACATTCATAGATTATTAAAGCTACCCACAGAAAATCATTTTCAGATACTTTGAATCCAAATCTTTTGAGGAGTGTTTATAGTAAGGAAGCTGCCCAGTGCAATGCAAAACCACCTGATTAATAGCTGAAGTGTCATTTTTGTTGCACCAACATTAGAGGTCATGATGTTTCAAACAACAAGCAACATTTGGGTTGGCCCTTGTAAGGACAGGAGCATTGACCTATCTGGTTATTATAAATGTTGCATTAAATTATTACCATGTTCAGTATTGTTTTGTGGGAAAAATAATTTGTCATGCAAATCTGATTAATAATGCTTGTCAGCAGAGGTGACTCCCTATCATGTGTTAAGCATATAGTTTGACACCTGGCTAGAGGGAAAGCAGCGCCAGTATGTTAAGACCCAGTACTTGCAACATTGGATACTATATTATGAACATATGAAAAAGATGGATAGAAAAAGACCATCCGGTCCATCAGTTCTGTCCCCCCATTGAGCCATGGCGTAACTAGGCAACACGACCCCCAATGCTTCGCACCCACTCCCGAAAGAGATCAGTAACGAGTTCCAGGAGATAACAGTGACTACGAGCTACATCACCCAGCATCCCACCGCAGTATGCAGTGATATCAGAAACTTGTCCTGCTCCCTTCTGAGGGTTTGCAGTGAATCTGCACCTACTGCACAAGCTGGCAACATTCCTAAGTTGAATAACCCTCTATGAAAAGAAAACCCTCCTGACATCTAACCTAGTTCTATGCTTACATAACTTATAAGCATGTCCTCTCGTTTTCTCCAATTTATCGAATTCAAGTAATCTGTCCACATGGACACATTAGTGGGATTGGATTACAAGCTAATAATCCCATTAACCCATCCATATACTAACCATCTAGGTTTCGATGGTTATTGATTTTCTACTCCAATTCTCTCGTCCTCCCCAGAAGACAACAAATCACGCTGGCATATAGTTCCACAGGCACCAATTAACCTCTGGTACTTTGGGCCACTGGCCATTCTTCATGTGCGAGCCTGGTGAATGAGTAGTGGTAGGCTTTTCAACTGCGGGAGGCATCCCTATCAATCCTGATCCTGTTCTCACTGACATCCACACACATTTATTTTGACATACTCAAACACACTTTCTAGCAGGAGCCCCTAGATAACATGGGAACCTTGTCTGATTCCCCCTCACCCCAGCCCAGAAAAGCTGAGCGAATTGCATAACATGTGTCTTTTTCATGGATAAAATCTGCTAATTCAGCACAGACTAGAGCTAGATGATAGAAATTCCCTGGTCTGCATAGTTCAGTACTACTCTAGACAAGCCTCTGGGGAAACTGCTGATTTTTTTTAACTTCTTCTGTTGGACTCTGCTGTTCGATGATGGCATGAAATGTTGTGGGTGAGTTTGAGTAGTCTCGATCCAGTGCCCAGTGGGAAGGGGCTTACAGCACAGTAATGACTCTAATTTTGCACTAAATTGGTAGTGTAAGTCTGAAGGGTCCCAGGATTGCTGACACAGGAAATGGAAAATATTACAATGGTACACTAGGAGGTGTTATTCTGAGAATGGAATTGAGGCACCGTGTCGAAGCTGAGTACAGAGAGCTTTCCTCGCCATCTAATTGCCAGCCCTGATTTGGGAGTGATTGATACTGACACCAAAATGGTAAGTGTTCATTCTCCATCACTGGCATCACTCACCTTGATGAGTATATCGAAAAAATGTTCTGGAACCTCACAGAATAGCAGGTTAGTGATGCAACGGGATGTGGGACTTCATAGAATATCGGATTCTTCATCTACTTCTAAATTTCAAAATGATATACTCACTATTATTACCCAGTAAATAATAACTGGCTCCCCATTGAAAAATTTGCAATCAGTACCTTGCAATTATTAATCCTTCAGTGTGGGGGACCTGGACATTATTCGCTCTCATAGTACCAGTTGCCTGCAAAAATGAGTGAACAATTTTTTTTTATTCGTTCATGGGATGTGGGCGTCGCTGGCGAGGCCAGCATTTATTGCCCATCCTTAATTGCCCTTGAGAAGGTGGTGGTGAGCCGCCTTCTTGAACCGCTGCAGTCCGTTTGGTGAATGTTCTCCCACAGTGCTGTCAGGTAGGGAGTTCCAGGATTTTGACCCAGCGACGATGAAGGAACGGCGATATATTTCCAAGTCGGGATGGTGTGTGACTTGGAGGGGAACGTGCAGGTGGTGTTGTTCCCATGTGCCTGCTGCCATTGTCCTTCCATGTGGTAGAGGTTGCGGGTTTGGGAGGTGCTGTCGAAGAAGCCTTGGCGAGTTGCTGCAGTGCATCCTGTAGATGGTACACACTGCAGCCACAGTGCGCCGGTGGTGAAGGGAGTGAATGTTTAGGGTGGTGGATGGGGTGCCAATCAAGCGGGCTGCTTTATCCTGGATGGTGTTGAGCTTCTTGAGTGTTGTTGGAGCTGCACTCATCCAGGCAAGTGGAGAGTATTCCATCACACTCCTGACTTGTGCCTTGTGGATGGTAGAAAGGCTTTGGGGAGTCAGGAGGTGAGTCACTCGCCACAGAATACCTAGCCTCTGACCTGCTCTTGTAGCCACAGTATTTATATGGCTGGTCCAGTTAAATTTCTGGTCAATGGTGACCCCGCAGGATGTTGATGGTGGGGGATTCGGCGATGGTAAAGCCATTGAATGTCAAGGGGAGGTGGTCATTGCCTGGCACTTGTCTGGCTCAAATTTTACTTGCCACTTATCAGCCCAAGCCTGGATGTTGTCCAGGTCTTGCTGCATGCAGGCGCGGACTGCTTCATTATCTGAGGGGGTTACGAATGGAACTGAACACTGTGCAATCATCAGTGAACATCCCCATTTCTGACATTATGATGGAGGGAAGGTCATTGAAGCAGCTGAAAATGGTTGGACCTGAAACACTGCCTTGAGGAACTCCTGCAGCAATGTCATAGAGTCATAGAGTTATACAGCACGGATAGAGGCTCTTCAGCCTATCGTGTCCGCGCCGGCCATCAAGCCCAGCCTAATCTAATCCCATATTCCAGCATTTGGTCCGTAGCCTTGTATGCTATGGCATTTCAAGTGCTCATCCAAATGCTTCTTGAATGTTGTGAGGGTTCCTGCCTCCACAACCCTCTCAGGCAGTGAGTTCCAGACTCCAACCACCCTCTGGGTGAAAAAGTTCTTTCTCAAATCCCCTCTAAACCTCCCGCCTTTTACCTTGAATCTATGCCCCCTTGTTATAGAACCCTCAACGAAGGGAAAAAGCTCCTTAGTATCCATCCTATCTATGCCCCTCATAATTTTGTACACCTCAATCATGTCCCCCCTCAGCCTCCTCTGCTCCAAGGAAAACAAACCCAATCTTCCCAGTCTCTCTTCATAGCTGAAGCGCTCCAGCCCTGGTAACATCCTGGTGAATCTCCTCTGCACCCTCTCCAAAGCGATCACATCCTTCCTGTAGTGCGGCGACCAGAACTGCACACAGTACTCCAGCTGTGGCCTAACCAGTGTTTTATACAGCTCTATCATAACCTCCTTGCTCTTATATTCTATGCCTCGGCTAATAACGGCAAGTATCCCATATGCCTTCTTTACCACCTTATCTACATGTTCAGCCGCCTTCAGGGATCTGTGAACTTGCACACCAAGATCCCTCTGACCCTCTGTCTTGCCTAGGGTCTTCCCATTCATTGTGTATTCCCTTGCCTTTTTGGTCCCTCCAAAGTGCATCACCTCGCACTTTTCCGGGTTAAATTCCATTTGCCACTGTTCCGCCCATCTGACCAACCCATCTATATCGTCCTGCAGACTGAGGCTATCCTCCTCGCTATTTACCACCCTACCAATTTTTGTATCATCAGCGAACTTACTGATCATACCTTTTACATTCATATCCAAGTTGTTAATGTAGACCACAAACAGCAAGGGCCCCAGCACAGATCCCTGTGGTACCCCACTGGCCACAGGCTTCCAGTCACAATAACAACCTTCGACCATCACCCTCTGCCTTCTGCCACTAAGCCAGTTTTGTATCCAAAGTGCCAAGGCACCCTGGACTCCATGGGCTCGTACCTTCTTGACCAGTCTCCTGTGCGGGACTTTATCGAAGGCCTTACTGAAATCCATGTATACCACATCCACTGCGTTACCCTCATCCACACGCCTAGTCACCCCCTCAAAAAATTCAATCAAATTAGTCAGACATTATCTTCCCTTGACAAAGCCATGTTGACTATCCCTGATTAATCCTTGCTTCTCCAAGTGGAGACTAATTTTGTCCTTCAGAATTTTTTCCAATAATTTTCCTACCACTGATGTTAGGCTCACTGGCCTGTAGTTCCCCGGTTTTTCCCTACTCCCCTTCTTGAATAATGGTACTACATTAGCGGTTCTCCAGTCCTCTGGCACATCCCCTGTGGCCAGAGAGGTTCTGAATATATGTGTTAGAGCCCCCGCAATCTCCTCCTTTGCCTCACACAGTAGCCTGGGATACATTTCGTCCGGGCCTGGGGATTTATCCATTTTTAGGCCTGCTAAAACCGCCAATACCTCCTCCCGCTCGATGTTAATATGTTCGAGTATATCACAGTCCCCCTGTCGTATTTCTATGTCTACGTCATCCTTCTCCATAGTGAAAACAGATGCAAAAAATTCATTTAGAACCCCTCCTACATCTTCCGGCTCCACACACAGATTGCCATTTTTGTCCCTAATGGGCCCTATTTTTTCCCTAGTTATCCTCTTACCCTTAATATACTTATGAAACATCTTAGGATTTTCCTTTATTTTGCTCGCCAGTGTTTTTTCATGGCCCCTCCTTGATCTCCTAATTTCCTTTTTAAGTATCCCCCTGCACTTTTTGTACTCCTCTAGGGCTTCCTCCGTCCTTAGCCTTTTGTATCTGCCAAAAGCCCTCCTTTTTTTCCTAATCCATTCTCGTATATCCCCTGACATCCAAGGTTCCCTGGAGTTCTTGGAACCACCCTTGACCTTTACGGGAACATGTTGCCATTGTATGGTCTCAATCTCCCTTCTGAAAGACTCCCATTGCTCCGATGCGGATTTTCCTACAAGCAGCTGATCCCAGTCCATTTTGGCCAGATCCTGCCTTATCCTCTTAAAATCGGCCTTCCCCCAATTTAGAACCTTTATTTCCGGCCCCTCCCTGTCCTTTTCCATGACCACCTTAAATCTCACCGAATTATGGTCACTGTCACCAAAGTGCTCACCTACTAGCACGTCTTCCACTTGGCCGGCCACATTCCCTAGAATTAGGTCCAGTACCGCCCCCTCTCTTGTAGGACTTTCTACATGCTGGCTCAAAAAGCTCTCCTGGATGCACGTTAAGAATTTTGTACCCTCTAAGCCTTTTACACTCTGAGTATCCCAGTTAATATTGGGGAAGTTGAAATCCCCCACTATTATTACCCTATTATTTGCACAATTTTCTGAGATTTGCCTACATATCTGTTCCTCTATCTCCCCCTGACTGTTTGGGGGTCTATAGTACACTCCCATCAAAGTGCTTGCCCCCTTTTTGTTTTTAAGCTCCACCCATATGGCCTCATTTGAGGAACCTGCTAATATATCATCCCTCCTTATGGCAGTAATTGATTCTTTAATTAATATTGCAACCCCCCCTCCTCTTATACCTCCCCCTCTGTCTCGCCTGAAGATTCTGTACCCCGGAATATTGAGCTGCCAGTCTTGCCCCTCCCTCAACCATGTCTCTGTGACAGCAACAATATCATACTCCCATGTGTTTATCAACACCTTCAGTTCATCCACCTTATTTGCAAGACTCCTTTCATTAAAATAGATGCCATCCAGCCTTGCTCTTACATATTTGCCCTGTCTTCCAAACTGACTTGTTTTTTTCTCAATATTTGGCTGCACATCACCCCCTATTGTAGCTCCACTCTGTATCCCATCCCCCTGCCAAGTTAGTTTAAACCCCCCCCAACAGTGCTAGCAAACCTCCCCGCAAGGATATTTGTCCCGCTCTGGTTCAGATGCAACCCGTCCGACTTGTACAAGTCCCACCTTCCCCAGAAGCAGGCCCAGTGATCCAGGAAACTGAAACCCTCCCTCCTGCACCAACTCTTTAGCCACGCATTCATCTGTTCTATCCTCCTATTTCTATACTCACTAGCCCGTGGCACTGGGAGTAATCCAGAGATTACAACCTTTGAGGTCCTGCTCTTTAATCTGCTACCTAGCTCCCTAAATTCTTGATGCAGGACCTCATCTCCCTTCCTACCTATGTCGTTGGTCCCAATGTGGACCACGACCTCTGCCTGCTCACCCTCCCCCTTGAGAATGCCCTGAAGCCGCTCAGTGACATCCATGACCCTGGCACCAGGGAGGCAACAAACCATCCTGGAGTCACGTTTACGGCCACAGAAATGCCTGTCTGTTCCCCTTACGATAGAATCCCCTACCACTATAGCTCTTCCACTCTTTTTCCTCCCAGCCTGTGCAGCAGAGCTACCCCTGGTGCCAGGAAGTTGGCTGCTGCTGCCTTCCCCTGATAAGTCATCCCCCTCAACAATATCCAAAGCGGTATATTTGTTTGAGAGGGGGACGGCCACAGAGGACCCCTGCACTGCCTGCCTGCTCCTCTTACTCTGCCTGGAGGTCACCCACTTACTTCCTGCCTGTACAACCTTTACCTGCGGTGTGACCATCTCACTAAACGTGCTATCCACGACGTTCTCAGCATCGCGAATGCTCCTTAATGAATCCATCCGCAGCTCCAGTGCCGCAATGCGGTTTGTCAGTAGCTGCAGCTGGATACATTTCCCGCACACATGGTCGTCAGGGACACCGGAAGGGTCCCTGATTTCCCACATAGAGCAGGAAGAGCATAACACGGGGCTGGGCTGTCCTGACATGACTTACCCTTTAACTAATTAATTCAAATTAAATGAATCCCACCAATTTCACTTCAATTAAAAGGTATACTCAAGGGCTCTTGCTGAACAGCAGTCCCCCACTACACAACAGAGACCAGAGAATCCACAAACTCTAACCTTAGACAAATTCAGCAGGAAAATACTCACCAACCAATCACTTACCTCTTCCTTGGTAACGTCCCACTTTGGATTACTTTTTGCTTCTTATTTATCTTAGGTCCAGGAGTTAAGTCCCTGAAAACAAAATATAAAAACGAACCTACCCTTTAAATTCCCTCTACCCCCCAAAAGGTTAGAGGAGGTGGGAGGGTGGGAGTCACTACTAGTGTAGTGTCTCGGGTTTAGCAACCGCTCCACCTATATACGGGTACCAATGAATTGGCCCCGCCCCCTGCCTTTGAAAAAGCCCGCGAAGCTCCCTCCCCGCTGGGGAAAAAGACCCACGTAGGTCTCTCCTAGGTCCGCTCCCGCCTGTCGCTCCGCTCCGAGTGCGGGTAGGCCCTCGAGCCTGGGCCTTTAGTAGTCTCCGAGTCCCGTGCTCTCTCCTAGGTCCGCTCCCGCCTGTAGCTCCGCTCCTGGGGCTGAGATGATTGGCCTCCAACAACCACCACCATCTTCCTTTGTGCTAGGTATGACTCCAGCCACTGGAAAGTTTTCCCCCTGATTCCCATTGACTTCAATTTTTCTAGGGCTCCTTGGTGCCACACTCGGTCAAATGCTGCCTTGATGTCAAGGGCAGTCACTCTCACCTCACTTCTGGAATTCAGCTCTTTTGTCCATGTTTGGACCAATGCTGTAATGAGGTCTGGAGCCGAGTGGTCCTGGCGGAACCCAAACTGAGCATCGGTGAGCAGGTTATTGGTGAGTAAGTGCCGCTTGATAGCATTGTCGAACACACTTTCCATCACTTTGCTGATGTTTGAACAAAACTGTCCCACAGACTCTAATATCAGCATCAGATGTCCGTTATAAACTGTTCTTACTTCACTCCCAAACACAATGTTGGGTTCTACATATACACTGGCGACACCCAGCTCCACCTCACCACCACTACTTTCGATCCCTCCACCTACTCTGCTTTGTCATGCTGCTTGTCCGACATCTCGTATTGGATAAGCAGGTTTTCTCCAACTAAATATTGGTAAAACCGAAGCCATTGTCTTCGGTCCCCGCCACAATCTCCGTTCCCAAGCCACCGACTCCATCCTTCTCCCTGCTCACTGTCTGAGGCTGAACCAGACCGTTCGCAACCTTGGTGTCCCTTTTGACCCTAAGATGAGCTTTCAACCCCATATCCACTCCATCACCAAGATCGCCTACTCCCATCTCTGTAACATCGCCCATCTCTGCCCTTGCCTCATCACATCTGCTGCTGTAACCCTCATCCATGCCTTTGTTACCTCTAGCCTTAACTATTCCAATGCTCTCCTGGCTGATCTCCCATAGAATCATAGAAATCATAGAAAATTTATGGCACAGAAGGAGGCCATTTGGCCCATCATGTTCGTGCCAGCTGAAAATGAGCCACCCAGCCTAATCCCACTTTCCAGCTCTTGGTCCAAAGCCTTGTAGGCAATGGCACTTCAAGTGCATAGCCAAGTACTTTTTAAATCTGCCTCTACCACCCTTTCAAGCAATGATTTCAAGACCCCCACCACCCTCTGGCTGAAAAAAAAATTCCTCAGCTCCCCTCTAATCCTTCTACCAATCACTTTAAATCTATGCCCCCTGGTTATTGACCTCTCTGCTAAGGGAAATAGGTCCTTCCTATCCACTCTATCTAGGCCATTCATAATTTTGTAAACCTCAATTGAATCACCCCTCAGCCTCCTCTGTTCCAAAGAAAACAACCCCAGCCTATCCAATCTTTCCTCATAGCTAAAATTCTCCAGTCCTGGCAACATCCTTGTAAATATCCCCTGTACCCTCTCTAGTGCAATCATATCCTTCCTGTAATGTGGTGACCAGAACTATACACAGTACTCAAGCTGTGTCCTAACTAGTGTTTTATACAGTTCTAGCATAACCTCCCTGCTCTTATATTCTATGCCTCGGCTAAGAAGGAAAATATCCCGTATGCCTTCTTAACCACCTTATCTACCTGTTCTGCTACCTTCAGGGATCTGTGGGCATGTACTCTAAGGTCTCTTTGTACCTCTACACCTCTCAGTATCCTCCTATTTATTGTGTATTCCCTTGCCTTGTTTGCTCTCCCTCGCACTTGTCTAGATTGAATTCCATTTGCCACTTTTCTGCCCACCTGACCAGTCCATTCATATCTTCCTGCAGTCTACAGCTTTCCTCCTCACTATCATTCACACGGCCAATTTGTGTATCATCTGCTAACTTCTTAATCATGCCCCCTACGTTTAAGTTCATATCATTAATACATATCACAAAAAGCAAGGGACCTAGTACTGAGCCCTGCGGAATCCCATTGAAAACAGCCTTCCAGTCACAAAAATACCCGTTGACCATTCCCCTTTGCTTCCTGCCACTGGGTCAATTTTAGATCCAACTTGCCAATATCCCTTGGATCCCATGGGCTTGTCTGTCATGTGGGACCTTGTCAAAAGCCTTGCTAAAATCCATGTAAACTACATCTAACCCTCATCGACCCTCCTTGTTCGCTCCTCAAAAAGTTCAATCAAGTTAGTCAGACACAACCTTCCCTTAACAAATCCATGCTGACTGTCCTTGATTAATCTGTGCCTTTCTAAGTGATGATTTATCCTGTCCCTCAGAATTGATTCCAATAATATGCCCACCACTGAGGTTAGACTGACTGGCCTGTAATTACCCAGTCTATCCCTCTCTCCCTTTTTAAACAATGGTACAATGTTATTCCTCCAATCCTCCGGCACTACGCCTGTATCCAGGGAGGATTGGAAAATGATGGTCAGAGCCTCCGCTATTTCCTCCCTTGCTTCTTTTAACAGCCTGGGATGCATTTCATCTGGGCCTGGTGATTTATCTACTTTCAAAGATGCTTATCCCCTTAATACTTCCTCTCTCACTATGTTTATCCCATCCAATATTTCACACTCCTCCTCCTTAACTACAATATCTGCATCGTCCACCCTCCATAAACTTGAGCTCATCCAAAACTCTACTGCCAGTATCCTAACTCGAACCAAGTCCTGTTCACTCATCACCCCTGTGCTCACTGACCTACATTGGCTCCCAGTCCGGCAACGCCTCAATTTTTAAATTCTCATCCTTGTTTTCAAATCCCTTCATGGCCTTGCCCCTCCCTATCGCTGTAACCTCCTCCAGCCCTACAACCCTCCGTGATCTCTGAGTTCCTCCAATTCTGGCCTCTTGCGCATCCCTGTTTTTCATTGCTCCATCATTGGCAGCCATGCCTTCAGCTGCCTAGGCCCTAAGCTCTGGAATTCTCTCCCTAAACTTCTCCGCCTCTATTCCCCTCTCTCCTCCTTTAAGATGCTCCTTAAAACCTACCTTTTTGACCAAGCTTTCGGTCACCTATCCTATTTTGATTAAAGTATTTGGGAGCAATACTGGGGGTGCTGCAATTGTCCTCAGCTCTCTTGGGCTATTGAGAAGGAAAAAATGTACCATAGATTCTACTGCTGCACACGATCTTGTTGGAAAATGTTTGTAGATGTCTGGTGAAGATCGGATCAGATCAGATCAGCTATAATGGCCCACATGAATAAATAGCCTGCTGACACTCACTGTCATGTTTTTGTATGAAGAAAAGCTTTTTGAGCAAGATAATGAAGGCTACCATCAACTATGGAAATGCACCACAGTATGAGTCACCACCTTCAAAAGAAGAGGAGTAAGGGAGTAAATTGGAGAGAAAATTGAAGGGAGAAATCAGTGCATTATAATCACTCTCAGATACCTGTCACTTTATTTTTTACTCAGTAGTTGCCTTCGTTAATAATTCCATCATTTAAACGCTAGTGATTGATAGGAACTAGTGTTATGACACAATTGTTACAGTAACTGAATCACCTAATGTACAACTCAGAAATCCTTGCTGATGAGTGTGTCTGGCAGCTGCTGATGACTGCATGACCCCTCAGGATTATCCTTGTAAAGTGACTGGCTGCTGTCTGTCGGCAAGTCTGGGTGAATACAGCTCATGATAGCTGGGGAATTAGTCACTGGAGAGAGAAGTACCAACAACATCAGTGACAAGAAGCTGGAGGAACTGAGCCTACTTGCTGGTTGCTTACTAATAATGAATACTAACCATTTTTCATGAGTGAGTGTATGACAGCTCTGGGTAATTAGGTCTTTGTTCAGATCAGTCTTATTTATTTAACCAGCTATTTAAACAACCAGTTAATCCTACCAGAAATGCATTTGCCCATTTATATCCACATACTGTATATGCTTATTTAATACATGTTATGTATGATTATATTTGATCACAAATAGTGTTTTTTGTTGTAATATTTGTGCAATTAATAAATCTGTTTAACCAGAACTGATATATTTAGGCTTTTGAAACACTATGCCTTGCATTTCTACACTGTTTTTGGTGGGCCTCCAGCACTAAATCAGGGCAGCTCATTTTTCTGGCCAGCAAATTGTGGTGCAACCGTTTCTGCCGATCTTCCACTCAAAAATCGATCCCCCAAATTTCCTAACACAATTTGGCCCTGTCTGCAATCTTCTCGCCATGTCCCCATGCACCTAATTTAAATATATTTAAATGAGGGCTAATAGCATTGCATTCCTGAATTTCCTGTATTTATATTCACAATGCTCTAGGGGGAAGTTAGAACGAGAAATACAAGGTGTGGCTGTTGCCAGGATTGGCTAAAACTAACATAAGTGAAGGGTTTTTGATCCTGAAAACAGCTGAAAGTTTGAGAAGTAATTACTGCAGCAGGGAACAATACTTTGAAGCAATTTTTTTTTGCATTGAACATAGATAGCCTTGGACTTGCTTCTGACAGCCCGTGAGAGTGTATGGTATGGCATTCTCTGTGGACACTGGAATATAGGAATAGGAGTAGGCCATTTAGCCCTTCAAGTCTGTTCAGCCATTCAATTAGATCTCAGCTGATCTGTACCTCAACTCCATTTATCTGCTTTTGCTCAATATCCCTTCATACCCTTACCGAACAAATATCTATTGATCTCAGTGTTTAATATTTCAATTGACCCAGCATCCACAGTCTTTTGAGGGAGCGAGTTCCAGATTTCCACTACCCTTTATGTGAAAAAGCGCTTCCTAATTTCACTCCTAAATGGCTTAGCTCTAATTTTAAAATTGTGTCCCCTTGTTCTGGATTCCCCCATCAGAGGAAATAGTTTCTTGATCTAAGCTATCGAATCCCTTAATATTTAGTCTCAACACTGAAACTTTCTGGTTGAGTCTCAATTTAACCAGTGACCAATACTGGTTTATAAAACAATCTAATCTGCACACACACGCAGGTGCACAGGCAAACACACTCGGACACACACAGGCACACACGCAGACACGCATGCTGGCACACACACAGAAACACACGCAGGCACACAGACACACTCGCTAGCACACACGCAGGCAGACACACGCAGATACACACGCAGGCAGGCATACATGCACAGACACACACACGCAGACACACGCACATGCAGATACACACGTAGGCACACAGACACACTCACGCAGATTAGATCACCCCTCAACCTCCTAAACTCAAAGGAAAACAAACCAAATTTATGCAACCGGTCCTCATAATTTAACCCTTTAAGCCCTGGTATAATTCTGGTGAATCTGCACTGTACCCCCTCCATGGCGTATTTTTCCTGAGGTTCGGTGCCCAAAACTGAACCCAGTACTCCAGATGGGTGTGACCAAGGCTCCATACAACTGAAGCATAACTTCCTCACATTTGTATTCTAACTCCCTGAGATAAAAGCCAACATTCCATTAGCCTTTTTGATTACTTTTTGTACCCATGCACTAGCTTTTAGTGATTTGTGTGCATGGACACCTAAATCCCTTTGCTCCTCCACAGCTCCCAGTCTCTCACTAGTAAGAAACGATTCTGATTTATTTTTCTCAGATCCACCTCACACTTCCCACATATAATTCCATCTGCCATAGTTTTGTCCACTCACTTAGCCTGTCCATGTCACTTCCTCTAACATCCTGCTCCAACTACACAACTTACTGTGCCTCCTAACTTATACCTTTGTATGCCATTATCATGGAGGAGGAAGAGGTGCAGGAAATGATGGAGAAAAGTAGAGCGAGGCAGCATTTAAGGCAGAGAATATACAGGCAACACAGGTCCTTTGAAAAATATAATGATGAGATAAGCATTAAGAGTGCGCTTCACCAAAGAGGCAATGGGGGATCTCTGGCACCATCTGCATGAGGACCTACAGCTATACATATCTGCCTACATGTCTCTATCTATGGCTATGAAGGTCACAACCACTCTCAACTTTTAATACACGAGTCATTTCAGGCTGCCATGGGCGATCTCTGTAAGAGATCTCTCCAACCAGGGTGCTATATTTGCATGTATTCATCAGGTGACTAATGCACTTTTCAGGGGTGCTGGGGAATTCATCCAGTTTGACTTAACAACAAAGCAGCAACGAGATAGGGCTAACCAGTATTATGGGGTTGCTGGCTTTTCCAAAGTCCAGCGTGCAATAGATGGTATCCATGTTGCTTTGCAAGTTTCTACAGTCAACCTCCTCAGTTTCCTCAATACAAAGGCCACTGTCAGAATGTACAGATTGTGTGTAACAACATGCAGAAGATCCTGCACATCAAGGCAGCATTTGCTGGAAGATAGGATGCATTTATCCTTTGAGTTCAACCTTCCCGTAGCTCTCTAAGGAAGAAAATCATGTCAATGATATCTTGTGGGTGATAAGGCGTATTCCTGCTCCCATTGATAATGACCCCACTAAGAGCTGCCTGTACAGCAGCAGAGGAATGCTTCAACAAGTCACATGCCTCTACCATACTAGTCATTGAGAGGACCATCAGGATCTTAAAAGGGCCCTCTTGCTCCCTTGACAGGTCAGGAGAGGCTTTGTAGTAGATTCCAGACCCACATAGTTGTAGCCTGCTGTGCCCTGCACAGCTTCACACCCAAAAAGACCCGTGCATGGACATTCATGGGGAGGTGGTACTAGCAGCTGTGGAGGCAGAAGTACATGGATGAGAGCATTTGGATGACTATCTCTCAGAAGATTCTTCAGTAACTGCTGCAATGGGCATTAGAACACAAATAAACACTGAGGTCTTCTGTTCTGTTTAACACAGTCTACCTTTGGTGCCACTGCCTTAACTCCACCCCACCCCTCACCACCTTCAATAGAAGACTAATCATTCAATCCCATACCCATCCTAGAACATCATAAAATATCTAACCTCTTTGACCCTACATGCACATGCCAATAATAATTACCAATTGAATTAGTGAACACAAAATAACTGCACCCTTTCCTGTATGATGCTAATCATAGAATCATAGAAAGGTTACAGCACAGAAGGAGGCCATTCGGCCCATCGAGTCCACGCCGGCTTTATGCACGAGCAATCCAGCTAGTCCCACTCCCACGCCCTATCCCCGTAGCCCTGCACATTTTTTCGTTTCAAGTACTTATCCAGTTCCCTTTTGAAGGCCATGATTGAATCTGCCTCCACCACCCCCTCTGGCAGTGCATTCCAGATCCTAACCATTCACTGTGTAAAAAAGTTTTTCCTCATGCCACCTTTGGTTCTTTTGCCAATCACCTTAAATCTATGTCCTCTGGTCCTTGACCCTTCTGCCAATGGGAACAGTTTCTCTCTATCTACTCTGTCTAGGCCCTTCATGATTTTGAATACCTCTATCAAATCTTGTCTCAACCTTCTCTGTTCCTAATCTGCAGGAATAACAAAGCGCGACATAAGTGCACATTTTTCTTTACCACAACAAAGCCTAAAGTGAACAAAAGCCAACCTACTCTTTCTTGACACCATGCATCCCCTTGGTATCCATATGTGCTTTCTTTCTTCTATTTTAGTGCTTCTCCTAGATGCAACCTGAAAGCCAGTATTATGAGATAATTATGTAATTATAGATGCTTCACTTATGTTTTTGTCATTTATTCAGCAAACAGGATCCAGTAATTGCCCAGTACCTTCAACGTATTTTACTTAATAATACATCATGAAAAAACTCAGCTAATCTGAATTGACTGACATTGATTTATACGTATTTGAGAATGGTTTTAACACAATCATTTCACCACATTACCAAATCGATCAATGAAAACCCAGGATAATTCATGACCTAACAGCTTGTAAGGCCAATCTATATTATTAGAAATTGAAGTACATTGGCTTTCTTAGTATTGGGAATTTAAATACTAACGGACAACAAGGAAGGTGTACAACAGTTAACAGTGAATACAAACTGTTACAAGTAGTTTATCAGATGTAAAAGAATCTCAGAAGCTACTCTGAGTGAATTATCCTCTAAGAGCTAAATTTCATTTGCACACCTTATATCCCTAACAAAGAAAAGACTAACTCTGTGCATGTATTGTTGAAAGAAACAATTTTATTTGGTAACCAAAGGTATTGGTGAATTGATATTAATTATCTAAATTAAATCCACTTTCACATTGATGTACAGAAATCATCTATGAGTCCTGAGGCGGATACAGCTTTGCATAGCACAGGAAGTTTACTGTTGTCAACTCCATCATCATTCCAGAGCAGTCAGAGATGAAAAATGGCTTATCTGGTAGAGGTCCCCTGTACTAGCCTGAAACAATTCTATAGCATAGAAGCTTAATGCTGTTGTCAGCTTCGCAGCCACAGAATGAGCCACCATAGTCCTTGAAGATGTCTGTAAGTCAGACTGTAGCAGATGTCACAGCTCGGTCACTACCTCTGCAGTAAAGCACAGGCAGAAAAAGCAGATTTTTTCCAATGTACCCAGGTAACAGCGGCACGATCTATAAATATGGTCTTTGGGCACTGACAGGAACGCATATACCACCTGACATATCACTGAAGATTTTGCCCCCTTATGAAATCGTCCTCCTTATCAATTCACACAACACAGTAGGAACACTCAAAGGGCTTCCCACCCTTGCAGCTTTGTTAGCTGCAACTTAAAATGCGGCAGAATTGAAAAGACTGCAGAAAGTTTTGTCTTGCAAAACTGAAGATGTTCAATGCAAACATAGATAAATGCTGACTGTCAAAAAACAAGTTTTCCACCAACTCCAGTAACACAAACTTTGCTTTAAGAATTTGCAGGCCAGGTCTGTGGAATAGTGCTGCTCCCATTTCAAATGGGCAAGGTACGCACTGGAAGTGGAACTTGGCTGAAACTCATGAAATAAGTGACCTCATTTAAATAATTATTAAATCAAAGAGCCTTGCACTTGCACCACTAAAAAAGGGGAGGTGGGTTTTGTGCTGAGTTAACTGATATGGCCCTTGATCCTGGGTTAGCAGGTAAAATCTGCCATGATTCCTGTTACATATTGCTATCCAGTACATCTGCACGTGTGGCTTTGGGTGATGCCAGGTTCATCCTTGATGTACCCTGTGACTGAATAGCCCATTCAGTGTAGGCTCACAGGTGAAACATGAATACTTTAGGTGAGGTCCTTAGAGACACCCTGCTTCCCATGAAACCATACATTAGCAGTAAATCAATGCCGTTAGGAGAGAAGGAAATGGTGGGAGATTTTTTTCCAAATGTGCATGGTATAAATTATTGTTCAAGTCATGGATGCCAGCAGAAAAACTATGATGTTAGTGTTGATGCATAATTTTGTGTCACAAAATTATTCTCCTGGCACCAACAGGGTTTGGCCTAGAAATTTGATTGCACCTGAAAACGGGCACATGGGGAGGGGGGGTAGGGCTCGTGCTGCACACGCCTGTGCACGTGATCCCAAGGACCTCATTATAATGATTCGGGTCTATGGCTAGTGCCAGCCGTACAATTTATTGGCTGTGCACCTGTATGGGGACGCGGGAAATCGGGCTTCACTCACGCCACTTAAAGGCAGCCAGCTCTTAAACAGAATGTGCACTCTGGTTGCAGACAACAGGGAAACTTGAAAAATGGCTAGAAGAGGTCCAGAGAGGGCACCCAGGTTCTCTGATGCCCCGTTGGAGGCCCTGGTTCATGCAGTGGACAGGACGAGGGAGATCCTGTTCCATGGGGAAAGAGATGTAGATGTTCCTCCTGGCGTAGAGAGCCTCAGTGATCTCCCTGATACAACAGTGGACTGCAAACTGGGAGGTGTCGCTGATGTCACCTGCTGCAGCCTAGAAGCAGTCTGTTGCATAAAATTTAAGGCCACAGTGACCTTGACAACCATAGGCATTGCAAGTTGTGGCTGAAGCAGTTGACATAGTTCGTTGTTAGCCTTCTTTGATAAGCGAAGGCACCTGAGACTTTGCTCCTCAGTGAAGTTCAGGTAGGAGAAGTCCTCCCAAAAGACCCGCTGTGAGTATGGCCTACTGTGCAGTGCCCTCCTCCTCCCTGTTCTCCTCGCTGCTCCTGTTCCCTTCTGTTTTCTTCACTGCTTCCCCTCGTCCTCCAGCCCCTAAGGCAGCCCTACCAGACACACCATGACAGAAATAAAACTGTTTTCAAAGCAGCCAAAAACAGTGCAGTACCAGCAACAGCATCTTCTCAACAGTCAGAAATCAGTTGTAGAAGTGAGAAAGTAGGCCAGAAGTTAACCAGCAACTTGAAAGGACAAACAAGAAACTAATCTGTATGTCACCCTTGTGGATGAGCCCTTTAAATAATGCTGCTGAAGAATCCTTGCTGCCTGTTAGTGCCACAGGTTCCTGAGTGAGTCTGGCTCTGGGACAGCCCAATTTCACAAAGGAGTCCGACAAGAAGTAGAACATTCTAACTTAAATATTTTAATTACCGTATCGAATCCTTCTGGCGCACACCTTGGATGCTTAGGGAGGAGCCTGATCCAATAAGATGGTCGTCACACTTCTGGCAAGGGATGGCGCCTGCACCCCGCCTGCCATATTGGACGCTTAGGAACCCGTTTCACACCTGTAAAACGGGCGCAGTGCCAATTAATTTCTAGGTCCCATGAGTTTAAATTTTCATCCGTCCTATACATTGCAGTTGCAAAGTGTGATTTCTACATTCTAAATCTGCCAGCATGGATTGTGACTATAATTCCAATTCAAAATGAACTGAGTGTGAGAAAGCACTGAACCACCTAAAAATTGCTTCTTTATGAAAGTATTTATATAGCTCAAGCTCGATCATCTTTGAAAGTTACAGGCCCGACTGAGATAATGGGCTCTATTTTAGCACCCGCGATTGGGTGCATTCCTGGCAGGGGGGCTACGAAAATCGGGGATTCCCGGGGCGGGTCCGGAGCCCGGCTCCAGCCCGCCCCATTTCCGGGTTTCCCACTGACGCGCTGACATGCGCGCGCAGCCCCAGCATGTGGGAACCCCACCGGCAATTAAAGCTGGCGGGTGCCACTTAAGGTATTTATTTTGGTATTTCAAGTCGTTTACATACCTGATTAACGTGATATTTTAGGAGGGGTGGGATTTTAGAAACAACTGGGACTGTTTCCCATACTGGGGGAAACACTCCCAGTTCAAATGGACGTGTTGCAGCCATCAACGTGTGGCAGCTGCAAAGGTCCATTTGACAGGTGGGGGGAGGGGGAGACCCTCACTCATTGCAGGAGGCCACTCTGTCACTTTGGACAAAGTTTGGCCTCTACCACCCTCCTCCTAACAACAAAATTCACCAACTTGCACACTTACCCCGGTGTCCAGACACAAGTACCTACCTTGCGGACCCCCTCAGATGTACATCTTCCAGATGGGGGCTGCCGTAGCTGCAGTCATGACCTCCTCGGAAGGCGAACAGCATCACCAGCCTCACCAGCCTCGCTGGCCACACCGTCCACCTCTGACACGTGGAGCTCCACAACAGAGTGCTGTGACACATCCACCTGCACAGCAGGAGGGAGGGCAACGACAGAGAGAGATGCGTCGCAGAGGGCACTACTCTCGCCACAGGGTCCACAGACCGAGGCTCAGCTTCCTGGACCTCTCTGAGCAGCAGTGCACATGGAGGCTCAGAGTCACTTGACATGTAGTCGTGGACACCTGCAGCCTCCTTCATGCCAAGCTGCTCCCGGCTGGCCCGAGCACCATCTTCTTACCTGTCGCTGTCAAAGTCACCACTGCCCTCAACAACTTCTCCTCCGCATCCTTCCAGGGTGCCACCGGGGACATCGCCGACGTCTCTCAGTCATCTGCACAAAAGAGCCCTGCAAATACACCTACACCCACTCTGCAGTGACACAATGGGTGGCATCAGGTGTGGGTCTTCATAGTGATCCTCAGGAAAGGGCATTATTGCACAAACCAGACAAGATTCGCAAAGACGTGGCAGTAGTGGTGCCAATATAATATGTAATGTGAGTTGATCAGAAATTAAATATAAGTAAAAATCATGACAAACCCTCAAACACCCTTGTGCATCCCCTTCATGCTCACGACACGTTTGCCTTACGCTTCCTACTGCACATATGTGATGCATGCCCTGTGGCTGCAGCACAGGTAGTGGCAGGTTGAGTGAGGCTGACCGTGAAAGAGATGCATGAGAGGGTGAGTATGAGATAGAGCCATGAGATTGTATGAGGATTGGGTTGAGTGGTAGTGGCGGGATGAGTGCTGGCGAGGTGAGTAAGTGCAGGTAAAATGAGGATGAGGTTTGAGTGGGTGTGAGGAGTGATGTGACAGAGTAGTGTTGGCTGTGCAGAAGGAGATGTGGGGTGGGGGCGGTGATGTGGCAGACGGAGTGTAGGGGAATGAGTAAGCGTACTCACTTTGGCTGACCTCCTGAGGTCATTGAAGCGCCTCCTGCACTGTATGCAGGTGGGCGATATGTTGGTGGTGCAGGTGACTTCCTCTGCCACCTCGAGCCAGGCCTTCTTGGTGGCAGAGGCAGGCCGCTTCCTCCTGCTCGCCGGAGGGAAGATCTCTGACCTCCCCCTCCTTCTCACCCCATCCAATGATACCTGGAGTGAGGCATCATTAAACCTGGGAGCAGCCTTCCCCCTGGGCTGCTCCATGCTGTAATTTTTCCTATTTCTTGCAGCATCAGTCAGTGGAGGACTGCCCCTTTAAATAGGGCTCCTCCAGCTGACAGACCTTACTGCGCATGCACAGTCCGCCCGCCGCGCAGCTCAGCAACAGGGAACCCGGAAGAACAGGTAAGTGGATCCAATCAGCCTGCGATTGCACGCGGGGCAGACTGATTTCACCGGGCACGTTACCCACGCGCCCAATCGCCCCCCCCGCTGCAAACCCGTCGCCATGGTAATATCGGGCCCCATGTTTCAATTACCACAGGTCTAACTTTCTACTGCAGCTGTGAGATAACACTTTATTATCCACAGTAATATCATGTTCTAGACATCATTGCAAATTCTCTACAGTGTGAACTGTATTTAGCACATCGAGAATTATATAAAATACTGACGTTGAAATTTTTTTCCCCAAATTTCTCCGCTCTTCTTATGAAGGTGCTAACTCTTGCTGGCATGGGTGTTGGCCGTCCTCTAGAACCTCACTGAAGCAACTAGACAGTGAATATCAGCAGGCCATTAGAATGCATCACATCTAAACCTGACCCTGTTAACATCTGTCGACACACAAAGATTTTCCAAAAGGAGTCACTCAATAGCAGCCAGGAACAGGGACTCTGGCTTATTTTTCAACCCGCTAGCCCATGGTCACTGAGGTCAATTTTAGCACCATTTTGAAAATATTTATGATGCAGCTTCTTCAGAAATTAATTTGAATATGGGATGAGTTGTTAGTAGGCCAGTAGGTGGCACACTGCACCATGAAGAGACATTCATTCTCCATTCACATCAAGGCCTGCTGATGTGTGGTTCCACTGCCTGATAGGAACATGCTAAATCTAACACTAATGTGGGCATGTGCAGGATAACACCACAGTGGTTCAGGGTGGAGGCAGGTGTTGGATATTTTTAAGAGGACTTTGACATACTGAACATTTTTTTCTTTGTATTGACTATAGATGGCATTGTACTACTTTAAGAAAGCATTCTTTTCATTGTTTTCTCAAGACATTCCGAGAGAACTGAAGTGTCGCTAATTCACAATGAGCATGGAATTCTTAAAGGTGTATTTTTTAAAAATAGAAGCAATAGTATCAATCAAAGCCACAATAAAGATTTTTAAAAACTTGCATTTTATATCACCTTATTATGTTTCTGACAAATGTTTCAAAGCACTTCACACAATTATTTTTGAAACACGGTTACTGTTGTTATGTAGGCAAGCACAGCATATAATTTGTTTTCAACAAGATCCCACAAACAGCCATGAAATGAATGACCAATTAATTTATTTTGTGGTGGGTGTTGGTTAAGATTGAAAGTAGTCACATGTAATTAAACCTTTATTGACAACTGTTGAACTCAGTGTTTGCATCTTGCTGTTTTACAGTGATCATAACCTTTTTTGTGCACTATTCATTGGCCAAAGGTGACCATCTGCCAGACCTCTTGATCTGGCTGCTGGGAATGAAAGCAATAGAGCCGAGTTATGCTCAGATTCTTACTCCCTCGTTATGCAGTAGTGGGTCTTGTCCGCTCAGCACCTGCATCCCATCGCATGGCTGAGCTTGTCAATTGACCAACTGAATTATGGTAAGTCCAAGGTATCAACCTGTATCCGATCACCAAAGTACCCCATTACAAGGCCACATTGAGAATCTTTATTTTGCAATATGTAGCACAAATACAGTTTGTCGCATATATATATAAATTAATTGTTGTACAGTACTTTACCTTCTCTGCTAATATTTATAGTGACATATGTACCATCAATTTAATTTTTAGCACAGAAAATATTTTGACAAAGATACTATTCATGTTTCCAGTGGGACATTGTCATAAAAAATAAACACAGTTTTGGAACTCTTTTAACAAATTAAAGATATCTTAACCACCATTGGGAACAACTGCCAGAGTTACTGTAGTTGTGTATGCCCACTGCTAACTAGTGTTTCAGACAAAAATGGTGATTTTGGGCTTAGGTGCTCCACAAGTTTATTTTAATACTTAAGTATATATAGAAGCAATGGGCAGCATATAGTTCCAATGCTTTGTTAAAATAAGGCCAATGGACAAGGTTCTATAAAAAGAAAGACTTGCATTTATATAGCATCTTATCATAATCTCTCATCGCAAAGAACCTCACACAACAATGAATTACTTCTGAAATGAAGGGATTGTTAGGCAGACAAACAAGGTAGCCATTTTACATGCAGCTAGATCCCACCAGCAACAATTAAATGAATGAAAGATAAAACTGATTTTTTAACTGGTGTTGGTTGAGGGAGGAATGCGTACTAGGACACCAGGCAAACGCCCTGGCTTCCTATAAATTGTGCCAGAAAAAACAGACTCTTTTTTAATGTCTCGTTCAAAGGACAGCGCTGGCAAGGATGCAATACTCCCTCAGTATTGCAATGGTACATTAGCCCACACTGTGTGTTTAAGTCATAGAGTGGGGCTTGAACCTACAACCTTCAGATTCAAAGGCAAAGAGTGCTACATACTCAGCCTTCGGCTACATATCTTGAACTAGCCTATTCCTTTAATTCTCACTGCTAAATATCATCAATGCTACAAACGAAGCATCATGTTAATTCCCTATCCCCAAAATTGGCAGTGGCACAGGATATTCTGGCTGGAATGGGCCACAGTGAACTTCCAAAAATACAATACAGAATCCTGTTGCAAAATGATTATATAATTTCGGCCTTGTTCAATAACCTCAGAGGCAGTGCTGTGCAGGCCTTGTGCTTCTTTCATATTTTCAATACCGGTAAAAACAAAAAGTATGGACCCAACCCCCATACATGTGAAGCATCAGTGTTTCATGTTGACAGGGGGCTTGATCTGTGTGCCAGCGTTCGCTGACATAAACTAGTGAAAGTGAAATTCCGTGGAAGAAAAGTCGGGTGGGGTATATAACTGGCGGCCAATCCGATATCGCTCATTTTACTCCCTCACTGAAGTTCAAAGTTCCGCCTGCCTCGTGTACCTGTCACTTAAGTTATAAAAGCCCCCTTAACTACTTGCTTGCTCACGTCAGGGACACTCTTGAGTTGTCAGCTTTTGGAAGGTGTTTTTCAAATTTTTGTTGCTATTTTTTCAGGTTGGCATTTATGGACCTCTTAACTGCAAAAAGGTACAGATGAAATGCAAGTCGCTTTTTTATAATCTTAACGTTTTTTTTCCCATTATTTCTCTTGTTAAAAAACTCAATTAGAGGGTAAGTATCATTTGTTGCCATTCATCTCTGGTGCCTTTGTATTTAGGTATTCAACCAGTAGTGCAAAAATAAAAGTATGTTTGTTGTTCTAGTGCTACAAACTGTTGTCATAGTTGCCAATTGCAGGGACAAAATCTTGGTCCATTGTGTCCATGTAGGGTAGTGAAGGTAAAACTCCTGGAATTATTCAAGAGGCAGTTTATGGAGTTAATACTATGAATGGGATGGGGCGTAGGTGTTTATGGAAGGAAGAGTTTGATGAGTCAAATGCCTTTGCTCATCTATACTTATCTCTGTATCTTATTCTGTGAAGGTACACCCACTCAGCAGCTTGATTAGACAAGTGAGTAAGTAAAATGCTATAGAAGAGAAAGATTAAAAAGCACAAAGACAATCTAAATCTGTAGTTCAGGTTGCTGGCGTTGACTGAAACAGGCCCAGATGTGGAGCAATAAACTCTGATCCCCATGACCTCCCTGGCCAAACTGAGCCTCCTTGCTCTTTAGAGAGACCAATTTAATTGATATTTGGCTGATAGATTCCACCAAATGGATAGCTTCCTCATCTGACAACTCTGGGAAGTTGTAAATTGCACATATAATTTCTCATTAGATTGGATCCATCACCTAATAACTGTCTTAAGAGACAGATTTCAAGACCGGGCAAAGAAACAGCTTAATATAGGATGGATACTTTGAACAAGAGGAAATTCACCCAAAACACGACTTTCTGCCCGACTTCCCATATCTTGCCTTGCAATAAACAAAGGTTTTATCAACATACAAGATCCCCGCTAAAATATTTTATTACAATTATTTTAAGAAAGTGTTAATTTGAGAAAATTTATTTGTAAGTTAATTCTTAGCATACCATTTACATTATTTGTTGTATGATTTTTTAAAGTTCCTGTTTATTCTGCAGGGTAAAATTGTGTAGTCAAACTTTACTTTTCCTTTCATGTTATCCTAGTGTAGGCCATATTTTACATTCACCCTAAGTATAAGACCACTATCCAATTCAACCCCCACTATCCAATTCAACCCCACAGTGCTATGAATTGGGCTATTTCAGGCCAAATTATCAGTACTGTGCATATCTGTGATTACTTATCTGTTATCATGATGGGTGGAAGGTAAGGGGATACTTTCTTCATCTAGAACTGTAGCATTAAAAGTATGCACTAATTTTTGTTACTTTCCTGCCATAAGAATTCTTAGCAATCTAGTGATGTTTCCCCGGTGGTCTAATGGAGTGGGGTATTCAAACTAAGGTTGCAAACTCTGGTTGGACGTATTCCCAGAGGTTACATCACATAACCTCCCACCTCCAACCGCCCCGCCCAGTCAAACAGCCTTTTTTCCCCATCTCTAATATTTTTATAACTAATAAACTAAAGTATTCAGAGAAAATGAAAAAAAACACACCATTTTTTAATGCCCCTATGATTTTTCTCCCAGGTTGCTTGCAGCAGTGTCCAAGAGATTAATCTTCAATCCCTGCAAACTCCAGACTAATCCTGGAGGGTTAGCAACCCTAGTTCAAATCTTGGTGGTATAATAGTGGAGTACGTGTCTGTTTTCTCAAGTGGTATTGGCAGGATGAGAGAAATCCCTTGGAGACTTATAGATCTGATCCCAGGTGGCATAGTGACCCGAGTTGTTTTTGTGTTTCTTGGCAATCATACAAGAGTCATGAACTAGCTAGAACTAGAATTGGATCTTCAAACTTTCCCAATATCTCAACTTTGAGAACTCCAAATTCAAAAGGAGTAAGCTCTCATGTGTAATTTTACCCTGACCTGGCTGAACTTGTGTCATTGCCAATGCTGTATAAATAATACTGTTGTATGCATTGTACTTGGTCTCAGGAGATGACACAACATTATGACTGCTCCTGTAACAACTGCAGTCACTTCCTGATGTTAAGTGCATAAAGCTGACTCCTTGCAACATATCCAGAATCCCAATCCAATTGAAAGTCTTAAAATGCTAAATGCCTTTGCACAGACATTTATGTATTTAAGTCATAAACATTTAAGATCTTTATTGTATATGATTTTTAATATATTAAACCATAATTTTCTTTTAAATGTAATGTATTTAACAGTTTTTTACTTTACATGAAAATTCATTTTAAATGTCTTTCCCATCCCAAGACTGCTCTCACCAGGAAGCAGGTGAGTCATCGCAAAGGTCTTTACAATTTTATGGCCAATCCAACTCCTACAGTGAGCATGTGGGTTGTGAAGTGAGACTCGCTACAGGAGTTTCTTATACCAGATAGGGCTAGATGTAGAGGGATACATTCAGAAACTACTGTTTGAGATGAATCATCTGCATATATTGTCATGTATAGCCTCATTTTGTTTAGTTGCATTCCAAAATCAATATATTTTCAAACTTATTTTTAGAGTGTCTTTTTTTGTCTTCTCTCCTGAAGTCACTGACAGTAGGCCGTTTGGCTATTTTTTTTCCTCCTCCCTGGTGCGGACAAGATGGGCTTGATGGCCTCCTGTGCCGTAAATTTTCTATGATTCTACGGGTAGACTGAGGCCAATTGTACTGCCCAATCACCATCCTGACTGACAGCGACAGACATCAACACAGACCAGGGATCAAATTCAAGGCCCTTCTCCAATATGGCTTAGTTGCATACAACACACTGCAGTTACCTCACTGATCAGCAATATGATTCTGTAAGAGATGACCCTGTGTATGTAAAAGTTCTAAATATGCTAAAGAGGCTGAGAACCAATAAATCCCCTGAGACAGATGAACCAAACCAGAATACTGTACTTCTAGAGACAATGGCGGAGATCTGTGAAGCTCAGAGGGTCATTTTGAAGGAGTCAATGGACACTGAGAATGCTCTGACAGACTAGAAATTGGCAAATTAATTTCCTATGTACATATTTGGCAACCATAGATCTTGGCTGTCATTTATTAGTTGTTTTTAATGAAAAGTGAGATTCCAGTTAGGCAGGCATTTGTGTCTAAAGGCATGTTTTGCCTGCCCTGATTATGGTAATGATCCCATCCCTGCAATTTGGGACAGGGTCATTGAGAGGCCAAAGCAGCAGGCAGAAGTCTTGCCCTGTTGCATTTCTGTCCCCTCGCCAAGGTCTGTGGAAATTCCAGGTCAACTACTTTATGCAGAAGGTGGTGAACAAGTAAAAGCATACCCAGGGAGACAGTGAAGGCAGACAATGTTGGAAAATTTAAGGGTGAATTTAATAGATATTTGAAGGGGCGGGCAATTGAGAGGTATTAGTTTTTGGGAAACTGGGTAAGGGAGAGTGGTCGGGAGGGGGGCGGCGACATGAAAATAGAGGAGGATCGGGAAAATTCCATTTAATAAAAATGGAGCTTGATTTAATCAATCACTGTAAATCAGTGGCCGTGGATACAAAATAGCCATAATGTTATAATACAACATATCCTCTAACTTACTGTGAAGAATAATATGGAAAATTGAATAGAATGAGAGAAATAACTGGAGCACTATGAACTTAGAAATTACTGTTGCCAATATCAGAGACAAGCCTTTTATTTTAAAATGGGCTCATGCCTCTGCTAAAATAGCAGAGTAGGCTTTAAATGAAGTAGGCTGAATTCTTTAAGTCAAGTACAAGATTAAGATCATGGTATAGCTTTTACCTTGGTGCAGAAACATAACGGCTGTTCCTCAAAGGTTAAACGCCCACAATCAGGCAGTCACTCGACATGGAAGTTTAATCATTGAAATGAGAGTTACATGTTTTTGTTGTACATAGACTTGAATTTATGTGGATGGATTAAGCAGAGCTACCCTGATGATACTGCCCTCAGCAGGGTAGCTCCCTACTTGTAATAAGTCTGTTTTCATTAATTCCTACCCATGCACACACACTGTGTACAAGCCACATCTCATGCACTGCACACACCCACTTGGGCGAACAATTTTTAAACTTTTCATTTTATTGAAGTATGGGCCAAAACAGGTGGCAGATAGAACAGCAGATGTTTTGAGGAGTATGCCGGGTGCAGGGGGGGGATGGGAGTGCAGAGATTCAGTCACGAGTCTGCCAGCAGGTTACACTGCCACACACCTGAAACCAGCCTGTGAGGTGGATTTTGTTTGGATTGCCATTAATTTGCCAAATATAGATTAAATAAAAATATATTACAAATTGGTTATACTAGTATAGCAGTTATGGTAGTGGACGAGCAACCAAGAATTCATTAATTCAAATCCCACCAGGCCAAGTTATGACATTGAATTTAATAAAAATCTGGTAATTTGTGGTAACACCAGAAAAAAATGACAATGAAAGTTGCTGGATTGTTGTAAAAACAGAATACTGGAGAAATTGGATCCCGCTATGCCCATTTTTTGGGCTCAGAATGGGGACAAAAAGCATTAATTTCCCAGTGCTGTCTCCCGTGTCCCAAGGATGGCTGAAATACGTCCGATGTCATATTGGGCCGGGCGATAGTCCGGTGGCTGCCTAAAACTGCCATTAGGCTCCTTAAATATGCTAATGAGAAGACTTAAGCCTGTTTCATGGCCTCTCCTGGAAATTCGTTAGGACTGTGGAGAGTGCACTGGGCATGCTCCGCTCAGATTTTGGAGTTTTTTAGTGGCCTAACCAGCTATCCTTAAACTTACCTTCATGTGGAGCTGGGGGCAGTAGGAGTGCTCCTGACCTCCCCGCCCTCCATTCTCCTCCACTTCCCACCCCAGGACTTATCTGAGGGTTGCTGCTGGTGAGACAGCCGGCCCAAATTGGTCCTCTTCAAACTGACAAACTGCCTCTGGATGCCAATTGGTATCCGCAACTCGCTAGAAATATGCTGATGAAGTCCGATGGCCAATTTCGGTCGAGCCTCGGACCTCTGACTTTGCTGGGTTTTTTACCCCAGTTGTAGAATGTAGACTGGCATTCCAGGTAAAATGGAATTGTTAAATATTCTGTCAGTTGCTCCATTCTCTCTGTAGACATGTTTTAAAACACACACCACCCCTTCCAGTGACATTCCACAAAATCACAAACAAAATTGAAAAATCCTATTGTCATACCTCTTAACACTTTGATGAGATTGCATTGGCACTTGATTAAGGAATCGCTCTGTTGATCCAGTCAATTTTTCTTTTCATTCCAAATATAGTCATGTGTTCTTCCTGACTGGCTGTAATTTGAAGGTGAATCTCTCTGGGTAAATAAAGTTTGGTTGTAATCCTCAGTTTCAGAATGTGGGAATAATTCCTTTCCACTGTTGATATAAGGCTATTGGCCATTCAAAATAATGTGCAGGCCTTTTAGAGACTTTTGGCACGCCTTGAACTTTCTCAATGCATAGATAGGTTATGTTTAACTTGGACAATTAGAAGAAAAAGAAACAACCCAGAATATTGGAATGAACACTGATTTGGTTGTTGGACAAGAGTTGTTTCCAGCCACACTTATACACAAATAGAATGGCTATACTAAAATTGCTTTAAGTCAGGAGCTAAGTGGGACTTCACATGAGGTTTGCCTCGATTTGCTTGTGTTAAGAAAAGCAATAGGATTTGAAACTGTCTGTCGAGTTATATGCTAAAAATCATTGCAATATATTATATTATATGATTCCCCATAGCATTGCTCACAGTGAGTCAGAGAATACACTATTTTATTATAAGAAGGGTGTTATGAACAAAGTGGGGTGTGAAAAGTGTTACAGGAAATAAGTGAGTTAATTACAGGATATGCTTGCACATGACTTTAAACATATTGCTAGCTGATCTCCTTTGGCATTGCTCCTGCTGTCTCCATGATCACGTAAATGGTTTCAATGTGGAAGATTTAATCGTACCACCTACACCAATATGAATGGTAAGTTGAAAAAACTAAAAGCCTTTTTAAGATTACTAAGGTGAAAACAGGTACTTAAGATTGTTACGGCACTTCAAGAGTTTGTATCATGTAATTACTTTATGTGTTTGTAAAGAGGTCAGAATGGTTTATCTAGCAGAAGGATCAGATGCTTGGAAGAGAGCACTAATGGGGAAAGAAAGATGCAGTAAGAAGGGCAGGGGTCCAAGATTGAGGGGATCAGATGTTTTGGGTTGGGGAGGGGTCACATTGTAAGGCCAAAGGTGGTAAGTTCGAGCTTGAATACTACAACTGATAAATTTATTTTTAATTCATTTACCGACAAGGCCAATGTTTATTGCCCATCCCTACTTGCCCTGAAAAGGTGGGTATGGACCATCTTCTTGAACTGTTGCAGTAGCAAGTTTAATACAATGGAGTAGCTCGCTAGGCCACTTCAGAGGGAAGTTAGGAGTCAATCAGGTTGGGACTGGAGTCACATTTGGCCAGACCGGGTAAGGACAGCGAGGTTCCCTTCCTAAATGACATTAATGAGCCATTTGGATTTTTAAGACAATCCAACAGCTTAGAATCATAGAATCATTGAAAGGGTACAGCACGAAAGGAGGCCATTCAGCCCATCGAGTCCACGCCTGGTCTATGCAAGAGCAATCCAGCTAGTCTCACTCCCCTGCCCTATCCGCGTAGCCCTGCAAATTTTTGCCTTTCAAGTATTTATCCAGTTCCCTTTTGAAGGTCATGATTGAATCTGCCTCCACCACCCCCTCGGGCAGTACATTCCAGATCATAACCACTCGCTGTGTAAAAAAGTTTTTCCTCATGTCACCTTTGGTTCTTTTGCCAATCACCTTAAATCTATGTCCTCTGGTTCTTGACCCTTCCACCAATGGGAACAGTTTCTCTCTATCTACTCTGTCTAGACCCTTCATGATTTTGAATACCTCTATCAAATCTCCTTGCAACTGTCTCTGTTCCATGGAGAACAACCCCAGCTTCTTCAGTCTATCCAAGTAACTAAAGTCCCTCATCCCTGGAATCATTCTATTAAATCTCTTTTGCACCCTCTCTAGGGCCTTCACATCTTTCCTAAAGTAAGGTGATCAGAACTGGGCTCAATAATCCAGTTGTGGCCGAACCAGTGTTTATAAAGGTTCATCATGACTTCCATACTTTTGTATTCTATGCCTCTATTTATAAAGTCCAGGATCCCATATGCTTTTTTAACCGCTTTCTTTACCTGCCCTGCCACCTTCAACGATTTGTGCACATATACGCCCAGATCTCTCTGTTCCTGTATCCCTTTTACAGTTGTGCCCTCTAGTTTATATTGCCTCTCCTCATTCTTCCTACCGAAATGTATCACTTTGCATTTTTCTGCATTAAATTTCATCCGCCACGTTGCCGCCCATGCCACCAAACTGTCTATATCCTCTTGAAATCTATCACTATCCTCCTCACTGTTTACTACCCTTCCAATTTTTGTGTCATCTGCAAATTTTGAAATTGTGCCCTGTACACCCAAGTCCAAGTCATTAATATATATCAAGAAAAGCAGTGGTTCCAGCACCGACCCCTGGGGAACACCACTGGACACCTCCCTCCAGTCCGAAAAACAACCGTTCACCACTACTCTCTGTTTCCTGTCACTTAGCTAATTCTGTATCCACGTTGCTACTGCCTCCTTTATTCTGTGAACCGCAATCTTGATGATAAGCATCACATGCGGCACTTTATCAAATGCCTTTTGAAAGTCCATATACATCACATCAACTGCATTGCCCTAATCTACCCTCTCTGTTACCGCATCAAAAAACTCTATCAGGTTAGTTAAACATGATTTGCCTTTAACAAATCCGTGCTGGCTTTCCCTAATCAATCCACATTTGTCCAAGTGACTGTTAATTCTGTCCCGGATTATGGTTTCTAAAAGTTTCCCCACCACTGATGTTAAACTGACTGGCCTATAGTTGCTGGGTTTATCCTTATACCCTTTTTTGAACAAGGGTGTAACATTTGCAATTCTACAGTCCTCTGGTACCACCCCCGTATCTACGGATGTTTGGAAGATTATGGCCAGTACCTCCTCAATTTCCACCAGTACTTCCCTCAGCAACCTAGGATGCATTCCATCCGGACCAGGTGACCTATCTACTTTAAGTACAGCTGGCCTTTCAAGTACTTCTTCTTTATCAATTTTTATCCCATCCAGTATCTCAACTATATCTTCCTTTACTAAGACTCTGGCAGCATCTTCTACCTTGGTAAAGACAGATGCAAAGTATTCATTTAGTATCTCAGCTTTATGGTCACTTTTACTGATACCAGCTTTTTATTTCCAGGTATTTTCTTAAACTGAATTCAAATTCTCAAACCACCATGGTTGGATTTGAACTCACATTCTTTAGATTATTAGTCCAGGCCTCTGGATTACCAGTCTAGTAACGTAACCAAAACACTACCATACTCATTTCACTTGCGTTTCCGAGACTGTGTGCGATTCGTGCAATTATTTATAGGTTAAATTTGCGTTGGGGTCTGAATGATGTCACTGGACCTTGACATTATAATATTTATGAAGTCCCCACCTACCGATAGCAGGAGCCTCAGCCGATTGGAAAGTCAGATTTCCTTCCCTAAAGGACATTAGTGAACCAGTTGGGTTTTAAAACGACAATCTGACAGTTTCATGTTCATTTTTACTAGTACTAGCTTTTTTTTTATTTCCAGATTTTTTTCTTATATGGAGTTCAAATTCTCAAACTACCATGATGGGGTTTGAACCAGGCCTCTGGATGACTAGTCCAGTATCATAACTAGGACACTTCCGTACCTGTAGTTATGTTTGAAACTGAGGAGGGAGTGGAGGGAGAGGGAGGCGGCAGATAGCCACAATGCCAATCTGGCCGCCAGCAACGGGTTGATGAGTTGGCCTGTGCCAGCTTACCACTATTTAGGAAAGGAAACGGGCAGGCCCGGACTGGGTAGGCCATGGTCCAAGGTCAAATTGGAATTAGGTTAGCCAAAAGTCCACCGGGGGCCCCATGTGCCCCAAAAATCAGGTGGAAAATCTGAAATTGGATTAAAAATACCAAAAAAAGTGGAAAAAAAACATAATTTGTGTGAACAAACAAAATGGCAGCCTATGCCAAGGACTTAAAATGTAGGACATGTTAGGTAAATATTCTGGAGTTCTTCTTAATTGACCTTATGGGTTCAAGGACAAACTTCACAAAATGTTTCCTCAGGAAATGAAATAAGCAGAATAGACCAGATGTTAATGCAGACTGTACATGATCTTTTAATTGAATTTGATGGGCTGAATGTCTTTTTCTCATTTCATGTTTTATCTTGCTCTTATTAGCATTGGTAGGGATCACCTAGAAACTGCTTCTGTCAATCTTTGTAACTATATATAGGACTACCACAATAAAAATGCTTTAACAGTTAGCAGTTTCCTGTAGCTGATATTCTTACAAGCAAAGCAAACTTCTGAGTTTGTGTCTGCCAGTAGTTCATGTTTACATATTTTCTATGAACCTTGACTTGGCATGTAGCCTTTTGTGAGTGCCACTGTGAATGACTCCATAGAGAAAGTTCTAAAAAAGAGATACTGTATAGAGAAAGAGATATATTAAGTACAACCAAATAAAGATAGAGACCTAATAAAGGAAGAGTGAGACTTCTAGCATAATTCTGAATACCAGTCATTAAAAAAGCAACATTCCTACTTTTTATAAAAACTTTGTTACCTCGCTTGATGACTCAATTAATAAGTGCACCATATGGTGTAGTGAAGTTATTTTGTACATTATAGAACTCTTATAGCCATAGAGAGCATGAGTGAAGGATAAAGTCCGTTAATCTGGACTAGATTCAAACCAAGAGATAAAAAAAAGTGTAGTCATCCAGTCTCCTCACAGACATCTATATATTTTTAAACACTTGCAAATGGCATTTCCTGTCCACAAAACCTTGCTTCCTGTAAAACTTTAAATGTCAAAACTATTCTGAGTAATCAAAATTTCTATTGGCTAAAATAAGGTTTTAAACAAAATTCAAAATTCAAAAAAATGACATATTACACAATAATATGATCAAACATATCCACTAATTTTTTCTTTGTTTTTTTTTAATACCTTTATTAAATTTATTCCATAAAAGTCTCTGGCTCCCCCAAAAGCCTGGGTGTGCACTTGATACTTTTGATCGGTGCAGTCCTGAAGTCTAAGCATGTGCAGTGTACACAATTTCCATGGTGGCATCAGTAGTGTTTAGCTAGCCAAATGATAAAAAAATCTGCTCTCTCCGATTTGGTTGTTCGTAAGAAATATTTGAAGAAAAGCTAGAGGACGAATTTCAAAAGTTTTATTCAGGTAAAATTTATATTGAGTGATTTTTTTAAAAACAGAGACTGGGGTTGATTTTAATCTTCTGCGCCCAGCGAGAATGGTGTGTGGCAGGGGTTCAGATCAGGCTGAATCCACTTAGCGGCCTGAGGCCGCACCGTTACTGCCCAGCGACATCTTATCTTCACAGATTTTGAAGTCAGCTCCAAGTTATCGGTGCTACGATGCAACGCGATTCTTACGAAGACTCAGGGGGAGACCCGCCTGGTGTCAAAGCCGCCAGAGCAACCTGGCGGGATTCAGCAGAGTGGTCAGATGAGGCCAAGATAAGTTACATTTTTGAATCTGCGGAGTAGCAGGAAGAAATCCTTGGGCCTCTCTTGCCCCAACCCTCCTGCTCTCTCCTCACACAGGCATCTGTTTGGGATCTCCCACCCCAGCACTTGCCTTATGCCGGGGCCCGTTCCCTTAGGTCCCCGGTGGCGGCTGGCTCCCGTCTCAATTCCGCTGGTCAAGCGGGACACCAATCTCAATTGTTCAAATGTGGCCCTTAAGTTATAATCAGCCAAGCCTCGCTACCTCCATCCACTTTGGGCCTCTCACGTACTGTGTCCACCCCACCTCCCCCTTTAAAATTGGGGTCACTGTGTGTGTGGACAGTGTCTTTCATATATATACATTTTCTCCCCATCTCTCCTGAAGGCACAAACTCATGTTGGTTTGGTTTCATGGGTGCCATCCTCCATCTGGTACTTTGCTCAAGTGGTGATTCATTACATGTGAGTTGAGACAGTGAGCATCAGCAGGCTATTTGACTAGCCCAGTGTTCACACATACAATTTCTAGCAGGAGTCTGTGTCAAAAACAAAGTAGTCAACAAATTGTTTCACTACATTAAAACAGTGACCACATGAAAAGTACTTGATTGGCTGTGAAACATTTGGGACATTGAGAAAAGTGCTTTGTAAATGCAAATCCGTTCTTTCTACTACCACCCTTAATGCCACCTACCATGCTGGTATCATGTTCTGACGAAAGGTCTTCGACCTGAAACGTTAACTCTGATTCTTTCTCCACGGATGCTACCTCACTTGCTGAACTTTTCTTGCATTTTCTGTTTTTATTTCAGATTTCCAGCATCTGCAGTATTTTGCTTTTGATATGGTGGTAACAATTTTGGCAACATCTCCAGTGCTGTATTAATAAATTCCCTCTTCCTCACATAGGATAACTAGGACTTTTAGCAACAGTGCACCTGTAATAAAGTTGGCCTTTATTCTCCCCAGATGGCTCATGAGTATGTGGTGGTACTGAACCCATAAAAATCAGGAAGATTCCAGGTTCAGTCGCTGGTCTGTGCTGAGTTATCTGATATACCTTTGTGTGTGATGACTTACAGCAGGTGAAAATTCCACCTTCCTGAAATCCTTCAAATTTCCCCTCTAACTGGATTGTATTTCCACATTCAGTAACATCACACAGCCAATCAAAGCTGTGGTCAGCATTGTCTGTGCAAACAAAATGCATGGGGTAGATTAAGCAACATTATTTGTGCAATGGAAAACTGCAATAGAATGTTTTCCTTTGTGTGTTAGACAACACAGCTGATAGATATGTCACATTGATAACTCAGTCTGATTTAGAATCCATATTTGGATCCTCCCAGCTGTATGATAGTTTCCAAAATCATCCCCCTCACTGACACACTGGCCTGGTTCTCCTCCCTCTCCATTGTTAAGATGACCTCCAGGGAAAAAAAATCAGGATCATCATTTCCTCTGCATATGTTAGATGGGTGGTAACCCTCATTCTGGCAGTAGAGGGTGAGGATGGCAGATGAGGAAGGAACACTACAGAGGAAAAAGCATTTCATAGAAAATAAATTCGGGGTTATTGTGCAAGAAGTTTTAAAATTAAAACTGCGTGCTTAGAAGCATACGGACTAGCTCCCATAGAGCACATCTGTCACAGACATAATCAACACCATATCTCCATGTTTATTGTCAAAAGAACACAGAAGGATGTAAGACAGAGGTTCAAACAAAATTATTACCACAAACCACCAAAAGCAGAGGACTTCAGGGTGGGGGTGGGGAGGTGGGGGGGAGGTATACCACAAATGCAAAGTCCTTGACGTGCAGAGGAAGTAGTGGTCCTGCTTTTTCTCCCTGGAGGTCATCCTAACAAAGGAGGGGGAGTAAAGCCCTGTCACTGAAGAGGATGAATCTGGAAAGATTCAAATATGGATTCTAAATCAGACTGAGTTACCATTGTGATGGGAGTGATAGCTGTATATGTCTGTTTTGATGTCTGACATACATAAGAAAAAATTCTATTCCATTTTTACAGGCCCCTTTATTTTTATGATGGCGATGAGAGATATTCACATTATATGGATTCCAGGCATGACCAAACTGATTTTAAGGTGGTATGCCTGATCTGTGAAACACTTTTGGTGTTTCTATTAAAAACTTTTGAAAAAACAAAAATTAAATTAAACTTGCAACACAATGTTGCCAGAAAGTCACAGGTTGTGTACAAGTACAAACATGGCAAAATGTCTTCCAAGAACATTTTATGTGATAACAATGACAAATTCTTCCCCCTTTTCCTTAAAATGCCCACTCTTACTCGGGTAGGTTAATTGCATCATGTGATTTATATCAATCAATGTTAATTGTACTCAGGTGGTCTGTGTCAATTGGGGACTCACTTGTATCCTTTTCATATGAGAGCTGAGCTTGGGTGTGGTGTGTGTTTTTTTTTATTCGTTCACGGGATGTGGGCGCCGTTGGCAAGGCCAGCATTTTATTGCCCATCCCTAATTGCCCTCGAGAAGGTGGTGGTGAGCCACCTTCTTGAACCGCTGCAGTCCGTGTGGTGACGGTTCTCCCACAGTGCTGTTAGGAAGGGAGTTCCAGGATTTTGACCCAGCGACAATGAAGGAACGGCGATATATTTCCAAGTCGGGATGGTGTGTGACTTGGAGGGGAACGTGCAGGTGGTGCTGTTCCCATGCGCCTGCTGCTCTTGTCCTTCTAGGTGGTAGAGGTCGCGGGTTTGGGAGGTGCTGTCGAAGAAGCCTTGGCGAGTTGCTGCAGTGTGTGTGTGTGTGTGTGTGTAAGTAAGAGGGATTTCTGTGAATAAAGGTGTGGAAGTAACTGAAGGCCAGGCGCTAGTATTTGATTCTTCACCACTTGGCTATCCAGTTTATAATAGGGTATAGCTCCATAAGTGCTGGTAAACCTCTGATACTTCATTGAAGCAGCCATTCTTCATGTGAGTGTCAATAGACTATTTCACCATGAGGTGGTATCCTGCCCTCACCCGACACATGCACTCGACCAAGGGTGACCCAATTGTGATCAGGAGCAGACTCCCTGGCTGATGTTTCTCTTTCCCAGTCCAGAGCATTGAGGCCAATTGTCGAGCCCTTACCACAATTCTAATTCAGTTCAGCTAACTCAACAGAAGACCAGGAGTCGAATCTGGAATCTTCCTGATATGTATTACTACGTACCATGGCAGACAGTGCATTAGCTATTGAGCCAATAGACAAGTTCAAAACTACCCCTTTAACAATTCTTTCATGAGTTCATTGACCCTCTGCTGAACAAATGGAAATTCTATACAGATAGCACAAAAATGCAATGATAGTGCTTTGTATGGGTGGAGAACTGTAAGTAAGTCACTGAAAAATTGAAGTTAATAGGAGTGGTGATTAATTTCTCTTTTTTTCCCATGAATGATCCATTTCCTAAAATCTTAAATGGCTTGAGAATTGAAAACTATTAGTTATTCACTGAAGTACAGTAAGTCACATGGAAAGCAGTATCCTCTAAGTGGAGGCTGCAGTAATCCCTGACTTGATGACGTCAGTCTGTTAGAATTTCCTGTTCCAATAAAACCATAGGAAAATCCACTCATTCACAAAAAGCAAAAAGAATACTGGAAACTGGATAGGGATTGTAAAGGCTGCTTAGGTATTTTCTACTGGCAAAATTCTGAACCTGGACTGTAAAACATTATGGGGCCATAAGGGAGCAAGTCTGGATAATTGGAATTCCATGAGTTTCTCTTTTTAACTATGTGGGCTTCATACAACATTTTAAAATCATATATATACAAAACATCTGTTCTCCAGTTGACCATATTTTACATTAAATTGATTTGCAGAATTGACTTGTTTGCTAGCTTTTGGTAGTTATGTAAAACCTCTTTTAAGCAGCAAACTCTGACTAATGCTAAGAAGTTAAATTTGCATTGCGTACACTCCAAACTTAGCTGCATAGCAGCTGATAAAACTATACTGTATCACTATTTAATCTAGGATTGTTTTCTAATCATTATCCCCATCTAACCTAAAGGCACTGATTCATGTTGCAGTAGTTCCGTGGATAGCGGCCACTTTCCAGCTCCTCGCCCATGTGGTTGTTTTCAGATGTGTTAAGACTGTATGAGTCAGCAGGCTATTTAATCATGGGGAGCATCACAGTTTATCCTCATCCTGGCTTCACCCAATGTCCACACATGGACATTTTCTAGCAGAAATAACTGGGTAGCAATCAAGAGTGGGAACCATGACTGATTTTTCTACTACCTATCCCAGTGGCAATGAAGCAATTGTAGTTGCCCCTTCCTCCAATCTGGCTGAGATTAGCTAATGCAATGCTGACTTTTTTTTAAATTCGTTCACGGGATGTGGGCGTCGCTGGCAAGGCCGGCATTTATTGCCCATCCCTAATTGCCCTCGAGAAGGTGGTGGTGAGCCGCCTTCTTGAACCGCTGCAGTCCATGTGGTGACGGTTCTCCCACAGTGCTGTTAGGAAGGGAGTTCCAGGATTTTGACCCAGCGACAATGAAGGAACGGCGATATATTTCCAAGTCGGGATGGTGTGTGACTTGGAGGGGAACGTGCAGGTGGTGTTGTTCCCATGCGCCTGCTGCCCTTGTCCTTCGAGGTGGTAGAGGTCGCGGGTTTGGGAGGTGCTGTCGAAGAAGCCTTGGCGAGTTGCTGCAGTGCATCCTGTGGATGGTGCACACTGCAGCCACAGTGCGCCGGTGGTGAATGGGGTGTCAATCAAGCGGGCTGCTTTATCTTGGATGGTGTCGAGCTTCTTGAGTGTTGTTGGAGCTGCACTCATCCAGGCAAGTGGAGAGTATTCCATCACACTCCTGACTTGTGCCTTGTAGATGGTGGAAAGGCTTTGGGAAGTCAGGAGGTGAGTCACTCGCCGCAGAATACCCAGCCTCTGACCTGCTCTCGTAGCCACGGTATTTATATGGCTGGTCCAGTTAAGTTTCTGGTCAATGGTGACCCCCAGGATGTTGATGGTGGGGGATTCGGCGATGGTAATGCTGTTGAATGTCAAGGGAAGGTGGTTAGACTCTCTCTTGTTGGAGATGGTCATTGCCTGGCACTTATCTGGCGCGAATGTTACTTGCCACTTATGAGCCCAAGCCTGGATGTTGTCCAGGTCTTGCTGCATAGATCAAAAGTCAAGCATCAACTGATCTGTTTTGTTATATGAGAAACAGATTTACAAAAGCAAACTGAGAATGCATTAGCAACTTGTCAGATGTCCCTTATAATACAGAGTACAAAAGCAAGGAAGTTATGCTAAACCTTTAGAAAATCACTGGTTAGGCCTCAGCTGCAGTATTGTGTCCAATTCTGTGCACCACACTTAAGGAAGGATTTCAAGGCCTTGGAGAGAGTGAAGAGGAGATTTACTGGCATGGTACCAGGGATGAGGGACTTCAGTTATGTGGAGAGACTGGAGAAGCTGGGATTGTTCTCCTTAGAGCAGAGAAGGTTAAGGGGAGATTTAATAGAGGTGTTCAAAATTCTGAGGGTTTTTGATAGAGTAAATAGGGAGAAACTGTTTCCACTGGCAGGGGGGTTGGTAACCAGAGGACACAGACTTAAGGTAATTGACAAAAGAATCAGAGGGGAGATGAGGAGAATTTTTTTTACACTGTGAGTTGTTTTGATCTGAAATGCGCTGCCTGAAAGTGTGGTGGAAGCAGATTCAATGATAACTTTCAAAAAAGGAGTTGGATAAATGAAGGGGGAAAAACATGCAGGGATATGGGGAAAGAGCAGGGGAATGGGACTAATTGGAAAGCTCTTTCAAAGAGCCTGCACAGGCACGATGGGCTGAATGACCTCCTTCTGTGCTGTAAAATATTCAAATATTGGCAGACCCTAAAATTCCAGTAATGTGATATTCTGGTTTGTACAGAAATTGTTCCATTATCTACACCTTTGGTGTACTTACTATCTGGGGCTGTGTGCCCCGAGCATTTTTGATCTCTTGATTGGACCAAAGAGTTCTCTGAAAATCTTTTATAACTATAGCAATCTCTGAATGCCTAAAGTTTGATTTCATAAATTTACGAACCAAGTTTTAAAAAGATTATCCTCCCTTCCACTTTTCTCCATTAGGATTGTTCAGGAACACTCACTTCTCGACTACTCCCCTCATTGGGATTGGGTTTTAGTATAGTGTGGAACGATTCCTGCCACATTTTCCTTCTTGCTTGAAAAGGAGTGCTCGGCTTCTGTAACTACTTCATCTAATTGTCCAATTGAGAATTGGCAAAACACCCACTGCAAGCAGACAAGTTCAAATGTCACTCCAGATTGGGATTCAAACTCGTGGCCATCTGGTTTGAGAGCCCATAGCTGGAGCTGGCAAATGGCTTCTAAAATACTGGTTTGCAATTGCACAGTCCACTGAATTTCTTGAAAAGCTATCTGTATGGCACTAAGTTGTGGCAACTTTATAGTTACATTTCAACGTCAATTTTGTTTGCTATGTAACTGCTAAGTGTAGGTTTCTAGTGGCCTGGGAGCCTTTGTTCAGACAAGGACATCAGTTCAACCAGCAGATTATTTTGTCATTGTTTTATTCAAATTAAAGTAACAGAAATATCAAAATCCCAGAGTGGAAAGTAATGAATATTTTTCTCAGACTTGTGTGATTCTCCTAACATACCGGTTTTAATGTTTAATTAGCTTAGGCTGAAGATATCACATTACTTAGCATATAACCTACTGAAAAATATAAGATATTAGGACAGGACTCTTCTTTACATTGGCCTGCCACTGTACAGCCTGTAAATCATACAACCTCCTTTCCCTCCCCCTCTGTCCTGTAGCAACACTGTGTCAGATTTACCATGTGTTCCTACGGAAGGGGGTAGAAGGAGTGTTAGTATTGAGGCACTAGTTATAAAAGCACTGCATGGTGTGTTCGGACATATTCAATTCCCAGTCTATGCTAGCTAGCTGATCTCAGCTAAGCCAGTGGTAAGGATGTTACAATTGCTTTTAATTCCCCTCAGATGGGTGAGGCCAAAATCAGCCAGGGTTGCATATTAAGTCAGGACCAGCTCAAACTTAGCTATGATGATCCCCACGGGTGGAACAGCCTGTTAACACTCTCTGTCTAGGCTCATACATGTAAAATGGCCCAGTTGGGTAAGTTATCACAGGGTACCTATAGAACCATGACCCAGCATAAGTAATGGGGTGGGGAGAACAACCTGGAGGAAAAGTACTGAGGCTCTGGCTTGACATTTTAAATGTGGTCCTACCATCCAAAATGCCTTTCACAGTGTAGAAGCAGCATATAGCCATAAAGTGGTGGAATCAATAAACAAAATCCAATCGGATGGAGGCTCTGAACAGTCTTGGAACAGTTTTAATCCTTTTTTCACCACTCTGGTTGGACTCATTCCTGGAGATTTGATCATGTGACATTTGTTAACGTGATGTGTGATTACGTGACATTTGATCATGCAACATTTGATTACGTGACATTTGCCCATTGTTTGCAAATGTTATTGCATTTACCTTAGTTGAATATCTCAATACTCTAGCATTCCTAAGCTAATGCAAGATAATTGTGTTATATTACACAAGATTTTTTTAAAACTTGATGCACGATTTGGACAGAAATGTTTTGGTATCATATTGTGCAGACATTTGTGTTCTAGGATTGAAATGCCCAAGGACAAAATCTATGGCAAACTACCCATTTACATCAGCAACTTTGCATAGCTTAGAGAGCTACTTTATTGTAACAATTATGTAATATGCTATAAAATAAATTAGTTTTACAATGTAAAAATGAGAGAGAAAGGGCCTTATTTTAATACAGAACTCTGGCACCTTAATCCAGGCTCAGCAAATGAATCTGTGTCTGCTGATTGAGAAGAGCTGCACTATTTGTAATGCTGTCTCTAGTTCGGGCAACTCCATGGAGGAAACTTTTGTTTGTCTCATAACCAGTTTCTTTCCTTTAAATTGTTATAGTGAAAGAGCAGAAAGCACACGGCGCTAGGTGAACAATTAAAATCGACTCCAAATATGACCCTGGCCCCTGGGACAAAACATGCTTCACAGCTACGTTTACTAGACACAGTAAGCAATTTGGAGCACAGGGTTTTTGGCGCATAGTCAAATCAGATTGCATAAAAAAGACCCTTTCTGTCACTTTTTTTCAGAATAACAATTTCACTTACCAGTTGCAGGCTGCACTCGGTCGGACAGTTGTAATTCTTACTAGGTTAAGCCTGGAATTTCCTCATGGCTGGCCTTGCTCTGTCTGCTGCCATAACTTTGCTGGAAGTGCAGCAGAAACACAGTTATGATGAAGTTGCACTGGCGGAGAGGTGCCAGCTATGAGGAAATTCTAGGCTGGTTCTTGCAATCGGAGGCAGAGAATGGTTAAGAAATTGTCAACAGGAGACAGAAAGTTGTAACTGCAGATCCTCGAGGAGGCGATACGCAAGAAGGGTTTAGCACCAGCAGCTGTTGTGTGAGCAGTAAAAGTACATAGCCGTACAGGCTTTTTTCCCATGTTGCTAGCAGGAGTGACTGGGAAATGAATCTTCCATTCCTGGAGACTCCCGGACAATCCAGGTGGGTTGGCAACCCCAACTGCATCAAAAACCAGGGCAGGAAACTGCTTTTTTCCTTTAAGTTATTTTTTATTTTCCAACTTTTTTCTCCTTCAAAGTATAGTCAAGCCAACTTAAATGAATAACTGATGAAAGAATAAAACATTTAAGAGAATAAAATCTCCATGCACAAATTCCTTTTCCTATGATAGTTGTCCCTATTGAATCAATAACTCTCTGGATTTATTCATTTAAACACAGTCCTGCCTTGCTAAAACAGTGTACTAAGCCCCCTTTGCCAATCAATGTGTTAAACTCACTTTACTAGCGTATGTGTCTAGTTGTGAAAATTGCATAGTAACCAATTCAGTGATGTTTCAAAGTCTTTATCACCTTCAGGTGCTCGGCCTCAAGCACTTTTGGTAATCAAAGTGATAAGCGCTTTTGTTTCGGTATGAAACCCGCCTCATCAGGTGTTAATGCTCAAACTTTGTGATACTTGTAGCTTACCCATGTACAAATCAAAAGCAAATCCTTTGGCAACAAACTGTGGCAGAAACTCTCTCTCTGTGAATAATAGAAACACCACCTCTAAAGAAGAAAGAAAACCTTGCATTTACAACTTTCACAACCTCAGGACACCCCAAAGCCAGGAAAACTAAATAGGCTGGGGCTCTTTTCTCTATAAAAGAGAAGGCTGAGGTTGGCCTGATAGAGGTCTTTTTAAAAATTATTAAGAAGTTAAGATGTAAAAAAGATGTTTCCAATTGTGGGGGAATCCAAAACTAGGGACCATAAATATAAGAGAGTCACTAATAAATCCAATAAGGAATTCGGGAGAAACTTCTTTATTCAGAGAGTGGTGAGAATGTAGAACTCGCCACCACATAGAGTGGTGGAGGCAAAAAGCATAGATGCATTTAAGGGGAAGCTAGATAAGTACATGAGGGAGAAAGGAATGGAAGGATATGTTGATAGGGTGAGATAAAGTAAGTAGAGCGGGAGGAGGCTTGTGTGCAGCATAAAAACTGGCATGTTTCTGTGCTGTAAGTTCTATGTAATAGTCAATTAAGTACTTTTTGAAGTGTAGTTACTGTTGTAATGTAGGAAACGCGGCAGCCAATTTGCGCACAGCAAGATCCCACAAACAGCAGTAGTGCACTGAAGTGTCAGCCTGGATTTTGTGCTTAAGTCTCTGAAGTGGGACTTGAACCCACAACCCTCTGACTCAGAGGCGAGAATGCTCCACTGAGCAACGGCTCACAAAAAAAGGTTCTTTCAGCCTTGGCTCTGTGGCAGTACTCTCACCTCTGAGTCAGAAGGTTGTGGGTTAAGTTGTGCCACCCAACAAAGTATCCCTTTCCATTGACGTAACACATGAAAGGGGGTAATGCATCACCATGGGTGTAAGCACATGCATAAAACTCTGCCTTTAGACTCCTACAACCCAATTCCTATAGAATGCTGTGGAATTTACTTCTGTAATATAACCATAGCAAATACAATAAGGATATTGTTTTCTGCGGAGGATAATGGCTATTGAAAAATTAAAATTATTTTGTTGACATGCTTAATTAATATCACTTGCTTTGACCCCTTCTTTCCAATTTATCTTAATTTGTCTTAATAATGGGACAGTATTGAACAGATATTCATGTGTGGCAACCATTGGCAGTTCCATTCATGAAAAGATATTATATTAGTTGGCACAGAGTGGATTAATGCAACATATGATTCAATGATCACAGGGACATGTACAGTAACATAATTCTGAGAAACAATAGCACTTCCAATTGGAAATAATGTACTTGTTAAACATAGAAATGCAATTAAAAATGGGATCTGTGTCCTTTCCCCTCTGACATAGGTTTAAACCCACACAAAAATGACAGATTGAAAATTTCCTCTTTCTGCTGGCTCGAATGATCGTTCTCTCCTCAGTTCTCTCCCCTCCTGTTCTGAATCGTTGGGGGTGATTTTCGTGTCCCTACTGCCCAGTTTGCACCTCATAATGGGCGGTGGCGGGATCAAAATCGCGTGAGAAACTGAAGTACTGATTTACAAAAATGGCTGCTGCGTTTCCTACATTACAATAGTGACTACACTTCAAGAATACTTCATTGGCTGTAAAGCAATGGGACGTCCTGAGGTTGTGAAAAGCGCCACATAATGTAAGTTTTTTTTTCCTTTTACTGCTTGTTCGGCTGCTCAGATTTTCAGGCACATCTCGATCCTGGCAGCCTCATGAATCAACTATGACATAATTAGAACCCCTGATGCCTGTGACATCTCTGCCTGCATTGCTCCCACCAGTTCCTGCTGCAGCCCACCAAACATGGGTGACAGATGCCAGGAGTTGGCCATTTTAAATGTACTTTAAAGACATCCTTAGCTGCAGAGAGGGAAAGCTGGAATCAGGCTTGGCACTAATTTCTACTGCAGTCACTTGTCTGTAAAGGCTTCTAATATTTGATCTCCTTGCATCAGTAGGCTTCAAAAATTTTCGCTGCCACTATAAATTGCTGCTCCCTTTCATGCTCCAAAGCTTCCACCCCTCCCCTTTAAGGTGCTGCTGCAGGTCTGTCAAAATTGTCTGTCTAATAGATTTTCTGCCCCCAATTAGCGAGCTGAGCCATCTGTAAGGAGCACATTTTATGTTGGCAGCTCATAGGGAGTATGGACATTACAATTGGCTTTAGTACTTCTGAGGAAGGGAACGAATCGCCAGGATTCCTATTCCAGCTTCTGATCACTGTGCAATGACCCCTGCTAGAAAGTGTGGATATCAGGTGAGAAGAGGATTGGCTTTGCGATGATGCTCTCTATGGTCAAGAAGCCCACTGACATTATAGATGAAGAATAGGCATTTTGGCAACACAACAGGGCTGTCAACACACGTGGAACCAAATCCCAGAAAGGGTTAGAGGGGTCAATTTTCGTATATGGTGTTAATCGGGTGGCTGGTGGACGGGACGTGCGTTCTGCTTACCTGATTGAGTCAAGTGGTTGGGCCTCATTTAAATGAATTCAGTGATCAGAAGCTGGAATAGGAATCCTGGCTATTCGTTCCCTTCCTCAAAAGTACTAAAGCCAATTGTAATGTCCATACTGCTGCTCCAGGTCATTTCAACTTAGAACAGACCAGTGATTGAACTTTGGATATTCCTGGTCTGTGTAGCTCAGTATTACACCAGGAAGACCAGGCTTATACAGACTTAACCCTGCTTTAGGTGGGCACAAGTCCACTGCAGCAAACTATCCATGATTTGTCAAAATTGGTATTAAATCAGCAATCTCACTCACAACAAATTTATATTGTACTCTCAAACCTGACTCTCAGAATGGACATTTGACCTCATTGTTACCAAACTTGGATGAAAGACTGGAAACAGCAGGATAAAACAAAAGCACTTCATTCAGAAACAGAAAATCAGGTTGTCACACAATCCAGCCAGACCACATACCATTCTGGAATCAAGTTTGAGAGTACACATAATTAGGCTTGTCTCAAGAGGCTCAGTTCTGCATATACCTCAGCAAGACAACTTCAAATAAATAGTTCTAATTCAAGAACAGTAATAGCTTAACTAGCTGGCATGTATCCTACCTGTTACAGAAGTTACACACCACTGGTGATAGTAATTCATTCCTCCCTCCTCCCATTATTGATTCTAGGGCTTCTGCTTTGTTTGGGTACCTTGCTTAATGGACTATTCAATATTCTATTCTCTGATAATTCCTGAAATGTAATTGTGGTTATTCATACCATCATTAACCTTTTCAAAGAAGTCATCAATTCCCTTTGCTGATATATTTGAACACATCTCTACCTTTTTGAAAATTTCAATTGACCCAGTATCCACAGATCTTCGGGTAAGAGAGTTCCAGATTTTCACTACCCTTTGTGTGAAAAAGTGTTTCCTGATTTCACTCCTAAATGGCCTAGTTCTAATTTTAAGATTGTTCCGCCTTGCTCGGGATTCTCCCACCAGAGGAAATAGTTTCTCTGTATCTACCCTATTGGATCTCTTTATCATTTTAAATACCTTGATTAGATTATCCCTCAATCTTCTAAATTCAATGGTATACAAACCAACTTTATGCAACCTGTCCTCATAGTTTAACCCTTTAAGCACTGGTATCATTCTGGTGAATCTGCGCTGTACCCCCTGAAAGGCCAATATACCTTTCCTGAGGTTCGGCACCCAAAACTGAACTCAGTACTCAAGATTGGGTCTAACCAAGCTCTTTAAAACAGATTATCTGGTCATTATTGCATTGATGTTTGTGGGACCTTGTGTGCAAATTGGCTGCCATGTTTCCTATATTACAAGAGTGACTACACTTCAAAAGTACTTAATTGGTTGTAAAATGCTTTGGCATGTCCTGAGATCGTGAAAGGAACTATATAAATGCAAGTCTTTCTTGCTGTACAACTGAAGCATCATTTCCTCACTTTTGTATTCCAACCCCTTTGGATAAAGACCAACATTCTATTAGCATTTTTTTTACACTAGCTTTTAGTGATCTGTGTACATAAACACTCAAATTTCATTGTTCCTCCACAGCTCCTAGTCCCTCACCATTTAAAAAATTCCGATTCATCTTTCTCAGATCCGAAGTGGATGACCTCACACTTCCCGTCATTGAACTCCATCTGCCACAGCTTTACCCACACACTTAGTCTGTCTATGTCCCTTTGTAACTTCTTGCTTCCATCTACATAACTTATTGTACCTCCTAACTTAGTGTCATCTGCAACGTTGAATATACAGTTCTCTATTCCTTCTTCCAAGTCATTTGTATATATATGATGAAAAGCTGAGGCCCCAGAACAGATCATTGGGGAACATCACTTGTCACATCAGAGAACATTCCCTTTATCCCTAATTTCTGTCTGCTATCTCCCAAACAATTACCAACCCATGTCACAAAGTTATCTCCAATTCCGTGCATTTTTGTTTTTGCTAATAATCTCTTTATCAAATGCCTTCTCAGATTACATAGTCAGAAAGACTGCAATGGAAAATGGCAACAAAAGGAAATCACCCTACTGCAGTAGGATTGTTATTTTGAGATTTGGACTTTAAGGCACATCACTGAGCCCGGGAGAAGCAGCATCACTCTACTTCTAATATTTGTTGTACCTGACCTGGGAGTACCTAAAACTGCCACTGTACACAAAAAACAGCTATTAAAATTATTTATTTCCAACACATTTCCCCATATACCTTTTGAACTCAAATAATCAAGTTACCTCAACCAGAATAGGTGTGAACAATCACTGATATGTCCAAATTAACTTTCATTGTCTGAAGCATGCTGGTTCAGACACCTCCTCTGAATCTTAATTTATAACTCCCAGAACTGCTATCCTGTAAATTCAGCCCCTTGAGAGCCAAATTTAACTCAGTGGTACAATTTTAACATATATTACACTAGGGTGCTCCTATGATGGTACAGTCAATAATTCCACAACGTGACAGAGACATTAACATATATGGGGAAATGTGTGGAAAAATAATTTAGATAGATGACTTGAGCTAAACAACTGAATGATGTACAGTTCTATGAGTGTATAAACTAACAATGGAAAATTGTACTGTTGAAGTTAAATTTTCTGGCATTAACCACAGTACATTACACATTGCTACGTTATGACCCGGGGATAGCTTGTCTTAATGGTATAGTTTAGCATGCCAATATATATTGTGAAAAGTAGTTGATACAATCCAGTGTGGAATTCATAGATGCCCTATTATCATGGCCACATCACGAATTCCAGGGACAATTCATCTAAGTCTGGCAATCAGCCAATCAAATGGCTCATTGAGACCGTGACTCATTACTGAAAAGACATATTCAGCCAGTCATTAACCCAAACGCCTGATTGTGTGGGAGATCATACTGAAGAGGACTGACATAGTGCAATGACTTTCAAACAAACTTTTGCCAAACATTTTAAAGCACTTTAAAAATGACAATTATAGTGTTAGAGATTGATAATAATGCAGTAATATCTGTTTTCCTTTCTACTTCTCCACTTTCTCTCCTCCCTGTTCCACAGTATCCAAACTATCTTCAGCATTTAAGAGGCTGGGATGGTTCAATCACCTTTACTTAACATGATCAGAAGGTATGTGCTTGCATGTTAAGGGATCCCTCTGTGGCTAGCTTTCCTCTTCAAACCAAATTGGCTAGACTAGGGATGTCCAGGTGTTTTATCTTTGTGCTGGGGATGTGGTTCGGGGGAGCCCCTGGCCTGCACGAAGAACTGAGAAGAGCGGATCGCCATGGCCAAACTGAAGTTTGGTATGTGGGTGTGGCGATCTCTCTCCATAACCGGCACGAACCTGGTGACAAGGTGCAAGGTACTTGCGGTGTTGCTCTATGTGGCCAGAGTCTGGCCCATTCCCCACAGCTCCGCCATCACAGTCACCCGAGATATCTTCCACTTTGTCTGGAGGTCCAAGGTGGAATGCATCCACAGAGTCACCATGTACAAGCCCCCAGTTAAAGGGTGCTCTGATCCTGATGGCCACCTTTGTGTGTTGCTGCCTCAGGATATGTGTAGAGCCCCACTACGCAAACACCAAGTGTCACTAAGTGCTGAGTTTCTCCCTGTCCGACACACTGAGAAGGCTGGGTCTGGCCACGCTGGCCGAGCAGGTGCAGGATGTCCCGTCCAGCTGGACTGTCCCCCCAACCTGTCCCAGGTGGAGAAGTTCCTGAGGAGGAACCCCTTCGACCACAAAGCCGTCAGACAGAGGTCGACGCGAAACGTTCTGAGAGTCCTGCAAGGAAAGGAGAGGGTGGACCCGATCGGGTTCTTCCCCGACCAGACGGTCGATGCCATTTGGTAGAACGTCTCGTCCCCAGAACTGACAAACAGGCACCGAGATGTAGCCTGGATGGTGGTGAGAAAGGCCCCCCCAGTGCGGTCCTTCCAACACGCATGGAACCTCAGCACTACCGCAAGCTGCCCTCAAGGCTGCGGTGGGTACAGACCGTCTGATGGGCTGGCCCTTTGCGCAGAGGGTGTGGAGAGAGATGCATTGGTATCTGTCCCGGTTTATCCCAAACAGTTCGGTAACACAGGACACTGTGCTTTACGGACTGTTCCCCAGGACGCACACTGAGATAGATATTAATTCGGTGATGGAGGCCCTTTGGTCCGCCCGAAACATGCTGGTCTTCCAGCTGAAAGAGCTGTCCATGACCGAGTGTTGCCAACTGGCACATTCCAAGGTCCAGGAGTACTTGCTGCAGGACGCATTGGAGCGAGGTGCGACCTACGCAAAGGCTCTATGGGAAAAGCCACCGTGTAAGGCCACCCTACCCTGTATTGTATACCATGAGTCAAAAGAAATACTGTGTGTTTGAATTGTAATATTGAGATTGCTTTGTGTACGATCTGTAGTGTTTTGGTTTGAATTGTACTGGTTTGGAATTGTGATATTTACATTGAACTGTGTGTATCTTTAAATGCTATGAAATTTTATAAAGTATATTTTGAATAAAAGAAAGTTTTGTCTTTGTGGGACACATCGATGTATACATGGAACCTTGGGGCACATCTGAAGTTTAAATCCATGTTTCCATTAATTTGCATATAATTCAAATTGCTAATACTAACAGATTTAGCATTTATTTGCTAACAGCCCTTACCAAACCTCCAGGCCCACAAAATTCAAAGAAGACAAATCAGTGAATAAAAAAAAAGACAGAGCTGTCTGGTTTTTAAGGGCCAGACTGTCAGGGTTGCGTACCACATGTGGAACACAGTTTGGACACCTCTGGGCTGGACCAAGGGCTACAAATTAACTTCTAGGGAGAGGCAGAATAAAAATTTTAGCTGAGATCAGATTAAAACTGGGGACTCGTTGTTAGAAGGTTCAGCTCTTGTCCTATTAATTGTTTTATTTGGTCATTATGCTTACTGCCATTCCTTGAATTTCTCACTATCGTCATTTGGAGCTGGTGATGAGTATCTTAGAGATAGTATTAATCTTAATAATAACCAAATAAAATGCTGCCATTGCTGTACCAATTCTAAGTGATTTTTGTATTAAGGCTGTGGTGCAAATAATTTGTAGAAAAACACTTGTACCAAATTATTTGTACCACAGCCTAGGAAACAGCAATGTCCAGATCTCCCATTGACTTCCTTCACACAACCCATTTGGCTATCTTAATGAAGTCAAGGGAAGATGTTACCAAATAGAAATTCTGTTAGTGAGTTTAATTCGTATTTACGGCCCAAATCCAGCAATTTCTTGACTCATGGGGAAATTGACGGAGAGCTCACATTTTTGTGAGGCTACGGTCGGAGCAGCGTAAGTCGTCCAGCAAATTGTGGCGAATCGCAACTCTCAGCTTATCTCTTCCTCTCCACAAATTGCTGGGATTTTAGGCACCAATAGCGGCGTGCACTGTGAACTCACCGTTATTTTCCCAGCAAATTCTGGGCCTGTTGGATAGGTAATTGGCTGAGATCTCGTAGACAGAGGATTGTCATTGATGGGGAGTGGACTTGAATGAAGCCTGGTCATGAGTGGAGTTCCACAAAGCTCCATGTTGGGACTGTTGCTATTCATCATTTTCATGACCTGGATTGGACATAAATGTTTCAGTTTTAAATTCTCAGGGGAAAAGGTTGGGGGAGTGGGACTAGCTGGATCGCTCTTGCAGAGAGCCGGCACGGACTTGACGGGCCGAATGGCCTCCTTCCGTGCTGTAACCATTCTATGAACTAAAATGTCTCTTTCAGAAAGTATATGGCTCAAATGATATGTCAAAAACACCTCATCTTCTGTTTGGTTAAACAACAACTATTTGCATTTATATAGTGCCTTTAACGTAGTAAAATGTCCCAAGGCGTTTCACAGGAGCGTTATCAAACAAAATTTGACACCGAGCCACATAAGGAGATATTAGGACAGGTGACCAAAAGCTAGGTTTTAAGGAGCTTCTTAAAGGAGGAGAGAGAGGTAGAGAAGTGGAGAGGTTTAGGGGAGGAATTCCAGAGCTTAGGGCCTAGGCAGCTGAAGGCAAGGCCGCCAACGGTGGAGCGATTAAAATTTGGGATGCGCAAGAGGCCAGAATTGTAAGAGTGCAGAGATTTTGGAGGGTTGTTGGGCTGGAGGAAGTTACAGCGATAGGGAGGGGCGAGGCCATGGAGGGATTTGAAAACAAGAATGAGAATTTTAAAATCGAGGCGATGCCGGACCGGGAGCCAATGTAGTTCAGCAAGCACAGGGGTGATGAGTAAACAGGACTTGGTGCGAGTTAGGATATGGGCAGCAGAGTTTTGGATGAGCTCAAGTTTATAGAGGGTGCAAGGTGGGAGGCCGGCCAGAAGAACATTGTAATAGTCTGGAGGTAACAAAGTCTAGAGGTAACAAAAGCATGGATGAGGGTTTCAGCAGCAGATGAGCTGAGGCAGGGGCGGAGACGGGCGATGCTATGGAGATGCAAGTGATGGAGCGGATATGGGGTTGGAAGCTCATCTCAGGGTCAAATAGGATGCCAAGGTTGCGAACGGTCTGGTTCAGCCTCAGACAGTGGTCAAGGGGAGGGATGGAGTCGATGGCTAGGGAACTAAGTTTGTAGCAGGGACCGAAGACAGTGGCTTCGGTCTTCCCAATATTTAGTTGGAGGAAATTTCCGCACATCCAGTACTGGATGTCGGACAAGCAGCATGGCAAATCAGAGGCAGTCTAAACTACATTGGACACTGACAAAACAAACATTATCTGTAAAGCTCTTTGTTGGATTCATATTTGTGCTGTTTTGTGCCAGTATATGTTTCCTTCTTGGGCATATGCAACCAGATCAGTGAATGATTCAGACCTTTCAAATCATTCATCTGTTTACTGTCTGTTGCCTGTTGGATTGTGCATTCTTCCTTTCTCCTTACTGAACAGATGTAATGGGTTAACATTTCATTTTGAATAAAAAGCTGGTAGGTGGGTCATTGCAAACAAGTTCCAGATCCAAAATGTCATCAATGTCAATTGCTTTATGGACAAGTTCAGTTCTAGGAAGAACCTGAGCTATACATAATGCTGAAGAGCTTGCATTGTAATCTGATGTAGGATGAATTTCTCCAAAATGATTTCAGTACCAGTAAACATGACTTGGTAACATTACCAACCCATAAACATGTGATGTTTTTTTCAATATATGCCATCATATTCTCAATTACAGTATGATACAATATGTTTCTAAATGTAGTAAAATGTCTTGCTGCCTCATGGCTGAATATGCAAAGGTTCATCATTGGTAAAGACCAGTTCTCAGCTGCTTTCTGCTTTATTTATTTATTTTTCTTTTTAAAGGGTAGACTCCTACATGAGGCTCTAGTGCAGATTTCAACGTGCAATTTCACACAGGGAATTTTCCAACCATGCCATCCTGAGCAGATGCTTAGCAAAGGCTGGATTCCTCTCCACAAAAGAAAAAACAAATTGGAATAACTATTAATCTATGCTCATGCCAATATACCTCTACTCGTAGCCATTTTTAGAGAAGTATTGGTCGAGGGTCGGGGAAATGACTGGACTCTACTTAGCTAAGGAAGTATGTGGGAGAGGGGTAGAGGCGGAACTCCAAAGGAAAAAAAATCAGTACTCCAAAGCCTGTGAGAAAGGTATCCCATCATTCCTTCCAATACGTATGATTCTAAACATACATAACTATGGAATAATAGCACACTTGATTGCTATTCATCAAATGTGCCCAGAGGACCAAACATACACACACCGTTCAATGAAAATGGAGGTGCTTGCTGGATCTAATGGTGATTTCCTGCTCCTAAAAATCTTATACTCCACGGCATTACATCACTGCTACTATTTTTAAAAAATGTCTTCCGTTTTTGTCCCTTCCTATAAAAGCACTAACTTTTGCTGGGGTGAAGTTCCACATGCACTTGGCAGTCCTCCTGTACATTGCCCAAATGGCCATTTTTCATGTATGGATCTAGACTGTTAGCATGGTAACACTCAAGGAAACCACAACTGAGCCTGATTCTGTCCTCAACATATGTTCATAAACAGATCCTCTCCAGCAGAGATCACTGGATAGCAGTCAAGATATGGACCCCTGGCTGATTTTTCACTTCCCATTCCAGGGGTGCTTAAGTTATCTGTACCTGGGATAGCTAACTCAGGACAGATCATTGTAAACAATTTTACAACACCAAGTTATAGTCCAGCAATTTTATTTTAAATTCACAAGCTTTCGGAGGCTTCCTCCTGACGAAGGAGGAAGCCTCCGAAAGCTTGTGAATTTAAAATAAAATTGCTGGACTATAACTTGGTGTTGTAAAATTGTTTACAATTGTCAACCCCAGTCCATCACCGGCATCTCCACATCAGGACAGATCAGGGATTGGTTAACTCAGGACAGACTGGAAATTGAACCTTGAAGCTTCCTGATCTGATTTTTGAGCTTAGTATTACATTCTATTTTTAGCCATCCCAGGAAGTTCTTTTCCAACTAATATAATTTGCTATTTTAATCTTACTGCATTAATTATGTGAATGCAAATAATCTATTTGTATAACAAAGTAAGAATATTAAATTGCTTGTTATGTTATATGGATACATGTTTTGGATTTGACAGACCATTTTATCCTAATTCAGAACTAAGTCTATATCCCATTATTTGCTGTTGAACGAAAAATCTTTCCAGTTTATGAATTATTTAAAAGAGCAGGAATTGACTGCAATTAGCGACAACCGGCGAGTGCAACCGGGCACTCACACTTTCATCATATTTGGGCTGATCAGAGGAGGAAGCAAACTGCTTCTGCAAAGTTTCAGTTGCTATATAGAGACAGTAGTTTCAGTCACTGATTTCAATGATTAGACAAGTTTTATAAATAGACTGTAATGGGAGGCAATGACATGACTGGTTGATTATTCCAGTTTATATACTTTTTCCTCTGAGAAATTGTTTCCTTTGATGGCTTAGTTTATAATTGCATCACCCAGTGTGGAACTGAGCAATAAAGACCAGAAAGTTTCCAGGTTGGATCCTCAGCCTCAACTGAATTAGCTAATCTCTGCCATGACTGGATGGATGCTACAATTGACCTCAGCACTCCTAGCTAAAGAGAAAAAAAATCAGATAGGATTCCTACTTAAATTCTTCCATGGCCTTGCCCTATATGGTGTCCAAGCTTATATCCTCTGCTCTTCTCCAGCGGCTTTCTGCGTATTTCTGCGCTTCACCACAAGTGACAGAGCCATCAGTCATTCTGCCGCAGCACTCACTTCCCTAGTCCTCTGCCTTACCACACCCCTATTTTCAGAAGGCTCTTTTAATCCTACTTCAACTATGCCTTGGTCAAGTTCCCTAACTCTCCTTGCAAACTCCTGCTTGGCATCTGGTTCCTTTTTGTAAAGCACCTTAAGACGTTTTGCTGAGTTAAAGACACAATAAAAGTGCAAACTATTGTATTGGAGGACGACTACCATTTATGAAACTGTACACGGAGGTGGGCAGGGGGGAGTGCAAAGTACAGCTCCTTTAAAGCAGAATTTTGTTGCAACTATTTTAAAGACGCTTTGTTTGTTCCTGTATTAAAAGATTCATTGATTTAAAGTAAAATAAGCACTCCCCTGTATTTTTCTTAATTTAGAAAAAAATCTGCATACTGCTACCAACAGAAGTGAAACACCGAATAGTGTGAATTTAAAATTCCCTCCAGACTGGCCCGTGTCCACGCGAGCTGTACTCATGCCGGAAGTGCTTTCTCCCTTTGTTTACAATTCTACTCGTCACTCCATTGGTTCTTCTTTATGTAAATGACATGACGTAGCCGCCTAACTTCCGCGTTTTATCAATGGTGCCTGCCTGGAGTTTCCATTTAAGGACTGCCCTTACCGGACATGATTAAACAATCACGCGTCTTCGACTCGCGAGCAGCTTCCTCTATAAGTGTCTAGGGTATCATCGCTCACAAGCGGGCCTGATACAGGAGCCGCGGATCGCAGCCACACCGTTACATTGACGACATCGATCATTAAAGCGTCGCAGCGCCCATGGGCCGTGTGGGCCGGTGCTGTTTGAGGAGCCTCCGATTGGTCAGATCTGATTGTCAATTACCCAATGAAACCTATCAATGAAACCGCCCCCTCCCTTTCCGTAGATCTGATTGGTCGAGCGAACCTCCTGTCCTTTGCGCAATTGGTCACCTGAAGCGCCAATCAGAAACGCGCAGTGCCGCAGCGCCAGCCCCCTGCCTTACAATGATTGGTTCCTAACGGTGTCAATCTCGACTGCCCTTGGTCACCCCTGAATCGGATTGGTTGCTGTGGTAAATGGGCGGACGTAAGCGACGGGAGGGCGGGGCATCGCGCTAGACTCTAAAGCGGATTGGTGCGGTGAGGTGTCAGTCAGGCGCTCCGGGGGTCCCACCCCCTATTTTTCTGTTCCTTGATGTGTTTGTGTGGAGTCTGAGTCGAGTCGTTTCGGGCTTGGTTTCCCGTTCGGGCCTTTAAAAAAAAAATATCCCACACACAACTCCTCCTTCGCCTCCTCCTCTTAGGACATAGCGCACGCACATGGTGGTGTTAGATATCCCGGCACTACACCTGATCCCGCTCCTAGTGTGAGGTCTGGAGTTTTTAATTTATTTCTGGGGCGGGGGGGTCTGTATATATTTCCGAAGTTTAAAAAAAAAGTCCAAGAAAAGAAGGGAAAAAAAGGGGGTAGGAACATGGCGGCGGCGCCTAGGAATCCACGTAGCAACGTAAAAAAGGGTCGGATTTTGGGGCTGATCGACGCCATCCAGGACGCTGTCGGGCCCCCGAAGCAGGCGGCCGATAAGCGGATGGTGGAGAAGACCTGGAAGCTGATGGACAAAGTGGTGAGGCAGTGCCAGAATCCCAAGCTGCAGCTGAAAAACAGCCCCCCGTACATTCTGGACATTCTCCCGGACACTTACCAACACCTCCGTCTCATCCTCTCCAAATACGAGGATCGCATGCACGTCTTGAGCGAGAATGAGTACTTCAAGATCTACATCGACAGCCTGATGAAGAAATCCAAAAGGGCTATCAGGCTCTTCAAGGAAGGCAAAGAGAGGATGTATGAGGAGCAGTCTCAGGATAGGTAAAAGAAAATAACTATATTATCATCATCATCATCATCATAACATTGACCGCTCATGCTCTCCACATCTTTCCCCTTTATCTTCCGATGCAAACCAGCATGCAACTTTTCAAAGTACTTGCAAACATTAGGACATGAAATGAGATATTTCTTTTAAATTTTCTTTACTTAGTGGCTGTGAAATGTTGCGGTGTAAGTTCATTGAGCAAAACGAGAGGGTTCCCGAATTCATAATCGCGATTAAAAATCGTTTCAGTAATAGAAATCTGTTATCGAAATTTCGCAAATTCTTAAATGAGCAGATTCTAAAATACAGATATCAAAATCTGGCAGTCTTTTTTTTTCCCAAGAAACTTTATATATGGGAACCTATTCTACTGGCTGTAGAATTTCCTGGTAATCAGCTGCAAATTGTTTTTTGATGCACTGGTAATAACGTCACGGATGTTAATCCTGAGCGTCATCACATCAACAGTGAGCGCAGTCGGTGGTTGAACTAAAGTACTGCTGGCACAAAAACTTAAAAAGCCCACTCTCAGAAAAATGTAACTATTATGAAATGGCACTTCCTGAAATGATTTTTGACTCGCAGCTACCCGTGGGTTCCGTTCACTTGTAATTTGAGCTTGATGTCTGTGACTTGATGTCATCCAAACTGTTCAATTAGATGAGATTTGAATTCTGTATAATTGGTTTTAGTTTGCAAATTGGCTGTTTTACTAATGTGTAATTGGGTTTGGTAACTTTGGATTGAGCTACAAATGCAGATACAAAGAGAATACAATAGTGTCACTTTGTTTCCTCTACAGATAATATACGTGCTACAATAGACAGAACTTGTGCCCTTTCACGACCTTGCCTTTCATAACTTGCCCCAAATATGGAGGTGGTGTTTACACTTTGTAAACTGCAACATTTCTTGTTTTAGCAGCAATTAAAGCAATTGTACATGCTGGAAAGAAAAAAAGCCAGACTGACATTTGACAAAGCATGGCTAATAGTGTCTTTCTCAGCTTTGCCTTTGAGTCAGAAGATCATGGGTTCAAGCCCTACAACAGGATTTGAGCATATGATCCAGGCTGATAGTTCAATACAGGATAATGAACTATCAGCCTGGATCATATGCTCAAATCCTGTTGTAGGGCTTGAACCCATGATCTTGTTGGAGGTGCCATCTTTTGGATGAGATGTTCCATTTGCTCTTTCAGGAGGAGGTAAAAGATTTCATGGCACTTTTTTGAAGGAAAGGGAGTTCTCCGAGTGTTCTGGCCATCAGTCATCCCTCAACCAATGGACAAGGGGAGAAAAAGAGTCGAGATAGGAGGAAATAAGTTCCGTGTGACAAGAACAGGCTGAAACGATGGGTCTCCCAGGGCTGTCCTGTTTGTGGATCTTGGGAAGGAGGTAGAAGTGGACTGTGCAGGGTTGAGGGACTATGAGGTTGGAGGCCGTTGGCCGGGGGGGGAAAAGAGATCTCCAGAGATCCCCTTGTCCCCCAACCAAAAACATTGTCTGATCATTAGATCATTAGTCTCATTGTTGTTTGTGGGACTGTTTGCACAAATTGACTGCTGCGTTTACGGACAAAGTAACAGCAGTGTTTAACCTGACATTAAATCTGCTGACAAAGGCAGCACTGTTGTGTGGCAAACAGAGGCTGAACGCCAACTCTCCGAAACCTCCCCCTGGACCATGACCCCCATCGCTGAACATCAAGGTATTGTTTGCCAGACCGTCACTGACCTCATCTCCTCTGGAGATCTCTTTCCCCCCCCCCCCCCCCCCCCCCCCCCGCCGGCCAACGGCCTCCAACCTCATAGTCCCTCAACCCTGCACAGTCCACTTCTACGTCCTTCCCAAGATCCACAAACAGGACAGCCCTGGGAGACCCATCGTTTCAGCCTGTTCTTGTCACACGGAACTTATTTCCTCCTATCTCGACTTTTTTTCTCCCCTTGTCCAGTCTCTTCCGACCTACATCCACGACTCTTCTGACGCCCTCTGCCACCTTAACAGTTTCCAGTTCCCCAGCCCTAACAGTCTCCTAACGTCCAGTCCCTCTACACTTCCATCCCCCACAAGGCTTCTTCCTTGAACGGAGGCCCAACCAGTCCCCATCCACCAGCACCCCCCTCCGCCAGGCTGAACTTGTTCTTATGTTGAACAACTTCTCCTATGACTCCACTCACTTCCTCCAAATAAAAGGTATGGCTATGGGAACCCATTTAGGTCCCGGCTATGCCTGCCTTTTTGTGGGGTACATGGAACATTCCTTGTTCCAGTCCTACTCAGGTCCCCTCTTTTTCCAGTACATTGATGACTCTATCGGTGCTGCTTCCTGCTCTCACCCCGAACTGGAAAATTTCATCGACTTTGCTTCCAATTTCCACCCTTCCCTTGCCTTCATATGGTCCATCTCTGACTCTTCCCTTTCCGTCCTCAACTTCTCCAACTCCATTTCTGGGGATAGATGTTAGTTGACAGCCTATTATAAGCCCACTGACTCCCACAGCTACCTTAATTACATTTCCTCGCACCCCGCTTCCTGTAAGGACTCTATTCCCTTCTCCCAGTTTCTCTGTCTCCGTCGCATCTGTTCTGACGATGCCACCTTCAAGCCAGTGCTTCTGATATGTCTTCCTTTTTCCTCAACCGAGGATTCGCCTCCACTGTAGTTGACAGGGCTCTCGAGCGTGTCCGTCCTATTTCCCGCACTTCTGCCCTCGCCCCTTCCCTTCCAGAACCATGATAGGGTCCCTCTTGTCCTCACCTTCCGCCCCACCAGCCTCCAGGTTCAACGTATCATCCTTTGCCATTTCCGCCACCGCCAGCGCGATCCCACCGCCAAACACATCTTCCCCTCCCTTTTCAGCATTCCGAAGGGTTTGCTCCCTCTGCGACACCCTGGTCCACCCTTCCAACACCTGCTCTCCTCCCCGTGGCACCGTCCTGTGTGAATGCAGGAGATGCAACACCTGCCTTTTCACCTCCTCCATCCCCACCGTCCAGGGCCCTAAACACTCCTTCCAGGTGAAATAGCAGTTTACTTGTACTTCTTTCAATTTAATATACTGTATTCGCTGCTCACGATGCGGTCTGCTCAACATCGGGGGGAACCTAACGCAGATTGGGTGATCGCTTTGCTGAACACCTGCGCTCTGTCCGCAAGCTGGTTGTTTGCCATTTTAATTCTCCATCCCACTCCCACTCTGACTTCTCTGTCCTCGGCCTCTTACACTTTTCCAATGAAGCTCAACGGAAGCCTGAGGAACGGCACCTCGTCTTTCGTTTTGATTTCAATAACTTCAGATCACAACCACTGCTCTCGTTTTTTCAGACGGCAGGTGCTGGTAATGGTTCTGCTGTTACCATTCACAGCTCCTCTAGATCAATCTTTTGTTTCTTAACCTGTCCCATTACCATCTTCCTTTTCTTGCACCATCATCTCTTTTGTCATTTAATCACTCCTGCCCTCTACCCTATCACAGACCTTCCCTTTTGTTCTTTCCTCTCCTCCTCTCCTTCCCCTGGCTCTGTAACTTGAACTCATTAATATCTTCCAGTTCTGACGAAAAGACTTCGACCTGAAACGTTAATTCTGTTCCTTTCTCCACATATGCCGCCTGACTTGCTGAGCTTTTCTAGCATTTTCTGTTCTAAAAGTTTCAGAAAGTATTTTGCTTTTGAAAACTGCAGTGACTACACTTCAAAAGTAATTAATTGACTGTAAAGCACTTTGGGGTGTCCTGAGGTTGTGAAAGGCACTATATAAGTTCAAGTTCTTTGTGTTCCTTCTTTCAGTTGTTACTGCACTTAATAGGTGTAATTTTTTTTAAGTTGAGAAACCTAGATCAAGGACCAAGGCTTGTAATGCAGAATGCCACTGAGGTTGAAATAATCTGTGAAAATGAAATAAATCAAGATGTGGTTAGGTAACACAAAACTAAGGTTTTAAAAGCCTGTAGATTGTAGGAAGAAAGGGAGTTCTGCAGTTTTGATGATGAATTAGAAGAGGAGACAGTGCATCCCACATGACAGATTTTGCCAGACTGCTACAGGAACACAGAAATAACACAAAATGCAGAAATTATACAGCAGGCCTGTCGGCAGAAAATGTTCAGGTTCTCTCCCCACATTACAACCATTCTTTAAAAAAAATTGTTTACACATAAATGAGTTTTATATGTATTTCTTTCATTTCACAAATTTCACCAGATATGTAATGGATTGGGTTTACTAAGGCTTTCTGTAATACAGTGGAGTTCCATGTATGTACTGCATCCAAACTATTTAGCCCCAAATAAGGAAAAAGAAACAAGTGATTTCCTGCCTCCAGCTCATACCTGAACATCTGGTTACACTGTTTTGTGAGTTAAAAAGTAGGAACTGGAAAAGGGAAATGAAACATCCTTATTCTCATCTATTTTTGATAAACTATATTTGAAAAAAAGGTTAGGTTGTACATCAAGTAAAATCTTTTCCTCGGAGAGGTAAAGAATAACCATGCCTGGAAAATTAATGCTGTAATTAACTTGAATTTACTAAACATTGGAAATAAGAACACTTGGCAGCAATGATACATTTTAAATGTATATTGTCTTTGGATTCTTGCTCAAAGATAGATTCACGTACAGGAAAAAGGAAATGCACAATTTAAGCAAACAGTCTAAAATAAACCTCTGGTCTGTAGCCGGCTTTGGTATGGGAAGGGTGGAGAGGAGAGGAGGAAGAGGAAGAGAATAAAAGGAAAGCAAGAACTAAGATGTTTTATCTTTTGAATTTGTCTGAAGAGTGGTATGATTTGAAGCATGTTGATAAACCCTGGAATTAGAGGTGGAACCATTAAAATAAAAGAAGTCTAATGCATACCAGACAAAGTCCACTTTTTTTTACCCGCACTGTGGCCCCAAGAAAAGGATGTTATTACCAAGCGGATGTAGTCATTATGAGCTGTGCTGCTGACAGTCAATGTGAATTGCCTGAAAGAAATGCATCCTCCTGAAGTTTGGATGGTTTGCTTCAGTCTTTTCCCAAATGTTTAATGAGGAATGCCTCCAGAATGTTTTTATTACTGTATAATTCAGGAGAAAAGTGTCTTATCAGCTGCTGTTCAGGGTATAGTATTAAGGAAAATGCACTGTTTTAAGCACAAATTGTCAAGCAGTGTTTGAAGGCATCATCATTATTTGATGGTTCAAACCAGAGTGGTCTTGATATAAAAATAGAATACTGAATTTCAGTGTCACTAAATTTTGTTCGGGGTCACAAAGCCAAACAACATCTTGCTTGAGATTACACTCAGGAATACTGCAACATGGAGTGATGGGATGTGGGTCTATTTATGATTCTCCACACACTGAACTAATTTCAATCATCCCAAGTAGAGGCTAGGCTTTGCCCTACAGGAAAGGTGGGGGGGGAGGGGTTAGGGGGAAGCCTGTTTCATTAAGTTTATGGAAGCTGGAGTAACTCTGCCTCCTAAAAGCACTGTCTTGCCTCCTTGTGCTGGAGCGAAGAAAAGGCAAAGCAACAACACTGAATTGTAACTCCACTAACATCCTCCTTCTCCTCCTCTTTCCCCTCCACCCCCCCCAATGAAGCAAGCCATGAAAGCCCACAATTATGTGGACTAGTAAGTCTGAAAGGTCAGAAGTGAAGGCATATGGGCCTCGCATGCCCCCCAGGCTGTATTTTGAGTAACACTGCTGTATTCAATAAGGTGCTTTTAATTTGGTTTGGTGGTTTAGGGGGAGCCTTGCTTTACCACCCTTCTGCTCTCCACTTTTTTTTAATACCTGCTGCTGTTTTCCATCAGGCACTGAGCAGAGTTAATGAATCTGGCACAAGTTTAAAAACTTGCTGCCAGTACAAGGTGAATTAGGCTGCTAATGTTCCTAAGTGCAGAAAAAAGGTGGCAGAACGGGTATTTGTCAGGTTTACTTTTAAAGTAACAGTAAATTGCATTTATATAACACTCATGCACAGGAGGACATCTTGGAATTCTTTACAATAAGGGGGGAAAGGATGCAGTGAATAACAGAATAACACCTCTGGTAATTTGATATATAGAGCAACTCTGAAGCATTTTATTATGCTGGGTATAATGCTTCATATCAAAAAAACTATTTTATCCTGACATGTATGAAACTGAACTGTGTCTTTGTTACTAAGAATGCCTTGTGAAATGTGAACTAAACAAATCTATGCAAATAGCATAGATGCATTTAAGGGGAAGCTAGAGAAGCACCCGAGGGAGAAAGGCATAGAAGGGTATGCTGATAGGGTTCGCTGAAGAGGGGTGGGAGGAGGCTCATGTTGAGCATAATCACTGGCATGAACCTGTTGGGCCAAATGGCCTGTTTCTGTGCTATTAATTCAATGTAAACAGGAACCAAGACATTATAAAATTGTCTGAGACCAAAGTTGAGTTTTTGAACTATGAATGTTAAGAAGTTTGTGAAATCTGTATTCTGTTCTATTCAGAGCAGGTTTTATATTTAGTCCAGAAAAAAGCCCAATCAGTTTAAACTGTTGAGTAACTTGTTTTAAAAAAAGGCACATTTTGTTGAAATAGTAGAATTCAACAGTTGCAGTTTTAAAAAAAAAAAAATTCCTCTTTTCCCATTTGATCACTAAGGTCTTGTTAACCGTAATTGTTGGTCTGAAATGTGAAAGTTTATAACGTACATTTTCAGCAGATGGAATTAGTGATGTATTCTGCAATTTTCATTTGTCTTTAAAAGAGCAGAAAGTTCTCTTGTGTATCCTAAATGTTCTCAGAATTGGATTTTTGTGTCAACAATGACAAATGTGAACAGTACATATCATTTAGATGTTACTGCATCTGGCTTTTGAATTAATATGGTGGAGTTTTAAAATCAAGCTACCGGTTTAGTCAATGTTACTAGGTGCCACAGTCATTTGTATGTGTGGGCAGAACGGCACAGCACATTTGTATAGTATTCATTTTGCGTACATTACTGTGACATTGGCCTTTTTCAGGCTTGCAAGCTGCAGTTGTTTATTATATGAAATATGTTTTGGCTGAACTGGAGGTGTATAGGAAGAAACTTTGTGGATATTTTGCATAAACATCCAGTTTTTGTTTTACACATAGGTGAAATCTACAGCCAGTTTACTGGCAAACAAATGAATAGGCAGTGCTTGATTTTTTTTGATTCTATTTGCATGAAGTTAACATATTGTGAACACAAGTAAAAAGGATTTCCACACATCTAAGGGACCTAATTCCTGGTAGATTATAATCCTGGAATCTAGAATTTGTGGTTTGACTCAACTCAATTTTTCCTTAAGTCTATTCAGAACTAGCCTTTGAGCTCTGAATCGTCTGTTGTGTTTGAAATATGCACATTTCTATTGAATTTATATTTCAACTGCAGAATCATACACTGTAGAGTTGAGAGAAACCTGGAGAACTGTAAATGTCGACTGAATTTCGAGCACTTGCTGTCCAAATAAATTACACAATTGTAAACAAATCTGTGGAACAGAGTTGTTGCTGCAGTTATCCAATAGTGAACTCTGAAATTGAGCAGTGCTGGATGACTGAAATTATGCTATAGTTCAACCATCCTGAGATGAATTTTGAGATCAAACCCATGTTAAACCTATATATTTTAAAATAACCATTAAGTATTGAAAACCTGAAATGGTTGCTTGAAATATTATTTGGTTGAGCAGATAAATTTGGCAGGGATCAAAGTACAGTTTTTAAAAACCCTAAGTGCAAATTTTGTTTTAATGGAACTATTCTGTGCCCCAGATAATTTAACAAGAATATATATAATGTTTTTCCTCGGATGTGGCTGTCACCTCAGCCAATGTTCTATTACTTGTCAGAATGGGTCTCAGTGTTGCTGCATGTTTAAATACAGCCTAGCTGAGTACACTTAAGGATTATGATACTGATGGCAGAGGACTATAGGTTTGACCACAGTGAAAATGCAGCTTTGAATGTCAGTAGAGGAGTGCGAGAGGATCCAGTTGTTATCCCTAGTTGCCAGTGTGGTCAGATTTGTAAACTAAAAGTAAAATAAGGGTACAGTATAATAAAACATAAGTTGACAAAATTTGTATTGTCAAGTACAAAAGTGAGATTACACTTTATTCAGAGCCTGACTTAGTTTTGTTGAACTGCTTTAATTGTATGCGAATCTAAGCCATAATAACAGGAGAGGGCATGGAGGATGGGGCTAATGATTTAATGCAGTTCTAACCTCCGATGAAACAAAATTCTCTTTTAAAATGGGTCGATGCAATTGATATGATATAAATTGATTTGTGGCGATTTTCTGTCCCATTTGAGTTTACATAGACCTGTACAGACAGTAGAAAACCTGACTGTTGAGATGCAGAAAATGTAATTGGATAGAAATCAAAAATCTACTGTTGTGTGATTGGTATTAAAGTACTGGCACATGTGGAGGCCACTGAAATTTAAACTTCAGTGCTTTTCTCAGCGGAAGAATAAATATTTTGGCTCACTAGCCTGCTGACAGCCAGTGTTCTCTTTGGTCAGAATGGGGTTGGTTTCTCTTTTTTTTTTGTCTCCACACCATTTATAAAATGTCCATGTTTCAAGGTAGGTAATTCGGTGCAGTGTCAAGTATTGTACCTTGTGACTCTGGAAAGCATTACTGTGGTTTGTCCTATTCTAGTTTTGTTCAGGAGTGAAGTGTGGAAGTTTTGACAAGTGTTGTTGAACAGTATTGGTACAATAGTACATGAATTCCTGTGGCACCAATGTTACGTTGTGGGTTTCCATCTGTAACTCCGTTGTCGCTTGCAGAAGCCTTAAATGGAATAGCAGAAACCTTAAATGGAATATGTTGAGGATGACTAATGTGACCTTTTGCTGTGAAATCTTTCTGCTCTAATCTTATGACATTGTTTTCTGGCAGAGTACCTTTCTGAAATGATTGCCTTTCGTATCAGTAATAGCATGCATTTCTATTACTTTCTATACAATTTGTATTTTAACAATTTCAAACATTACCGTTTGCTTTCATCAAAGCTTTTCCTATGCAGAACTGAACCAAAACAAGAACAAAATAAATGGAACTTATTTAGGAGTGGATAATGCTGCCTCATTTTTTTGGGGCAGGGGAGAAAGGGTGACTAATTGTGATATAAATGAGAGGCCTTTGAAAGGGCTAGAAAAGGGTAACTTGTATGTAGATTTTTTTTTCTCCCTTGCATGCAAGTCGCAAATAGCGCTGATTAATGGAGAATTGCACTGGAAGTTCAACACCCCCTGTGCCACTCAATACATCACCAGCTTTGACGAATCAAATTGCAGTGGATGCTGTTTTTTATCCCCCTCCTTCCCCCTCCCCTCACTTTCAATCCACTTTTCTCTCTCTGGCTTTTCTCTGTACGCCCCTTGTTATGCTGGGGTACAGTTCCGTGGGCAGTAGCTTGTCCAAGTGGTAAGTCTTCATGAGTGAGCCTGGTGTTTGAGTGGCGGCAGGTTATTTGACAAAAGGATCATAAAAGCCAAGTCCGATGATGTTCTTGCCTGCTGTCCACACACCATAGACTTCTATGAGCAGTCTAATAATGCACAGGGAGTGGGTAGCCTCTCCTTCCTACCTTGGACCAAATGAGATTAACAGACTCTACTTAGGCCAATTAAACCTAGGACCCCCCAGGTAACTGCTAAGTACCACACTACACCACGGATTTTTCACTGGGCCATGGCGGCACTGTTCTACAGCTGCTTTTCAAATGAGTGAAATATTGCACCATTGTTGAGGGTTAGGAATATTGCAAATTTGTTTTTACAGCTGTTAAAATATTGCATGTATTGTAGCAATAATAGGACACCAGAGAATACAATTAATTCAGGAACTTGTCCTAAAAATGTAACACGTACTTCCTATAAATTTGGACTCCATTCGGTTGATCAGTTATGATATATTATGATCACAACTGGAGAGGAAATTCTAATTATTGCACAAAGTTTCACATATTGAAATATATTGTTGTATTGCACCATCCTTAACCGTAACCTTGACCAGGCTATTCAGTTCAGAATTATCAGAAATTGCATCAAATGCTGCTTCGAGAGACAAATGCACGTAGCACAAGAAATAAAACAAATGAAGCACAAATTCAACTTAAAGGGTATGTGTAGTGGCCATTACAGCGACCTGGCTACAAGCTGGGCAAGACTGGGAGCTAAATATTCCAGGCTATATGAGACTATAATGGACAATAATAAAATGGCAGACTTGTTAAATGAATACTTTGCATCAGTTTTCATAATAGAGGAAGAGAACAAAATACCTTCGGTACAAAGGAACCTAAAAATAAGCCATGGGGATGAACTTATTGGATTTAATAGAAGGATATGGTGTTAGGGTTAGATGAAGAGAGATGGGAGGAGGCTTGTGTGGAGCATAAATGCTGGCATAGACCAGTTGGACTGAATGGCCTGTTTCTGTGCTGTAAATTCTATATAAGTGTTTTAAAAATGTAATGGAGAAAAGAATGGGACTTAAGAAAGACAAACCTCCAGGACCTGATGGTTTCCGCTCCAGGGTATTAAAAGCTACAGAGCGGCAGGCACATGGGAACAACACCACCTGCACGTTCCCCTCCAAGTCTCACACCATCCCGACTTGGAAATATATCGCCGTTCCTTCATCGTCGCTGGGTCAAAATCCTGGAACTCCCTTCCTAGCAGCACTGTGGGAGAATCTTCACCATACGGACTGCAGCGGTTCAAGAAGGCGGCTCACCACCACCTTCTGAAGGGCAATAGGGACGGGCAATGAATGCTGGCCTTGCCAGCGATGCCCACATCCCATGAACGAATAATTTTTTAAAAATTCAGGAATTGTGCTGTTGGATTAGAAAATTGCGAATGTGTCTACATTATTTAAGAAGGGAGGGAGGGGTGAAATCAGGAAACTTCAGACCTGTAAGTATAGCATCAATTGTGGGTAAGTTACTGTAATTCATCATCAGGGACAGAGTGATTGAGCACTTGGACAAGTATGCGCTGATCAACAAGTCAACATGGATCTGTGAAGGGTAGATCGTGTCTGACAAATCTAGTTGGGATTTTTTTCTGAGGTCACTAACATGGTGGATAGGGGAGTGTCTATGGATTTGTCTATTTCGACTTCCAAAAGGCATTTGGTAAGGTTCCACACATGAGACTATTAGCAAAAATGAAAGCTCATGGAATTGGAGGTAACCTTGTAATTGGTTGGGGTGTAGGAGATGGAGAGTAGGGATAAAGGCAATGTATTCTGGTGGGATGCAACAAGTGGTGTTCCCTAGCGATACTGGGGCCTCAGCTTTTCACCATATCAATGACTTGGATGAAGGAATAGAGAGTTGTATATCCAGGTTTGCAGGTGGCTCTAATTTAGGAGGCACAGTTAGTTGTGTAGGTGGGTGAAGGATGTTACAAAGGGATATAGACAGATGAGGGGTCAAAACTGTGACCGATGGAGTTCAATGTGGGGAAGTATGAGGTCATCCACTTTTTGATGAAACCTGTCATGATGTTTATAGAAGCTTGGGGAAAGCTTCATTTTCCTGCACATTGAAAATAAAGTACTGTCAATTCCAAGTGTGGTAAGGCCACGCATCTTGTGAAACTAGATTGCTTTCTATTGAAAATATTGGCAGTTTTGCATGACATCAGAAATTAACCCTTTATTAGTAGTTAATTGCATTCAAGACCAAAAACTTAATTGAAATGATGAAATTTAACGCAGAAAAATGCCTTGATACAATTCGGTAGGAAGAACGAGGAAAGGCAATATAAACTAGAGGGCACAACTGTAAAAGGGATACAGGAACAGAGAGATCTGGGGTTATATGTGCGCAAATCATTGAAGGTGGCAGGGCAGGTTGAGAAAGCGGTTAAAAAAGCATATGCGATCCTGGACTTTATAAATAGAGGCATAGAATACAAAAGTATGGAAGTCATGATGAACCTTTATAAAACAGTGGTTCGGCCATAACTGGATTATTGTGTCCAGATCTAGGCACCACACTTTAGGAAAGATGTGAAGGCCCTAGAGAGGGTGCAAAAGAGATTTACTAGAATGATTCCAGGGATGAGGAACTTTAGTTACGTGGATAGACTGGAGAAGCTGGAGTTGTTCTCCTTGGAACAGAGACTGTTACGAGGAGATTTGATAGAGGTATTCAAAATCTTGAAGGGTCTAGACAGAATAGATAGAGAGAAACTGTTCCCGTTGGCGAAAGGGTCAAGAACCAGAGGACATAGATTTAAGGTGATTGGCAAAAGAACCAAAGGTGACATGAGGAAAAACTTTTTTACACAGTGAGTGGTTAGGATCTGGAATGCACTGCCCGAGAGGGCGGTGGAGGTAGATTCAATCATGGCCTTCAAAAGGGAACTGGATAAGTATTCGAAAGGAAAAAAATTGCAGGGCTACGGGAATAGGGCAGGGGAGTGGGACCAATTGGATTACTCTTGCATAGAGCCAGCGCGGACTCGATGGGCTGAATGGCCTCCTTCCGTGCTGTAACCTCTCAATGAATCTATAACTGCGAATTGTTCTGGAAACCACATTTCTACGATCAATACCTACCTGAAACTGGACATAGCATGAAGCTGATCCTAAGCATTTGTCTCTTACGCAAGTAACATTTGTTTTTTCAAGTTCGTTGTAAAATTTACAATAGAGTTGCATTACCGAGAAACTGGACAGAATGGCCCAAGATAGACTTTGATCAGTGTGTTTCAATAAAGCTAACGTGAAATTTAAAAACTTATTTGTAAGATTTTTTTTCTGCATTGCCCTTTCCTACCTTCTCTTGAAGGCAGTAACTTGTGCTAGGGTATAATTTTCAGTGCTGGCCACCATCCAGTATTTTGTCCAAGTGATCATGTATATGATAAAAGTGGCATATGACAGATGTCAGGTTGATAACACAAGTGAGAACGAGGCTGAATATAGAAAGTTCAGAGGGGAAGTGAAAAAGGAAATAAGAGGAGTAAAGAGAGAGTTTGAGAATAGACTGGCGGCTAACATAAAAATTTTCTATCAGCATATAAACAGTAAACGAGTAATAGGAGGGGTGGGGCCGATCAGGGACCAAAAAGGAGGATCTACTCATGGAGGCAGAGGGCATGGCCGAGGTGCTAAATGAGTACTTTGCATCTGTCTTTACCAAGGAAGATGATGCTGCCAAAGTCTCAGTAAAGGAAGATGTAGTTGGGATACTGGATGGGATAAAAATTGATAAAGAGGAGGTACTAGAAAGGCTAGCTATACTTAAAGTAGATAAGTCACCTGGTCCGGATGGGATGCATCCTAGTTGCTGAAGGAAGTAAGGGTGAAAATTGCAGAGATACTGGCCATAATCTTCCAAACATCCTCAGATACAGGGGTGGTGCCAGAGGACTAGAGAATTGCAAAAAAGAGTATAAGGATAAACCCAGCAACTACAGGCCAGTCAGTTTAACCTCGGTGGTGGGGAAACTTTTAGCAACGATAATCCGGGACAAGTGTGGATTGATTAGGGAAAGCCAGCACGGATATGTTAAAGGCAAATCATGTTTAACTAACTTGATAGAGTTTTTTGATGGAGAGGGTCGATGAGGGCAATGCGGTTGATGTGGTCTATATGGACTTTCAAAAGGCATTTGATAAAGTGCCGCATAATAGGCTTGTCATCAAGATTGAAGCCCATGGAATAAAGGGGGCAATAGCAACATGGGTACAAAATCGGCTAAGTAACAAGGTAGCAGAGAGTAGTGGTGAACAATTGTTTTTCGGATTGGAGGGAGGTGTACAATGGTGTTCCCCAGGGGTTGGTACTAGGAACACTGCTTTTCTTGATATATATTAATGACATGGACTTGGGCGTACAGAGCACAATTTCCTAATATGCAGAAGACAAACTTGGAAGTGTATTGAACAGCGAGGAGGATAGTAATCGATTTCAAGAGTATGTAGACAGGCTGGTGGAATGGGTGGACATGTGGCAGATGAAATTTAACGCAGAAAAATGCGAAGTGATACATTTTGGTAGGAAGAACGAGGAGAGGCAATATAAACTAGAGGGCACAATTCTAAAAGGGGAACAGGAACAGAGAGATCGGGGGTATATTGTACAAATCGTTGAAGGTGGCCGGGCAGGTTGAGAAAGCGGTTAAAAAAGCATGTGGGATCCTGGGCTTTATAAATAGAGGCATAGAATACAAAAGCAAGGAAGTCATGATGAGCCTTTATAAAACACTGGTTCAGCCACAACTGTGTCCAGTTCTGGGCACCACACTTTAGGAAAGATGTGAAGGCCTTAGAGAGAGAGAGTGCAGAAGAGATTTACTAGAATGATTCCAGGGATGAGGGACTTTAGTTACATGGATAGACAGGAGAAGCTGGGGTTGTTCTCTTTGGAACAGACACTGTTACGAGGAGATTTGATAGAGGTATTTAAAATCATGAAGGGTCTAGATAGAGAGAAACTGTTCCCATTGGCGGAAGGGTCAAGAACCAGAGCACATAGATTTAAGGTGATTGGCAAAAGAACCAAAGGTGACATGAGGAAAAACTTTATTACACAGCGAGTGGTTAGGATCTGGAATGCACTGCTGGGTGGGTGGTGGAGGTAGATTCAATCGTGGCTTTCAAAAGGGAACTGGATAAATACTTGAAAGGAAAAAATTTGCAGGGCTATGGGGATAGGGCAGGGGAATGGTACTAGCTGGATTGCTCTTGCATAGAGCTGGCATGGACTTGATGGGTCGAATGGCCTCCTTCCGTGCCGTAACTTTTCTATGATTCTATATGTTGGTGAGCCAAAACAGCGCAAGTTGCTAGGCTATTTGATTGTGGAGAACATCAAGCCAAGCCTAATCGCTTCCTAATTTAAGTTATCCAATGATCATACATATTCACTTTTAGTAGTACTCCTTGGATGGATCAGGAATGGGAACTTTCGCTGATTTTGTTTCTGTCTTCCCTCAGCTTGAGGTGTCGTAGCCCAAGTTGCAATTGGCTAATTTAGTGCAGACTAAGGGCCCTTTTTACTTTCAAGTATACTGACGTGAAGAAACAAAGGACCTTGTAATCTGTATGGTTTGGTACCACACAAGGCAGTGCATTTATCCAGGGAGTCATTTTTGGAACTCTGCAGTGCATTCTGTTAGAAATTGAAAGTGCAGCTTTCTTTTATTTAAAAAAAAGTTCAGCGAAAAGCTGTCCTTCTGTTCTAACATCTATATAAACCGCTGAAGTTTTGCTTTTTTGGTAATGAACTCCCCTTCCACTCCTTGGATTGGATTGTATCATAACAATACACTTGGCACTTTCTTTATATAAGGCAGCATGTCAAACTACAAACCATCAATTTGAAATGTGTAGCATCAAACTTGAAAAAATGAACTTCAGTAAGGTTAATAAGCTGTGGAGCAGAGACTAAAGAGTCTGTATTATATGGGGCAGGTAAGGGCTTGCAGTTAGTGATGTAGGGATTCAGACTGTTTGAGTTCCATCTGTTTGCAATATGTCTGGGCCACCCTGCTAGTTGAGGTGAGGTGAATTACTGTGTCTACTCTGCCAGGTGTTCTGGAGTGAATCAAGTGTAGCATATTTGGGAGTAAAGGAATAATCTACTCTCGGCTTTCTTGAAAATCCCTCAAAATGTTACTTGTGGGATATGCTATACAATTTAGTACCCTGAATAATACAACTAGTTGATCTCCCATGGCATTGCACTTGGGGAGTCAAGACCAAGTGTGGTTTTCAGGTGGAGTGGTTAGAGGGCAGGACTAGGGCACGCAGATATAATTCAGTTACCATTTTAAAGTCAAACTCTCTGTCCTTATTTTTATATTTCTATTATAAACTGCCATGTCTATATTTTTAATGGGAGTCATGCTGAGATTATACCCCCTTCAGTGGTATGCTGCAGTGCCTTCACTAAGCTAGGTGTGTGTGTGGGGGGTGTAATTACAGCATGACACATTTACATTGAGCAGCTGCCATTATAAATGTAAACATAGGAGTTTATAATGGAAGAAGTTGACAGGAAGTACGTGCAGATGAAGATTTTTAACGTGTTACTGGTCAGTCTCCCGTGGGTTGCAAATAGTCAGATGCAGAACACAGCTTCTCGCTTGCTTGTCTTTGTGTTGTTGTTTCTCTTTCTCTTTCTGTCACCCTCCTCTGGTTCTTTAGCTTCTCTTCAGCTTCTTTTCCTTTAATTCTTTTTGCCTCTCCATCTTTTTCTTTCCTTTTGGGTAGGAGATGGTGGGTTGTATTCCGTGGTGTGACACAGAAATGGTTGTAGCCTATATTTGGAGTGGTGGTGGTGGGGTAAATGTATGCCCCATAGGCTCCCTTGCCATCCACTCACTCTCATCATGTCCCCATACCCTATTCCCCTTCCTACCATACCCTCACTCCTTTCACCACCCCTACCTCTTCCCCTTTGAACTGCCCACTCATCCCTGGTATCGTTCCCTCCCCCTTGTTTCGCTGTTATTCACCTGATCCTTAACCCTCCATCTACTTGCTTCCCCCTAAGGGTGAGTGGCAAGAGGCCAGAGGCCATCCTCCTCTTCCCCACCCCTCCTACACACCCTTCTTCTTTGCTTCCTAAGAGGCTTTGTATGCTTTCAAAACGAATTTTTTAAAAAAGAAATCAAATTCAAATGAGTAAAGAAACTGCTTGTCTGCCTTTCTCTTTGTTTATAGGTATGTGTTTTTGTCTCATAGGTGTTAGAAATTAGAATTTTTGATGCACAACTGTAAACCATTGGCAAGTGTCAGTTTTAGCCCACTGGTAACACTCTTGACTTTGAGTCAGAAGGTAATGTGTTCAAGCCCCACTTGAGAGATTTGAGCACATAATCTAAGCTGACACTTGAGTGCAGTACTGAGAGTGCTACATTAACAGAGTTGCTGACTTTGGATGGGCCATTAAACTAAGGACCATTCTGCCTGATCTGGTGGTCTTAAAAGATCCCATGGCACCATTCAAATAAGAGCAGGAGAGTTCTCCTGGCCAACACTTATCCCTCAACCAACACCACTGAAGTAGATTATCTGGCCATCTATCTCACTGCTGTTTGTGGGATCTTGCAATGTGCAAATTGCTTGCACAAACTCGTTCATGTAGGTGGCTACTTTTGTAGCTTCAAAAGTACAGTGGGCATAATGTGGCTTGAGGTTGGAAAAGAAGTGATTTGCTATAGAGTCTGATTTGACTATCATGAGGCCAATAGAAACGCTGATGTCCATTGTAACCGGGGACCTTAAAAATGGGGGAACCTACTTGCCCAATGGATAAGCGCATCTGCTCCAAGATCAATTTTCTCTATTATTACACATCTCCTCAGATCCATATCCACCCCCCTCTATTTCCACCTCCACCTCCAAAAACAAGTGTGCAAAGAGCTCATGGTTTCTCTATATCTATGACTTGAGACCATCCGTGCAGCTACCTTGGCCGGAGTCAGCACCTCCTCCGCCCTCCCGTCCACCTTGCTGCCAACCTCCTGCCAGTTTCCCAACCACTCTATCCCCAATCACAAGTCACTCTGCAGTTTCTCTCCCATCTTCCTTTACCTGTCCATTCCAAGCTCATCTCTTCCTTGAGACACAGTTCCTGCTCTCCCCACTAATCTGATGACTCAACTAACCTTCCTGGCCCCATGCTAGTTGACATTGTTACTTGCTCCCTTTCCACAAGCACATTTCCTCTCCCTTTTAAAACCACTGTCATCAGGCTCCTCCTGAAACTGACTCCCAACCCATCCGTCCCATCTCCTTATCTCTAATTTCCTTTTTCTCTCCAGAAAAGAGTACGTTCTTGCCTACCAGCTCCTTTCCCATCTCTCCTAAAACTTCCTGTTAAAATCCCTTAATTCCACTTTACATAAGATTGAGATTACTCTGGCAAAAGTCATAAATTAACTCTCCTTGTCTTTTCTGCAATATTTGATATGATTGACCAGGCCATCCTCCTCCATCACCTCCCCTGCATCGACCAATTTCTTGAGTCTGTCTTTGTATGGTTCTATTTCTGCTCATCCAAATGCAGCCAGTGCACTTTCCCTTATGCACCTGCACCATCATCTGGAAACCCCCCATCCCAAGGATCTTTTTATTATCTATAAGATTAACCTTTGGTGAGATTATCCGCAAGAATGGAGTCAGTTTCCATACCTATGTTGATGGCACTCAGCTCTACCTTTCCAGCACTTCTCTCAATGCCACAGCCACCCCCAGGCTGTCAGTGTCTGGATGACGAAGTCACAATGAATCAAATCTTCTCCAGCTGAACATTGGGAAGACTGAAGCTTGCATTTTCAGCACCTCTATGCCACTGGTTCTATTTCCCCCTTAGTCGCTTGTTCAGACCATGTAAACCAGAAGTCCTGTTTGATCCAGAGCTGAGCTCCATCACTCTGACCACTTACTTCTGCCTCCGCAACATTGCCCACCTCTGATCCTACCTCTGCCGCTGAAACCCTCATCCAGAATTTGTTGCCTCTAGACCGATTTCTCCATTGTTCTATCCTCCGACTTGTCCAAATCTTAGCCATCTATATTCTATCCTGTACTAAGTTCCACTTGCCCATCACCTTGACCTTGTTGACCTACATTGGCTCCCTGACCTCCAACACATCAAATTTAAAATCTTCATCTTCAAAGCTCCATCCCACCCTGTCTTGCAACTTCCTCCAGCCCTTCTTTCCCTCTTGCACTCTCTAGCCCTCCAGTCTGGTGTTCTGTGCATCCCCTACCCACTCCCCCACCATTGGTGGCAGAACCTTCAACTACCTTGACCCTATTCTCTGGAACTCCCTGGCTAAACTCTTTCGGCCTCTCCAGTTTTTTTTTCTTTCAATTTTTTAAAAACCTTTTCAAAATCCTTTTTGACCAAGCTTTCAGTCACCTCACCTCTCCTAATTTTTCCCTCCATGCCTCAAATTCCAATCCTTATCTGTTTCTATTTATTTTCCCTCTTCCCTTTTCCTTCCCCTACTCCTCTGTAAAGCTGCTTGGAACATTTTCTATGCTAAAGGTACTATGTAAATACAAGTTGTTGCTAGTGTGCTACTAAGGTACACAGACCAGATGGTCCAGGTTTGATCCCCATTTTATGTTTAATTTGTTGATCTTGGTTGACTGCTGGAAAATCCATGTGCTGATATTGGGCAAGGACTGGATTGGGTTTTATTGTGATGCCCTTTACAGTCAAATAGTCTGCCAGTACTTCACACATGAAGAATGGCTACTGGTGCCAATGGAATTGTATCCAAGTAAATATCTGTACTATTAAGGAGGGAGAGGGTTATATTGTTTTTTTTAAAAGGAGGATAATGTTTTTAGGTCCAAGTATACCAGATTCTTGCTTGAGTTTTGATTGAGAGTTTGTGAAGGGTTGTTCTGAAATAGACCACAGTTGGTGCCTCAGTATTCAAATATTGATGCCTGATTTGAAATTTGAAGTGTTGGAAATCAAAGGAGAAAGTTAATTTAGCCTCCTATTGCCAATGTGACTTTTTAAAAAAAAATCCCTGATAACACCAAAAGGCAAAGCCTCTCGTTATTCATTCTTGGAGGGAAAATGGAGCAAATTTGTGGAGAATTTGCAGCTCAGTTGTAAAAGTGATGGGGATTTAGTAATTCAATTTTAGAGTTAATATGCTTCCATTGGTTTTTCCTTGGATTTTTCTGCTGATGGGAAACTGGTGATTGATCTGAGTAATAAATTGCTGAAAGAAAATGCTGGGCATGTCGTAAAATAAGTCATGATGTAAATGACTTTGAACATTAAGGACTGAGCCTCTCAATATTAGAAATCACATAACTAACTTTTTTTTTCTCTTAATGAGGGAAGACCAAGATAATTATTCTGGAAAATACGAGCCGGGATTCGTATTATTGATTGTCATTATATCATTATGCCGACTGTTATACTATACACTGATGGAATAATGGTAGTCTAATATCCCTTGTGAGCAGCGTATCTCATGATGGATAGAAAGTGAGATGAGGTTGAAAATAAAAGAAGAGAAAGTAAGAGTTTGAGATATAAATGTGTGTCCTCCTACAATTTTCTGTTGAGTTGTGACAGTTTTGGGCAGAAAGGTCCCAGAGTTCTTAATTTAAATTTTCACCAAGGCAATGGAAAAGATTAAGGAGTTGTACATTGCCTGAAGTAAATTAGTCTGTTGCTAATTTATACATCAAAGTGAGACTGTTTTGGTGTTGGACAGGAAACCAGCCTGTAGAACTCTTAACCATTGAAGCTTTATCTTCAATCTGTAGCCCAGTCAATTAGTTGTAATTGATCTGGATTACATACAGGTGATGGCAGTTCATGGACATTTTTTTCTGGAATTGATCAGCAGTAATTCTGGGTTTGGCTTTATGGGGGCTCTGGTAATAGGACAGTCCCACCAAACATCTAAATTAATAAGTGTTCAGTACAGATGATGCCAAATGGCTTGTTCTTCCCTTTTCTTCAAGCCCCTTTGATTTCCATTGAGTCAGTGACACTTGAGGGTATATACAAAATAGCAACTGGAACCTTTTCTTGTTTGTATAGCTTAGCTGCAGCAGGAACATATTTTGACTTTGTCTTTATTAATTACAGCTATTATGAATTCAATAGCAATGTCTTTGGATGTAGATATTCTTCAAAATGGGGTTGCATTCATGAGACTGTTAACCATCTCTTGCAGAAAGCTTTTTTTGAAAAAAAAAACTTGTCCTTATTTCTTTTTTCAAATAAACCTTTTGTGCAAATGCTTGTGAGCCTTGAGGGTTTGAGTAAGACTTGCTTGAACAGGATAGCTTCAATTCTGCCTTTTGGGTAGCATCCAATGCATTTACTGAAAAATCTTGATACCCTTGTGGTTCTCTGCTGGAGAACTGAAGGTTTGGGTGAAATACCACACTGAGGATTTTGATGTTCTATCTGGTATTTTTTTCTGTTTAATAAATTAAGATGTTTGTTCCCAATTGCATTAGATTGTCACTTCAAATCTTTTAGAAACTCCCATCTATGTAAATTTCTGACTTGAATTAAAATCTCTGGAGCTTGATTTAGGAACATTAACTCATAACATTCAACTTGCTGAAATTCTAATCCTGACTTTTTTTTTGCTTTCCAGTATCCTTGACAGACTACTAACAGCAAAATGAATGCTTTGAACTGTTACGTTGTGACTCTTGAAATTCCTCAAACTAGGCTGAGGAAAAGAAGGAACTTGCATTTATTTAATGTCTTTTTCAAGTCCTCAGTGCTTCACAGCCAATCAGATACTTTAAAATGTAGTAGCTGTTGTAATGTAGGCAAGCACGGCAGCCAATGTGCACACAGCAGGGTCCAATAAACTGCAATGAGACATATGACCAAATACAATGTTTTTGTTGGTGTTGATTGTGGGGTAAATATTGGCCAGGTCACTGGGACAACTCCCATGCTCTTCTTCTGCAATGGATTATTTTATGTCCACCTGAGCATGCAGAGATGTTCTTGGTTTAAAGCTCATCTGAAAGACGGCACCTGCAATAATGTGGAACTCCCTCAGTACTACAGTGAATTGTCACCCTAGATTATGTGCTCAAATCTATGGCGTGAGCTTGGATCCATAACCTGAAGCGAGAGAGCTACCTCTCCACCAAGGCTGAAACTGTTGTGTTTTACTGGATGGCCACTGTATTTGCAGTTTCTGATGTTTAATTTAGTCGTGTGTGCTCTCAGACCTGTAGTGTTGCAAATTCTTGCTACAGTGAGCTGTGAGTAGCGTAAGTGGGAAACCAAAAGATGTTGGGTCCAATGCTTCATGATGACCATGGTGTTTATTTGCAATGAAGTTTTATTCCAGCAGTCTCCAATCGCCAACCCCCCCCAACCCCCCGCCATATTGTCTGTGTCCGGGTGGCCCTGGAGAAGGAGCATGCGGTATCCACCAGTACACTTGAGGCCTTCTGCAACTGGTAGGGACTGGAGTGTGTACTGGACACGGGTGGAAACATTATTATTTAATTTAAGTTTTCTTTGTCTTTTGTGTGATTTGGGTGTTTATTAGTTGTGCCCCTCTAAAAAGGGAACGATTTTGTTAGATGATTTTGGTTGGTGACACTGGGGTCTCCTTGAGGGTGATTTTAGAAAAGGCATACACAGCAGTGAGTCGGCGACTTTTCATCTAATTTTAGCCTAAAACCTTAGCACTGAACTCGAGGACACTGGACTTGGTGTCTGCCACTGATGTGATACGGTTGCTCATTGTTCTGAAAACACAGCAACCATGTAATGGCTGTGGCCACCAGATGTGCTGTGTAATCATTGGAGTATTAATAAGTGAAATGCCCTAAAATAGGCAATTTGAAATTCAATTTTACCTGTTAGTTGCCACTGAAGCAAGGCTGGTAGTATAATTTCAACTCTTTCCTCGAATATTCCTCCAAAGGGAAGATTAATATAAAGGAATGTTATACGGCCATTGAGTTATTGATCATCCACCTTGCAAGGTTTGGGAGCAGTTGAATCAAGGAAATATGTAGGGATATTATCATTTCAGGGACCTTTACTCTAGAGGTTAACAGCTAGGTTGCCTTTGAGTCAATGCTTGCCTTTTCAGATTTTGAGAGTATTACTGTGTGATTGTGTTTCAGCAACTACTTAACGAAGAAGCCTTGGCTAGTTGTAGCAGTGCATCCTGTAGATGGTACACACTGCAGCCACAGTGCGCCGGTGGTGAAGGGAGTGAATGTTTAGGGTGGTGGATGGGATGCCAATCAAGCGGGATGCCAATCAAGCAGGCTGCATTGTCCTGGATGGTGTCGAGCTTCTTGAGTGTTGTTGGAGCTGCACTCATCCAGGCAAGTGGAGAGTATTCCATCACACTCCTGACTTGTGCCTTGTAGATGGTGGAAAGGCTTTGGGGAGTCAGGAGGTGAGTCACTCGCCACAGAATACCCAGCCTCTGACCTGCTCTTGTAGCTACAGTATTTATGTGTTTGGTCCAGTTAAATTTCTGGTCAGTGGTGACCCCCAGGATGTTGGTGGGGGATTCGGCGATGGTAATGTTGTTGAATGTCGAGGGGAGGTGGCTAGACTCTCTCTTGGAGATGGTCATTGTCTTGCGCGAATGTTACTTGCCACTTATGAGCCCAAGCCTGGATGTTGTCCAGGTCTTGCTGCATGCGGGCATGGACAGCTTCATTATTTGAGGGGTTGCGAATGGAACTGAACACTGCAATCATCAGCGAACATCCCCATTTCTGACCTTATGATGGAGGGAAGGTCATTGATGAAGCAGCTGAAGATGGTGGGGCCCAGGACACTGCCCTGAGGAACTCCTGCAGCAATGTCCTGGGGCTGAGATGATTGGCCTCCAACAACCACTACCATCTTCCTTTGTGTGGAGATGCCGGTGATGGACTGGGGTTGACAATTGTAAACAATTTTACAACACCAAGTTATAGTCCAACAAATTTATTTTAAATTCCACAAGCTTTCGGAGGCTTCCTCCTTCCTCAGGTGAACGGTGTGGAAAATGTTCCACACCGTTCACCTGAGGAAGGAGGAAGCCTCCGAAAGCTTGTGGAATTTAAAATAAATTTGTTGGACTATAACTTGGTGTTGTAAAATTGTTTACAATCTTCCTTTGTGCTAGGTATGACTCCAGCCATTGGAGAATTTTCCCCCTGATTCCCATTGACTTCAATTTTACTAGGGCTCCTTGGTGCCCACTCGGTCAAATGCTGCCTTGATGTCAAGGGCAGTCACACTCTCCTCGCCTCTGGAATTCAGCTCTTTTGTCCATGCTTGGACCAAGGCTGAATTCCAGAGGTTAGGTGAATAGAGGCCTGACTGAATTCAGGAAAGGGCCAATCAATCTATTGGTTGTTTTGACCAATCGTTCTTGGCTATTTTGCTCAATTGTGGAAATGTTGCAAAAATGTATTTACACTCGTACTCAATTTCTCATTAAAATTTTATATTAGCTTTTTCTAAATTGGGTGAACAAAGGTTTATGAATTTTTAAAAAAATCTTAGAATAGTGGGCTATTAAAATACTCTAGAATCAGCATAGGAGATGGTTCGGGTACAGTCTAGGCATATTCTCACGAGGCAGAAAGGTAGGGCAACTAAAGCTAGAGCTCTCTGGATGAGAAAAGAGATAGTGAGTAAAATGAAACGGAAAAAAGGGACGGATGACAGATGTCCGGTTGATAACACAAGTGAGAACCAAGCAGAATATAGAAAGTTCAGGGAGGAAGTGAAAAAGGAAATAAGAGGGAGAAAGAGAGAGTATGAGAAGAGACTGGCGGCCAACATAAAAAGGAATCCAAAAGTCTTCGACAGGCATGTAAACAGGTAGTAAGAGGAGGGATGGGGGCGATTAGGGACTATAAAGGAGATCTATTCATGGAGGCAGAGGGGATGGCTGAGGCACTAAATAAGTACTTTGCATATGTCTTTACCAAGGAAGAAGATGCTGCAGAGTTTCAGTAAAGGAAGATATAGTCGAGATACTGGATGGGATAAAAATTGATAAAGAAGAGATACTTGAAAGGCCAGCTGTACTTAAAGTAGATAAGTTACCTGTCCGGATGGAATGCATGCTTGGTTGCTGAGGGAAGTAAGGGTGGAAATTGCGGAGGTACTGGCCATAACCTTCCAAATATCCGTAGATACAGGGGTGATGCCAGAGGACTGGAGAATTGCAAATGTTACACCCTTGTGCAAAAAAGGATGTAAGGATAAACCCAACAACTATAGTCCAGTCAGTTTAACCTCAGTGGTGGGGAAACTTTTAGAAACGATAATCCGGGACAGAATTAACAGTCACTTTGTCGAGGGTGGGTTGATTAGGGAAAGCCACGACGGATTTGTTAAAGGCAAATTGTGTTTAACTAACCTGGTAGAGTTTTTTGATGAGGTAACAGGGTAGATGAGGGCAATGCAGTTGATGTGTATATGGACTTTCAGAAGGCGTTTTGATGAAGAGCCGCACGGTAGGCTTATCATCAAGATTGCGGCTCATGGAATGAAGAGGGCAGTAGCAACATGGATGCAGAATTGGCTAAGTGACAGGAAACAGAGAGTAGTGGTGAACGGTTGTTTTTCGGACTGGAGGGAGGTGTCCAGGGGTCGGTGCTGGAACCACTGCTTTTCTTGATATATATTAATGACTTGGACTTGGGTGTACAGGGCACAATTTCAAAATTTGCAGATGACACAAAACTTGGAAGGGTAGTAAACAGTGAGGAGGATAGTGATAAACTTCAAGAGGATACAGACAGGTTGGTGGCATGGGCGGACACGTTGCAGAGGAAATTTAACACCGATAAATATGAAGTGATACATTTCGGTAGGAAGGACGAGGAGAGGCAATATAAACTAGAGGGTACAACTCTAAAAAGGGGTACAGGAACAGAGAGATCTGGGGATACATATGCACAAATCGTTGAAGGTGGCAGGGCAGGTTGAGAAAGTAGTTTTAAAAAGCATACAGGATCCGATAAATAGAGGCATGGAGTACGAATGATTCCAGGGATGAGAGACTTTAGCTACGTAGATAGACAGGAGAAGCTGGGGTTGTTCTCCTTGGAACAGAGACGGTTGCGAGGAGTTTTGATAGAGGTATTCAAAACCTTGAACGGTCTAGACAGAGTAGATGGAGCGAAACTGTTCCCATTGGCAAAAGGGTCAAGAACCAGAGGACATTGATTTAAGGTGAATGGCAAAAGAACCAAAGGTGACATCAGGAAAAACTTTTACACAGCGAATGGTTAGGATCTGGAATGCATTGCCCGAGGAGGTGGTGGAGGTAGATTCAATCATGGCCTTCAAAAGGGAACTGGATAAATACTTGAAAGGGAAAAATCTGCAGGGCTATGGGGAAAGGATGGGGGAGTGGGACTAGCTGGATTGCTCTTGCATGGAGTCGGCGCGGACTCGATGGGCTGAATGGCCTCCTCCCGTGCTGTCACCTTTCTATGATTCTGAGCACCGCACTTCAGGAAGGTTGTGAAGGCCTTAGAGAGGGTGCAGAAAAGATTTACTAGTTCCAGGGATGAGGGTCTTCAGCTACATGGATAGACTGGAGAAGCTGGGAATGTTCTTGGAGCAGAGAAGGTTAAGAGGAGATATGATAGCATTGTTCAAAACACGAAAGGTTTAGATGAAGTAAATAAAGAGAAATTGTTCCTATTGGCGGAACGGTCGAGACCCAGAGGACACAGATTTAACGTGATTGGCAAAGGAACGAAAGGAGACATGAGGAAAAACTTTTTTTACCCAACGAGTAGTTATGATCTGGAATATGCTGCCTGAAAGGGTGATAGAAGCAGATTAAATCATGGCTTTCAAAAGGGAATTGGATGAATACATGAACGGGAAAAAAATTAAAAGGCTATGGGGAAAGAGCAGGGAATGAGACTAACTGCATTGCTCTTACAAAGAGCCAGCACGGCCTCTATAGGCTGAATGGCCTCCTGTGCTGTAAGTATTCTATGATTCTAAATGCTTCCCATTGGTTACTTGCAATGGTGTGTTTTTATTTCATAAACATTTCAAAAGCTTGGTATTTAACTTTATATCAGTTTTTAATCAGAGGTTTCATAGAATGGGTACAGCACGGAAGGAGGCCATTCGGCCCATCGAGTCCGCGCCGGCTGTATGCAAGAGCAATCCAGCTCGTCCCACTCGCTTGCCCTATCCCCTTAGTCCTGCAAATTTTTTACTTTCAAGTACTTATCCAGTTCCCTTTTGAAGGCCATGATTGAATCTGCCTCCGGCAGTGCATTCCAGATCCTAACCACTCGCTGTGTAAAAAAGTTTTTCCTTATGTCACCTTTGGTTCTTTTACCAATCACCTTAAATCTATGTCCTCTGGTTCTTGACCCTTCTGCCAATGGGAACAGTTTCTCTATCTATTCTGTCAAGACCCTTCATGATTTTGAATACCTCTATCAAATCTCCTCACAACCGTTTCTAATTCAAGGATAACAACCCCAGCTTCTCCAGTCTATCCACGTAACTAAAGTCCCTCATCCCTGGAATCATTCAAGTAAATCTCTTCTGCACCCTCTCTTTCCTAAAGTGCGGTGCTCAGAACTGGACACAATACTCCAGTTGTGGCAGAACCAGTGTTTTATAAAGGTTCATCATGACTTCCATACTTTTGTATTTATACTAAATTTATAAAGCCCAGGAACCCATATGCTTTTTTAACTGCTTTCTCAACCTGCTCTGCCACCTTCAACAATTTGTGCACATATACCCCTAGATCTCTCTCTTCCTGTTCCCCTTTTAGAATTGTGCCCTCTAGTTTATATTGCCTCTCCTCGTTCTTCCTACCAAAATGTATCACTTTGCATTTTTCTGCGTTAAATTTCATCAGCCACATGTCCGTCCATGCCACCAACCTGTCTATATCCTCTTGATATCTATCACTATCTTCCTCACTGTTTACTACCCTTCTAAGTTTTGTGTCATCTGCTTAAACAGGGGCAGGAATGGCAGCTCAACATTGCTGGCCACAGGGTTTTCAGATGAGACAGAGAGGGGAACAAAAAAGGAGGTCGGGGTGTTGGCAGTATTGGTAATGAAACAATTATGGATGATATGCTAGAAGGATCATCAAATGAGGCCATACTGGCCGAGCCAAAGAACAAATAATATTTCTGCAATTTTTTTTATTTGTTCATGGGATGTGGACTTCGCTGGCACGGCCAGCATTTATTGCCCATCCCTAATTGCCCCTGAGAAGGTGGTGGTGAGCCGCCTTCTTGAACCGCTGCAGTCCATGTGGTGAAGGTTCTCCCACAGTGCTGTTAGTTAGGGAGTTCCAGGATTTTGACCCAGTGACGATGAAGGAACAGCGATATATTTCCAAGTCGAGATGGTGTGTGACTTGGAGGGGAACGTGCAGGTGGTGTTGTTCCCATGTGCCTGCTGCCCTTGTCCTTCTAGGTGGTAGAGGTTGCGGGTTTGGGAGGTGCTGTCGAAGAAGCCTTGGCGAGTTGCTGCAGTGCATCCTGTGGATGGTACACACTGCAGCCACAGTGCACCGGTGGTGAAGGGAGTGAATGTTTCAGGTGGTGGATGGAGTGTCAATCAAGCGGGCTGCTTTGTCCTGGATGGTGTTGAGCTTCTTGAGTGTTGTTGGAGCTGCACTCATCCAGGCAAGTGGAGAGTATTCTACCACACTCCTGACTTGTGCCTTGTAGATGGTGGAAAGGCTTTGGGGAGTTAGGAGGTGAGTCACTTACCGCAGAATACCCAGCCTCTGACTTGCACTTGCAGCCACAGTATTTGTGTCTGGTCCAGTTAAGTTTCTGGTCAACGGTGACCCCAGGATGTTGATGGTGGGGGATTCGGCGATGGTTATGACGTTGAATGTCAAGGGGAGGTGGTTGGATTCTCTCTTGTTGGAGATGGTCATTGCCTGGCACTTGTCTGGTGCGAATGTTACTTGCCCCTGATCAGCCCAAGCCTGGATGTTGTCCAGGTCTTGCTGCATGGGGCATGGTCTGCTTCATTATCTGAGTGGTTGCGAATGGAACTGAACACTGTGCAATCATCAGCGAACATCCCTATTTCTGACCTTATGGAGGGAAGGTCATTGATGAAGCAGCTGAAGATAGTTTGGCCATGGACACTGCCCTGAGGAACTCCTGCAGCAATGTCCTGGGGCTGAGATGATTGGCCTCCAACAACCACTACCATCTTCCTTTTGTGCTCGGTATGACTCCAGTGACTGGAGAGATTTCTCCCTTTTACATCTTCTCCTAACACTTCTACCTCACTTACATTTCTAGTTCACAAACTTTGCAAACCCACTTGCCAACAGGCAATAGTTACAATCAAGTTGGTAGAGGCTACGAGTTAGGTTTCTGCTCTGCAGCACACACCAAATATATTTCACCAGAAAATCGCAATCAACGGCTGAAAATTGAGACCGGATATAGTCAAGATGGAGACTTCAATTTTACTAGGGCTCCTATTTGCCACACTGTCAAATGCTGCCTTGATGTCACACTCACCTCACCTCTGGAATTCAGCTTTTTTATCCATGTTTGGACCAAGGCCTGGAGCCTAGTGGTCCTGGCGGATCCCAAACTGAGCACCGGTGAGCAGGTTATTGGTGAGTTAAGTGCCGCTTGATAGCACTGTCGACGACATCTTCCATCACTTTGCTGCTGATTGAGAGTAGACTGATGGGACGGTAATTGGCCGGATTGGATTTGTCCTGCTTTTTGTGGACAGGACATACCTGGGCAATTTTCCACATTGTCGGGTAGATGCCAGTGTTGTAGCTGTACTGGAACAGCTTGGCTAGAGGCACGGCTAGTGCTGCTGGTCCCTCAAAAAGGTTTGTTCTGTCCAGTAAGAACACCTGTAGGAGTTCATTATTTGACTGTGCACCCCTCCAATTTTGAGTGCAATGAAGGCCTTGGGGCTAATAGCTTTTGCCCTCCTTTTCAAAGCTGTTTGTCGTCACAGCACAATTTAAGTATATTTACTGACAAAACCTTCACTGTGATTGTGCTTTTATTGTGGATAAAAGGATTCAGTGTAAGCCCCAGGCTGCAAGAAAATAGAACTCAGGAAGCATGTTACAGCCTAGCTGCCAAATTGGCGATGTGAATTTCTGTAGCTTTTATTTAAAGCAATAATAACCACAAGCATGAGGTCATTAAAGAATGCATGCAGTATGTGTAACTCAATCAATGGAAATTAAGATGCCTATATCTTCAAGGGCCTAGCTAAAATAAAAATCATTTTGAAGTACTCCATCTTAACTATATCTGGTCTCAATTTTCAGCCGTTGATTGCGATTTTCTGGTGAAATATATTTGGTGTGTGCTGCAGAGCAGAAACCTAACTCGTAGCCTCTACCAACTTGATTGTAACTATTGCCTGTTGGCAAGTGGGTTTACAAAGTTTGTGAACTAGAAATGTAAGTGAGGTAGAAGTGTTAGGAGAAGATGTAAAAGGGTCAAAATTGCAATTATTGGGATATTGCCAACCTCGTGCCGCTGTCAGATATTATACAGCTGTGCTTTTGTTACAATCTGTCTTGGACTACTTCAAAACCAATACATAGTTCTTGTTTTAATTGCCTTTGTTTTTTTACAAAAAGCTGTTTAGAAACCATTTGGGAAGAAGTGAACAATATGATTGTTTAGTAGCCGTTGTCAAGATAATCATTACCAATATAATTTTATTTCCTGCCTGATGGATTGAATATAGGTGATTTTAAAGTCTCCTCTCCCTTCTCCATGACTTTAAGATGCGTAGTTCTTCACCTCCTGATATTAAATTGTTAATTGTATATTGTTTCTTTTACCTGTTTCTCTGTTCAGTTACATATTCTAGTAATTCTTTGTGAATCACCAATAAAGGCCTTGATGCAATATGAAAAGACTTGTGATATTCCACATCAATAATGTTTAAACAACATTCTAAAGTAGGTTAGCTAGCTAGCTAATTGTATTGAATTTCTGTGCAGAGACTCAAATTGAAGACCACAGCGCACACACAGAGACAGCCTACAATAAAAATTGAAACCTTCTCTCCTTGTAGTGGGGTTTCTGCAATTTAGTGTTGTCTTATACTGATAAGTTCCATTCCTTTAAAGTGCCAAAGGAAGGATTGTGGTAGCTTAAAAATGAGTAGCTATAAAGTTTACTCTCCACAGCAGCAGTCAGGTCAGTGTAATGTAGCTTTTAAAAAAAAAATTACCCAAGAGGTTGATGCCAAAGGTTAAATGGTTGTTAAGCTTGAAGCTTAACCAAAAGTCCAACCACTAGAATTGTTCTAAAAATACACTTCTGTAAACTCATTTTAGAGTCCTGTTTTTATGCTGCCAAATTTGTTTATATGTGAATCTTTTCCAGACTCCAGACCAAACCTAATACTGCTACACTCTCTTTCTCCCTCCCCCCCCCACTGCCCCCACTCCCCGTACTTAAAAACTCACTACTCTGTGGGTTTCATACTGATATTGCAATGTGCATGGATGGTGGAAGAAGCCATGAAGTTTTCATGTGCCTCCAGGCAACAAGGAGACTGGAATATAAAGTTAATGTAATTGAACTTTGGAAGACCACTCTGCAGCAGATGAACCTGCTGAAGCAACTCTGTGTGCTAAATAAAATATTTGTTAACAGAATGTAGTCTTAGTGAACCTTTGCAGCCCCATGTCAAGTGCTCAGCTTTCAAGGTTTGAAGCAAGGTAGGTGCTCTTAAGCTTTTTCTTGTGTAAGGCTTTCACAAGATCTCACATTATTAATGTGGATTAAGAAGTCTCTTTGGCTTTTGGCATTTGTTGATTCTTACTGTCAAAAACTAAATTTAAATTTCCTTGCTAAGTTTATTTTTGAAAAATCTTGCAGCAAACATCCTTTGTTTGCTGCAAGAATGGCATTAACAATGGCCACTGGATCCTTTGAAAGTTGGTGTGTTTTGTTTTGTTTGGCTCAGTAGCACCCAAAATGTGAAATGATACTGTGATCAGCATTCCCCAGCTCCTGAGTCCAGGCCTGACCACTGATGTAAACCTCAAATAAAAACACAATGTTGAAAATACATACGAAGCTGGCATTCTAAAGTGAGAAGAAAGGCTAATATTTTGCATGCAATCCTTCATCAGAAATAGGAACTCTAGTTTATTGCCTAGTTGTAGAGCAGTGCACTCTTTTTAATAAAACAGTACAAACTATGAGCTCCAATTGATCTCTCATGGAATTGTTCATACAAAACTAAAAGTAAAATCTCTGCCTGTCTCCTCTGCCTGTCCATGGCTCACTCGTGCTCTCTGTCTTGCTCTCGCCCTCTTTGTGTGTATGTGTTTCTCTCTCTCTCGGGGTGATTTTAAACCCCAAGAATGGGTGGGTTGGGGGCGGTTGGGAGTTGAAAATAGTTGTTTTTTGGGTCACGACCGCAACCCGCCTTTATTTCCGGGTTTAACGTTGGCGCATAAAAGTACAGGCTTCCGACTGGGAATGCAAAGTCTGAAAATTTTGTGTGTGTGTGTGTGTGTGTGTGTGTGTGTGTCACACTGATTATAGCCATCCTCTGTCCAATCTATTCCACTTTTCTATTCTGTCTTCTCTCTGCACTGATTCACAATTCTTCTTCTTCTGTACAGTTTTCCAATCTGTTTGTCTGCACGCCTTCTCCTCCCCTCCCTTTTGTCAGAAGACTTGGAGACAGCTCATGGCATGATCCTAAAACTCCCTTCAGAAAAACATCAACCACATCAAATGATAGAGCGATCTCCGGATCTATCACCATCCTGGGCTGCATCTCCTGATTCCACCACCACATGACTAGTGTGTTTTGTAAAAAAAATACGTATGCTTGGGAAAATTGAAAGATGGATTTGTGAGAGCCTGGCATGTTGGTGTTCATCCAATGCAGGTCACAGCAAGCGGCAGCCTGTCTCTCTCCCACTAATGTAACAAATAGGGGTGAGGGGAAAAAAAAGCTGGGATGGGGCTTGAACTAGGGGAAGTGGGTACAGGGATTGGTTCGGAATCTAGGGGCTGACTGGGTTTTACAGACCTTTAGGACGGTGAGGTGGCAGTGGGACGTGGGTGAGTTAGATGCTATCTATACTCCTGCCGTTTCTTTGCTGTTGGTGCTTTTTTTTATTCGTTTATGGGACGTTGGCGTCGCTGGCAAGGCCAGCATTTCTTGCCCATCCCTAATTGCCCTTGAGAAGATGGTGGTGAACTGCCTTCTTGAACCGCTGCAGTCCGTGTGGTGAAGGTTCTCCCACAGTGCTGTTAGGAAGGGAGTTCCAGGATTTTGACCCAGCGACAATGAAGGAACAGCGATATATTTCCAAGACTGGATGGTGTGTGACTTGGAGGGGAATGTGCAGGTGGTGTTGTTCCTATGTACCTGCTGCCCTTGTCCTTCTAGGTGGTAGAGGTTGCGGGTTTGGAAGGTGCTGTCGAAGAAACCTTGGTGAGTTGCTGCGGTGCAGCCTGTGGATGGTACACACTGCAGCCACTGTGCGCCGGTGGTGAAGGGAATGAATGTTTAGGGTGGTGGACGGGGTGCCAATCAAGCGGCTGCTTTGTCCTGGATGGTGTTGAGCTTCTTGAGTGTTGTTGGAGCTGCACTCATCCAGGCAAGTGGAGAGTATTCCATCCCACTCCTGACTTGTGCCTTGTAGATGGTGGAAAGGCTTTGGGGAGTCAGGAGGTGAGTCACTTGCCGCAGAATACCTACCCTCTGACCTGCTCTTGTAGCCACAATATTTATGTGGCTGGTCCAGTTAAGTTTCTGGTCAACGGTGACCCCCAGGATGTTGATGGTGGGGGATTCAGCGATGGTAATGCCGTTGAATGTCAAGGGGAGGTGGTTAGACTCTCTCTTGTTGGAGATGGTCATTGCCTGGCGCGAATGTTACTTGCCACTTATCTGGATGTTGTCCAGGTCTCGCTGCATGCACGCACGGACTGCTTCGTTATTTGAGGGGTTGTGAATGGAACTGAACACTGTGCAATCATCAGTGAACATCCTCATTTCTGACCTTATGATGGAGGGAAGGTCATTGATGAAGCAGCTGAAGATGGTTGGGCCTTGGACACTACCCTGAGGAACTCCTGCAGCAATGTCCTGGGGCTGAGATGATTGGCCTCCAACAACCACTACCATCTTCCTTTGTGCTCTGTATAACTCCAGCCACTGGAGAGTTTTCCCCCTGATTCCCATTGACTTCAATTTTACTAGGGCTTAAACTGGGGGTTGCTGGACTTCCGTGTTGTTCAATGTCACTTTTGGAGACATGTGTAAGGAGTCTTGCAACACCAGGTTATAGTCCAACAGCTTTATTGGAATCACAAGCTTTCGGAGCTTTCCTCCTTCGTCACCTGACGAAGGAGGAAAGCTCCGAAAGCTTGTGATTCCAATAAAGCTGTTGGACTATAACCTGGTGTTGTAAGACTCCTTACATTTGTCCACCCCAGTCCATCACCGGCATCTCCACATCATCACTTTTGGAGACCACAGAGCTCTGAAAAAGATTGTACTCAGCTTTGACCCATTCATCCCAAGATGCATGACAGCCATTGAGAATTTGAAGACTTACTAAAGGTTTACTAAGAGAAGTTTCCCAGAGAATTTCTATAATAACATCTTAAATGTTTGGAAGAAAAAATATAAAAAAGCTAAATGGGCAAGTTTAATAGAGATAACAACTTTTGTTGCCCCTTTTGTTCTTAGATCCTTTTATTATTTTGGGAACAAAATTTGATGCTGTAAAACTACCAGGAATTTGTTGTTCTTGTTCTCTGGTGGAGTACTTAACTGTTTGGTGCGCTGGGTAGCAGATGGGCCTGCCTTTTGTTCCAGGGGTCCGCTGGGAATTCAGCCACAGCTGAGGGTTTCCCTTGATACATTGATTGGTTTTCAGTGCAGTTAGCACAAGACTGGTAGGATATTCACTGAAGCCCCACAAGAAGCTGTGAAAGTCATTTTCACACCTAGAGCAGCTGACTGTTTTGGTTCATTTATCTTTGAAGTGTTCTGAGCAGTTTTTCATCAAATTAAGGTTTGACAATGTTTCAAAATCATTGTAGTGATCCCATGATTACTGTTTTTTTTACATATTTTAAGATATGGCATAAGGCCACTAATCTGGAAATATTTGCAGATTGGTGTCCTTATGCCATGTATAATCATTAAAAAACTTAATGTTCTTTCAAATTTCTGTTCAGTTGCAAACAATATTCTCTCTTTTACCTTTTTTTTTTGGAAAGGGTGATAAAAGTTCAAAAAACACAATCAGGTTGCAGAATAAATTCATCTGTTTATTCATCTTGAAATCACTCTTCCTTTCACCAGTTTTCTCCCCTCCAATTTTCTTTTGAAGCCATTGACATTGGGGAATGGTTCCACAGGTCCCAGTTGCTCCCCGATGCCTCGCCCAACTGGCTGCTGTTTGTGTGTGAGGCTTACTGGTGAACATTTGCAGGCTACTCTATTGTGGGAGTTGGGTGTAGCCGCTGACCTTGATTCTGTCCTCGCCATATGTCCACACGTGTACAGTTCCAGTGGAGATTGCTAGGTAGCAAACATGATTTGGAATACTGACTCTCTTCCTCTTCCCTACCCCCCTCCTCCCTAATCCACAGATGCTGAGACATATGTATATATAACATGCATATTATCACCCCCACTGAGATTAGCTAACTCAGTAGATCGGGGATTGAACCTGGCCCAACTATTTGCTAGATAAGCTGCTGAACCATGGGGGAGTAATATCATTTTCAGTTAAGTAGATAATTTAAAACACTTCAAACTACTGTGAAGTCTTGAGTGTGATAGGTTTCTGAAATCAAAATTCATCCTGCAGCACAAATTGCCAGATGGCACAATGGGAGCTTGTTTTTGAACTCCTGGAGCAGTTGGAGTCGATCTGCCCATCACCCTTTCCCCTCCCACTCTGGCTCTTAGGTGCATTTATGTACTTGCCTAGCTGTCTGAGTTTTATCGAAATATTCCACCAGAGATTCCTGTATTTGATAGAAAGCTCCAAACCTGATCCAGTAACTTCAGAAAACGGGGTAACTTCAGATAATTCAGTCATGTGCCACAGTTTTAAAAAAAAATCTGTAGCATTGTGCCTTGAAGTGCTGCATTCATCAGATTCCCAACAAGGTGAGTTCCCAACCTCAATTGTGTCACTATAGAGAGATTCTGAATACAGCTCAAGTGAAATTGGATGGTTATTTATTTTGGACTGATCTTGCAAGCTCCCCTTGCAGCTGGCATTGGTAGAGGGTTTGGAACAGATCTCCTTGCCCCCCCCCCCCTGCCAACCTTGGGTGTCTTTTGGGAAAATGTGTGGCACAGAGAGATTACATGGTGGGGAGGAGGGAGGGAGGGCGGGCAGGGAGGGTGGAGGTGGATACACAGGATCAATTCTCTTTCCTCTGAATTGACCCTGTTTTCCTCTGACTATGTTGCTCTTCAGCAAAACAACCCTACTGTATTACGATGTGGAGATGCCGGTGATGGACTGGGGTTGACAATTGTAAACAATTTTACAACACCAAGTTATAGTCCAGCAATTTTATTTTAAATTCACAAGCTTTCGGAGACTTCCTCCTTCCTCAGGTAAACATTTACCTGAGGAAGGAGGAAGTCTCCGAAAGCTTGTGAATTTAAAATAAAGTTGCTGGACTATAACTTGGTGTTGTAAAATTGTTTACTACTGTATTACTGCATTGTAAGTTGTCAGTCTTACTGTCCTAATATTTTATCAACATACTACTGTGCAAGATGAGTAGTGAGAAGCATCCTGTGAATGTTAAGAGGAAATGCTGAACTGCAGTTAAAATTCCATGATATTGCGTTAACCTTCTTAACAGTATTACCACGTCATTTCACCTAAATTTGTTAAGCAGACATTGTTTACTCAGCATTTCTCTGCTAAGCTAGACATTCTGAAGGTACTTAGGCTGTGTAAATGTTTCCAGTGATGAATAGAAAGTGAGTTTTATCAGATACAAATTTAACTGGGTAGGCAATTATTGAATGTAGTAAACCTGGATTGAATGCATATTAAAATTTGTGCTTGAGATTTTTTTTGTGGTTTTCTTCCTAAGAGTTGAACAAAAACTTATCCTGGAGAAGCACAAACCTGTGTATGCATGGTTCTTTGTGATTGACACTTCGTGCTGTATTAGGGGGTGGAGAAGAGAAACCATCTTTTGCACTTCTCTCTTCCCCTGCCCCAAGAATGTCTTGAGACACTCCATTCACTCCCATAGCACTGTTGATGAACTGATTGTGTCAATCCAAACTGTTGTTAAACTGTGACGTGTTCGCGTGCCCCTTTCATTATGAGCTTGAACTGGATTGCTGTGTTTACTCTGGTAAAAATGGCAACCAAGCATTAACTTTATCCTTACTTTTGAATTCTGACTGTATTTTGCTTGCAGGGTGCAGTGTTGCACTAAATACACATTTTTCTACACCATCAGTTCAATAGTCCATTCTAAAGCTAATTAGCTAGAAGCAATTTTGCAAAGGAGATCTGAATCTTTTGGGATGTATATTGAAATATATTCTAAATACCCAAACTTGCACCACCTAATTTGCATTTTGGACAATATGAAGTAATTTGCTTTGGAATTTTACCGGACTTAGTGACTAAAAATATATCCAGTTTACTATCTCACCAGACTTGCAGGAGTTCTTCAGATCACACAAACGCCATAAGCATCTTGACCACAGCTAAGAGCTCTGGGATGCAGAACTTTATATCTGACAACTTGAAATAATTCAGCTTTTCATTTCCTAGTAGTTGCTTGCTTTTACTCATGAAGGATCTACCTTGGAGAGGTGCATTTTCCCCTCTTATCAACACTGTTCCGAGAGTGGTTGGTTGGTTTAGAAGCATCCCCTTCCCTAGTTAGTACATTTTTTCATCTCTCTTTATTGCCCATAGCAATGTATAGGTCTATGATGCATCTGTTATCCTCATTATACTTAACTGTAGTTTGTTGCCTGATGTACACACAAAGTGTATTCACCATGCTGGTACTAACTCTTTGTGCTGTGTCTAAATTTGAGTGTGTGAGTATACAAGTTCTGGTGAGGTCCACGGAACCCAATCAGCATTGCACTGATAGTTTCTCGGTTGGATTTTTAAATAGTTTTTCCTCTTGGAAATTGAGTAAGTTTCACAGCAAACACAGAATTAATTTGCAATGGACTAATATTACAGTTACAGACTCAGAGGGGTGGTTAAATGTTTCTTGAGGTTTTTGTATTCTTCCTGTTTTCAATGGACCATCAAATGGGGCTTCGATTCTTTTTTAAATGTGAGATTGATTGTTGGATACAGAGGTTTGGCAGCAAATGTTTGCTCCAGCCATCTGGAGTTACACATGCGGAAAATGTGGCCAAGATACCGCAGCTGCTGTCTGTCTTGACTACCTGTTAGACCAGTGAGTTGTGATTCTTTTGTGGAACCCCTCTTGATGTCTGATACTTGGATACGTAATACCTGATGGAGATGGGCTCTGATTGTTAATTAACACAACTGTTCTGCTAATGGAACCTTCAGTGTTTTGCAAATAATTTTTTCCAGCTACTTAGTAAATAAGAAGAGACCACGGAGTGTGGCTCTGAATTGCTTTTGGAATAAAAATAATTCAATTCCTTTCTACTTTTAAGTAGAAATTCTATTCATGCTTTGTTTTGTCCAACGCAGAGAATTTTTTTCTCCCTGTAGAAGAGTCTTATCACATGGAGGTGGGGGGGTGCTTGTTTATTAAATCTGTTCTAACCCAAAAGTACTATGTGGTTTTAAAATCATGTAATTGATACAAAAAAAAGGATAGAGAGGAAAAAGTGTGAGAATGCACACTTAAAATATGATTAAATTGCCTCAGGAGCAACCGACCTTTAAAGTGAGAAATATCACAAGTTATACAGGAAGTGCAAAGTGTAGAGATGGTTAAGATTTCCTGTCCTTTCTGTTTGGTACACACAGGTTATAATTCAGTACTAATAGACTTGACTAATGGCTTTATCGTCTCACTCTGAGAACAACCAGCTGTAAACACTGATTTGTGCAGCCTGGTAGTGGCATTTCAAGGTGAATATTTTTGAAAGAGTTCAAGCTTCCCTTGCAGTCATTAGTAATGGGAGCTAATTGCCCCCACCTGCACCCTGAATCGCTCATCAGTTGAGTAATACTAGCTGATGAGGGAAGTCTACGTGGGAGAATGCTAGAAATGACTGTTCCATTATGACATGTTTGTGGTTTACTAAGAAAACATCATGAAAGTGAGTGCTATGCTGGTTTCTCCAGAAAGGAGGCTGTATATTCATAAAAGAATCCTTTCCAGTGGTATTCACTGCATTTTAGAAACTTTTTTTGTGTCATTATCTTCAAACATAGCTGTAGTACAGTATCCCAGTATAATGGACTAATGTGGATCTGGAAGTGCGGACATGCATATTATATTGAGTTTTTCAAATATGTAATTTTGTTGCACCTTCATTATCCTGTTTCCATGTCAGATGTGCTCTTAAACCAGTCGCAACTTTTCATCTACCACATGTTCTTGGGGAATTTGGTTAGATGCTTCCTCCCTCATTCCTTAAGCACACCTATGTTGAAATTGTTTGTTGTATTGCTGCAGTATTTGCACTTCCCCACTATGTATGTTTTCCAATTTGGCAGATAGTTAGAGATTGGATTACTGTATTGGTAGTTCTACCATCCATTCATGTTTGGCACATTTGCATTTAAGCTTTTTATTCTTTTGAGTTATTCATCAGAAACCTGTTTGTTTTAAATAACAGGTACAGTCAGTTTGAAAGCAAAGGGTTAAGATCTGTGTGGAACTCTGGCTTTAGAGTCAGTAAAAACGGTCAATGGGGACAACTGCAAATTGCTGCTAGTCTAGACTAATGAACCCAGAAGAAGTCTTCAATTTAATGGGTTTTCCAGTTTATCCTGTTTCTCCAAATCTCCTTTACACTAGCTGAAAAGTTACACGATACTATTCTTCCAAGCAAACAGAAATCCTCCAGTAGCAGGAGGATTTTTATTTTTATGATCAACAGTGTAGCAGTTTTAAATTTGACCATTTTGTTACTGGCTGTTAAAATTAGATCGTGTGGGAGTATTTATTATCTGGGTGTTGGGAGTGATGTAGGGCTACACTAAGCTTCATGTATGTTGACAGCTATAAAGTCATATTGGAAAATCACTAATTAGTAGATGATTAAGTTTGTCTTTTTTCTCTCTCTCCTTTTGTTCAGGCAGGTGAGGCCTATACTTGTTTACAGTGACCAATTTCATTACGCTCTAGTCTTTTTTTAAGCTGTACCTAAAAACAGTTGTTGCAGAGTGAAAGTAGCTTATGAATGAATGACTGTATCCGGTTTCTAAAAATGCTCTGGTGAACATGTTGGCTGCTCTGTGTGTCACAGATGGGCAATTAATGTGGGGTAAATGCTCTACTTTTCTATTGTTTTCCTCCCTGAAAACTTGTTCAGAGTCATGTCGTTAATTGAGCTACCTGAACTAAATAGCTTTTAAAAATATTTTGTCAATTACTATCTTTAGTGATTTCTCTTCAGCTTCGTATTCACCTGAAGTAAATGCAAGGTCCTACATGGCTTTTTATCAGCAAAGGTGATGCCACAAATGCTGCTGAGGCTGGTGGATCATGACTGGCAGTACCAATGCTACCAAGTTACAGCCCCCCCCCACCCCCCAAATCCCCCATCATGGGCCCATCCAGCACCAGTGAAAACTTGGTTGTTGTGAACCAGTCCAGCTGAATGATTGAAACTTTACAGAATTGCTGCCTGTAGACTTGATTGACAGATGTCCCCAGGACTTGAGTTCATGGTCTTTGAATTAGAAGCTGTGTGCTCCTACATTTGTACTATCATGGTCACCTTGGGGTTTTCCCCACAAAAAAATGCTCTTAGATTTTATACTAGTTTTCTTGCAACTCAAACTCTGAAGTGAACTGAACAGATACTTATTTTTGATTAAGAACTAACAAATGTTGAAGTAGCAATATCCAGTTTCCTGTGGATTTTTCAGTGTGTGCTGTTGTCATTTGGAAGCTTGGTACAAATGCCTTGAACATTTTTTAACAACTTTTAATCAGTAGTTTGATTTATATTTTAGCCACACTTCTGAATATAAATAACAATGGATCAGAGAGAGAGCTACTTTGAGGTAACTTGAACTGCTGGTTTTAATTATCCTGGCACAGCACATACATAGATACATTATTGATGCTACATTATACCTCTGGCATGATAAGGAAAACACATTTTATACGTGTAGGAATTATTTCTCTGTGTGTGTGTGTGTGTGTGTGTGTGTGTGTGTGTGTGTGTCTGAGCACGATCCTACTTACATGAGTGTAGCTATTAACCTGTTTGACTCCATCCTTTCCCCTGGCCACTGTCTGAGGTTGAACAAGACCGTTTGCAACCTTGACGTCCTATTTGACCCTGAGATGAGCTTCCGACCGCACATCTGCTCCATCACCAAGACCGCCTACTTCTACCTCCATAACATCGCCCGTCTCTGCCCCAGCTTTTCTGCTGCTGAAACCCTCATGCGTGCTTTTGCTACCTCCAGACTCGGCTATTTCAATGCTCTCCTGGCCAGCCTCCCATCTTCCTCCATAAATTTGAGGTCATCCAAAACTCTGCTGCCTGTATCCTAACTCTCACCAAGTCCCATTCACCCATATGCCCTGTGCTCGCTGACATACTTCGGCTCCCGGTCCGGGAAAGCCTCGATTTTAAAATTCTTATCCTTGTTTTCACATCGCTCCATGGCCTCGTCCTTCCCTGTAACCTCCTCCAACCCTCTGAGATCTCTGCGCTCCTCCAATTCTTGCCTCTTGCGCAGTCCCGATTTTAATCGCTCCACCGTTGGCGGCCGTGCTTTCAGCTGCCTAGGCCCCCAGCTCTGGAATTCCCTCCCTAAATCTCTCCACCTCTCCACTTCTCTCTCATCCTTTCAGACGCTCTTTAAAACCTACCTCTTTGACCAAGCTTTTGGTCACCTGTCCTAATATCTCCTTATGTGGCTTGGTGCCAAATTTTGTTTGATAACGCTCCTGTGAAGCACTTTGGAACATTTTACTACGTTAAAGGCACTATATAAATGTAAGTTGTTGCTGTTGTTGTCCACCTGATGATGTAGTACAATGAAGTAAATGCTATGCAATATCATCTGCTTGGAGAGGGATTTTATTTAATATCCATCACCCCGCATGGAATGATATTCTTAGCTGCAGACATTGTGAAGAGACCACTTTAGTAAAAGCAGTAGTCAATTGTAGAATATTTTAGGTGTAAAATGACTGAATGCAAAGTCCCATGATTTGAGGGGTGTTCATAGTCTGAGGTGTAGATTCTTTGAAAGTTTGATATTCAAAATTGAAATTTATCTCTCTACATGTAACTTATACAGAAGAACAGCTTTACCTGAAATATAACAGCTATACCAGCACAGACATGACAGGCCGAATGGCCGTCTCCTGTGCTGTAAGATTTTATGATACCTGCTATATGCTGAAAGCAGGCATCTTTATATTTGCAGTACTAATTGCATCTTCTTACATTTAGATCGCTGATCACAACTAGTATTGCTCACATTTTAATTTGATGTGTGGTAAACAAAATGTCGTCTTGTTTCCTTAATGTGACAAATGGCAACTGATTAACATACTGTCATTAGTCTGTGTTACCTGAACAGAACGAGAACCAATTGCCAGTGTTTTTTTTTCTTCAACCTGTTGTTGAGATGGAAGCAGGAAGTTCAGGAGCCATGTGTTTAATATTGTAAATGCTTCCAAAGAATGTTAACATTTGCTTAAAATAAAACTGAGTATCTGGTTGTTCCCACTAAGTCAACTCACCTTCATGTGGGAGGAAACTTGCAATCAATTTTATAGGAGCATTCAAAGATGCATACATCCTGTGATTTGATTGCACATCTTGATCTGAATTCTCATTATTGATGTGACTGACTACAAGTATGTTTTGCAATATTTGATTTTAAAAATGCGGTTCCTCCACTTCCTTGTCTGCTCATGTTTGTCTTTTTCTATGGGTTTGGCATCATGTAGTGTCAACGTGCCCCAAGTCCCGTTGGCATAGTACTGGAGGATCACATTTCAGGCTTAAAATTCTGGTGTGTGTCGGGACACGTCAGGTCTCTAGTGTTTGAGAGCCAATTTAATTTTTTTTCGCTTGTTCACTATTCGCGAGCACCGTAGATTGTGTGGTTTTCTATTACTACCACTCCGTAACGCTGACTGTATACTGTTGTAGGGTCAAACTAATGCAGTTAATTTTCTCTATCACTTTTTTCTTCCCCCTTTTTGATTCAACATTTTATTGTAGTGAATGTGTCTTGTACCTCTGTACAGAGAACTAGTACCACAGAGCGGAATCTGACTACGAATTCAAATGTGGGCCTCTAAATAGAATCGAGCACTACAGAATGACATATTTGTAAGAAACTTTAAACCCCTTACAGAGCAATAATTGTTAAAAACGCTTGCCGGAGCACATTACAGTATTCTTTGCAGTTTGATCATGAGGTCAGATTATGCATTTTTTGGGTCCGGGGTATCGATGATTACTTTGTCACAGATACTATGGTACTGTGCAAAATGAAAAGCTTAAAATAAATTTCCCTTGTATGCTTAACATTTGATTCCACCACAGATCAAAAGGGATTATTTCAGCTATTAAAAGCTTACAAGAGCACACAGTGATATAAAATAGATTACCAGTTTAGTTAAAATAGTTCAGTAACATCACTTTCACCATTTATTTTGGCTTAATTTTTTTTTCTTTTGTTATCCTATCTTGTTCCTGAAAGACTTTCATTTGTAGTTGTTTTCCCCCTTCCCAACTGAAAGTGTACACATAATGGACTCTGCAGGAAGTTGAGAGCAAGGGCACAGCTAATTAATGGATGCACAAGTTATGCCTGTATGCTCAGTAAAAGTCAGAGTGTGAATTGAGACTCAAAATAAGTAACAAGTAACTTTATAACTGATTAATCTGGATATAGAATTGCAAAGGTTCTGAATTACATTGGAGAATTGTTAGATTGCGACAAAATTTACCCACAAATACTTGTTTAAAATTTTTTTTTATTCGTTCATGGGATGTGGGCGTCGCTGGCAAGGCCAGCATTTATTGCCCGTCCCCAATTGCCCTTAAGAAGGTGGTGGTGAGCCGCCTTCTTGAATCGCCTCTTCAATAACCGCTTCTGATCTTGAATAAGATGATCAAAGTTTATACTGTAGCCTTTAATCATCTTAGGACTGATGTAAGAATTTTCTGGTAAATTACAAAACTTGAGGGAAATGGGTGACGTGTGTCTTCGCCTCTGGGCCAAGATATAGTGGATTCTGTGCTTCTGAAAAGTCTTGGCTGGTTACAGTTAGTGTTCCCGGGCTTAATAGTCGCCCAAGGTGGGTGATTGTGGCGTAGTGCCCGGGAGGTAAATTATTCCAGGCAGTCTATTCCCAATGGATATAAATTCATAGTGTAAAAAAAACATACAGTTAATGTACATTTAATTGTGCAGTTGCACTCAGATTAAAAATAATTTTTACTACTAGTGAGCTGGCTGCCTTGTGAAAATTGGCCATCCTTTTTCTGAGTTAAAATGACTAAAATCTATAGGAACCAGCTATCTGTAATAAGCAGCTGAATTGATGGCAGGCCTGGAAAACACTGGCAAACAGTTTAGCTACCTACCTGTCTTTTTGGCAGCCCAGTAAAGTTTTTCTGTACCCCAAATCATTAGGTCCCATGACCCTTTCAGTGCTGCTTTCCCTAGCCTACTTTAAGATAAAATTGGAGTTTCTCTAATGGAACATGTTTGGGCCAGATAAAATATTTGTAATGACGTCCAAGTGATGAAATGTTAGCCTTTTAAGTTGTTAGTACCCTGAGATCTACACCTCCTGTGTTTCTTCAGTGTCAAGTTCTATTGACTTTAAGGAAAGTGTTTTTCGATACCATGCAAGAACACTATGGGGTTGATTTTTGCAATGGTGGCGGGTTGGCAGCAGGGGGCTGAAGGTGCGTGTGGCAAACCTGCATGAACAAAACTTACCGTTTCCGACACGATCGCATGGTGATTGCTGATGATTAACGTCCTCTCCGTGTTTTGCGCCCGGCAGCCAGCCTGATTGATGGGTGGGGGTGGGGGGGTGCGAGAAAGAGAGAGAACGAGACGTCACCCGGCGCTGGAATGGAAGATCAGGCCGGTGGGGGGGGTGGGGAGAGGGGAAGATCGGGGGTGAAGAGGGGGAGATTGGAGCAGGGTGCAAAGATAGGTTCATTTTGTGCTTTAACTTCCTTCTATGGTTTTTTAAATTTAACTTATTTTGTTTCTTTTTCCCTGATCCGGCCCTTCACGCTTGGTTTCACCAGGTGTGAATCAGAAGCGGTGGGCAAGCCGCCCAGGTAAGTTTGAAAATTGTTGCAAGCACTTAATTTGTCACAGGTAAAGTGCCCTAAGTACCTCGATGAGGTACATTTGGCTCTTTAACTGTCATCCCGCTGGCTTTAATTGCCGGCAGGAATTCCAGTTTCTGGTCACCCGCACGCGTGAGAAACTCTGAAGTCGGTGGGTCGGAGCCGGCTTCCGAACCCAAACGGGATTTCTGCGATTTTCGGAGCCCACTCCCAACGCACCCGCAATTGCCCCCTAAAATTGAGCCCAATAGATCTATTACTAGATCTATTACAGCACTACATCCCAGCCTACAGTGGTGGATAGATAATGAAACTGTTGTTAGCTCCCTGTAATTAAAAGATGGGAAGAAATGCCTAACCAGAAGTAAACTCTGTTTTCCCCATATAAATGCAAATGGTACTGTAAAATAAAAAGGAATTAACTTGAAAGAGAAATGAGTGTTTTGTGTTTGGTATTGGTGAAATTGTAACAGCTATTTTTCTGCAATAAGTCCCATTTGTGGACAGATACATACAAAAATCGTTATTTTAAATGACAAAAATTCTCTTATTTTACGGCACCATTTGTGCTGGGGGTACTTCTTTTGATTATTGCCTCTGAAGTTCCCTTTCAGATACTGCTTGAAGGTATTTTTTACTCTCATTGCTAATTGGATTTATCATAATGTCCAGATTTCCTCCCATTTAAAAAAAAAGAAATCTACCATTGGTGCTGATATTTACTTTGAAAGCTATTTAACAGGATAGCCATATTGTGTCATTATAATTGGCAATCAATTGATTAAGTACCAGAGTTTATGTCCTCATTTTCTAGTGGGAATTCTCATGTACCAAGATGATCATTTTCAGTTGTATTAAATATTTCTGCCTGTACATACAATACTTTGTATTAGTGCTAACCATAAATTATCAGAACAATTCTCTATGGTAACAAGTAAATTTTGTGAAAATGGACTGCATTCTGTTTTGCAATGTAGACCTTTAGAAAGCAAGGATCTTACTTTTGCTTTGCCTTATTTTGTTACTTTGATAATTCTGTGCACATTTTAAAAGGTCAGTCTGTGGTGAGCTTGCTCGTCCTTTTACTATAAATATTCCACTGCATTTGCATGTTGGTAGTGAGATTGAGACAAAAGCTTATACAATTTTATGTATGTTACCGATACTGTTGTTTAAGGCGAAAGTTTTGTTATTTAAGCCTGAATTTGAGCAAGTTTTTGGAACTCTGAAACCCTAACCTGCTGAGGCTGGTGGTGGAATAAGATTTTCAAAGCCGATACAGTCATGAAAAATAAGATTTATAGTAAGAAAGCAAAGAAATAACTTGCATTTATATACAGGTAGTGCCTTTCACATCCTTAGGATGTCTCCAAATACTTCACAGCCAATTAATTACTTTTGAAGTGTAGGCGTAATTGATTTTAGGAATACATAGCAGTCAATTTGAGCACAGCAAGGTCCGACAAACAGCAATGAGATGAGTGACACAATTAACACACTGGCCAATGACCTTACTCTTCAGGACATTATCAAAGGCTGACTTAGCTCACACACCAAAGCATTGTTTACTAAAATCAAGTTTGCCTGTGCATAATCTCAACAATTTTTATTATTCCAACATCATGGTTGCAGATAAGTGGCTGGGGCCACAAAAATAAACAGGTTCTTTAATTTTAATTGTTTAGGAGTTATGTGTAAATGTAATGGTGAGCCCCATAAAAGCGGTATCAGTGAATCATGTAAGTAATTGTGGATTGTCATTTAGCTTGATTGTACATTTTTTAAACTTTGTTGCTTGTTGTCTTGAGTTTTAGTGATTTTCAAAATAAAAAAAATGATTTTCTCTGAATTTATCTAGGATTTTAAGGATACAGTTTTTCTCACTGACTTTATCCCCTTTTTACAAAATAATCAAAATTAAATCTGAAAAACTTGATTTTGTAAATTGGGAAAAAAATGGACTTTAATGCTCCTTTCCTCTGTTTTGCAGTAGCAGCTGTCATGGCAAATGTTGACTGTTGCCATCTCTCTCACACACACGTCGACTGCATCAACATTGATAGATTAATGACTATGACATTGTCACTGCAAGTTTTCTCAAGTGACACATTTTTACTGGGAAAGTCCAGCAGTTCGGATTAAATTCTGTGCTAAACATTTTATTGCATTGTGTAAGAAGTGCCATGACTGATCGAACATGTTTAGTCAATTCTACAAAATGCTACTAAAGGGGCTGGTAATGGATTGTGTGTTTAAAATTAAGTATTTTTATGATAAAATTGCAATTGGAAAAAGGAACTTTGGGTGAATTGTAGAACATATAATTGAATATTGGTCTGTAAGTTTGTATGTATTGGTGGATTCAGGTCACAGACCGCTAATGTTTAAATTGGAGATTGATTTTTAACATGGTTTAACATACCTCTTTATGATTTCCTGTTTAGAACGATCATGAATGCAAGTCGTCAAATGCCATGAAATTTTATGGCAAACAGGTTTTTTGTTTTCCTTTTCTCTCTTTCCTGTTACCAATGCATTTGGTAATCGAATAATGTGTAGAGTCTCGTCTTATTTATATAGCCATGTTCTGTTAGTGACAGGAGTAAAAGAAATAAAGGCTTGCATTGAGTTAAACTTCTCACAGAATTATAGAAATTACAGCAGAGATGGAGACTGTTCAGCGCGGTTGGAGTATTGCATGCAGTTTTTAGCATCTCATTATAGAAAGGATCTTAGAACCATGGAATGGGTGCAGCAACGATTCACCAGAATGATACCAGGAATGTGAGATTACAGTTAAGAAGAAAGGCTCAGAAAATTGTTTTATTCCACTGGAATGGAACAAAGAAGGTTAAGGAGGGAACCTAACAGATTTTCAAAATTATGAAAGGTTTTGAGAAGGTAGGCAGTCTACTATTGTTTACCACCATCTTCTCAAGGGCATCTAGGGATGGGTAATAAATGCTGTCCTTGCCAGCAATGCCTATATCCAGAGAATGAATTTTTTTAAAAATGGCTCTGTAACTGTTGACTGCCGCAAGTGCCTTTTATGAATTGCAAAACATGATTGGCATTGTTGGAATACAGTTAATTATAAGAGGAAAATACTGCAAAGTTTTAATGAAATCTGGTGCAATTTTGAAATTGTCAGAAATAGAGCTATTAATCCTTGCTCTTTTTATTGTCTAATTTGTCTAAATGAAGACTGATTGTTGGCACACGAGGATCTCCGATAGCTGGCATAATTATAATAATGGATTGGAAGATGAACTGAAAAACAGATATGGTTTAGTCTTGCCAGAAAGCCACCATTCAATTTGGAGCATGTTAAATAAGCATATTTATACAAGCTAAATGTTTGGAGAGCACTGTATTCTTTTGTGAATTATATGGTGGTCTTCACCATGTGTAATACTTCCCAGTGGACAGACTTCTCTTCATGACATTTCAATGACATTTATACTTCACCGGAGGAGATAGCTGAACTGAGTGCTGTTCTGTTGCTTTTGCATGTGAATAATGTTACCATGCAAAAGAATAGGGTTATTTGTGCAATGTGGTGGTAGTGTACTGACTATCCTAAAGTGTTTGTGAGTGAGATCAACTACAATCAGTAGAATTGTACTAATTAAGGGTAGAAGAAGAGAATGATGAGCTTATCTGTGCTGACGGCATAGATAGCAGAGCCAGTTCTTTTGATGGGTTCTGACAAAGGGTCCACACCTGAAACATTAACTCATCTATTCTCTCCACAGATGCTTACTGATCTGCTGAGTGTTTACAACATTTTGTTTGCCTTGTTTGTGTTCCTCATTTCCAGCCTGAGTGATTCCATTAGGTGACTCAGAGTTTTTAATGCTTAATCACAACGCCTGTATGAATTTTTTGTAATGGGGGTGTGTGCATGCCCACTGTTATCCAAATCATTCACACGAAAGTGTAGGCTTCTAGAATTTAAGAGTGAGGGCATAAAATTTAAAGTTGCTGCAAGAACTCAGCATTTTGCAGTATTGATTAGCCATTGTTTTAAGCTTCTAATTTGCAATTTGTTCCGGTTATATTGGGACAGGACTAGGCCATTCTGCTCCTCGAGTCTATTCCATGATTCTGTTAGATCATAAATATCTATCGGGTTCTAAAAAGAGAAATACAGCACACTAGTTTTTGAACTATCCGTTGCCATTATGGTTACTTTAACACCAGCAAAATTAACTAATCTCTATGGAACTTTGAAATGCTGTATTGGGATTATTATGTCTATAGAGGACTTCATCAGTGAAGAAGTGCGCCTTGAGACTCCTATACACTTGTATGAAATTTAGAGTGTTTTCCCAAGATAAGTCAGTCGAGAGCTTTTGGGAAGTTCAACTTTGATCAGTGAGCATGCTCTAGCTACTTGAGTCAATGAGACTCCTTTAGGAAATGTCTTTCTTGTGCTCCCAGTACAAAAGTGAAGCAGATAAAGGCAACCCCTTTACCTTTTTGGAAAATAGCTGAAGAAGAGACCATTCTGGACTCGAAATTTGGTTGAGATTGTAATAAAGTGAACCAATAGGTGCTGATTTATGATTGTGTGTGTGTGTGTGTGTGTGTGTGTGTACCAGCTATGAAATTAGTGGTTGTATTGTGCTGTAATACAAGCAGGTGTATTAGTTTTAACTTGGACAGTACAATAGGACTACAATCAATCTGTTTGGGTGGAGGGTGAAGAGTGGTAAATAGAATCGGCCGGTGGGGACGGCTGTGAGGAAAGCGGAAATCTAATTTGAACCATGCCTTTGTAGAGGTTTTGATAGAATCAATGTATTTGGTTGTGAATGTTTTTAGGCTTGAATAACCAGTATTTCACTAGAATTGTGTGATACATGTTCTAGTTACATGTTATGTTGTGTTTATATGGTAACAAATGGCAGCAGCATTCAGCGGAAAAAAATAAACAGGTTGCTGAGTATTTGTTTTAATATACTGCAATCAGAATAAAGTTGGAGTTCCCATCAGTATTGACAGTGCTGAGCCTTAAGCTTGAACTTGCAACATTGAATTTAACTTGACCAACACAAGCTGTCCTACTCCTGCTCAACCACCATTCAAGCTGTTGCACAGGATCTGCCTTTCACGTTGCTCTCCAGGTGTTTTTGTGTAAATTGTGCAAGCATAACATGTTGGCATTTTTTTTAATAAATTTGTTCTCTGAATGTGGACGTCATTGACAAGGCTGCATTTTCTCCTTATCCCAAGTTGCCCTGAAAAGGAGGTATTGGGCCTTCTCAACCTGATGAAGCCCTGCTTCTCCAGGCCAGCAGAAGAAAGCAAGCCCAACCAATAACAGGGCATGTCATGGCAAAGGGCAGGCAGCGTTCAATAGTGTTCCTGATGGGTGGGATGACGGGTCTCATTGTGCTAGTCAACATTCTCAGCACTCGCTCTGATGAAGTCAAAGTCCTGCTTGCCACTGCTGGACAAAAACCTAGAAGCTGTACTAAGAAGTGGTTATTCTGATAAATTCATGGCAGAATTCCAAACTTTAGTGAAAGAGAAAGACTGCTAAGTTTCATGCTGAATGGTGGTAGATCCTTAAGTAAACATACTATACACAAGAAAGGAGGGAGAGAGAAAACAGGGATCTATAGGCCAGTTAGCCTGACATCAGTAGTAGGGAAAAGACTAGAACCTATTATTAAGAATGTAGTAACAGGGAACTATGATTAGGCAGAGTCAACACTGTTTTATGAAATGGAAATTGAGTTTGAGAAATCTATTAGAATTTTTTGAGGGTGTAACTGCAGGGTCGATAAGGTGGATGTAGTATATTTGGATTTTCAAAAGACATTCGATACGGTGCCACACTAGAAGTTGTTACACAAGATTAGAGCTCATGGGATTGGGGGTAATATATTGGCATGGATTGAGAATTGGTTAACGGACAGAAAACAGAGAGAAGGAATAAACGGGTCATTTTCAGGTTGGCAGGTTTTAATTAATGGGGTGCCGCGTGGATCAGTGCTTGGGCCTCAGCTGTTTACAATCTATATCAATAACTTAGATGAAGGGATAGAGTGTAATATATCCAAGTTTGCTGACCATACAAAGCTAGGATGGAAAGTAAGCTGCGAGGAGGACGCAAAGAGGTTGCAAAGGGATATAGACAGGTTAAGTGAGTGGGTAAGAAGGGGCAGATGGAGTATAATGTGGGGAAATGTGAAATTATCCACTTTGGTAAGAAGAATAGTAAAGTAGAATACTTTTGGAAGGTGAGAGACTTAAAGGGTTGGTATTCAGCGGGATTTGGGTGTCTTGTATACGAATCACAGAATGTTAACATGCAGGTACAGCAAGCAATTAGGAAGGCAAATGTTATGTTAGCTTTTATTACAAGGGGGTTGGAGTATAAGAGTAAGGAGGTCTTGCTGCAATTATAGAGGGGTCTGGTGAGACCACAGTGTACAGTTTTGGTCTCCTTACCTAAGGAAGGATATACTTGCCTAGAGGGGCTGCAACGAAGGTTCACTAGATTGATTCCTGGATGAGAGGGTTGTCCTATAAGGAGAGATTAAGTAGAATGGGCCTATATTCTCTGGTGTTTAGAAGAATGGGAGGTGATCTCATTGAAACGTGTAAAATTCTGAGAGGGCTTGACAGGGTAGATGCTGAGAGGCTGTTTTCCCTGGCTGGAGAGTCTAGAACTAGAGGTCATAGTCTCATGGTTAGGGGTCGGCCATTTAGGACTGAGATGAGGAAACATTTCTTCACTCAGAAGGTTGTAAATCTTTGCAATTCTCTACCCCAGAGGGCTGTGGATGCTCAGTCGTTGCGTATATTCAAGACTGAGATCGATGGATATTTGGACACTAAGGGAATCAAGGGATATGGGGATAGGGTAGGAAAGTGGAGTTGAGGTAGAAGATCAGCCATGATCTGAGTGAATGGTGGAGCAGGCTTGAGGGACCATATGGCCTGCTCCTGCTCCTATTTCTTATGTACTTATACACGTAAAGTGCATTTACCTGTATTGTGTGTAAAGCATTTTCTACAAAAATTAGAGCATGTGGCTAAACCTGTGTTGCCGTGGCTAAACCTGTGTTGCCGTGGCTACACGTGCGGCTAGTCAGTGATTTCTGTTGGACAACACTGGGCTAGAGGCACGTGTCGGCCTAACTGGGCCGAGGTGATATAATTCCTTCCCTTTAGTGAACTAAATGGCTTTTTATAACAATCTGGAAGCTTTCATGGTCATTTTATTTTCTTGGAGCTGGACCAAAAACATTCAGATTTATTGAATTCAGTTTCATGTTGGGATTTGAACTCATGACTTCTGAGTTGCTAGTCCAGTACCATAACATCTACACCATATCTGTAACTGTATATTTCTACCCTCTTCAACTCGTTTTTGAGTTGGCAGTAACCACATATAAAGTAAACCCTTTTAAAATCCCATTGAAGAGTAGCAGGGTTCGAGCGGCTGAGTGGTCCACATAATTTTCTGTAGTTTGTTTCTCTTGTGTTTGTTGAAACTGCAGTGTAATTTAAACGGGGGTTATTTCTTGGAGAAGAGGGAGAATTCCCAATGCACAGTTGTGTTAACGAGGGAATTTCCCGGTGATGTGAATGGTTTCTTGATAGCCCTTGAACCAGATAGAATGGAGTTTTGCCATGAAAAGCTGTATTATTGGCAAATATTTTATTCCTCTTACTCTAAAATGTGCACGTATTACCTCCCCAACTCTCCCCCACCGTTTGTTTATGCACAGCCTCTTAGAGAGAAAAATTACAAATTCAGATACATCTTCAAGCCTGCATTTCTTCACAAGTTGTGAGGAAATGTGCGAAAGTGGTTTACGGTGTGGCTGCTGCCTTGTAGTAGCGAGCAACAGTGAATGACCTCATGTTTAGCTTCTATTCATTATAAGTAACACAGTTGCAGATTTAAATAATATCGTAGGCAACACTTTTGTCTTCACTTTCTTGGCACTGAGAAAGTTAAATTGATTACCAAAAAAGGCCTGCCACAGACCAACTGCTTCTGGTCTCACACTGCCACTTGTGCTATATGTTGGCACTATAGCTCTTGTATGGGCTAATCATTTTTTAGGTGAAAGAACTGTGCATACGTAATAGGAAGGCTATAAAAACCAAAGTAGCTGGTGCTTTTATTAAACTCATTAAAGTGTATGTTTTAGCTCAGCCACATGGATATTTTACAGCAACATAATATTGTAAACAACTTGTAGATTTATTAATTTTTTAATATAAGATCTATATTCGAAGTCTTGGGTCTGTGCACATTTTCTGCCGTGTGATCTTCCTGTAACTCTTGCGTCTTTTTCTGTTAGTCATAGTTTGTTGATTTTCTCAAAATAAAACAGCAGCAAATCAGAACACAAGGTAGGGAATTTATGAATTAAAAAGTTAGTGGCAACGAAACCACCTGTGAGCAGGTACTGAAGATTTATGAAAATAACCATTTTGAATGATCAGTCAGGAGAACCTACCAGTAATAGAAAGGTAAAGGCGAATCTCTGCAGGCTTTTTAATTTCAATATATTTTTTTTTTCAGTAATACAAATTTCATAATTTGCAAAGACTTGGTAGGGTAGATACAAAGATATAATTTTCTCTGGTGGGGGAATCCAGAACAAGATGGCATAATAAAATTAGACCTAGGCCACTTAGGAGTGAAATCAAGAAGCACTTTTTCACACAAAGGTAGAAGAAATCAGCAACTCTATCCTCAAAAGGGTGTGGATGCTGCATCAATTGAAATTTTCAAGACTGAGATTGATATAGTATTAGGTAAGGGTATCAAGGGATACAGAACCAAGATGGGAAAATTGAGTTGAGGTACAGATCAGCCAGATTACTGTCCAGGTGATGAAGACAAAAATGTATTCCATTAAGTTTCTTGTTCAGTAATGATTCCGTAAGATTCTAGCCCCAATTTTAACCTAACCCATCGAACTGGAATGGAATGGAACAGGATGGGTTCGGGTTGGACTCCTATTTTACACTCCTGCCCCATTCCTGTAGGCGGGTTAAGCTGAAATGGGGGCATTTGTATTTGTGGCTTTTCTCCATATTCGTAATATCATTTGGTGACTTTTTTTCAGTAGCGCTTTCAATTCAATCTTGAAGAACATCTTATCGTTGGCTGTTTCTCTTAGCATTATCCGAATGAGGTATTTTTAAATTAATATTGAATTACGTTTAAGTTGCATTTCAAAATAAGTGGGTAGCTTTTGCATCTATACAGGATGTCCAGTTTCATGGATTTCTCAAAATTAGATTGAAATGTGATAGATGGTTTTATTTTATTTGTAAATGCTAAAATGGGAAGAGCTTTCCCAATTTATCACTTACTTTGGCAACAAGGGGGAAAACCAATTGGACAACTAGAATATTAAGTGATTGGTCTGTTGAACAGAGGGGACTTTTCATTAAATTTTTGGCTCACTTTCACTGCTGTGCATTGCTTGTATTGTCGTCCATGATACTTTCCCCTCCAAATTTCCTCTTGCTTCAAAATATAAAACTTTGTTGAACCAAACATAAAATCCCAAGTTACTGAGTCACTCCCATGAATTAAAATTTCCGATGTGGAAGATACAGTTTATACTGAAAAAATTATTTTAAGAATTTGGCGATGGCTTGTCTCTTGACTGGAACCACCATTTCTGAGGCAGGATACTAATACAATGTTTCAGCACATTATCTTGAACTCCCAGTGCCGCTTCCTCAGAGATTAGTAGTGTTACACGTAGCATGTCTTTTTAACCCAGTTTCATGGATTAAAATGTGTTAAATTTATACTTTTGTAGAAAATCTTTAAAGTAGAGTGTATACTATTTTTAAAAATACCACGGTCACTGGAAAAAAAACACAGGAGAATATTTGTGAATCTGAAAGTAACATTACCGAAGGAGTCCCCATTTTGGGGATTCCCTAAAAGGTAGGAGTGTAATCTAACCTGTATTTTAAGTACATTTAAGCTTGTGTGGGCAGCTCTTGGCTAGCTGACAGATGCAAGGTTCTTGTAGCCCATTTTAAATAAAGTTTCCAGTAAGAATAAAAAAGATGCATTTTTTTAATACAAAAGTAAGGCTGGTTTCCCTTGTTTCCATTTAGTGCTTCGTTTTTCCACCTCTATCTGCTTGTGACTCAAAAAAACTGTTGAATTTGTATAAAGTAATTTATTTTGCATGACTACAGACTTTGACTAACTGCAGTATTTTACTATTAATACATACGTTTTTCTAAATTTACAGCTCACACCCATATCTCAGTACTCTGAAAAAGCCAATAGTTCAATTAGGGTTTCCTGTTAATAGATGTTTATAAATGGAAACCAGTCTGAGGTATTTGTAACTGAGAGTGAAACCATTTCCAAAAAGAAAAGGGCTGCAAAAACTACATTACCATTTGCTTGTTGCAGCCTCAAAAGAATGTCCAAAAGTAAAATAATAGAAATACAGCATTGAAAGTGTTAAATTCCCATTAATAATGGGATTAAAAAAAATTCATTCATGGGATGTGGGCGTCGCTAGTAAGGTCAGCATTTATTGCCCATCCCTAATTGCCCTTGAGAAGGTGGTGGTGAGCCGCCGCCTTGAACCGCTGCAGTCCGTGTGGTGAAGGTTCTCCCATAGTGCTGTTAGGTAGGGAGTTCCAGGATTTTGACGCAGCGACGATGAAGGAACGGCGATATGTTTCCAAGTCGAGATGGTGTGTGACTTGGAGGGGAACGTGCAGGTAGTGTTGTTTCATTGTGCCTGCTGCCCTTGTCCTTCTAGGTGGTAGAGGTCGTGGGTTTGGGAGGTGCTGTTAAAGAAGCCTTGGTGAGTTGCTGCAGTGCATCCTGTGGATGGTACACACTGCAGCCACTGTGCACCGGTGGTGGAGGGAGTGAGTGTTTAGGGTGGTGAATGTGGTGCCAATCAAGCGGGCTGCTTAGTCCTGGATGGTGTCGAGCTTCTCGAGTGTTGTTGGAGTTGCACTCATCCAGGCAAGTGGAGAGTATTCCATCACACTCATGAATTGTGCATTGTCGATGGTGGGAAAGGCTTTGGGGAGTCGGGAGGTGAGTCACTCACCGCAGAATACCCAGCCTCTGACCTGCTCTTGTAGCCACTGTATTTATGTGGCTGGTCCAGTTCTGTTTCTGGTCAATGGTGACCTCCAGGATGTTGATGGTGGGGGATTCGGCGATGGTAATGCCGTTGAATGTCAAGGGGAGGTGGTTAGACTCTCTCTTGTTGGAGATGGTCATTGCCTGGCACTTGTCTGGCGCGAATGTTACTTGCCCCTTATCAGCCCAAGCCTGGAAGTTGTCCAGGTCTTGCTGCATGCGGGCACGGACTGCTTCATTATCTGAGGGGTTACGAATGGAACTGAACACAGTGCAATGATCAGCGAGCATCCCCATTTCTGACCTTATGATGGAGAGAAGGTCGTTGATGAAGCAGCTGAAGATGGTTGGGCCCAGGACACTGCCCTGAGGAACTCCTGCAGCAATGTCCTGGGGGGGCTGAGATGATTGGCCTCCAACAACCACTACAATATGTGGTACTCCAGTTGAATTGAATTAAATTATTAGTGTCTTCATTTTCAATTAATCATGCTGCCATTTTTTGAGTTCACAAAAATATTTGGTGGTAAATGTTGAAGGTAAAACCACAATAGTATTTCCTGATTTCATCTTCTGTCATCAATGGGGGTTGTTTCAAACGTACCAATACTAGAGCACCATTTGGTGTCGGAATCCTAATCGTCATTGTCCTTTCATGCCAGTTTGTATCAGTTTTCAGTGAGCCTTTCTGAAACCACATTTCTGGCCTTGTTTCGTCTATACGGATGAAATTTATTTTCATTTGAAGGAAACTGACTAAACAGACAAAATGACTGTAAAATTCGAACACTCAACAAAAATTTTGAAGTAGGTTCAGTTATAAATCATTCTGGCATGCATGGTCTCTATGGCTCTGTGTGTATAGTATGCAGACTTTATTTTTGTGCCTGTTTGATGAACAAACATGATTGAGAATTCATTTTAAAACTTGTCCTGATATATTGATAACTAGTACAAGAGTAGAGCCAAATGGAACAAGACAAGATGGCTTGAGACTGCGTTTTGAAAATTACTTAAATGGTATAATCCTTTAGGATTTTTCAGAATTTTCTTCTGCAACAGAGATGTTTCAGAGAAAGCATATTCATGAAAGGTGAAACTTTGTAGTGCAATGTTTTCTGGCTCATATTGGGCCATTGTGGAGAACACCTGTAAAACTCTGATTTGGACTGGTTGTTTTCTACCAGCTGGTTGGTGTAGTGAAAGTGGAGCATTATGGTTAATCTGTTTCTGTTATGTTGGATTTCATTAAATGGATTAAAAAAAAATCTCCAAATGTAGTCTATTTAGAAATTCACCGATAACCACACAAACCTCTCTGCACATATTACATTTAATCTAAACTGAACAAATTTTGACAGATTCAAAGAGATATTTACCAGAAGATATTTTTCCCCCCTCAGTAAGCTGGTTCTTATAAATGCTATTTGCATTTGACTTCCCATGAGTGATGCAGTATTCAGCTTTATCAATATTGCATAGCTAGGGCCTGACTAGTCATGTGTAAATTCTATGTTCACATCTGGGCCCAGAGTTTCCGGTAGATTGCACGAGCTTTTTTAGCACAATCCGGCCGAATCAGAGCTAAACATTGTAATTTCGATTTACACTGGGCGTAATTTGCACCCAGCGTAATTCGAGTTTCCCCCGATCTTTTGCATTGGCTCAAAAATCATTTTGCTGAAACCGGCCCTACCTACAAAACTGGCCACACCCTCTGATCTAAATAAAGAGGAGCGCAAGTTTCCACCGATTGCGCCAGCCTGCTGCCGTTCGAGGAGGATTTTAAAATTAAGCTAGTTTTCTTCGGCGCAGAGGCACTAGTAGGCACGTTTTAAACGTTTTTAAATATTAAAAAATATCTAATTTACTAAGAAACTGACTAGTGTACACCGATGCAAATACTAAATGATTCAGTATAGGTTTTTTGAGTCAATTTCAGTGATTTAAAATCAGATTACTCACAGGTGGAGGACAACACATTTATTAAAAATGCTTATTTTTTAAGTGATAACCTCATTTTCAGCTGAATTAATAAAACTGCACCAGGTTACCACTCTTAAATACATCAATGAATATTTTTGATTGCAAAAAAAAAAACGATTACACTATATTAAGCTGCTGAATTGCGTTGATTCATGGCAGATTTTACATTTGTGATTATGTTAATATATTTTAGCGGAAACTTAGCATAAAATGCGCCAGCGCAATTTTCAGTCACAATTTGCACCCAAATGCACCCAAAGCAGACACTCCAATGCCAAGGAGTTTTTATCGGTCTGTGAGCTACGACATTTATCCCGGTAGCAGACTCGTAGATCAATTAAAAAAATTGGGACTGTTTGAGTCCACGAGCAGGATGAAGTAACCAGATTTAGCTGTGTAAATGCAGGGGGCTGTGTCACAGAACCTGGTCTTTTAGAATCCAAATTAAAATTACACCAGGATAAAACAGCCATCCAACACACTTACCACTATGTTGTGGCTTTAAACTCAATTTTCACATATTAGATGCTGAATATTTTACAAATGCCAAATTTCACAGCCAAGATACCCATTCAGCCAGTAGTGATCATTTTGTTATGTTAAGTGAATGGCTAATGAAAGCAATAACAAGATCAAAGCATTACCTACATTTGTAAAAACAAGACTACAAAGGGTGGGGAGGGGGGAAGAAGGGGTAAAGTGCAACAAAGTATTGGGGTTATTATGGAGCTAAATTATACTCCACAATAGGTGTATTTCCTACAATCAAATCGATTAGTCAGCTGTTTAAAATAGCTTAGCATGAAATTCTGAAAACCTGCACCAGAAGCAGCCATACTATCTTATGTATTTAAAAAAATGGAATCAGTTTCTTTCAAGGTTTTCAATTTTATTTTAAAAGACATTACAGCAAATTGAAATACCAACACATAGCACCTCAGAGTGCTTCGTGATTTTATGCCCGAATGCCCCATATTTCCGAATTTGAAATCTAAGTCATGCTTCTGTTTGAGCAGAGGCCAGATGCTTCTACGGAGTAACAGAAAGATCAAAATAAATGGAGTAATTCCAGGTCACTCTTTTGCATCTCCAGAAAGTTAGCCTACAGTGACATAACTAGGGGCCTGGAGCCAAGTCGTCACAGCCACAATGACCCAAAGAGAACAAGGAATGAGGCAAAAAAAAAAGAGCATCTTACCCTCAATATTAAGGGTATTTGATGGTTATATTGCTAGCCCATTCATTCACCGAGGAAAAAGAATAGGACCAAACAAAGTTCAGAATTTATAGCACAAGTGATCAGCAATGACTAGAGAATTATAATCAGAAGAGATTGAACCTCTGATCAAAATCTTTACGTGAATGAGATTTTTTTTAAAAAAAAGTCAATGGATAGTGTATTTGTAACATAGAAAGGCTCCTGTGTGCCTCTCCGCAACCCCCGCCCCTGAAATATACTGAATGCTATAAACACAAAATGAAGCTACAAGCAAATGCAGTTATCTGTTCTGGATGCCTGCATACACATATTATAAAATAGGCAAAATCACCACAAATTCATTTCAGTAGGAAATAGGTAATTCCGTGTCATGCAATTATGTGAAAACATCAGTTAACAAAATTTTGAAAAAGCATTTAAGGGTTTTTAAAAAAAAACTACAGCTTTAAACTCAGATCAGTAAATTACATGGCAATTTGTAAACTGCATTAGAATATAAAATCTTTTTCCTGAACTTCAAAGATGCCAGGTGTCACAATATAGGCTTTTAAGGAGACAAAATGAACCAGCGTAAGGCTTTGAAGACATCGCCTGTCCCCGATTAACCAAAAAGTCAAAATCTGTCGAGAACCAATGTTGACAGTTTCTCTGTTCCGAAAGGTGGAAAGCTTCAACACAATAATACACATTTCAAGATGAGATGATGTGAAAAGTCTACAGATTGCTGGAAGGATTTGAATTCAGGTGTCAAGAACAGTTTATTTAATGAATTATTAAAGATTGCAATTTGGCAGAACTTTGCAAACCTCACAACAAGAAGTCAAATCCCATTGCTACACTTTGGCAGGGTAAAAGTAGACTCTAAGCTTAAAATATATTCTTCCCTTATTCTTTTTAAAAGGAGGGGAAAGTCTGGATTTTTCTGCCTTTCTGGATGTATAAGAGAAAGAACTGCATGCATCATTCAGTAGACAGTTTACTCCTGCAAATAAATCCAAAAAAGAATAAGCCTGGTGAAAATAGAAATCGCTTTTGCACATCGTAGTCATCTGAAAATGGATCAAATCATATACTATTTAAGCTTTAGCCTGAAATCATTAGGTTCTCCAAAGCAGTCAAGGTGCCAATGATGGGATCTTTGGAAATCAAAGTAAAATTGGGTAATACCTAAAAGCCGTATGCTCCACATTACCATCTCCCCAGCACCACTAAATGGGGCATGAAAGGGCATTTTATTTTAATAAGTTACTCTAGAGTCAAAGATACACTCCATTGATATTACCTGTGCACTTTGGATTGTCAGCTACTAGCAGCTCATTCAGTAGACAGAGAAATATCTCTCTTGTGCTCTCTCCACATTTCATGAAGTTTTTTCCATTTTGCAGGCCCCAAAGAGCATGATGCAAAGGTAACTCACATATAGTACTCATTAAATGTAGTTAAATTTGTGAGTGACCTGTTCCTTTCCAACAGTATCAACAATTTCCTTCATCTTTGGGAACTGACCAGGTAGTTTAGGGAGAACTCTATAGCAAAGTATTTAATGTTGCATTTGAACATAAAATATCAGAATCTGTGATGCTCCCCTTCAGCTGTATAAAATGAGCAAAAAGGTCCTGAGAGCAGTTGAAATGCAATTAGCCTTATCTGAGACAAGTGGGTCTCATTGTAAATCATTATCCCAGAGAAGAACACAATTGCAGCTCATATTGTATGCCGTTGAGCCTAATTTAAAAAAGACACAACAAAAACAGGAAATGCTGAAAATATACAGCAGGGTGTCTGAAAGAAGACAGGTTTCTGATGGAGTCTTGCCTGTAATGTTGACTTTTTTCTGCATCAGATGCTGACTATCCCACTGTGTATTTCCTGTATCTTGTTTGCATTTGCAGGTTTATTTTTTATTTTTTTACGAATTAGAAAGGACAGTGAGCACCACAGAATGTGTCATTCAGCACACAGTTCACGTAAAGTAATTAGGTCAACAGAATGTGAGCGGCACCATTTGAGCAAAATTCAGTTAGTTTTTATCATGTGTTGTCAGTGGTCCTGCACTATACAACTGTTACAAAGTTTGAATTGTTTATTTCCTTTGGTTCAAAGATCAAAATTTAATTAGCAGCGATGTTCTTTTGAGAGGGGAAAAACTAGTTTTTTCCATTGTATAGTTTTGTGTGATTGATGCAGACATGAGAAATGGCAATGTCTACTGAGGATGTGCCTCATAAGTTAAATTTATATTTTGGAAGCCCCGTGTGTGGGAGACAGCGCACAGCAATTTGTGCTGTTAAAACCATTTCTCATAGCTCAAGGCAGACCCGCTCATCCAAATTAGGTCTATGAGTCGCTGGTGGGCTAGTGAAAATGATTAACAACGTAAATGCTGGGCTCGCAGAACCTGAATTAAAATAACAATATGAAAGCAGCAATTTTAAATTTTAAAATTGGTTTCTTTATTATTAATTGCAATTATTATGTATGAAGGATTGTCAAGGGTGTGAACAACGGTTACTTGGATCTATGTAGTTCCTTTAAAGTAATAAAATGCCCTAGATGTTTCACATATGAAAGACAGACCAATAGCCCAGATGGTTTAGAAGAGCTGGCTGAAGGCACAGTCAAAAAATTAGGTTTTCAGAAGATTTTTTAAAAGGGAGGCAAGTGTCATAAATTAAGCGCTGTAGATATCTTTAGTTTAGTTGCATCAGTTGCTCCCATAAGTTGTTGGAGCGTCTTACTTTTATGGGAGTTGACATACTGTCTTTTCTTTATTTATAATATAGCGGGGCCTGGAGGTGCAACCACAAAACCCCACTGTGACTCGGACAGCTATCTGTGTCTGTTGCACGTGTATTTCTTCAATCTCTCCAAAAGTGGACTGAGTCAACACTGGATGAGATACGGCTTGGTTCAAATCTCTAAGCTGCTTTATTCCACAAGAGAGCTAATGTACAGATCAATACTTGTGATCAATTCAGTTAGTTCAGTTGATACAACTTGTCTTTGTGATCACAAAAATAATGAATGTGCTACACTACCCACTACACTGTCGTCTTATTTAAACAGAATAACCCCTCTGTATTCTGTCTAGAGTGCATGGCAGACTCTTTTCTCCCTATAGTCTCCTGTCTGCTGCAGCCTTTTGCTGCCTGAGTAGCATCCTGTTTCCAAAAGCCAGACTGCCCTTTCGGGTGTCTGACATTCTGCTTCATTTCCTGACTCTTCACAGTCAGGAAAAGATTAAGATCTTCCGACATGATGGATGTGAGGTGTTCATCAATTAAAGCGACCAACACTGAATTGCTTAATATCCACAGTCTGAGGAAACAACATTAATGGTAGCTCATTAGCATCTTTTAACTACCTACTGTTTCAGACTTTTTTTACTTGCAATAATACACCATGCTTTTAAACCTCAACATTAAAACAAATTCTTCTTTCCAAATCCTTTCTGTGAAAAATGGTTTTAAAACAAAAATTCCTGAAACTTGTCAGCAGGATATTAGCACGGCAAAGAGGTTTAGAGAGGGAGTTCCAGTGGATGGAACCAAGATAATTAAATGCTCTGTCACCTAATTAGGGCTACCATTTGTTGGGGAGGGAGAAGAAAGGGAGGAGGAGTTGGAATACTTTTGAGACATAGGCTGCGATGTAGGCCTGGTGTAAGTTGTAGAGGTAGGATGGAGTGTGGCTGTGGAGGGATTTGTAAACAAGCGCATGATTTTGAATTAGATATGTTGGGAGACAGGAAGCCAGCAGAGGTCAGTGAGGACAGTGATGGTGGGTGAGGAAGACTTAATCCAATACGAGATGTGGGCAGTAGCATTTTGGATAAGTTGGAAGTTGTATAGGGAGGAGATAGTGAGACCAGCAGTGGTCTGTTCAAGAAGTTGGGTCTTGAGAATCATAGATAAGGGTTTCAGCAGCAGAAGGGGTAAGATAGAGTTGGAGGCAGGCAGCGTTGTAGAGGTACAAGTATGCTGTCTTAGTGATGGATAGGATATGAGGTTTGAACCTCAGCTCAAGCTTTAACAGGACACTGAGCTTAGACATCATCTGGTTCAGCCTAAGTGAGCATTTAGGGAAGGGATAGAGTTGGGAGCAAGGGTATGGAGTTTTTGGCAGAAGCTGAATAACATGGCTTTGGTTTTCCCAGTATTCAACTGGGGGAGTTCGGGCTCACCCGCCACTTGATGTCAGAGAGACAATTAGACAACACAGATGTTGTAGTATTGGTGGTGGAAAAGTAGATTTGGGTATCATTGGCATACCTACAGAAACTGACAACACATTTATTCAGTGTTCCCAAGGGGGAGCATGTAAATGAGGAATAGGAAGGATCCTAAGGCTGGAACCTTGGTGTACTCTGGAAAGGACTATGTGGGGGTGGGCGTAGTACTTTGGAATGTCATGAAGATCATAAACCCCTCTACCGTGGTCCATCAATTCACAGCTTCAAAAGCCACCTCAAAACTAATTTTTCGACCATGTCATCTAGCTAAGCCATCATTGAAGTGCAGCAGTTGGTTATTTCACCACTGGAGACATCACAGCTAATCCTGTCTTCAGCTGAAGCTCACATGTATATTTTCCACCGAAGTCACCAGATGGTGATGAGGAGTGAAAACTCTGGCAGACTTTGTTTTCTCTCTCCTTAGCCCAGGATAAGTTTTGAATACCGGTAAGGGTGACGACACCGTGAAGGACTGCAGACCGGAGCATGGCACCATGGGGCAAAGGACTGCACAAGAGGGCACAGCGAAGTGTAGGAATGCAGTGGTTATAGGAGGACACCAGTCAGGGTGACAGACAGGCGTTTCTGCAACCACGGACATGAGTCCCACATGGTGTGTTGCCCCCCTGGGTCCAGCGTAAAGGACATCACTGAAAAGCTGCAGAACATTTTGAGATGGGGAAGGGGAACAGCCAGAAGTCATGGTCCGTGTGGGAACAAAAGATATAAGGAGGAAAAGGGTTGAGGTCCTGCAGTCAGAGTTTCAGGAGCTAGGGAGGAAGTTGAAAAGCAGGACCTCAAAGGTAGTAATCAATGGATTACTCCCAGTACCACGCGCTAGTGAGTATAGGAATAGTAGGATAATGCGTGGCTGGAGAAATGGTGCAGGAGGGGGGGGGGCTTCAGATTCCTGGGGCATTGGGACCAGTCTTGGGGCAGGAGGGATCTGTTCAAGATGGATGGATTGCACCTCAACAGAGCTGGGACCAATGTCCTCATAGGGAGGCTAACTAGTGCTGTGGGGGAGAGTTTAAACTAATTTGGCTGGGGGATGGGTACCAGGATGAAACATTAGAGAGGACAAATAAAGTGCACAGAGGACTGGGAAAGACAAATAGCAGTGGAGTAAAGATTAGTTTAGAAAAAGGAGGGATCAAACGAGGCAAATGCTCGGCAGTCTAAGATGAGTTTGGAATGCATATGCGTAAATGAACGTAGCGTGATAAATAAAGTTGGTGAGCTGCAGGTACAAGTCGCCACATAGAACTTTGATACAGTGGCAATATTAGAGACCTAGCTCAAAGAAGGGGTCGATTGGGTACTTAATATTCCTGGCTACAAGATATTCAGGAAAGATAGGGAAGGAAAGATTGGTGAAGTGAGCAGACACATGGCAGATGAAATGCAAAACAGAGAAGTGTGATGTGATACATTTTGGTAGAACATAAGAAATAGGAGTAGGCCATATGGCCTCTTGAGCCTGCTCCGACATTCGATAAGATCACGGCTGATCTTTGACCTCCGCTGCACTTTCCCGCCCTATCCCCATATCCCTTGATTCCCTGAGATTCCAAAAATCTATTGATCTTAGCCTTGAATATACTCAACGACTGAGCATCCACAGGCCTCTGGGGTAGAGAATTCCAAAGATTCACAACCCTCTGAGTGAAGAAGTTCCTCCTCATCTCTGTCTTAAATGGCCGACCCCTTATCCTGAGACAATGCCCCCTAGTTCTAGACTCTCCAGCCAGGGGAAACATCCTCTTAGCATCTACCCTGTCTAGCCCTCTCAGAATCTTATGTTTCAATGAGATCACCTCTCATTCTTCTAAAGTCCAGAGAGTATAGGCCCATTCTACTCGATCTCTCTTCCCAGGAATCAATCTAGTGAACCTTCGTTACATCTGCACTGCCTCTAAGGCAAGTATATCCTTCCTTAGATAAGGAGACCAAAACTGTACACAGTTCTCCAGGTGTGGTCTCACTAAGGCCCTATACAATTGTTACAAGACTTCCTTACTCTTGTACTCCGACCCCCTTACAATAAAGGCCAACATGCCAGTTGCCTTCCTAATTGCTTGCTGTACCTGCATGTTAACTCTCTTTGTTTCGTGTACGAGGACACCCAAATCTCTCTGACAATCAACATTTAATAGTTTCTCACCATTTAAATAATATTCTGTTTTTCTATTCTTTCTACCAAAGTGAATAACCTCACATTTCCCCACATTATACTCCATCTGCCACCTTCTTGCCCACTCACTTAACATGTCTATATCCCTTTGTGGACTCATTTTGTCGTCCTCACAGCTTTCTTTCCCACCTAGCTTTGTATCGTCAGCAAACTTGGATACATTACACTCGGTCCCTTCATCTAAGTCATTAATATAAATTATAAATAGCTGAAGCCCCAAGCATTGATCCTTGCGGCACCCCAATGGTTACAGCCTGCCAACCTGAAAATTACCCGTTTATTCCTACTCTCTATATTCTGTCCGTTAACCAATACTCTATCCATGCTAATATATTACCCCCAATGCCATGAGCCCTTAATTTGTATAATAACCTTTTATGTGTCACCTTATCGAATGCCTTTTGAAAATCCAAATATACTACATCCACTGGTTCCCCTTTATCTACTCTACTAGTTAAATCCTCAAAAAACTCTTAATAGATTTATCAAACACGACTCCGCTTTCGTAAAACCATGCTGACTGTCTAATCACATCTTGCTTTTTTAAGTGTCCTATTACCACTTCCTTAATAATGGACTCCAGCATTTTCCCGCCTACTGATGTCAGGCTAACTGGCCTGTAGTTCCCTGTTTTCTCTCTCCCTCTTTTCTTGAATAGCGGTGTTACATTTGCTATCTTCCAATCCACTGGGACCATTGTAGAATCTAGGGAATTTTGGAAGATCAAAACGAATGCATCCATTATCTCTGCAGCCACCTCTTTTAGAACCCGAGGATGTAGGCCAACCCGTCCAGGGGATTTGTCGGCTTTTAGCCCCATTAATTTCTTTAGTACTTTTTCTTTACTAATATTTACTTTAAGTCCCTCACTCTCATTAGCTCCTTGGTTCCCCACTATTACTGGTATGCTTTAGGTATGTCACTCTCAAACTCAATATGAAATTCTAACATATTATGATCACTCTTCCCCAGAGGATCCTTTACTATGAAATTATTAATTAATCATGTCTCATTACACAAGACAAGATCTAAAATAGCCTGTTCCCTGGTTAGTTCCACAACGTATTGTTCTAGGAAACTGTCTCGAATGCATTCCAAGAACTTGTCCTCCAAATTACCTTTGCCAATTTAATTTGTCCAGTCTATACGAAGGTTAAAGTCCCCCACTATTATTGCATTACCTTTGTTACAAGCTCCTACTATTTCTTGGTTAATATTCTGTCCAACAGTGTAGTTACCGTTATGGGGCCGAAAAACTACTCCCACCAGTGTTTTCTGCCCCTTGTTATTTCTTATCTCCATCCATACTGATTCTACTTCCTAATCTTCCAAGCCGAGATCCTTTCTCACTACTGTCCTTATGCATCCTTTATTATCAGGGCTACCCCGCCTCCTTTTCCATTTTGTCTGTCTTTTCGAAACGTTAAGTACCCTGGAATATTTATTTCCTAACCTCGGTCACCATGCAACCATGTCTCTGTAATGGCTATTAGATCAAACCCATTTATCTCTATTTGTGCTATTAATTCGTCTATCTTGATGTGACTGCTTCGTGCATTCAGATAAAGTGCCTTTAATTTTAATTTTCTACTGTTTTTCCCTGCTTTGACCTTATTTGCTGATGCACTATTACCATTAAACTCTCTGTCCCTTCCTCTCACTTTGCTTGTCTTTAACCAAATTGCTACACTGCTCTATTGCCTTGACTTTATTCTTCAGATTTCTAAATTTCCACTCACCTGACCACCCCCGCCTCCTGTTTTTAGTTTAGTAGGAAGAATGAGAGGCAATATAAACTAAATGGTACAATTTTAAAGGGGGTGCAGGAAGAGAGTCCTGAGGGTGTACATACCCAAATCTTTGAAGGTGGCAGGACAAGTTGAGAAGGCTGCTAAAAAAGCAGATTGTATCCTAGACTTTATTAATAGAGGTGTGGAGTGCAAAGGTAAGGAAGTTATGCTAAACCTTTATAAAACACTGGTTAGGCCTCAGCTGGAGTATTGTGTCCAATTCTGGACACCACAATTTAGGAAGAATGTGAAGGCCTTACAGAGGGTGCAGAAGAGATTTACTAGAATGGTGCCAGGGATGAGGGACTTCAGTTATGTGGAGAGACTGGAGAAGCTGGGGTTGTTATCCTTTAGAATAGAGAAGGTTAAGGGGAGATTTGAAAGAGGTGTTCAAAATCATGAAGGGTTTAGATAAAGTAAATAAGGAGAAACTGTTTCCAGTGACAGAGAGGTTGAAAATCAGAGGACACAGATTTAAGGTGATCGGCAAAAGAACCAGAGACAACATGAGGAAACTTTTTTTTTTACACAGCGAGTTATTATGATCTGGAATAGACTGCCTGAAAGGAAGCAGATACAATAATAACTTTTAAAGGGAATTGGATAAATACTTGAAGGGAAATAATTTATAGGGCTATGGGGAAAGAGCAGGGGAGTGGGACTAATTGGATAGCTTTACCAAAGAGCCGGCACAAGCATGATGGGCCAAATGGCGGCCTCCTGTGCTGTATACTATGATTGCATTTAAATGCAAATAACTGCCACCAAATTAATTCAATTTGGGGAGGCATTGAATGCTGCAGCATCAACTTATTTCTCAATGTTTTTCATCATTGATTTTATGCAGTATTCCTCCAAAATTACCGTATAACTAACAGGAGGAATGCCTATTAAGAAAGAAAATACAGATCTATTACAACCAGAACCACAGTAAGGAAACTGAGAGAAGATTTGGAAGTGTAGACTAGTCGGTCTTTTCATGTCCAAAACATTACTGTTAATAATTTAGAATTTTAGAGAACACAATGCGAAAGAAGTAAAGAAACCTGGAGCATATCTGTTTTGAAGTATATTCTATAAACCATTGTGAGAAAAAATGATCTCTGATGTCGTGCAGACATGATGCAGTACACTCCAAGTTTAGTTGTAAATGTGGCTGTTCAGCTAACATTGGTCAAGCTTTCAAACCTAACCCCCTCTGTTTAGTAATGAATAACTGAAAACATGAGTTCAATCTAAAAAAACATTGCCAACAGCAGGCCTACAAACAGGAAATACTAAACGCATTAACTGCACTGTTCTGCCTTCGTTGTGATTGTGGTGAAGAGATAAATGTGGCTATAAGCTTTGAAAGGCCACACTAACTATTCAGGACTGTCATTGAGGCCACAGCAGGGAAAGAAAATGCGACCTGGAACCTTTGTCAGAAACACTGTCCTCGAGAGTGTCAAAAAAAATTAATCTACACTAATGCTTTTACTTCCCTTCTCTATTAATTTATTTTTGCTCCATTTCTTCCCCGACCCTCCCTGTCCAAAAACAAAACAACCTAAGCCTTCATAGAGCAATGTAAAAATAATGGGCTAAATTTTGCTGTCGCAGGGCATCTAACAGTGTCTGCTGTTAGTTAGACTTGCCCTCGCACGTTTAAGCTTTTAAATTTTTTGCGTGGCAAGTTTCTGAAAATGTGAGCTGGTAACATCGCAGCGAGGGAAACTGGAATCTGGGACCTGAGTGAACAGGGCAAGCAACTGTGTATCTCCTTAACCAATCAGCTTGAAGGATTGTGAAATAAATAGTGCAAGGACTAAGAAGGAAGTGTAAATTAGAGTGGGTGAATTCAATTCAAATCAGGTACAGAAAGAGAAATAAAGAGGGAAAGAAAGATGGGTTAAGAGAGAGAGAAAAAAAGACATAAAGGAAAAGTTTAAAAAAAAATGTTAGTTTAAAATTTTAATACCTGAACCTAATGCAAAAGCTCTTGAAAGCCATAGAAGAGAGCGTGCCCTGTCTTTTGAACTGACTATACTGTGCTTTGTAGATGTATAAAACAGATGATCTCGTTAACTGGCCATTTCTAGGTTCCCAATTATACCCCACGTTCTGATCATTACACATAATAGTTCTCAGTATGCTTTTTGTTGGTGCCTACGTTGTTCCAAATAATTGTGTTGTGTCGTTAACAGCAAAATGTGCAGGTAAATGGTATCAAACCAAGCTTCATTTAAAGTTCTGTTTGGAGGGTTCTCTTGGGTTTAAATGCCAGTTGTGGCTAAATGACATTTTGTAATTGTTATCGTTTAAGCAAACACTTTACAAGATTAGTGTACAGTAGACGCTAAAGTGAATTACCCACTACAAAAATATTTCTATTTCTTATTTCAGTGAACATATGAAACCTATAGTTCAAACACCTGTACTTTCAGAAGTGATTGGGATTAAGTTTTAGGTCGGCATTATTTTTTTAAATGCTTGACTACTAGATTTTAAGTTAGAACAGACATTTTAGCGTATTGTTTTGTTACAATGTAAACAATAATGTAAAAATGGTATCATTTCTGGTACCTGCTAAATATTAAATAAAGGAGTGTTGAATGCCCAGCTACTGTGCAGTATGGAAGGGTGAAAAAATAGTTGAAGCTACCTGATTTGCATGGTTTTCATAGTACTGAATATAGTTAGCTAACAATTCTGGTTCAATACAACAGAATAGGATCATAAAATGTACAGCACAGACACTGGCCATTCGGCCCAACAGGTCCATGCCAGTGTTTATGCTCCACCCACCCTTCTTCATCTAATCCCATCAACATATCCTTCTATTCCTTTCTCCCTCATGTGTTTGTCCAGCTTCCCCTTAAATGCATCTATACTAATCACTTCAACTACTCCTTGTGGTAGTGAATTCGACATTCTAACCACTTTCTGGATAAAGAAGTTTTGCCTGAATTCCCTATTGGATTTATTAGTGACTATTTTATATTTATTGCCCCTAGATCTGGTCTCCCCGCAATTGGAAACATCATCTCTACGTCGAGCCTATCAAACCCTTTCATAATCTTAAAGACCTCTATCAGGTCACCCCTCAGTCTTCTCTTTTCTAGAGAAAAGAGCCCCAGCTTGTTCAATCTTTCCTGATGGGTATAAGCTCTCAGTTTTGGTATCATCCTAGTAAATCTTTTTTGCACCTTCTCCAGTAGACCAGAACTGTTCACTTTACTCTAGGTGTGGTCTAACCAAAATTACACACTATAATGTAAAGGTAGAAGAAAATTGGGTTCCTGCTGAAAGGTCATTAAGTGAAAGCATAGAATCATTGAAAAGATACAGCACAGAAGGGGGTCATTCGGCCCATCGTGTCCGCGCCGGCTTGAAGAACAACCAGGTGCCCATTCTAATCCCAAGCAATACTAATAACTATCTACTTTTGGATGTCTCTGATTAGTTTTCTTGGTTTACTGAAAATTTCCATTATCACAAGCCCTGGGATAATTAAAATAACATTCATGTAGCACTAGCTGTAAATGTCCAATCTGTTGCCTTACAATTTAAGGTTTATATAAAGCAGTGCTTTGGTAGTGTGGATGGCCATTTGACACCCATAACAGCACATCGATTTTTGTAGTACTGCCCCTGGAAAAACAAGGACTCTAAGGTTGGCTGTTACCATTTCTCTCTAGTAGAAGCAACAAAACTGGGCCCTTGCCCATCATTCTGAGTATACCACATGCTACGATAATTCAGGCGGTTTGGGTTCAGTTAACTTTTCAATTAGACTATTATAAAGCAAGCTTCACGTAGAAAAATTCTTGCATCATATAGTCAATCATTAAAAAAAGAGGGGTTCTTCTCCACCCCCACCCCCATACAGTGAGAGAGAATAGTAACTGATTCTAGTTAATAGTGGTCATTCCTGCATTATATCAAAAGAATAAATGCAACATGTGACCAGAAACCAGTGGGTACAGTTCCAGTAATTAAGTGCCATGGTTCCAGGAAGTAACATCACGAGTCATGGGGAAGCTAAGCTTAATAGCACACACAAAGTGATGACTCTCTAGAGACTGTAGTTTACATTCTTTTATATTCCTTTGGGATTTATGAGCTTCCCCTGATGTAATGATTAGCTAATATCAAAGGTTTCTTTTGTGCAGTGAGTTCCAACTCTCATCTCCAGCTTAAAATGGGATCCTTAATGACGAGTTATGGTCAACAGTGACATCATTTGTTCCCTGTTACTGATGGTGATCAGCATAGTTTATGATAAAAATGGCAAAATAGAATAATGGTTATTACTTTGCTTTGGTTTTCAGAAAAATGTATACCTCGGTTTCCCTTTTCCTGGGATTGTTTAGAAGAAATGAATTTTTTTAATGTACTTTTTTGCCAAATAGATTGAACACTGGTTTTGTCATCAAAGAAAATCATAATTAGTTATGCTTTACTCGATTTACTGAGTTGGTGCTATTTTTCCTCCCAAAATAATCTAGAAGTATTTTAACTGAAATGTTGACTAAATATGCCAGGTTAACAAATAGTGGTTATTGAAATCTTGAGACATGTTACTGATGGGCCGGCCTCAATACATCTATCACAACTTTTTTCTTTTTTTTCCTGTTACACGTTGCCTAACCAAGAGACTGGGCAGGTACACTGTTCTTGGACATCTGCCAGTGTTGCTGTAGAGCAGACTAGGATGATTTTCTCGAACACTCCTTCCCTTTTCTTCCCACCCCCAAACAAATCCACAAAAGAAATAGGGTTTTTTACATCTTGCTAGTCCAATTTGTTGCCTTCCAATTTAAGATGTATATAAAGCAGTGCTTTGGTAGTGTGGGTACACACAAATACATTAACATCAGTCAGAAGGCTCATTCCAAGTTCAGTTGCAAGAGTAAGCAGTCTACCATGCTTATCCTACTGTGGATGGGATGGGACTGACAGTATTATAATACCACAGTGATTAAACACTTATTTCCTCAATGTTGACAGAACTGAGAGAGGGTATTCAGAGTATTCCGAAATAATTGAACCTGTAGAATTCATTAATGTTGTGTTTAATATAATGAACTTTTACTTTGGTTTTCTTGGTGCAAAAAAAATCAATTTACCACCTCCATGGGGTTAAAACAGCAGCAAATCTGACTTGGTTTCCCAGAGACAAATGGACTTTAATAATATCACAACTCATCAGTGGCTGTTTGTTATGGATATCTTAATTTAGTATGGATGGCAGCTTTCTTCACGTAGGTTCCAGCTAATGGAGGTGGGGAGGGGTAGCGGTCCCTGTGAATACTGTAATTTGAGTTGACTTCCTCCTTTAGGCAAAGGGTCTCTCCTCCACTTGGCATTTTCTTAGACTTGATGAAAAATCACAATGTGTCGTGTGAAGAATTTAACTTTTTAGTCATTTGACTTGACAGCGCACTGTCTGAATACAATAAAGTCCTCTTTTTTTTTTACAATCTGAAAACAATATCAGCATTTACTTAGATGTACAAATTTAATAAATCTAGTAGGATAGGAATCACCTACCCTTGGAAAAACTTTCTTTTAAAAGAAACTTTAATGAAAATAGTAATTCCATCTGTATCAAATTCATGGCAGATTCTATGTACATTGAGTTGTGTGCTGAGTTGAAGGTTTAATTTTGTGCAGAAGGAGCACAACAGTGGCTTGGTTTGTAGAATAAACATTGTGTCTCGTGGGACCTGACCACTCGGAAGTATTCTCATAAGTGATATCTGCACAAAATGGTCAGTGGCTTTCTCTGTTGAAATTGAAATTGTCGATATTGTAATGAGTGTATCAGAATATATGGAAGAAAACCCTTGACTTGTGCTTTCTTTCATGTTCGGCATGTGCATACAGGGTATTGATGTATTTTGAGGAATCATTTAGCATATGTGGTTTTATGTGTGTTCTGGTTGAAGGTTGCTGTAGTCAGTATTTTAATCATTTTTTAAAAAACTCAAACTTTTAATGCAAGTTCCATATGTTTTTGCATTAAAACAAAACAAACTTTTCCTCTTACTTTTATCTGTAAAGAATACTCTGAATCAGGTTATTGTGATTTTGGGAAGAACATATTCTTAAATCGGCAATTAAAAGCAGAAAATACTGGATAGATAAAATGAGCATTTTAGTAAAGTTGAAAGAAGGGGGGGAGGAGGGGAGGGAATTAGCAGGCGTACCAATCACGGAGAGAATAAATTGACTGGCAAACTGCTTGATGGAAGATTGTTGAATGATATAAAAGATTGTCAGTGAGGTAACGGAAAGACATTAAAAAGACAAAAGAATGTGCAAGTAGTGGAGGGTGAAAACACAAGAGGAAGGGCCACTCAAACTAAAAGGTTTTTTAAAAAAATAAGGAATAACAAAGGAAAAAACACCAAATTGCAAATCTGAAATTAAAACAGAAAATGCAGACGGAATACAGTGGTTCCACTAGTCCAGAGAAGAACAAGAGGGGCTCAGACTCCCACCAACGCATTATTCTGATGAAAAGTCTGCACCTGCTGCTGGAAAGAAAATGGGGCATGTACCTAAAGTCTGAAGTCACTTAAGTCAGTGCCCAGCAGAAAGATGGGATCTTAAGTCTAAGGTTGAACTTTGTAGGAACAGTTTATCAAGCCGAATAGGAATAGGCCATTGGGGGAATTCTTAAATGTGTTAAATTCCACTTGCCCTTAGAACCCCTACACCAGCAATTGTAAAAACTTAGTTGCTTATGAGAGTGACCTTTTTATTTTGCTTTGTAATGGTTACATTTGCAGGTGAAATGGGTTAGGAATGGTTTGAGATTTCATTTTGTTGTTGGATTAGAATTAAAAATGAAGATGAAGGTAAGCACGAAACTTTCAAATTTAGCATGCGCAGAGGTCACATGCCAGAGAGCTTACAAAGGGGTTGATGGGGTGGGAAATCACAAACTCGTGGACATAATGAGAGCAACATTGAGGGCACAGCATTAATACAGTTGTGAAAGGAAAAGAATTTGAGTTCGGTGAGTGGAGCACAAGCCAAGGGAGAACCTGTGGAGACCAGAGTTAATGAAGGTATGCTAAGATGTAATGAATTTTGTTTGTGTGTTATTGTGTTCTGTAGGGTGTATTGTATGATAGGTGAAGAAGCAATATGGCTTTCTACCTGCGAATATTTGATGAATCGCATGTTGTTAGAACAAATCTGAATAGTGTGACGGTTATATTTTTGAGACAAATTTAAATACGCACTATACTGAAAACTTTTAATTACTGTGTATCAGTGTGATGTTTACAGGTAGATGTATTCCATTGTGTCCCTTTTATTTTGAGGGAAATGAGTGTTGTGCTAGGTTGCTGTATGGCTGGAGCATTCCATATGATTGTGTGATAACATCGACACAACAGCAGTGATGTTCATGCTGCAATTTCTGCAAGCTTATCAAGCAACCTACAAATTACTGGGAAATATGTTGATATAATTTTCATACACACCTACATGAACCGGGGTAAGTGCTGAGTTAGTTGATTTTGACAAAATGACATGGGAAGCTAAAATTGGCCATGGTGTTCCAGGGCTGGAGAGGTGGAAATAAAATCGGGGGTTTGCTGCTTATAATCGTTATCCAGTGACCTTGCTGGAAGTGCAGATGCGTGGACATCTGGTGAGGACAGGGTCAAGCATGGCTATGATTTTTCCCTGTAGTTAAGTAGATTACTGTCTCTCTGTCCAGACCCACAGATAGAAAATGACTCACTTGACCAAGGTACTGGAGTGCTGACAGCACCTTTGGAACAGTACCCTGCATAAGTAACACTTTTTAAGAAGTGAAAGAATAAGAGGAGAATACAGTGATTTTGTGGTAAGATCATACTGACAGCTCTATTTGTGAATACACTAAGGGTCTTAAAGAGTAGTGAGGCCTATTGCTGACATTCCTTCGTGTGAGCTGCCATCTCCACATGCAATCGGGCCAAATTTCAATGGTGGGGTGCAAAATTCATTATAAGCCTTGGTATTTCTGCTCAATAGAAATATTAAGACAAAGAAATGGCAGTTTTTTTTATACGTTCATGGGATGTGGGCGTCGCTGGCGAGGCCAGCATTTCTTGCCCATCCCTAATTGCCCTTGAGAAGGTGGTGGTGAGCCGCCTTCTTGAACCGCTGCAGTCCGTGTGGTGAAGGCTCTCTCACAGTGCTGTTAGGAAGGGAGTTCCAGGATTTTGACCCAGCGACGATGAAGGAACCAAGTCGGGATGGTGTGTGACTTGGAGGGGAACGTGCAGGTGGTGTTGTTCCCATGTACCTGCTGCTCTTGTCCTTCTAGGTGATAGAGGTCGTGGGTTTGGGAGGTGCTGTCGAAGAAGCCTTGGCAAGTTGCTGTGCATCCTGTGGACGGTACACAATGCAGCCACAGTGCGCCGGTGGTGAAGGGAGTGAATGTTTAGGGTGGTGGATGGGGTATCAATCAAGCGGGCTGCTTTGTCCTGGATGGTGTCGAGCTTCTTGAGTGTTGTTGGAGCTGCACTCATCCAGGCAAGTGAAGAGTATTCCATCACACTCCTGACTTGTACCTTGTAGATGGTGGCAAGGCTTGGTGGAGTCAGGAGGTGAGTCACTCGCAGCAGAACACCCAGCCTCTGACCTGCTTTTGGAGCCACAGTATTTGTGTCTGGTCCAGTTAAGTTTCTGGTCAATGGTGACCCCCACGATGTTGATGGTGGGGGATTCGGCGATGGTAATGCCGTTGAATGTCAAAGGGAGATGGTTAGACTCTCTCTTGTTGGAGATGGTCATTGCCTGACACTTGTCTGGCGCAAATGTTACTTGCCACTTATCAGCCCAAGCCTGGATGTTGTCCAGGTCTGGCTGCATGCGGGCTCAGACACTTTCATTATCTGAGGGGTTGTGAATGGAACTGAACACTGTGCAATCATCAGTGAACATCCCCATTTCTGACCTTATGATGGAGGGAAGGTCATTGATGAAGCAGCTGAAGATGGTTGGGCCTAGGACACTGCCTTGAGGAACTCCTGCAGCAATGTCCTGGGGCTGAGATGATTGGCCTCCAACAACCACTACCATCTTCCTTTGTGCTAGGTATGACTCCAGCCACTGGAGAGTTTTCCCCCTGATTCCCATTGATTTCCGTATGTTATACCTCTCAGTTCAAGCAAATCTCTTCAAATTGCTGTTTTCTTAATACTTGGACTTGAAATCATGTGAGCCCTAAGTTTCATTACCTACATGGTGAAATACAGCACTTGTTAACCAGTGTAAAGTCGGGGTGAACTGGCTCCCCCAAAAGGACACGGGATTGTTAAGGATTCTCACGCAGAAAGGGGCGCCACCGATAATATAATGCTATCGAAGTATTCATGGGGTACTTGGGGAAATCTACTGATTTCCCATATGGCCAACCCTCTCCTGGTTCAAAGATAGAATTTAAATAGCTAAAGTGGTACCAGTTTAGATTTTCAATCTCCCTGTTTTGAAAATGGTGGTGGGGGAATGGGAGCAATCAATTCAACTACTCTGGCTGATCTCTGCCTGACATACTTTGAATTTGTCCACGATAATTGAGACAAATTCCTTTGTGTTCGTGTACTGATGGTAAACCCTTTATGCATTTAATATCCTGTGATATTTATTGGTCCATTCTATCTTTGATTCCTTCCACCTTAGTTCACCAAACTCTTTGTGGTTGGGTCCTTGGTCTTCCCTCAGTGCCATACTGAAGCAGCAAGGCTGAGAGTTATCCTTCCTGGAGTGGAAGGTTGAAGCTGCCTACCACTTCATGGAGCTGACACGTGACTTCTAATTGTTTCACTGTTAGAGATGGTGAAGCTTCACTGATAAATTCTTGGGAACATAAGAATGTTTAAGACTCAAAGACCATTGTAGACCATCCATTTGGATGGTCCCAGAGTTTAAAAACTACCTGTGTATCTCCATTGATTTTCTTGCCAAAAGTCTGTCCAACTCCCTCTTAAAATTATTGGTATTTATCAGCCTTGATTGCCTCTCTGGGCAATGCATTCCAAATATTCAGAACCCTATGAGTGAAATAGTTATATCTGATCTGCCCATTCATCCCTCTTCTGAGCTTCATCTCATGACCCCTCTTGCTGTTCATATATTTTACATTTCTTACAAATGTGTGTCTCTCCTATTTAGTTATGCATAATATTAGCGATAGACCTGCTGTTTTTACTTTCATATTTTGCCTCTAGTTTTTCCCTTCCATTTTTCTTTCAAGTAACATAGAATTTCTGAGATAGCTTATGTGAAACTACCCACAGGTATCAACTTGGCATTGCTATTCTTTCAGTAGTTAAGTTACTGATGCGTATCATTTGCTTTTTTTTAAAAAGAGTAGTTGCTGTTCTAAGGAAGGCCATATTGTTGCATTGTATTTTTGTAAATGTTTAAGTTTTGCTAAGTCACATAAGGGTCTTCAGCAAAATATGATTTGAAAAATGTCAGTATTGAGCCGGCATTTACAGAAGGTAATCCATCACTTCCCTGAAAAGGGTGGGTTGTGTTCTTCAGATGGCTAAAAACTTAAGTATAGTGTTTATGCCATGGTAGAAAGTATTCCACGCTGGTTTCCTGTCTTCTGCCAAAGTTACTACCTCATTTTAATATCTGTGGTTGAATCATAATTGCAATTTAAGAAAACCAGATTTCCTTAAAATGGCTTATTCTGCTATTCCAACTTTTCTTAGTAAATCTGATTTCAGAGTAAAATACTGTAATATTGTACAGAATATTGTCATAGACAATTAAAGTAGTAGCTTATTTGCAGTAAAATGGAGATGTTTTATCAAAAAGACAGACACTGCCTCTTTGAACACGGCAGGATTCTGTTTGCTGCTTTGCCACTGGCCTCATGGATCAGAGAATGGATCAGGGTGATTTTCCTGCTTAGTTTCTTTTCCCCTGTCTTTTTCTGCCTAGCCCCTTGACTGTCCAGTCAAGATGTATAATTCTAATTTGAGCTTGCGAATCCATGCTTAGTATGCTACTAAGTGCCATAGCATCCACTTCTTTCCACCAGATAAGTTTTCACTAACGGTGAAGTCACCTCTGCTTTGATTATGGATTTAATTTACATTGTTTTATAATTATTTTACCTGTGAGATACTGATTGGAATCAGGGACTTAGGATTATTTATTCTGTGTGGCATCAACATTCTCCTTAATATTGTTGCTTGCTTTGATAGTGCTGGCACATATCACATTTCCTGAAGTGGTCTTTGAAGGTGAGTTAGTGTGCTAGTGTTCGCATTATTGCAGCTTGTAAAATCCACATTATACCCTAGGTCAGCAATCCCAGTGGTTTGTGGTCTTGAACCTACTATATTTAGCTCCGAGACAGCAGAACATTTTCTGTAACAATCTGCTGGACCAGTTCTTAACTCTGAAATTCAAACTGTGGACAAATCTAAATTTAAATTCCTTTCAATTAAATTCATCTGCTTTTAGATGCCAAAATTAACAATTTAAAAATAGTGAGAAAGGAAACTGGTTTCATTCTTTTTTAGGTAACTGTTTTATTAATCATGACATTTTGATCATGTGAAATGAAGTTCAATTCAGAAATTCTTCCCCCTCCTATCCTAATCTATTTTTCTCCCCATGAATCTCCTGAAGGTGGTGCTCTCAAAGTATTTTTGGGGTACTGAAGACCCCCTCGTATCCTCCCCAAGTGGCCATTTTATATTTGTGTGTCTACATGACAAGTAGGCTATTTGTCTATAGGGAGAGGAGGGGCGAGGAATCACAAAACACTTGATCCCACCCTCAGCCAATGGGCGGAACTTTCAACCTTGGCAGGGGCGTAAAACAGGTGATACTGGATCTGATTGGCCGCCAGTTGTCCACCCTGCTCGATTTTGCTTCCCATCAGTGACTGACTATCCGATGTCATCCGTTTTACTCTCCCACTGAAGTTGAAAGTTCTGGTGAATTTTTTTTTCCCACTCTTACCAGGTTTACAACTAGATAGTATGGACAAAATCTTTGCTACTTTTTCCTCCTCCTCTCTTCTTCTTATCACCCCTCTCCAAAGGATCAAGGTAATTGTCGTGCCCTTCCTGCTGCCTCACTGGAGATCAGCTAACTTTGCATAGACTGTTCTTGGTCCTTATAACTTTGTACTATATCACATGGTGCACTTACTCACTCAGTCATCAAAGGAACGTATTTCAAAAGTGGTCTCAAATGGAGTGTTGCAGGGGCTATTACTGTCTTAAGTATCAGCTTGGATCAATTGCTCATATTCTCACTTTGGGTGGTGGGTTGAACCGTACTTTAGCATTTCTGCACACATTCCAGGCTTACTCTCTTTTCCAGCACTGATATCTTGTACCAGTATTGTTGGAGGTGCCATCCTTTGCATAAGACTATAGACTGAGGTACTTGTCTGTCTGTTCCACTGGTTCAGGTGGATGTTAAGATCCCTTGGCATTGTGCAGAGAAGAACAGGAAGTTCTTCTGGTGACCTGGCCAACACTCCACCCTCAACCAACACCACCAAAAATAAATTAATTTGATAATGAAGCAGTCCGTGCCCGCATGCAGCAAGACCTGGACAACATCCAGGCTTGGGCTGATAAGTGGCAAGTAACATTCGCGCCAGGCAATGACAGTCTCCAACAAGAGAGAGTCCAACCACCTCCCCTTGACATTCAACGGCATTACCATCGCCGAATCCCCCACCATCAACATCCTCGGGGTCAGCATTGACCAGAAACTTAACTGGACCAGCCACATAAATACTGTGGCTACAAGAGCAGGTCAGAGGCTGGGTATTCTGCGGCGAGTGACTCACCTCCTGACTCCCCAAAGCCTTTCCACCATCTACAAGGCACAAGTCAGGAGTGTGATGGAATACTCTCCACTTGCCTGGATGAGTGCAGCTCCAACAACACTCAAGAAGCTCGACACCATCCAGGACAAAGCAGCCTGCTTGATTAGCACCCCTATCCACCACCCTAAACATTCACTCCCTTCACCACCGGCGTACCGTTGCTGCAGTGTGTACCATCCACAGGATGGTACACACTGCAGCAACTTGCCAAGACTACTTCGACAGCACCTCCCAAACCTGCGACCTCTATCACCTAGAAGGACAAGGGCAGCTGGCAAATGGGAACAACACCACCTGCACGTTCCCCTCCAAGTCACACACGCCATCCAGACTTGGAAATATATCACCGTTCCTTCATCGTCGCTGCGTCAAAATCCTGGAACTCTCTACCTAACAGCACTGTGGGAGAACCTTCACCACACGGACTGCAGCTCACCACCACCTTTTCAAGGGCAATTAGCGATGCCCACATCCCAGGAACGAATTTTTTTTAAAATTCTCTATTTGCTGTTTGAGAGAGCTTGTGTGCAAAGTGATTACACCTGTCTACATAACAGGCACATCAGAGTAATTCATTGTATGTGATGCACTTCAAGATGTTTGAGGGATGTCATGAGGTGTTACATTAACGTAAATCTTTCCTTTTACAGTCGCCTCTGTTCTTAGCGAAGAAATAAAAAATCAAGTCAGCCGGGGCTTCTGACCCTGATTTACTATCTTGACGATTGCTGAAATGTGCATATTTGGATGTTTGATCACAGAACTGGACTTGATTATAATGCCTCCATTGTAAAGTAGCTTGCTGATATTCACTACCTCAACATAGAGAATGTTGTAAATTTCTTACCATTTCACTATCTGAACAATGACTTTGAAATAAGTACTGTTTTCTATCTAAACCAGTTCTCGGCTCATAGATTTTCAAGTCGAATAGGAAAAAAAGGATGGCATTTCGCACCGTGTTAATGATTTTACAGTACAGTACTGCTTACAGACATAATTTTGAAGGCTGGTGATACAGTGCTTAAATGAAACGACACAAAATAGATTTTTGGTTTCCCGTTTAGTTTATCAGCTGAGCAGTTGATGTCTGATCTTGGCTGAAAAATCTAGTACGAATGTTCTGGTATTCAGCTTCATGTGCAGCTGTACAGAGCACTGAATGTACTTCACGATGTTGATCATTTGTCTTATTCAAATCTTCATTGCATATATACAAAATGCCAATGAATTTGTTCTATTTCATTTGCTGACTTTCAGTATATTTCCCAACATGTAATCTCATTAGAAATGTTACTTCAAATTAGTTTAATCAGAAATGTACAAAATATTGGCAACATTTCACAGACTGAAAAATTGTTGTCTTCTTAGGGTTTAAGTGAATTCAAAAGCATTCTGATCCAGATTTACTATTGGAGAAACCCTCCTTAGTTTGATCAGACTTCTTTTCCCCTAGAATTAGTTTTAATTGCTCACAATGATGACTATTTATTTGTGGATAGGTGATTTTCAGTCATTTGAACATACAAAATGTTTCTTAATAAAGATGTAGTTCAATATTCATTTTTAAAAAAAAGTATTCTCAAACTCATTTGGAAACATCATGTTCAGTAGTTTATGGGAAGCTGAGGTCAGCTATGTCGTTACAAGGCAGTCAAAGGTTTTGGTGGCCAGGTTGTGGTTTACCAGGCATTCACGTGCAGATGCATGTGTAAGGAAACCAGCTTTTCGAGATTCCACTGTGGCCTTCTTATGTCTTGCATTATACACAAGATTAAATTTTAATTTTGGAATGGATAACTGATTATTGAACTCCTCATGGCTCGGAGTTGAAATATTTGACTCCCATCTCCATGAATTCAGCTACAGTGAGTTCCTCCAAAATGTGAGCACCCCTTGTGACCAGCAAAACTTCCCATTATCTATTTCTTCTAACTAAATAAACTGTGTAAGATGTAGGGGGAAGGAATCTAGGTTTCTGCAAACATTCTTTTATGATGAATATTCTTTTATGATTAACATTCCCAATAAGGCAGTATCCATATAAATGTGTTTAATTTTATTTCCATTTATACTACGGCCCAAGGAGTGACCACAACAGCCTGAGTGATTCGGTTTCTTAGTAATGGAGAGAAGAATGGGAAGTGAGAGATTTTTCAGGGATTGTGTACAGGGGAAAAATGCACTGATACAAAATTTGTTTTTAAAGAAATCTCACTGTGAATTACACCAATTTTTCTATGACCATTAAAAAGGTACAATCCCTAAAAGTTCCACTAATGGTACAAATTGATCAATTGTTCTCCAGTGGTTATGGGGTCCAGTGACCCATTTGGGGCATGGAGAAGGGGTTTTAGAACCTAGATCTCAGTCATCATTCAATGGTATTTACTTTATATAAAACAAATGCCCTTTTCTTGTTTCCTCACTATCTGTGATTCCAATGGTTGTTGCACCTCCAGTATCTTGCACAAGTGAATATTCTTAGAGTATGAGTCTACTCAGTGAGCATCAGAACACTGTTGAATCATAGAAGCTTAACTTGTCCTCATCTGATGTTTACATATGCGATCACTGGATGATGATCAGGAACCCTATTTGATTAGAAGTGCTGAGACCAATTGCAGTGCCTCTACCAGCACTCTGAGATCAGTTAACTCAACTTAAGAGTTGAATTTGAAACCTTCCTAGTCTGTATGGCTGAGTAACATTCCGCCTAATGAATTCACCCACAGAAGTGTGCAAAAGCCACTACAGTACCCCATTTGATTTTATTGCAGTGATTATAAATTTGCCATTACTTTAGATTTTGAGAAACAGTCCCTTTTGTAGATTAATTTAATTCTACAATTAAATTGCATTATATCATAAAGTCTACTTTTTTTTTATAAACCATAAGATACAATTCCACAAATCTCAAAAGTCCTAGCAAAATGATCTGAAAGTTAGGGTGGTTTTTTTGGAACATTAATTTCTGTAACAGTATTCCTGCTGGTCCTGCACTGACCTGTGTCAACATTTTCCTCCAGAAAAATAGTTTTGGGAGGACTATAATATCTAGCAGTGGTGTGTGACGCCACAAGGATTATCCTGAAGGGGATGAAATCTCACTACTCTTTCTTGGCCCCTACTTGTTCCAAAAATTGGAACCATTCATTACTCACAGGCAACCTGCCACGCAGACAAGTCCAGTTCAGTGTTTCCTGCATATTTGTTTCTCTGTTGGTCAAAAACTTTCCTACTTTCCATCTACTCATGAAGTGAACTCAAGGATCTGTGGTGTGACCAAAATGACACTTCTTCGACATGAGATTGTACCACAGCCTCTGTGTTGAATTACAATGCCGACTGTAGTGTGAAGATCTTTCCATTTCCCACAGTTTGTTTGTATGCCCTCTACATGCTGATGAAGTATGCAACACGTGCCAAAGTTGAGGCAGCTTTGTGCTGTGGACCTAAAGTTTCTGCAGTCTGGTCAGTTTTCTAGATTCCTTTCATTTATGATTATCTATATAGCATAAGATTTTTTTGCCACCTCATACTGTCTTTGCACTATTTATGCATCGCATAAGTGATATGAACACACCAAAAATGGGTAAATACGGGCACCTTTACATTAGTGCCTTGAATTAGAAAGTAAAAAGTGAACAACAGACTAATTGGCATGTACGCGGGTTCACTTCATGCATTTAAACAAGGTTTTTTTTTATAATTAAGCTGCAGTGGGTTTTCTGGCAGCAGCTAAAACCTTTAATTTGTAAAAAGTCTTCACTGGTCACTTTTAATTTTCAAGTTGCATTGCCCCTTCAATCCAAGAGGTACTAAGAGATCTGAACCATGGAAAAGCCCATTTGTGGTTTTTCAAAATTGTAAGCTTCCTCATTGAAATGTTTAGAAGCGACATTTAAAGGTATCTTATTTTTAAAAAGTACCAGGCACCATTATTCTTAATTTCTTGTTGATTGATTGTGTTATGCTAAAAACATTAAAGGAGAAAGAAACAAAACCACAGTACGCAGTGTCAGTCAGTATATCTCTGCAGTTGGTATGTATATGTGTTTGAAAATGGATCACAAGGTAAATTTTACAAAAGCATGATGGTGGCTTGATCAAGTCAATGACCTAGAAGTTGTACACTTGTAACAGTGAGTTAGTAATCTTTTGTATCTCTACGTATAGATTTTGACCTCTTATCCAGTGTGGTCAGCTGTCTAGAACTGCATTTGTAGATAAGTGCACAGCCAAAATAACAAGTAATTTTATTGTTGCAGGCTCACTTCATGATAAGAACAATTGCATTTTATACGAAACCGGTGATGTTCCGGACTGAGCTGTGCTGCTGAGTCCGAATGTGTCAGCATTTGTGTTGTTGATGGGGACATTGAACCATGTGTAGTTCTGATGCATATGCTGTTTTAGGGTACATACGAACATACGATATTATGAATTAAGAGCAGGAGTAGGCCACTCGGCCCCTCGAGCCTGCTCTGCCATTTGATAAGATCATGGCTGATCTGATTGCGACCTCAACCCTACTTTCCCGTCTACCTACTATAACCTTTGACTCCCTTGTTAATCAGGAATCTATCTAACTCAGCCTTAAAAATATTCAATGACCCTGCCTCCACCGCTCTCTGGGGAAGGGAGTTCCACAGACTCCGACCCTCCTGAGAGAAAAAATTTCTCCTCCTCTCCGTCTTAAATGGGAGACCCCTTATTTTTAAACTGTGGCCCCTAGTTCTAGTCTCTCCCACAAGGGGAAACGTCCCCTTAGCATCTACCTCTTTTAGTCCCTTCAGGATCTTATATGTTTCAGTAAGATCACCTCTCATTCTTCTAAACTCCAGTGTATACAGCCCCAACTTACCCAACCTTTTCTCATAAGATAACTCCCTCAACCCAGGAATCAATCGAGTGAACCTTCTCCAAACCGCCTCTAAAGCAATTATGTCCTTTCTTAAATAAGGAGACCAAAACTGCACACAGTATTCTCGATGTGGTCTCACCAATACCCTGTACAACTGTAGCAAAACATCTCTACTTTTATATTCCATTCCCCTTGCAATAAATGACAACATTCCATTTGCCTTCCTAATCACTTGCTGTACCTGCATACTTACTTTTTGTGCTTCATGTACTAGGACACCCAGATCCCTCTGTACCTCAGAGTTCTGCAATCGCTCTCCATTTAAATAATATACAGGTTTTCTATTCATCCTGCCAAAGTGGACAAGATCACATTTTCCCCACATTGTACTCCATCTGCGAAATTTTTGCCCACTCACTTAATCTAGCTATATCTCTTTGCAGACTCCTTGGGCTCAATATTCGCGGCGGGGGGTCAGAGTCTGCCCCGCGCGCAGTCGGAGGCTAATTGGATCCACTTACCTGTTCTTCCGGGTTCCCTGCTGCTGAGCTGCGCGTCGGGCAGACTGCGCATGCGCAGTAAGGTCTGTCAGCAGGAGGTGCTCTGTTTAAAGGGGCAGTCCTCCACTGACTGATGCTGCAAGAAATAGGAAAAATTACAGCATGGAGCAGCCCAGGGGGACGGCTGCTCCCAGGTTTAATGATGCCTCACTCCAGGTATCATTGGATAGGAGGAGGGGGAGGACAGAGATCCCCCCCCCCCCCCCCCCCCGGCGGGCGGGAGGAAGTGGCCTGCCTCTGCCACCAAGAAGGCCTGGCTCAAGGTGGCAGAGGAGGTCACCTGCACCACCAACATATAGTCCACCTGCATACAGTGCAGGAGGCGCTCCAATGACCTCAGTAGGTCAGCCAAAGTGCGTACACTTACTCATTCCATTACACTCCGCCCGCCACATCACCGCCCACCCCACACCTCCTTCTGCACTGCCAACACTACTCTGTCACATCACCCCTCACACCCACTCAAACCTCATCCTCATCTTACCTGCACTTACTCACCTCGCCAGTACTCATCCCGCCACTACCACTCAACCCAATCCTCATACAATCTCATGGCTCTATCTCATACTCACCCTCTCGTGCATCTCTTTCACAGTCAGCCTCACTCAACCTGCCACTACCTGTGCTGCAGCCACAGGGCATGCATCACATATGTGCAGTAGGAAGCGTAAGGCAAACGTGTCGTGAGCATGAAGGGGATGCACAAGGGTGTTTGAGGGTTTGTCATGATTTTTACTTATATTTAATTTCTGACCAACTCACATTACATATTATATTGGCACCACTACTGCCATGTCTTTGTGAATCCTGTCTGGTTTGTGCAATAATGTCCTTTCCTGAGGATCACTATGAAGACCCACAACTGATGCCACCCATTGTGTCACTGCAGAGTGGGTGTCGGTGTATTTGCAGGGCTCTTTTGTGCAGATGACTGAGAGACATCGGCGATGTCCCCGGTGGCACCCTGGAAGGATGCGGAGGAGAAGTTGTTGAGGGCAGTGGTGACTTTGACAGCGACAGGTAAGAAGATGGTGCTCGGGCCAGCCGGGAGCAGCTCGGCATGAAGGAGGCTGCAGATGTCCACGACTACATGTCGAGTGACTCTGAGCCTCCGTGTGCACTGCTGCTCGGAGAGGTCCAGGAAGCTGAGCCTCGGTCTGTGGACCCTGTGGCGAGGGTAGTGCCCTCCGCGACGCATCTCTCTCTGCGGTTACCCTCCCTCCTGCTGTACAGGTGGATGTGTCACAGCACTGTGTTGTGGAGCTCCACATGTCACAGGTGGACGGCGAGGCTGGTGATGCTGTTCGCCCTCCAATGAGGTCATAACTGTAGCGACGGCGGCCCCCATCCGGAAGATGTACATCTGAGGGGGTCCGCAAGGTAGGTACAAGTGTCTGGACACCGGGGTAAGTGTGCAAGTTGGTGAATTTTGTTGTTAGGAGGAGGGTGGTGGATGCCAAACTTTGTCCAAGGTGACAGAGTGGCCTCCTGCAATGAGTGAGGGTCTCCACCCCCCCCCCCCTCACCTGTCAATTGGACCGTTGCAGCTGCCACAGGTTGATGGCTTCAACACGTCCATTTGAACTGGGAGTGTTTACCCCATTACGGGAAACAGTCCCAGTTGTTTGTAAAATCCCACCCCATGTAAAATATCTCCTTAATCAGGTCTCTAAATGACCTGAAATACCTAAATAAATACTTTAAGTGGCACCCTGCCGGCTTTAATTGCCCGCGGGAGGTCCCACATGCGGGGGCTGCGCGCGCATGTCAGCACGTCAGTGGGGAACCTGGAAATGGGGCGGGTTGGAGCCGGGCTCCGGACCCGCCCCGGGAATCCCTGATTTTCAGAGCCCCCCCCCCCACCAGGACGCACCCCTTATGTCCTCTTTGCAACTTACTATCCTACCTACCTTTGTGTCATCAGCAAATTTAGCAATCATACATTCGGTCCCTTCATCCAAGTCATTGATATAGATTGTAAATAGTTGAGGCCCAAGCACTGATCCCTGTGGCACTCCACTCGTTACATCTTGCCAACCTGAAAATGACCCATTTATGCCTACTCTCTGTTTCCTGTTAGCTAACCAATCCTTTATCCATGCTAATATGTTACCCCCTATACCATGAGCTCTTATTTTGTGTAGTAGCCTTGTCATAAGCCTTCTGGAAATCCAAGTACACCACATCCACAGGATCCCCTTTATCCACGTTGCTTGTTACTTCTTCAAAGAACAATAATAAATTAGTCAAACACGATTTCTGTTTTACAAAGCCGTGTTGACTCTGCCTGATTGCATTGAGATTTTCGAGGTGCCCTGCTATAACCACCTTATTAATAGATTCTAGCATTTTCCCTATGACAGATGTTAAGCTAACTAGTCTGTAGTTTCCTGTTTTCTGTGTCCCTCCATTCTTGAATAGAGGAGTTACATTTGCTATTTTCCAATCTGATGGGACCCTTCCAGAGTCTAGGGAATTTTGGAAAATTAATACCAATGCATCTACTATCTCTGCAGCCACTTCTTTTAAGACCCTAGGATGAGGTCTGTCAGGACCTGGGGACTTGTCAGCTTTTAGTTCTAATATTTTTTTTCATAACCCTTTCCCTGGTGATTGTAAATGTTTTAAGTTCCTCCCTCCCTTTCGCATCTTGATTCACAATTATTTCTGGCATGTTATTTGTATCCTCTACTGTGAAGTACTGCCGCAGTCCCTGATCTATTACAAACAACCCCAGCTCCCAGCACTGGTGGTTAATGTGCACCTGGCGCTACTAGGCAGTGATTTACACTTGTACTTCATGACTCATTGGGATGCTGCATAGTCCTTCTGCAACCTCTTCTCACTCCATCCTTCCTCCCCCGCCCCATGCATTTGCTTCAAGCTCTCTGAACTTTTTCAACCTCCTCATGCGTCTTGCATCTTGAATCCTGCAAACTTACAAGCTCCCCTACTCCTGCCTCCAGTTCAGAGTGTGCCAGCTTTCTCTTCCAACCATGGGTCACTGGTCTCCCTGTGCTCGAACTCTTCCAGCTTCAATCCATCAATCTGCTCTAAACTCTGCTGACTTTGTCAGGCCCTTCTTGCAACAGTTTTTTGACTCTGGGAAAATTTTAAAAAGAATAAAATTAAAATGGAGTCTTCACACTAGACTCAAGCTACATGTTGGCAGAAGAGCCCGAGAATGTCAGTGAGCTCAGAGCAGGTGCATGAGGGAAACAAGAAAGGCCATTGAGAGTAAAACTGGCAGACCTTGGTCTGGGCGAGAGGAACCAGTGGTCCTAGACCAGGAAGCAGGAGTTGGCTAATTTTTTTTTTTTGCTAAGGACCATGTTACAATCTTGCTTTTTCCGAACGCACTTTTCATTTTGCTTGTAACGTGGGCTAGGCCCATTCAGAGAGATCTAAAACTTTTAAATCTCACGCATGCAGTCAACAGGATAGCATGCTGCCAGACTAATGATTATCCTTTTCTTGAGTTGCATGCTGGAAAGATAGACAGGAAGCTCACCATATCTTCTGATGGCAATAAAAACATCCCACATATTACAGGCCAAGTCACCAATTATATTTATTGTGACACATCAATTTATAAGGAAGCAAAATAAACCAGCATATAAAATATCTATCGACAACTTTGATTTTTAATATATATATGTATAAGAGCATAAGAAATAGGAACAGGAGTCGGCCATACGGCCCCTCGAGCCTGCTTCGCCACTTAATAAGATCATGGCTGATCTTCGACCTCAACTCCACTTTCCCACCCAATCCCCATATCCCCATATCCCTTGATTCCCGCAAAGTCCAAAATCTATCGATCTCAGCCTTGAATATACTCAACGACTGAGCATCCACAGCCTTCTGGGGTAGAGAATTCCAAAGATTCACCACCCTCTGAGTGAAGAAATTCCTCCTCATCTCAGTCCTAAATCGCCCACCCCTTATCCTGCGACTATGACCTCCAGTTCTAGACTCTCCAGCCAGGGGAAACAGCCTCTCCACATCTACCCTGTCAAGCCCTCTAAGAATTTTATACGTTTCAATGAGATCACTTCTCATTCTTCTAAACCCCAGAGAATATAGGTCCATTCTTCTCAATCTCTCCTCATAGGACAACCCTCTCACTCCAGGAATTAACCTAGTGAACCTTCATTGCACCGCCTCGAAGGCAAGTGTATGCTTCCTTAGGTAAGGATACCAAAATTGTACACAGTACTCCAGGTGTGGTCTCAACAAAGCCCCTGTACAAATGTAGCAAGACTTCCTTACTGTTGTACTCCAACCCCCTTGCAATCAAGGCCAACATACTATTTGCCTTCCTAATTGCTTGCTGTACCTGCATGTTAACTTTGTGTTTTGTGAACAAGGGCACCCAAATCTCTCTGAACACCAACATTTAATAGTTTCTCACCATTTTTTAAAAAAATCAGTTTTTCTATTTTCCTTACCAAAGTGAATAACCTCACATTTCCTCACATATTATACTCCATCTGCCACCTTCTTGCCGACTCACTTAACCTATCGATATCCCTTTGCAGACTCTTTGCGTCCTCCTTACAGCTTACTTTCCCAACTAGCTTTGTACCTTCAGCAAACTTGGCCCCTTCATCTAAGTCATTGATATGGATTGTAAATAACTGAGGCCCAAGCAGTAATCCTTGTGGCACCCCACTAGTTACAACCTGCCAACGACCCATTTATTCCTACTCTCTGTTTTCTGTCCTTCAACCAACCCTCTGTCCATGCTAATATATTACCCCCAACCCCATGAGCCCTTATCTTGTGTTTATGTGGCATCTTATCGAATGCCTTTTGACAATCCAAATCCACTTGTTCCCCTTTATCTACCCTGCTAGTTACATCCTCAAAAATTCTAATAAATTTGTCAAACACTATTTCCTTTTCATAAAACCACATTGACTTTGCCTTATCATATTATGATTTTCTAAGTGCCCTGTTACCCCTTCCTTAATAATGGATTCCAGCATTTTCCCGACGACTGATGTCAGGCTAACTGGCCTGTTGTTCCATGTTTTCTCTTCTCCTCCTTTCTTGAATAGCGGTGTTACATTTGCTACCTTCCAGTCCACTGGGACTTTTCTGGAATCTAGGGCATTTTGGAAGATCGCAACCAATGCATCCACTATCTCTGCAGCCACCTCTTTTTTAGAAGCCTAGGATGTAGGCCATCAGGTCCAGGGGATTTGTCAGCTTTTTGTCCCCTTAATTTCTCCAGTACTTTTTCTTTACTACTATTAATCACTTTAAGTTCCTCACCCTCATTAGACCCTTGGTTCCAAACTATTTCTGGTATGTGTTTTGTGTTTTCTACTGTGAAACAAGTATTTTGTATCTGTCTTAACGTCTCTGCCATTTCCAATTTCTCCTGATCCAGCCTCTAAGGGACCCACTATTTCTTGCTAGTTTACTTTCATATTCTATTTTCTCCCTTTTGGATCAATTTTTTGATCATCCTTTACTGGTTTCTAAAACTGTCCCAATCCTCAGGCTTACTACTCATCTTCGCAACATTATAAGCTGCCTCTTTTAATCTAATACTATCCTTAACTTCTTTAGTTAGCCATGGATGGATCACTTTTCCCTTGGAGTTTTTATTTCTCAATGGAATGTATGTTCATTGAGAATTATGAAATATTTCATTAGATAAGCAATGGCAAACATTTACTGTCGTACCTTTTAATCTAATTTTTCAATCTACCTTAGCCAACTCACCCCTCCAACCTATGTAATTGGCTTTCTTTAAGTTTAAAACTCTAGTTTCTGATTTAAATACGTCACTCTCGAACTGAAGGTGAAATTCATTATATTATGTTCACTCTTTCCTGGAGGATCCTTAACTATGCGATTACTATATATTAACATAGAAAAGCGTGCCAAGGTGCTTCACAGAGACATTAGGGGATAAATGGATGCCAAGCCAAAGCAGAAGATATTGGGAGGGGTGAGCTCTTGGTCAGAAGTGGTTTTAAACGAGGGTCTTAAAGTATGAGGAGGAGGTGGAGTAGCAGAGGGATTTACGGAGGGAATTGCAGACTGAGGCACAGTGATCAATGGTCGAATGAGGGGGTGTACGAGGTCAGAATTTGAGGAACAGAGGGTTCGAGCAAGGGGGTTGTAGGACTGGAGGTGGTTATTGAGAAGGGGAGGGGCGAGGTCACGAAGGTATTTAAACATGATGAGAATTTTAAATTGGAGGCATTGGGGAGCTGAGAGCCAATGTAGGGTACCAAGGATAGGGGTGATGAATAAGGGGGACTTTGTACAGGAAAGGATGTGGACAGCAGAGTTTTGGATGACCTGACATTTACAGAGGTTGGAGCACAGAAGGACAGCCAGAAGAGCTTTGGAATAATAGAGTCTGAAGGTGACAGAGGCATGGATTTAGTTTCAGCATCAGATGGGCTGAGGTAAGGGTGAAGGCAGTCAGCCTTGCGGGGGTGGAAGTAGATGACCTTTGTGAAGGAGAGGATATGGGTTCCAAATCTCAGCTCAGGGTCAGATAGTGTGCCGAGGTTTTATGCAGTCTACTTCAGCCTGAGATGGTGGCCGGAGGGAAGGAACGGAGTTTGTGCTAGGGCTGAAGATAGTGGACCAGGTTTTGCTGTAAGAGTAAATCTATCGACATCTGCCATTAGTTGGACTTGCCCTTGCACGTTTAGGTTTTTACATTTTTTGTGTGGCAAGTTGCTGAAAGTACGAGCCGATAACGTCGCAGGGAGGGAAACATGGCATCTGGGACCTGAGTGAACAGGGCAAACAACTGTGTATCTCCTTAACCAGTCAGATTGAAGGATTGTGCAATTAACAATGCAAGGACTGAGAAGGAAGTGTAAATTAGAGTGGGTGAATTCTATGTCAACTCAGGTACAGAAAGAGAAATAGAGAAGGAAGGAAAGATTGGATTAAGAGAGAGAAAGTTTTTTTAAAAAATTAAATTTTAAATTTAATATTTTTAAAAATCTCCTCCAAAAACAATTAAAACCTGAAGGAACAAGACTCCACACTTCCAATAGTTAATTTTCAGTGCCAGAAATGTTGATTTGGTAGTAATTAACCGTTATCACGTCATTAAAAGAGTACTTAGACTGGAATGAACAAGACTTAACTTCCTGTGGCGAGTTTAGTTTGTATCTACTGCACAAATACAGCAACTTCACGCCATTCAATGCATTTCAATAGTGAGGCACTGGGTGCGAAGCTAACGTCAGAGCAGCGCAACTTGGACAGCAGCTTTTGGATTTTTGAGTTTAACCACGCATCTGCCCCTCGTCTGAAGCTGGTCTAGCATTTACGCATAAATAACAGCGTGCGCCATTATCCTCACCGTTATTTTGACAGGAAAATCTGGGCATCAGCCTTCCCATCAGTTTAGCTGACTGAAATTACGGCTTATTGAACACTTGATGTCAGACAAGCAGTCTGAGGCATTAGAGGGGCCAAGAGAGGTGGTGCAGAGGTCGAAGTGGGTGTTATCCACGTACATGTGGAAACTGATCCCCATGCCTGTGGTGATATTGCATAGAGGCAGCCTGTAGATGGGGAAGAGGTGGCTAAGGATAAATCCTTGGGGGACTTTGGGTATGGAAAGAGAAGCCATTGCCGGACTGCACCACCTATGGTCAGATAGATAAGAATGGAACCAAGCGAGGACAGTCCCATTGAGCTGAACAACAGAGGAAAGGCTTTGACGGAAGGTTGTGAGGTCAAAGGCTGCAGAGAGGATGAGGAGGGATAATGCACTGTGGTCACAGTCTTACAGAATGTCATTAGTTACTTTGGTTAGGGCTGTTTTTTTGCTGTGGCACAATCCGATCCCACAGAATGGGGCTTCAGCAACAGATGCGCTTAAACTTCTTTATTAATATAGATTGGTAGCCTTGCTCACACATTGTAGGAAATCTGTATTATAATATAAGAAAAATTGGAGAATGCTGTAAATTTAGATTTCTAAATCTCTCTTTTAGTTTTTATTGTTGAATAGTCAGTATTTCAGATTTTACTTAAAACACTAGCCTGAAACAGTACTGCCATTGAAAATGCAGAGTACAGTACCTGCATTTGAGGATTGAATGGTGTTTTCTACTTGCATTTCTGCAAAAGAAATAATATTGCGACTTCAGTGCCTTGATTTTTTTTCCACTGGAGTTAAACAGATGAGAACCGTCACGTTGTATTCTTTAAAAGGATCACTTATTAAAATCCTAATTTAGGAAGTCTTAACAACTTCAACGTTTTTCCTGGTGTTCAATATTTTAATCCAACATTAAAGTTTTCCAATAAGCAAGAATATTGAGCATTCTCTGATTTCTATTTTTTTAGTATTATATCAAAAAGCTTCAAAAATTCTTTCAGAGCAGTAACCTTTTTTTCTTCTTCCAAGTAGTAAGGGTGAAACATACTTATCACTTGAGTAATGGTTTTTGAGACGTGCAGTAATATTGAGACAAATGGGAGTCTATCTGGGTCAATATGATTGCTGTGTGAAAATGAGATGGATTACATTTTTAAGTATCTAGTAATTTAAACTTTAGGAATTGGAGTTGTGGTTTACATTTGCATGCTTCAGATGGTGTGATCCTCCATTTAAGTCATATCTGTACTTGGCATGGATTGGTCAAGGTTGCAAGGCCTATGGCTCAACGGCCTATAAATATAACATTGGATATGAATTTTTAGTGGTGTTTCATTGTGATAGATTTTAAAGTGTTCAAGCCTAGTGTACAGCATAGGCTGGTGGACCTCTGTCTGAAATGACTGTGCCATGAGCTTTTTAAATTTGCCAACTCTGTTTTCTGCATTAATGCATAGAATTTGAAAATTGCAGAGCTCTTGTGTGCTCTTCTTGAGTTATCTGATTATTGAGAATTTCAAAGTGTTAGATGGGGTATAGATTTCTGTTTGGAGGTGGATTGAAATATCTTGTCTTCTGATGTGCTGCTTTTTTTTTCTCTAGGAGGAATCTTACAAAGCTGTCACTCATCTTTAGTCACATGCTTGCAGAAATCAAGGCCATCTTCCCTTCTGGCCACTTTCAGGGTGACAACTTTCGCATCACAAAGGCAGATGCTGCTGAATTTTGGAAACGGGCTTTTGATGACAAGTAAGTATGAACTTGAAGCTTTTTAAAAAAGTTTCGTACTTGTTTTGTCAAAGTGGGTGAAAAGTGATAGTTTGTCAAAATGCTGTACAGCATGAGAGTTTTAAAAAATATATATATAATGTTTCAAAAGTATGCTCATCAAGGTGAGTGGTATTAATGCTGGAAAATGGAGTGCTTGTTCATTTTACACTGTGTTGCCATCAAGCACTCCAGTTCAGGCATAGCATGGTGTTGTGCCGTACCAACTTCACAACAGCATCTCTTACTACACCAGCAAGTTTTTCTTAACATTTATCCTAATGGCTACTTTGAGTACGACTTATGTGGTAATTTGTACCAAATTTTGCACACTGTTGTGCGGTGGACACATGCTCATGACAAATTGGGTTGAAAGTGCTTACCTCACTTAGTGCCCTTACAGCCAGCAGACTTGAAGGTGACGTTCATCCTATTGCCCAGTTCTCTGTTGAGACACTCAACTGTCCATAATAGCAAATAAACTACCCAAGTGTTTGTAGTGCATAAAATTGATGTTACCAAACTGCTATGCATTGTGCAATTTAAAAAAAAACAACATTGTGAAGTAATTTTGTTGCTGCTTTTTATGTGGCTACTGGAGAAATAAATGTTTGCTGCTACTTCTGTAGATTCCTCCAATATGTTTAGATTATCTTCTCTGGTTTGACCTTTGCAGCATTTCATAGTTCAATGTTTGGCTTCTTCATCGCAACAGTAGATTTATAGATAAGATGCAATAAAAGGCCACCATGATCCTCAAATAAATATTGAGGCCAAACATTAAAATACATCATTGTTAATTTTGAAGCATTTTCGCTGTTGGTAATCCATTATTACGCACCAGCAACCTCTGCTGAATTACTAATTTTATATAACTAAATACACAGAAGAACATTTGTTCTTGCCCTCTTTTCAAATCAATGATGTAATAAAAATACAATCTGATATTTCAATATTTGTGTTTTGAGAATGCAAGGCTATGACTGAATTTAGGTACAGTAGTTACTGATGCTAGCTATGTTGACTGGTGCTGTTATTCTCCTGCAAAATGTTTAATTCTATTTCTAACATGCTGTTTTTGCCTCCTTGAATTTTGCAGGTTTGGCCTTTTAGAAAAGGCTGCTCCATCATTGTTGGATAAATCATAAATACATCGGTGATGGAGCAGCCCATTCTAAAATGTTAAGTCTGCAGCACTCAAGCAGATGAAACCAATGCTTAAGAAATATAAATACTCAAAACTCAGTCACACAAAATATGTGTCCAAATAGATAGTCACTGGGGCTAGATAACGAGGGCTTATGGATTCATGTGGCCCATGGGCAATAATTCGGACATTCCAGAACTGTAGGAAGCGCTATTAAGTTTATGAAACTAAAGACAATGCAATATTGCAGGTTTGCAGCTTTTAGGGCAATGCCTGCATTAAGTTAACTGTGCAGTGCGTATATTAGTGTCCTATCATGTGGTGACTGCATAAAATGAGCCCAACTTAGTAGAACACTTATTTCCATATGTTAGCTTTTAATTTTAAAATCTATGGAAATGGAAGGGGTGAATTGTTCAGTTTGTCTTTTGAATAGTCTGATTGGTTCTGGTTTTGTTCATTCTTAATTAGCTTGCAATCTAAGAGGCCAATGTTCTGTTGTGGCTGAGCTGTAAGAAGTGTACCCATGTGGTATGGCTGTATAACGTCTGCGTTTGTTTTTTGAAATTCCTGTACACATTCTAAATGTACGGTTTTAGGATCTGTGCACAATAAACAAAGATCAGTACTCTGTTTGATTTTTAATTACAGTCTAAATAATCCCGTAGAGATCTCACAGCAGATCAGGGATGTTTGAAAGGCAGAATTTAAATGGAGCATAGCTTTACTTCAGAAACCTTTGTTTTTTTTAAACTTGATACAACCTAGATTACATAAATTTCTTCACTGTTCGTGCACAAAAAATTCAATCTTATCCTCGCCTTCTGCCATGTGTGCTTATGGCTATATTCAGAGCACTTTTAAAAGATTGTTCTTTGAAAGAGTGCTGAGAGTTGATCCACAAAAAGGAAAGCAGTTATTTCACAGTTTGAATGAATGCAGTTTTGAACATTTGGGTTGATCATCCAAGTCTCCCTCACCTTTCTCTTCCTTCCCCCTCAGCAGCACCTCCCCCGCCCCCCCAAAAAAATATGGTTGCAGCTATTTAAGAGGTGGTGGCTGCTTCCCTGTTATTGATGGGTTTTATCCTGATGAACATGCCAGGTTAGCGCTCTGATCCAATTGTGGTGGAAGGAAAGATTGGGTTTATTTTCATAGCAGCCAAATGATGATAGGATTGCAATGAGATTTTCAGGTTGTCCGATATATTGAGATGTAGTCAACTAGACTGTGAAGAGATTTTTAAAAATTTCTTTTTGGAATGTGAGCACTATTTATTGTCCATCCCTAACTGCCCTGAGACAGTCATTGTTACAGCCCTTGCACTAATGGTGCTCCACGATGATGTTAAATAGGATGTTGGAGATAAGTAAAGTTAGGTTTGTGGTCGATCAGGATTGGAATTTTTTAGGTGCTTTGGTTTTGTTCCACGCATGGTTCATTGAATTGCATCTGGATCAGATCCATTCAAAGCTGCTCAGTACTTCACCAGCTGGGAGTAATGGAAATTGGCTAGGTGAGGTGGTTATGCTTATATATTATGCACTTCAAATATGCATCATCCATTAACAAGACTTTTGATACGTAACCAGCATTTACTGTTTACGTTTTTCAGGACCAATTTTTTAAGGAGAATCCAGACTGTTTAATGCAATTGATGATTGACTTAAATTTGGTCTTCCTGGAAAATTGTTTGCCATTTCAGCCAGGCAGATTTGTGAGTTAGAGACTGACGTGATTTATTCCCTTAAGTGTATTTTCCCCTGAAGATATTTGCAAACTTCTTTCCAAGTTTCCTCTTCAGGGCTGTTTCGGACTTTCTGTAAAAAGATTGGCCATTCGGTGAGTATATCTGGCATGCTAATTTGGTCAAAGTTGACTACTGAAGATAATTCCTGCTGCACTCTGGTTTCCATGCCCAAGGCAAATATGAAGTATGTTTATTAATATACTTGCACAGTAAACAAAAAGCCTTTGCAATACCAAACAATCTCACGTCCCATCACAATACAATAGGTGTGTCTTAGCAGAGGTGAACTGCAGATTTTCTGAGAATGAGTTATCTGCCGGGTGTTCTTGAGCCTTGGATTACAATCTAAGATTGTATTGCTGCAAATTTTATGAATAAAGTATATTTTTGGAAAAAAAAAGAAAGCTTAGACTTTCCCTTTTTGATGTTGTACTAGAACCCTGAGAAGAACTTCCATTTTGAAGAATTGGTTTTACAGATAATCTCTACCTTTTTTTTATTCTTTTGTCAGATAAGAGGAAGCCTCTAACATATATTTTGGTTAGTAGATTATCAGGAAAATATAGTTCAGTCTAAACTGAAAAGAATTTTAACCTCCCTTCTCTTCCCCACCTGCCATGTGCCAACCCCCCAAAGCAGCTCATTGGAGAAACATGAAAATAGTGGGTGGAGTCAAATCTGTGGCTAGTCAGAGGTAAGAATTTGTTTGTGTCCTTTTGAATAGCCGCAGTTTAGTAATGCTTAGAGTCTCATTTAGCTCAAGTACACCACCAGTCCTGAATACTTTCAGTTTTGTGTGCTTATTCCAAAATGCACAATTCTATCTTTTCGAGAGATGTTAAACTGAGGCTCCATCTGCCTGTTCGGATGAACCTAAAAGACCCCATTGCATCATTTGAAGAAGGGCAGGGAGTTCTCTTGCTGTAATCTTGAAATTTGTCGCTGACAGAGAAGTAGCAAGTTTAGCAAACAGCAAGGAGCACTGTAAAAGACTTCAGGAAGACACAGGCAGGTTAGCAAAATGGGCAGACAATTTAATGCGGATAAGTGTGAGCTAGGGGGAGAAAAACAAGGAATGGGAGTATAGACTTAATGGAAAGACACTGAAGGATGTGGATGAACCTAGGGGTTTACGTGCATAATTCCCTGTAAGTGTGAGTATAGATAAAGTCGTAAAAAGGTCAATAGGATTTTGGATTTTATAACTGGGGCCATAAGAGTAAAAAAATTATGAATTAATGATGAATTTATACAAAACGTTGGTCAAACTGCAGTTCAGGTACTGTGTCCAGTTTTGGTTGCTCCTATTTAGAAAGAACACTAAAGCCATGGAGCGTGTACAATTTAGATTCAGTAGGATGATGGTAGAGATGGGAAACTATAGTTATGAGGATAGACTGGAGATACTGGGACTGTTGGTATAGAGAAGGCTAAGAGGAGACTTTATAGAGATTTTTAAATTTACAAAGGGTTTTGATAGAGCGAATAAGGCAGGACTGCTTCCTCTGGATAGAAAGTCAGTGGTGAGGACTCATTAATTTCAAATTATCATCAAGAGATTGAAGAGAGAGGTTTGGACAAATTTCTTTTCACAGATTGTTGTCAGAGCAACAAATGCTTTGCCACAGTGAGTGATTGGGTAGGGACGATTGCACCTCTTAATGGGAAAATTAGATAAATATTTGAAGCTGAGGAAAAAGTAAGGCTTTGAGGAGAGAGTAGGGCAATGGGATTAGTTTTAGATTGTTCTAGCAAGAGCTGGCACTGATATGGTTATTTTCTTTTATTTATCACAACAAACGTCTTTAGTATCTTTTATCTCTACCTTGTTTGCAGTGGAGCTTTAAAGTAGGGAGGGAGGAGGCTCGTGTGGAGCATAAACACCGGCATGGACTGGTTGGGCTGATTGGCCTGTTTCAGTGCTGTACATTTTATGTAACCTTTGCTAAATCCCGTTCACCCATCACCCCTGTGCTCGCTGATCTACATTTGCTCCTGGTCTGGGAATGCCTTGATTTTTAAAATTCTCATCGTTGTTTTCAAATCCCTTCATGGCCTCACCCCTCCCTATATCTGTAACCTCCAGCCCTATAACCCTCCAAGATCTCTGCGCTTCTCCAATTCTTGCCTCTTGTGCATCCCCGATTTTAATCGCTCCACCGTTGGCAGCCATGCCTTCCTTCAGCTGCCTAGGCCCTAAGCTCTGGAATTCCCTCCCTAAACCTCTCCGTCTCTCTACCTCTCTCAGGATTTAAGAAACATCTTAAATCCTACCTCTTTGACCAGAATGGCCTCCTTCCGTTCTGTAACCTTTCTATGATTCTATTCGATGATGAGCTTTTGGTCGCCTGTCCTAATATCTCCTTATGTGGCACGGTGCCAAAGGTGCTGTATAGATACAAATTGTTGTTTCAAGATGTAAACATTTGTTCTATGGATTTAGATTTCTAGATCCCGTTTCTGTACCATTTAATTTTTTGCTACAAAACATAATATATCTGCCAGGTCAAATTGTATTCTTGTCCTATTGCAAAGGTAATAGTTGTGTTTCTACATCAGCAGTTGTGCAAATCTACGCTTCACAAATTGATTTCTCCATTCTTCCTGTATGTAGATGTGAACCCTCTGGGAAAGACTGTTTTCTCCTCTGGGAAAGACTGTTTTCTCCTCTGGGAAAGACTGTTTTCTCCTCTGGGAAAGACTGTTTTCTCCTCTTGGTAACACAATGGTACCAGCCTATTTGCAGTAAGGAACATGACTCACATGTGTTTGTGGTTCTGACTCATCAAAGACTTGCTATTTTAGAAACAGCAGCATTGTAATCCAGCTGAGGCTGTTGATGTACATTACCGGCCTGTGTGCAAGTAACACAATGGGTTTCTCAGCTTAATAATTATAATTCATTACTTTTCAAAGGTAAAATGAGAACCATAATAGAAAGTAGACGATTGAGGGTTTCTATTGTTTTTTAGGACCTTGAACAAAGTTGACGTTATCTAAAGAAAAAATTATGATCCACTGACTTTAATCTTGTACAAATTCTGTTTTCTATATAGATAAAAAGGGTGAATGTATCTTCATATTGTACTTGGGTTTAATATTAGTACTGCCCATGAAGGTTGCTTTGTACGGTGGGGTATTTAAATATTTACTGGAATCACTGCAGACAAACATGACAGTTTTGAAAAAGAAATTCTATGGATTTGTGCTGAAGATGTGTAATATAAATATAGTTCACATGGGGGAATTATTGTTTTACAAAACTTTGCATGGGATACTTTCAAAACTACTCCTGTGCCATCAATTAACTGTGTATTTCACACAGTTAGCCACATGGCTTTGTGCCGCTAGTACAGGCAGCAATCATGAAGGGACTCAAATTTGTGATTTGAACATGATCTGGGTGAAGAGGCATTCACATAAGTTGTAAAATATTAGCAAATCAGTTTATTCGTGTAAACCTAGTGATAGAATAGCTAGAATTATAATAAATATTACCATATAATGAAGAAATGAGGTCACTGGTAATCAGAAATTCTTACATAGAAAATACTAATCAACCTTTTGAGGTAATTATTTCCTATATATTAGTCTGCAAGTAAGAGGGTCGTATAATGTCTAATGTATGTCCTTGATATTCCTAGAATCTGGCACTTTGGCATGTACCTCATCATTTTGTATTGTAGCAGTACCTGAAAGCTGTAACCTTTTCGTTGTCACCATATATAAAGAAAGACGTCAGTTCTTGTGTGTTTTTTCTGATGTGGTGTCAGCATGGTACCAGGCAGTTTCCTGTTTATCAAGCATCTAGCACTGAAGACGTATGGTGCATTGAAATGACTTTTTTTTAAAAAGTCCTTTTACTCATGCGGTTCCTGCATGGTTAAGCTGAAATTGTGAGGGTATTCCAAGTCTGCGTATGTTCATGTGTATGATATAACCTTTCAAATCCTGTTTTTTTTAAAAGCAGCTAAATTATTTTAATGACTCATTGCACATTCTCTTGCTTATTCCAACCCCTCCTTTTCATTTCTATTGTTACTGTCACCCTTTCATTTTAATTTTAATTCCTTACTTATTCAATATTTCTTCTGCTCTGCTTTTCAACCATCTCTCCTCATTTTAGTAATGCTGATTGTATTTGGGGCACATTGCGCAGGAAGTCTCTACTGGGGACTTGCTAGGTTCTTGCTATGACAAATGGTAAAGGCCAAGGAGTCAGTGGGGCTTATATTAAAAAAAACAATTAGAAAAAGTAATGAATTGGATGGGATCTACCTAATGTCATGGAAAATGGCCACTTCATTTAAGATTGCTTCATAGTTTTGTCAGAAATGAGAAGTGCACCGTTTTAAAGTCAAATGCAAGATTGGGGGATGTTGACTGACTCCAAATCTGTCAAAACATCTCAATAACTTTCTAGGATTCTTCAGCAAAATACACAGTCATTTAATGCATAATTCTGCAGCACAATTTTAATTTTCACTTCTGTGTGTCTTTGGAAAGTGAGACACAGTAATGCATTGCCCCACAGACCAGGTGTCTGAGAGTCCTATGCATGCTTTACGTCTTCTGACAGCAGAGGACATTTCACTACTGGTGCTGCACTGAGTATTTGTTGCAACCTCAGTCTAATGACCCTGTTGTGATCGAATTTGCAAAATGTATAATGACTAGCGGACAATAGAGTGGTCACGTTTGTGGTTTGTGGTTTCAAGAGAAACAATAGTGAGCAGTGTTGATTTAAATTGACATTATTACATAATCTATTGTAGTAATCAGAGTTCTTCCAAACTTTGGTTTCCTCAATTTTTTGTAGTGGGCTTGCATTATTTTCATTTTTCATATGATCAGATGTTTGACCAGATCACTTTACTTTACCAGTTGTTTATTTACATGGAGGAATTGACTTTTAAATGAAATTTCATGAAAATTTAGTATTTGGTTAGTGGCCATATAATAACAGCTGTTGAGATTGCTTTTAAACAGAGCTGCATTGTGGCTTCTTTGAACTCTGTGGAGGAACAAAAGGAAATTAATGAATGAGTTTTTTTCCCCTTGGTTCAGGTGCAGGGAGGAGTGCAGATGATATAATTAGCAATGTGAAAGGTTTCTTCTTTAGATTTTGTTGGAAAGTGAGCAGACCTTTCAGCATTTATTTGTATTGTTGCCTTTGTTTTCAGAATTGTATACATTTCACAATCATTTACTGTTTAATCTAAACCTTGGAAATAATGAACCTGCTTTAGAAACTGACTTATTTGTTATTGTTTCTAAATTTGTAATATAATATAGCAATTCATGTGTGACTATGAAAGCCATTTTGATTGAGATGCAATAGAGTAATGTTAATATAATTTCAATACCACGCTCTTGAAATATGGGCAAGGTTAGATCTGAATAGGGCTTTACATTTAAATGGGGAATGCAGGACATTTAACATAAGATCTCTTGTAATTCTTTGTTGATCTTAAATGATGAAGTTGTATAATTTTCTTCTCAGGTGAGGTACTTATGTCAAATATGATCTAATTTGTAACCTCAAAGATCACTTCAGTTCACATTGTCTTTGTGATAGCTGGTGAGGGCATACTTGAATAACCAAAGAACCTTAACTATAGTTAGTTAAGCGGGGGAGACCAGAACTAGAGACCATAAATATAAGATAGTCACTAATAAATCCAATAAAGAATTCAGGAGAAACTTCTTTACCCAGAGAGTGGTTAGAATGTGGAACTTGCAACCACAAGGAGTTGTTGAGGCGACTAGAATAGATGCATTTAAGGGGAAGCTAGATAAACACACAAAAGTGAAAAGAATAGAAGGATATGTTGATGGGGTTAGACGAAGAAGAGTGGGAGGAGGCTCACGTGGAGCATAAACATCGGCATGGACCTGTTGGGCCGAATGGCCTGTTTCTGTACTGTATATTCTATGTAACTCTATGTATATTTGAAGGCCCAAGGCCGCCCTTCTGTGCTATGAACTTCTATGGTTTTATTCATGTGTTACCTTTTGAGATCCTTGTAAATAATGAACTGGTCAACACTACTATCAATTCCAGCTTTGTAAGAATGGTGCAAACTATGCTAAAACTATTCAACTTCCATACTAGAGCCAGCTAACAAAGTTTTGTTGTATGGAAATTGAGAACTTTTGAACAAGCACAAGGTGTAAATGTCATAGTTTGGACAGGTAACATATATTTTCTCAAAATTGAAGTACAGTTTCAAATAGTAATTTCTAAACAATGTTAAAGCTTTATTTTAAAGTTTTTCTGTTTTTTGTTTTTGCAGTCTTTGGGTGCAATAACACAAATCATCCCTAACATTTCATCCACAATACATCGCATTGTTTTACTGGACAGTAATTTCATGCTGTGCATTTTTTTTGTATTAAGTAATAGTTGCGAAAAAAAACGAAGTGTAACATGGGTGAACCTACATACCAACCATCAGCATTTCACACTGGTTGTTAGCATTTCATGCTGACAGCATTTTGGGAACCCAGCCAGCGTGGAAGTGTTTGCTGGCAATAATCAACACAAGGAGGACTTCTTCCCCCTGTTCCACTCCTCCCAAGACCAGCGATTAATGCACTGGGCAGCTCTTGTTCTCGTCTCAGTGTGCTCCCAGTGCTAATGGTCAGGATTGCTGCCTCTGTATGCTGTAGGTGGGAACTCTTGGAAGTTCCTACTTACAGTATTCAGAGGTGACAATCTCGGCCATTAGCATTGAGTGGAAAGTTGGACCAAGGAAAGGAGTGGGGAGGATGAATAGGGAGAGAAGAAAGGCATAATGGATGGCAGTGAGAAAAGACCGGTTGAATGGATGGTAGTAAGGGGGAAATGGAATGCAGTGAATTGGGGGAATGGAGAGTAAAGAAAGAGGGAGGTAGATAGATGCCATTAGAATGAAGTGGGTAAATAAATGGTAATGAAAAGAAGCAGATTCTGGGAGTGGTGCTTGATCTGGGAAAGGAAGAAGGGTGCTAGCATTAACTGAGGGAGAGTGGGGAGGGAGAGTGCCAGCATGGACTCAGTGGATGTCAAGAGTGTCAGTATGAATTCTGAGGGAGTTGGCGGGGGTGGGGGGGAGGAAAAGAGTACCGGCTTAGCTGGGTAGGGGGAAGAAAATTGCTGGGTTGAATTGATGGAGAGGAACAAGAGTGCCAGTGTGAATTGGAGTCAGAGGAGAGTTCTCTGTGCACGGATAGGAAGTTAGATGGGGCGCCTTATCTCTAAACGGGATCTGGAGGGGGTAGTGTGCCTTTAAGAACTGGGGTAATGGAGAGATAAATGTAGGCAATTGAGTATAGAGGTAACTTTTGGGTAAGTGATGGTCTTTTTGGTGTATTGAAATCCAAATATCACTTTGTCTATTAATTACAAAATGAAAGAGCTTAAAATGAACTAGAATGCTTAATTTTGAATGTAACAATTCTAAATTGTACAGGGAACTATGCCCCCCACACCCCACTAGAAGTGCCCACCAATTTTGTGCCTTCAACATTTAGATTTCCCCTTTAGGCCATCATATACTTCAAAAGTTCTTTTGTTGCAAAATGCTTATTCCCAGGAGAAATGGACAGTATGTCCAGAAAAAGACAGGTTGGTGTTATACTGATCACTTATAAATGCAGGCTATGTTTGTTCTGTAAATAATTGTGCATTTTTTGTGATGTTGAAAACCATGACCTCATTGATAAGAGAGAGTTTTTGGTATTTTCCTTCTTTCAGGACCATTGTACCATGGAAAGTCTTTAGACAGTGCCTTCATGAAGTCCATTCTATCAGCTCTGGTTTGGAAGCCATGGCTCTGAAGTCTACAATCGATTTGACCTGTAATGATTACATTTCAATCTTTGAATTTGATATCTTCACAAGGCTCTTTCAGGTAAGTTAATGACTAATAAAATAGTTATTTACAAACGAGAATAGTGATTGTACACTAAGTGAATTTTAAATCGGCAGGACAACGGTTGCGCTAATCTACACAGAGAGCTTTAATGTGTGTGGCAGAGAGGAGGAGTCTTGTTTAAAATACTGTAGTATTTCAAGCAGTTCTATTTAGCTTATACTTTTCCAGGCTTTTCTGAAGAACAAACCAAGCCACGTTGAGATACACCTGCCAGTTTTTAAAAAAAAAACAAACTGATCATTTGGATTTTCAACTACTTTTGCTAGCTGTCTTATCTGGTGAGAACAGAGATTCCCAAACTGGAGAGCGCAACAAAGTTATTGGGGGCTTGAGGAAGATGCTGGATATGAACAAACATGAGTTGGCTGCATCCAGTGAAGGGTGAACCTTGATGCTGTTTTCCAGCAGCTGGGGGTGCACTGTCAGTAACTATTATTACTGTATATGTTAGCCTAGAAAATAAAATCCTCTTGTTTTGTCCAAAAATACTGTTTCTTAGAAAGTGGAGTGCTTGCATGTAATGTGAATATCTGAAGGGGGACTCGGCAAAAATAAAGTTTGGGAACCTTTGGGAAAGAAGAATATTTAGCTTGATAACTTGTTGGTGCATTCTCACAATGGGTTCTTCAGAAGTAATTAGTGCTTTCCCTGAATAATTTAAACTTGGCCTATCACTGCTCCCCCCGCACCCCCAGCCCTGATCTCATACAATCCAGCATCCCCTGCCAAGAGGGAGGATAGGTGACCTGTACCTGTGTGACTGGCTCTTTTGAGATTTGTAAGTGTATCTTGGGGAAATAAGAGTCCTTTGACTGACACCTTCTAGCAGTGGTCTGCCTGAGGTTGGTAACCTGCTGGGTGTGGACTGCAGGACTGAGCTGACATCTTACTACTCAATGCTGCCTCTACATTGGCATTCTTAATTAATGCTCCCTTAAGAAATGGTGGAATTTTAAATACCATATATGCTACATTAATATCAAAAATCCCCAGTCAAAGCTCCAATTTTCCATAAATCCCTGCACTGATGTCCTCTTTCCTCCCCCCTACCCTTCCTTTTACTGGTTACAAACACCTTCAGCTGCTGAAGGGTAGATTGTCCCATTGATGAAGCATAAAAGTGATCTATCTGAAATATCCAAGGAAGCTGTGTTCAGCAATTTCTGTACTTGTGCCAGTAGAAATAACTCCTGACTTTGGAGTTATTTTAAACCACTAAAATGTTAACTTTGGGATTTATTGATGTTTGACTTGGTGCTTGCATTTGTATTCTTTATTGCAGTGAAGTCTTGAATGCTAGGCAAGTAACAGTAAATCCCAGTGGTGATGTAATATTTTTAGACTTAAAAGATTCCTGAGGCTAAATTGAAAAGTAAAACTACAATGCATGATACCATTTCTTTAACTCTAGAGGAACAAATTCCTAGGAGAAGCTAAGACCAATTACCTGTAATTATGGGCCTAAGCTAGGAGGGAAAGCAGGTTAAGGAAATATATCTATCTATCTCTATCTCTCTCTCTCTATATATTATGTATGTATGTATGTGGAAGAAAGGAGGGTGGCCAGTCTCAAACTGTAAGGACTGATCTTGTGGTTAGAATTGCCTTTGGAACCAGTGTTTGGATCTGTGGCAGCGAGAATAACTGTCTCGTTCTCGGGGAACAGACAGGTCATGTGTTACAATAAATGATCTTTTGATGTGCTGTACCATCCTGGAGAGACCAAGAAATCAAATGGAAGTTTCTTGCAAGATAAAGGATTCCCTTGCAGACTTAATATAAATATGCTGATTCAGAGGACAGTAGATTCATAAGTTAAGGGTCAGAAAAAATGCACTTATTCTACCAAGACTCCTTGACCAATTGATGACCAATAGTGGACAGCTGTGGTGTGGTCTCGATCAAAACTGCTTGTGTTCCTTTCACATCATTTAATTTGGGAGGATGTGCTTGAAACCACAAAGGTTATTTTAAAAAAGAATGAGTCCATTACTACCTTGGAGAGAATCCCACAATTAAGTTGCATGAAATGTTATCTGACATGCTGTCGCTGCACATAAAATGTCCAATACAGTACAAGTATGGAGTTGATGAGGCCCAGCTTCCACAGAATTTCAACAGTTAGACTGTTGGAAAATGTTTTGGTTTATAACTTGGAAGGTTTTTCAAAAAAAAAGTTGTATAATGATACTCCTGGGCTGCCCTGAAAAACAATTGCTGGCTGCCCCTTAGTTCTTTGAATGGTCTGTTGTAGGGAATGGTGGAAACTTTCTGTGTTATAGTTTCATATTATGCTGTAACAAAAAAAATTCCATGAGTTTATGGTACTTTATTGCCAATACGTTAGTCTGCCCTAAAATATTGATTGTTTCTGGCTATCCCACAGTTTCTTGAGTGTCTTATAGGAAATGGTGGAAATACTGCAGTTTCTGTTCGGAAAAAAATGCCATTGGTTTATAGTGCTTCAGAGGAGAAGAGTCAATTCTCTCTCAACTCTCAATTCGCTTTATTCACGCCGTTAGATCATATACCTATAGCTTATACATCTGTTAGATATAGACATGCAGTTTGCACCAGGTTATACAGTTTTATACCCAAACTAGGATCTAAACGCACACCCACTAGGTTTCTCTGACACTCCCTGAGTGGTCACAGAATATAAAGGATAATACCCGAAAAGGAGAGCTGACGCTGGCCAGGCGTTCCGTTCTCTCTCTCTCTCTCTCTCTCTCTCTCTCTCTCTCTCTCTCGACGTCGTCTCTATGTCCCTGACATAGGTTCTTCCACTTCCGCGATGGTTGGTCTTCGGAGTCTTCGCTCTGGCTCCACGCCCCAGATTCTTCATTCTTATTCCGAATCTTATCTCTTCAAGCTGTGCTGTCTCTCTCTTTCGTTGGTTTAGGCTTGCTCGCCTGGTCTGTGTCTTCTCCTCATTGGCTCTGTCCCAAGGACTTAGGTAGCATTACCTCATTACTCTTTTTCTAAATAAGGACTTGCGTCTTATCACATCTCCTTTGTCTTTCACAAAACTTAGATAATTCAAACCGGTTCCAGCCAGCTCAGGCCAGCGACTGAACTCCGGTTACTTCAGTTCAAAAGTTGCTCTTGCCTGTGTGTCAGCAGCTGGGAATCTCAGGTTACTGCAGATCCTGGCCACCACCCTTTAATTCAGTAAAGCACTGCAACTCAGTAGAATATTTTGTTACAGTATAGGTTGGGAGTTCTGTTTTAGCTACCACAGAATTAGTTAGAGGCAATGTATGGTGCAGTCTATAGTATATGTTGCTAGCCAGCAGTAAGACAATGAAGAAAGTTATTCTGAATAGTGTTTCTGACCTAGCTCCAATAACTTAAACAAAAATATATTTTATCATGAAGCATACTTGAAGTAAAAGCATACAGAGATAGCAGGTTCTCATTTAAATGCAGTAATTGTTTTAGAGCCATTATGAGATTCTTACATGGTAAAGTGTTGTGTCCAGTTTTCATCCCCCACATCCAGTGATGGATGTAAAGATTCTAGGGAGGATGCAGATAGGGGCAACAAGGCTCTTACCTGAATTTAGATCTGTTAGCTGCAAGGATAACCTTATAGATAAGAAAATTAAGATAATTGAAGTTATTCACTTTAGAGAAATATAGGTTGGGGGGATATGATCAACTTTTTTTAAATGATGGAAGATTTGGGATTGGTACATTTAGATAAGATATTTGAAAAGTCGAATGATAGTGGGTCTAGAGGGCGTGCATATAAAATAAATAGAAAAGGAGTTACTTTAGACACCAGAAAGAATATTGGTCCTCTTTTGCAGTTTATCAGTGGATGTGCTAAATATGGGACTGCTACAGTCTTTTAAAAAGCAATTTAAATTCCTGAGGGAAGATGGCATTGAGAAAGAGACAGGGGGCTAGTTAGATCTCTTCGAGTTTGCTTGATTGCCTTATGAAACTAGGGATATTTCTCCTGAAAGTGACTTTTTTTCAGGGTTTTTTGTATCAATCGAGAGTTGGCTTTGAGTATTTGAGAAGGGTGGTGCATGGATAGGACAACTTTTAAAGTTCCTGATAGTCTTGTTATATGTATGTAGAAATAGCACTTTGTAAAAGTTTGAAGCATCAAGAGTCCACAGCATCTGGATGGCAGTGTATTAGAGTTCCAATGCGCTGCATGACACAACTGTGCTGCCTTGCAGAGGCAGGTGCAGGCCAGACCTTTCCATTAATGAAGGGTAGGAAAATAAGCTGTATCCCAGGCCAGTGATTGGTACCTACTTTCCCCTGTGGTTGAGGAATGGGTTATATAATAGAGGAACTTAATGAGGAAGCGAAAAATAAATATGGCCAAAATTTAATAGGACGTGATACTAAGTCAAAACTAAGCACAATTAAGTTGCAACTAAAACTCATTTGTTTCTAATCACTTCTGTCTGGGTTACATAAATAGGGGCATAGGGTACAAGAGTAAAGACTTGATAAATTTCTCAAACATTGTTTAGGCCACAGTTAGAGTAATGAGTGCAGTTTTGGATGTCCCATTACAGAAGGGACATTAAAGCCATCTGGAGCTTTACCAGGATGGAGAACTATAGTCAGGGATGGGAAACTATAGTTAAGAGGACAGAATTGAGCCATTGGAGCTCTTTCCATTGGAGCAGAGAAGGCTGAGGAGACTTAATAGAGGTTTTTAAAATTACGAAGGGTTTTGTTAGCTTGAATAGGAAAAGACTATTTCCTCTGTTGCACAGACAGCCACAAGGGGGCACCAATTCAAAATTATAACTAAGAGTGAGGAGAGAGGTTCTAAGAAATTTCTTTATGCAGAGGGTTGTTGGAACATGAAGTGCTCTTCCACAGGGAATGGTTGAGGCAGAGACTATTGCATCTTTTAAGAAAAAATTGGATAACTGCTTGCAGCGTAGAAAGATACAGGGCGATGGGTGGGGGGAATAATTTTGGATTGCTTTAACGAAGAGCTGGCTCCGGCATGATGGACTGAGTGAATTTTTTGTGTGTTGTAATCTTCCATAATTCTGTGACCCCCTGAGCCCCACAGTTTATACTTAAGTTTCAAAAAAGTAGGTGACGTGTCGAATGTCTGTTAGAGGTTAACTTTCTTATTCATTTTGTTATTGATATGCAGATGACATGTTGTACATTGCTACAAAATCTAGTATAAAAGTTTCTCTTCCTAGTTTTAATTTGCCATTTCTACAAAAGCCCATCTAACTAATGTTGCTACAGATCCCTCTCCCCTACATTTAGAGGACACTAAAGCCAGGAAGTAGGGCAACATGTACATTAGATTTACAGTACTTTGGAGGTTGGAATCTGGTAATATTTAGTGTTTATTTAGTCTTTCAGTTTTTTTTACTCCCTCTAAAAGCAATATCAACCTACATTGTTTATTCATGGGGAAAAAAGTTAACTTTTTTTTCTTTGTTAGCCTTGGACCTCCATCTTAAGGAATTGGAATTTCTTGGCTGTGACCCACCCTGGCTACATGGCTTTTCTTACCTATGATGAGGTGAAGGCTCGGCTCCAAAAATACATCAACAAACCTGGCAGGTAAGGAATAAATGAATTGTGATGTTAAACTGAGCTTTCAATTCGACTTTTGCTTTTAGCTTTCTAGAACAGCAGTGATATGAGGTTTTCTCCTTGTGCATAATTAGAATCATGGCATCGTTACAGCACAGAAGGAGGCCATTCGGCCCATCAAGCCTGTGCCCGCTCTTTGTGAGAGCAATCCAATTAGTTCCATTTCCCCTGCTCTTTCCCCTTAGCCCTGCAAATTTTTTCTCTTCAAATATTCATCCAATTCCTTTTTGAAAGCCACAGTTAAGTCTGCATCCAACCACCCTTTCAGGCAGCGCATTCCAGATCATAACTACTTGCTGCGTAAAAAAGTTTTTCCTCACGTCACCTTTGGTTCTTTTGCCAACCACCTTAAAACTGTGTCTTCTGCTTCTCGACCCTTCCGCCAATGGGAACAGTTTCTCTTTATTTACTTTATCTAAACCCATCATGATTTTGAACACTTCTATCAAATCTCCTCTCAACTTTCTCTGTTCCAAGGAGAACAACTGCAGCTTCTCCAGTCTATCCACGTTACTGAAGTTCCTCATCCCTGGACCCATTTTAGTAAATCTTTTCTGCACCCTCTCTAAGGCTTTCACATACTTCCTAAAGTGTGGTGCCCAGAATTGGACACAATACTCCAGCTAGGGCTGAACCAGTGTTTTATAAAGGTTCAATATAACTTCCTTGCTTTTGTACTCTATGCCTTTTTATAAAGCCCAGGATCATGTATGCTTTTTTAACCGCTTCCTCAACCTGTCCTGCCACCATCTAAGATTTGTGCACATATACCCCCAGGTGACTCTGTTCCTGCACCCCCTTTTTGTACCATTTAGTTTATATTGCTTCTCCTCATTCTTCCTGCCAAATTGTATCACTCACACTTCTCTGCATTAAATTTCATCTGCCCTATGTCCATCCATTCCACAGCCTGTCTGTGTCCTCTTGAAGGATATTACTATCCTCCTCACTGTTTACCACACTTCCAAGTTTTGTGTTAGCTGCAAATTTTGAAATTGTGCCCTAAACACCCAAGTCCAAGTCATTAATATATATCAAGAAAAGCAATGGTTCTAGTACCGACCCCTGGGGAACACCACATGTATACCTTCCTCCAGTCTGAAAAATAACCATCCAGCGCTACTATCTGTTTCCTGTCACTTAGCCAATTTCGTATCCATGCTGCCACTGCCCCTTTTATTCCATGGGCTTCAATTTTGCTGACAAGCCTATTATGTAGCACTTTATCAAACGCCTTTTGAAAGTCCATATACACATCAACCGCATTGCCCTCATCAACCCTTTCTGTTACCTCATCAAAAAACTCAAGCAAGTTTGCCTTTAACAAATTCGTGCTGGCTTTCCTTTATTAATCCACACTTGTCCAGATGACTATTAATTTTGTCCCGGATTATCGTTTCTAAAAGCTTCCCCACTACCGAGGTAAAACTGACTGGCCTGTAGTTGCTGGATTTATCCTTACACCCTTTTTTGAACAAGGGTGTAACATTTGCAATTCTCCAGTCCTCTGGCACCACCCCCGTATCTAAGGAGGATTGGAAGATTATGGCCAGCATCTCCGCAATTTCCACCCTTACTTCCCTCAGCAGCCTAGGATGCAACCCATCCGGACCACGTGACTTATCTACTTTAAGCTTAGCCTGCCTTCGTAGTACCTCCTTTATCAATTTTGAGCCCATCCAGTATCTCAACTACTTCTTCTTTTACGGTGACTTTGGCAGCATCGTCTTCCTTGGTATGACAGATGCAAAGTACTCATTTAGTACCTCAGCCTTGCCTGCCTCCATGCGTAGATCTCCTTTTTGGTCCCTAATTGACTCCACCCCTGCTCTTACTACCTGTTTTCTATTTCTATGCCTGTAGAAGGTTTTTGGATTCCCTTTTATGTTCGCTGCCAGTCTATTCTCATACTCCCCCTTTGCCCCTCTTATTTCCTTTTTCAGTTTCCTTTGTACTTTCTATATTCAGCCTAGTTCTGACTTGTGTTATCAACCTGACATCTGTCATACACCCCCTTTTTCTGCTTCATCTTACTCTCTATCTCTTTCATCATCCAGGGAGCTCTGGCTTTGGTTGCTCTGCCTTTCCCCCTCGTGGAAATGTACCTAGACTGCACCCGAACCATCTCCTCTTTAAGGCTGCCCATTGTTCAATTAGTTTTGCCTGCCAATCTTTGATTCCAATTTACCCAGGCCAGATCCGCTCTCAACCCACTGAAATTGGCCCTCCTCCAGTTAAATATTTTTATTCTAGATTGTTCTTTGTCCTTTTCCATAACTAATCTAAACCTTATGCTATAATATATGCTATAATATATAATATATATTAATATACAATATATATATTAATATACAATATATATATTAATATACAATATAATAAATAAATATATATATATATATATATATATCTAATTTCAACTGCTTTGTCAAATATTTAATGACTGGATGAGGATCATTCTGGTACCTTGTTTATTAAATCCAAATGAAACTAATCTAAATTAAAGTGTAGAACTACTAAAAATATATTTTTTTAAAATAGCTGCATGGTGCTTCCAGTGTTTATCTAAAGAATGGAAAGCCCATAAGGAATATTCAGTGTGTGTTTTGAAGCAAAATATTGTATCTCTCAAATCTTCTGGAATTCAGTGAGAAGATAATCAAATTATTTGACAAGGAAGCTCATGGAACTATTGGCAAATTAGCTTAGCTAGATCGAAAAATGCTTGCCCGAAGAAAGCACAAGTTAATGCTTAATAGTGAGGGGGATAAATCCTTGCTGTGAGAAATGACTGGAGGAGTTGCACAGTTCTGGGGTCTCCTGCTGTTAGAATCATAGAATCTTACTGAACAGAAGGAGGCCATTTGGCCCATCCTGCCTGTGCCGGCTTATTGAAAGAGCTATCCAATTAGTCCCACTCCCCTGCTCTTTTCCCATAGCCTTGCAAATTTTTCCTTTCAATGATTTATCCAATTCCCTTTTGAAAGTTACTATTGAATCTGCTGCCACCACCCTTTCAGGTAGTCCATTCCAGATCATAACAACTCGCTTCCCCTTGGTTCTTTTGCCAGTCAAATTAAATCTGAGTCCTCTAGTTATCGACCCTCCTACCAGTGGAAGCACCTTCTTCCAATCTACTCTTTCCAAACCCTTTGAACACCTCTATTAAATCTCCCCGTAACCTTCTCTGCTTTAAAGAGAACAATCCCAGGTTTTCTAGTCTCTCCACAGAACTGAAGTCCCTCGTCCCTGGTACAGTTCCAGTAAATCTACTCTGCACCCTCTCCAAGGCCTTGGAGAGGGTGCCACATTCTTCTTAAAGTGTGGTGCCCAGAAATAGACACAGTTCTCCAGCTGAGGCCTAATCAGTGATTTATAATGGTTTAGCTTAACTTCTTTGCTATTGTAGTTGATGCCTCTAATTTTAGAAAAAAAACAGGAACCCGTATGCTTTTTTAACATCCATATCAACTCGTCCTGACATCTTCAAAGACCTGTGTATGTGTACCCCCCAGGTCTCTGTTCCTGCACCCCCTTTAAAATTGTAGCATTTAATTTATATTGCATCTCCTTATTCTTCCTTCCAAATGCATCACTTCACATTTCTCTGCGTTAAATTTCATCTGCCATGTGTCTGCCCGTTTCACCAGTCTGTCTGTCCTCCTGAAGTCTGCTACTATCCTCCTCACTGTTTACTACATTTCCAATTTTTGTGTCATCTGAAAAACCTGCTTTATCCTGCTGTTCCTATACTCACTGGCACATGGCAATGGGAGTAATCTAGAGATTACCACCTTTTTGAGATCCTGCTCTTTAGTTTCCTCCCTAGCTCCTGAAACTGTTTGTAGGACCTCAATCCTTTTCTTTCCTTTGTCATTGGTTCCAACGTGGACCGTGACTGGCTATTTCCTCCCTCCCACCTCCCCTGCAGAGTATTCTGCACCCATTCTGTGACATCCTCTACCCTGGCACCAGGAAGGCAACACACCATGTAAGTCTTTACCGCTGACTATCAAGTCTCCTATGACAACTGCATTTCTGCACTTCACTGTGTCCCCCTGTGCAGTCATTTGCCACACGGTGCCGTGGATTTGCTCTAGACTGCACTCTCCTGAGGTTCCGTCACCCACTGTTTTTTGTGTGCCCCACTACCGCAGGAATCCTGCACTGCCTGCCCCTTCTTCCTACCATGCCAGGTGGCCACCCACTTGCTCTCCTTCTGAACTCTGTGGTTGTGGGGTGACCACTTCCTGGAACTTGTGATCCAAGAAACTATGTCACATAATATTATATCTATATCACATTGTGGTATAGATATAATGCTATGTGATATAGATATAATACCCAGTATGATATAGATATAATACCCAGTATTATATCTATATCTATCACTTAGCTTCTTACCTCGGTGTTGGCTATGACTTCACTTTTCAGATGTTCACACTATTTACAAATGATATGAAGAAGGAATATAAAAATTACTTATGACATAGCCATGTGACCAGTTCAGTTGTGATAAATTATGTATTGCCTAGTTTCAATTAGTGACTGTCCCTTAAAATGCCATGATGTGGAGATGCCGGTGATGGAATGGGGTGGACAAATGTAAGGAATCTTACAACAACAGGTTATAGTCCAACAATTTTATTTTAAAATCACGAGCTTTCGGAGATTATCCCCTTCGTCAGGTGAATGAGTGAAAGATTCTCAAATCGCATATCTTATATTAGGCTGGGACAGCATCACACCAATCAAAAGGTGTCGCTGTTGTTGTTCAAACAGGCCAGTCACGGAGAACAGCGCATCCCAGTACACTGGATATACATTGTGTCAATTACACAGACAGAAACTGTACATGTTTTTTTTAAAAGACAGCAGTTCATATCCTTGTATCAAGCTTATTTTGATACATAAGTTGCAAGTTTGGTTCAAACTCTTTTGAGGCTTGAGGAACAAAGCTAACTTTGGACAAGCACAATGGCGTGCTTTGTTCAGCAAAACACAGATCAGCCAATTATTTTGAATCTGACCATCAGTTATGAAAAATCCAAACATCCCATAGTGACTGGTGAAAAGGGTCTTTGAGTGGCTGGATCTGTTCACTGAGTTCTGAGGTAATTAAACTGAAAGTTAGACTAACTAACTTCTGTAGACGGAAAAACGTTTAAGCAAGAAACTGGCTATATTTACAAAAGTTATCTATAAAAGAATAACATGGTATTAGATAATGACTTGGATTATTTTGTTTTTGCAAAGTAGGGTTAGGTTAAAAAAAAACTGTAAATATATTAAGTATTATATCACTTAGATTATTCAAGTACAGTTTGAGATTAAAAGGATTTTTTTCCCATTAGACTTTTGGATAATAGAATTAACTCCCGGCTAAAAATGTTAATGCTGCATCTAATACCTTTTGTAAAAAGAACAAGCTAAATATCTGGTTTTAAATGGCATTGAGGATTCTAAAGAGAGGTACAGCTGGAGATAATTGAATGCTCGTTGGAGAGTGATGGTTCCTGGGGCCATGAAGGGCAATTGGCTTGGGATCAGTAGTGTGAGATATGAAAATGAGTAGATATTCTGGAATTTTGCTTGATTTGTCATATTTTGGGATGCAGGGTCTTTCTTTGGAAGGATGGGTGGAATTTTATTTTATATTTATTATTTATGGACAGTATTCATTGACCTCCTTGGTTGCCCTTAGGGCGTTAAGAGTTAATGACATAGTGGGAGACTGGACATGTAGGACAGAGTAGGTAGGGGTAGCAGGTCCCTCCCTGAATGATATTAGTGAAACAGTTCTGTTTTTACAATCCATCACCTTTTATGGCCATTTTTCTGATGCTAGTTTACAAATTACCAGATTTATTGAATTAAGTTTCACAATTTATCACTCTGGGATTTGAACTCATAATCTCTGGATTGCTAGTCCAGTACTATAATCTCTAGCCTACTGTACATGGTCTGTGGTTGAGCTTGATGGGCTGAATTGTCTTATTTCATGCATTCTTATGAATGAGTTCAAGGGTAAAAGCTTGTGCATTTAACATGTTGCTACCTTCAGACGAATATAATCAATTGATTGATCATATAAAGTCTACTGACACTAAAAATAATATTTGATGTAAATATGTCGATTAGATGATGTATGTTTCTATATCTCAGATGTCAACTAAAATTGTTCTAAATTTAAATTGATTTTCTGTGTTGATTTTGTGTTTTGGATGAGATATGTTTATCTGAAATTGCTTGTTGTGCCATATGCTATCTGCTATACACCTGCTTTGCAATTTGGAAGGCTTGTGATAATCTGGAGTTCGATGTTCACTTTGTGCACCCATCTGTTTAGTTTGGTACCATATGTTCTGCTTAGATTGCCTTCAATACTGCCCATAAGTCAGGCTACAATAAGTATTTGAACTGGCAAACCTACTTTGCTGAAAGGTGGAAATTATTAGCTTTAATTGCAGCAGTTAAGTTTGACAAAGTACAGTAGACTGTTAATTCTGCATCCGGCTTTTGTGTGTAGATGGAATATAATCTGGAAGCCCCAGGGCACAACCTAGTACTTGTTTTCAGCAAAACTTTGCCAGGATCCTACTGTGTTCACGCTGTACTCATTTAGATCTTGGCTCTACTCATTTAAATTACTTCTAACATTCATGTCAGATGCCAGGAGGGCTGATCGCTTGACAGTTAAGTAATGGTAAACAATATAACCTAGTGTATTTTAAATAATCTGAGCAATTATTAGCCTCAGTAGGGTTTTCAGTACAGTATGGTTAAAATCTTCAGGTTATCAGTCTCAGGCTTTGGTGTATACTTTTATATGCAAGGGACTTTTGAAAGACATAGGAACAGGAGTACGCCATTCAGCCCATTGAGCCTGTTCCGCCATTCAATCAGATCATGGCTGACCTGTACCTCAATGTCATTTACCCGCCTTTGTTCCATATCCCTTGAGAACACTTTTTTTTAAACCATTATCTAACAAAAGCTGCAGGTAGACTGCAGGAAGATATCAATGGACTGATCAGGTGGACAGAAAAGTGGCAAATGGAATTCAATGCAGAGAAGTGTGAGGTAATGCTTTTGGGGAGGGCAAACAAGGCAAGGGAATACACAATAAATGGGAGGATACTGAGGTGTAGAGGAACAAAGGGATCGTGGAGTGCATATCCACAGATCCCTGAAGGTAGCACGACAGGTAGATAAGGTGGTTAGAAAGGCATACAGGATACTTTCCTTTATTAGCCGAGGCATAGAATATAAGAGCAGGGAGGTTATGCGAGAACTGTATAAGACATTGGTTAGGTCACAGTTTGAGTACTGCGTACCGTTCTGGTCACCACATTACAGGAAAGATGTGATTGCACCAGAGAGGGTACTGAGGAGATTTACGAGGATGTTGCCAAGGCTGGAGAATTTTAGCTATGAGGAAAGATTGGATAGGCTGGGGTTATTTTCCTTGGAACAGAGGGGGCTGAAGGGAGATTTATTGAGGTATATAAAATTATGAGGGACCTACATAAAGTGAATAGGGAGGACCTATTTCCCTTAGCAAAGGGGTCAGTGACCAGGGGGCATAGATTTAAAGTAATTGGTAGAAGGATTAGACGGGATCTGAGGAGAAATTTTTTCACCCAGAGGGTGGTGGGGTCTGGAACTCACTGCCTGAAGGGGTGGTAGAGGCAAAAACCCTCAATTCATTTAAAAAGTACTTGGATGTGCACTTGAAGTGCCGTAACCTACATGGCTACAGACTAAGTGCTGGAAAGTGGGATTAAACTGGATAGCTCTTTTTCGGCCAGCACGGACACGAAGGGCCAAATGGCCGCCTTCTATCCGTAACTTTCTATGATTCTATGAAAAATCTATCAATCTCAATCTCAAAAATTTCAATTGACCCAGCATCCACAGCCTTTTTGAGGGGGGGGGGGGGGGGGGGAATGATTTCCAGATTTCCACTACTCTTTGTTGAAAAAGTGCTTCCTGATTTCACTCTTAAATGGCCAACCTCTAATTTTAACATTATGCCCTCTTGTTCTGGATTCCCCAACCATAGGAAATGGTTTCTCTATATCTACCATATTGTTATCATTTAAAACACCTTGATGAGATCACCCCTCAACCTCAGCGGAATACAAGCCAAGGTTATGCAACCTGTTTTTGTAATTTAATTCTTTACATTTTAATGAGTTCCATTATAAACTCCTGGACTTTTTCAAATTGGTGGATCAATAAAAACTGATTCTCACCTGATTCTGAACCATAACCCCAAATTCTACCTGTTTTTTTTATTAAAAGCAGATCCTGAGATGCCCATGCACACTGATTTAGCTTTGAGCTTACTGTCAAACATAGCATGAAGTGGATATGTGAAATAATAGAATTAAAAAATATGTATTTAGTAGAAATTTAGTTGAACACTTTGAAAATTTACAGTAAATACACCAAATGGAATTAAATTGACGGGAGCATAACACCTGATGGGTTCTAATGGAGTAAAGATTTGCCAAAGCACCGATTGCTGGTTTGTAGCACAAGAATTGTCTCTTGTCTATCACTGATAAATTCTTCACCATAGTAGAGCTTTGCTAGCCTTTGCATTGGATTTTGGGGAAAATAAATCTTCTAAGGAGGCACTCAATTGGGAATGTTATTGGTGATAAATGGAACGTAAATGTTGTATAAGCAGTGTTGCTTTTGTCTTTGACATTATCCTTCATTTACTGTAAATAATTTTTGCCTCTCGAACCTTAATATTGGAACTAAGTTTGTTTTTATTTGGGACACAACAAAAATGAAATGAATTTTCTCCAAATTAACTGGGCTTTTTGCGATCCAGTTTTTTTCCTCCTGAATTTGACTGCACGATAAAACCTCAAACACCCAGAAAACTCCCAATTTATAAATTGGGAATTAAAAAATACTTTACCTATTGGATAACAGTTGGATCTTTCACAAGCTGATCCTAGCACCTTTGTTATCATAGCATGAAATGAAAATACTATATTGCGATTTTTTTTTTTTTTTTTGGAATTTAGTTCCTTTTGAAATGAGGGAAAATTGGTAAATGGAGAAAACCTACTTTTTTAAATTCATTCATGGGATGTGGGCATCATTGGCAAGGCCAGCATTTATTGCCCACCCCTATTTGCCCATGGGAAGGTGGTGGTGGACCGCCTTCATGAACTGCTAGGCCATTTCAGAGGGCAGTTAAGAATCAACTATGTTGGTGTGGGTCTGGAGTCACATGTAGGCCAGACTGGGTAAGGACGGCAGATTTCCTTCCCTAAAGGACATTAGCGAACCAGATGGGTTTTTACGACAATGCGGTAGTTTCATGGTCACCATTACTGATACTAGCTTCTTATTCCAGATTTTATTTAATTAACTGAATTTAAATTCCCCAGCATTGAGCTCACGTCTCCGGATTACTAGTCCAGTAACATAACCACTATGCTACCGTAACCGGTAAGAGTAGTCCTGCTCTCATTCCCATGATCATGTGGTGGCCTGTTGCTTCATGGCATCATGCAAAACTCTGAAGACCAGGAAGGTCCCAGGTCAATTCCAGGCCGATGGTGGTAAGAATACTAATTGGCCTCAGTGCTCCTGGGCTAGGCAAATATCAGCCAGGGATCCTGTTCCTGATTGCTATCTTGCAGCCTCTGCTAGAGAAGCATCTGTGTGGACATTGCTTGAGGACAAGACCATGATCAGTTTAGATGCCCCCATGATCAAATATCCTGTTGCTGTTCACTTGACTTACATATGGAGAATGATTACTTTGGCACGATAATAAAGGGCTGTCAGTACCCATGTAACTGTTGTGCATGAATCCGTGCCTTCAGGAAAGAGGGAGCGAAGGGGGGTTTGGTGCTTTTTTTAAAAAAAAGCAAGTCTGATAAGAGCAATGCTATTGAAGAGGATTAATGTGTATATATTTATTTTAAAAATGGTTAAGAAAGTTACTTTTGATAAATTATCGACGAGGACTTCAATAGCAATCATTTGCTTCAATTTTTACTTCTTTGGTTTGGATAGGACTGCAGATGCTGTTTCCTGTGGTTCTTTACATTTATCTAATCAACTTTACATGCTTGTGGCCTTTTGCAGATGTTCATGACAGAAAACATGTGTGGTCAAATGGTTAATGAAGTAATATTTAATAATAGTGTTCTCATAGTTGAAATGGTGGGGATATAAAGATATCAAAGCATTGGAACTGTATTTGGTGGAAGTGTTTGTTGGTTACTGGTAAAAAGGAAGTCTAAATATAAATGATTTGTATAGTAATTTAATTCTTGTAAGGGAGTTGAACCAACAGTTTAACCAGGGGTTCCTTCAGCTTTAGTTTAATGTTCCATGTTAATTTAGATCTCTGCCCCGTCCCCTCTCTTTTTAAAAAAAAAGTAATAATCGGTTTAAACTAATTTGGCAGGAGGTGGGGAACCAGGACGTAGCGGCAGAGAGGAGAGAAAAAGAGCATAGAAAACTAGGAGGGACAAATAGTAACAGAATAAAGAATAGTGTAGAAAGAGCAGGAATTAGATGGAGGAAAAAAGCAAAGCAGATTAGCATGTTGTTGGAATGCATACGAGGAGTGTTACAAATAAGGTTGATGAGCTGCAGGCACAAGTTGCCATATGGAGTTATGATATAGTGGCTAAAACATGGACAGGAATGGGAACTAAACATTCATGGCTATGGTGTATTCAGGGGGGAAAGGAAAGGAGAATGGGGTGGAGGGGGTCGGTGACAGTATTGATCAAGGATAATATTATAGTTCTGCAGAGGGTTTAAAGGAGTTTGGCAGTGCAAGGAGTATAGTGAATAAGGCAGATGAGCTGAGGGCACAAATAGACACGTGGCAGTATGATATCTTAGCTATTACAGAAACATGACTTAGAGGGGCAGGCATGACGGCTCAATGTTCCTGGTTACAGGGTTTTCAGACAAGATAGAGAGGGGTATAAAAAAGGAGGGGGTGGCAATTTTGGTTAAAGAAACAATTACAGCTGTGAGGAGGGATGATCTGTTAGCAGGATCATCAAATGAGGCCATATGGGTTGAGCTAAGGAACAAAAAAGGGACAGTCATGCCACTGGGAGTGTACTATAGACCCCCAAACAGTCAGAGGGAGATTGAAGAGCAAATATGTAGGCAAATTTCTGAGAAGTGCAAAAGCGATAGGTTAGTAATAGTAGGGGATTTCAACTACCCTAATATTAACTGGGTTACAAACAGTGTGAAGGGCTTGGAGGGCACAAAATTCTTAAATTGCATTCAGGAGAGCTTTTTTAGCCAGAACATAGGAAGCCCAACAAGAGAGGGGGCAGTTCTGGATTTAGTGTCAGGAAATGAAGCTGGGCAGGTGGAAGGAGTAGCAGTGGGAGAGCATTTTGGGGTAGTGATCATAATTCAGTTAGTTTTAGCATAGTTATGGAAAAGGACAAGGATAGAACAGGAGTTAAAGTTCTCAAATGGGGAAAGGCCAATTTTACTAAGCTGAGAAGTGATTTAGCAAAAATGGACTGGAAACAGCTACTTTGAATGTTAGAGCAGTGGGACATTCAAGGGGTTCAGAGTAAACATGTTCCCACAAAGAAAAAGGGTGGGACTGCCAATTCTAGAGCCCTCTGGATGTCAAGGAGCATACAGGGTAAGATAAGGCAGAAAAGGAAAGCTTATGTCAGACACCGAGAATTCAAAACTGCAGAAAGCCTAGAGGAGTACGGAAAGTGCAGGGATGAAATTAAAAAGGAAATTAGGAAAGCAAAGAGAGGGCATGAGAAAGTATTGGCAAGTAAAATCAAGGAAAACCCAAAGATGTTTTATAAATACATAAAAAGCAAGAGGATAAGGTTCACCAGAATGATTCCTGGGATGGCAGGACTGTCATATGAGGAGAGATTGGGTCGACTCGGCCTGTATTCACTCTAGTTTAGAAGAATGAGAGGGGATCTTATTGAAACATATAAAATTCTGACCGGGCTAGACAGACTGGATGCAGGGAGGATGTTTCCTCTGGCTGGGGGGGGGGGGGTCTAGAACAAGGGGTCACAGTCTCAGGATATGGGGTAGGACATTTAGAACCAAGATGAGGAGAAATTTCTTCACTCAGAGGGTGGTGAACCTGTGGAATTCTCTACCACAGAAGGCTGTGGAGGCCAAGTCACTGAATATATTTAAGAAGGAGCTAGGTAGATTTCTGGACACAAAAGGCATCAAAGAGTATGGAGAGAGAGCGGGAATATTGTATTGAGATAGAGGATCAGCCGTGATCATATTGAATGGCGGAGCAGGCTCGAAGGGCCAAATGGCCTACTCCTGCTCCTATTTTCTATGTTTCTATGTTTAAGGAAAGAATGTGGCCTATTAGGTTACCTTTTTGGTCTCTGTGTGGAGGCGGAAGATGTTGGTATGGTTCTTAATGAATATTTTGTGTCTGTCTTCACAAAAGAGAGGGACGTGAAGACATGGTAAGGAAGAGGAGTGTGAAATATTGGATAGGATTAACATAGTGAGAGGGGAAGTATTAAGGGGATTAGCATCTTTGAAAGTAGATAAATCACCAGAGCCAGATGAAATGTAGCCCAGGCTGTTAAAAGAAGCAAGGGAGGAAACAGCGGAGACTCTGAGCATCATTTTTCAAACCTCACTGGATACAGGTGTGGTGCCGGAGGATTAGAGGACTGCTAACGTTGTACCGTTGATTAAAAAAGGAAGTGAGGGATAGACCAAGTAATTACAAGCCAGTCAGTCTAACATCAGTGTTGAACAAATTATTGGAATCAATTCTGAGGGACAGGATAAACCGTCACTTAGAAAGGCGGGGAGTAATCAAGGACAGTCAGCATGGATTTGTTAAGTGAAGGTAGTGTCTGACTAACTTGATTGAATTTTTTGAGGAGGTAACAAGGAGGGTCAATGAGGGTAGTGCATTTGATGTAGTCTACGTGGATTTTAGCAAGGCTTTTGACTAGGTCCCACATGGCAGACTGGTCAAAAAAGTACAAGGGGATACACAATAAATCGGAGGATACTGAGAGGTGTAGAGAAAGTGAGGGACCTTGGAGTGCATGTCCACAGATCCCTGAAGGTAGAAGAACAGGTCGATAAAGTGGTTAAGAAGACATATGGAATACTTTCCTTTATTATCCGAGGAATAGAATATAAGAGCAGGGAAGTTATACTGGAACTGTATAAAACACTAGTTAGGCCACAGCTTGCGTACTGCGTACAGTTCTGGTCACCACATTACAAGAAAGATGTAATTGCACTAGAGAGGGTACAGAGGAGATTTACGAGGATGTTGCTAGGACTGGAGAATTTTAGCTATGAGGAAAGATTGGATAGGCTGGGGTTGTTTTCCTTGGAACAGAGGGGGCTGAGAGGTGATTCAATTGAGCTGTACAAAATTATGAGGGGCCTAGATAGAGTGGATAGGAAGGACCTATTTCCCTTAGCAGAGAGGTCAATAACCAGGGGGCATAGATTTAAAGTAATTGGTAGAAGGATTAGAGGGGAGCTGAGGAAAGGTTTTTTAACCCAGAGGATGGAGGGGGTCCGGAACTCACTGTCTGAAAGGGTGGTAGAGGCAGAAACCTTCAACTCATTTAAAAAGTACCTGGATGTGCACCTGAAGTGCCATAACCTACATGGCTATGGACCAAGTGCTGGAAAGTGGGATTAGGCTGCAAGGCTCATTTTCGGCCGACGCGGACATGATGGGCTGAATGGCCTCCTTCTGTGCCGTAAATTTTCTGTGATTTTAAAGACCGAATCCATTTGGTTAGAGTTGAGGAACAAAAAAAATGTTACATTGCTGGGTGTTTACTATAGACCCCCAAATAGTGAGAAGGAGATAGAGGAGCAAATTTGTAGGCAAATTTCAGAGAAATGTAAAAATAATAGAGCAGTCATTGTAGTGGACTTCAAATTCCCTAATATATAGACTGGGAAAAAAAGTGTGAAGGGCAAGGAGGGTGAAGAATTCCTAAAATGTGTACAGCAGAACTTTCTTCTTCATTGGGCTAGAAATATAATGATTAAGGAAGTTGTGCTAAATCTAGTTCTGGAGAATGAAGTAGGGCAAGTGGAGTGTGTTTCAGTGAGAGAGCATCTGGGTAATAGTGATCATAATTTAATTAGGTTTAAAGTAGTTTTGGAAAGGGATAATATCCAACTGGAAGAGAGCCAATTCCAGTGATTTGAGAAGGGATCTAATGTAGGTGGACTGGAAACAATGATTGGCCAGGAAAACAGCAAATGAGCAATGGTAGACCTTCAAGGCAGACATAGTTTGGGTACAAACCAAACATATTCCCATAAGGAGGAAAGATGGGGCATCCAAAGCTAGAACTTTCTGGATGACAAAGGAAATAGAAGTTAAAATAAAACAGAAAAGGGAGGTTTATGACAAATGTCAGGTATAGAATACAGTGGAAAACCAGTCACAATACAGAGAATGCAGGAGTAAAGAGAGAGTATGAGAAAAGATTAGCAGGTAACATAAAAGGGAACCCAAAAATCTTTTATAAACTTATAAAAAGTAAAAGGATAGTTAAAGGAATGGTGGGGCCGATTAGGGACAAAAAAGGAAATCTTCTTGAGGAGGCAGAGGGCATGACTGTGGTACTGAATGAGCACTTTGCATCTCTCTTCATAAAAGAAGAGGATGAAGTTAATGTTGTAGTAGAGGAGGAGGGAGTAGAGATATTGGATGGGATAAAAATAGATAGAAAGGAGGTGCTAAATAGGTTGGCATCACTCAAAGTTAACAAGCCCCCCCGGTCCAGATGGGATGCATCCTAGGTTGCTGAGGGAAGCTAGAGTGGAGATAGCAGAAGCTCTGGCCCCAATCTTTCAATCCTGCTTGGATGTGGGAGCGGTGCCAAATGTTACACCCCTGTTCAAAAAAGGGGAGAGGGATAAATCTAGTAACTACAGGCCAATCAGTCTAACGTCAGTGGTGGGAAAACAACTAGAAACCATTGTCAAGGACAAAGTTAATTATCATTTGGAGAAGCATGGGTTAATTCAGGACAGCCAGCACGGATTTGTTAAAGGCAAATCATGTCTGACTAACCTGATTGAGTTCTTTGATGAAGTAACAGAGAGGATTAATGAAGGTAGTGCAGTAGATGTTGTATACGTGGACTTTCAAAAGGCATTTGATAAAGTACCACGTAACAGAGTTATTCAGAAAATAGAAGGTATTAAAGGGACGGTAGTAACTTGTGTACGTCGTTGGCTAAAGGATAGGAGGCATAGAGTAGTGGTGAACGGATGTTTTCTGACTGGAGAAAAATATGCAATGGGGTTCCCCAGGGATCGGTATTAGAACCATTGCTTTTCTTGTTATATGTAAATAACCTGGACTTGGGTAGAAGGAGTATAATTTTGAAGTTTGCAGATGATACAAAACTTGGCAATGTAGTAAATAGTGAGGAGGATAGTAGCAGACTTCAGGAGGACATAGACAGACTGGTGAAATGGGCAGACACATGGCAGATGCAATTTAATGCAGATAAGTGTGAAGTGATGCACTTTGTGAGGAACACCATGGAGAGGCAGTATAATCTAAATGGTACTATTTTGAGGGGGGTGCCAGAGCAGAGGGACTTGTGTAACAGGTTCGGAGGTGACACCAATTGGTAATCAATGTCTCATTTATTAATAATCAAATCAAACTTGTAAAGGTATCAAATATTTAGACAACAAAAATCAGAACAATATTACCCCGTTTGATCTCTGGGCAGAAGTTGTAATTAAGTTGGCTACGTGGTTGTTTCGAGTTTTTGACAGTGAGGTAGTCTTCTGATAGTTCTTCAGACTGTGGTGTTGTCCTCAGACAGCTAAGTGTTCTTTCTACAGTTGGGTGGCCTTTGCTGATTCCTCTGCCCTGAGCTCAAAAAACATTGGGTTTTTGTGTCCCCCCCGGCAAGAATCTCACAACATATATGGAACAACACTCAAAAGACCCTTACAGATTAACAAAGTTGTTTTTCAAAGAATTCCAGATAGTCAGCTTGGATTAAGATTGCTCATTTAACCACAAGACCTTTTTCAAGGTAGCTTTTCTAAGTGGCCAGCTTGTGTGACTGCATTGTCTAGCTATCTAGCCATGGTTCTGGTCTTATTGTTATCTTTGGATTATTGTTCCGCTTTTTGGATCATTGTTCCTCTTTTATCACGTAGCTGCCACGTCTAGCAAGGAGGTTGACACGGGGTCAGTCACTAGTCGAAGATTAACAATTTACAATTCAGCAAAATACGCAGCACATCCTGCAGAGCATGATGGTTAGTAGCTTCAAGAAAAAGATGTAAATTTTTTCCTATTTCCAATATTCCTTACACCCTGGGGGTGCATATTTACAAATCTTTGAAGGTGGCAGGGCAAGTTGATAAGGCGGTTAAGAAATCATGTGGAATACTTGGCTTTGTAAATAGCGGCATTGAATACAAAAAAGGGAAGTCGTGCTAAATCTTTATAAATCACTGGTTAGGCCTCAGCTGGCGTGTTGCGTACAATTCTGCACACCACATTTTAGGAAGGATGTCAAGACCTTGGAGAGGGTACAGAGGAGGTTTACCAGGATGATACCAGGGATGAGGGATTTCAGTTATGTGGAGAGATTGGAGAAGCTGGGATTGTTCTCCATAGAGCAGAGCAGAAGGTTAAGGGGAGACCTAAGAGGTATTCAAAATTATGAGGGGTTTTGATAGTGAGTAGGAAGAAACTGTACCCACTGGCAAGTGGGTGGGTAACCAGAGATCATAGATTTTAAAATAATTGGCAAAAGAACTAGAGTTGAAATTTGGAGACATTTTTTCAAGCAGAGGGTTGTTAAGATCTGGACGTACTACCTGAAAGAGTGGTGGAAGGAGATTCCATAGGAACTTTCAAAAGGCAATTGAACATGTACTTGAAGATTAATTTGCAGGGTTATGGGGAAAAAAGCTGGGGTGTGGGACTAAATTGGACAGCTCTTTCAATGAGCTGGCACAGGCACGACTGGCCGAAAGGCCTCCTGTGTTGTAAGATTCTATGATTCAATAACTCATCCAAATTATACCTTGTACTGATACCGCATTCATTTATGAAGTATTTTATTCAAACAAAAGGATGTTCAGGTTAACTTGTAAATCTGTGTAATTTTTTCAAACAATGAGGTGGTCACAATGGGCACATTTATGTAATTAAAAGTCTTACTGACAAACACTGGGACTGATCTATTGCAGTGCACATGTGGCTAGGATGAAATGCCTTTTATACCTGTTAGACTCGAATCGTTGGTTCATATAGACACTTGCAAAATGAATGCATCTTCATCTTTCTAGAAACCACGAGTACATTACAGAATATGCTAGTTGTGCCTATTTGTTTCTTTTTTAAGATCTTCTGTTACCTGTTTTTTTTTAAATGAACTTGAAGGAATAAATGGTTAAATATGAAAATCGTACTTTGCAATTTCAATTCCGTAGCCAGTTGATTCATAGATTAATAGATTTTTCGATTTAAAAAAAAATGTTTATACATGTGCAGTCATCACACTACATATTGACTGAGCCTTTTTCAAGGCTATGTAACCTTTAATAATATATAATGTTTTCTTATTCCATGTTCATGGATCTGAATCTCACACTTTCTGCATGTGATGCCTGCATACCTAATATATCCCTAAAATGGCCTCCATCTGCCATTTTCCCACATTTATAGGCAGAAGATTCGGTCTGAATGAAGTGGGAGAGTGGAAGTACATGGCAATAAAAAAGATTTTGTTCTTTAATATCCCTGTGATTTAAAAAAAAATTGGTTATAGTGGGCCTGATTATTGATGCTAGTCAATTCCATGAATCTGTGTGCGTGCATCACGATGCCATTTTGCGTCACAATGCAATCACATGAGCTATCTGAGTGCATTTAGCAGAATATGGAAGGAGCCTTGTATAGTATTACAGTGCTGTTGGGTCTATGGAAGTTGGATGGTTTATCTTCAGGAATGCTGCTGTTAGCTGGAGAGCCATGCATCAGCAGTTGACAGCACTGCTCCACAAGTACCTTAAGAAACTGGATGGGCTGTTAAGTCACTGACATTGCTATTCTCAATCAGCCAACCAAGCAGCATACATGAGCAAAAGCAAAATACTGCGGATACTGGAAATCTGAAATAAAAACAGAAAATGATAGAAACACTCAATAGGTCAGGCAGCATCTGTGGAGAGAGAAACAGAGTCAACGTTTTAGGTCTGAAACATTAACTATTTCCCTCTCCACGGATGTTGCCTGGCCTACTGAGTGTTATTAGCATTTTCTGTTTTTATTTCAGCATACATGAGCAGTCAGAATGAAGCTCTGTTCAGCCTTCTATACCATTGTACCAATCATGAGAAATCCATTTTTTGTGTTTTAACTACCAATTAAAGTAATGTCATAAAGCACTCGTGAAAAATTCCAGTAGCCTGAATATTAGCAACTTAGAAAATGGCACTGATTGCATATAATTATAAGTTCTTAAATACACACATAAATCCTAATTTAGATTTCAGTAACAAACATATATGTGTAATGTTAGCAATACTAATTCTTGATTACTTGAGTGAATTGGTTTTTATTCTCAGAAAATGCTGGAAATACTCAACAAGTCGGGCAGCATCTGTGGAGGAAGAAACAGAGTTAATGTTTCAAGTTGATGACCCTTTGTCAGAACTGAAACTTCGTCAGATCTCTTCCACTTCTGACGCAGGGTCATCGACCTGAAACGTTAACTCTGTTTCTTCCTCCACAGATGCTGCCTGACTTGCTGAGTATTTCCAGAATTTCCTGTTTTTTTCAGATTTTCAGCATCCGCAATATTTTGCTTTTGGTTTTTATTCTCCATTCTCCCTTCAAGTTGTCCCTGCTTTGTCCATTTCACCTTCGGGATATTGCAATCCCCAATGATTAATAGGTTACGGTGCTCTGTAGCCCTCTTTATCTGCCCTAACATCCCCTTGCCTGCCTGCTCACTTCATGCTAGTGGTCTATAGAAGTTGTCAATTAATAATTTACCATCCTTATCATTACTTCCATCCATTTCAATCTTAACCTTTTCTGTTGTAATATCCAGCCTTTCTGTAGCTACTGTAATATTCCTGATCAATAAATTGCTAACTCCTCCACCTTATTCTGTATGTCTGTTGTGACTCATTTTATGATCCTCTTTGTTCAGCACTTGGCCACCTTGTGCTGTCACCTTGTTTCTGAAAAGCTAATGTAGTTGCTTAATTTGAAGTTGCATAATTCAAATTATTTGTTTTATAGAATTGAAATTATACAAAAAAAATCTTCCTGTGCTGTTTTATTAAAATTGCTTAATTCATATTAATTCAAGCAAAAACAACTCTGAAGTAACAGGAGCAGGCAGCATTAACAATAATCTCATTAATTGTCTATAACTTTTATTCCAGTAACACCAGTACCATATTCCTGATGTTTCTTGCATTTGTATAAAAGCAGTAAGAATAACCCTCAAAACATTCCTTTTCTGATATTATCTTTCTACTGTTGTCATTAATGGCCTTCCTTTTGGTCTGTGTCACTTATCCATCCCCTATCTACTCTATTGAATCAGAGTTACTAAGAATTAGTAACAATGAAAGGTCTTCGACCTGAAATGTCAACCCTGTTTCTTTCTCCACAGATGCTGCCTGACTTGTTGAGCTTCTCCAGCATTTTCTGTTTTTATTACTAAGAATCAGTGTTGCATACAGCTGAGCAGGCAACACTGAAAGCAAGCGCAATTGTGTTTGGTTTTATATTATTAAATGTATCTTGTATATTTTTACAATCTAATTAAGTTTAACCAAATTATCAGACTTCATTGCTTTTATTTTTAACATAGCTGTGGATTGAGGAAATACTAAAATAAAGATAAATATGTTTACATGCAGTAGATAACATTTCAGATTATATTTCTGTTGCCTACTCAGCAGGAAGTGGCTACAGTTTTTTGAATGTTAAGATTTAGCCCAAGTAAAAACACAAAAAATTCAAACTGCTTGTTTAGTTTGTATCCAAAATATTTTTATAAAGAAAGAATACATAACCTGCATAGGATAGAGAGCAATTCTGAAAAGCACTGTTTAATATTGAAGCTTTGGGAATTGATGTGGTTGTTTTTTTTTAAAAAAGGTCAACTTAAAATGATGTTCTAAAATCTTGCCTTTTTGCCAATCAGTACAAACAGAATTGTGTGAACAAATTGGCCTGGACTAATAATCCAGAAACACAGCAGCTGGGGAATTTAAATTCAGTTAATTAAAAAAATTTTTAAAAATCTGGAATAAAAAGCTAGTATCAGTAATGGTGACCATGAAAGTACCGGATTGTCGTAAAAACCCATCTGGTTTACTAATGTCCTTTAGGGAAGGAAACCTGCTGTCCTTACCCGGTCTGGCCTATATGTGACTCCAGACCCATAGCAATGTGGTTGATTCTTAACTGCCCTCTGAAATGGCCTAGCAAGACACTCAGTTGATCTGCAGCAGTTCAAGGCGGCGGCTCACCTCCACCCTCAAGGGCAATTAGGGATGGGCAATAAATGCTGACCTTGCCAGCGATGCCCACGTCCAATGAATGAATTTTTAAAAAAATTGGGGGTGGGGTGCTGAATGTTCAAACTCTGTTCCACAGGAAATGGCCAATATAACTGCAAAGATAAAACAAATAGAGACACTTATTTTTAGTCTCCAGTTTGTCAATTAGGCCATTGACATATGGCTGAAAATTGTAATGCAAACAAGTTGGGAATCACTTGCATTACTTTCTGATGATGTGTTTAGAGTTTTGTGCCGGAACAAGCCTGAGCACCAAACACATTTCAATCTTTGAGAATTCATCAAAAATGATTTGATGATGCAGAGCTTTGTAATGTGCAAAAAATGAGTGTACAATGAAACCGATAATTTTTAGACGCAAGCCAATAGTGAGTAATAGTTCAGAGAAATCTAGGGGTTTGATTAAAATAACGTGTACGTTCCACCCGTCTTCACCCATGCCTCTAATTTTCAAAGGAAGGTTTTTACCATGCAAAATCCCAATTGCTCATCAAGTTTATTCAGTGACTAGCTGAGCTACATACACCAGTAACATCCCATATTTGATCCCTCGTCTGCGGTGAGTTAGTTGATCTTGGCTGGGACAGTAGTAGAGGAATTACAATTGTCTTCAGTGTCACTGTACTAGGGAGAAGAACTCGACCAGGCTTCCCAATCCTGATGGCGATCCAGTGATTCCTGCTGGAAATTGTGCTTGTCCACACATTGGGTAAGGATAGAATTGGGCTTGGCTACGTTGCCCCTCCCTCCAAAAAATTGAATAGTCTGCAGATATGGTCATGGTTTATGTGTGAATAATAGACACTTGAATGAGGTAACAGAGGGCGCCTATCAAGGAGTCGATGCCTTCAGGAGAGAAGGAGCAAGAAGAAAATTGGTGAGGAGGTGGGAGAAAGATATTGTTTGTGCTCATAAGCTCATTGGAATATTTTTTCACCAAAATATTTTCAATAACCATTATTACTGCATTATCATTTGTGTCTTGATCAACTATTTTATTGCAGTGAAAAGTGTGCAGATAGCCTAAAGAAATGAAGACAGTTGTCTTACTAAAGCTCACACATTTTCATCTGTACTATTCCCATCAAAGATGGCTGAGCAATACAGAAAGAAGAACCAGGGTTGCTTCCTATCTAAGATTATAGTTATAGATGTGGTAATTTTTATGGTCATGGTCATAGCGTAGGCCCAGCACAAATGTTAGCCTTATGTTATATAGAAATGTGACATTCAGTACAGTATAATTCAAAAAGTGGAACTATTGTGCACCTGCAACAACTCAGTATTACAGCCTTCAAGTGGCTCATTGTATATCTGTTATTTGACCTGGTTCTTTTAAGACTTGGATAGCTCAGTGATTTGGATGTAGTTTCACACTATTCCATAAGTTACTTGTAAGTTTTCCCTTGATTAACACTGGTTTTATGTCAAGTTGGGCTTTTGTTTGGTTACTTCATCTGGCAAAAAAAACGTCATTATCGTATAAAATGGGCTTAATTGAAATTTGTGTCTGGTGACTATATTTCTGAACCTCTAATTTATTTATTACTTGTAATGAAAAACGTGAACACTCCTTCTGTTAGAGAAAATATTGATGCCTTTTAGTCTGGTCCTCAAATTAATCATGTTACTAGAAATAACAGTGCTAAGGTTGAGTGCGTTTGTCTACTGTATGCTTTTAAGGGCTATGATTTGAAGCATTAATCTGTGTATTTACTTCTTCTGGTGTTTTGGTAACTTACTCCAGAAGTAATTCCAATTTTAGCCTTCAATTTTCAAAACAATGGTAAATGACTTTCTTTTGTAAGGTATATCACATCAGGGTTTTAAAAAAAACTCTGCGTAGACTAGATGCTAAAATGTTTAATTCCTTAGCTTGATTGTCATGCGAAAGTTTTTTTTTAAATGATTCAAAAACGATGACCCAGGTGAAGGAAATTCACATTGTATGTACAAATTCAATTGTCTTTTCTGTTTCTGTCCCAGCTACATCTTTAGGCTCAGCTGTACTCGGCTTGGCCAGTGGGCCATCGGCTATGTCACAAACGATGGAAACATCTTGCAGACCATTCCACACAACAAGCCCCTCTTCCAAGCCCTAATAGATGGATGCCGAGAAGGATTGTATGTATTTGATATTGATATGTTCTTCATTTTAATTTATTGTACTCTTTTGATCAGTGGCAAGCTAACATTGAAGTAATAATGTCAAAATCTACATCAACATTTTTATTGTGACTTGAGTACGATAACTACATGAATAATTTTTTTTAAATTTAGCTATTTATATCCAGATGGACGAAGTTACAATCCAGATCTAACTGGATTGTGTGAACCAACACCTCATGATCACATAAAGGTCACACAGGTAAGGACATTGATCTCCAGATACAGTTTGAGTGTTTGCGGCCTAGAGGACCAGAGGTGCTCCTCCCGGCTCTACATTAAATTCACGGGCCACTGCAAGCCACTGCTCACCTCCCCCCAGAACTTTCCTCAGGTCCTCAGCCGGCATTCAGGCCGGATGATCTTGGTGCCTTCCAGGATCGCGGGCTGCCTCTGAGGCTGTGACTTGTGCCTCTAAGCCTGGAACAGGTGCCTGCAGTTCGCCAGTAATAAAGAAATGAGGCTAGTGGACCAATTTCCATGGCGTCTGTAGGCATGCACAGCACCAAGATTGCACCCCGATTCAGGCACCATCCAATTTCGAAGCTGTGTTTTTCAAGTACATCACCTTGATACTGTAATATTGTAATCTGCTTAACATTAATAAAAGGCAACTTCATCAAACATGAAGGACTTGCTCTTAACCCTTGAGGATCTTGATGGAAGCTTTTGTACAGGTGAAGGGGGGAATGGTTGTACGCCATGCCAGGCCATACTTGTGCTATTAAGAACATAAGAACATAAGAAATTGGAGCAGGAGTAGGCCAATCGGCCCCTCGAGCCTGCTCCGCCATTCAATAAGATCATGGCTGATCTGATCCCAACCACAAATCTAAAGAACACAAGAAGTCGGAGCAGGACCCGGCCACATAGCCCCTGGGCCCTCTCCGCCACCCACAGGGCATTGACCGATCCGAACTCAGCTTCATGTCCAATTTCCTGCCCGCTCCCCATAACCCCTAATTCCCTTTACTTCTAGGAAACTGTCTATTTCTGTTTTAAATTTATCTAATGATGTAGCTTCCACAGTTTCCTGGGGCAGCAAATTCCACAGACCTACCACCCTCTGAGTGAAGAAGTTTCTCCTCATCTCAGTTTTGAAAGAGCAGCCCCTTATTCTAAGATTATGCCCCCTAGTTCTAGTTTCACCCATCTTTGGGAACATCCTTACTGCATCCACCCGATCAAGACCCTTCACAATCTTATATGTTTCAATAAGATCGCCTCTCATTCTTCTGAACTCCAATGAGTAGAGTCCCAATCTACTCAACCTCTCCTCATATGTCCGCCCCCTCATTCCCGGGATTAACCGAGTGAACCTTCTTTGTACTGCCTCGAGAGCAAGTATGTCTTTTCTTAAGTATGGAGACCAAAACTGTATGCAGTATTCCAGGTGCGGTCTCACCAATACCTTATATAACTGCAGCAATACCTCCTTGTTTTTATATTCTATCCCCCTAGCAATAAAAGCCAACATTCCGTTGGCTTTCTTGATCACCTGCTGCACCTGCATACCAACTTTTTGATTTTCTTGCACTAGGACCCCCAGATCCCTTTGTACTGCAGTACTTTCCAGTCTCTCGCCATTAAGAAAATAACTTGCTCTCTGATTTTTCCTGCCAAAGTGCATAACCTCACATTTTCCAATATTATATTGCATCTGCCAAATCTCCGCCCACTCACCCAGCCTGTCTATATCCCCTTGCAGGTTTTTTATGTCCTCCTCACTCTCTACTTTCCCTCCCATCTTTGTATCATCTGCAAATTTTGATATGTTGCACTCGGTCCCCTCCTCCAAATCGTTAATATAGATTGTAAAGAGTTGGGGACCCAGCACCGACCCCTGTGGAACACCACTGGTTACTGGTTGCCAGTCCGAAAATGAACCATTTATCCCAACTCTCTGCTTCCTGTTCGATAACCAATCCTCCACCCATGCCAGAATATTACCCCCAATCCCGTGATTTTTTATCTTAAGTAATAATCTTTTATGTGGCACCTTGTCGAATGCCTTCTGGAAGTCTAAATACACTATGTCCACTGGTTCCCCTTTATCCACCCTATACGTTATATCCTCGAAGAACTCAAGCAAATTTGTCAGACATGACTTCCCCTTCATAAAGCCATGCTGACTTTGTCCTATTAAATTATGCTTATCTAAATGTTCCGTTACTGTCTCCTTAATAATAGACTCCAAAATTTTACCCACCACAGATGTTAAGCTAACTGGCCTATAATTTCCAGCCTTCTGCCTACTACCCTTTTTAAATAAGGGTGTTACATTAGCAGTTTTCCAATCTGCCGGGACCTCTCCTGAGTCCAGGGAATTTTGGAAAACTATCACCAAAGCATCCACAATCCCTACTGCCACTTCCCTCAAGACCCTAGGATGGAAGCCATCAGGTCCAGGGGATTTATCCGCCTTGAGTCCCATTATTTTACTGAGTACCATCTCCTGAGTGATTTTAATCGTATTTAGCTCCTCCCCCCCGAGAGTCCCCTGTTTGTCCAGTGTTGGGATATTCTTAGTGTCCTCTACTGTAAAGACTGAAACAAAATATTTGTTCAGCATTTTTGCCATCTCCATGTTTCCCACCATTAATTTCCCGGTCTCATCCTCTAAGGGACCTATGTTTGCCTTAGCCACCCTTTTTCTTTTTATATAACTATAGAAACTCTTGCTATCTGTTTTTATATTTTTTGCTAATTTCTTTTCATAATCTAACTTCCCTTTCTTAATCAATCCTTTAGTTACTTTTTGCTGTCTTTTGAAGACTTCCCAATCTTCTATCCTCCCACTAAGTTTGGCTACCTTATATGTCCTTGTTTTTAGTCGGATACTATCCTTGATTTCTTTACTTAGCCACGGATGGCTGTCATTTCTTTTACACCCTTTTTTCCTCAGTGGAATATATTTATTTTGAAAGTTGTAAAATAACTCCTTAAATGAACACCACTGCTCATGTACCGTCTTACCCTTTAATCTATTTTCCCAGTCCACTTTAATCAATTCCGCTCTCATACCATCATAGTCTCCTTTATTCAAGCTCAGTACGCTTGTTTGAGAATCAACCTTCTCACCCTCTAATTGGATATGGAATTCAACCATGTTGTGGTCGCTCGTTCCAAGGGGATCCTTAACTAGGACATTATTAATTAATCCTGACTCATTACACAGGACCAGGTCCAAGGTTGCCTGCCCCCTTGTAGGATCAGTTACATACTGCTCAAGAAATCCATCCCTGATGCACTCAATGAACTCGTCCTCAAGGCTGCTCTGCCCAATTTGATTTGTCCAGTTAATATGATAATTAAAATCCCCCATAATTATGGCTGTTCCCTTATTACATGCCCCGACTATCTCCTGATTAATACTTCTTCCAGCAGAGTTGCAACTATTAGGAGGCCTATATACTACGCCCACTAATGTTTTTTTTCCCTTATTATTCCTTATCTCCACCCAAACTGTTTCATTATCTTGATGCTTTGTCCCAATATCATTTCTCTGTATTACAGTGATTCCTTCCTTTATTAACATAGCCACCCCACCTCCCCTTCCTTCCTGCCTGTCCTTCCTGATTGTTAAATACCCTGGCATAAAAATCACACTCACTCCTTCGAGCCGGAAGGAGTGAGTGTGATTTTTATGCCAGGGTATTCTTAGCAATTGGTTACAAAGTAGCCCGAGCAGAGATCTGGGAGCAGTTTACCTGCATGCTTTCTTTTCTGGAAAAGTATGTGGGTGACACTGGGGGTGGAAGAAGAGTGTGATGACATAAAGGGAGAAAAATTTAGTAAAAATAAAGATTAAAAACAACTTGCTATAATGATGCTAATTGACTAATTATGCAACCACATTAAAGAGTAAAATTCTCTTCCGTCTAGGAACAATATGAGCTGTACTGTGAAATGGGCTCTACGTTTCAATTGTGCAAAATCTGTGCTGAGAATGATAAGGACGTGAAGATTGAGCCATGTGGTCACTTAATGTGTACTTCTTGTCTGACAGCGTGGCAGGTACGTGGGTGAACAGGGTGTTTGTGGCTGCAGAGTCCACAGATAGGTTTTCTATGCACTTCATTCAATTTTTTAACACTCAAGAGGACTAACAGTGTTTGAGCAATAGTGTCTGAGTACCATATTTGAAAGATAAAGCAGGAATCGATGGATAGGAAAGGCCGAACTCTCATTTATTTTCTAAACCTCTTCAATGAATTTGATGTTAAGGGCTCCTGTTTTTGGACGTGGTGGAGAAATGCTGACACACGGAATATCCAAAACATGTTTTTTTAAAGTCTAATGGGGTAATGTAAAAATATAGCAGTCGAAAAAGAAAATCTGTGATGGATTTAAAATCAAATGTTACATGCACAGAAAATTGGCACAAGCTATGATAATCTACAGGAAGTTTTGTTCCCCTGAAATGTTATGTTTTCACTTAAGAAGGGAAATGTAATTCCTCAAAGTAATAGATTCATATCCAAACTCTGGATTTAAAAAAAATCCAGTGTCTTTGAAGTTTTTTTTAATATAAACACACAGTGCTTGAGTTTTTTAAATTTGCTTAGTTTTCGGGAGCAATTTATTGTATAAAATAGAATGCCATAATCCCATATTATTAAACATTTACCAGTATTTTCTTAATCGAGTTTTTCTGTGGAAGTTTGTTATTAGGTAGATGAGCAAAGACTGGTTTTGATTTATTGCCATTTTTTACTATGTGGGAAGGAGCATCATGTTCACTGTCCAGATGTGACAATTCACCCAGTGAAAACAAGAACTGAAGTCCAATTTTGTCTGGCAGCCATGTAGTGTTTTGTAATGTATTTGCACACCATGTTAATATGACATCATGGGCCAGATTTTACCAGGGGTGCGGGTTCCCAGCGGATGGGCAAGCGGGTGCGTTGGTAACGCGCCCGGTGAAATTAATGGGTTTCCCGCGCGATCGCAGCAGGCAACGCACTAATTGGATCCACTTACCGGGTTCCCCGCTGCTGATCTGCGCGTCGGGCGGGCTGCGCATGCGCAGTAAGATCTGTCAGCTGGAGGCACTCTATTTAAAGGGGCAGTCCTCCACTGACAGATGCTGCAAGAAATAGCAAAGATGACTGCATGGAGCAGCCCAGGGGGACGGCTGCTCCCAGTTTAATGATCCCTCACCCCAGGTATCAATACATGGGGTGAGGAGGAGGGGGAGGACAGAGATCTTCCACCCGGCGGGCGGGAGGAAGCGGCCCGCCTCTGCCACCAGGAAGGCCTGGCTCGAGGTGGCAGAGGGGGTCACCCGCGCCACCAACATATCGCCCACCTGCAAACAGTGCAGGAAGCGGTCGAATGACCTCAGTAGGTCAGCCACAGTGAGTACACGTAGTCTTTCCCCTACACTCCGTCTGCTACATCACTGCCCCCACCCCACATCTCCTTCGGCACTGCCAACACTACTCTGTCACATCACCCCTCATACCCACTCAAACCCCATCCTCATCTTACCTGCCACCTACTCACCCCGCCACTACCATGCAACCCAATCCTCATACAATGTCATGGCTCTATCCCATACTCACCCTCTTGTGCATCTCTCTCACGGCCAGCCTCACTCAACCTGCCACCACCTGTGCTGCAGCCACAGGGCATGCATCACATATGTGCAGTAGGCAGCGTAAGGCAAACGTGTCGTGAGCATGAAGGGGATGCACAAGGGTGTTTGAGGGTTTGTCATGGTTGTTACTTCTATTGAATTTCAGAACAACTCATCACACATTCTATTGGCACCACTACTGCCATGTCTTCGCGAATCCTGTCCGGTTTGTGCAATAAAGCCCACTCCTGGGTATCACTGAGGACCCACCACTGATGCCACCCATTGTGTCACTACAGAGTGGGTGTAGGTGTATTTGCAGGGCTCTTCTGCGCAGACGACTGAGAGACATCGGCGATGTCCCTGGTGGCACCCTGGAAGGATGCGGAGGAGAAGTTCGGGAGGGCAGTGGTGACTTTGACACCGACAGGTAGGAAGATGGTGCACGGGCCAGCCAGGAGCAGCTCGGCACGAAAGAGGCTGCAGATGTCCACGGCTACATGTCGAGTGACTCTGAGCCTCCATGTGCACTGCTGCTCAGAGAGGTCCATGAGGCTGCGCCTCGGTCTGTGGACCCTGTGGCGAGGGTAGGGCCCTCTGCGACGCATCTCTCTCTGCGGTAGCCCTCCCTCCTGCTGTACAGTTGGATGTGTCACAGCACTCTGTTGTGGAGCTCCACGTGTCAGAGGTTTACGGCGTGGATGGCGAGGCTGGTGAGGCTGGTGATGCTGTTCGCCCTCTGAGGAGGTCATGACTGCAGCTACGGCGGCCCCCATCAGCAAGAGGTACATCTGAGGGGGTCCGCAAGGTAGGTTCATGTCTCCGGACCCTGGGGTAAGTGTGCAGGTTGGTGACTTTGACCGTCAGGAGGAGGGTGGTGGAGGCCAAACTTTGTCCCAAGTGACAGAGTGGCCTCCTGCAATGAGTGAGGGTCTCCCCACCCCCCCCCCACCCCACCCCCAACCTGTCAAATGGACCTTTGCAGCTGCCACAGGCTGACAGCTGCAACACGTCCATTCCAGCTGGGAGTGTTTCCCCCAGTACAGGAAACAGTCACATGTTGCTCAAAAATCACACACAGTCCCTTAATCAGGTCAGTTAATGACCTGAAATAGCAAAGTAAATAGCGTCAAGTGGCATCCCGCTGGCTTTAATTGCCTGCGGGATTCCCACCAGCGGGGGCTGCGTGCGCACGCCCGAGCGTCAGCGGGGAACCCGGAAGTGGGCGGGATCGAGGCGCGATCCGGTCCCGCTCCTGGATTTCGCAATTTTCGAGGCCCCCCCGCCGAGAACGCACCCGAGAGCGGGTGCTAAAATCGGGCCCCATATGTTAATATGACATCAATATACCAAAACAAATTCACGATCTAAACTGACCATCTCTCTTTTGGTGATCTGTTCTAGGTATTCTTTTGTTGGTAAGAAAGACCACTTGAACTATCCTACTCCCATAATTCCTTTTTTTTAAAAAAAAGGTGCAAATGCTTCCATTTTCTGCCCAGTTACCTGGGCCATATACCATCCATCACCAAGATGGCAGCAGGGCATCTACTCTGAAGAATATGCTAATGATGCTGTTTGACCAGCCACTAGGAGGTGTACAACAGCAGCCTGGTGAACACTGATTACTCAGTGGCACCAGTGAGACAGTGTCTGCTTCAACAGGGAGGCTCCCATGTTTTTTTAAAAAATTTTTTTTATTCGTTCACGGGATGTGGGCGTCGCTGGCAAGGCCGGCATTTATTGCCCATCCCTAATTGCCCTCGAGAAGGTGGTGGTGAGCCGCCTTCTTTAACCGCTGCAGTCCGTGTGGTGACGGTTCTCCCACAGTGCTGTTAGGAAGGGAGTTCCAGGATTTTGACCCAGCGACAATGAAGGAACGGCGATATATTTCCAAGTCGGGATGGTGTGTGACTTGGAGGGGAACGTGCAGGTGGTGTTGTTCCCATGCGCCTGCTGCCCTTGTCCTTCTAGGTGGTAGAGGTCGCGGGTTTGGGAGGTGCTGTCGAAGAAGCCTTGGCGAGTTGCTGCAGTGCATCCTGTGGATGGTGCACACTGCAGCCACAGTGCGCCGGTGGTGAAGGGAGTGAATGTTTAGGGTGGTGGATGGGGTGCCAATCAAGCGGGCTGCTTTATCTTGGATGGTGTCGAGCTTCTTGAGTGTTGTTGGAGCTGCACTCATCCAGCTTTGTTCTTGTTGGCTAGGTTGAATAGACTGCTGCCATTCGCCAACTGGGCTTGGATATAAAGACTGACCACTTGGGTGTAGTACTAGAGGGCTGGCAGTACCTGTGGAACCATACCAGAATATAATTCACTTTGTCAGTAGAGAAGGGAGAGAAAAATAGGGGGAAATACATACAGACCATAGTAAAGTGGCACATGATGTCATAAATTGGATGGATGCACGGTTGATATTCTGCTCCATTTAGTTACCAACCTCAGGCACACCGTGCAAGCCAGGGAGTCTCCATGCAGGGAAGGAGCGGAAACATAAAAGAAAGAATCACCAGGCTGCTGTTGTACACCTCCTAGTGGCTGGTCAAACAGCATCATTAGCATATTCTTCAGAGTAGATGCCCTGCTGCCATCTTGGTGATGGATGGTATATGGCCCAGGTAACTGGGCAGAAAATGGAAGCATTTGCACCTTTTTTTTAAAAAAAAAGGGATTATGGTAGTAGGATAGTTCAAGTTGTGTATGCATAAAATATTGGCAAGTAATGAATATTAGTAAAATTCAGAAGCCTAGTAAGCTAATTGCACCGAGGTGATTGATCAAGGGCTGCAGTGGAATCTGGTTGCAGTGCTTACTGCTTGTGGTGTTCACGATGATGTAGTGCTCAATCCCCGAATTCCAAAAACACATTCCTTTATTTGTCTACCCAGTTGGGTGCTCACAACTTGGTTACCCTGCTCAAGTATCTGCTGTTAGTCCAGATTTTTTCACCTTTACTTTTTTTAAAATTTCTTGGGCGTACTTACTTACTTTTGGAACAGAGGTGTACTGATAGCAATTGCCGTGAACTTGGGTCATGTTGATGTCCAGACCACTATAGTTTACAACGGTTCTTGCAGTTTTGAAAATTCAGACCATGTTGTAAAGATGTTATCCTCATTGGTGATGCTCACCCCCACCTTCTCAAGGGCAACTACGGATGGGCAATAAATGCTGGCCTTGCTAGCCGCGCCCGTGCCCCGAGAATAAATAAATAAAGTATTGAAATATATAAAAAGAAGGAAGAAAGAACAACTAACTCTGTTCTTGTGAAACTGCTCTTGGAGCTGACTTTGGCTTGTTGATTAATTTTGAGTCTGAAGGTTTTGGGTTCCATTTTACCATCAGAGACTTGAGCACAACATAATGCAGTACTGAAAGAGGTGTCCTTTTTCGACTGAGACCTTAAAGCAAGGCACCTTGTTCCTGATCAGGTGGATGTAAAAGATCTCATGCCACTATATGAAGAAGAGTTGGGGATTTCTCCCTGGGCAACTTTTATCCCTTAATTAACACCATCAAAAACAGATTAACTGTTCATTTAACTGATTTAAGGGACCCTGCTGTGCAAAGTGGCTACCATATTTGCCTACAACAGTAACTGCACTTCAAAAGTAATTAATTGGCTGAGAAGTGCTTCAGAACACCCCATGGACATAAAGGATGCATTGTAAATTCAAGTTTGTTATTTTGCTTGCACTGTTCAGTCGAATCATAGATTGGTTACAGCACAGAAGGAAGCCATTCAGCCCATCGAGTCCATGCCGGCTGTTTGTAAGAGCAATCTACTTAGTCCCACTCCCCGTAGCCCTGCAAATTTTTTCCTTTCAAGTATTTATCCAATCCTTTTTGAAAGCCATGATTGAATCTGCCAAATTGAACAGTATATCTGGATTGTACTGTACCTGTAAAATGCCCATTTCAATATTATGCAGTAAAAATCAAAAGTGATATCTTTCTAGAGGTTGTCATGCTATATTTCAGTAGACAAATGGAGTTGGAAACTGGGTTTATTAAAGTTACATATGTAGAGGAAGAAAGACTCCCCTTTCTGCAGTTCAACAACCTCCACTTGCATGTATATGCGCCTTTAACGTAGCAAAACGTTCCAAGGTGTTGAACAGTAGCAGTGGCCAATGTTATTAAGACTGAGACACTAGAATTTCATTCTCCCTGTTAAATAATGCGGTCTCTTCACTTTGGTAGGACAGTATATACACATCCATATCTAAAAATGAAAAGGTAAGAAGTTCAGAAAACATATGTTCAAAGTGCAGTAAAAGGAACTACAGTCAGCTCCATTAATAGCATTGAGCAAGTTTCTCCTTTTATGCCATAAGAAGCTGTGGTTATAGAAAATGTGGAATGTGATTGTCTGAGTAAAAGTTGATGGTATGGCAAGTACGTTTTGTAGAATTTGTGGACTCTGATGCACAAAATTGATTTCAAAATACTGAAAAATAAAATATTATACTCACTGATTGCCTAATTCAAAATGAAGATGATCAACTGTCCCTGTGTTTTTGTTAACTCTTTTTATTCTCAATAATCCTTTTAGTTGATGAATTACCTTTCTTGTTCCTAGCCAGTTGCGAAATGATTTGGAACGGAGACCTTCCCTGTCAGATAGAAGTTGGTTGCACTATTATTGTAAATGATTATATACAATAAAAGTTATCCTCTTTTATCACTGCAAAGATCAAATTCCTGGAATGAATGTTGATGGCACCATTTCTTGTTTCGGATACACACGGATGTGATCAAATGTCAATATAATTTGCTTTTGCATTTAAATTGTGGAACAAGACCTTTGCAGTTTTGTGCTATGGACATGTCATTGTTGCCTGTGTCATAGTGTCTGCTGTAATGACTTACTTAAATAGCCTACGGGGCAATTGCAAAACCGTTTCTCATTATTTTACCCATGTTGTAACTCATCATTTTAAATAATTCTCATTTTGACCAATAAAGTGAAAATTCATGTTGGGAGCCTACAATGTCTAGAATTCCACAATTCAAATAATATACGTTTTTTGTAGTTGCTGTTTTTGCTACAGAGTGTTTAACTCTGTCTAATATCCACGTTTAATGAAAAATGTTGAGCAAAACTACCATTTGGTATGATTTTTTTGAGATCAATAGGCATCAGACCATGCAAAAATTGGAGTTAAGCAGATAGATACAAAAAAGGATATAAGGATAAACCCGGCAACTACAGGCCAGTCAGTTTAGCCTCAGTGGTGGGGAAGCTTTTAGAAATGACAATCCAGAACAAAATGAATAATCACTTGGACAAATGTGGATTAATATAGGAAAGCCAGCACAGATTTGTTAAAGACAAATCGTGTTCAACTAACTTGATTGAGTTTTTTGATGAGGTAACAGAGAGGGTGATGAGGGCAGTGCGGTTAAGGTTGTGTATATGGACTTTCAAAGGGCGTTTGATAAAGTGCTACATAATAGGCTTGTCAGCAAAATTGAAGCCCATGGAATAAAAGGGGCAGTGGTAGCATGGATACAAAATTGGCTGAGTGACAGGAAACAGAGAGTAGTGGTGAACGGTTGTTTTTCAGACTGGTGGAAGGTATACAGTGGTGTTCCCCAGGGGTTGGTACTAGGACCACTGCTTTTTTTGAAATATATTAATGACTTGGGTGTAGAGGGCACAATTTCAAAATTTGCTGATGACCCAAAATTTGGAAGTATAGTAAACAGTGAGGAGGATAGTAATAGACTTCAAGAGGACATAGACAGGCTGGTGGAATGGGCGGACACCTGGCAGATTAAATTTAATGCAGAGAAGTGAGAAGTGGTACATTTTGGCAGGAAGAATGAGGAGAGGCAATATAAACTAAATGGTACAATTCTAAAGGGGGTGCAGGAACAGAGAGACCTGGGGGTATATGTGCATAAACCTTTGAAGGTGGCAGGATAGGTTGAAAAAGTGGTTAAAAAAGCATTTGGGATGCTAGGCTTTATAAATAGAGGCATAGAGTACAAAAGCAAGGAAGTTATGTTGAACCTTTGTAAAACACTGGTTTGGCCACATCGGGAGTATTGTGTCCAATTCTGGGCACCACACTTTAGGAAGGATGTGAAGGCTTTAGAGAGGGTGCAGAAAAGATTTGCTAAAATGGTTCCAGGGATGAGGGACTTCAGTTAGTTACATGGATAGACTGGAGAAGCTGGGATTGTTCTCCTTTAGAGCAGAGAAGGTTAAGAGGAGATTTGATTGAAGTGTTCGAATTCATGAAGGATTTAGATAAAGTAAATAAAGAGAAACTGTTCCCATTGGCGGAAGGGTCGAGAACCAGAGGACACAGATTTAAGGTGATTGGCAAAAGAACCAAAGGCGACATGAGGAAAAACCTTTTTACGCATTGAGTAGTTATGATCTGGAATGTGCTGCCTGAAAGGTGGTGGAAACGGATTCAGTTGTGGTTTTCAAAAAGGAATTGTATAAATACTTGAAGGGGAAAAATTTGCAGGGCAATGGGGAAAGAGCGGGGGAATGGGACCAACTGGTTTGCCCTTACAAAGACCCGGCACAGGCTTAATGGGCCGAATGGCCGCCTTCTGTGCTGTAATAGAATGGTTACAGCACAGAAGGCGGCCATTCGGCCGTATTGGGCTTCATTGGGTGTTGCATTATCCTTTATTGTAAATTAAGTTTTAATTATATACTGAGGACCTTCTTTCACTCTACTACAACTTAAAAACACAGACCTATTATTGCTTTTATATAATATCTGATTTCTTTCCTATATAGGAATCTGATGGACAGGGATGCCCGTTTTGCCGTTGTGAGATCAAAGGTACCGAACCAATTATTGTTGATCCTTTTGATCCAAGAGATGATGGAGCCAAATTCAGCATAGACAGTTTTAGTATGCCAATATTAGACCTGGATGATGATGATGATCGAGATGACTCACTAGTTATGAACAAGCTAGCTTCATTTAGAAAGGTAGGTTAAAAACAATATAACTCTGAATCCGATCTTTTGAATAGGGCTTGTGTGTGTGATACATTGGGCATGTGATTTTAAATGTGCTGATGTTAACATATAACTTCAGTGATGGATATGTATTGTTTAGCATTTAAAAAAAATGGTCATAAGAGGTTGTCAGCAGGCAGCACTGGCTTAGCAGCAACCAAACTAATGCAAAATAACACACTGCTGTCATTTAACTTTAGTGCAATTTTAGCACCTTTTATTGACTGACAAAAGTAGTTTTTTCTATAAAATGTTCTTTGAATTAGCTATTTGATATTCTAAATTGTTTGTGTGGTCTCCGGGACCCCATGGTACACAACTAAGTGGCTTAGGAAAAAAGAAAATTTGGATACCCTCTCCCATATCCAGCTTATGAAAAACCTTTTGTCTAATGTGGTACATTTGCCAATACACTGCTGAGCCTGTAACATTACAGATTGGTCTGTGGTATCATATATCAATCAGATAGTTGGAAAAGAATTCCAACTTGTTTTTAGCCAACATGATAGTTCCTCATTCCCTTCTTTCATTCCTCCACGTAGGGATTTTACTCACTCTGCCCAGGTCTCTTCTCCATTCTTGGATTTAATCTCATATCCACTCTCCCAGACCTGTCACAGGTGCTTCAGTCCTGCTCTCCTCCCAAGTAACTCAGTTTATTGGCTCTGGTCTTTCCCTCATACTAAGATACGTCCAGAGTTCTACCGCTCCACTCCCTCTGTCTCTTGCATTAGTTTAGGTTACCCTACTTTCTGGACCTTTTTTTGCTCCATGCTTTTATGCTACACTCCTCTCCCTGACCCTTTGCTGTCTCACATGAATGTATACTCTGTCATCCACTCTCACTATTCCTTCTGGCTCCCGGTTGAGACACTCTTATCTCCATGCTCAAGTGGTGATATTGTCCCTCCTCACCACTCACTACTTTGCAAGTGGAAAATATATAACCTGTATTTTTTGCCTCCCAAAGACAACACCATTTAGGCTAGGAACTTGTAAGAAGGTATTTGCATGTTCTCCCATTGAATGATACAATATATTGGAGCTCCAGTACACTGTACTCTCTTTCTGCCTGTTTCTATTTTTCTTCATTGTGTTCTATGGCTACCACAGTCTGAGGAAGCCCATTAAACTTTCCAAAATGATTTGATTGATACCACTTACAGTGAAATCTTTGTAACAAACTATTTAATTGGGTCAAAAGCAAAACACTGCGGATGCTGGAAATCTGAAATAAAAACAGTGACTGCTGGAAATACTCAGCAAGTCAGGCAGCATCTGTGGAGAAAGAAACAGTCCTTGGGTCCTAGCTGGAGACCTATTGATGATAGATAACCTCAATAAGATGGACCCCCAGTTAAAAAAGAACAATACATTCTCTCAAAGTTGTAGCAATTTTGAAGTCTATTTAATTAGATTTGTATAGATTCACAAATTATTGCAGTTAAAAGAAAATTAGAGATGAATTGACCTGTCGAGCCAACTAATAAGGATATTAATCAGCACCATTACCCCGTGAGTTTCTCAGATCATATCTACATAAGATTGACATTACTGGAATATTTAAATTGGTATGTGATTTGAGCACATATTGTCAGAGGTAGTTATCTGCATCAGCTGAAGTTTCTTCAGTATGATGATAGTTATATTCAAGCATGTCATCATGCGGTAATTTTTATCTTTTTGTATTTCATGCATCATTTTTAAAATTTGACTCTTTCGATCACCAAGATAATCTGTACAGATCTACGGTTGTGTTTTTCTCTGCAGCTGCAGTTGAACATATACATTACATTGCAGGAGTTTTTGGGAAAGCCACGCAGTGGAAGTGTTGCACAACATTTATTAACCATTTGAGCACTGAATTTCCTGTCACTTTTAAAATTCATGTTTGTTATTCCAAAAATGTGCAGCAAACCTATTATGTAAATTTCTTGTATTAAGTACCAAGTAGAGAGTATGTTATACAGCAATGATTGTGTTAAAACTGATCAACGTTTTAAGAAGATACATTTCCAAACTGCTGTGCAAAAGAGACATTTCTGGTAAAAGCAGCTGAATGAAATCATTTCCTTTGCTCTTACATTTTACATCAAATCAAATATCTTAACTCCATTATAGTGATACCGAAATACATGTAGCCCACTATTGTTTGCTTCAAAGAAAGTTGTAGTTAAGGTGGCTTCATGGTTGGTTTATCTTTGCAATGGTACTGACTTAGACTGACCATTACAAAAGTTAAGTATGAGGTAGTGGATCAAATAAACTGAACAGAATTTGATTTATGTTCATGAATCTTGGCTTAAATGCTGAGAAAAGCATAATATTGAAGTCTTGAGTTCCATTAAATTAGTGAGACACAATGATGCAGAAAACCCTTCATGACAATTGGATGATCATTTTCTATTTCTGTGAATCTTTTGGAAATAATCTCAAAGTTTCATATCACACTGAGTAACATGATCACACTTCTTTTCCTTTGCCAGTGCTGCTTGCTCGCTCCAGATTTAGTGCTACAACACTAGCTACAATGCCAGTTGTAACTGCAATAAACTGTCACTTAAAAAACAATAATTGTAGTAAATTTGGAATCCAGCTGGCAGCACAATGCTGTGTAGCAAATTGTTGTAACATATTAACGTAATAAGCAATGCCAAAGAGCAATATTAATTTGTCTCACTCATACCATTATGGGAATCGTAGGGACTTGTTCTGATCTTTACAAGTTGCGTATGAGGTAGTGGGTCAAATGAGCTGATACAACTTTGAGGTAGTGATTTGGGGCAAAAAAAAGATAATTTGGAGGCTTAACAGTACTGTAGACTAATGTTTTGGCTTAATAAAAAATGCCATCTTCCAACTCTTCAAATATTTTATGCAATGGCAGCTCTTATATTTGACAGCAATAGACCTGGTGAATGTTTAAAAACCTTAATAAACATTTAAAAAATTCTTCATCTGCAGTTACCTTGTAGATGTTAAGTCTTCAATGAGGATCTCCAAACAGTAGTTTTTTTGGCTCGCTGTAATCCAAAAAAGCCAGGGAATAAAATTCTTCACCGTTGTTACGTGCAGCTTCCTAACATATCCATAAATAATGAATACCTTGCAACCTGGACTCCACCATCATCTCATCAGTCTATACCTCAGTACAGAGATGTGTCTATTGAAACTATTAGGAGAGTATAAAGAAATCTACAAAAGATAAAACACCAATGTAAAAATAATTAAAACAAAGTTTAAAATTTCAACACTGCAATATTTGATAGCAGGAGTGAGATCAAAACCTCTTACTCATGATTGCTGCTCTTGAATGATGATGCCTCTCTCACTGCAGTGGTGAACATTTGAACTCCTGTTTCCATCAAGTATCCTCTTTTATATAATTAATTTCCCACTCTTATTTAAAATACTTAGAGCTTCATTCAACTTATTGTTGACTAACCTTCATTTAGATGTGCTTTCTCAACACATAGTGCTGCCAAATACGTGGAGCATCTGTGTGTTGACCGTTTGGAAAACAGGAATAAAAGTTGTCTTATCACTATGCTTTGTGAAGTCATCAGTGTTGGAGTATTTATTGTCTCATAATCTTATTTGGTCTTTGCAGTGTACAGACAGGCAAATATCACCAGTGTCTTCACCAAACTCATCGCCTATTGCACAGCGGCGAAAACCAGCTCCAGACCCACTCCAAATTCAACATCTCAACCTCCCCCCAGTGCCACCGCGGTTAGATCTCATTCAGAAAGGAGTGGTTCGGTCACCTTGTGCTAGTCCCACTGGTTCACCAAAGGTAACTTATCAAAACGAAATGTTACTAAATGGTTTACCTACAGAGGCCAACTATACTATACAGAACCTTTGCATTGGCTTGTAAGGAGTTCTTTGTGAATACTATGCCGATTTTAAAATAAAACTTGAGAGCTAGAGAATTTGTATTTATTGGCACCCAAATCACTAGGACAAAATGTTTTGTTTCATGGTTTTACTCCCAAGTTTAAGGAATACATTGTGCCATCCTTGTCTATTTATGCCCTCTGTTCCATCAAGCAGATTTAATGAAACAGTCTACTTCATCATAGAAGTAATATTAGTTTTGAAATGTACTAGTTTACATTTATAAATATGTTGAATTATACCACAGAAATCTCTTGATAGCTTATTTTGGGAGGGTTGGAAAAAAAGGTGAGAGAAAAAAGGCTCCAGAAGCTGCCATGAATGTTACAGCTACATACTGGTTATTAATCTTTGTTTAAAAACTTGTTTATTGCCCATATCTCGCTCCCTGAAAGGTAGTGGTAGACTTCCTCCTTCAACTGCTGCAGTCCTTGTGGTGATGTTGCTCTCACAATCGTGTTGTATAGGGAATTTGAGGATAATGACCTAGCAATGATGGGCTACGATGTATGTCCAAGTCAGGATGGTGCTTGACTTAAAGGGGAACTTGGAGGTGATGGTGTTCCCACGACATTGCTGCTCTTGTCCTTCTCTGTGGTAAGGTCGCAGGGGAGGGAGGTGCTGTCGAGGTAACCCTGATGTGTTGCTGCAGTGCATCCTGTATATCGTACATACTACACCTACAAATTAAGCAAACCACTCTGATTTGGATGTTGTTGAGCTTCTTGAGTATTGCGGTTGTCCCCATCCTAGCAAGTGGTGAGTATTCCATCACACTCCTGACTTGAGTCTTGTAGATGGTGAAGAGGCTTTGAGTGGTCAGGAGGTGGACCACTTGTTGCAGAATATCCATCCACTACCTTGCTTTTGTAGCCACAGTGCTGATATGGTTGGCCCAGTTCCGTTCTAGTTAGTGATGATCCACAAGGTGCTCATGAGGGTGGACTTGACAATGGTAGTGTCATTGAAGGTTGGCAGAGATGACTAAGCATTCTTTTGTTTGAGATAGTCATTACCTCGCACTTGTGTGGCGCAAATGGTACCAGCTGGATGTCATCCCTAACCAAATCCTGCTGTAGGCTGGCATGGGCTCCTATATTATCGGAGGAGTTCTGACTGGACCGAGCACAGTGGAAACATCAGCAAACAGCCTGTTCCTGACCCTATGTTAGAGGGAAGGTCATTGATGAAGCAGCTGAAAGTGGTTGAGCTGAAGACCTTTCTGTGAAGAACTCTTGCAGCAATGTCCTGTGGCCGTAATGATTGGACTCTGGCAACTACAACCATCTTCCTTTTTGTAAGGTATAACTCCCAACTATTGGAGGGTTTTCCCTTTGACCTCATCAACCTCAGTTTTGCTACGACTCTTTGGTAGCCGGTCGAATGAACATAAGAAATAGGAGCAGGAGTAGGCCATAAGGCTCCTTGAGCCTGCTCCCCCATTCAATCAGATTATGACTAATCTTCCACCTCAACTCCACTTTCCTGCCTGATCCCCATATCCCTTGATTCCCCTTGAGTCCAAAAATCTATCTGTTTCAGCCTTGAACATATTCAACGACTCAGCATCCACAGCCCTCTGGGGTAGAGAATTCCAAAGATTCACAACCCTCTGAGTGAAGAAATTCCTCCTCATCTCAGTCTTAAATGGATGCTGTCTTGAATGTTAAGGACAACTTCTCTGCAATTCAGCTCTTGTGTACATGTCTGGATCAAGGCTACGATTGAAGTGTGGATCCTGAACTGAAGTGTTGAGCTGAATATTGGTGATTAGGTGTTGTTTAATGGCATCATTGCTGATTTCTTCCGTCACTTTACTGATGATTGTGAGGAGGTAGATAGGGTAATTGACCGAGTAAGACTTATCAGGGTAGAAATTTGTCTCGTGAGATAGTGCTAAACGGACGGTGTTGCATCCCACCTGTGACACGCCCTGCTTGATATTCAGTTCAATTGATGTCAATGGAACGGAATATCAGGCGGAGAGTTTAACAGGCAGTCGATTTGATACCACCCATTGGCACTACCGCCCAAGACTGATTTCTACCCCATTCTGTTTTTCTGTGGATAGGATATATCTGGGCATTCTTTTACATTACGAGATATATGCCAGTGTCATAGCTGTACTGGAACAGCTTGGTTACAAGAGCATCGAGCTCTGGTGTCGGTGCCTTCACTACGGTCAAGATATTGTTGGGGCCCATAGCTTTTGCTGTGTCCAGTGTACTTGGCTATTTCTTAATGTCGCACGAAGTGAACCAAATTAGTTGGTCGTGCTTCTGTCAGTGATGGCGGAGACCTCGGGAGGAGGTTGGGTAGGATCATCTACTCGGCACTTTTGGCTGAAGACACTTGCAAACACTTCCACCTTCTCTCCTGCATTAGTGTACTAGGTTCCATTATGGTTAAAGATGGGGGTGTTCATGGAGTCGCCTTCTCCTCTTAGTTGTCTGGTTATTCACCACCATTCTCGGCTAGCTGTGGTAGGGCTACAGAACTTTCCTCTGACCTGTTGAGTATAGCACCACTTAGCTCTGTCTATGGCCTGCTGCTTTTGATGATTAGCATGCTGATTCCCTTCATTTATTCTGAGAAAAAAATACTGCAAAGTACCATTATTTATAAAGTTTAATTGCTTTTATTCCCTAATCACTAGAAAAAAGGAAAGGAAAATAGTACGTTAGTCATCAATAAAATGTGGAACACTGGGGTTTAAATGCTCTTGAATTAACTTTGAATCCTTTGGTACTTGTTTACCATAAATCTTAATTTGATACATAATGTCATTGAATTTTGATTTTTTTTTTAATCAGTCTTCTCCATGCATGGTGCGAAAACAGGACAAGCCTCTCCCAGCGCCACCACCTCCCCTCAGAGAACCTCCTCTTCCACCTGAGAGACCACCGCCCATCCCACCAGAAAGCAGGGTTGCACGTACGCTACATCATTCTGACATTGCTTTAAGGGAACATATAACACATGAAGCCTGGTGTCCCAGGGATGTGCATGGTTCCACCACATCAGCAGAGTGCAGATCTGGTTGTGATCGATCTCCTAAATCTGGCCACACAGCACCTACTAATTTGAATGGCAGACTGAGCTGGCATGTGACAGAACCAAGTTTTCCACGCAAACCAGGCAGACGCCAAGATGTATCCCATGACAGTGCAAAGGTAAGGAATAGATTGGAGCTCTTTTAATGAAGTTTCTATTAAGGTTAGTATTATGGATTTATTTTATTTTATAGTTAATTGGATAGAAGGATAGCTGAGATTAGGTATAACATCAATGCCGCACATAGTGAAAACGTCTAAGCAACAAACTCGTCCTCCTGCAGAAATGTGGAGTGGGATCCACTTTGGACCGAAGGAAGATGGATCAGAGTACTTTCTAAATGGTGAGAAGCTAGGAACTGTGGAGGAGCAGAGAGATTATGGAGTCCAAGTACAGGAATCGCTAAAAGCTAGTGGACATGTACAAAAAATAATTTAAAAGCCTAATGGAATGTTGGCCTTTATCTCAAGGGGGCTGGAATACAAAGGATTGAAAGTTATGTTACAGTTATGTAATGCCCTGGTTAGACCCCATTTAGAGTACTGCATTCAGTTCTGGACATAGCACCACCAGAAAGGATATATTGGCCTTGGATGGGGTGCAGCATAGATTCACCAGAATGATACCGGGACTAAAAGGATTAAATTGAGAGGACAGGTTGCATAAGCTAGGCTTGTATTCCCTTGAGTGTAGAAGAATAAGGCGCGATCCAATTGAGATGTTTAAGATGATTAAAGGATTTAATAGGCTAGATAGAGAGAAACTATTTCCTCTGTTGAGGGAGACCAGAACAAGGGGGTATAATCTTAAAATTTGTGCTAGGCCATTCAGGGGTGATGTCAAGAAGCACTTCTTCACACAAAGGGTAGTGGAAATCTGGAAATCACTCACTAAAGGCTAGCTCAATTGAAAATTTCAAAACTATGATTGATAGGTATTCAGGGCTACGGAACCAAAATGAATAGATGGAGTTAATAAGATACAGATCTGCTATGATCTAATTGAATGGCAGAACAGGCTTGAGGGGCCGAATGGCCTACTCCTGTTCTTATACGAAATAGGAGTGGCATATAGTATATTTATTACTGTTCTTTTAAAAAATATAACTTTAACTTGCAAGAGTTCGGAACAAATTTATGAACATATAATAAATGGAAAAAGTAAACATAGTGGCCCAGAAATGACTCGCCTGAGGACGTTGCTCCATAATGGCGTCCTCCCTGTCCACCAATGAATTGATGGAGTGAGTTTGCGAATGCACATTAAAACAATGAAATTGCGAACTTGCTCCCATTGGTTTGACAAGTCTGAATTAAAGGACTACCTATGCTAAAATCATAGAAATCATTAAACATTCATAAACTTACCCATCTGCTGAGCTGGAGTGAAGATTCTTGCGCCACCAAAAGGTATGCTGGAAAATACTAGCCCTACACTACTTTTTAAAAGCGCGGTGACTGTTAATGACTGCGAAACAACAAAAAATTAAATTTTTAAAATGGAATGTCAAATTACTCAATTTTTTGACCATTAAAAACATTTTATTAATTAAAAATAATTTTAAAAAATTTACTTTTAACTTCTATAAGTTCCATTAAATTAAATCATTTGCTTAGCTTTTTATGACCTGTTAAATTTTTTATTTAAACTAACATACAGAAATTTAATTTAAATGAATGATTTGTACTTGCCTGCTCGTGGACGTGACTTCTCTTCTTGACAGATTCTGTGGGCGTGGCTTCCATTCCCACAGTCTCTATCGATACGAAGGAAACTGCGCTAAAATCACAGCGTTGAACTAAAAAAAAATTGAAAAGGGAGCTAGTGGACGTCTGAGACGACGAGGTAAGCATTTTTGTAATCTTTGTCTGCAGGATGTGCGGACAGACTTGCCACGCCGGTCGGAGCAAGTTCCAGCCCAGTATGTGACATGCACATTGAGCTTAATGAGTAAGCTTAGACATTTTCTAAGAGTGTACATAATTGATATCTGTTGATTCATTTACTTTAACTTGATTGTGTTAGTCGAGGGATAGAGCGCAAATCAGATGATTTTGTACTAATATATAAGATGCTGACCACAGTCCAATTAGGGTACTGAGAATTCTGGTCATCTGATCATAGGAAGGATATTGGGCAGCAGAAATATTCCTATCAGCATGGAACAGGTGTGTGAAAGCAGGTAAATCTGGTAAGGACTGATTGATTCCCTGCTCAACTAGTCAGCACTCTTATTTACCAGCCACATTTTAGGCTGATATAAATTGCTGTCTCTCAATGAGCGAGAGCTTCATTACCGTATTCATTTCTATTTAAATTGCATTTAGAGTATTCTTTGCATGATTTGCCATCCTTTATGACTGGTTTATGCAGTGCACACACCCTGCTCAATGGATTAGGCATATAGGGAAGCTCTTGAAGAGGCAGAGATTTTTTGGTGTAGATTTTTTTTCTGTTTTTTGGGAATTTAAACGGTATGAAATTTTAATACAAAAGTAGCCAAGTATTGTCTGCAAAATCACTGGAAAGCAGACTCTAAATGAAGCAAATACCAATTTTCGCTCCAGCTCATAGAGATGGCATCTAACTGTAAGCTCCACCATTCTATGCCATTGGGGAAGTCAATTTATAATTAAAGCACCTCGATGGCAGTATTTATCGGTTGATGGTGTACAAAATGAACCACGGTGATCTATTGTAAATTTCCAAGATTATAAAGGAATTTAATAAAACTAATGCAGGAAAGTAGTTCACTATGGCAAAGGATTTAATTACAAGTGGATGCATGTTTATAAATTAGGAAATTAGTAATAAGGGAAGTAGGCAATAACTTTTTGATGTGCTCAAAAGGCAGAAAATAATTGGAATAAGAGGGCCATTGAGGTCGGCAGTATGAATGGGTTGAAGTGTTTTTGGAGAGAGGATTGAGAGATAGGGCGAGCAGGAGGGTTTGTGTGGTTAATCTAGTAAAAAGAACGATTTATTGGGCCTTAATCATGTTTACCATAAGATTCCTTACAGGTACATAATTGTGGAAAACCATTTGGTATGGTCTAATACATATTGTTTAAACTACAGAGCACAGATTGAACATAGTTGCATTTTCTAATCTCCACATCTTTCCTTGTGAATAGCATTATTAGTTGTGGTTAAATGCTAAATTAGAACATATTATTCGTGTTATCTGAGTAATTACCAGAGCCAGCATTCTTGTCTTGCATTTTTCCTAGTCATTCTTTTTGTGAAGTAATATAATCTTTCAACTACTGCCATTAACATACTTTAAACATATTAAGGTCGAGATTGTGATTCTGGTCCATCGTAAGGAATGTGTATTTGATTTTTTTGTAGTGTTCTTGACAGAGATCTTGTTTTTTGTGTGTGTTGTAAACAAATAATGACTTTGTAGACTTGGCTAGGACTCGCCTCAGGTTATTGCTTAGTTATTTTCAGTAATCTCCAATTCTTAAATCAGTCAACCAGAAAAATTAGCTGGTTTTGTCTACAAGCCTCCAATGTGTAGAATTATGTGGGTATAAGTCATGGCTAAAGATATTGGAACAATCAAATGTCTTTGCAGGACCAGCAAGATTTTAACAAGACTCTAAAAGATTTTTTAATGTGCTGTACTCCCTCAGTTTTCAGTTTAATGTCAGTAGATGTCTTTGAATTTGCCTCTCTTATTCATCTATCCACTATTTCTTAAGATTCCTTCTAGTTTTTTTTTAAAGCCTTCCCAATATATTCCTTTCACTATTTGATTCTCCTATTGCATGATATAATGATCTTTCACAATATCAACATTTTGTTTTAAGTTGCTGAAGACTTTCCTGACATGCACCTTAACTGTTGAGGTTAAAGGTGCTTACATATAAATGATAGCTTTGGCCATAATGTATGTTAATAGAATATATTTGTCCAGCTGGCTACCACTGTGCAGCTCACAGTGAGCTTGCCTGTCTTGATGTTTTGCATTGCGACGTCCTAATATGCATAGCCTGTTTGACCGAATGCCAACTGCTTGCACAATTATTGTGACTGCAAACAAGCTACCATATTTAATTGCTGATTCTGTGTCATATGCTATACAGCATGAAAAAAGTTCCACTCCCTTAGGGTAAGAAACAATTTGTTTCTAACTGCACCATGAAACCCATGTATAAGCGTCACATCAGAATATTGTAAATGAAGTTCCATAAATGTGACCTTGCTTTTTATGCTTCCTGAACTTGTACTGAGAAATTTATTCTACATTGCCCACAAAAACTTTCTGGTTTCTGCTTCCCCATTTTCTTATGAGAAAGCGGAAGTCAAACACCCAATAACCAAATGATGGTTCTTAAAATGAATTATTGAATACATTTCTTTGCTGCATCTTAAAAACCATCCATTAGGCATTGGGGCCACTCTTGAGAATGATGACTGCTCCTTGGAAGAAATATGCAGCGCAGTTTGTATGATGTTCACTGAATACCAACCGCCCCACCAATCCCTCCCCCCTCTTTCCCCGCCCCCACCACCACCACCACCAAAGAAGATCATTCCTTACCCTTGCTGAACATGTGATGTTGCCGAAGAAGAATCATGGGTGCAGCATCAGTGTTCAGTCAGTTGTCATGTTAATGTGATATCAAACTTTTCTGTGGTTATGTGCGGATTTTCCACAACCCTATTACTAGCAATTCTTTGGGAGCCAATCATGAGTCTCTGTACAGGTTTAACTGGCTTCTCTGGAGAATGTTTTTTCACATACCAACTTAAACATGCATTGTTAATTTTGCTCCTTTTTGAGATATTTTGCTCCTCTTAGCTTTACTGCCCTGAAACCTAATGACATCTCTTTAGGCTGGAAGCGCAGGCTTGATTTATATACAAACTAAAGAAGAGAGCTTTTTGAGCCCTGTGAGATTGAACATTTTCTGGTCAGATCCCTGTATGTGGAGCTTATGATTGTACGGAGGAGCCTCCTTCAGAGGGCCAGGGATGTTTATATTGAGTAACATTCACTTTAATGAAAAGCAATTTTCTCCTTTCCTTTCCTGAAGCGATAATTCTTGCTATGATATGGTTCTACAGATACTGACGGCCCTTTGGTACCTCAACTAATTAGTCATTTTCAAGATCTGAACCTGAACACTGTGTGTTGGCAGTAAATTCTACCTTGTAGGGCATCTTAGCCAAATACAATTGTGTCTCCACCCAATGTCTGAACATGCACAGTTTCCAACAGGGCTCAACCAGGAGTGGTATCCCTCCCTAGGCTAGCTAACCAAGGTCATTTGTGGTAGCTCAAAAGTTACTCAGACTAAGAGCTAATTCAGCACAGAATGGGAATCAAACCAGGAGCTGTCAGATCTGTGTGCCTTTGTATTGCACCAAGTGGTGCCTTTACTCACCCAGACATGCTGGGGGTTGGGGGGAGAAAGTGAGATAGAAACAGTGTCTTGAACTGGATTGTGATGGAGAAGAAAACAGTTTTGGTTTTAAAAATTGATAAAAGTACTCCACTGACCATAAGCTTCCAATTAAAATTTGTTACTTGGTAGGAATGAATACACTCACCATAGAAATGAGGAATTGGGAAACCAATAAGCTTTCATATAGCAGATGTGCATCACAGTGTAAGTAACTACAGCTTTATCCCAGGATAGATTTTATAATTTGATTCAAAATTTCAAGGAGTGGAAATTTGATTCATCAGGATACCACTAGCGAGCTGTGGACGCCAATTAGGCAACCAGAGGCAGCTCGTCGGTTCTGCAAGAGCTCAGTTGGGCCAGCTGCCTGCCCAGCAGTGGCCCTCAGGAAGGTCCTGCTCCTCCTGGCTCCTCATTCAGGTAAGCCATTTTAAAAAAAATGTACCTTTTTGGTGGTGGCCTCCAGCAGTCCCTTTTGAGGACCGCTGGTTAAACCTCATGTACCCGTGATGATTCTGAATGCAACCCAGCCCGGCGTCAGTTGCGTTCAGAACAGCCCAAATTGAGAAAGGGGGCATCAAACAGTCATTGGGCCCCCAATTCGCATTTGCAAAGGGACTAACGCCCGTTTCCGGTGTGGAATGTTCGTGTGCACGCCGCCTGCCACATGTAGGTGCCTATTTTACGCCTGTAAAATGGGTATGGCATCAACAAATTTCTAGGCCCAAATCTCCAGTTTGGTTTTTGATTCTTGTGGACAGGGATGTATACCTGATTCCTCTTGTCTTTTTCATTCTCTTATTTTTGGTCTTAGTTGTGAAAGAAAAGTTTAGATTATCATCTTGGCAACCAGCCACATTTAGGCACTTAACTGTCACTTCCTGTCCCTTTCCGTGTTTTTTTTTAGTTCTAATTGTTATATTTCTGATGTCCAAAGCAGGTGCAGGTTTTGACAGCCGAAACAGGAAACTGACACAACTAGGGGATTCCTGCCTATAAATTCTCAGACATTTGACTTTATTTCAGCATGTTAGATAAAGAATACTCTAAATCACAAACTTACAAATTAGTACTCCATTTCCTGATGGCTAAGTGAGTTTTTCTGGTGTGAAGATGAGCCATGCAGACTAGGATGTTCCCAGGTTTGGTCCCTGATTTGTGCTCAATTAACTTATCATAGCCAAGGCAGTGCTGCAATTAGCCTCAGTGCCACTAGATTAGGAAGCAGAAATTTGGCTAGGGTTCCTGTCCCTAATCGCCATCTGGTGACTCCTTCTGGAAGTCAGTACACATTGATGTCAGATTAGGACAGAATTGATCTCAGTTGCGCTGCTTCCTGGTTAAATGGCCTACTAGTGCTCACTGTCCAGGTGTGAATAATGGCCAATTGGGCATGGAAGCAAGCATCAACTTGGTTCAGTTGATATCACTCTCAGCTGCAAGTTAGAAAGTTGTGGGTTCAACTCCAGGACTTGAGCGCATAATCTAGGCTGACAATTCAGTGCAGTACTGAGGGAGTGTTACATTGTTGGAGGTGCCGTTTTTCAGATCAGACATTAAACCGAGTCCCCATCTGCTGATGCAGCCGGACATAATAGATCCAATAGAACTATTCAAAGAGGAGTGAGAAATTCCACTGGTGTCCTGACCAATATTCCTCCCTCAACCAATACCACCAAAATACATATCAACTGATCATCTCCGCTGTTGTGGAGTCTTGCTGTGTGCAAATTGACTGCTGCAATTGCCTACATAACAGTGCCTACATTTCAAAAATAATCTATTGGTTGTAAAGCGTTTTGGGGTGTCCTGCGAATTTGATAAGGGACTACATAAATGGAAGTTCTTTCTTTGTTTCTAGCCACCCAACAAATCAACATCAAGGAGTCACTGCCTTGTGGAGGGGGCAAATTGATTTTAAAAATAAATACTGATGATGATCATGATGATTTGACTAATCAGCCCCTTTAGAAAATGCACTCCAAGCAATGTCAAACGCAAGCCATGTGAAATTGTCCCCAAGAGCTTTCACACTGCTCCTCTCTCCAGTGTCAGGTTGGAACCCAACTCTGGATTTATGTTACAACTTTAGCATCACTGCAAAGAGCAAACAGCTTGACAGCAATGTCAAAGTTGTAATATTAAAACACCCCTAATTGTGTGGTAATTGGTTTGTGTTGTCTGTGGATTTTACTTATCCTTGACCCCCAAGTCTCCCACTTGTATGAATTCTGTGCTTAAAACCTGTGGTGAAACCCACTTGTGTGCAATTCTGGCATATGCAAATTCTTGTTATTAGATTTGCTGATGGAAGCTGGGGAATTTCCCCACCTACTCTGCAATTCATCACCAGTTATACGACTCAATTCTACGCATGCAATCTTGTTGTTTTTGCCACGTGTGTAGACCACATAAATGAAGAGCTTCAGGGGATGGAAAAATATAACGGTACTATCACTCAAATCCCACAATACTTCATGATGTCCTTATGAAAATGGTCAATCAAAAACAGTGTCCCTGTGTGTTCCAATGCTTTCATATTTATTATGAAAGCACTATGGAAATGGAGTGTAGTGCTGCCCTTTTCTATCAATTCTGTCCATGCTAATTCCATTAGGTGGATGCCAGTGTCCAGTCCTACCTCCTTTCCAAGCCATCAAGGGCTCTGGGCCTGAATTTTTTTCCTCTGTTGCTGTAAGTATGGCGGGATGGGACTTCTGCTCACTCTCAACATGGGTTCCTGACCCCGGTCCATTTTTCAAGCTCAGGATTCAAATATTTCAGCAGGCACTGAGGCCATTTATGGCACGGTTGGGAGTGCCTTCCTCAGGTGGTCGGTGGAAGGGAGAGGGGAAAGGGAAGATGGGAGCATGGGATGGAAATCATTGTAGTGCCTTACAGCTGTGTCAGTGGTCTGTGATCGCAACCCAATATTTTGTTTTTAAATTAAATTTCCCCAAGTTCCAATGTAGAGCTGAAATAGGGCTTGCAAATTATACCCTAGAGTATTATAGTGACAGGAGGTTAACTGATCTTGCAGTTGGATTCTGCTGATGACCACATTCTCCTTGACCATTTTAGTGTCCATAACAAGTTGTTCAAAGTGAGGTCGTAGACATATGTTGCAGGCTGCAGTAATTTCAAGATTACATAGGAAGAGAGAGGATTAATGAAAACAAAAGTAATGAAAAGGTCAATTTACACTATGAAAATGGAGCGATGAGGGAAATATGAGAAGGAAAATACATTTTATCTTCGTGATATAATGAAAATTGTTTTCTTTCATTTAAAAGATGAGGAGGGAAAATGGTATGGTGGAGTAAGAAATTTTATAAGTAGCACCACTAGGCCTTGAGAAATAGAGGCTTATTATGGTTTTCCAGCATGTAACTGCTAAAGTTGCAACAAACATATAACTCATCAGAGGAGTAAAAAACCATAATTTATTCAGTGCTATTAACACTCTGTTCCACACAATCTTCTTTACAGTTGCCTCTAGAATGCTCCAAAAGAACCCTCCCACCCGCCCCCCCCAAAATCCAGACCAGTGTTAGGAGGCTAAACTCTGCACGTTAGTCTACTTAGCTAGAGGTTTACCTGTTTAGTAGCAGTGGGGATGTGGTGAATTGTGATGGCAACTATTCTGAGAGAATATTTTGTTCCTGGATCTGATGTACAATCAGAAAGTTATATTTGGGAGAGAAAAAAAATCTTCTATCAGTCAGGGTGTGTCTTTAAAGCACCAGAATGTTCTATGGTTGACTAGAAAACTGGCTTGTCACCAAGCATGCACATTACTATTTATCAGCCACGACCTTCATGTGAAGTATTTGCCTTAAGTAGTAAATACTTAAGCTGCGTTCTGGGAGTTGTAATCCGTTCACGGCGACACTGATACATTTTGGGAGTTGTCCACTTGTGACATTGGTGCATTCTGGGAGTCTGCTACTTAGTTGAGCAGATTTATTCAGGGAAGGCGCAGATACACAGTGGAAACTGCAGAATACAGTAGAACTCGAGCCCTGGGGCACAAAGAGGCAGGCCTTGAGACATTTCTGGTTAAAATTATTTATGTATTTATTGTGTTGTTAATGTTATTTTTTAATATATGTATTCAAGTGACTCAAATCAAGATGGCAATTGAAAAACAAGTGTGAGCAATGGGATTGATTTATTTTGGTGGTTGTTATGAGATTGGTACCTTTTATTAGTTGGGTTATGCAGGTTCCTCACACTCGTATAGTTATGTTTTCTTGCTACAGACACATTTAAAGTGTGATGTGGAGATTTGATGTATGAAATCTGCTATATGCAAGACTTTTAATCATCGAGCTACCATGAACTTTGCAGAAATAGTATTTGTTGTTTTTGCAGCTTACTGAGTGCAGTTGATGATGGCCAGTGTATTCCGTTTCAGTGATGGATTAATAATTGTGACTTAATCGCTGTTTTTAAACCTGTAAGATGTTCTGATTTCAGTCAAAATCTTAGATCTGTGATGTATAAGCTGCACCTCACTGACAGATAACACTGGTGCAGAATGATGATCCTTTCCTCTGGAACCATTGACTTCCTGTTAGTAAAGTTAATCCTTTTTTCCCCATGCCTTGATTTTATTAGAAATCACAAGCTTTCGGAGGCTTCCTCCTTCCTCAGGTGAATGTCAAGAAATCCTCGAACCTTTAGCATTTATAAATCACAGAACAATACCTGGTGATTACAGATAGTCTTTCCAACTGCCCGTTGCCAAGGCAATCAAAGTGTTCAGACAGAGAGGTGTTACCTACAGGGCCACCGAATATACAAACAACCAAAAAAAAAGAGGCAGAAACATAGAAACATCCAGAAGGAAGAGAAAGACAGCAAATGACCCGTTATATTAAAAACAGATAACTTTTGTTCGCTGGTGGGGTTACGTGTAGCGAGACATGAACCCAAGATCCCGGTTGAAGCCGTCCTCATGGGTGCGGAACTTGGCTATCAATTTCTGCTCGACGATTTTGCGTTGTCGTGTGTCTCGAAGGCCGCCTTGGAGTACGCTTACCCGAAGGTCGGTGGCTGAATGTCCTTGACTGCTGAAGTGTTCCCCGACTGGGAGGGAACCCTCCTGTCTGACGATTGTTGTGCGGTGTCCGTTCATCCGTTGTCGCAGCGTCTGCATGGTCTCGCCAATGTACCATGCTCTGGGGCATCCTTTCCTGCAACATATGAGGTAGACAACGTTGGCCGAGTCACAGGAGTATGAACCATGTACCTGGTGGGTGGTGTCCTCTCGTGTGATGGTGGTATCTGTGTCGATGATCTGGCATGTCTTGCAGAGGTTACCGTGGCAGGGTTGTGTGGTGTCGTGGACGCTGTTCTACTGAAAGCTGGGTAATTTGCTGCAAACGATGGTCTGTTTGAGGTTGGGTGGCTGTTTAAAGGCGAGTAGTGGAGGTGTGGGGATGGCCATAGCGAGGTGTTCGTCGTCATTAATGACATGTTGAAGGCTGCGGAGAACATGGCGTAGTTTCTCCGCTCCGGGGAAGTACTGGACGACGAAGGGTACTCTGTTGGTTGCGTCCCGTTTTAGTCTTCTGAGGAGGTCTACGCGATTTTTCGCATTGGCCCGTCGGAACTGTCGATCGATGAGTCGAGCGTCATATCCCGTTCTTACTAGGGCGTCTTTCAGCGTCTGTAGGTGTCCATCGCGTTCCTCCTCGTCTGAGCAGACCCTGTGTATTCGCAGGGCCTGTCCATAGGGGATGGCCTCTTTGACGTGGTTAGGGTGGAAGATGGAAAAGTGGAGCATCGTGAGGTTGTCCGTGGGCTTGCGGTAGAGTGAGGTGCTGAGGTGCCCGTCTTTGATGGAGATTCGTGTGTCCAAGAAAGAAACTGATTCTGAGGAGTAGTCCATGGTGGGATGGAACTTGTTGATGTTATCGTGTAGTCTCTTTAGTGATTCTACACCGTGGGACCATAGAAAGAAAATGTCGTCGATGTATCTGGTGTATAGCGTTGGTTGGAGGTCCTGTGCAGTGAAGAAGTCCTGCTCGAACTTGTGCATGAAAATGTTGGCGTATTGGGGTGCGAATTTGGTCCCCATGGCTGTTCCGTGTGTTTGGGTAAAGAACTGGTTATCGAAGGTGAAGACATTGTGATCCAGGATGAAGCGGATGAGTTGTAGGATGGCGTCTGGAGATTGGCTGTTGTTGGTGTTGAGTATTGATGCTGTCGCAGCGATGCCGTCATCGTGGGGGATACTGGTGTAGAGTGCCGAGACGTCCATCGTGGTGAGAAGAGTTCCTGGTTCAACTGGTCCGTGGGTACTGAGTTTTTGTAGGAAGTCTGTAGTGTCGCGGGACGGGACGCAACCAACAGAGTACCCTTCGTCGTCCAGTACTTCCCCGGAGCGGAGAAACTACGCCATGTTCTCTGCAGCCTTCAACATGTCATCAATGACGACGAACACCTCGCTATGGCCATCGCTCGCAGCAAATTACCCAGCTTTCAGGAGAACAGCGTCCACGACCCCACACAACCCTGCAACGGCAACCTCTGCAAGACATGCCAGATCATCGACACAGATACCACCATCACACGAGAGGACACCACCCACCAGGGTACATGGTTCATACTCCTGTGACTCGGCCAACGTTGTCTACCTCATACGTTGCAGGAAAGGATGCCCCAGAGCATGATACATTGGCGAGACCATGCAGACGCTGCGACAACGGATGAACGGACACCGCGCAAAAATCGCCAGACAGGAGGGTTCCCTCCCAGTCGGGGAACACTTCAGCAGTCAAGGACATTCAGCCACCGACCTTCGGGTAAGCGTACTCCAAGGCGGCCTTCGAGACACACGACAACGCAAAATCGTCGAGCAAAAATTGATAGCCAAGTTCCGCACCCATGAGGACGGCCTCAACCGGGATCTTGGGTTCATGTCACGCTACACGTAACCCCACCAGCGAACAAAAGTTATCTGTTTTTAATATAACGGGTCATTTGCTGTCTTTCTCTTCCTTCTGGATGTTTCTATGTTTCTGCCTCTTTTTCTTTGGTTGTTTGTATATTCGGTGGCCCTGTAGGTAACACCTCTCTGTCTGAACACTTTGATTGCCTTGGCAACGGGCAGTTGGAAAGACTATCTGTAATCACCAGGTAATGTTCTGTGATTTATAAATGCGAAAGGTTCGAGGATTTCTTGACATTCACCTGAGGAAGGAGGAAGCCTCCGAAAGCTTGTGATTTTCAAATAAAATTGTTGGACTATAACTTGGTGTTGTAAAATTGTTTACAATTGTCAACCCCAGTCCATCATCACATCTCCACATCTTGATTTTATTAGAGTAATGTATATTCAGAACTCTTGTGCAGAAGTCTCGTTATGTGCAGTTATGGTTTTTGGCTCCATCTATTACATATATACTTGGATAGTAAAAGTATTTTTGCACTGCAGTCAAATTTCTTAACCAGAGTTAAGTACAACAGGAAAGAAAAAACTCAAACTGTAAGAACCATAAGTAGATCTGCTATGTTACTTAGGTGTCACTAGAGAATTGTGTACAAATAGGAACAGTAATCTTGCTCAGGCTTTGTGTTTCGAGTTTTCATTCAAGGTCATTCATTAACACACACAGCCAATAAATATAAATAGATTAGTCTAATAGGAGTATAATTATGAAATAAATATGAATTGCTGGGTAAGGCAAAATGTCTGTCTTAAAGGTATGTTAACGACAGATGATGTAGGTTTTTAGAAATAAACAGGAATAATTAGTTTGCTCTTTTTATATAGGCAATCACCAACGGACTTCTGCGAACAGATGAATACGATGTTCCTCCACCTCGACAATCTTCGCCGCCACCAACACTTGCAGCATTTCCCAAAAGTACAAAGTGAGTTACTATTCATTTTGGTAAAAAATATTAATGTCACATCCAGGTACACTGACACTGAGAGTTGTGTTACCTTTTCCATAGCTTAATAATCATAAATCATGATAATTATTACAGATGAAAATAATGAAGAAACTTAGAACATGGTCTTTTACTTGAGTTATTAATGTTGTTTTATTCCCAATGGTTGTGTGATGTGGTACTGATTTTTACAAACGAAAAAGTTGGCCAGTTCACATACTTATTTGTGCTGAGTTAATCAGCAATGGGCGCACTACAGTTGGTATCAGTGTCCAGGGAGAACAAAGATCAGGCAGGATTCCTGATCATTACCCAATGACCTCTTCTGGAAAGCCATTTCAGTACAGACTGAATCAGGCTTGGTGATGGCCACTACTTTTGAGCAGTCTACCAGTCTTCACTGTTGATGATTCCATCCATCATTTTGCTCATGATTGAGAGGAGGCTGATAGGGTGTTACTTGGCCGGTTAAGATTTATCCTGTTTTTTGTGAATAGGACATACCTGGGCAATTTTCCAAATTATGTGGCAGGTGCTATGTCATAGCTGAACTGGAACAACTCATTAGGAATTGAATCTATTATCAAAGACCATAGGATTTATTTTGCAGTAAACAAGAGCAATTGCTCCCTCTGTAGAAAGGAAGATGAAGTGAAGTGCGGAAGAGATCAGATGAATTTGTAGCTGTTTTCATAATGAACCAGTTGCAGCAAATGTCCACCTTAGATCAACAGGAATGATTTTGATCTGATTCTATGAAAAAACACACATAATATAGAACTTTAGCTCTCTTTAATAATCAAGTCAATTTTTCTTTAATTCTTTTCCCCTCCACAAATCCTGTTGGGCAGATCCACATCAAAGAAGGCAGGCAGATAGATGACTTGCTCCAGGGCTCTGGTAATGCTGAAAATTATAAGCTCATTGGGTAGTGAAAACAGCTTTGGGCGACTTGTCCTGAGGGAGCTTTCTCTCCCTCCCTAAAAGACATAGTTGAGGTCAGGAATTCACTGTGTGTAGAGAAAAACCCTGTTATGTTCTACTGATCCCTGACATTATACACTAATAAGCAGCTCCATCACACTGCTTGTAGGTGTTTTATTTTGGTGCCTGTGTTCAGTCATTGAGTTCATTTCTAACAAAAGACTGAGCTATTGTATTGAAGTTGCTGTTCTTTGAGTATGCTTCACAGCAGCATGTGAATTTGACTTGCCAGGGTTGTGGAGAGCTTTACCTGCCTAGCATTGCTATGTTTGGGATAAGGACAAATGTGGCATCAAAATGAAGTATCTCTCTAAAGGATACTTTTTAGGAGAAAATCTAGTAGATGATGTCCTTTTTTTGAAATTATTAATTTTGGAATAGTTCCATTTTAATTGGGAGTATGTTACTGCCCAACTTCATTGGGTGACTCTGGGATCCTGGCTCTGAGGAAGCCAGTCAGCGTGCTTCAGTGATCTTGTTTCATCTGCATACATGTTAATTTGGCTCCTTCACAACATTTCCCCTTTTCTTCTTCCTCCTGTGGGCAATCAGCAGCCAGTGTCTATTGAAAACATGTTTCAAAAACACCTGTTGGGGAAAATACTTAATGCTGACTGTTAAACTGCTTATAATTTTTGTTTTTAAAGAAGATACTATGTGCATCTATATTCTATTTGTTTTTTTTAAAGTTAACACCTTGGGGTAAGTTTTAACCCCCAAGAATGGATGGGTTGGGGGGCAGGTGGGGAGTAAAAATCCTCCATTTTCAGAGCGGGACCACATCCTGGCTTCAACTAGCCCACTTTTGGGTTTAACCCAGGCAGGCTTGTGTGCTTATGGGGAGCAGACATCAGGAAGTCCCGCCCCCACTTAAAGCCGGCGGGCCGATACTTAAAAAGACAGTGTACCTTATTGAGATACTTGAGGTACTTAATATTTTGTGTATTGGAATAATATAAATTTAACCTTACCTGTTCGGGTTTCCCATCGCTTCCGATTCATGCCAGGTGAAAGCAGGTGGGAAGGGCTGGATCCATGAGGTGAGTGCCTTTTATTGTACTGCTTCTGGGCCCGGAGGAGCAGGAGTGCTTCATTCAGGCCCAACAAGCTCACCTGACCAACAGGACCCACACGATCGGCCAACCACCGGCCCCACCCCACTCCTGATGATGGCCCCCTCCCCCATAGTGGATCCCTACCTACCTCCGACTCTTCACCCGACCTCCAGTGACCTTCAATCTCTTCCTCAGTCCTCCAATCTCTTCCTCAGCCCCCCTGATCTTCTTCCCATGCCCCCCCTCCCCTCCCTGATCTTCTCCCCGGCCTATGACCCCTCTCCTCCCTTCCTTTGATCCCCGACTGCAGCAGGCCTTCCTGCCCAGCCAGCCAGCCTGTCACCCGGAAATCTCCCCCCGCCAGCCCCCCCCCCCCCCCACCTCACTCTGCTCCCTTCCAGGCCTGAAATTAAAATTTACCGCCTTGTTTAAGTACAGGGCAGTAAACCTGTAGATACCAGCCATCTGTTCATGTAGAATGCCTGCCTGACCACCCATCCATCTATTTGCTTCTTGGTTTGAGTTTGTTCCGTAAGGTTTAGCCAGTTATCAGTTCTGTTTTTCTTTGCTGCATTGTTCACTGCAGCCTGTATGGTTTCCAGAGTAGGTTACCTCAAATTTCAGTAAAAGTGGCATTTTCTGCTTGAACTAAAAACTGTTGGAAGTGTTACAGGTATATTAAGCTGTGGAATGGTTAGATGCAGGTTTGTGCCCACTTTACCACCCAACGATTTCCCAGTGCCAAGCATGCTTTTATGCAAGTTGTTAGGAGGAGTCATCGCACTTATTAACAGAAATGCAGAGAAAATTGGAGGCCATTCCATGCATTTTAGCTGTCTGCTCAATATTAGGTCAACCTCCTGCTTCCTCTCCTGAGGAGTAATGTATGGCTAGGGGAAGGATACTTTTTTATTAAGCAAAAAAAGGATAGGTTAAAGAAAAAAAAGTTTTCAAGATTGTACATACAAGTTTTTGAAGTCAATTGTACAATTTGTTTGCATAGCAATATTTTTGTTTGGACAGTACCCTTTTAAGAGGAAGGTCAAATTCACATCCTGCTGTGAAATATACTCATACAAACAGGAAATTGAATACAGTAGGTCAGTTTTTTGCCACAAAGTCTCCTTAATCCAATATTCCAGTTTTCAGATCACATTGAAAAAATTAACTGAAGAATAAGCATCTGTTATCAAATTTCAACTTGTTTTTGAGAGGCAGTGATTGTAAACAACTAGAACAACGCCATTTGCTCATAACAAATTCAAGATGGAGCTAGTTGAAGCTGAGCAAATACATACAGAAAAGTGCATGCAGGATTCTAATCTGCAGTTTCAGCACTTTCAGAGGGGATACATGAAAGCCCACCTGAATCTATTTTGATGTGAACTTGCAGTTAAGGATGCCTATGGAGACAAACAATAGAATTCATATCTGCTATAGGCATCTATACTGTGACTTTATACTGAATTAAGATTTTCTGCATCCTGACAAACATTTGTATCTAAAGAATTGAACCCTGTAGGTACCCCTATATTGCATTTTACCAGACCCAGACTCAGACTCAACTCATTTATTTTGGTTTAAAAATGTGAACTATTTTGGTTGTATAATTCTTAAAATAAACACAGCTCTATATGTTTAAATGGTTGTAATCTGTGTCACTTGTTGCTGATTAAAAATGTCACACCAAATATTTTCATCATATTCATAGCTCTGATTTTATTGGTTTGGTTCAGTTCAGTGCAGGTTCTCTTATTCTAATAGCTATCCATAAATTAATATAAATTGTCCAAAAGCCACAAAGATGGGAGAGAACATCCATATTAAACTTCTGTCAGTGGTGTTTCATGCACCATGGTCAAAAGAGGCCCTCTTTACTTTAGAACTCTAAGGATGCAGAAGGTCCACCTGCAAAGTGGCTTGTTCCCAGGTTACCCTACACGGTTAGCTCTCTAGTCTCCGCAGCTTTAAAAGCGATGTGCAATCCTACAGGGAGCAAGCATGAGTGGGAACAGTGAGCTACTCACACATGTCCAGAGTCCTGTAACAGTCATTTGCATATGCTCTTAGCTGGAAGATGGTGCATGATCTAGGGGGAATGAGAGGAGAGAGAGACCTAGTTTTCAAACAAAATAGGCAGGTACTCAAAATTAAGACAATGACAAAGTTCAGGCATACATTCATGTTTTCCTGAAAGGCTGATTTTAGAATATCATTTAATTATACCCTATTTCTGTGTTCTAACTAATTTTCACAACAAATTCCTTTAAGTTGAATAAGTGGAACGGGATAGGCCTTTCATGACCCACAGTATTGATGCAGTGCTTAAGTTAGCTGCAGGAAATGCACAAGAGCAGCCCAGTGGGGACACTCCATTTTATTTTCCTTCCTTTTGTGGGAAGGTGTGCAATCTCTTGTCAGCAGCTTTCTGAAGTAGCACAGTCGAGATCAAGCATTCAGCAGATTTTCAATCAAACATATTGACACTGCAGCATGTTCTGTGACACTAGTAGCCATTTGAATGCCTGTAGGCAACCATATTCCTCTCCATTAGTTGCTGGCCAAAGACAGCAGCTGTATTAAATATATCTTCAAACTTTATTAAATCATTCTTTTCATGTAGATTTATCTCGTATGGAGCTTTAATACGCAATAGCCAAATTTAGCATGTTGGTAAAGTAATTAAAACGAGAAACATTGTGTGTTAAGTTTTTAATGTTAATGGGAAGTAAACTGCAGAGTTTATGGAGTGGTATGATCATGTCACTGCGAAACGTTTTTTCCCTTCACAGAGTTGTTGTCGATTGTGGTGTCAGCTGCTTGAAATCAGAAAAATATGTGAGAAGTAAAGCTATGTGATGGGTAACTCCTCTGCAGTGAATCATTTTACTTATGAAAGATTTTCTTCTGTAGATACCCACACCCATTCACAAATTCGCAGCCAAACTCTGAAAAATCAAGAGGGTTTAATGAGGATAATGAAGATGAATACAAGATTCCATCATCCTATCCTGTGTCCATAGCTGCACAAACTCCTCATTCGCAAACTGTGAAACCTCGTGTATCAAGGTAAGTTTCTTTTTTAGGCTAGGCGAGTTTTATTTTCAATACATTATGAAGTACTTGTTAGAATTTCTACTTTTCTGTAAGACATGAACTAGTAACATATTTATTTTTCTTTTTAAAAAAAATCTTAGATTACATCAAAGGCTTAGAGGATGCTCTAATTATTGGCTAGATTCTAGTGTAATAACTAGTGAGTTATAGGTGAGTGTTCATCTGTTAAAATTAACAGTGGGGCCACATATCCATTTAAATCTATATTTGTGTATAGAATGTAAGGGTACTTTTTTTTTAGCACTTTAGTATCTTTTTATTTTCTGCCGTTTTCTCCCCTCTGTTCTTGTGCTGAGAACAATGAAGCTTTGCTGGGGTATGATTCCAAGGGCCACTGTTACCTCACCCAGGTGATCGTCATTCATGTATGAGCCTTTAGAGTAGCTATCATCAGATTATTTGATCGTGGCAAGCATCACAGCCAAGCCTGATACTTTATTTTCAAATCTGGATGGCTATCCAGCAATCCATGCTGGAAGGACATTGAGTGAGGACAGGATCGGTCTCTGCTGTGATGTCTCCAGAGTGAAATAACTTCCGAACACTCGCTGACTAGGTTCACGCATGAATCGTGGCCAATTTGGTGTAGTACAGTAGGGATCCTGGTAGCTATGGAACCATATTCATGCAAGGAAAGGATGGTGGGAAAAAAATCTTTATAAAGAAATGAAAAACTGGACAAAAATGCAAGTTCTATTTCAGTGACAACAACGTCAATACCTCTGGAATTGGGGAAAGGAATAAATAAGAGTCAAAGGAAACAATTTCTTCAGAACTGCTTTTAAAAGCTAGGAGCAGTTTAATCCAAATGTTCATAATCCTTTGTGACAGGAACCCAATGTGTTCTTTGACTCATGTTCAGATTGTTACCCGACATGTAGGCTGCACACATGAGTCTCCTGATGTTTTTAAAAGGAAGGGACAAAGAAGTGAGATGGGAGTGTCACTGTGTGTCATGGTCTACAGTTGTAAAAAATGTCCCTATTAATACAAATATAAGCAAAAAACAAATGTGAATCCCATGTAATGAAGATTCTGCCTTTTTTGCTGTATTTTTGTACTTCTCAAGGTGTGAGGGCCTGATGATGTTGAGAAATGGAATACTGTCCTATATTAGGCATGCAGCATTAAGCACTCCTTGGCCAGTTATGGCACGGTTAGTTACAGAGTAAAACTGCCTGTACTGCGCCTCCACATTTTATTTCAGCCCCAATATAAGAAGATGTATCCTTACTCCACCACTATGACTGTCGATGTAGTGCCAGTTGGAGCTGAATTGTACATTTTTGTGCTGTTGGCCCATGCCCAGTAGAAATTGGGTTGAGACTGTCCAAACTCAGTTCATGGAGTACAATCAGTTGATGGAGTACACCATCTCCCAGCAGTCTGGGCTGGATTCAAACCCAGGTCTCAGAGTTGAAAGGCCAATGTACTAATGCATTGCATTTGTTCCTGCAGATTTTGTATCTTAAGAGGCAATTAACCTCACCTATCTTCTCTGTGCTTGCTGACCTACATTGGCTCCTGGACCCCTAATGCCTCAAATTTACAGTTGTCATCCTTAGGGCCTCACCCTCCTTATCTCTTAATTTTCTCTAGCTCTATAACCCTTTGAGAACTCTGCATTCCTGCAGATAAGGTCTTTTGTGCATCCCCCACTCCCTTTAAGCCGCCACATTGGTGGACATGCCTTCAGCTGTAAAGGCCCTATGCTCTGGAATTCTCTCTCTAACGCTATGCACTTCACCATCTCACCATCCTCCTTTAAAACACCTCTTAAAACCCACCTCTTTTACCGAGCTTTTGGTCACCCCGCCTCAAATTTCCTTGTTTGGCTCGGTGTCAATTTTTGACTGTTTACGCTTCTGTGAAACACCATAGGATGTTTATTTTACATTAAGGATGCTATATAGTTTTATTTTTCACCCTGTTTAATTTTTCAGAGTATTTGAAAATGGACAATGTGCTAACGGAACACACAACAGCACGTCAGAAGTAAAGAAACCCGAAGCTCTAGAAATAGGTACAATATATTTTACCTTTTTTATATTATAATTATTTTAAATAGTGGGGAAAACAAATCAACTGAAGCAAGCAAAAAGATTAGCAGCAGAATTTTGCAGTAGAATTTTGTATCATGTTCAAACACAGTGAGCACAGCTTGCCTTTTTATCATGTCCTGAAGATATGATCCATGTGTTTGATACTAGAGGGAATAAACATGTGTTTCAGTGAAATAGGAAACATTGCCACATGTTCTTAATTATTGTTCTTAATGTTGATCCCCTCTTCCAATATAAAACATGCTGAACATTCGTCATCACAAAATAATGGTCCTTTTAAGAATAGACGTTTTTATGTGATGCACCAACAGTCACTTGATCATTTTAATGTGAATTAGATCAAACGAAACATGATAAACTATACAACAAGTAATAGTTTGTTTATTTGTTAATTGGGGTCAGTGGGTAAAACAACAGACACTATTGCCTGCTGATCTTACAAAGCCTTGTTACAGTCTGCTTGAGCGCACTCTAAAATAAATGGAAAGGTTTTACATGGGTCACATCCAGCCCAGACCAATAGAATGAAAGCTTCCTCTGTCCGCTGGCTGTAACAATCCTATGCGAAATGTTACATATTACAAAAAGATATAGAAGCACTGGAGAAAGTGCAAAAAAGATTTACAAGGATGATACAAGAAAGAGATGGGTACAACTGTCAGGAAAGACTGAACAGGCTGGGGCTCTTTTCTCTAGAAAAGAGAAAGCTGAGGGGTGACCTGATAGAGGTCTTCAAAATTATGAAGGGGTTCGACAGGGTAGAGAAGATGTTTCTGCTTGTGGAGGAGTCCAAAACTAGGGACCATAAATATAAGATAGTCACTAATTAATCCAATAATCAGGAGAAACTTCTTTACTCAGAGAGTGGTCAGAATGTGAAACTCGCTACCACAAGGAGTAATTAAGGTGAATAGCATAGATGCATTTAAGGGGAAGCTAGATAAATACATGAAGGAGAAAGGAATAGAAGGTTATGTTGATGGGGTGGGAGGAGGCCCATGTGGAGCATAAACACCGGCATAGACCTGTTGGGCTGAATGGCCTGTTTCTGTGCTGTAAATTCTATGTAATTTTAATTCCCTGATCCAAGGGTATTTAAAAATAAAACATTGCAATACATATTTCTCTCTCTTTATAAACTGTTACCCCTTGGGTTACTTTCTCTAACTGTTACACACTAAGGGTTAGTAATTTTCTTTCCATCCCAAAACCAAGTGTTATACAATGTACAGATAAATTGTTCTTCGAAAAACTAAACGTTTCTCTTGGAAGGCATACATGATATGGCAATGTGACACTAAGCCATGTAGATTGTGTTCAGTCTCCAGTCTGCGTTGAGTTATCTATTTCAGCCAGAGCAGTAGTTGAGATGCTGCAATTGGCCCCACTAACCCTGGGCTAAAGAGTGTAAGAAATCAACCAGTGTTCTCACTCCTGTTTCCTGTACAAAAAAGTGTAATTGGTTGGATGCCATGGGCTATGAGTTGAATGGTCTGCTGACACTCCATATGCAGGCTCATGCATGAGGAATGGTCCCTGGAGGGCTGCCAGGACCTATGGAAGCATAACCCATCAGGACACGAAAGCTTCAGGAAATTAGGGAAGAAAATTAATATAAAATGGCATGTTGTACTGTAAGATGAATACTGATTGGTATTGTAAATGAGGTAAATCTATTTCTGGTATTTTCAGATGATATCTTTGAGATGCAGATTGTTCCAGCTCCCTTACCACCAGCTCGACTTCCAGCAAGAGATAACCAAAAATCCAGTTGCTCCTCTCTGAACAGAACGCCCTCTGATTATGACCTGCTAGTTCCTCCGCCAGGTACGTAGTTTAGATCAGGATTTACCGGGCCTATTGTCGTTACTCTGATCATGGCTAAAGAATTATTTTCAGAATGTATGCCCAGGACAGAAAAAATCAGATTGTTAGCAATTTTAGTTGTATTACATTGAGCCATTCTATTTATTGAATATCACAGGAACTACTTCCCGTTCTATTGAAACTCTTTCTGTGAGACTCTGATTTGGCTTAGTCTCTTACCTACATACTTTTTCCAGCTGGAAAGAATTTTCTAACAGACGACTACTGAATGTTCAGACCTCAAATTGAAGTTGGAGCATCTGGTGGCACAGGTTTGAGTGCCTTCTTCCTGGCTAGATGGCCTGAGGTTCAAAACTTACAGATCCTCTTCCTACCACACAAGGAAAGGTTCCAGATTCTTGAGTTCTCCGACCCCTAAGCATCTATAGCTATCAAGTGGGGCACAATCACTTGGGGTGGAGATTAGTAGAATTTGCTGTCCTGGCTGCAGGGGCATGTTGTGTTGACTCGCCATAGTAGAGGCCCTGGCAATTGTCGCTCACAGCCAAGACACTTGGTGATAGAGCTTGCAACAGCCTTGGGAGGAAAAAACACAAGGAGGATTTTTTAAAAAGGAATAATTTTTTAAACATTGGCGATCTCGTGTTGGTTCCAGGATCAAACAAAAGCTTGGATTTCAGTGGCTAATAGAAGAAAATTGCTTAACTGGTACTGGAGTGCAGTACATTCAAAACAGCTGTTAAGCTACATTTATGGACAAAATGAACAGTTAAATCTTACATGGTCATTTTTAATGTAATATTTATGGAATAATTTTTTGAATTAATTTTTCTCACCAATTTTTTTCTGCTAATTTCTCTCCTCGCCTCGTCTCCTCTCGTCTCCTCTCCTCGGCACTTTGCTGAGTCACAATTTCATGAATGATGGTCAACCATTGTCTAAGTGGCCATTTTTCCCAATGTGAGCCTTGACAATAATTGTTGGCATGAATTTCCATGGTGGAGTGCATCACAGATAACTCTAGTCTTGTCCACAGACATCTGCTTTCAGTAGCTATGTGTGGATAGCGGTCATGAACAGAAACACCATTTGTGTTTCTCCTTCCCTAACTCGGGTACTAATATGAATTGTAGGTCCTCTACTTCTACCTAGCTTGTGATAAGCTAACTTGACAGGGAACAACCCTGAGGCTTTTCTGATCTTCATGGCTCAGCTACTCGTCTGCCAACTCGCTTGGACCATCAAGGGAGCTTCCATTGAATAAGATTTAACACTGTTATATTCTGTTACTCATCATTTTGTTGGGTATCAATGAGACACTGATGTACAAGGACCAAGAATGTAACTGTTCGGATTAGGGGGTTTGCTTTGTAAAAGTGTGCAGAGATATGAGATTTGCTACAGTATTTTTTTTTATTTAGTCGTTCATGGGATGTGGGCGTCGCTGGCGAGGCCGGCATTTATTGCCCATCCCTAATTGCCCTTGAGAAGGTGGTGGTGAGCCGCCTTCTTGAACCGCTGCAGTCCGTATGGTGACGGTTCTCCCACAGTGCTGTTAGGAAGGGAGTTCCAGGATTTTGACCCAGCGACAATGAAGGAACGGCGATATATTTCCAAGTCGGGATGGTGTGTGACTTGGAGGGGAACGTGTAGGTAGTGTTGTTCCCATGTGCCTGCTGCTCTTGTCCTTCTAGGTGGTAGAGGTCGCGGGTTTGGGAGGTGCTGTCGAAGATTTGATTTGTATTATAAAAGTTTGAAGGAAATAGTCATTGTAGGATTAAAAACCATGTTTGATTGAGGAAAATGCTCATTGCTAGGAAACTAGATGAGCTGGGAACCCAAGCACAGAACTAAAAAGCGAGAATTCAAAGTCAGCAATGGAGGAACAGTGGTAGGAGAAACTGCTGCATAGATAGGAAAACAAACTGAACATTGTAAACAGACACCAGCAAATTCACTGCATGTTTTCCCTCGTGAAAGTCCTTCTGCTGAGCTTCTGTTCCACAGGAATTGGCAACCTTGCACTTTGCACATGCTGCCATTTTTAACGTGTGAGGCTACACAGTACATGTTGGCAAGTCATGACCGTAGCCATGTCACACCCTTCACAGCTGATGATGATGAGGCCGGAGGAGGAGAGCCCTTGCTGGTTCAGTTCTCCTTTCTTCTTCCCCACCCACTCCTGCAAAACTAAGGCTAATTGTAGCACTCCTATTGCTGCCCTGCCTGAGATCAGTGAACTATACAAAGATCAGGGATCACACCGGGGACTTTCTCACTCTGACTCAGTACCTCACCACGCATTGAACTATTTGTGGAGCCCCGGAAAGAATATTCATGATTAACTTGAACTTTGTCTTTACATTTTATTTATTCCATTCTGCTGATTTAGGAGTATTTTTGTTTAAACGGAGACTGCTGATAATGACACAGGGATACAAGGTTGTCTGGCTTGCTGTGGCTGACAGTCATCTGCAGCTAAATTAACAGTCGAGTGATCATTAGCACAAGGATGCCACCTATCATTTATTTATATCATTTCAGGCTGAGTATATTTTCCTAGCCTGGAATGATGTAATCAACACGTGCTGATTAAACAAATAAATTTTAAGCAAACCATCAAGAGCAGAGGAAATAAAGGAATATTAATGTGATGATTCCTTTCAACAATTTAAGTTTCAAAAGATGCCCTGGCGATGAGGCATTCTTTAACAACCTTTGAAGTGATTACGGATTCTCTTCAATGTTCTATACTGTTCCAGCAACTTTTAAAAAAAAATGCAGCTTTAAGTTCGGTTGTTATGAAAAATCTTTGAACAAGACATTGGTTGGGAAATTGGTCTCACGCCAGAAACTGGTGCTAAGTGGACAGTGCGCCTACAACACACGCCCAAAGATGAAGCTCTGAGGCTCGCTTGAAATTGGGCCTCAGGCCTCTTCTACATAATACCAGCAAGCTGTGGATGCCATTCGGGCTTCCAGGTGCAGATCGCCGGTCGGGGCCTTCTCAAAATTGGCCAGCTCGGTTGGCTAGGTCTTGGGGGACAGGAGACAAACATGAGATGTCGCGTGTGATAGCGGCAGTCTGCTCTTTCTGGGTCCGTGTTAAGGTAAGTTTTTAACAAAAAACTTACCTGTTCTTCAGTGGCCTCAAGTGGCCCCTTCAAGGACCGCTAGTTAGGGCACTGTAAACCTGGAAAAACTGAGCGGAACAAGCACAACAAATGTTCCATCCAGTTTTTGCTGAATTTGGCTTTGGAGGTTCTAAAACAGGCCCCTGATTAGCATATTCAAGGAGCCTAATGCCTGTTTTAAGCAGTCATTTCCACACCGCCTGAGGAAGGGGAAAGCCCCCGAAAGCTTGTGGGATTAAAAATAAAATCGTTGGACTATAACTTGGTGTTGTAAAATTGTTTACAATTGTTAACCCCAGTCCATCACCGGCATCTCCACATCATGTTTTAAGCAGGTGTCTGATGTCGCCGGCTGCCAATTCACACTTCTGTGGGGGGATTGGGCACAGGAGATCACGCCCGGAAATTGGTCCCTCTCACTCTTATCTTTCACCTTGAAATTGGTCCTGACAGGGACCAATTTCTCCCCCATTGTTCTCATCAGGGATTCCTCCTTCTATGCTGTTGTAAGAAGCCACTTATTTTGGTGTACTGTGCAAAATCAGCAGTTGTTATTTGTAGAAAACCATAGTGACTGTTGTCTGCCAATCTGAAACTTTGTTCAGGAGTAGATTTATACAAACCCCTTTGAGTTTGAGGCTATTATTAATTTAAAAACTTAGTTTTCTCAACTGTCACATAGGTCTTTTAAGTTGTTTAGATTTGTGTGTCAGTGAGAATCCTTGTTCTCTATTTATTTGGCTTAAACTTGTGGTTTTTTTTGCCAGCAGGTGGTGATGCATTTGACAGCCCACCTCCCTCACTGCCTCCACCCCCACCTCCTGTACGTGTCAGCCTCCCTGATCTGCCCAGGTCCTCTGGCTCAGGCAGCAGACCCTCATCTGGTCATGACTCGTTCCATTTCAGTGCAGGTAATCCAGCTTTCTGTAGGTTATGATTGATTGTATGTATGGAGTAACGGTGAGCTCCTAAATTTGACTCTGCCTGAATATACTGGGAACTTTCTTGGTATATGGTTAGCTTATTGAAACTTATAACAGTATCAGTGGTCAGTTTTTTGGGGATTTGTTTAGTCCTCTTCAAATATTTTTAATATACCAGTTGATCTGTGCTGCACACAGGGAATGAATACCAAGCGTAGTCTTCAGGCAAAAAGGAATTAGACGGTGGGGGATCATTAGACCAGAGCACGCAAATATAATTCAGTCCCCATTTTAAAGCCATACATTTTCTCTTTATTTTGATATTTCCAATATAAAGTCTTGTGCCCACATTTATAATAGCATAATGGATACTAGCTGTGTAAACTTGTACCACTATAATTACACCCTCACCCGTGGTGGCACTGCAGCACCTCCACTAAGTGGAGGGGGGGGTTTGTAGTACAGCATAACAAGTTTACTTAGCCAGTTTTCATTATAAATGTGGACATAGGAATTTATTATTGAAGATATTGACAGGAAGTGGATACAGATGTAAGATTTTTATTATTTGTATATTGTGGATATTTCTAAGCAATTCCATATATTCCTGTAAGTTTTTCTTTCCTTCTCTTCCCCCGACCCTCTGTCTATCTATGCTGTCCACTCTAGCATCCATGGTTGTGGTTTACGCTGCTTCGTAGTTGATCTACCAGGAGTCGTTGAGAAATATGTAGGGACTCCGAATCAGACTGACAGGCTCATTACTAGAAGTAAACCCGAACAGTTTGCCAGTTAAGAGTGTGAATTCAAATGTGGTCTCATTCAGTGCTATATCTTTTGGGCTTTATCACAAAATAGCTGTAATGTTTAACACTAGGTAAATTAAGTTTCTTGAAATCTTCAGAAGCAGTCACACCAAATTGACTTTCAGTCTGGTATACTTGAGATCCAAGATCTTTTGAAAACTTCCAAACTCTTTAGCACTTCATTAAACCATGGTAATTTAAACCAAACTCTTTATTGAGCAAAAGTAGAAGAAAAGTTACTTATAAACTTTCACAAACCCATTAATCATTCCAATCTTCGTTGCTTTTGTACTCGAGCTGTTTGCTCTCACCACCATACCTGGTTTTTGCAAAGGTGTGTTTTATTAAGCACTTTAAAAGTGATTGCGTTACAATATGTTGCTCAGGCTTGTATCGGACATTTTATTCAGTTTGCAATTTCTGCTTTCGTTCATGTGTAATAATACTTTGCCATTAAATAAAATTGGTTTCATCTTCAAGTAATATCTTTTTCAACAGCTTGATAGTGGCACTTGCAATAAGGCAGGTACTTTTGGATTTGAGCCATACGTGGAAACCACTTTAGCGAGGATGATTATAGTTGTTAGAAATTGTATTGCCATTCAGCTGAAAGCATCTACAGTAAATCTTAGAGCCCCCTGGTTATCTAGAAGTATACGGGGCAAGATAAAGCAGAAAAAGAAAGCTTATGACTGTCACTGAAAACTAAAAACTGCAGAAAGCCTAGAGGAGTATAGAAAGTACAGGGATGACATAAAAAAGGAAATAAGGAAAGCAAAGAGAGGGCATGAAAAAATATTAGCTAGTAAGATTAAAGAAAACCCAAAGATGTTTTATCAGTATATTAAGAATAAGAGGATAGCTAAGGAAAAGGTGGGACCTATCAGGGATGATAAGGATAACTTGTGTATAGAAACAGAGGATGTGGGTAGGGTTTTAAATTAATGTTTTATCTCCAAATTCACAAAGGAAAGGGATGATCCGGACGTAGTAGTTAAAGAGGAGAGGTGTGAAATATTGGATAAGGTAACATTACGAGAGAGGAAGTACTAGAGGGACTGGAATCCTTGAAAGTTGATAAGTCACCAGGGCTGGATGGATTGTTTCCTAGGCTATTGAAGGAAGCCAGGGAGGAAATAGCGGTTGCTCTGAAGACCATTTTCCAACCCTCACTGGATACAGGGGAGGTACCGGAGGACTGGAAGACTGCAAACGTAGTACCATTGTTTAAAAAGGGTACGAGGGAAAGGCCGAACAATTATAGGCCAGTCAGTCTTGCCTCTGTGGTGGGCAAACTATTAGAATCAATACTGAGCGATAGGATAAACTGTCACATGGAAAGGCATGGTTTAATCAGGGATAGTCAGCATGAATTTGTTCAGGGAAGGTCATGCCTTACAAATCTGATTGTATTCTTCGAGGAAGTGACAAGGAGGATTGATGAGTGTATTGCAGTGGATGTTGTCTACATGAATTTTAGTAATTGTAAACAATTTTACAACACCAAGTTATAGTCCAGCAATTTTATTTTAAATTCACAAGCTTTCGGAGGCTTCCCCCTTCGTCAGGTGAACGATGTGAAATGAGATCCTCGAAATGAAATCGCATTTATAATTGTAAACAATTTTACAACACCAAGTTATAGTCCAGCAATTCTATTCCAAATTCACAAGCTTCCGGAGGCTTCCTCCCTCCTCAGGCAAACATTTACCTGAGGAAGGAGGAAGCCTCCGAAAGCCCGTGAATTCAAAACAAAACTGCTGGACTACAACTTGGCGCTGTAAAACTGTTTACAATTGTCAACCCCAGTCCATCACCGGCATCTCCGCATTTATAATTCACAGAACAATGCTTGGTGAGTACAGACAGTTTTTTCAACTGCCCGTTGCCAAGGCAATCAGTGTGCAGACAGACAGGTGTTACCTGCCAGGTCTCACCGAATATACAAATCACCAAAAAAAAACAACAAACAAAAAAAAAACAGAGATAGAGAGGTAGAAACATAGAAAAGACAGCAACTGACCCGTTATATTAAAAACAGATAACATTTGTTCACTGGTGGGGTAACGTGTAGCGTGACATGAACCCAAGATCCCGGTTGAGGCCGTCCTCATGGGTGCGGAACTTGGCTATCAATTTCTGCTCGACGATTTTGCGTTGTCGTGTGTCTCGAAGGCCGCCTTGGAGAACGCTTACCCGAAGGTCGGTGGATGAATGTCCATGACTGCTGAAGTGTTCCCCGACTGGGAGGGAACCCTCCTGTTTGGCGATTGTTGCGCGGTGTCCGTTCATCCGTTGTCGCAGCGTCTGCATGGTCTCGCCAATGTACCCTCCAAACAGGAGGGTTCCCTCCCAGTCGGGGAACACTTCAGCAGTCATGGACATTCATCCACCGACCTTCGGGTAAGCGTTCTCCAAGGCGGCCTTCGAGACACACGACAACGCAAAATCGTCGAGCAGAAATTGATAGCCAAGTTCCGCACCCATGAGGACGGCCTCAACCGGGATCTTGGGTTCATGTCACGCTACACGTTACCCCACCAGCGAACAAATGTTATCTGTTTTTAATATAACGGGTCAGTTGCTGTCTTTTCTATGTTTCTACCTCTCTATCTCTGTTTTTTTTTGTTTGTTGTTTTTTTTTGGTGATTTGTATATTCGGTGAGACCTGGCAGGTAACACCTGTCTGTCTGCACACTGATTGCCTTGGCAACGGGCAGTTGAAAAAACTGTCTGTACTCACCAAGCATTGTTCTGTGAATTATAAATGCGGAGATGCCGGTGATGGACTGGGGTTGACAATTGTAAACAGTTTTACAGCGCCAAGTTGTAGTCCAGCAGTTTTGTTTTGAATTCACGGGCTTTCGGAGGCTTCCTCCTTCCTCAGGTAAATGTTTGCCTGAGGAGGGAGGAAGCCTCCGGAAGCTTGTGAATTTGGAATAGAATTGCTGGACTATAACTTGGTGTTGTAAAATTGTTTACAATTATAAATGCGATTTCATTTCGAGGATTTCATTTCACATCGTTCACCTGACGAAGGGGGAGGCCTCCGAAAGCTTGTGAATTTGAAGTGGAATTGCTGGACTATAACTTGGTGTTGTAAAATTGTTTACAATTGTCAACCCCAGTCCATCACCGGCATCTCCACATCACGAATTTTAGTAAGGCATTTGACAAGGTCCCACATGGCAGACTGGTCAGAAAGGTAAAAGCCCATGGGATACAGGGAAATGTGGCAAATTGGATCCAAAATTGACTGAGTAACAGGAAACAAAGGGTAAAAGTCGATGGATGTCTTTGCAAATAGAAATCCGTTTCCAGTGGTGTGCCACAGGGCTCAGTGTTGGGTCCCTTGCTGTTTGTGGTATATATTAATGATTTGGACTTGAATGTAGGGGGCATTATTGGCAAATTTGCAGACGACACAAAAATTGGCCGTGTAGTTGATAGTGAAGAGGATAACTGTAGATTCCAAAAAGATATCAATGGGTTGGTGGAGTGGGCAGAAAAGTGCCAAATGGAGTTCAACCTGGAGAAGTGTGAGGTAATGCACTTAGGGAGGGCAAACAGTAAAAGGGAATACGCAGCAAACGGGAATATATTGAGAGGTGTAGAGGAAGTGAGAGACTTTGGAATGCATGTGCACAGGTCCCTAAAGGTGGCAGTACAGGTAGATAAGGTTGTGAAGAAGGCATACGGAATGCTCTCCGTTGTTAGCCGAGGTATAGAATACAAAAGCAGGGATGTAATGATGGAACTGTATAAAACGCTGGTAAGGCCACAGCTGGAGTATCGTGCACAGTTCTGGTCACCACATTACAGGAAGGATGTAATTGCTCTGGAGAGAGTGCAGAGAAGATTTACAAGAATGTTGCCAGGGCTTGAAAATTGCAGCTACGATAAGAGATTGGATAGGCTGGGGTTGCTTTCCTTGGAGCAAAGGAGGCTGAGGGGAGACTTGATTGAGGTGTACAAAATTATGAGGGGCCCAGATAGAGTAGACAGGAAGTACCTGTTTCCCCTAGCAGAGAGTTCAAGAACTAGAGGACATAGATTTAAGCTGATTGGTGGAAGGATTAGAGGGGACATGAGGAAAAGCTTTTTTACCCAGAGGGTGGTGGGTGAATGGAATTCGCTGCCTGAATTTGTGGTAGAGGCAAGGACCCTCATCTTTTTAAAAAAGTACCTGGACCTGCACCTAAAGTGCTGTAAGCTGCAGGACTACGGACCGGGTGCTGGAAGGTAGGATTAAAACGGGCACCTGGTTGTTCTTCGAGCCGGTGCAGACACGATAGACCGAATGGCCCCCTTCTGTGCTGTATCTTTTCTATGGTTCTATCTTCAAGGATAATACCATCTTCACTTTCCCCCCCCCCCCCCCCCAAAAAAAAACATTCTGATGGGGGAGGGATTGAGCATGAACATTGATATTAAAACATAGCTAAAATACTGACATTTTTTTCTAGAAGTTATGGCTCTAAGAGGGAGGTTCATATTCTATATGGGGTCGTAATATGCTTGAAGAATTACAGTAATTTGTACAAATGGTGGTGAAAGAAGTTGATTTAATTCCAAATATTGATAGAGGTTAGTATAATTAATATATCAATTGGTCACCTCCTGTTAAGCTAGGAATGACCTGTTGAATTATTTTGTTTAATATCAGCAGAAGAACATAAAGAAAAGTCAAGGGCAAGAAATTGCCATTTGACCCAACAAACTCTGCCCCCTTGAACTCGAACTTAGCCAGCCTACCATCCAACTGGATGTTGAACTTCCATAATATATCAGACTCTACTATGTTATCTGGCAGTTTTTTTTTATGGAGGGTGGAAAATGGGAGGCCAGCCTGGAGAGCATTGGAATAGTTAAGTCTCGAGGTAACAAAAGCATGGATGAGGGTTTCAGCAGCAGGTGAGCTGATCCAGGGGCAGAGACAGGTGATGTTACAGTAGTAGCAGTAAGCAGTCTTTGTGATGGACTAGATTATGGGGTCGGAAGCTCAACTCGGGGCCAAATAGTACACAGAGGTTATGAATAATCTGGATTAGCCTGAGACAGTGGCCATGGGGGGATAGAATAGGTGAAGAAGGAACGGAGTTCATGGCTGGGGCTGAAGACAATGCCTTCGGTCTTGCAATCTCTTTTCAATACTTGTAGCTTAATTGCAGACTTGTTATTCCTAACGAATATAATTCTTTGTCAGTAGATGAAGCAGGAACCAAGAGAACTTTGCTGTTCCACACCTCATATATTTAATTCATCATCCAGTAATAAAAGGTGAAGCATGTATGGTTTGACTTCTTCAAAGACTTGCGTACAAGTTAAAAGTTCTTGTCTCTGAAGTTGTGGCTTCAAGCCTTCAGGACTTGAGCACAACAGATCAGACTGTTGTCTCCAGTGCAGGACTGAGGGAATGCTGCATTATTTGTGGTACTGTTGTTCAGCAGAGACTTTAAACCAAGTCCCTGTCTTTATGTTAAAAATCCCATAGTACTATTCAAAAACGAGCAGGGAGTTCTCCCGGTGCCCGTGTCAGAACCCTTAATCAACACACTGAAAACAGACTAACTGGTTATTCATCTCTTTGTTGTATGCAACACGATTGTTGTGCTTGCCTACATAACAGCTCACTATTTGAATTATATATTTTACATCAAGCACTTTTGAGACATTGCTGAGGCATGTGATAGGGCGCTAAGTAAATGCAAGTTTAAAAAAAACAGTAAGAATTACTTTAAACTTTTTTTCTGTTTTTAAGTAGATACCTCCTTTGACCCGCCAAGTGTCCCCGTGCCTGTACCCCCAGCTAGACGGACGGTTGAAGAAAATCAGAAATCTAACAGGATATCACAAGAGTATGACCAACTCCCATCATTGGCAGGTATGCAGGGGGAATAAGGGAACTGAAATATCCATGGACAGCTGGAATCAAATAGCCTATCAGCCACAGATACTGGTTAATGAAAGAAAATAGCATGACTTAATCTTGAATATGAGAAGCACTATTCAGATGTGAGGATTGCAATGTTTTGACCATTAGCTGAAGTCCACACAAAATCCAGTTATAGTGCTTACACTCAATCTGATTCCATTACTTATAGTTTAATTGCAGCCTTGTTATTCTTACTGAGTATAGTTCTTTGTCATTCGGTGAAGCAGGGACCTAGAGAACTTTGCTGTTCCACACCTCATATGTTTAATTCATCATCCAGCAATAAAAGGTGAAGCATGTATGGTTTGACTTCTTCAAAGATTTATGTACAAGTTATCAGTTCAAAAAAATGAGACTATGTGCTTTCTGTTTACATATCAAGAGAGATACAATGGTTGTGGGACAAAGAAACCTCTGATATTAAAACCAGGCTAGATGACTTTGTTAACTACAAAATTTGGTTTACTGAGGAATTACAATTGATAGTATCTTAAGAGTTGTCACCTTCCTCTCTGCATTATAATTGCTTGATGGTGTACCAAAATTTAATGTAAGAATGGGTGTGGATTCTATGGGCAGTCAATACATCACAGCAACACAAATAAAATCATGTAAATTGGATTCTGGCTGTTTTTGTCAAAATGGTCGACCACTTGAGCAATTCCTCAATAAAACTTCACTAACAATAAACTGGTGCTAGTGGGGCGGAGAACGAGTGTCGCTTGACATTTTTCACTTGTCATTACGTAATCAGTATTTCATTGTTCTGTTTTCTATTTCAGATACTTCACAAGCTCCAGCCAGACCTCCTAAACCACTCCCTCGTAGGACTGCACCAGATGGTTACCACAAGAAAAATCATGTTCAAGAGCAAACCTCTTTACACAGCAGCCAACCCGGAGAAAATGTGGATGCTAAAATTGCAAAACTGATGGGAGAAGGCTACACCTTTGAAGATGTAAAACGAGCCCTCGTGATAGCTCACAATAATGTAGAAATGGCAAGAAGTATTTTAAGAGAATTTGCCTGCTTCCCTCCTATTTCACCACGCCTCAATCCATAGCGAGGAGCTGTTCACATGTGAGTGGAAAACCCAGAGAATAGGCTTCTGAATTTTTGAAGAGCATTGAGTTTTAAAGTAGCATTCAACAGACGGAACAATTGTGTGCAGACTGTGTGCAGTCTGCTTCTGCAGGTTTCTTGAGAACGTTTCTGGTATAAGATAGAGATTGATGCTTATGTATTTTTGTTAGCCATAATGTTAAGAATCAGGGTTCAACTGAGAAGAAGAAAGTTTACTGTTCTTGAATTTCACTCCTGTGAATTGCTTGAGATCGCTGCTGCTTACAGCTGTCAAATTTTTTGAAAGTCCTGAACTTTCCTGTTTAAGCAGGATATACAGCCTTATCGGTCTCAGTATTTTTTACGCCTGGACTCTGGGAACCGGTCGGTCCTGCTGCAGCATTCCTTTCATATCATCTGCACTGATGGGGACACACTGCTGGTTTTGACCTCTCCTCATTTTGACCTCTCCTTCCTCCCCCATCATTCAATCTAAGACACAGACTAAATCAGTTTTTCTAAAGATGCTTTAATTTGCTGCATTTCAGTCTATCCAACAGGTGCAAAAAGCATGTGGCCTTCACTACTGAGTCTTTTCTGAGATAAAGTGAAATTTCTTTATTAAAACAAACTAATTTCTGAATGTAGAGCACATATATTTGTCTATGTATTGTCTTTCAAGATAAATTTTTGACTGTAACCTTGGCAGCTTTCCATTGTGCACAGCCTTTAATGTATTTTTTTTAATTATTTCTATTTCCCTTCTTATCTTATGACCCAGTCAATTCATCTGTGTTGTATTCTGACAGATCAAAACTGATTTTGAAGTTTCTGGTTAATGCAACAAAAAATGCCAACCTACATATGTGAATTGTGACATCGCTAACTGGATCAGTTTCAAAGTCAGAATTTGCCAAAAAAAATATATTTTTTGTTTTTAAAATGGTTTGTAATGCTGGATATGGAGAAGCAAAAGGAGCAGAGACAATGCACAGCATCTATACACACTGATTATGGCCAACTGAATGTAAAACTCTGCCTGCATTCAATTATGTGCCAATATATTAATAGAACTGTGTAGCAGAGTGAGAGTACCAGTTTTGCTTTTTGTGTGTGTGGAGGGGGAGCAATACCATTATTTTCTGATAAGTTATCAGCATCAGCACTCTTTTTTTGAAAAGTTGAGTGTAGTCAATTTTCAAGTCTGGTATCACTGTAAGTTAGAACTGGTATTGGCCAACTATTCAGTTCTAAGAAAGGAATAGACCTTGCACTGTTAACATTGTGTCGGATATCATTGTGGCTGTGAAATGATGAACAATTTCCTTTTCAGTTCAAGAAGTATCTACTCCTTTCCTCACATTGGTAAGGGATCTTAGTTTTTTTCCAACAATGGATAATAAACTTACTTAGTTCTGTTGATGTCTGTTCTCTAGATTACAGTGGTGAAGGGAATGGTAGGTTCAGCTTTGCCTTGTTTCACCAAAAATATCTGGTGGATCAAAACTCAGGGCAAATATCCATCATTGTTAGGTTACAAAAGATACATAATTTCAGTCAATAGCGTTGCAGGTAACAGGTTTGCCTCATGGTACTGAGGCCTAGAAATTCAACCAGTTTTAAGGTGTCTTGATCACTAAACTCGTACAGAGGCCAACAGAAAATATTAAAACTAATTGCCAAGATAAATTACAGACTATATAATGCATAATATTGTGGTTATCAAATCATTATATCTTACATAATTTGAAGTAACACACCTATTATGACAGTTCCTTGACCTCCGCTTCTCCATTTAGTGCGGTACACTCTCAGCTGTGGAACACTCAAAATATGTATCTCATGATATAATAATGCCCTCTACTGGTCTGTCCACACAGTAGCATTGATGATGAAGTTACAGACAACTTGTGAATCTTAAAAGAATGAACTTCGAAGGGATGAGGGGATAATGCAAAGAATATTTTTAATTTAAATGTATTTATAAATGTGTTAATGCACTCAAGTCAGCTCGCCATAATTTCCTCTGGGTTAGATACAGTGGGGGTAATTTTGACTTTGGTGATTGTGTAAAATGGGCAACAACAATTCAGTCGCCCATCAACAGAAATTAAAATCGGGAGAGATGTATAACGCGCGGCTGGATCAATATCATTGTTTTACACTATCACCCACAAAGTCAAAATTACCCCAGTGTCTGATGCTATAGCTTATCTATGTGCTGCCTGTGAAATAGAGTCCAGTTGCAGATGGGTGGAATATGGATTCACAGTTCCCTCTCCCTACCCACATCAAAATAATGCCCCGTCAATGTAATGGGAGTATTGCTGCTTTGCATTAAAACTTACTGAAAATGTTGTCATTTAAATATTTTCACTTTTGTCAGTCAATTCACAGTGTTAATGCTGTTAGTAGTTATCAGTGCTATATTAAGGTGTATTAAAAAAAATAACATTTTTCAGAAACCGAGACAAGCCATTTATCATTGGCTGTGCACAGTATTAAAATCCTGCACGATGAACATCCATTTAGTTGAGGATTGACCTCACAAGTGAGGGCTACTTGCACCTCACCATTCTAGATCTACAGAAAAGCCATCAGCAGTTAATAAAACATGGATTTTGAAATCAAGTTCAGGAGCGGCACTTCACTTGCCAAATGATTTACTTTAAATAAATGTGAATGACATTCTTTTGCCAGGCACATTCATCTGATATTCAGGTTTTTGTTCATTCTCAACTTGAAGGCTTTTTTCCCTTTGCACTGGTCAGCTTGTCTTATTTAGTTTCCTTATGTCTTTGAGCGTAAATGTTTGAAGCTAAATAGTTATAACGTGCTTTAATGGCAAAATAGAGAGGCTTCTCTCAAGGCACCCTTAACTGGAGCTGTTACATTATTCATGGGCTACATTTGTTGCACAAAGTCTGTGAACTCCAGAAAGCTTCTTGAAATTTAATCAGTGATTTTTTTGAGTATTTAGAAGACATTGATCAATTTCATAGGGCCCTTGACATCACAGGATTTCATGGATCCCACATGACAGATGCAACCTGTGGAAAAATATACAGTCCTACTTCTAGCAACTTGTAGGCACTAGCTATCCTGCAGGGAAAATTGAGCTGCTGCCTACATCATGAGCCTAGAGAAAGTTAACAATCATATTTTTCTGCTGACAATCACACCTCACCCCTTTGTATGTAACAATTTATAGTAGGTTCACTTATGTCGAACGTGTGGTTAGAGGTTTAAATGTTTTTTTTAAATGGTGAGCAAAGTCTGTTTTTGTAGAACCTGTATTCCGGTGTGGTTATGTTAATATTACTCTGAGCTTCTGAGCTGAACAACGCCTCTTCACCTCCCTGAAATAATGCAGTGCACTACTAAGGACTGCCTCCAGGTGGAAGCCTCTTCGTTCTGTTGGTAGAGTTCATTGAAAATCAGGTACTGCCTGTGCTCTAAACCTGAGGACTCTTTTTTTTAAAAAAAGACTGCAGTAGATTCTTATTTAGGTTTATTTTCATATTAACTCAATGTTCTGTTGAGAAGAATGCCTTTTTATTTGTCTAACACATGGCAAAATAGTAATGTGTGCAATTAATTTATATTTTATTCAACATTCTTTTGATCTTTTTTCAATTCTGAGTATTCAGTAACCTTTTAAATATTTTATCTGTTCTTGTAAAATATTTTATAAAATCAGTATTAACAAATAAACTGTGTCCATTTCTTATTTGTAACATTTTTATTATGTCTACTGGAGTGAAGGATTCTTTTCTTTCCAGCCTGTTGTGAATACTGGTATCAAGATACTTTTTTCATAGCATGCAAGAGGACTTGGATATTTGTCATTCTAAACTGTAGAGCCTGTAAGAAAATCCTCTCTACACCCATTAACAGGGGCATTGGTTTATAATGACGGACCGACTGAAATTCCATTTTTATTATGTAGGAATTTTTTATTGAGAATTGCAATCCATGATTCACTCTATTCTTCCATGAAAACCTCAAATGATTAGCTTTTCTCATAAATAAAGTGCAGTAAACTGTGTAATTTCCAGTGACTTTTTTTTATAACATTTCAATGTGTAGTTCATCTTGTGTATTTGTCCCATTACTGAACAGCTTAATAAGATCTGAGATACTTAATATTGTAAAATAATGGTGAGGAGCAATTTTCTGCTCTAATTTGCAAGTGAATCCACATTAAGTTCTAGAGAAAGCACCAGAGCTGGGAAATAATTCTGAGAAATTTATTGTGATTGTCTGTGAACTTATATTAATGGTGTTTTATTTGGCACTTGCTGCAGTCAAAGTTCAAAATAACATTGACATTTTTATGCTGTTATGAATTAATGCCAACTCCTCTACGATGGATACATTAAATTGTTTGCCTGTTATTCATTACTTAAAGGAATACTGTGTTAATTAACTTGTATAAATGGCAACAGGAAATATTTTGTGTTTTCCCCCACTGTGAGTACTTGTTCACTTAATATCTAATTACTCATAGCACCTTGAAAATCCAATGTTTCAAGCTCCACTGAATGTATCTTATAGAGTGATGATCTCATCACTCCTGACATAATTGCATGTTACAATTTGCCTCTGGAACAAAATCTCATGTGACAACAGACAAGGCTATAGTACACTCCAGTAAAACTCTAAAGTGGATAACAGTAAACTAGAATATTCCAGTGAGAGTTTTTTTGGGGGAAAGTAAACACATGGACAAGTCAATTAAAGGAGCTAGGCTGACGTCAATACCACTATTAGGCATAATAACATTTCTAAAGTCTATTGTGACCTTCATCTGTCGAGTCTGTTAATTTTCTTCATAAGTTAAGTGTCTTTTTATTCTTCACGAGCTGAAAGTGTGCCACAAACCATATTGGTAAGTGCCAAAAAACCGTGTGTAGTGCCCATGCCTGAAACTGGTCCTTTGCATATGCAAATAAGGCGCCTAACGCCTGTTTCAGGCATGGGCACTGCAAGATTGGTTTGCCCTGAAGCAGCCTGCGCGGCTGCACTCAAAAGAACCAGGTCTGCAGGCTGCGACCGACAAGGTAAGATCTTAAAATATACTTGCCTGAATGTGCAGCCAGTAGGAGCAGGAGTGCTCCACTCGAGCACCACCATGATTGTTGGTGCTACCTCTTTCTCCCCCTCCCTAGCCACCGCTTTCTTCCCTACCCGATCATCCCCGCCTCCTAATTCCCCTTTGCACACCCTTCATCAGTCACCTGAGGGCCACTGCTGGCGTTGCAACGGCCTGATCTTCAATGCCGTTGAGCTGCCAGTTACTCTCTGCTCAATGGATATGAGGCCCAATATCAGGCACAGGGATTGATAACTGTGACACCCCCCACCCCCACCATGTGCTCCAGAATGGATGCACCCTAATTTCACAGAAAAATCCAATTTGAGTGGTTACTTATTAGGTGACAATTCATTTATAACAACTGAAGGTAAATAGTTTTTCTTTTGCAATTCTCCAGTACAATACAATGTCATACATTGCCCATACATCTGGACTTCTCTGCCAAAGGGGCTGTGCTACTCTGCTGGAACACCTGGGTATCTCTGCACCCAGCACATAGAAACATAGAAAATAGGAGCAAGAGTAGGCCATTTGGCCCTTTGAGCCTGCTCCGCCATTCAATATGATCATGGCTGATCTTCTATCTCAGTACCATATTCCCGCTCTCTCCCCATACCCCTTGAGGTCTTTTGTGTCTAGAAATCTATCTAGCTCCTTCTTAAATATATTCAGTGACTTGTCCTCCACAGCCTTCTGTGGTAGAGAATTCCACAGGTTCACCACCCTCTGAGTGAAGAAATTTCTCCTCATCTCAGTCCTAAATGTCCTACCCCATATCCTGAGACTGTGACCCCTCGTTCTGGACCCCCAGCCAGGGGAAACATCCTCCCTGCATCCAGTCTGTCTAGCCCTGTCAGAAATTTATATTTCAATGAGATCCCCTCTCATTCTTCTAAATTCTCTTGCAATGAAGGCCAACATACCATTTGTCTTCCTAACTGCGTGCTGCACCTGCATGTTTGCTTTCAGTGACTGGTGTACAGGGACACCCAGGTCCCTTTGAACATCAACATTTCCCAATCTATCACTATTTAAATAATACTCTGCCTTTCTGTTTTTTCCTTCCAAAGTGGATAACTTCACATTTATCCACATTATACTGCATCTGCCATGTATTTGCCCACTCACTCAACTTGTCTAAATTGCCTTGAAGCCTCTTTGCATCCTCCTCACAACTCACGATCCCACCTAGTTTTGTGTCATCAGCAAACTTGGAAATATTACATTTGGTTCTCTCATCCAAATCATTGATATATATTGTGAATAGCTGGGGTCCAAGCACTGATCCCTGCGGTACCCTACTAGTCACTGCCTGTCACCCTCAAAAAGATCCATTGATTCCTACTCTCTGCTTCCTATCTATTAACATCTCCAGGAAAGGCTTTTTCTCCAACTCCTGTATGGTCATCTTTGGAGTATCCCAAAAATCTATGAATCTCTTCATCCTCTGTACCTCTGACATCATTTGTAGACACGAGCACTTTCCAGTATCTCTTCACTACTTCTCTTGACCTTGTGACCTTTTCTGTGCTGCCAGACTGCCTGTCTGAGAAGTCATAGATGAACCAAAATTTTCTGTGATTGAATATCAACAAGGCAAAGCCATTGTTTTTGGTCCCTGCCAAAAATTCTACAACCAAATTCTATATCAACTCCATTCCCCTCCCTGCCTGCTCACTCAGGCAGGACCAGACTGCACGTCATCAGCATTCTGTTCAATCCAGAACTGAGCTTCAAATACCACATTCACCTACACAACATTGCCTACCACTGCCCCTACCTCTCCCCAGTGCTGCTAAAACATGAAAACATACTGATTGCGATGGAAAGAAAAACCAGGAGAGGTGTAAAATGGGACGCTGACTTGCTGTCGCCCGTTTTACACTATTGCTCAAAGTCAAGATGTGCCCCAGATTCCCTAATGTACTTCTTGCTGATTTACAATGGCTCAAGTGCCCAAAAGGATCAAATTTAAAGTCCATCTCTTTGTCCACAAATCCTTCCACAGCCTCATCCTGCCTGCCTTTGCAACCTACACCAGTCTTTTGTTCCTCTAACTCTGACCTCCTGGGGAGTTAAAAGGAATGTGGTTGTTGTAGGTGACCGTATAGTTAGAAGGATAGATACAGTTCTCTGCAGCCAAGAGTGAGAGTCCCGAAGGCTGTGTTGCCTACCCAGTGCCAGGTTTAAGGACATCTCCTCAGGGCTGGAGAGAAACTTGGAGTGGGAGGGGGAGGATCCAATTGTCGTCCACGTAGGTACCAACGACCTAGGTAGGACCAAGAAAGAGGTTATGCTGAGGGAGTTTGAGCAGCTAGGGACTAAATTAAAAAGCAGAATCACAAAGGTGATAATCTCCGGATTATTACCTGAGCCACAAGCAAATTGGCACAGGGTAAATCAGATCAGAGAGATGAATGCGTGGCTCAATGATTGGTGTGGGAGAAATGGGTTTCGATTCATGGGGCACTGGCACCAGTACTGGGGAAAAAGAGAGCTGTTCCGTTGGGATGGACTTCACCTGAACCATGCTTGGACCAGTGTTCTGGCTAACAGGGTGGTAGAAAAGGCTTTAAACTAAATAGAGGGGAGGGGGAGGACTCAGGTGGGGCAAAGTTTAGATTGATAAAGAGAAAAGCCAAGGAAGTAGTGCAGGAAAGTGATGGGGGTAATGATAAACAGAATGTGTCAGGAAGGGACGGAGCGTACAAACATAAGAGTGCACTAGCAAATGGGGCCAGGGTAGGAAAGAATGGTAAAAAGACAAAATTAAAGGTTCTTTATCTGAATGCACGCAGCATTCGTAATAAGATAGATGAATTGATGGCACAAATAGAAACAAATGGGTATGATCTCGTGGCCATTACAGAGACGTGGTTGCAAGGTGACCAAGGTTGGGAGCTAAATATTCAGGGTTATTTAACATTTTGGAAGGATAGGAAAAAAAGGTAAAGGTGGTGGGGTAGCTCTGTTAATAAAGGATGACATTGGTATAATAGTGAGAAATGATCTTGGCTCAGAAGATCAAGATTTGGGTGGAGGTAAGAAATAGCAAGAGAAAGAAATCACTGGTGGAAGTAGTTTATAGGCCCCCTAACAGTAGCTACACTGTCGGGCAAAATATTAATCAGGAAATGAGGGGGGCTTGTAAAAAAAGGTAATGCAATAATCATGGGCGATTTTAACTTTCACATAGATTGGACAAATCAAATTGGCAAAAATAGTCCTGAGGAGGAGTTCATAGAGTGTATTAGGGACTGTTTCTTAGACCAATACGTTGGGGAACCAACCAGGGAACAGGCCATTTTGCATCTGGTAATGGGTAACGAAGCAGGATTAATTAATGATCTCAAAGTAAAGGATCCCTTGGGAAGCAGTGATCATAACATGATAGAATTTCACATCCAGTTTGAGAGTGAGGATCTTGGGTCTGAAACTACTGTATTAAACTTAAATAAGGGCAATTATAAAGGAATGAGGGTGGAATTGGCTAAAGTGGACTGGGTAAACAGATCAGATGGTATGATGGTGGCAAACATTTAAAAAGATATTTTATGACTCGCAACAAAAATACATCCCTGTGAGGAGGAAAGACTCCACAAAAAGGGTGCACCAACCATGGCTAACTAAGGAAGTAAAGAATGGTATCGGGTTAAAAGAGAAAGCATACAACATGGCAAAGATTACTGGTAAGCCCGAAGATTGGGACAACTTTAAAAACCAGCAAAGGATGACTAAAAGAATAATAGAGGGAGAAAATAAATCATGAGAGTAAACTAGCAAGAAATATTAAAAAACTGACCCTAAAAGCTTCTACAGGTATATAAAAAGGAAGAGGGTAGCTAAAGTAAACATTGGTCCCTTGGAGGATGAGACTGCAGAAATAATAATGGAAAACAAGGAAATGGCAGAGGAATTGAACAGATATTTTGTATCTGTCTTCACAGTAGAAGACACTAATAATATACCAATAATAGTAGAAAATCAAGGGGCAAAGGGGAGGGAGGAACTGAAAACAATCACTATCACCTAGAGAAAAAGTACTAGGTAAACTAATGGGTCTAAAGGCTGACAAGTCCCCTGGACCTGATGGCTTGCATCCGAGGGTCTTAAAGGAAGTGGCTACAGAGATAGTGGATGCATTGGTTGTAACCTTCCAGAATTCACTAGATTCTGGAAAGGTCCCACGGATTGGAAAACTGCAAACATAACACCCCTATTGAAGAAGGGAGTGAGACAGAAAGCAGGTAACTATAGACCAGTTAGCCTAACATCTGTCATTGGGAAAATGCTAGAATCTAGAATCCATTATTAAGGAAGTGGTATCAGGACATTTGGAGACTCATAATACAATCAAGGAGCGTCAACACTGTTTTATGAAAGGGAAATCATGTCTGACAAATTTATTAGAGTTCTTTGAGAAAGTAACGGGCAGGGTGGATAAAGGGGAACCAATGAATGCAGTATATTTGGATTTCCAAAAGGCATTTGATAAGGTGCCACATAAAAGATTACTGCACAAGAGCTTATGGTGTTGGGGGTAATATACTGGCATGGATAGAGGATTGGTTAACTAACAGAAAACATAGAGTCGGGATAAAAGGGTCATTTTCAAAATAGCAATCTGTAACTAGTAGGGTGTCGCAGGGCTCAGTGCTGGGGCCTCAACTATTTACAATATATATCAATGACTTGGATGAAGGAACAGAGTGTCTTGTGGCCAAATTTGCTGATAATACAAAGATAGGTGGAAAAGCAAGTTGCGATGAGGACACAAAGTGTCTGCAAAGGGATATTGACAGGTTAAGCGAATGGGCAAAAATTTGGCAGATGGAATATAAGGTGGGAAAATGTGAAGTCATCCAGTTTGGGAGGAAAAATAAAAAAGCAAAATATTATTTGAATGGAGAAATACTACAGAGGGATCAGGGTGTCCTCGTACATGAAACACAAAAAGTCAACATACAGGTGCAGCAGGTAATCCGGAAGGCAAACAGAATATTGGCCTTTATTTGTAGGGGGATGGAGTATAAAAGCAGGGAAGTCATGCTACAACTGTACAGGTTGCTGGTGAGACCATGCCTGGAGTACTGCGTACAGTTCTGGTGCCCTTATTTAAGGAAGGACATACTTCCATTGGAGGCGGTTCAGAGAAGGTTCATTAAGTTGATTCTGGGTATGGAAGGGTTGTCTTATGAGGAAAGATTGAACAGGTTGGGTCTATACTCATTGGAGTTTAGAAGAATGAGAGGAGATCTTATTGAAACATGCAAGATTCTGAGGGGACTCGATAGGTTAGATGCTGAGAGGATGTTACCCCTCATGGGGGAATCTAAAACTAGGGGGCATAGTCTCAGAATAGGGGGTCGCCCGTTTAAGACGGAAATGAGGAGGAATTTCTTCTCCCAGAGGCTCGTGAATCTTTGGAATGCTTTACCCTAAAAAGCTGTGGAGGCTGAGTCATTGAATACATTCAAGGCAAATTTTTGATGAGCAAGGGAGTCAAAGGATATGGGGAAAAGGCGGCAAAGTGGAGTTGAGGTAAAAATCAGATCAGCCATGATTTCATCGAATGGCGGAGCAGGCTCGAGGGGCCGAATGGCCTACTCCTGCTCCTATCTCTTATGGTCTTATTATGGTCTTATCCCCCCCCCCCTCCACTTCATGTATGGCGGCAGACTCCCTTAGTCCTATTTGGAGCACTCGCCTCTTCCCAATCTCCCTCCTCACATTTAAAAACCTTCCTAAAACACATCTCTTCAACATTTTTAATAATCTCTCACAGGATTTGGTCTCCACTACTTTTCCCCTCTGTGAAGTGACTTGGAACTTTTCCCTATGTTAAACATGCTATGCAAATGCTGGTTATTGGGACTATTGTCAAATTTTGTTCACTAACGCTCCTTTGAAGTGCCTTGGGACGTTTTACTACGTTAAAGGTGCTCTATAATTGCAAGTAGTTGTTGTATTACTATCATAGTGCACAGTGTGATAAGGAGTGACCCTTATGGAGTGGTTTTCAGAGAACCCTGGCAGCTACTTTTGGTGAGTTTTATTATTAGGGTGCACTGTTACCCACTGTTTCCATGTCTAGTGGATTTTAGCTGTGTTGCGATAGCCATTATGGGCCAGAAAGTGCGCAAAGCGGTGAGACAATGCTCACCACAGTACCTGCGAATCTAATTAACAAAAATACTTACTGCAGGCTCTGTGGTGTCCAATTGCTTGAATTTGCACAATTTAATGCACATTTTGTTTAATCAACCCAGCGTCTGAGCAGCGTGAGTTGCCACGGCTGGAAACGTCTGTGAGAAGACACGCCCACAAAATCTGTCAGGAAGAGAAGTCACACCCACAGATTCAGGCTGCATTGCTCAAGCAGGCAAGCAGACTTCATTCATTTAAAGTTAGTATATTCTGGATGTCATTGTAAATAAAATTTAAACTTTTTTTTATAAAAGCCAAAGAAATATTTGAATTAAATTAAAGAGACCAGAAGGGAAAAATAAAAAATAATTTTTTAATTTAAATTTTTTTTAATGACCAAAATCTATTAAAATAAGGAGTAATGAGACTCCACATTTTTAAAAGTTAATTTTTAGTTGTTTGGCAGTCATTAAAACTAATTGTGCTTTTAAAACTTAGTTTAGACTTGGAATTTTAAGCATACCTGTTTGGTGGTCTAATTAGTTACTTTCCAGCTGGGCAGTTAAGCAAGTTTGGGTTTTTTCAATGATTTCTCTGATTGCAGCATGCGATATCCCTTTAATTCGAAGCTGTAATATCACCGGCGAACCAGTAGGAGCAAGTTCATGATTTCCACGTTTCACTGCGCATGTGCAAACCCAGGAACTTGCTCCTCCAATTCACCTCTAAAAACTAAGAGCGCTGTTAAGCTCCACCGTTAGTTGCCAGAGAAGAAAGAATTTATTGCTAAAACACCGTCTTTAGTGTTACTGGTCTTTCTGGCTACTCATCTTGGAGAATGCTAGATACAGGATCAGTGAAGCCTTAGGCACTGGTGACCCTCCAATAATTTAACTAAGTAGCTGTAAATATTTACTTAATGAGACAAATAGCCTGTTATGTTGCCATGATGATTGACACAATGTAGGGTCATTAAGGTTACAGTGCTGTGCCTTTTTTTTCAAGATATCTCTTTCATAGCTGTCTGGTTATGTATAATGAGCTGTTGCTTTGCCAATTGAAATGAATGAAGTATGAAATTGACTGAAAAATCACATTTTCTACAATGTACTCTGTTAACTTTAAAATTGCAATTTACAGATTATTTTACTGACATTTGCTTGTGTAAAGAAGCTAAGTATTCAACTATTTAGAAATCATAAAACTTTTTTTGACTCATTGAACACCAAATGCAGCTCCTTATCTCTCTATAGAATTACACATGTAACACAGAGAGGTCGATTTTAACCCTACCTGGGTGGGTAGGCGGTTAAAACTGACTTGGTGACTTACCCGCCAAAGTCCCGCCACCTTCAATTTTAACCTGCTCTGCTGAGCAATCAGCAAAGACACCTGCCTGAAGCCAGGGGGGTTCTTCTTTAAATATGTAGATCGGGCCCCAACCACAATTGTAACTCTGAAGTCAAGTGAGAATAGGATCTGAAGCAGCAAAGGGCATTAAAGGTTAGTTTTCTAACTCCAAGAGAAGGAGGAGTGCTCCTCTGGGCCCTACAAGCAGTTTGGGACTCCCCTGCCCTGGACTGTACTCCACCACCACCCCCCCACCCCGTACGACGAGACACCCCAGACCTCACACTAAATGAGTGCTAGTGAGTGGCCAAGGGCTGCCTGAATGTCAGCAGGCTGGTAGACACATCCTGCCCCGTTCCCCACCAGTGTCGTGATACTGAAAATAAACATTCTGCATTCTCTCAAACCTAAATGACAGTTTATAAAATTGCCTACATTTGGTTGTACAGGATCTGTATAAACTTACCATACTTTGAAACTCGTCTTGGCAGCTGTAGATTTCTCTGAATTACCACTAGTCACTATGTGACACTCTCCAGTGTGCACTTTAGTGTGCAGTTTAATGGCTAATGCTTCCCTTCTGTTCCCACAAGTTGATCATTAAATTTGGTATTATGGGATGTCTTACATATGTATATTTCAAGCTTATACCCTGAAAAAAGAGATTTGGGTTTATATATATGTAAATATATTAAAATGCAGTGTGGAAATAGCCAGGGCAATGCTCTATATGGGGAAACATTGGGCTGGACTTTCCTGTCAAAATAACGGTGAGGTTAGTAGCGCTCGCTGTTAATGTGTAAATGGTACAGCAACTTCAGGCGAGGGGCAGATGCGCGGTTAAACGCGAATATCCAAAAGTTGCTGTCCGAGTTGCACCACTCCACCGTTAGCTTTGCAAAAACAGCATTTCGCCGTCTGCCTCATTATTTACATGCATTGAATGTCATGGAGTTGCTGTATTTGTACGGTAGAAAGGAACTAAACCCGCCACAGATATTTGGGGCTAGTAATTACAAAAGTAAGTACCCTTTTAACGATGTGCTAAGCGTTAATGACTGTCAATCAACCTCTGGCACTGAAAATTAACTATTACAAGTGTGCAGTCTCATTCCTTCAGATTTTAAAATTGTCATTTTAAATTAAAGTTTTTTTCTTTCTTTTCCTTTCTGCCTCTTTTTTCCTCTCTCTTAAGCCAATCTTTATTTTCCTTTCTTTATTTCTCTTTCTGTAACTGAATTGACATTGAATTCATCCCCTTTAATTCACTCTCCTTCTCAGTCCTTTCACTCTTTGTTTCCCAGTCTTTAAGGAGATACACTGTTGGTTGCCCTGTTCCTTTCACTGTGTCGTTATCAGCTCGTACTTTCAGCAACTTTGGACAAAATTTTTTTAGCTGAAGTTGCACAGAAACGCTGATGCGCTGTGGAGTATCTGATTTACTCTGCCTATACTTTACCCTTTCATTTCAAGATCCAGCTCGCTCTTAGAGTTAAGTGGCACAACATTCATTTTCTTTTTCTGGGAGCTGTACAATATATCCACTAAAGTGGGTGGGGGAATTCTTGTAATTTCTAATGCATTTTGTACTTGTGTACTTCAGTTCTGTGTTCATATGGCCTTTTTAAGATTTAAAAAGTTGGCTTTGCAGTCATACTGCACCAGTGTGAAGGTACATCCTCCATCACTTGTCCAAATTCAATTATGATCAGTATCACTGATGGAGCAGGAAAACCCTGCATTGGTTATTCTTGTGCATCTCTTTGTGCCTGTTCTAACCCCTAATAGTTGAAAGCTTTGTCAAAGAATGGTTCAATGGGACTTTAATAAGGGAGGTAATTTTTAACAGTAGCCATAAAAACAAAATGAAACTAATCAGTTCTAAAATGGTTAGTTTTTTTATATGCCTGTGGAATCAAACCTAACCTTTCTCCACCTGGTACAACCTCTCCTTGCCAAAGAAATTTATTTGTATGACCTGGTGGGGAACGGGGCAGGATGTGTCTACCAGCCTGCTGACATTCAGGCAGCCCTTGGCCACTCACTAGCACTCATTTAGTGTGAGGTCTGGGGTGTCTCGTCGTACGGAGTGGGGGGGTGGGGGGGTGGTGGTGGAGTACAGTCCAGGGCAGGGGAGTCCCAAACTGCTTGTAGGGCCCAGAGGAGCACTCCTCCTTCTCTTGGTTCCCATTTATGTGTAAATTTATAAATCTTTGCTTTGTTATTTTTCCCAGATGAGTACTATTGCCTATTTAAATAGAAAAAAGTATATCTCCAATTTGATCACTAACAAACAAAACTCCAACATGAATCTCCCAATTAACATTATCCTATATTACTACTTCTATTTTCCCTATGTAAACACAACTTGTAACATTTCTTTCACTTTGCATTAAGCTTATCTCAGCAGTCAGTAGTTGGGTCACTAACTCAGTGAAGACTGGGGATTAAACCTGGGACTGTTCTGAAACTTCTTTGTATGACCTGGTCTAAGCCATGATGTGTAGGTTACAACTCTTCTCTATAAAATGTGAAAAAGCACCCTAGCTATTTGTAAACAAATCTAATGTTAGCCCAGCACTCGTTTAATTGTGAATAATAATTCATGAAGTTTAAAGATCAAATCAGTAAATGTTATTTTTACACAGGACAATTTGGAAGCTTTGCATTGTTCTCTTCTGCCGCAGGTTAGGAAAGTATGTAATGAGATACACCCAATGAGTCCCTTCCTCCAACAAACCATGTGCATTTGAGTTTATTCAATTTACTTAATCCTCTGAAAGAGATAAGTAGCCACAGGTAATAAAATTTCCAAGATGAAACTGACATTTACCCTTGACCCCAAAGGTAATCTAGAAAAACTTTAGGATCTCAAACTAGAAATACGATCACAACTATAACTTTGCCGATGGACTCCCATTCACTCTGTCTTCGTGCTTCATATATACATTACCTTATCTTTATTCACATTAAATGGATGGATATAAGATACTAATGTGTCCACGAGTGCTGTTGATCTCTCGTACAGTAGTCACCTGCTCACATTGCTTGATCTAATTGGCAAATGCTATCTTATTACTATAAGTACACTCCTCCAAAGTTTGTGAATGGCGTTAGCAGTATGGACCCCACATCGCAAGGCTGCCTTTTCCATGTATCCTGAACTTCTGCTTTCTAATTCAGCTAGCTAATTTGCCATTAGTTTCATGCCTTTTTATCAGCTTTAGATGCCTCACATATGTAACTCGATCTAATCTAGTTAAAAATTATAATCCTTGGATAGCCTTTGTTCATGAATTCACTTACAGGCTGAAGTAATTCTGGGAGCACTGTACCCCTAACAGCTGCTTCTGCTTTTTAAGCACACATATTGAACATAAACAGCAGGTGTGGAATTCAATCAGTTTTACCACGGAATAAATAATACACTGTAGACCATTAAAGCTTCAAAACATTTATTTTTAGCAAACTGGAAAGATTAAAGATCAGGAACTGTTTTTGTACAGCGAATCAGGCTAACTAATTAGGGTCACTTGCATATGGTGACTGAATAAGTTAAATTCCACTTTTATTACAGGGGATTCTGGGATTTCTACTGGTGTTTGCCGTTCCATCCACTTTTCCATGAAAACCGCAAACTAACATTTTTTGTTAATGATGTCTCAGTGAGGCTATGTGTGGACACATGTTGCAGGATTAGAGGACAACATTGATTTTCCCTGGTCTGAGATATGGTCAATCATTGAGGAATAACAAGTCTTTGTGGAACCATTAGGTCCATCTACTATACACTTAGTGCTGTACCTACATAACAGAAAAACATAGAATACACAATATATCATTGATTAATGAATAAAAAAAATCCAGATGTCATTTTAAATGACCCAATTTTAGTTAATTGCCTGCTCTGCTAACCTCAATTATTTGTGGTAGGGACTGAATAAACACACTAACATGTAAATATTCTGGGGAGGTATGTGAATTTCCATGGGTCCACAACCTCTTTGAATGTGCTACAACAAACAGCTGGAGAATATGTTTTTAAAAAGTCTAACTCACTACAGTACATGAACTAAGGGACATCACACAAATGGAGACTGTAGTTTGCAGAGAAAAAAGTAGCCCATATCAGGTCACCACAGAAACTAATTGAATAAATTCCTTAAACGTGCACAATCTTAGCATATTTATCATACAAACATCTTGTGTATTCATCAGTCATCCCACAATGTCTAGACATTTAGTACTTTTTATGGCAAATTAAACACCTGATTAATTGATATCTTCTACTTTTATTTTTCTAAAAACTCTCGTGTTTTTTGTCTGGTGAAAACCATATGGGGATCCAGTCAGTGTGCAAATGACATTGTAAACACATTCTTTGAGTGTATTTACGATGCTACACATAGCAATCAGAGTTGACTTTTCCCATCCTCAAATTTTTTTTGCTCAAATCATGTCTACATAATGCACTAAAGTTATAAACCAAGTTGCTGAGTGGACAGAGAGTTTTGCAGAGTGTTTGTAAACAAGAGTTTGAATTCCTATTTATCATTTATATTTGGCCTCTAATTTTTTCATACTTTTTTTGGATACCATCTGCCATATCTCACTCACTTAAGTATGTAATCTATAGATGCCTCACGTAAGATTAGTATAAAAGGATCCATTAATTATACACTTGCATCTCTTCTTCCCTCCCTATTTCCAGTTTTGGCGGGAGGCACTATAGTCATGACCACATTGTATGAGAATATATTCATGTACTTTTCTCCAAAATAACGTGAGTGTGAGGGCAGGAGGGTATATCGCTGTAAAAACAGACTTATTCCAACAAACTGAAATTGGCCATTACACAGTGTGCTTTAAGCTGTGAGACTAGTTGGTTAAACCAGCAGCAGGGCTGTGATGAGGATCAGGAAAATTTAAATGCAAGCCAGTAAATGATTTGGGACAGTGGAACCTCCATTATCTGTGCTCCAAATATCTGCCTTCCCTATTATCCTTCAGAATAGTTGGAGGATAAAGCTTTGGATGAGATGTTGGCCTTTTCCAACCCCAATCTCCTCCTAACATAAATCAACCTTGCAACCCAGAAAGATTAGATTCAAGGTATGCTTTTACTTGTACTTATCTTCCTTCCCATTCCTAGGGGATTGCTGTACCACACATCCAAAACCAAAATTCAGAGACTCTCAATTATCTGCTAGGGCTTCCCTCCATTATGAAGGATAATGGAAGTTCCACAGAAGTCCAAAAATGTTTTAACAACTCAGCTGGTGGATTTTCAGTAGGTTTGAAATCTTTGCATTGTACCAACTCTTACTAACCAGAATTGCCATGGAAATTAACCTGAAGCTAATATTTAAAAAAAAAATACATTTGCAGTATGATCCACATTAACCCATAAACCAATGCCATAAGGAAATGGCATATGAAAGCATTCACCACCCCCTGGAAAATTATATTAACATTTAAAGCAAACACATCAGTGCAGATATTCAAAACAATGAAACACATTTTTTAAAAAAATAATGAACTTAAACCCTCACTTGTTGCAATGGGGAACTTTATTATCCCTTTGAGGACTGAGTACCTTAGTGTGAGTAAGATATCTCTTAGTTACCTCTTTCTAATATTAGTCATGTACTGTATGCATTGAATCCAATGAAAAATCAGGGCATAATTTCCTCTTCATTGTTGTGTCAGAGGAGAAAATTTCCCCTCTTGTACAACTGTTTGGGTAAAATGCTACTTCAGCCCTCAAAGAGTAACAAAAACAGATTCAATGTGTTTCATTCAAAATATTTGGATATTCAGCTGGAGATATTTGTACTTCTGTGTCTTAGAGATAAGGCATTGCCAGTGGTGGTGGAGCACGGCAATTTTAACTCGCTGCCAATTTCAGCATATCTTACAATTCGCTGTTTCAATGGCAATCATGTCCTTGGCCAATCTGTATCTTGATAGATGTTTTTCTTTCCCTAGAAAGAAGAGAAAAAACAAGCCACCATCAAACTGGAATGCACCTTATTTGAAATTCATTGTTTTATATATCCCAAGCAATATATATATATGTGTGTGTACGGAGCATGGACAGGAGTACTGAACAAGTGCCAGTTTTGTGGGTCAAAGGTCAGAATTAGGATCACATAGACTGTGGAGTGAATTATAGGAATACAGATTTAAATGCACTGTATAAAATTATTTAGCATATCTCTGCACTTTTACTCAAAGAATGAATGGTGGTGAATTGTGGAGAAAAACACTGGTACAGACCAAAATGCCTGTCTGTGATTCTAATTAAATAAATATACATGGTCCTGATACAGTTTGAGACTATAACCCTCCTACAGCTAGCTTCCTCCGAATAGGTTAGTGAGTAAAGCACCGTCCAGCGTATAACTGCATCATACAGATCACAAAGTCCTAGATTCGAAACACATTCTGTACTAAGTTAGTTGATATGAGCAGGTGGCAGTAAGAGGCAACAATTGACCTCAGCATCCCCCATGTAAGGAGAAGAAATAATTAGCCAATGTTTTCTGTCTTATGTTCATTGTTCTAATGACAACAGCTGGATGTGTGGACATCGCCCGGGTTCAGTATCGGGCTTGGCTGTGATAACAGTTTTGGACCATTATGTCCTCATTTGAGTAGCCTGTTTAGGATGCACATGAAGTATGGGTGAGGTCTCAGACGAAGTGTACCAGGCATTGAACAGTTGCCCAGTGAGAGTCAGCACCTTCAAAGAGGAGGGGAAAATATTGGAGTAAAAGGGGTGGTGTGGAAATTGTAGCATTCCCTTTGTCAATGTTCAAAAACTCAAACTAGTGGATGGTGAAAAACACAACATATCCCTACAGCAAGACCATGTGCAGTCCAAGCTAATGCTCAGTTTCAGTTAAAGCAGATGACCAAGATACATGGAACAGGGTGCAGTAAGTTGGTGGAACTCATTACTGATGACCATTTCCATAGCAACATGGAGACATGTCAACTGTGTGCTTCTAGATTTTGGAAAGTAACCTAAACTCAGGACTGTGATGTAATTGGACATGGAGTCCACGGAATTTGAAACATATTTGTAAACACTGCTGCCAAGAAACTTGAGATTTTGTCAAAGATGACAATTTTTCTGTTATTCGCAGCCAACATTACATCACTTGTGACGCCAGGACATTAACTCTTATTTGCCTCTATTGGTATTAAAAAAAACATCATTTCATCAGGGTTGAGCTGACAGCCCAGGCTGTTCACTATGAACAAGAGCAGATGGGTGTTGCCAAAAGTGCAAAATTAAAGCAAAATAATATGTAATTTGTTTGTAAAAATGTGTAGAATACAAGAAGATATTTTTATAGACATTTCAAGGAAATACACCAAACCAAACATTTTGAAAAGTAATTTTAGGCTCTTAATTCTCATAACTTTGCTTTGGAAGTGCAGGATAATTCCCTTAGTATCCAATTTTGTAAATCATATGACCATTATTCTATAGTCCAGTCATCAAGATAACCCCACGCTCTTCAGTTAATTGAATCTTGGGATTTGGATGACATCCATAAACCACTTCAGCATTATTTTTCAGGTTTATGATGTTGAAGGCCTCCATTAAATTACAGTTTCAATACTCACACTCTACCATCTATTATTAGTTTCAACATACAGTGGCACTCTCATTGTAATAAAAGTAATGATATCTAATGTAGCAGTGCAATTATAGTTAATTTATTAGGAGTGGCTGAAGTGCTTTTGTGTTTTATGGAGAGCTGTACCTGGTTTGTTGAGACAACGTGGTTATACAGCTGAGGAGCCTGCTGTGTGGTTGTTATCTCCCTTATTTATCTTCTTGATCTCATCAGCAGTGCCTCTTTCGTTGGTTTTGCTTTTTGATGTTGGGCTGTTAGAGTGAGGTTTAAAGAACAGAGAGAATCACAAAGTGCAGTATCAATCTCAATTTATATTTAAAGACCCAGTATTCAGCAACAAAAGAAACCGCTACTGTAGCATTGTTACAATTTGGACCCTTTAAAGTGAAGACAGTGAGGGGCCTATCTTTAATTCAAAGTACTTCTACAGTCACTATGTAAATTAAATTTTATCTGTTTTAAAACATTTTGTGTCTGCATGAACTTTCTGTCTACAAAATCTTACTTCCTGTTATCACATTTTTGTGTCAACTATATTCTATTATTACTTCCTATGTCTACATTTAGAACATAAAGTGCCTATGTCATTGAGTATGTTCAAGACTGAGATAGATAGATTTTTGGATTCTAGGGGAATCGGGCAGGAAAGTGGAGTTGAGGTTGAAGATCAGCCATGATCTGATTGAATGCGGTCGAGGGGTCGAATGGCCTGCTCCTGCTCCTATTTCTTAAGTAAACGTGTTACATTGTAATTACACCCTCCCATCAGGTGTGGTAGCACCTCAGTTTCACAACTCTCAACTCCTCAGCCTGTACTGCAGAGAAATTCCTATGCTCCAACCGTCTCTGCATCCTAAATTACTGCGAGTTTGGTTAGTTAACAAAATAATAGGATAAAATAAAGTATTATATAAAAATAAAAACAGAATGTGTGCTTTTAAAGTGGTGACTGAATTATGTCTGTACGCTCTGGTCCAATTATTCCCCACCTGCTAACCCAACTTCACCTGAAGACTACAATTGCTCTCCATTCCCCATGTGTAACAGTAGATCGTCTAGTATATTTTTAAAAATATCCCTTGATGTTCAAAAGACAAAACATCAGGGCCAGGAATTTCTGCTTCTGCGCCCACTTTCCTGCAAGTCTTTCTTCACTTTCCGGCAAGTCCAGAAGCAGGTTATCCCAGCCCAAATATTCTACCCCAATGATGACTAAGCATTTGGTCCTTCTATTGTCCTGGGCTGTTCCAGTGATGTCGCTGACAGGCCACGTTGTCAAGCAACTTCATTCGTTTTAATGGGAACAGCAACTTTGAACCAATCTATCTGCCAATGTGGAAGCACCTGATCACAAAGTAAATCACCAGTAAAATGCATTGCCTACACATGGTCAGGTTCAATAGCTCCACCAAATTAATTCCCCAGGACTGCTTCTCCAAAGGGAATGTTTATCCTTCTGCTATTTTTATTGCTCAAATATATTTAAATGATAAGAAATAGGAACAGAAAGAAATGTTGTCATTGCGCAAAATTCCCCACTACAGATTATTACAAGGAGGCCCAAGGATGAGGCTCCTTTCAGGAACCCATGTGTTTACCAGGGAGCTCGGATGAGTCCAGGCAATTCAGGTGAGTGAAGTTTTGGGGATTTTTCCTGTTCCATAGTGAGGTGAGAAGCTATTAAAATGTTGTAAGGCACCTTGGGGAAGCTTTGTTGTGTGAAAGGCACCATACAAATACAAGCTGTTGTTGCTGAGTGAATATACTGTTGCATACCTTTTCTTCTTGTAGAGCCAGTAAACTACACCAGCGATGATTGCAGCTATTAGTAGGCCTACGATGACTCCCACTATCACCTTGGCCTGGTCGTTACCTTTGTTCTTGTCACTCTTCTTATTTGGATCTACAGGAAGAAAAACATTCCAGTTAGATTTAATGAGTCACAATATGCAACCAATTTTTTTAAATCAATGAGACCGTATTGTGACCCAATATGGTTAACAATCACCTGTTCACTCAATTATCCTTTCGGTTGACAGAAATTAATAGCTCTGTGGGTAAATGCTCTGGCCAATGTGATAGCCAACCACACAGATCAGGAATGCTTTGCCCCCGACCAGGGAGTTACATCGGAAAAAACGTTTGGCACCCACAGCTTGCCACTTCCATTCAAATGAGGCCCGATGCCAAATTTGGCTTGGGCCTCAGGCCGGCACAGGCCGCTGCGCGGAGCAATTGCTTCGCTGAATTGCTGCCCGTTTTGGCCTCAAGTTGAATTTCTCCCCCATTTTAGTTTATGGAGGATGGGAGGTCAGCAAGGATGGCACTGGAGTAATTGAGTCTAGAACTGACAAAAGAATGGATAAGGGTTTTGGCAGCGGGTTAGGAAGAGATAGAGGCAAGCGGTGTTGCAGTCTGGAAAGTAATTGGCCTTGGCAATGGATGGAATATAGGATTTGGAGCTCATGATGCCAAGGTTTAGCATAAACTGATTCAGCCTGAGCAAGTGGCTGGGGCAGGGACAGGGACGGGGATGGAGTCAGTGGCGAGGGAACAAAGTTTACAGTGGGGGCCAAAAATAATAGTTACTGTCTTCCATGTTCAATTGGAGGAAACTTTGGCTCACCCACAATTTAATGTCTGACACCAGTGAGGTGCTCGTTTGGTCAAGGCAAGTGGGTGGAGGGATAAAGCTGGGAGCATTCAAACAGAAACTGATCCTGTGCCTGTGGATATTGTCACTGAAGGGGAGGGGGCCAAGGATATATCCTTGAAGGGCTTTAGAGGTGATAGTGTGTGGGACGAGAAGATATTGCTAGAGATGTCTTGAGACTGGTAGGACACGGGTTTTTACTTCCTTTGCTGTGATGGCAATAAAAATACAAGCAGCAAAAAGTAAATGCTCTCCACAAGCTGTAACACAGACTAAAGAAGTCACAAAATACAAAAAAGTGCAGCCTTTAACTTCTGACTTCAAATACAAAATAAAAATGGGAACATTTTTGATCTGTATTTACGATTGTGAAATTAGTAGGAATTGTGAATACCTTAGGTATGAGTGAACGAGAGCTGAAAAATGCTGCACTTCTGTTCACATCACAACCCAGCTTATGTCCTTCATACAGCACACAATAAATTAATTGGCAGACAGGCTCCATCTAGTGGCCACTGTATGTTTAACGCACTTTCACTGTCAAACATTCGGTGAAAGCATAAAAATTATGGCCTTGAAATTCCGAGTCCTGCCATCCATCACTGGTGGTGCGGGAGGGTGGAACCTCTGCCCGCCCAATGCCCTCCAGTGCTGACTCTGTTAGAAATTGTTGGACAGTTCTTTAGAATATTGGACAAAGGCACTGGGAGGCCTGGAAAATTACAGAAGCTCCTGTAAGGGCAGAGGTGTTGCATTTAAAGCTGGACTGCTCTTAATGCAGAACCAAAATGCAACAATGTGAAGACATGGCCAACAGGAACCAGGAAGAAGAGTCTCTGACTTCTCAGTGAGTGATGGAAGTGAGTGCGCAATATCTAATATATTCAGAGATCTCCATCACCACTTTGGAGGGTTTACATAATTGGATAAAAACAGAAAATGCTGCAAATACTCAGCAAGTGAGGCAGCATCTGTGAAGAAAGAAACAGAGTTAACGTTTCAGGTCGAAAACCTTTCGTCAGAACTGGATGATGTTAAAGAGTTAAAGTTTTTAAGCAAGTATAGAGCCAGGAAAAGGGGTGGGAGGGGGGGACTAGAGGGGAGGAAAGAACAAAGGGAAGGACGGAGATGGGTGGAGGGCAAGAGTGATTAAATGACAAAAGAGATGATGGTGCAAGGCAAGGAGGGTGGTAATGGGGCAGGTTAAGAAACAAAAGATTGGTCTAGAGCAGCTGTAAATGGCAACAGCAGAAACGTTATCAGCACCTGCAGTTCCAGACAAAAAAAGGAGAGCAGTGGTTATAGTCTGAAGTTACTAAAATCAATGTTAATCTGGAAGGTTGTAAAGTGCCTAATCGAAAGATGATGTGCTGTTCCTCGAGCTTCCGTTGAGCTTCATTGGAACAGTGTAAGAGGCCGAGGACGGAGAGGTCAGAGTGGGAATGGGACAGAGAATTAAAATGGCAAGCGACCGGAAGCTCAGGGTCACGCTTGCAGACAGAGCGGAGGTGTTCAGCAAAGCGATCACCCAATCTGCGTTTGGTCTCCCCAGTGTAGAGGAGACCACATCGTGAGCAGCGGATACAGTATACTAAATTGAAAGAAGTACAAGTAAATCGCTGTTTCACCTGGAAGGAGTGTTTGGGGCCCTGGATGGTGGGAAGGGAGGAGGTGAAAGGGCAGGGGTTGTATCTCCTCCACTCTCATGCGAAGGTGCCGTGGGGAGGAGCGCAGGTGTTGGGGGTAATGGAAGAGTGGACCAGGGTGTCACAGATGGAGCGGTCCCTTCGGAATGCTAAAAGGGGAGGGGAGAGGAGAGGAAGATGTGTTTGGTGGTGGGATCGCGGTGGAGGTGGTGGAAATGGCGGATGATGATGCGTTGAATGTGGAGGCTGGTGGGGTGGAAGGTGAGGACAAAGGGGACCCTGTCATGGTTCTGGGAGGGAGGGAGGGGAAGTGATGAGGGCAGAAGTGCGGAAAATAGGACGGACATGGTCGAGGGCCACCTCCGTCCCAAGAAGCTCAATCATATAGAGCAACCATTCGCATCATCAGACCCCAGGCCTTCATTTCGCACTTAGAAGTGTTAGATTAGGAATGAGGAAGCAGCAAAAACTCACAAGGGGAGTGCACAGTCATGAGTCTAAAGACTTCTCTGTTCCAGAAGCCTTATATGAACGTTGTAGTAAAAAAGTGATGATGTTTATAATTTTTTCTGTTGCAAACTTCACTGGAAGTGGAAAAGATATTTTTGGACTTGAGGCTTCCGCTTTTAATGATTAATGGAGTGTGTTATGAAGAGTTGTACATGTAAATTATATGCAGCTTCCTTGTTATTACAGATGTTGTAAATCTATAATCTTACTGAAAATCTGTCTGATGAGTTTGTCTTGCAGCTCTCTCCCATCAGCTGTCTGTGCCCCTGCTGTGACCTCCTCATATCTTTTGTCTGGGGCTTCAGCTTCTGACTCAATCTCTTCGGGTTTCTCAATTTACAGGCCTTTCAGAAAAGCAAAATTGTGGAGGAGACAGCAGGCCACTACAATTCACAACTCAACATTGGGAGCATACTAGAGGGAGCCCCTGGACCAAACCGGGCATCTAAAATCTTTCCTTCAGCACGCCAATGGCCTGTTCAAGTTTAATTTGAGTGCAGATGTGACTACCCGTACTTCACGGATGGTCCTTCTCAATAGTGTTAGGAGCCATAGTTTTGGATACCCCTCGTCTTCAAGAAGCCAGCTAGTGCCTTGCCCTTGATTCTGAAAAAGTGTGTAAACACTAGACCCTGAAGGATGAACTAATCATGGCAGATACCCACATACTGGCCATTGACACATAGAAACCTGTGCCTGTAGTCGCATACTAATTGGACATTGAGAGTAAAATCGCTTTTGGTTGACATAATGGTGTGGGTTGACAGTAAGGGCTCATATGGCCACATGAGTGCAATCTATCTAAGTACGTGTGGAAACACAGAAATCTGATAAAAATTAATGGCCCAGTCACCCATTTGTCTTGCTTCTGCGCCAAATGTAATGAACTGAGTTGCCCTAGAAAATGGGGCATGAATGACTTGCCTTATGCATGAATGGCCAGCAAACTGACAGTGACCTGTTACCCTTGGGATGAGCCAGTGGCCACAAAATGAAGTGCAGTAGTAACTTTCTGAGCCCAGAAGTGCTGTCCTGATTCTTGAAGAAGTTTGTAGATCTTCCTGCAGGATGGTACAAAGCTTCTTTGGGGCTTTTGGGGTGAACCACAGCCTCCTTACACATAACTCCAGGAAGACAGTCTAATATAATCTTCTGGGCCTATACATCCTGGTGGCTGGGTATCTGCAGGAGGGTCTGGGTCTCCTGCAATGTCTCCTTATGAGCTGCCTCTTTCTTCTCCAAAAAATAGAGAGAGGAATCCCCATGGGGGAAACATTTTGCAGCGCTCCTCCTCATTTAAGGGACATTCCTGAACATGAAACTGTCTTGAGGGAGGCTTTCAAATAAAGCAAAAGGTGTCAAAATAAAGAGCAAGAAAAGAATGACAAAGGACCAATCCAAAGGTGTGAACCTGTTGCTAACAGCACAATGGAACAGCAGTTCATCTTCAAGATCCAAGCACCAGCCTTCCTAAGCTGCTGTTCTAAGTTATCCCTGTTTTATAGTGACATAAGTTAGATCAGAGGATCATAAATGATGATATTTAGGACTTATGATATCATCCTGGGCGAAACCAAGTTTGCATAATGCATCTTACACCCTCCTTTCCAGGTGAATTTAGGGCGGATCGCAGACGGTTCCGAATTCTGACTTCCTCCAGTTACATCTGCTGGACTGAGGCCTTACCAAACCATCTGAATTCTGGGGCTGATGTTCTCTTCCAAGTGAAAGCGCTTGGCACACACTTTACAGGGGTGAATTTCCACAGCGGTTCTCCATCTCATTCACCATATCTTTGGCGGAAGAGCCATGGAAACCCTGATTATTCCAGCGCTTTCGCGGCTCTTTCGCCAAAGTTGTGGCGGGTGAGCGGGAGAACCCCTGCGGAAATTCACCCCCTTTGTATTTAGCATATAATCTGTTACCCAGCCCACACTGACTATCGCCAAGTTTCGCAACTCCCTAGGAATGAGTTTAAATAAAATCGTTGAGCCACACAGACCAGGATGGTACACGGTTCAATCTGAGTTAGCTGACCTTGGCAGAGTAGCAGTGAGGTGCTACAATCCAGTGTTTCCAGATTTGGAGAGGGAAAATATGAATCATCCAGGGTTTCTGCTTGTAATCACTATCCAGTGATCCTGTTGGGTGTATGTGTGTGCGCCAGCGTGTGTATGTGGATATTGGGTGACCATGCTTAATATATACGTTCACACATGAATGCAGTGAACTGTACTCCAGCAAAAAGTCAACACCATCAAGAAAAAAGATAGGGAGGAAAGAAAAAGAGGCATAAAAGCAGGAAGGAATAAAAGTGTAAGTAGGAGGACCCCGTGCTATGTGAACGAAACCAGTGTTCTCTTCAGGAATGAAGATGAATATCATTCCAATATCCACTTCCATTGCTTCAACACTTTGTTGATGCATCAGATTGTATATTTTCACGGGCAGGCTACAGCTGGAGTGAGATTCTAGTACCCACCTAGAGGGTCTTGCTCAAGAGTTTCATCCACTGGTTCCTTGAATCGCACTGAAAAATACAAAGAGTTAATTTGAACCCATGGAATACATTCCTGAATGTTTATTCCAGCTCCCTAACTTTATGGTGTATTTTATCCCAAGATGGCCATTCAAATTTTGTTCCCGAGAAACAGTTTGAAGAAAGCAGCCGCTCACTTCTGGATAGAGGTGAGAGGTGGCTCATAGGACATAATCAGGGGTATTCGAAATAGGACACTCAGGGAGGAACACTTCCCACAATTGCTCAGAGTCTTGGGGGGGTAAACCACTGCAAAATATGAGTCATTTTAACAGTAAAGTGGTGATCACTGCCCATGAAGTATTACTAGTGAAACAATCCCACACAATCATCCCATGCTGCCAAAAACAGAGAGCCAACAAATAGCCCTGTACCTTTAAAGAATTTGGTAAATAAAATTACACAGTGAAAATGGCTCCAGCACATCTTCCGTTCCAACCACTGGATATGAGCAGTGGCTACTAAAAGCAATGCAACAGTTTATGGTAATGAGTTGACTCTTTCTGCAGCGGCGACTGCTCAGTGGATCTGAGCAACTACATGAAACAGCTGAGATGATTGCAACCTTTCGTGGTGTGACTGTGCGCTCAATTATCATTGTCACAGGAATAAATAAGGGTAACTTTCAACAGAAAGGACAGTCTCAGAGACAAGATGACAAATTCATTATTGCACCTCAATTAATGTTTCAGCCACTGTGTTTTTTACTGTAAACTCTAAGTGATGGGCCAGGCCCAAAGTGCAGGAAATCATTAAGCGTGGGGAGATAAATCAAGAAGTGGTGGGCAGGTGACACCAAGCTTGGGTTTTAAAGTCTGCAGATTGTAGGAAACAGGAAAAACTGGGGGAGGTAAGGGACTCCACAGTTTCGAGATCCAGGAAAGGAATAAAGTAGAGAAAGAGACATTACGATGAGTCTTAATTTCAACACAGTGAGGATGCAGTGAGCTTGGAAAGAACATGAGAAGTTCAAAAGGGTACTGACCTTAACAATATTGATAAAATAGGGAAAAACAAGAAAGGTAATGATGGAGATGGAGAGGGTGAAGATAAAAGGTGGGAGAGGGTTGGGTACCAGATACTAAGGATATCCTTGCATCCTGCTTCCCTTTCCTTTTGGTCCATTGCAACTGCCTGGATTCAAGTAGTAATGGAAAATTCTCCATTAATAGTGCTGTGCTGGCACCTCATCATATGTTGAAGTGCCTCAGAGATGTCCTCCATTGAGTTGCACTATCCTCAAATCATTTTCAGCACACAGTATGTGGCCAGTCAGAAAGCTGAGTTTGTGAACACTGAAATACATGAGCAACTGTGGGAAAGCACTTCCCTTAAATTATTCATCGAAAAAGTTTCAGAAATGCTTTCACAGTGTAAATGGAATAATATTGCTGAATATCAAAAACATTGCACATGGCCTTTTATTAGGCTGGTCGTCAAGTTCAATTTATATTTATATTTCATTTGCAGGATGTTGCCGAATACTCACTGGCAGTTAGATTCACTGTATCTTGATCCTGTCCATGGGTGTTTATGGCTGTGCACGTCACAGTAATGTTTTCTGAAGGTTGCACTGTAATCTTGTGGCACCACTGTAATCTTCTGTCCTTTATTGGTTCTTCTTTTGGCTGCAATGAAAATATTTCCATTTCTTATTCACATTTGGGGACCTGCATAGCATTTATTGTATGTTATGGAAATCTCAGAGCAAGTTGGGGTTTATTCAACAATCCTGTGCTCCCAGCATGGAGCCTTGCTCAACAGTAGTGTGGGTCAGAGAATCAGCACTAAGATGTTGTAGCCCTATGACCTCATCTAGCCAGCCTCCATATTGCGTAGCACAGGACTGCTAAATTTGTCCTTTTGTCATTTCACGTTTGGAATCTGGATTCAAATTCAGCTCTGGATGATGAGATGAATGTCTCTTTGTTCTATCAGATATCTGACACGAGTTTGGAAAGTCTCCATTCAGTTCCTATTGTGCCCACAGCAAAAATCTGCACGTTACTGGATAATTTCCTTCAGAAAGAGCCTAAAGGGAGTTCCCCGATGTCTCATTTGGTAAAGGCAGTGTACAATGTAGAACTGAACCATATAGTCCAGGAAGGTTTGGTCAGGGTGTTATGTCGATGGTACAATTAGCCTCAGTTCCCTTGGGAAAGAAAGAAAATTAGTCACGATTCCCTCTCCTGATTACTATCCAGTGATTCACGTGTATGAACAATGGACACTTGGGTGAGGTACTCAAGGTCAGGTATGGCCCCATGGGCACTGGTAGCACTCCTGTTCCTTGCCCAAATTTCCTTTCTTCGTGTGTGAACCTGAACAATTCTCCTGTGACAATTACAGTTCAAAAACCATGTACTACTTCCTGATTTTAAAGGGACCAGAGAATAAAGTTCCAATAAACAGTGAAGAACCTTTTTTTTTAAAAATCAAGCCTTTAAAATAAACAGTTTAAGCCTTTGCTAAAGTAGCAAAGGGGCTTCAGTAACAAATATGTTACTAATATTAAAGAGTATAATTTCAAGGCATAAACAGAAACATAATTTAATTTTTTTAAAAACTGTATTATCGCAGTAGGCTTTTCCCCTGTTCCAATCGGAGTTGGGGTGGATTTTTAATGCAATCCCCAGTGGATAAAACTGCAAAGATACAAAGTGAAACTTTTCCAAATGATCACCAATAAAAAAAACAATGAAGGCCATTATCATTGTGAAATACACTCACATTTATCTGAGACGTTATTTTCGGTCTTCATGCTGTCGGTGTGATGCTTTGCCTGTTGACCGTGCATATCAGAAATCTGGATACGCTGTGCATGATTTTCCACCCACTTCAAATAGTCAGAAAATCATCTGCAGCTCATCTGAGCTTCCAATGTGCGCTGTCAGTGGGCGAGGAGCTCCACTGACAGTGTAAAGTTGGAAAATGGCCTGTCCAATTTATAAGGTACTGTTGGCTACAATTTTGCTTCAATTAGAAGAGGAGATCTCCCCCCTCTGTTACTTACAGCTGTTCCATTGATGCTCCACTGGACGATGGGCTTGGGGAATCCCTCCACAACACAGCTTATCACTTTAGTATTGTTTAAGACCTTCTTTGTCAATTTATTTATCCTTGGCTTTCCTGTAACGAAGAGTCAAATGGTTTACTAATCAAGGCCATCTTAAGGAAACATAGGAATAGATTTTTTGTCTTCACTGCTTGGGTGGTAATCTGGCGGGGAAGAACATAGGAACAGGAGTAGGACATTCAGCCTCTTGAGCATGTTCCGCCATTCAATTAGATCATGGCTGATCTGTATCTTAATTCCATCTACCCATCTTGGTTGCATAACCCTTAATACCCCTGCCTAACTAAAATCGTCTGCCCCTTATAGAACCAGACCAATTTTTATTCCAATTGAAATTAATGGAATGAAAATCATGCAGGTTCAATAAGAGTCACGTGACCTACCCCGCCAGATTACTGCCCTAACGATGCAAATGGAAATCTACCCCATGGAAAAATTAACCTACGTTGCGAACAACTCTACCAGCTAGTTATTCAACACTTTAATCTCCTGATTGTCCACTTACCCTAACTTATTCCAGACCGTTTAAGGTGTCTCTAGTAAAACACTAGTAAAATAAGTGCCTCTTTGATGGTTCATTTGGTAAAAACTCTCTGGTTATCATATTGATTCACACAGCCTAGGAAGGTCCCACGTTCAATTCCTAGTCTGTGTTGACTTAACTGATCTCAGCCAAGGTGGCAATATGAGTGTGAAAATTGGCCTCAGCACCACTGGGCTATGGAAAAAGCTCTTGACTGCTGTTGGAGTGACCATGAAAACTGCGGCCCCGATATTTATGGGAAGGCAGGGAGGGAGCGGGTGTGCGCGTCCGTGGCTGGAAAACTAGGAAAAGCCAGGAACGCGGAGGTCTTGTTAAATTTAAAGGCAGGACCTTGTTGGCATTTTTTAAATGTTTCTTGCCCGGCAGCTGGCCGGATTTAGAGGCTGACCAGCTGCCGGATGAGAAAGCCAGTGTTGGAAGGCCACAGCCGGGGAACTCTGGGGACAGTCACCAGCAGTCAGAGAAGATCGAGGCATGGTGAGGGGAGGCTCGAGTGCTGCAGCAAGGGGAAGATCGCCGCGGGGGGCGGGGGTTCAGAAGACCACCGCGGGGATGGGGGTCTGAAGATTGTGGGGAGGGAGACGGATCGCGGGGAAGTCTAAAGATTGCGGCAGGTTTCCTTGAGGGGCCGGGGGAAGCACTCCTGCTCCACATGGCCCACAGGCAGTGCTGGAAAAGCACTTACCAGCTGGATCTGTCAGCTCCAGTTGCCCTTTGGCTGCCAGGTTTCCTGAGCCCTGGGAAACCCGGACCGCAACCATTTAATTCAAATGGCTCCCAAATTCTGAGGAGCAGAGCCTCATTTAAATATTATAATGACGGACCCGCCTCTCCAGAGCAGGCTACTCGGACATCCCCAAACCAGCCGCAATTAAACCGGAAGGAGTGTTCGTAACGGGTTGGGGTCGGGTTTCACACATTTACCCATTTTGGGCGGGGGGGGGGGGGGGGGTTAAAATATGTGTGGTTATCAGATGACAGCAGGATTGGGCTCAGCTGTCATGCCCTCCAAAGTCACTGCTACCCACGTACAAATTTACACATAATGAGTGGCTACATATTGAGGTACTGAAAGATGACTGGATACTCATGAAACTATAACTCAGAATTACTGCTTTCAGAAAAGTAGGGGAGCAAATAGCCAGAAAACTGTAAAGTGGGCCTAATTAGTGCTGTTTTACCTTCCACTCGTATGACTATTGATTTTTCTCTCTTCATTTCCTTTACTTCCCTTATTTTGGCTCGGCAGGTGTAAGTACCAGAATGCGAGTACTGCAGTGATTCCAGAGTGATGGGGTTTGGGTAAATATTATTTTTCTGAAACACAGAAAGAACATGTCAGAAGCATTTTGTACTAAAACAGGAATAGATTTAACTTCTGAAAGAAATAGAAGTGCAAGGAGTGACCACAGCCCAGAGAGGAACACTGGATATCCGTGTAGCATGCACATCAACTATCAGCCTGTATACTATCACCGTTTGTACCAAAAGTCAACTTTCACTAGAGAACTCAGCAAGATTCTCACACCTGGTCTCCAGCAGCGTGGTCCCAAATCTCAAAGCTGCCTCATCAAGATTACAACAAACATTTGTCTTCAGCATGATGGAAGGACCCACACATAGCAATTTGCAATGTGCCAGCCGCCTTGATGTTTCAGACACCCAACGTAATGCCACATACCTGGCTTACTTGACACCAACTGCTTAATCATGATCCTCGTATGAGGAGCTTTGGCAAAGAGAGGTACCCTCTGTAAGGCTAACTACTCCTCTAGAGTACAGGTTATTGTAGGCCAAATCCTTCCTTCCCTGAAACAGCTTCCTCTTTTGCTACAAATCCTCACACAGCTTGGCAGTAGATCTCACCCATGGACTGGGGGAACCCTTCCATTATTGCCTGATAGTGCCAAACCATGGCAGTCCCATGATGCAATGATCGTGGAGTTGTTGACTAATAATAGCAATCAATCTCTATCAACTGACCCCGACATGAGGCGAGGAAAACACCAGTGGTGGAGAGCTTTGGGAACCAAAGGTTAAAGTCATCTGTTTCTCCCAACCATGTTACACTTACCATAGGTCATGTCCCAAATTACTCATATACTGTCTCCCAAAATGGGGTGGAAAAGAAAAAAAAAGGGACAAAAAAAATCAAGAGAAAAAATGAAAATGGACAGAAAAGAAGAAGCAAAAACCAAGCAAAAGAGAGGGCGAGAAAAAGAGATATGATTGGTACATGACTCAAGAGGGCTAAATATAACTCCCTTAGCCAGCAAACATGACAATAGCGGCCCAAAAATGACACTGAGCCACTCTTGGCCCCGTTTATGCTGCCGCTCCAACCACCACCATCTATGATGTGCACAAGACCCCAAATGCAATTTTGAGGCACAAATGGACAAAGCGTGCTCCTCCTGGGCCCACAAAAAACACTGCGCTGCTGTCGGCCCATCCAAGGTCCTCCCAGGGGTTGACTCCCAGCTCCCCCAGGCTCTGACTATCGGTCAGCTCAACGTGAGAGCTGACCAATTTCCCATCCTCCCAGAAGCGAGGAGCTGCAACAAGATGCCCATTTGGCGGTTATCGCTTGCTGGCAGATTGTAAAGACGGTCCGGGCTTCATGCTGGCAACAATGCCCGCCATTCTCTGCCTTTAGTTAAAATCTGCACCAAGGAGTTTACAGAAAGAAGGGAAGAATATGTAAAGTCATGTGAAGCTTAGTAAATTATTATTGAAACCCTAGCAACCGACAAAGTAAAGATGGGCTAATTTGAGAAAGGGATTTTGGGCATTTGAGAGGTTCACCTCTTTAAAATCCTAAATTTTGACATTCACTTCTCATTTCTTTGACATATCACATCAACTCTCTAACCAAATTCTTGAGCAATAACTCTAGCAGCTTAGCATAGGTTGGAAGTAATATTCAATAGCTTACTTTCATCAGGGTAACATTCACAGTTCCAGAGGAGACAGCGATGCATTCCAGGGTTATATTCTCCCCAACCAGCTTGGAGACGTTTTCATTAGGATTCATAGTCAAGGCCAAGTCTATTAATAATAGGATATTATAAAGTTATTATTTCTCCACCTCTTCAGATTCCCCTACATTTCCAGCTTGTTTCCAAGAATAAAACTCAGGAGTTTTAAGAGTGAGAAACCTTTTTTTGTTGCTGATTGTCTCTGTAAATTTCCTCCCCTCCCTTCCCCATCTCTCGAAGTTGTTGACTCCTTGCTGGGGTACAGTTCCACAGGCCTAGGACATCACCTGGTACCTCAACCAAGGGGCCAGTCTACATTTGTGAGCCCTGAGAGTTGATAGGCTGTTTCACTATAAAGGAAATTACAGCTGAGCCCAATTTAGTCATTACCTGACATCCATTCAGCAATGGTCACTAGATAGTGATAAGGAATGTAAAACCTAGGCAGGCTATTCTACTATGGAAAGTATTACAGGTGAGTCCAATCCTGTTATCAACCAACATCCATACATTTGCACTTCCAGCAGTGAGTAATGATAAGGAGTGGGAATTCCAAGTGCTTTTCAACTCCCTGGGAGTAATTGTGACTTTGTGCGATAGTGTAAAACAGGCAATAGTGAATCAGCAGCCCATTTTACATCTCTCCCGATTTTAATTTCCATCGACATCAATAGAAATGAAAATCTGACAACAACCGTTCGCCACTACTCTCTGCTTTCTGTCTCTTAGCCAATTTTGTATCCATGCTGCCCTTTAATCCCATGGTTTTTTTTTTCTGATTGACTAATGCTAGTTAATGCAGAATAATAATAATAATAATAAAAAATAGAAATGTAATGATTTTACCTATTCTTATAGATTGTGGAAAATTGAGCTGAATTATTGGTGGTTTTGTGTTATGGACTTATATCTATTGGGAATTGTGTTGAAATTCCCCATATTTATTTCAGGCATTCACTCAAAATGTCCAAAGCTCAGATAATTTATTTTTGATTCGAATGATTTCTACAGACAAATCAAAGTTCCACAATCAAGCAGAAAACCAGGTTTTCAGAAGCCTGTTGCCACCTTGAATTGTTACAATGAATATGATTTTAACAGCCATCAAAAAGGGATGAGTAAATGTATACACATTTACGTGGCAGGAAAATGCTAAACTATTTTGGTAAGCATTACCCAAATTAGGAAATACGTGTGCTCAAATTTAATAAAGCAGGGCAAAAAATCCATAAATATTTCTATTTTTAAAAAAAAAATCACTTACAGTGTACAGTGATGTTAACAGGATCCTTTATGTCAGGGTTATCTTGTTGCAAACATGCATATTCACCGGTATCCTCTTGCGTCACATTCATCAGCTCGTACTGGTTTGTGCTGACAGCTTTCTCCTGTCCCTACAAAATTGATATTGTACACATATGTTCAACATACATATGATCATTATAAAGTGGAGGCAACAAATGAAATGCAACATATTAAAAATCTGCTGATTGTCAGGACATACTAATCTTGACAACATATACTGATTGAAACAAGGTCTTAACAGTGAAGTATAATAATCCATCTGTGGGTAGGTGGTTATTAATTTTTTTTAAATTACTGGGTTCTCAAGACTGTATATTTGCATTTTTTGAAGCTATTTTAGATATAGGTGTAGATTCACACATATACTTTATGAAGCTATGATAGATATATGTGTACATTCACACATATACTTTAATGGGACTCAAGGCGGATAAATCCCCTGGACCTGATGGCTTACATCCTAGGGTCTTGAGGGAAGTGGCAGTAGGGATTGTGGATGCTTTGGTAATAATTTTCCAAAATTCTCTGGACTCAGCAAAGGTCCCGGCAGATTGGAAAACTGCTAATGTAACACTCCTATTTAAAAAGGGTAGTAGGCAGAAGGCTGGAAATTATAGACCAGTTAACCTGACATCTGTGGTGGGTAAAATTTTGGAGTCTATTATTAAGGAGACAGTAGCGGAACATTTGGATAAACATAATTTAATAGGACAAAGTCAGCATGGCTTTACGAAGGGGAAGTCACGTCTGACAAATTTGCTTGAGTTCTTTGAGGACATAACGTACAGGGTGGATAAAGGGGAACCAGTAGATGTAGTGTATTTAGACTTCCAGAAGGCATTCGACAAGGTGCCACATAAAAGATTATTGCTCAAGATAAAGAATCACTGGATTGGGGGTAATATTCTGGCATGGGTGGAAGATTGGTTATCTAACAGGAAGCAGAGAGTTGGGATAAATGGTTCATTCTCGGACTGGCAACCAGTAGCCAGTGGTGTTCCGCAGGGGTCGGTGCTGGGTCCCCAACTCTTTACAATCTACATTAACGATTTGGAGGAGGGGACCGAGTGTAACATATCAAAGTTTGCAGATGATACAAAGATGGGAGGGAAAGTAGAGAGTGAGGAGGACATAAAAAACCTACAAGGGGATATAGACAGGCTGGGTGAGTGGGCGGAGATTTGGCAGATGCAATACAATATTGGAAAATGTGAGGTTATGCACTTTGGCAGGAAAAATCAGAGAGCAAGTTATTATCTTAATGGCGAGAAACTGGAAAGTACTGCAGTACAAAGGGATCTGGGGGTCCTAGTGTAAGAAAATCACAAGTTTAGTATGCAGGTGCAGCAGGTGATCAAGAAGGCCAACGGAATGTTGGCTTTTATTGCTAGGGGGATAGAATATAAAAACAGGGAGGTATTGTTGCAGTTATATAAGGTATTGGTGAGACCGCACCTGGAATACTGCATGCAGTTTTGGTGTCCATACTTAAGAAAAGACATACTTGCTCTCGAGGCAGTACAAAGAAGGTTCACTCGGTTAATCCCGGGGATGAGGGGGCGGACATATGAGGAGAGGTTGAGTAGATTGGGATTCTACTCATTGGAGTTCAGAAGAATGAGAGGCGATCTTATTGAAACATATAAGATTGTGAAGGGGCTTGATCGGGTGGATGCGGTAAGGATGTTCCCAAGGATGGGTGAAACTAGAACTAGGGGGCATAATCTTAGAATAAGGGGCTGCTCTTTCAAAACTGAGATGAGGAGAAACTTCTTCACTCAGAGGGTAGTAGGTCTGTGGAATTTGCTGCCCCAGGAAGCTGTGGAAGCTACATCATTAAATAAATTTAAAACAGAAATAGACAGTTTCCTAGAAGTAAAGGGAATTAGGGGTTACGGGGAGCGGGCAGGAAATTGGACATGAATTTAGATTTGAGGTTAGGATCAGATCAGCCATGATCTTATTGAATGGCGGAGCAGGCTCGAGGGGCCGATTGGCCTACTCCTGCTCCTATTTCTTATGTTCTTATGTTTATGAAGCTATTATAGATATTGGTGTACATATTATGGCCCTAAATCCTGCTGGGGTTCTGCTTGTCTCCTGCTGTAACTTCAGTAAAATCCCAGAGAAACAATGGCGACCCAGTTACATTGGATCTCCGTTGTATCCACATTAATTTGTGAACAGCGGAACTTCCATCGACCCCTTACAAGGTAAATGATGGGGCAGGGGTGGGAAGTCCCTAAGCTGGGAGGTGGGTATGTGGCATTTACAAATAAGGAGAAAAGGGAGCTAAAAAACAAAGAATGAATTAAATGGAGAACAAATTAAGACCAATCTAATAGTTACATTTGACTTACGTTTTTGGTGAAGGTGAATTTGTCTGGTGGAGGGTACCCATCACCTGAGCACGACAGACTAACATTAGTCCCCTCTTCGATGTCTTGTGCTGGTGACACTTGCAATGAAACCCTTGAAGTGTTGTCTGAACAAAAAAAGGAGAGAGAATGGCAGATGTTAACTCTTTTAGCCCTGAGTATGCGTCGTATATTTCCCACTACAAATCCCTTTGCATTTCATTTTCTGAAATGGAATAATTCTGTTATTCAACAAATAGGGCACTTATTATTCACTGCCAAATGACCGAAGATCAATCTATGACTCTGTAGTGATCAGGAACAGGAACTTTGGCTGATTTTTGCCATCCCTACTCCAGAAGCACAGAGCGCAATTGTAGCACCCCCACTGCTGCCCCAGCTGAGTCAGCCACTGCAGCACAGACAGATGATTGAACCTGGAGCCTTCTAGTCTGTATGATTCATCAACGAGCAATCAGAAAAACTTCTACAGGGCAGGGTTTTTAAGCTTGTTTCCTTTCTTTAAAGGAGATAAGGGGATGTCACATGAAAGGTTAAAAGTTTATGTCCACAGCCAGCTACATTCCTGAGTTCCCACAATTTCAATCACGTCACTCTAGTGAAGCATCAAATAGGGGCCAAATCATACTATCCCGCTGGAAAGTGCAGGAATATTGGAGGGAGAGTCACCACTTCATTTGCTCTTATGCAGCTTATCGTAAGTATACCTTGCAGTAACTGAAGTTAGTCAAACCAGTGATCTCAGGGTTTTGTAATAAACAACCATTTTAACTGCCATATTATGTTATTCTATATCAGTACAGGATAAACCTAACAACCAGAAGATTCTGTGACTCCTGACTATGTTAGCTGCATATGCTAATTGCAAACTGCATCTAAAGTCCCAGTCTCGATGCTATTCCAGGATTGCTGTTCAATGATTGCAGAATAACATTTTGTTACCCAATTATTTAAATTGCTTTAAATGTGGTATATACAGGAGCTAATATACAATAGGATAATGAGGCATTGTTATAATGATTGAAGTAAGGAGTAATCAACTTTAAATGTGCACGAGGGGCCCTTGTTGACTGCAATAAATCACATGCTCTTTGTACAAGTTAATAGTTTTATTATTACAACTCACTAATCACAATGATGCCATCTCATTTACTATCGGTCTGTCATAGGCCAATACACTAATCAATTTAAAAGCCTCATTGCCAGCTGACTTCATGATTGATCACTTAGAATGACTTTAGCACTATTGGCAACAAGTGATTGTTCCGGGTGTCATTCCTGCCACCTTTTTTGTGGCAGAACCGACTGTAACAAATCAAAAATCTCTCCTGTTTCAGATCATAAGAATCTCTACGTGATATATTCTTAATTAGGACTTCTAGCTTGCCAGTATTGACTCTGCGACTACTGGGTGAGCTGTCTGTACTTTTCTATATAGGAAAAGGTTTGAAATGTGCACCCAATGATCCAAGCTAGAATTATCCATGACTCAAATATTCAAATAATGCAACTTTGGGTTTCTTTTCTTCTCTGATGTCTCTAATTACATTTGAATCTATGTCTGTGAGTGACCATGTGAAATAACCTCTCTCACTCTCACATTTACAAGATGATATCACCGCCATGTGGTCTGCATCAACCAGGCAAGGTTCTCTGTTCTGGTAATTTGATGAAGAATTGAGGACAAATAGCCAGCTGTTCATGCTCCATCTGTCCAGGAAAATACTTGTTTAAAAGCTGAATTATGAAACTGCTAATCACTTTGAAATCTATCTTTGATTGATAGTTTTGATTAATTGTGAAGGAACCCTATTGTATTTTCCTTTTGTACCAGCTTGACTTCAAGAGGCATATAATCAGGCTGGCAGCTTGGGCTCTCCAGTTTCCTTCCCACTGTATTTCTATAAGGGCCAGTAGCTATAATGCATAGTTTAAGTTATGAGTTCAGAACTTGTATTGTTTTGAAAGAGCTACTATAAGTACTGTAATCTAATTAAATCAGATGTTTTACATTTTTTGCTTCTGTTTAATATTACTTCTTAATAAACTTGATTTATAGTTTCAGTCTGAGTAGTATCTGTCAATGCGTTATTTTCAGCCAGTTTCAGAGAGGTCAGGAGGTATAGGGGTAACCTAGATAGTTTTTTATGTACATACCAATGGGAAAGAAAGGGGTCATTGTTTGCCCTCTGCACATTACAGCCGAGATACTTAGTATAAAGTCAAGTTTCTGATAATGTGAAACATTGGCTCACTTACGAAAGCTAATTTTTGTGTGAGCATCAGCAGAAAATATGAGAGTGAAAACCCAAATCATAACACCATCACATGAAAGACTTTTACTTCCTGAGTAAGGGAGCAAAGTGGTATTGCATGTATACTGATACAAAGATGGCGACATAACTCAGAAGTCAGGTCTGACTCCAAAGGGTATTAAGATAAAAGTTATAAGAAAAAGGTCAGCGAGACGCCCATCAGCAGTCCATCTCACAGCATTTCACTTTCTCACCGGGTGTATAAGGGCCTGAAATTCTTGGGATCCACTCCACTAGTGCAAGTGTTGGAGACCGCATCCCAAATCCCATGCATGGGGGTCAACTGTATGACTGGGACGGACATGCAAGGGTGCATCACCTTCAGAGCTGTGCCACACTGCTCTGATGGCTGAGAGGGCACCCACCAAGGCCCTGAGAAGTGATTCCTATTAGTCTTTTGCTCCGAATGGAGCAAGGGGCCTCTTAGGGAAAATAATCAATCCCCTACGGGATTACCTTTCCCTAGTAAAGCTTGGTCAGAGTGAATTTTAAGGAGAGCATTAATGGAGGAGAAGGAGATGGAGAGACAAAGAGATTTAGGGAGGAATTAAAGAGTTTAGGGCCTAGACAAATGAAGGCATGGCCGCCAATGGTGGGGCAAAGGGAGGGGGAATGCACAAAAGGCCAGAGTCAGAGGGGTGCAGAGTTGTAGGGCTGGAGGAGGTTACAGAGCGAGGGAGTAGCAAGGCCTTGAAGGAATTTAAATACGAGGAGCAGAATATTAAATAAGAGTCATTGTAGGACTGGGGGCCAATGTGAGTCAGCAAGGACAGGGTGATAGGTGAATAGGACAGGATATGGGCAGCAGAGTTTTGGATGAGCTGAAGTTTACAGAGGGTGGAGGATGGGAGGCCAACCAGGAGAGCACTGGAATACTTGAATCTGGACGTGACAAAGGCATGGCTCATGGTTTCACAGGCAGATAGACTGAGGCAGGGGCGGAGGCGAGCAATGTTATGGAAGTAGGCAGCGATCTTTGTGATGGAAAGTATATGAGGTCGGTAGCTCAGCTCAGGGTCGAATAGGACACTAAGATTGCAAACAGTCTGGTTCAACCTGAGACAATGGCCAGAGAGGGAGAATCGGTGGCAAAGAGACAGTGTATGTGGTGGGGGTGGAAGACGATGGCTTCAGTCTTCCCAAAGTTAAATGGAGAAACTGGGTATCGGACATGCAATCAGACAATACAGTGGCAATGGAGGGATCGAGAGGGGTAGAGCTTGACGTCCTCAGTGTACACATGGACGAGGAGAGGACCAAGGATAGAAGCTTGGGGGACACCAGCGGTAACGGTCCAGGGCAGGAAGAGAAGTTAATACCAAAGATGCTCTAACTACGATCGGGTGGGTAAGAGTACAACCAAGTGAGGACAATCGCACTGAGCTGGACAATGGAAGAAAGGTGTTGGAGGCGGATAATATGTTTGACCGTGTCAAAAGCAGCAGAAACGCTGAGAAGGGCGAGGAGTGATAAAGCACAATGGTCAGAGTCACAGAGGATGCCAATTTGATTCTGTGGCAGAACAGAAACCTGATCTGAGAGATTCAAACATGGAACTCGATTTTAACTCTCATGGTGGACTTACCCACTCCTTTCCCACCCTGATTTGACTAACTGCAATTTTAAATTGCAGGCGGCAAGGGGTCCTCTTTAAATATGCAGATCGGACTCCAACGACACCATCAAGGCCCTGTCTGCTATTTTAACTCAAGGCCTGAGTGGGGGAGCAGTGGTAGCTTCCCCGCTAGGCCAAAGCTGCTGGGATTAGCAGCCAGGGATAGAAGATGCTGTGAGATAAATTTAATTTTTTTTTTAAAGTTTCTTTGTGGGCCAGGAGGAGCAGGGGCCTCAGTTGCCATGGGTCTCCCCCTTGGGAGGTAACAATATGTTCAAGAACTTTGGAAGGGAAAGAGAAGTTGAAGATGGGGAAGTAGTTTGCAAAGACAGGGTTCTAGGGTTTTTTTTGAGGAGGTGGGCAGTTCATGATGGCAGTTTTGAAAGGGAGGGGGACAGTAACTGAGGCAAGGAATCAATTAACAATGTTAGATAGCAGGACAAAACTGAAATTCTTAGGTGCATACGCAGAATGAATGGCAAGTAAACTTATGCTTCTTGAAAACACAATCCGGAGTGTGCAGGTAAGGTTACTATAGTGTATGTATAAACAATATCTACAGACAACTAGAGAGTAAAAGAGGTCAATCCTGATAAACACTTAACAGTGGTAAATGGTGGCACTCTTGTTTCTAAGTCCCGCTCCAGGACTTGAGTGCATAAACCTAGGCTGACACTTCAGTTTGGTACCGAAGGAGTGCTGCATTATCAGTGGTACCATCTTTTCGATGAGATATTAAACTGCGTTCTCATCCGCCTGTTCAGATGGATGTAAAAGATTTCATAGCACTATTTGAGGCAGCAAAGGAGTTCTCCTGGTATCCTGGCCAACATTCATCCCTCAACCAACATTGCCAAAAACAGATTAACTGATGATATCTAATTGTGGGGCCTTGCTATGTGCAAATTGACTACACTTCATTGGCTGTGAAGCACTTTGGGTTGTCCTGAGGATGTGAGAGGTGCTGTATAAAGGTTCAAGTCTATCTTTCTATACGAGAGTTAACAGATCATTCAATTTGTTAGATGTTCAACAGTGTATTAGCTGGTACCTGATCTTATCATTCCTACTTACAGTGTACAAACACAGCTACAGGCGAAGATACTTTGGATGTTCTTCTGTCTATGTCTTCAAAGTAAGTCACCTGGCAGGTAAAAGAAATTCTTCCTTCCTCTCTCTTTGACAAGTACTCCAGAGAAGATACTGTGTTGTAAAAACCTTTGTCACTAAGAGTAATCTTCTCGACAATCTTCACACCTGAGAAACAGTTAGTAAAGCAATTTAGTAAAACACATTCATTACGGCATTTTGATCAAAATGCCTTAGACAGCCCAGTACCTGTGGTATCTGAGGGGTGCCATCTGACTAGGTTTAAATCCTAATCTCTTAGCGACATTCGCATACAAGCCTTTGCTGCAACAGGAGGCTGAAGACTCAGAAAAGGTCAAGTCCCGTCAGTTATCTTTACCATTCTTGACTGGATCATGTTGGAGAAGCGGACCATACTGGCCTGGGAATCCACCCAATAATATTCAAGTGTATTTGGTGGTGGGTTGACCAAACAGCAGGCTGGTGGTGTCTATGAAAATATGCACATTGACTGGGTTATCTCATCCTAGAAGGACTGAGTGGGTGTGTGAGGACAAGAAAATAGGGGAAAAAAAGCACAAAAATTTTAGAACAATTTACGAGCGTGCAGTACTGATCTCAGGTTGGATGGTAGTAGAGCTACTTCAATTGGCTTCAGTGCTATTGGCCTGGGTGCGGTGGAAGAGAAATCAGCCAGTTTACTCTCTCGATTACTATCCAGTGAAGTTTGCTGTATTGCAAGGCTAGGATCAGGCTCAAACCTGATGTGTTTGATGGCCAAACAGCCTGCTGTCACACACCAGCTCACACACAAAGAATCAAAGGATCATAGAAAGGTTACAGCACAGAAGGAGGCCATTCGGCCCATCGAGTCCGCGCCGGCTCTATGCAAGAGCAATCCAGCTAGTCCCACTCCTCTGCCCTATCCCCGTAGCCCTGCAAATTTTTTTCCTTTCAAGTACTTATCCAGTTCCCTTTTGAAGGCCATGATTGAATCTGCCTCCTCCACCACCTCGGGCAGTGCATTCCAGATCCTAACCACTCGCTCTGTAAAAAAAGTTTTTCCTCATGTCACCTTTGGTTCTTTTGCCAATCACCTTAAATCTATGTCCTCTGGTCCTTGACCTTTCTGCCAATGGGAACAGTTTCTCTCTATCTATTCTGTCTAGACCCTTCATGATTTTCAATACCTCTATCAAATCTCCTCTCAACTGTCTCTGTTCCAAGGAGAACAACCCCAGCTTCTCCAGTCTATCCACGTAACCAAAGTCCCTCATCCCTGGAATCATTCTAGTAAATTCCAGAACAGTACATTCATGTACCCTGAAGGCAGTATTCCCATCTTTCTGCATTAGAAATGGCATCATTCAAATCAACTAGAAATAGTAAAACCATTCAATACATGATCACTGATCTGAAATTCTAGAATTGTACCTGGGCTGTTGTTGTCCACATTCTTAAGATTGTACTGCCAGGTAATGTTGGCAGCTGGGTAACTATTGTTCACAACACACACGCCAACCTGAAGTGGGAGGGAACATGCAAAAAAAAATTACATTTCTAGAAGCACAAGATTCTATTTTTGTGTCATTACTAGCCATCAATGTTTCCTCTATTGAAGTACATACTGCAGGGAAATTTATGTGGAAATCTTTACAGACAGGGGATGTACCTGCATCAATGCTCCTTGCTTATGTAGTCTGATGGAGGGAAATACCAGTTAATGTTAATGGATAGAAAATGATGGGCTGGGAGTGCACAATTTCCTAATATATGCTCCTGACGGGTGCCAGCAGCAAGTGCAACAGAATTTTACCCCAATGCAACATATCAATTGGAAATTGAAGCTCTCGCTTCATTGCCTGGCCCTCAACCTTAACAGAAACCTCCTTATTGTACTAATGGAAGTCAGGTCAACTTCAAATCACTGCATTTTTTGCACTTATTCAAAAAGGTGATTCAATCATAAAAAGATTGCTCAATTCTCTGTTTCATCAGAGTGTGAGATTCCCTAAACTGACTGGATGTTGAAAACCAATTCTGACGATGTTGCCTGTCACTTAATGTATAGTTAATGTTTTTTTTTTAAAGTGCAATTAAGAGCTTCAGTTAATCAGCACAAATTAAGCAGTTTATAAATATATCTAGACTCATTCATCTGTGAGGTGTATATAACAGTATAGTGTGTGTCCCCATAGAACATAAGAATTTTTAGGAATAATGAAGGTCATTAGGCCCAACAAGCTTGTCCCTTTTGAAAAGATCAATGCCACCTGCCCATCTTTTCAACACATCCCCCAATCCCTTTCTGTTTCCAGAAATGCATGCCATTTGAATTAATTTATACTGTCTGTTATAATAGCCTTCCTTGGTAACTTACTGTATAAGTTTATTACCATTTGTCAAAGAGCTGCACCTGACTCCTCCTCTTCCTCATAACTTCCAAGTTTTAACTTATACATCTAGTATTTGATCCCTTTGCACTAATGACCATTTTGTCTGGATTAACTTGACCAGTCTTGAAAACCTGAATTAGATCATCTCCAAGGCACTTCTTTTCCACCATAGACTAGCTCAATTTCATTATGATTTTCTCATAACTTAAATGCCCAAATCTCATCTTTATTGCTTCCTCCTCTTGTACCTCTCAAGGCCAATTATGCCTGTCTCATGATTGGGTAACCAGAACTGACAATGGTCCATATAGCATTTGACTAATGCCATATACAGCTATATTTCAACCTCTTTAGAATTGTACTCCTATCACTTTTCTAATACACCCTTTATTATATGAAATACAACTGAATAATGCCCAGACCTTCCGAGTAATTCTGGATATCAATCTGGAGCAATGAGCTCTCTTGCCTATGTTACCAAATCATTCATGTTTATGTTCTGCACATACCTGCTGTAGTTTCCCTTCATCAAGGAATGGAGCCGGTTGTATAATTTCAGGATTAGATGGTTGTTCTGCATAGAGAAAGAAACAAAATAAGGATTGGGCATAAGACCTTTTAGAAAATATATACCAAAGGACTGAAATTACTTAGTGCAAATAGAACACAGTAAATGGGAGTTACTTACTTTATATTTTTTAAATTTACTCTCAGGAAATTTACTTGCTTTCTGCAAGATTGGGTGCATTATAACCAATACACAATTACAATAATTATCAGTGGTACTCAACTGCTAAGTAAATAACAAGCATATTGGCTCAGTTCAGCTGCACAGTACATGGGGTCAATCCAGCAGTAGAGTGCACTATTTTGGGCAGTAATGAAAGACAATCATTGAACATGTAAAGATAGCTTTATTGAAGAAGTTCTATCAGCTGTGGTTGACAAAGTAAGGATCCAGCGACAAACTCTCTTTACCGCTGAGGGAAAATATAACAACATACAGAGCTGGTGTGGGTGGCAATTGCATGGGCAGTACAAATAGTAAACATCTGCCTGCCACACCTGAAACAATATTTGATAAATGGTGTCATACTTGAAGGGGAGTGAAAATGTGAATGAGGATGAAGGTGAATAATCTTAAGCTGCCGTATATGGGTATCTAAGTACATTACAGGTGTTTACTTGAGCAGCTTTACAAAAGGTATAGTAAACTTAATATTATCCACAAACTGCTGAAGATTGGTACGAAGTATTAAAGCAGGCTAAAACATGGGAAATAAAAAGGTACAAGTGAGAAAGACTGGTGCCTGCTTATCGTTATGCACAAATACAACCGACAGTGCCGGTGCATTCAATCACCTATTAGTGATTCGACTGTCAAGGTATTTTCAATTGTATTAAACTATGCATATGCCATACACAATATGCTGCAGTCTAAACTAATTAAGGTATCTGCTCATCCAGTGATATTGCAGAAGGAAGTAACATTCAACAAAAAAAAACAGCACTTCAGAACTGGTGATGGCACGTAACACCAGAATCCACGCCAACTTCCAGGAGACTATAATACAGTTCATATGCTAGATGTCTGTAGTGGGAATGGGTGATGCAGCAGCTGGAGGAACAAGCACTCGCCTGTTGGTTTGTATTGTTATAAACGCATATCTTAACCATGACAATGAATGTGAATTTCAGGTGGTGTAAAGCAGCAATTGTGAAGCATTTCAAAAAATAAAACATACAGTCTGTCCAGTGATAACAGTACTGTGCCCATGCACTCATCAGGGCAAATTCATCAATTCCATATTCCTAACAGGGAGTCATGTTCAAAGGGAGAGCAAGTTGGAGAATCAACGTTGTAGTGTTGTCAACCTATATCTGAGCCACGCTCCCTTTAAGCACAGTTCCCTGTTGGAACCACGAGATTGGGGAATTTACAGGAAATTCAGGCGAGGAGGTTCGTTCACTGGCCGTAAGAAAACCTGCCCGAGATTCCTTCCATTTAAAGGCGCCAATACTGAAATTGTAAATAAACAAATGTTTGGGGATCCAAGTTGCTTCCCTAGCCTGGACACCTCCTTTGCCCCCAGTGGAACCCACTTGCAACCCTTCTTGACTCACCTCACCAGGGGTACCAGCTGCCAGACTTACGCCAGGTCCCATATGGGCCAATGAAGCAGAACTCTCAGTATAAGGAGTCCCTGCCCACAGCTCTACCCCCTCTGATCCTCTCCTTACAAGGCCCAGTGGGAAATTCCAAATCAGGTCAGGCCCCAGTGAATCTAGGTCCCAGCCTTTTTCTGAGTTGTTCCACCTATCTCCCACCAGAGTTACCACGGGATCCCAGCAAAATGGGCAAATAAATTCTGCATCAATATTTTCTTTCATGCGCCGTTTAATGGGATATCTTGCTGATGTCTTTATCACCTCTAGACACAACTTCTACAATGCCCTCCTGGTCAGCCTTCTGACCTCTAGCCTGCATATCATCCAAAACTGCCTCCTTTAAATTATCCTGCTTCATCGGGTGCCACAGCAACAGTTCCATTGCACCACCGCAAGAATGTTCCCTGACCCAGTAAATTGGGCCAGGGTCAAGGTGGGGTCAAGTTGCGAGTGGGAGTCCTATCCCAACCCTCCTGGGCAAGAAGGAGGAAAATCCAGGCCTAAAAGACAGAAATAAATCTGAATCCTGGTCCTAGAGGAAAAAGCTCAATTTTCTAAATTACTTTAGCACCTCGGCCCCTTACCAGCAAAATCTAATAATGGGGTGAGTGCAATGTGTGGCCCCTGTGGACACTCCCTGCTGCATCAATAATCACAAGATGATTTTAATACAAGTATCTTTATTACTTACTGTAAACTTTGATTAAGACTGCAGTTTCAACTATGTCTGATCCAACTAACGTAAAGCAGAAAAATATCTTTTCGTCCTGAATTCCAACGTTAGAGATATTTAAGGAAAAGTCCTCATTCATAGTTATCCTGTCCTTGTATCCAGGAATGTCTTTCTTTGTTATTTTATTGCTCCCTGGTGAAAATGAAATTAGTTGTTCATTGTCTGCTTCATTTAACTTCTGAAAAAGAGAAATAAAAAGAGGGTTAACAGTACGTAGCCTGCAAACTTTTCACTTTTTTGGGGCTCTATCAGAGGTTTTCGCAGTTTTCAGGGCAGGATGGTGGTGATTGGCTGAGGATCAGCCGGGTACGGTAGCATAGTGGTTATGTTACTGGGCTAGTAATCCAGAGGCCTGGCCTGGACGAAAATCCAGAGTCATGAGTTCAAATCCCGCCACGGCAGCTGGCGAATTTAAATTCAATTAATTAATTAAATTCAATTAATTAAATTTAAAAAATCTGGAATTAAAATACTAGTATCAGTAATGATGGCCATGAAACTACCGGATTGTCGTAAAAACCCATCTGGTTCACTAATGTCCTTTAGGGAAGGAAGCCTGCCGCCCTTACCCGGTCTGGCCTACATGTGACTCCAGACCCACAGCAATGTGGTTGATTCTTAATTGCCCTCTGAAATGGCCCAGCAAGCCACTCAGTTGTAAAATCTCGCTACGAAAAGTCATAATAAGAATAAAACCGGACGGACCACCCGGCATCGGACCACTAGGCACCGGACACGACAACGGCAAAACACCAAGCCCAGTCGACCCTGCAAGGTCCTCCTTACTAACATCTGGGGACTTGTGCCAAAATTGGGAGAGCTGTCCCACAGACTAGTCAAGCAACTGCCTGACATAGCCATACTCACAGAATCATATCTTTCAGCCAACGTCCCAGACTCTTCCATCACCATCCCTGGGTATGTCCTGTCCCACCGGCAGGACAGACCCACCAGAGGTGGCGGTACAGTGATATACAGTCAGGAGGGAGTGGCCCTGGGAGTCCTCAACATTGACTCTGGACCCCATGAAATCTCATGGCATCAGGTCAAACATGGGCAAGGAAACCTCCTGCTGATTACCACCTACCATCCTCCCTCAGCTGATGAATCAGTCCTCCTCCATGTTGAACACCACTTGGAGGAAGCACTGAGGGTAGCAAGGGCACAAAATGTACTCTGGGTGGGGGACTTCAATGTCCATCACCAAGAGTGGCTCGGTAGCACCACTACTGACCGAGCTGGCCGAGTCCTGAAGGACATAGCTGCTAGACTGGGCCTGTGGCAGGTGGTGAACGAACCAACACGAGGGAAAAACTTACTTGACCTTGTCCTCACCAATCTACCTGTCGCAAATGCATCTGTCCATGACAGTATTGGTAGGAGTGACCACCGCACAGTCCTCGTGGAGATGAAATCCCGTCTTCGCACTGAGGACACCATCCAACGTGTTGTGTGGCACTACCACCGTGCTAAATGGGATAGATTCAGAACAGATCTAGCAGCTCAAAACTGGGCATCCATGAGGCGCTGTGGGCCATCAGCAGCAGCAGAATTGTATTCCAGCACAATCTGTAACCTCATGGCCTGGCATATTCCTCACTCTACCATTACCAACAAGCCAGGGGATCAACCCTGGTTCAATGAGGAGTGTAGAAGAGCATGCCAGGAGCAGCACCAGGCGTACCTAAAAATGAGGTGCCAACCTGGTGAAGCTACAACTCAGGACTACATGCATGCTAAACAGCGGAAGCAACATGCTATAGACAGAGCTAAGCGATTCCACAACCAACGGATCAGATCAAAGCTCTGCAGTCCTGCCACATCCAGTCATGAATGGTGGTGGACAATTAAACAACTAACGGGAGGAGGAGGCTCTGCAAACATCCCCATTCTCAATGATGGCGGAGTCCAGCACGTGAGTGCAAAAGACAAGGCTGAAGCGTTTGCAACCATCTTCAGCCAGAAGTGCCGAGTGGATAATCCATCTCAGCCTCCTCCCGATATCCCCACCATCACGGAAGCCAGTCATCGGCCAATTCGATTCACTCCACGTGATATCAAGAAACGGCTGAGTGCACTGGATACAGCAAAGGCTATGGGCCCTGACAACATCCCAGCTGCAGTGCTGAAGACTTGTGCTCCAGAACTAGCTGCGCCTCTAGCCAAGCTGTTCCAGTACAGCTACAACACTGGCATCCACCCGACAATGTGGAAAATTGCCCAGGTATGTCCTGTCCACAAAAAGTAGGACAAATCCAATCCGGCCAATTACCGCCCCATCAGTCTACTCTCAATCATCAGCAAAGTGATGGAAGGTGTCGTCGACAGTGCTATCAAGCGGCACTTACTCACCAATAACCTGCTCACCGATGCTCAGTTTGGGTTCCGCCAGGACCACTCGGCTCCAGACCTCATTACAGCCTTGGTCCGAACATGGACAAAAGAGTTGAATTCCAGAGGTGAGGTGAGAGTGACTGCCCTTGACATCAAGGCAGCATTTGACCAAGTGTGGCACCAAGGAGCCCTAGTAAAATTGAAGTCAATGGGAATCAGGGGGAAAACTCTCCAGTGGCTGGAGTCATACCTAGCACAAAGGAAGATGGTAGTGGTTGTTGGAGGCCAATCATCTCAGCCCCAGGGCATTGCTGCAGGAGTTCCTCAGGGCAGTGTCCTAGGCCCAACCATCTTCAGCTGCTTCATCAATGACCTTCCCTCCATCATAAGGTCAGAAATGGGGATGTTCGCTGATGACTGCACAGTGTTCAGTTCCATTCGCAACCCCTCAGATAATGAAGCAGTCCGAGCCTGCATGCAGCAAGACTTGGACAACATCCAGGCTTGGGCTGATAAGTGGCAAGTAACATTCGCGCCAGATAAGTGCCAGGCAATGACCATCTCCAACAAGAGAAAGTCTAACCACCTCCCCTTGACATTCAACGGCATTACCATCGCCGAATCCCCCACCATCAACATCCTGGGGGTCACCATTGACCAGAAACTTAACTGGACCAGCCATATAAATACTGTGGCTACGAGAGCAGGTCAGAGGCTGGGTATTCTGCGGCGAGTGACTCACCTCCTGACTCCCCAAAGCCTTTCCACCATCTACAAGGCACAAGTCAGGAGTGTGATGGAATACTCTCCACTTGCCTGGATGAGTGCAGCTCCAACAACACTCAAGAAGCTCGACACCATCCAAGATAAAGCAGCCCGCTTGATTGGCACCCCATCCACCACCCTAAACATTCACTCCCTTCACCACTGGCGCACTGTGGCTGCAGTGTGCACCATTCACAGGATGCACTGCAGCAACTCGCCAAGGCTTCTTCGACAGCACCTCCCAAACCCGCGACCTCTACCACCTAGAAGGACAAGGGCAGCAGGCGCATGGGAACAACACCACCTGCACGTTCCCCTCCAAGTCACACACCATCCCGACTTGGAAATATATCGCCGTTCCTTCATTGTCGCTGGGTCAAAATCCTGGAACTCCCTTCCTAACAGCACTGTGGGAGAACCGTCACCACACGGACTGCAGCGGTTCAAGAAGGCGGCTCACCACCACCTTCTCGAGGGCAATTAGGGATGGGCAATAAATGCCGGCCTTGCCAGCGACGCCCACATCCCGTGAACGAATAAAAAAAAAATTTTAAAAATTGCCAGCAGCTCAAGTTGCCATTCTTCACATGTAAGCCCAGGTGGTGAGCATCAGCAGACTTGTTTCCTGGAGCAGGAAGCAAAATAATACTTCAAACCAACCCAAGCCGGCCCTTATTTTGCAGGGGGCAGGGGCAGGGCTTAAGATTTCCTTTGTGCATTAGGTGCAGCAGAATCATAAAATGTCTTCATAAAGAAAGGGGCTAAAAATCCATGGCTCCAATGGCGGATCCTGGACGCTGGTTGGGTGCAGGAGGCTCTGGGGAAATGGGAATTCTGGTGGGACCTGGATTACCACATTGGGAACTTCCTCACCCCTAGCCTCCCTATCACCCCGTGATCTTGACGTTATGCTGAAGCCGGCGTACAGGTCGCTTCAGCAAAATGGCCATAATGTTAAAAATTAAATGGAGCCCATGGTGTGGTACTGGCTGGCCAGGGAGTTGTCTGACTGAGCCACATTACCATGCCACCCCTTCCATAGCAGGCACCCAAGAGGTGCTCACATTGGCATGGGTGCCTGGTGATGGCATGCAAAATACTTGACCCCACCCAAACCCTGAATACTCTGCCAGGGTCAGGAGCAATGGTCGCCAGTGCCTGTTCCGCCACACTTATGCCGGTGGCGTGCTGCCAAGAATTTTCAGGGCCAATGTGTTTACGATTTTGCTGCACCTGGAGCAGAGAAAAAAAATCATCTTGATGTCCAAACACGCACTTTCCGGCAGGTATCATTGGATAACGATCAGAAGCACAAACCCTGGCTAGCGTTACACCTCCCTAACTCCGGGGCACCGAGGACAATTGCAGCAGCCCACCCCTACCATGATTAAGGTCAAGTAAATAACCACAGACTAGAAGTCAAATCTGTTGGCCATCTTGTGCAAGGGTCAAGGACGTCTCGGAGCGGCTACAGAACATTTTGGAGGGGGAGGGCGAACAGCCAGCTGTCGTGGTGCACATAGGCACTAACGATATAGGTAAAAAAGGGGATGAGGTCCTAAAAGCAGAATATAGGGAGTTAGGAGGTAAATTAAAAAATAGGACCTCAAAGGTAGTAATCTCAGGATTGCTACCAGTGCCACGTGCTAGTCAGAGTAGTGATAGGAGGATATTTCAAATGAATACGTGGCTAGAGGAGTGGTGCAAGGAGGAGGGATTCAAATTCCTGGGGCATTGGAACCGGTTCTGGGGGAGGTGGGACCAGTACAAACCGGACGGTCTGCACTTGGGCAGGGCCGGGACCGCTGTCCTAGGGGGAGTGTTTGCTAGTGCTGTTGGGGAGGGTTTAAACTAAAGTGGCAGGGGGTTGGGAACCTGAGCAGGGTGACAGAGGAAAGCGTGTCAGGAAGGGACAGAAGGTATGGAGTAAAAGGTAAAGTGTTAAAAAAAGGAAAAAGCAGGAACTAAGTGTCACAAAACATATTTGAAAGTTCTTTATCTGAATGCATGTAGCATTCGTAACAAAATGGACGAGTTAATGGCACAAATAACGACGTATGGGTATGATCTTGTGGCCATTACAGAAACATGGCTGCAGGGTGACAACGACTGGGAATTAAATATGCCAGGGTATTTAACAATCAGGAAGGACAGGCAGGAAGGAAGGGGAGGTGGAGTGGCGATGTTAATAAAGGAAGGAATCACTGTAATACAGAGAAATTATATTGGGACAAAGGATCAGGATAATGAAACAGTTTGGGTAGAGACAAGGAATAATAAGGGGCAATAAACACTTGTGGGCGTAGTATATAGGCCTCCTAATAGTTGCAACTCTGCTGGAAGAAGTATTAGTCAGGAAATAGTCGGGGCATGTAATAAGGGAACAGCTATAATTATGGGGGATTTTAACTATCATGTTAACTGGACAAATCAAATTGGGCAGGACAGCCTTGAGGAAGAGTTTATTGAGTGTATTAGGGATGGATTTCTTGAGCAGTATGTAACTGATCCTACAAGGGGGCAAGCAATCTTGGACCTGGTCCTGTGTAATGAGCCAGGATTAATTAATAATGTCCTAGTTAAGGATCCCCTTGGAATGAGTGACCATAACATGGTTACATTCCGTATCCAATTAGAGGGTGAGAAGGTTGGTTCTCAAACAAGCGTACTGAGCTTGAATAAAGGAGACTATGATGGTATGAGAGCGGAATTGATTAAAGTGGACTGGGAAAATAGATTAAAGGGTAAGACGGTACATGAGCAGTGGTGTTCATTTAAAAAGAATTATTTTACAACATTCAAAAAAAAAATATTCCACTGAGGAAAAAAGGGTGTAAAAGAAATGACAGCCATCCGTGGCTAAGTAAAGAAATTAAGGATAGTATCCGACTAAAAACAAGGACATATAAGGTAGCCAAACTTAGTGGGAGGATAGAAGATTGGGAAGTCTTCAAAAGACAGCAAAATGTAACTAAAGGATTGATTAAGAAAGGGAAGATAGATTATGAAAATAAATTAGCAAAAAATATAAAAACAGATAGCAAGAGTTTCTACAGTTATATAAAAAGAAAAAGGGTGGCTAAGGCAAACGTGGGTCCCTTAGAGGATGAGACCGGGAAATTAATGGTGGGAAACATGGAGATGGCAAAAATGCTGAACAAATATTTTGTTTCAGTCTTTACGGTAGAGGGCACTAAGAATATCCCAACACTGGACAAAAAGGGGGCTCTAGGGGAGTAGGAGCTAAATACGATTAAAATCACTAAGGAATTGGTACTCAGTAAAATAATGGGACTCAAGGCGGATAAATCCCCTGGACCTGATGGCTTACATCCTAGGGTCTTGAGGGAAGTGGCAGTAGGGATTGTGGATGCTTTGTTAATAATTTTCCAAAATTCTCTGGACTCAGCAAAGGTCCCGGCAGATTGGAAAACTGCTAATGTAACACCCTTATTTAAAAAGGGTAGTAGGCAGAAGGCTGGAAATTATAGACCAGTTAGCCTAACATCTGTGGTGGGTAAAATTTTGGAGTCTATTATTAAGGAGACAGTAATGGAATATTTAGATAAACATAATTTAATAGGACAAAGTCAGCATGGCTTTATGAAGGGGAAGTCACGTCTGACAAATTTGCTTGAGTTCTTTGAGGACATAACGTACAGGGTGGATAAAGGGGAACCAGTGGACGTAGTGTATTTAGACTTCCAGAAGGCATTCGACAAGGTGCCACATAAAAGATTATTGCTCAAGATAAAGAATCACTGGATTGGGGGTAATATTCTGGCATGGGTGGAGGATTGGTTATCTAACAGGAAGCAGAGAGTTGGGATAAATGGTTCATTTTCGGACTGGCAACCAGTAGCCAGTGGTGTTCCGCAGGGGTCGGTGCTGGGTCCCCAACTCTTTACAATCTATATTAACAATTTGGAGGAGGGGACCGAGTGTAACATATCAAAGTTTGCAGATGATGCAAAGATGGGAGGGAAAGTAGAGAGTGAGGAGGACATAAAAAACCTACAAGGGGATATGGACAGGCTGGGTGAGTGGGCAGATGCAATACAATATTGGAAGATGTGAGGTTATGCACTTTGGCAGGAAAAATCAGAGAGCAAGTTATTATCTTAATGGCGAGAAACTGGAAAGTACTGCAGTACAAAGGGATCTGGGGGTCCTAGTGCAAGAAAATCAAAAAGTTAGTATGCAGGTGCAGCAGGTGATCAAGAAGGCCAACGGAATGTTGGCTTTTATTGCTCGGGGGATAGAATATAAAAACAGGGAGGTATTGCTGCAGTTATATAAGGTATTGGTGAGACCGCACCTGGAATACTGCATACAGTTTTGGAGTCCAAACTTAAGAAAAGACATACTTGCTCTTGAGGCAGTACAAAGAAGGTTCACTTGGTTAATCCCGGGGATGAGGGGGTGGACATATGAGGAGAGGTTGAGTAGATTGGGACTCTACTCATTGGAGTTCAGAAGAATGAGAGGTGATCTTATTGAAACATATAAGATTGTGAAGGGGCTTGATCGGGTGGATGCGGTAAGGATGTTCCCAAGGATGGGTGAAACTAGAACTAGGGGGCATAATCTTAGAATAAGGGGCTGCTCTTTCAAAACTGAGATGAGGAGAAACTTCTTCACTCAGAGGGTAGTAGGACTGTGGAATTTGCTGCCCCAGGAAGCTGTGGAAGCTACATCATTAAATAAATTTAAAACAGAAATAGACAGTTTCCTAGAAGTAAAGGGAATTAGGGGTTACGGGGAGCGGGCAGGAAATTGGACATGAAGCTGAGTTCGGATTGGTCAAGGCCCTGTGGGTGGCGGAGCGGGCCCAGGGGCTGAGTGGCCAGATCCTGCTCCTACTACTTGTGTTCTTTAGATTTGAGGTTAGGATCAGATCAGCCATGATCTTATTGAATAGCGGAGCAGGCTCGAGGGGTCGATTGGCCTACTCCTGCTCCTATTTCTTATGTTCTGTTCAACTCCTACATGCCAACCTCGAAAACTAGCAAATGCTGACCAAAAAAGCTGACACAGCCCCTGAACAGGTAACACAATCCAAGAACAGCCCTGACGTTTCAAAACAAGTAGTTACATGAGCTTTGTGATTTAAGATGACAGGGCCCTGAAAATGTGTATTTGTTGGTGAGTTTTGACTGCAATGGCAAAGCAATATGATTTGGAGGCTCATAATTCTGAAGTTGCTGATCCAAGTCGGAGACTCCAGTTACCATGCTGCCCTTTCAGCAATGCGCACATGCTGATGAGTTTGTTAGCTGAAGACATCAGAGATCCGAGCATCTGCGCTCCCATTAGACTTAATTTGTGTTGGAGTAAGTTAGATGTGTTAAATGATCTGCAAACTTCTCAGCAGCTGACCCGAGCAGCGGGAATTAACTTCTTAAAAGATTTTCACAGCATTGAAAACTTTTGCTCGTTTCTCACATTTGCCTGCATTTTTGGAGGTTTTATTTTGCTTTTCAGAGCTATTGAACTATACTGTAAGGGATACTTTCCCCAGGGGTAAGTGAGCATTAAAAAGAATGAGCTTCCCCACCTCCTCTACAAGTTCCACGTGCTGCCCAATGACATCCCAGCTAAGCAGTTCTGCGGCCTCGACAAGCATTTTACCAGGTTTATCTCGACAGAAAACAAAAAGCCAAGAACACATCTGAAATGACTCCAACGCCCCAAAAAAGGTGGGCGGAGTCTCCTAATCTTTAATCGCTATTATTGGGCAGCCCAGTTCCAGGACATCGCTGCCTGGAACAAGACCTCCGCTCAAAATCTCTGGTTTGACATGGAGGAAAATCCCCCTATCAGCTCCATAACACGCTCGCTCCCTCACAAACTCCATAAAAGACCAATGGGTGCACAGAAACACCCAATAGTGCCTGACCCTAGTGATCTGGAGAGAAACCAGTGCTGCACTGAAGGTGTCAGTGGGCCATGTTTGTCCTTTGTAGCTCAACGGTGATGTGCCTGATGATCTCCGGTCAGCAGCTTCAAGGGATGGCATGAGAGAGGAATTACTGGATTGGGAAAACTGCTCTGCCAGAGCCAGATGAAGTCCTTCCAACAGCTGGCCAATAAATTTACCATCACCCGACATAACTACTGCCACTACCTATAGGCGCACCAGTTCACCCAAGGTGCCACTGTGCTCTGTAAAATCCAATACAAATTGACCCCATTAGAGCTGGCCCTCTAAACACAAAGCCACCCCACAGGCACACCTGAATCCCTCTACTCAGTACTGTCCATCTTTGCACCAGATGGGATGAACAGCCTTTGTAGTTCCTGGAAGTACAATCTAGGTCTCTACTTTCGAGGGAAGATTGGGAGGAGGCGCTAAAGCTGGCCCTCACAATCTCTATCTGTGGTAGAATGAGAAAAGGTCAACTCAGAATTCTCTGCCGCACTTACCTCACACTGAGAAACAAATTCCACCTGATCCTGGCAGATGAGTGCTGACAGAACTGTTACTGAAGGGACACAGTCCTGCATAGATTCTGGTCTTGTTCCACCCTCTAGTCCTTCTGTACAAATGCCGGAGGCTACTGAAGCTATGATAAACCTAGCCATCGATCATAACCGAAACAAATGCCTGCTCAGCCCACTGCTGGCAGAGTAAGAAACCTCTACGGCTGGTAAGATTACACTGATCTCATTCCTGTCAGCAAGCAGATGCTTCCCGCTGTTGTAGAGATGTCCAACAAACATGGTCTAGGCACATGTGGGACATCTGCCAGTCAGACCAAGTAATGTACAGGCTGCTCATGGACCTCGAGAAACACCAGGAGACACGGGGTCCCTTCCCGTGGGCCAGCCTCACACCCAAAATTTCCACAATTAGAATAGCCCTGGGGCTATCTGCTGAGGGGACAATGATGGCAAAGATCTGTCGGTGCTGCAGCCTATTGCGGCACCTCCCCCATCCCCTCACCCTTGCAAGCCCACTCCATCCCCGACCAGTAATGACCCCAGCCATGTTAATGCACATCCTTCAGACTAATCCATAGAACTGTATAACTGTGTATGACCCTCCCTACATTTACCTGCAAATATTGTGATTTATGTACGGTTTACGATACCATGTCCTGAGAGCGGGTAAACTTCTTGTATATAAAAAGAAATCCAGTATGAGTTGAGAAAAAATAAGATGTGAAAAAAATTAAAAATAGGAAGAAAATCTGTAGCAAAATTGTAAAATGCATTTATAAAAAACAGGTCTGAAAATCCTTGGGCCCTCTCTGCTGGTATTAGTGCAGCAGAGCAGGCACGGCTGACATCTGCTTCTTCGTCAAATGCCTGTACGGTACAGGTGCATGTCGGGTGCCCACTAGGCTGGGGAGGGAGACGGGGCAGGAAATGCAGCACTGCATGACCATTAGTGAAAGCTCCTGGCGAGACCCCTCCAAAAGTGGCAGGCTCTTCAGCTGATCAGCCCCCTTTATATTTGCAAAAAAAAAGAGCCTTCACTATCTTAGAAATTCTTCACGTTAACAGTGGCCAAGAAACAACTACGCTCTACAAATCACTCACCAGTCTCCATGACACCAAGGTCAAGTCTTCATCTTTTATTGACTCACAAAACAGTGTTACGGTATCTCCAACCTTTGCAGTCACTGTGGTCATTGCATCAACTGAAAAAAAAAGTATAATTATTATTTTACACTTACATAAGAAATTGGGATCTATCTATCTACCTGTTTGATTCGATCTCTCATCAGGCTCAGGGACAGCAACAGGAAGACCACCCAGCCTGATATACCAGTACATCCCAGTTCAGGCCCTGGTCTGCATTCCAGCTATCTGTTCCTTCTCAGGTTGAGTCCTCACCCCGATCCCCTTCTTTCGAGTTGCAGGCCGAGACCTGGACCAGACCTTCCTTTTCCTCTTTTTTTTAATCCAAAGACAATTTTCTATAGTAATCAGAGGGTGAGAACCTCATGTTTGGATACAAGTCTGAGAGGAGCAGAAGAAAATAAGTGAGTAATACACAGAAAGAGAGAGAAACAGGGAATGAGAAAGCGACATACAGAAAGTACACGTGAGGCATATAGAAATAATGGAAGATTTACAGAAGAGACATATAGCAAGAAAGTGTGTGAGAGGCCTATAGAGAGACTGAGAAATGTAAGAGGAAACTGAAAGCCAGAGAGATTTACAGAAAGAATGAGAAAGAAAGAGTAAACAAAAGTCAAAGACAAACAGAAATAGAGATAACAATGAAACAGTGTGATAATGATAATGGCCCCTTGTCCTGCGTGCATCAATTTCACTCACTAATTTCACTGGCTGTTGCATCTTTAAGAATCATATTCTATACAAAATGAAGCTAGTGTCTATTTTCAATGATGATGACCACTCCACTACCTTTACAGTTTAAGTTGATAATTTTTCGACTCTTGAGCATTTCCTGTTCTTACCACCATTGAGGACCGAACCGTGAGCCAGCTTGCACCCACAATGTGGAACACTCCTCCCAAATACCTCTGTTTTGTTATATATCTCCCCATCTTTGAAAGCCATCTTACAACCTACCTATTCAAAATGCCTCCCCGAACCTCCCTCTTACTCCTGCTCAGAACTGACGGCAACTATGAAGGGCCTTAGAATGTTTTGTTATGTTAAATGTGCTATATAAGTACAAGCTATTGTTGTATAAGGGGCTTAAGTAAGGACAATTACTGTCCAAGATGTAACATTTGAAAATGAGCGTGGATCACAGAAAGGTCCATCCATGATCCAGGATGAGGCACCAAAACATTATCCAATTAAGGCATAGCAGCAGCAATAACTTGCATTTATATAGCGCCTTTAACGTAGTAAAATGTCCCAAGAAGCATTATCAAACAATATTTGACACCAAGCCATATAAGGAGGTATTAGGACAGGTGACCAAAAGCTTGGTCAAAGAGGTAGGTTTTAAGGAGCATCTTAAAGGAGGAGAGGTAGAGAGGCAGAGGGGTTTAAGGAGCGAATTCCAGAGTTTATGGCTTAGGCAGCTGAGGCACAGCCGCCAATGATGGAGCAATTAAAATTGGGGATGGGCAAGAGGCAAGAATTGGAGGAGCGCAGAGATCTCGGAGGGTTGTAGGGCTGGAGGAGGTTACTGAGATAGGGAAGGGCGAGGCCATGAAGGGATTTGAAAACAAGGATGAGAATTTTAAAATCGAGGCGTTCCTGGACCGGGAGCCAAGGTAGGTCAGCGAGTACAGTGGTGATGGGAGAACAGGACTTGACACAAGTTAGGATATGGGCAGCAGAGTTTTGGATGAGCTCAAGTTTATTGAGGGTAGAAGATGGGAGGGTAGCCAGGAGAGAATTGGAATAGTCGAGTCTAGAGGTAACAAAGGCATGGATGAGGGTTTCAGCAGCAGATGAGTTGAGGCAGGGGTGGAGATGGGTGATGTTACAGAAGTGGAGTGGATGTGTCGTCGGAAACTCATCTCAGGGTCAAACAAGACGCCAAGGTTGCAAATGGTCTGGTTCAGCCTCAGACAGTGGCCAGGGAGAGGGATGGAGTTGGTGGTCAGGGAATGGAGTTTGTGACGGGAACCGAAGACAATGGGCATGATTTTATCGGGGAGCCGGGAAGGGGGCGGTGGGGTGGAATTCCTGACAGGAAACCCGGAAGTCCGAGTTTCCCGGAGATTCTTACGATTTTGACAAGGGTCGGGGGTCACCATGGGGGGAGGGAGGGGAAGTGGGTCACTCATCCTGTGGGTAGGCTTGTTGGGCCTCGGGGGGGGCGCACATCTGCTCCTCTGGGCCCACAATATGTGCTATAAAAGGCACTTACGTGCTGTTTCGGGCCTTCTCGCCTCCTCTCGTGGCGTGAAGTAGGAGGCCCAGGAATCCCAGCCCCCAGGGAGTGAAATCATAAAGGCTGTTAAAATGGAGGCCCGAAGCCTCCTCTAAAGCTTTTAGTGACCGACCTGCCTCCTGAGAGTGGGTTGGTCGCCTGCTCCTCGTCCCGCCTCCGTTAAAGACGGAAATGGACGGGTTGGAGGCAGGTTTTAGATTTTTTAAATTTTTACTGCCCACCCACCCCAAACCCACTCGTTTTTCCAAGATAAAATCATGCCCAATGGCTTTGGTCTTCCCAATATTTAGTTGGAAGACATTTTTGCTCATCTAGTATATGATGTTGGACAAGTTCTAACACAAATTAGAATCCAATCTGGCACAACAATCTCCATTATCACGGTGTGGATACAACTGTGGAGCGTATAACAATGTGTTTTAATTATTTCTATTCGTGGTAACTCATGTACTCTGATGGCAAACCGCATCATCAACCATCCACACCATTTCACCACTTCCAAGCTGGCTTATTTTAAATCTAAGGAATCTTACAACACCAGGTTATAGTCCAACAGTTTTATTTGAAAATCACAAGCTTTCGGAGGCTTTCTCCTTCATCAGGTGACACTTCACCTGACGAAGGAGAAAGCCTCTGAAAGCTTATGATTTTCAAATAAAACTGTTGGACTATAACTTGGTGTTGTAAGATTCCTTACATTTATCAACCCCAGTCCATCACCGGCATCTCCACATTATTTTAAATCGATAGACAATCTCCACCCCCCTCCAAATCAGTACTGCGGATGATGTATTTACTGTATGTTCTGCAAAGTAAAATGGTAATATTTTAGGATATGTATGCAATCATTGTTTAAAAGAACAAAAGCTAGCAAAACCATTAGGAACTATCACAAAGAAAAATTGTTTTCAGATGATCTTTGACTTTGATAAGAAGTAAGCTGTTATTGAAATCATCAGAGGAGTCTCCAGTTCATGAAAAACGAACTACAAAAAGGTGAAGTAAAAGTTTTATTAATAATAGAAAGTTCACACCTGGCACGAACAACAAGAAGTGAGCAGGAGTGTCAGCCTCCTAAAGACAAGAGCCATGTTATTTACATCCATTTCACTGCCCGCAGGTCAACTTTAGTGGAGCATTAATTAATATATAAATAACTGGATTTTTGTTACAGTGACGTTACTGCAGTTTATGATCAGTGTTGTCCTCTAGAGCGGCCTAGATCTCATCTGGGTAAAAGTTAAATTGCAAAACTCAAGATGTGGTGGAAGCAATCCATTCCAGACTTAATAATGTTTGAAAATGTAAACCATTAGAAACACACACATATATATGTGTATATATATAAAAAACACTGAACATGAATTCTAAGAGAACACAAATAAGCAACCAGTGTCAGTGAATTTATTAATGTTTTTGCAGTACCAGTTTTGTGCCACAAGGTGCTGCTATGCCTCCATTTTCTACTTTCTGTAAAGTATGTAAGGCGTGTTTTTTAAAAGTTGGTATAGGCCAACGTGCACTCATTTTTCTACAACCTTTGAAGTTTTTTTTGCTCGAGGTTTAACATTGAACTTTGTACTGCTATTGCAATTTAACTTGTGCCACAGATAATTAAAAAAATTGGCAGGGGGTGGAGGGGAGGCTGCATCTGGTGTTTATGCCTTGCGTTCACAGGGAGTGGGAGGGCACACTTCTATAAATAGTCCCTTTTCCAACCTAAAACCTTATTTCAATCATTAAAAAATCCCTGTGACCGGCTGAGCTTCAGCATTCAGATGAGTTTGGTTGAGCTTCCTCAGTTTGTCTGCTATATTGCTTTTTTTCAAAATGAGGTGCAGTTACCTTTTGTAGGATATTGGGGTAGTTTTTCGTGCGACTGCTTCCATCGAATGGGAGCTCGTCACCCACCTGATGGAAGGGGTCTGAGGCCTGACCCATTTTCATGCTCGGGCCTCACGAGAATTCCATCAATGAGCTGCCTGCACTTTTGGAGCAGCTTGGCAATCGGGGGGTGGGGGGTGAGAAATTTAATGGCTCCACCACAAGCCCAGCCGGTGCAGGTAGGTTAAGTGGGGGGTGGAATGAGGCAATCCCAGGGGGAGGGCTGTGAACAGTCGCCATTGGGGCGGGTCATTTTAGTGGGCCCACAAAAATCATTTACAAATCTTTTTTTAAAACCTTTTTTTTTGAGTGCCCTGGAGTGGTCCCTTTAAGGCCCGCTGGTTAGGACATTTGCCAAATACCAACGGGGCGGAGCATGCACAGCACACGTTCTGCCCATTGGTACTTCAAAATTGCATCACGGTCCTATTGACATCAGAGAACCCCAATTTGTAATGGTTAATTAGGCTCCTGCAGGGAAGAGGTGGGGGGGTAATCTGGGCTGCCATTTCAAGGCCCCCCCCCTACCGAAATGGGACGGTAAGTGCTGCACTGCTATTTTGATCGTGCTATCTCCCCATTCCCACCCAGCCCACTGTTTCTAATAAAATGAAGAAATAAGCATGAGAAAAATAGGTTCCAAGACTTTTGAATTTTGTAATTGTTATTCTGCTCAGGCTAAGATTATGCTGAAGAAAAACTGCAATTTTTTTTACTGTAAGGAGATAAGAATACTAAGTTTCAAAGAGTTTGTTGTCCCCATGAGTCATGTGAAAAAATCTCCTCCTGCTTTTGTCATCTCCACAGTGGGGTGGGGTGGGGTGAGGAGGGGGTGGGGTGGGGAACTTCCTACAAAAAAATTTTATCTTCAATCAGTGGTGAATCTAGAAAGATAAGACAGTTCAGTTACGTGACTGTCTGGTAGTCTCTCGTTCTGTGTTTATATTCTTCCTGGGACAGCTCATTGTAATTGGACCTAAATTCACTCAATACAACCACTCATCTGTATCCGGTACAATTCTGTGGATTAAATGTTCCTCTGCAGGATGGGGCTCTTGCCCTTCAAATACTCTAATTTATACAGGTATTTTTTTCCACCGCATGCTGATATCTGCTGCCTAATTAGTCTCACACAAATCATTTTGTTTAAATGTAACAACATTTTTCTCCCCCCCCTCCCCCAGAATCAGACACATTTCAGTACAGGAACGAGTCAATTTGGCCTGTTGTCAGTGCCACTGCTAGCTCGCCCCAGAGCTAACTACTCTAATTACTATCATTTACATATATTTCAGGATAACCTTTATTTGGGGAATGGTAACTGAGGAATGTGAAGCTTTACCAGAAAGTACACAAATGTTGATAACTGTGCAACACTTTATAATTGTGAAATAGTAAATAGTATTAAGGTAGACAAAGGAAGGGTGGGACCGATTAGGGAGCAAAAAAAGAGATCTTCTTGTGGAGGCAAAGGTACTAAATGAATACTTTGCATCCGTCTTCACTGGAGAAGAGGATGCTGCCACTGCAGCAGTAAAGGAGGAGGTAGTAGTGATATTGGATAGGGTGAAAATAAATAAAGAGAAGGTACTTGAAAGATTGGCAGTACTCAAATTGGAAAAGTCATCCCATCCAGATGGGATTCATCCTAGGTTTCTGAGGGAAGTACGGGTGGAAATTGCAGAGGCTCTGGCCACAATCTTCCAATCCTCCTTAGATATGGGACAGTGCAGGAGGACTGGGGGATTACAAATGTTACACCCCTGTTCAAGAAAGGGGAGAGGGATAAACCCAGCAATTAAAGGCCATTCAACCTAATGTAGGTGGTGGGGAAACTTTTAGAGATAATAATCCGGGATAAAATTAATTGGCACTTGGAAAAGTATTGGCTAATAAATGGAAGTCAGCACGCATTTGTTAAAGGAAAATCGTGTTTCACTAACTTGATTGAGTTCTTTGATGAAGTAACAGAGAAGGTTCATTAAGATGGAAAGTGATGTCGTCCAATCCGAAACTAGGGTCCTAAATCTAAACAAAGGAAACTACGAAGGTATGAGGAGTGAGTTGGCTATGATAGATTGGGAGCTTCATTAAAAGGCATGACAGTGGATAGGCAATGGCTAATACTTAAGGAACGAATGCATAAATTGCAACAATTATACATTCCTTTCTGGCGCACAAACACAAAAGGAAAAACGGCCCAACCATGGCTAACAAAAGAAATTAAGGATAGTATTAGATCCAAAGAGGAGTCATATAAAGTTGCCAGAAAAAGTAGCAAGCCTGAGGATTGGGAGCAGTTTAGAATTCAGCAAAAATGGACCAAGAGATTGATTAAGAGGGGAAAAATAGAGTATGAGAGTAAACTTGCAAGGACCATAAAAGTGGACTGTAAAAGCTTCTACAAGTTTGTAAAAAGTAAAAGATTAGTGAAGACAAATGTAGGTCCCTTACAGTCAGAAACGGGAGAATTTATAATGGGGAACAAGGAAATGGCAGAGCAATTAAACAAATACCTTGGTTCTGTCTTCAAGGAAGAGGACACAAATAACTTCCCAGAAATGCTTGGGAACCAAGGGACTAGTGAGAAGGAGGAATTAAAGGAAATTAGTATTAGTAAAAAAAAGTGCTGGAGAAATTAATGTGACTGAAAGCTGATAAATCCCCAAGGCCTGATAATCTGCATCCCAGGGTACTAAAAGAGGTAGCCATTGGAAATAGTGGATGCATTATTGTCATCTTCCAAAATTCTATAGATTATGGAACAATTCCTGCAGATTGGAGGGTGGCACATATAACCCCACTATTTAAAAATGGAAGAGAGAAAACAGGGAACTACAGGCCGGTTAGCCTAACATCAGTAGTAGGGAAAATGCTAGTCTATTATAAAGGATGTGATAACAGGACACTGAGAAAATATCAATGGGATTAGACAAAGTCAACATGGATTTATGAAAGGGAAATCATGTTTGACAAACCTACTGGAGTTTTTTTGAGGACATAACAGGTAGAATAGATAAGGGAGAACCAGTGGATGTGGTTTATTTGGATTTTCAGAAGGCCTTTGATAAAGTCCCACATAAAAGAGGTTAGTGTGCAAATTAAAGCACGTGGGATTGGTGGTAATATACTGGCATGGATTGAAAATTGGTTAACAGACAGGAAGCAGAGAGTAGAAATAAGTGGGTCTTTTTCAGGGAGGCAGGCAGTGACTAGTGGGATACCACAGGGATCGGTGCTTGGGCCCCAGCTATTCACAATATATATCAATGATTTGGATGAGGGAACCAAATGTAATATTTCCAAATTTGCTGACGACGCAAAACTAGGTGGGATCGTGAGGAGGATGCAAAGAGGCTTCAAGGTGATTTAGACAAGTTCAGTGAGTGGGCAAATACATGGCAGATGCAGTATAATGTGGATAAGTGTGAAGTTATCCACTTCGGAAGGAAAAACAGAAAGGCAGAGTATTATTTAAATGGTGATAGATTGGAAAATGTTGATGTACAAAGGGACCTGGGTGTCCTTGCACACCAGTCACTGAAAGCAAACATACAGGTGCAGCAAGCAGTTAGGAAGGCAAATGGTATGTTGGCCTTCATTGCAAGCGGATTTGAGTACAGGAACAAGAATGTCTTACTGCAGTTATACAGGGCCTTGGTGAGACCACACCTGGAGTACTGTGTGCAGTTTTGGTTTCCTTACCTAAGAAAGGATATACTTGCCATAGAGGGAGTGCAGCAAAGGTTCACCAGACTGATTCCTGGGATGATAGGACTGTCGTATGAGGAGAGATTGGGTCGACTCGGCCTGTATTCACTCGAGTTTAGAAGAATGAGAGGGGACCTCATTGAAATGTATAAAATTCTGACAGGGCTAGACAGACTGGATGCAGGGAGGATGATTCCCCTGGCTGGGGCTGAGGGATCACAGGCTCAGGATACAGGGTAGGACATTTAGGACCGAGATGAGGAGAAATTTCCTCACTCAGAGGGTAGTGAACCTGTGGAATTCTCTACCACAGAAGGCTGTGGAGGCCAAGTCACTGAATATATTCAAGGAGGAGTTAGATAGATTTCTAGACACAAAAGGCATCAAGGGGTATGGGGAGAGCGCGGGAATATGGTATTGAGATAGAGGATCAGCCATAATTATATTGAATGGCGGAGCAGGCTCAAAAGGCTGAATGGCCTACTCCTGCTCCTATTTTCTATGTTTCTAAGGTTGATGAGGGTTGTGCGGTTGATATTGTGTAGATGGACTTTCAAAAGGCATTTGATAAAGTACCACATAATAGACTTGTTTGCAAAATTAAAGCCCATGGGATTAAAGGGACAGTGACAGCATGGATACAAAATTGGCCAGGGGACAGAGTAATGGTGAACGGTTATTTTTCAGACTGGAGGGAAGTATACAGTGGTGTTCCCCAGGGGTCAGTATTCAGACCACTGCTCTTTTTGATATATATTAATGACCTGGACTTGGGTATAGAGGGTATAATTTCAAAGTTTGTAGATGATACAAAACTCGGAAATGTAGTAAACAATGTGGAGGACAGTAACAGACTTTAGGAGGACATAGACAGATTGATGAAATGGGCAGACAGATGACAGATGAAATTTAATACAAAGAAGTGTGAAGAGATGCATTTTGGTAAGAAGAATGAGGAGAGGCAATAAAAATTAATGGTACAATTTTAAAGGGAGTGCAGGAACAGAGAGACCTAAGGTTGTACGTACACAAATCTTTGAAGGTGACAGAACAAGTTGAGGATCCTGGGCTTTATTAACAGAGGCATAGAGTACAAAGGCAAGGAATTTAGGCTAAACCTTTATAGAACACTGGTTAGGCCTCAGCTGGAGTATTGTGTTTAATTCTGGGCACCAAACTTTAGGAAGGATGTCAAGGCCTCAGAGAGAGAGAGCAGAAGAGATTTACTAGAATGGTACCAGGGATGAGGGACTTCAGTTATGTGGCGAGACTGGAAAGGCTGGGGTTGTTCTCCTTAGAACAGAAAATGTTATGGGGAGATTTGATACAGGTTTTCAAGATCACTAACGGTTTTGATAGAGTAAGTAAGGAGAAACTGTTTCCAGTGGCAGACGGGTCGGTAATCAGAGGACACTGATGACGTGTGATCGGCCAAAGAGCCAGAGGTGAGTGACATGAGGAAACGTTTTTTTACGCAGCGAGTTGTAATGATCTGGAATGCACTGCCTGAAAGGGTGGAGGAAGCAGATTCAATGATAACTTTCAAAAGGGAAGTAGAGAGTTACTGGAAGGGAAAACATTTACAGGGCTATGGGGAAAGAGCAGGGCAATGGGACTACTGGATAGCTCTTTCAAAGAATTGGCACAAGCATGATGGGCTAAATGGCCTCCTGCAGTGCCGCACCTACTATGACTTTGATATGAATTAGGTATCATTAGTGCTATTATTTGACTAACATATAACCACAGCTTCTCCCAGATTAATACTGTAATATGTTGATGTTCTAACATGCCAAGAATACAATATTAAAATGAAAATTGTTGCTATGAAATTGCAAAGTGTTTATGGGGCTGTTTTTGGGAGATTTGTTTACTCCAAAGTTTTGGATGCTCAAATGGGACCTCCTGATATGCCATTGGAACATAGGAGTAGGCCTGAATGGAGTTGGCCATTCAGTTCCACCATTTAGTTAGATCATGGCTAATCTGTACCTCAACTCCATTTACCCGACTTTGCTCTATATCTCTTGATACCAATCCAGATGGCATCTGACCAATGCTCTGTACAACTGGAGCATCATTTCCTCACTTTTGTATTCCAACCTCCTTGCGATAAAGGCCAACATTCCAATAGCATTTTGATTATTTTTTGTGCCTGTGCACTAGCCTTTAGTGGTTTATGTACATGGTCACCGAAATCCCTTTGCTCCTCCGCAGCTCCTAATCTCTCGCCATTAAGAAAATATTCCAAATTGACTTTCTTGGAACCAAAGTGGATAACCTCACACTTTTCCAAACTGAACTCCAGGCCATTTTCCAATGTGTGCCCATGTTATTATTGTTAATTACCTACCACTTCGGTGGACATTTTGGGGGTAATTTTATGAATTTGCACAACCAGCACAGAGCTTTGCGTGAAGTGGGTTTCAGGCGCAGAGGTCAGTACGCCCAGTAGGATCCTTTATGAATAGAAAATCCTACAAAGCCTTCAGACCTCTGCATTCAAGTTTCCACTATGGACTGCTAAATGGGCAAAAGATCCTGTACAGCCCGATGACCTCAATGTCCAAATTCCTGCTATGCACTCCCAGTATTCAAAGCTGTGCACCTGGAAGGTGAATTAGTACAAGCTCCCCATTAATATTGCCCTACCTCCACATTACGTTCATACCCATAAATAATTCGTCTCGATCTCTCAAAGCCAGGAACTTTGAAGCCAATTGTAGACTCTACTGGTGCTCTGACTACAGTGATTTAACGCAACTCAGAACAAGAATCGACCTTGGGACTTCCTTGTTTGTACGGCTCAGCTAAACACTCACTGGATAAACTAACTCAGCTATTGTGAACTCTTTTAAATAGAAGTACATCACTATTTAAAATCCACGCGGTACCCTTGCTGATAATCATTTTACTCGTATCACCTCCTGATCTAACTTTGTTTCAAAACAATGCTGAGGAAAAGAGATTGGTATTTTGTTCCATGTGAAGGATTACGTATCCAACAGTGAATGTGAGATAAAAATCACAACAGGCTTTCTATTGTATTGCATTTCTTTTGGTCTAAGCCAATTATATTAATGTATTGTAGATTACTACAGCAACAGAACATTGCTCTCAAAGCACATGTAATGAAACACATGGCTTATTTAATAATCTTTAGACTCATTTTGTGGTTTTTTTTCTCTTTTCTGGGACCTCGTAACAGCTTTTATTACCCTGGGTATAAGTCCAGTGGTTTTCTCTGAAGTCTACCACTTCATGTCACTGTGGATCATTACACTGTGAAATAATTGTGAATAAATGCTTAATATTTTGTCTGAAATTCCTCTTTCGGACATTTTAGCAGAAGCTTTCCAACTCGCTTAAAATAAATGAGTTATTGAATCTGATAAAATATTTAAGAAATTATCCCACAGCATAATTTCAAGGCTCACAAATTACTTTTCTGCGATTAGTGTCTGGGGAACGTTTAGTTCCCGGATACTAAGCACAGGAAATAGGCGGAGGTCCAAATTGCCAGGATGCCAGATCTCCACCCCCTTATCATTGCCCAGGGATTTCTTTGGGGGGGGGGGGTGGTCAGACTGCCTGGACCTGCAATAGGTGCAGACTAAAAACAGCAATTTAATTAAGGCAAAAGAAGCTCTTCATACTCTGCTGGAGCACCCATTTTGAGGGGTCCCACCAAAGAAGTGGTGGGATAGACTCTATGCCCAGCCCCTCTCCAATGAGAAGATCAGAGAGGGGGAAGACAGGAACTGCCCAGGGCCCAGAAGCAAGTGCCTTTTCTTTTTCACAGGGACATCAGACCAGGATCAGTGATGGAAGCCTACTGGGTATTGTTATTGGATAGCACCCAGAAGGTCCCAAACAAGAGCAGTCATTGCTGATGCTGCACATCTCTTAGCCCCGCAGTAACAGTCAGCTCTCCTTCCTCACATCCAAGCGCTTGGGCCCAGGGGGAGAGGGAATGACCGGGCCATTTAAATCACCCAACTCACCAAATTCGGGTGTACCGAGGCCTGGAAAGGCACAGACTGCTTCAGGCATGATGCACCTGTCCTGTGCCCGGGCAGAGAGGTCCAGAATAGCAGCCCTTCATAATTAGTACTTTTATTCCCCCCAATGTTCTTCCAACATTTGCTGAAATCACTCACCCCAAGGACACAAAGCGCCCTCCGGTATTAAGCCTAAGTGGCTTTTCTCCATATGTGAGCCTAGATAGTCAACGGTGACATTGCTGACATTGTCTAGGTTCACAAGTGAATAATGGCAACTTGAGTGAAGTGGGAGGCTGGCCAACACCCTGGCATCAATGTCTCCAGGAGAGGAGAGGAAAAAAAAATTGGTGGCATAACACTGCCAAGGTATTTAAAACAAAAAGAGGCCCTGGCTGCTTAATAGGCCCCATCCGCCTACATGGCCTGCAATCTTACTCATGAAGCACAATGGAGGAATGGGAAGTTTGTTGAATCAGTTCACTCTGGAGGTTCAAATTGATCCTGATTCAATGAAAAACAGGAAAGTAATACCATGGTGTACAATCTGTAGTACACATCAGTTAGAATAATCCGACTACATAACAATGGTTTTGTGAGATGTATCATGTTTCCCACACCAATATACCACAATTACTTACATGCATTCTATCCTAAATGCAGTCTACTCCAGATAATTCAAAGTAATTTTTTGCACAACAAAAATTTAAATTAACCTGTAATTCAAATTAACCATAATAAATAAAATGGCATCATAAAGTGCAAAAAAAAATCCAGTAATTCAAATTAACTGACTTTGGATGAAGAGTAGACTCTATTTCAGTTGTACAGATCCAGGACTCCTCCTCTGACAAAAGTGGGCCATGTACATTCGTTGTATTGATGTATTTCTTCCTAATTTTTTCTCTCCCTCTAAGGCTTCCTGTTGTTACCTATCACCAATCTTCCACAAGACCCAGAAGCTAAAGCAGTTTGGGCTGTATCAATAGTGCTCCAAGATCAGTTAACTACTTTTTATGGTTGATTTTTTTCCCCTTTACTTACCCAATGGAGACTTCTGCCAAATTATAACCAGTTAAAACTGTCATCTTCATTCCATGGCCTGATCTCTCATGGCAGCTGCCCGCTCCTGTGACTATGTTCCTCACATTTGTAGTTTGTTCCATGTCCACTCCTCCCTGTAGCTGTGTCCGTTATAAGGTTCTTGTTCCCTCCATGGCTGTGCCCTCAAATATATGGAGCCCCTCTCTGCAGCTGCCTCACTAACAGGCGGTTGACACCTTTCATTCCATAGCTCTGTACCTCACAGCAGCAACTTAGAACAGAGGGATGAAGGTTTTTTTTTGTCCAGTGAAAATAGCTCATCAAGGGACCATCTGCAGTGGGTTAGCACAGTGTCCTTCCATTAGTAGATTTGAATCCATCCCTGATTGATGCTACGAAAGTCTCCTCTCGCTACTTGGAGCATTCCAATTACTAGCAGTCACTATCCAGAATCAGCAATCTGACTTAAAGGTCACAATAATGGCTATAATGTAGAAATGTGCACTGGTGCAGTTAGGGGAACCCTCTTCTGAGGTTGTGATTAAGGGGCATTGTTGAAGCACAACAGGGACAGCTTTACCATGCACCTAACCTATTCTATAACTGACCTGATAGTACTTCACCCTGTCACAGAGTGAAAAAAGTGGAAAGCTTTCTATTCCTCAATAATAAAATGCCTCAACACCATGAGCAAAAAAAAAATGAATCTACCTTTTTTTTTAGATAAAAGGAACCAAGTTTTATTTCACAAAGATTTATTAATTTTTTTAAGAAGTATTAATTTTCTAATGCCATCTGCAGCAGCCAACTCAATTATAAATATCTGATCTTACCAAAGGAAACCTTTTAAAGGTCCCCTGAAGTGCGTTGAAAGAATTATTATAGGAAAATGCTGTTTAAACAATATCACATGTTCTGCTTCTACACAATAGCTTTGATTAACTGAAACCAAGTAATGGAAACAGCTGCCACCCTGACCTGCCTTGTTTTTTTTAAAACTGCAATACAGACTCTCGCAATACAGGGAAAAACATGGGATTGAAGAAAGCTGAGACAGATCAAAGACACAAAAGACAGTTGCTACAGCAACTGTCAACTGTCAACTTCCTGTCTTGTTCCATTTTTCTTGTCACTTTTCTCTGCTAATTTCCCTCCCTCCACTTCTGTAGGCCCTTTGCTGGGGTACAGTTCCACAAGTGTCTTCTGGCACTTTGTCCAAATATGTTAGTCTCAACAGTGAATGTCGGCAGGCTATTGGGCCGTGGAGGACATGACAGCTGAGCCCAATCTGGTCTTCACTCAACACTCACACGTGCACTTCCAACAGGTGTTGCTGGAAGGTGATCAGGAGAGAGGAGAAGCAGCCCAATCTGATGTTCACCTCCTGAGTCCAGGATCGCTGAGGATATTTGTAACATACCTACTATTAACCGAGTTAAGGTCAGCTAACCCAGCATAGAATGAGGAATGAGTCTGAAATCTTCCTGGTCTATATGATTCAGCTACTCACTACATGCTTCAAATACTCTCTGCTCATCTGGAATTGGCCTAAGGGAAGTTCCTTGGACAATGGAGCTCTTAAAGGGTCTGAGGTTTTTTTTTACCCTTTTTTGTTTTGCAGTATATTTTATGTAAACACTTATTTTATTTGCATTTTTTGAAAAAAATTCATTTTTTTAAGGAGAATTTTTATTTCTTTCTCCTAACTCTGTGCCAAAAATCCACAGGCCATCTAATCTGGTGTAGGAGCCAGGATGTACTCTTGGGCGACCCCACGAAGAATGTGGTGTCAGAGAGAGGTCACTCTATTAACACAATCTGGCAACCACCTGTGCATCTTGGGTACAAGCTAGAGGAGTAAAATTGGACATTCCAGCATAGGATGCCTGCTTTGGGTGAGGTTGCCGGGGATCACTCTCCACCAGAAAGATATCCTCACTGCCTCATCAGTCTCTTCATAAGGAGGCAGAAAAATACTGGTAAACATTTTTTCAATCTTCAGGGCCGTGACCCAGGCCTGGATTATCAGGTAGACCCCACAGAGTGGTGGCAGGCCAGTACACCTTCTCTCATTCAGCGTATTGCTCCCAGGAGTGCCCTCCCCAGGCCGCATCCTTCTCTGATGCTCACATTTTTTTGGGGTGGGCAGTCCTGGCTTAATTTACTGCCCTTCGACCATATTCCGGCCAGATTTATGAGAGGACTGCACCTAAAGGGTCGTGGATTTTTAGCTCCACTGTTTGTTTGGAACTTAAAGTAAGCAACTATTATTTGCTAATTCACCAAGAGTTTAGCAGGACAGAAAGAACTGAAAAGGGGACGTGAAGAAGAGTTCTTACAATACAAACTTTATTGGGAACTTGATGAGTAATAAGGCGTCAAAGCGAAGAGTGCTTGGCAGTTAGCCAGTCAAGTTGAAATGAATGATGGGGTTGGTTTCTCATGGCAGCTGCCCTAATTGCAGTATTTAATGGTTGAAGTGATATAAGATGAAAGGCAGTTTACCATGGAAATCAATAGACACTACTGCCTGCACCAGCCATAATGTCAGCAAACATATCTACATCCTAATATACCTACCTGGCAGTGACAAAGACAAGTGTGCCTACAGGCTTTGGGTCAGTACAAAGCCAGTTGCAGATCTGTTCAATATGCTACAAGGACATCTTCAGTCAATCTGCCCAGAGGTGCAGCATATCCAGTGCCAGTCAAAGTCACCTCCCCTCTCAACTTTTTTGATTCAATTTCCAGTCAGGTTTGCTGCACTGTTGACCTCTATGGAGGATACTGCCTTGAACTATTATACAACGAGCTCCTTTTAAACTGCCACAAACTGAGGTTGAAATCAAATATTATGAGGCAAACGCCTCCACGAGGATACAATATAGCATTCAGAAACAAAAGTTCTGCTGCTTGAACAGATCTGAGGGTGTGCTATTGTACAGTCTACAAAAATCTTCAAAATGATAGTGCTACAATTTTGTTATCAGGATTGAAATCACCACAGAGCAAGTCCAGTTGTCCGAGGAGAATGAAGACAATGAGACCAAGGTCGAAGCGTCATTTGCTCCAGTAGAGCTGCAATCAGGGAGAAAGATTTGGCAATGCAAAGTTGCCCAAGCACACGCACTGCTGACTACAGTTCCTAGTGAACTGGTCCTCTAAGCACCACATCCAGCATTATTCTCTACTTGACCTCATCTACCATCCATTCATCTCCTGCTGCAGTAAAAATGAACCCTCAGAACAAAATGGGAATATAGATCAAACCATTTATTGCCCTAGCAATAATAGTTGTTTTGCAAATTTGTAATTTTTCAATAATGCTTCCCCTTTGTGACTGTGTGCAGTGAGTATCTCATACTATCTACTCTAGTACTCCTCTTAGATGCTACCGTAGGAGCAGAAGGTTGATGGATGTCACTGAGTGGCTTCTGGGGTGAAGGTGCTTCTTTACCTTCTCCTGTTGGATCATTAGATGGCCCTGCAACTGCAGGCACTATGTCTGATGCTAAGGTGGCTACCTCTATCGGCCTTCTTTCTAGCTCAGCATGGGTCAGTTGAATGGGTGGCTGGGTGCTTAAAGAGTTAAACTCCCTGTAACGGTAAGAGGTGAAAAGGGAAGAAATTAAAGTGCGAAAAATGGCAAAATAATAGTTATTTTGTTTGCCTTTTTTCCCTAAGTGCAACAAGTACCAAAAAACAAAGAAAATCTGTCAGTCCCAAAACAAGTCAACACACTTTTAAGAAAACTTAATATAAAAGTCCAGGAAGTGAGATTCGAAACGTGCCTGCTTTTAAGTTGCCTAGAACGAAGACATCACTTCTCTAAAGTAAACCATGCAAAACAAGGGGTAGGGAAACTATCCCCATAGTTACATAATGTTAGAGCTTCTACTAAACTTATTCTGCACCATCACAGAGTCTCAAACAGCTGCAACACAAAAAAAAAAGAAAAATGACAACCCTGTCATTACAAACACAATACATTATCACCAAATTAGCAACCCACTGACGAGCACTTCTACCTGGACCTGTGCTTTATTGTTATTAAAAATAAACAATAATGTTTCACCAATCCCACAGAGGTTTAAAAAAAAATACCATTCCTAGTTTATACAAAGTCTTGCCAAGTTTTAAGTGCTTACTTTCCCCGGTGTTAAGCTTCCAAAAGTCCACAGACTTGGGAGGAGCCATTTTTGGAACCAAATATACTTTTCACCATTATACGTGACTGGCTCCAAGTAGAGCCAGGTCAGTGGAGCCTTATTCCACAAGATTTCTCTTTTAAAATATGTGGCTACATGGGTAACATAATGTTCTGAATGGTCAAATAGATGAGGAAGACCCCAGCATCATTCCCTGTTGTTAGCTAATCTCACTCACAATGGCAATACGACTGCTACAATCAACTCAGTGTTCCTACGTTAGTAGGAAAAAAAAACAGGAATTCCACTCAGAATCATAGAATTTTACAGCACAGAAGGAGCCTTTGGCCCATCGTGCCTGTACCAGCTCTTTGAAAGAGCTATCCACTTAATCCCCTGCTCTTTCCCTATACCCTTTTTCATTTATCTTTTTCATATATTTATCTATTTCCATTTTAAAAGTGCTTCAACCACTGTTTCTTGTAGCACATTCCTTGTCCTAATAACCCTGTGTAAAAAATAATCTCCTACTTTCTACCTTTGTTCTTTAGATATTTTTTTAAATATTCTTGAGATGTGGGCCATCTTTGCAAGACCACATTTGCTACTCATCTCTACTTGCTCTGAGAAGGTGGTAGTGGGCCGCCTTCTTGAATTTAAATTTTACACCCTCTACTTACCAATTCACTGACAGATGGAAATAGATTATCCCTATTTACCTTATCAAAGTCCCTCATAATTTTGAACACCTCCATCACTAGATCTCCTCTTAGCCTTCTTTGTTACAATGAAAAAAGCCCCAGTACTTCTAGTTTCTCATAACTAAAGCCTCTCATCGTTGGTAACATTTTAGTGAAACTTTTCTGCACCCACACCATAGCTTGGATATCCATCTTAAAGTAAGGTGCTCAAAACTAGACAAATTGGGCGTAATTTTAACATGGCGGCGGAAAGTGGGCAGGTGGGTGAATAGTCGCGAGGGAAACCCGGAAAAATTTTCTATGCGTCGGCTCCAGCGACTGCGTCTAAACTAAAGGCCCTTAATTTTACTTCCGGGTTTCGCATCCCCAAGCTGCGCAGCGGGCGTACTGCGCACCCGAATGACATGCTGTGAATTGGAGTATTTAAAGGGCAAGCATGGATTTTGAAGGAGAAAGGAGGAATTTTCAGAGTTGCAGCATCATAAGTGTTAGGCAGCACCCCAGTTTAGTGACTTCTCTCGAGTTGCTACTGGCTAGTGTCAGGAGCAGGAGGGACATACTATACCCGGCTGACCTGAGGAAGCACCCTGGTTCTGCCACCAAGAAGGTGTGGCTGGAGGTGGCAGAGGAGCTGAGCAGCAGGAGCACGGTGGCAAGGTCATGGGTACAGTGCAGGAAGCACTTTAATGATTGTAGAAGTCGTATTGCTATTGTGAGTGAGATTAGCTAACAACAGGGAATGATGCTGGGGTCTTCCTGATCTAAGTTATGGGTTAAGTTACGAGGAGAGATTACACAAATTGGGGTTGTATTCTCTGGAGTTTCGAAGGTTATGGGGTGATTTGATCGAAGTTTATAAGATATTAAGGGGAACGGATAGGGTGGATCGAGAGAAACTATTTCCGCTGGTTGGGGATTCTAGGAGTCGGGGGTACAGTCTAAAAATTAGAGCCAGACCTTTCAGGAGCGAGATTAGAAAACATTTCTACACACAAAGGGTGGTAGAAGTTTGGAACTCTCTTCCGCAAACGGCAATTGATACTAGCTCAATTGCTAAATTTAAATCTGAGATAGATAGCTTTTTGGCAATCAAAGATATTAAGTGATATGGGCCAAAGGCAGGTATATGGAGTTAGATCACAGATCAGCCATGATTTTATCAAATGGCGGAGCAGGCACGAGGGGCTGAATGGCCTACTCCTGTTCCTATGTTCCTAACCAGGTCAGGAAAAGTGAGTATAGTTATGATTCACCTACATCCTGTGGTGCACATTACCCCCCCAACTTTTAACCTGCCTTGCCAGATGTTCTTCATGACATCACTCTTCATACTGACTTAAGTCTCATCATCAACTTACCTTCATTTCCTCATCTCCCCATTTGTGAACCCACCACTGCCACTCACCCCAATCCCGATGCAACGTGATGAATCTTTTTGATCGTCACCCTCTGATGCATCTGTTTCATTGTCAGCCTCACCCAAAGCAATGCATCCATCGGGTGAACATGTCACCTTCACTCACTCACCCGTCTGTTCTTTCTCCCCCTGCCAGAGAAAAGAGCGCAAAATGCACTGGAGAGGAGCAGGACCGGAGGGGGCCCACCACAAAAAGTGGCCCTGCAGATGCAGAGGAGGTGGCGTTGGATCTGAGCCGCACGGTTGAATGCCTGGCCGTCAGAGATGGTGAGACTGGCAACCCACAAACAGCTAATGACAGAACTTTAACATCCTTCACACACATCATGAATTGATGTTATTAATGATTGACCTGTTGCATACCTCAGCATGCTCATTGCAAACTAATTTCTGCAATGATTTTTAATATTGCTTTATATTCTCTTCCAGGGCCTTCAAGGATTGATGAGGAAGCAGGCGCCATGGAAGAAGGCGGTTCTTCAGTGGCGTTCAATTCCACTGATGGAGCACCATCACATCATATCCAGGCAAATACTTGCACTTCGGTGGGTCCTGTTTGGCAGATAGTTGCGTTGTCACCTGGTGATTCAACACTCACAAGTGAGCACGAGCAGACACCGGTGGCAGGGCCAGTCATGGAGAGTCCACGTTAGGGGGTGCACTCCTCTCCATGCTCTGCTCAGCTCTCGCGTTGCTACTGGCTAGTGTCAGGAGCAGGAGGGACATACTATATCCATCACAGATGCTGAACCTCGGGGAACATCATTATGAACGTAAGAACATAAGAAATAGGAGCAGGAGTAGGCCAAATGGCCCCTTGAGCCTGCTCCGCCATTCAATCAGATCATGGCTGATCTTCAACCTCAACTCCACTTTCCTGCCCGATCCCCAATTCCCTTGATTCCCCAGAGTCCAAAAATCTATCTAGCTCAGCCTTGAATATACTCAATGACTCAGCATCCACAGCCCTCTGGAGGTAGAGAATTCCAAAGATTCACAACCCTCAGTGAATAAATTCTTCCTCATCTCAGTCCTAAATGGCCAACCCCTTGACAATGAGAATGATCGAGGTGCAGCTCCACCTTTGCAAGATAATGGAAAAAGTGTCACGCACACTCTGTACAATAGCGGATAGGATGGAGGAGTCCAACTCCATCGCTAGTGGATTGGTGGCACAGGTAAGTGCGGGAATGTCTTTGATGGAGAGAGTGGCCACCTCCGTTGAGCTTCAAGCGCGGCTCTCAAATGAGTCCATTCAGGCCACAACAACGGCCGTACGGACTCCGAATGCCAACATGTCCGCCGCCTTTAACAGGCGGACAGAAACTTCATCCGTGGCCTTAGAAAGCGGCACATCTCCTCACCAGCCTGGGAGAGGAATGATGGCAAAAGGGGATATGGAAGCGGGGACTCCACTCAAAGTCCTCCGTCCTCTCACCACCCCCAACCAGTACCTACAATGCTGCCTAATCTCCCGAGTCCGAGTCTGCCCTTGCACAGGTGCAGGTGGAGCAGTCTTTGGCGGGACCCTCGTGGGCTCCAATACCCAGAGGTTGTAGGCCGAAAGCATCTCATCAGTCAGTGCATGAATCTGAGCAACTTGCCACTACCTCTGCTGATGCCACAGTAGAAGTGCTGGGAAGAGGAAGGCTAAGGTTTTCTAATCACCAAGGGTATGCACAAGAATGTCTGACACAATGTCAAGTTTTTCATTTTTTTTTTTGTTAACTGCATATTAAATGTTACAATTGTCACCAACACTGCCACGTCTTGCCCATTCTTGAGTCCCTTTTGTGAAAGCACCCTTTCATGTGCTTCATCATGAATGCCAAGACATGATGTCACACATTGGGCACGTTTACAATGGGTGTATGCGTGGTTGAAGGAGTGTTTTGTGCACACAGTGGGGGGGTGGGAGTGGGGCGGGGTTGTTTGATCCAGGCGGTCTGAGTAGTTCACTATCTTCAGTTTGCAGATCTCAGTATGAGAACCTGTTAGATATGAGTGAATCCCTGGCATCTCGAGCAGCCATCTTCATCCTCCTCCTCCTCCTCCTCCTCATCGTCTTCTTCAATGTTGCTGGCAGATGAGAATACTTCATGAGTGCATTCGAGCACCTCCACCTGTAACCCTCTCTGCTGAGCGATGTTGTGCAGGATGCAATGCATGGCGATTATTCTGCACCACTCTGAGTACTGAAGGGCTCTCCCAGATCAATCCAGGCAACTGCAGCGCATCTTCAGCATTCCAATGGCTTGTTCAATGACAGACCTGATGGTGACGTGACTGTCGTTGTACCGCTGTTGTGCCTCATTGGTGGGGTTTCTCACAAATGTTCATAAGCCACGTCTGCAGAGGGTATCCCTTGTCTCCAAGTCTCCAGCCCTTAAATCTATCTTATGCGTGGAACAGGGCCGGGATGTTGGACTTGCGCAAAATGAAGGAATCATGGCAGCTGCCAGGGAATTTGGCGCACACCTGCAGAAACCTCTTCCGGTGATCGCAAACCAGCTGTGCATTGATGGAGTGATATCCCTTTCGGCTTATGAACAATCCTGGCTCATGTAGAGGTCCTCGGATTGCTACGTGAGCGCAATTAAATGTGCCCTGCACCTGTGGGAAGCCAGCCAGAGAGTTGAAACCCACTGCCCGTTCAGTCTGGCTGATGTTGTTGTGGGGGGGAAGTTGACGTAGTCGGATGCCCTGGCAAACAAGCCATCCGTGACCAGTTGTATACATTTACGTGCAGACGATGAGAGACCCTGGCGTCATCACCAGTGGCGCCCTGAAAGGAGCCAGAGGTGAAGAAATTGAGGGCAGTGGTGATTTTAACTGCGACGGGCAATGCATGGCCACCAGGCCCAGCCAGGAGCAGCTCTGCATGAAGGAGCGTGCAGATGTCTGCGACCACCCATCAATCTGAGCCTGTGTATGCACTGCTCCTCAGTGAGGTCCAGGAAGCTCAGCATCTGCCTGTACACCCTCTCACAACCTGCGACCTCAGGCCCTCTGTTGTTCCTCCTCTCTGCTCTTCTGGCGCACCTCTGTCTTGTGCACTTGCAACTCCCAAAGCTGCACGCTGTACCTGCCGTGGATGGTGATGTGCCTCCTCCTCAGATGTACTGCTGAATACATCCATTGCGCCCCCCCATCCTGTTCTTGTCAGTTTGAGGGGGTCCAAAATGTAGGTAAATATGTCTGAACACAAGAATTCTCAGTGTGAACAAAGAAATCTCAGTCTAAACACAGAGAACTCCCAGCAAAAAGTTTGTCTGAGAGAACTGAGTGCCCTGCTACAAAAATTCACCTTTTATTCATGTGTCAATCACTGGTTTAAAGGTCCGAATGAGGGTCGGCTGCAACCCACCTCCGTTTCCATGGTGCATTTCAGTGGCCACGGAAGACACGTTCAGGGAAAATTAAAATGGTTTGTGTAACTCAATGTACACGTTAATCGCCTTAAGTGGTTTAAATGCCTAAATTGGCACTTTAAATAACAGCCTGCCGGCTTTAAGCGCGGAGGGAATTCCAGATGTCAGAATTGCATGTGCATCCAAAAGCGTCTGGGTCAAACCCGGAAGTGGCCGCAGTGGAGTTCGGGATGCAGTCGGCTTCGAATTCTCACTTCCCACCCGCCCCCAACTCACCCATTCTTGGGGGTTAAAATTTATCCCAATTGCCTAGTATTTCAGCTGTGCAGCACCCGTTGTTCGCGCACTATACGGGCTCGTAAGCTTCCAACTTGGCCGGCAGGAAGCGCAATTATGAGCCAAAAGTGACCTGCCTGTCATATTTGTAAGTGCCAAAAAAAGTTCGACGGCGCCACTCAGGAAAACCAGGCCTACATGCGGCCTAACAGGCGATCCTTAAAGGGGCCGCTGCAGGCTGCAACCAACAAGGTTAAGTCTTTAAAATATACATACCTGAATATGGAGCCGGAAGAAGCAGGAATGCCAATATTCTAAATATAGCCGAATCAATGATTTATACATGCTTAGCAATAAGTCTTTGCTTTTGTACTCTCTAGCCCTTTTGATGAAACTTAGGATCTTGTGTGTCTTTTAACACTCCTGGTATGAACCGCCTGTTGGCTATCAGAAAGGAAGGTTTCCTCTTGCTGTTTCTAATAAAATCGTTGTGTTCCTTATAAATGCATTTGATTTCACTACAAATAGTATACAAAGGAAATCTGGCCCCAAAGTGAGGACAGGATTGAACAGACTGGAAGGCCCTTGCTGACACACACTGTCATGGTTTATATATGAAGAGGGTGAAGTATTGGAGCCTGGTACCAGAATAAGTCACTGTCTTCAGGAGACGAGGGAACAAAAGGGGGAAAAATTGTGGAAAAGAATAAAATTAAATCTATACCATGAATTTTAATCAGTGTGGGAATGGTGCAATGAGGAGTTATTGTGCCAAGTAATGAGAGAGCTGAATTAATATACACTGCCAACAGGCAAGCTCAATAGGCTCCATATCCGAACTCAGCCTTACTTAGCAGGACAGATGAATACAGAAAAAAAAAAATCAATCTTATTAATTTAATAGATACATTTAAGAAATTGGAAAGTTTCTCATTTTAATGCCAGGATTGCTAACATTTTCACACAAATAAAAAAAATCAATAAAGTTACAGTTTAAAATACCCCTTATATTACATTCTTATACTATATATCACTAGGTTTTCTTATGTTTTAAATACATTTGTCCTTTGTGCAATTAAGGCCCCTCCAAATGACAACACAATCACTATGAGATTGGCTCAAGGGTAGTGGACAAGAGATGAAATCTGTGCTGAGTCACTGAGGGTAAAACTGATCTCAGACAGTGGCACAAAACAGGCGATAACGAATCAGCAACCCCATTTACCCACCGTCCAATTTTCTTTTCCACTGACTTCAACAGGGGCATTTACAGTTAATGGGAAGCAGAAAAAGTTAAAGGTGTTCATTTCAGCTAAAAATAACTCTTGTCTTTCTATCTGTGTCCATTAATAGCAGGATTCGAGAAAAAGGAAGTCAGAGGGAAGTCATTTTTTAAAATCCAAATGTATCAGCCCATCCCTTTTTTCCCCTTCACTGTGGATGCACCAGTTGCTTCATGAATCTTATTGTTACTTTCCCACATCAGCGTGAGTGCCAGCTGCTGCCACTAGCAAACAAAGGGGAAGGGGGAGTGGGTTGGGAAACTGATCCCTGATGGTCTGGGCATAGATTATTTGCTGTCCGTTAGCTGATGGAAGAACAGATAGTATTCCTGGAGTCACTGGTAGGCAGATCAGTTAAGTGAATGTGGCCGGTAGGGGAAGTGTCGAGGGAGGCTCTGCATCTAACATTTAGCAGTAAAGCCGAATCTAGATCATAGCATGAATAGGTCTCCATATTCCCAATAGTGCAATAGTGGGTATACAAGCATATTTCTGGGGCAGGTTAAAGAAGGTTCCCAGTCCAATCTACGACTTGACATCAGTGCTAGATTTTCCCTTTGTTCATAGTCAATTGGGGATATCTCTGATTTTGACTTACCGAAGAGCATCAGTAGTTTCTGTATCTTGAAGTATAAATCCCCAAAAATAAATACACTCAGCTAATGAAGTGCTGGTTCCAAATAAAATGGTTACTCAGAATTTTTTTGATGTTTATGCGGTTCTTTATAGGCCATACCAAAATTATAAATTATGAGACAACATTGTAACACTATTTAGTCTTGTACCATCAAAGGCACTTTTTTAGGAAGTCATTATTGAAATGATAGTGGCCCTGAAGAGGATTTCCTGGGAGAAAGCTAGGTCATGAGGTCAAGAAGCTGAGTAAGTTCTAGATGAGCACTGATCTTCAGTGGTGCCAATGTTATCTTATGAACGTTGTTACTGAAATGATGATAGGAAATCTATTGGGTGTCTCAAAATACTTATAATTCTATTAGCGGTCTTAGGTGGTACCTTCAATTTATGGTGTATTTGATAATTACACATTTCAGCTGAAACTAAAATCATTATTTTCACACATAAAAGAACACTGCCATGTCACATATGATCATTCATCTCAGCCCAACAAATGCCTTGAAATAGAGAAGACCTCTCACTGAGTGAAACAGTCTGTTCTTTAACGTGTGAGAAAGCCACCTTGATCCATTCATGTTCACAGTGCTCATGAACTTTCAATCCTTTATATTCAAGACCAAACATTAGGAATGCACTCTCAGTGAATTGATAGGACCATAGAAGTTTAGGGTAGAGAGAGACCATTGTGCCCATTATGTTTGTGCGGGCTCTATGGTGGAGTAATCCAAGATTAATCCCACTTCCCCACTCTCTCCGCATGGTCCTGCATCATCATCTGCTTCAAATGTTTATCCGATTTTCTTTTAAAAGATCTCTGCCTCAAACACCTTACTGTGGCAAAGAATTCCATGCTCCAAGAACTGTCTGTGTTAAGAAATCTATCCTAATCTTTCTTTTAACTCTCAATGACAATTTTAAATTACTGACTCCCCCAACCAGAAGAAACAGTTTTTCCCTATTCAATCAATCACAACCCTTCATAATTAAAAAAAACTCTATTAAATCTCCTCTTAGTCTTCTCTGTTACAGTGGAAACAGTCCTAGTATCTCAAGTCTCTCTTCAATGCTGTAATGCCCAGTCCCTGAAACCATTCTGGTGAATTTACACTGTACACATCTATGGCTTCAATATCCTTTCTATAATAAGGTATCCAAAACTGCACATAGTACTCTAACTGTGGTCTAACCAATGTTTTGCACAAATTTATTATTTGTTGCTCTTGTACTCTATGGCCTTATTTATAAAAGCCAAATGGCTGTTAGCATTTTCTATGGCTTTATCGACCTGCATGCACATTTTCAAGGAATTATATATTTGAACCCCTAGGTCTCTCTGTTCATTAATTGAGTGTATATTCCCATTCCTAATTTTTCCTCCCAAAATGTATTATCTTACATTTGTGTGCATTAAATTGCATTTCCCACTTGCTTTCCCATTCTGCTAACCTGTCTTGTCTACCTGAGTTAGGTAGTAGAAGTCTGGAACTCTCTTCCCCCAAAAAACTGTTGTGGCTAGGTCAAATGAAAATTCAAAAACAGAGATTGATGAGATTTTTGTTAGGCAAGGGTATTAAGGGATATGGAACCAAAGCTGGTAAATGGAGTTAAGATCAGCCATGATCTAATTGAATGGCGGAACAGGCTCCAGGGCCTACTCCTGTTCCTGGGTGCCTTTTAAAGTCTGTCTCACTGTTTGCCAAACTTCCTATTTTTGTGTTGTACTCCCTATTCCCAAGTCCAAATCATCTATATACTAAGCATAAAAGTAGACCCCAGCACTGACCCCAAGGGTACACTACTGCCACCATTTCTCAAATCGAGTAATACCCATTTACCTTGTTTCTTGTCCATCAGCCAACTTGCTATCCATGCTGCTATGGTTCTTCTTATACCATATGCCTGAATTTTTCTAACAAGTCTCTGGTGAGACATCTTATTGAATGCCTTCTGAAAATCCATATACACTACTACTACAACATTCACTTTACCTATCCAATAGGTCACCTCTTTAAAAAAAAGATTATTAAATTTGTCAAACATGACTCTCATTTAGTAAATGTGTGCTAAGCTGCCCTAGACTAAGCCATGCATTTCTAAATGTTCACTAATTTTATCTTGAATTATGAATTCAATGCATTTGCCCACAACAGATGTTAGATTAAATGGTCTATAGTTACCCAATTTATCCTTCAGTCCCTTCTTTATAAAACAATGTGTCATATTGGCTACTCTCTAGTCCAAAAGAACAATTAGTATATTTAATAGGGATTGACAATTGTGGTCAGAATCTTTGTTATCTCTTCTCTAGTTTCTTTCAACAGCCATGGGCGCCATGACATCAGGGCCCAATGACTTATCCACCTGAAGTTCTGCTATTTTTTTTCAGAACCAATTCCTTTTCTACAGTTAGTTCTGCCAAATGTTCATGTCCTCCTTTAGTACAACTACATTTCACCTCCACAATCACTTGTAAAAACTAATGCAAAATATTTATTTTGACCCAACCTAATCCACATCTCCATTACCATATCATATCCCACCGTAGTTATTAATGCTTCTAACTCTCCAGTTTTGTTTTGAATGTTTTATGCATTTGCATACATACCAATCAATCCTGACTTTTGATCGTAGACCCTTATTCTTTTTCCTGGTCTTGTCATTCAATTTGTTGATATCCCTTGCTCATTCTACAGCAGTGTTTTTATTCTGCGTCATAGCCTCTTTCCTTTCCTTTTTTATATGTTCTGGCTTCCTGAACACAAATTGCATGGTTTAAAGGCAGGCCCTGGAGTCCAATATATCTCCTGGTTACTTGTAACATTACAAAGACTTGGTAGCATGTCATTTCCTGAGTCCAGGAATAATGCATGGTGCGTGCAAACAAAAGGGGGAATATTTTTTTTAAAATAAGTAAATTGTTGTAAAATGTCCACTTCCTCCATATGGAGCAGAGTGCATTTAGCTTTCCTTTGGATTTATAAACATTCACTGGTCTACTGGACCAGTCCCACTGCCTTTGTCAGTGACCATTACAAAATGTACTTATCTCATTCCAGTGAACCAGTGTTGGTTTCATATACATTTCAAATCCTGATTCTAATGAATAACTTTTGGGTGTAATGGTTTGTACAAAATTGGAGTAAGTCACATGACTTGGCTTATTTTGCCATTTTGAATTTTCTGTTTATTTTGGTACAGAATCAGAACAGCTCTCAGGTGGCTTAATGGGTGAATGCAGTACTCAGTATGGTACTATGCCACCCAGACATTGGTCTGTGCTGAGGTGTAATTGGCCTTAGTGCCCCTTGGCTGGGGGGAGGAAAATCAGCCTGGCACTGATCACGATCCACTGGTCCCTACTGGAAAGTGTATGGTTGAGGTCATGATCACATTTGGCTGCAACATTCTCCATAGTCAAGTAGCCTGTCAAGGCTGATACACAAAGAATAGCATCTTGAGATGAGGTGCTTGACAGCTGCCGTGCAGCCGAACCAAAGCATTATCCAGGAGAAGTTGGGAGAAACTTGGAGTGGGCGGGGGGGGGGGGGGGCGATATTGTTTGGTCAATGATTATAGTGTTTCACAGAGTAAACAAGACCACATGACTTCTAATACTCAGTAAAAACAACAGAAAAAAGTTGGACATACATAGTTGATCACTCAGCATCTGTAAAGGGAAAGTTGAAAGATAAGCAAGTTCTTTGTAGGATTGAAGAAAAAAGGGAGGGGGAAGGTGATAACAGATATTCCAAACAACAAGAGAAAGTTAATGGGTGGAATGATCTGTATACTGCATAATAGTGAACCTGCTAAATGATATTGAAGATCATCTCAGAGAGGTAATGAAGAGACATTAGAAGAACTAAAGAACAGCTAAGATGGTGAAAAGCATCGGAAAGGAATGAGGTCTGAAATGAAAACAGGAAATGATGGAAAACATAATTAGTTCTGAAAAGAGAGGGGGTGGGGGGAAACAAGCCAATACCCTGGGTACAGATCCCTCAGTCAGAACTGTGGCCTGGTGAAGGGCCCACACCTGAAGTGTTAATTTGCCTCTCCTGCCCCCGGATGCCAATAGGCCCATCCTATAGCCCAGCATCCCCACCTGAAAAGAAAAAAGTAAGGAGTCTTACAACACCAGGTTATAGTCCAACAGCTTTATTTGGAATCACAAGCTTTCGGAGCTTTCCTCCTTCGTCAGGTGAGGTAAGCTCCGAAAGCTTGTGATTTTAAATAAAGCTGTTGGACTATAACCTGGTGTTGTAAGACTCCTTACATTTGTCCACCCCAGTCCATCACCGGCATCTCCACATCATGAAAAGAAAAATGGAGGACGTAGCCAAAGTTTGTAGTTATTAATGTCAATGTTCGGTCCAGAGAGCTGCCCAGGGCCCAGGGGAAAGATTAAATACTATTCCTGAAGCTTGTGTTGAGCCAAGATGAAGTAGTATATAGGAGGCCAAAGATGGGGAGGTCAGAGAAGAAATGGGACAGTGAGATAAAGTGATGTGTCAAAGAGGTTAGTGTTGCACTTGCAGAGAGAACGAATGTTTATAGTTAACTTAGATTACTAGCATTTTCAGTTTTCCTCTGTTCTAATGCTCGGTGTCTGTTTTGTCTCTGTGAAGTACTATGGGATGTTTTCTACATTAAAGGTGCTGTATAAATGTAAGTTGTTCGTTGACTGTATAGCTTTGCTACTGTTGGAGAATTTACATGGATCTCTGGCAGTGGTAACTGGAAAAATGTGAAAAGGTTTCTCGATAACCATTACATTAATAGGCATGTGAGTAACATACTTTAACGTTGACATATGTTCATATTTCAGTTAAGCATAATCTACTGTTGTGACATGCAATCAATAAAAAGGGCAACGCCTAGAGTTCTGAAAATAACCACAGTTAGGAACACGACACCTGGATAAGCTGTCAGCTCGCTGAACAATCTACAAGCTAACAAGGGTGAAAGATGGGTCAGCAAAATATCCCCATTTTCAAAATGATACTACTAAAAGAATAGAGGGGGAAAAAGCACATTAGCAAGCTTAAAATTAGAGTTGTAATATTTATATAGTGCATGTTTACTGAAAACATAAACTGTGCACAAGTACAACCACTTATCTACAAGTCTAATCATGTAAAAGTAAACACACTCTAACATTTCTGGGGGCAGATGGTGGGGGCGGGGTGTTGGAAATTAGGTCCTGCTCAATTTTTTCTCCCTCCACACCTCAATGTGGGGATTATGAGCTTTGCCATGTCGTTTTTCATCAAAATTATGCCCTTTTAGGGCAATCAAGTCTGCCAGGACTTTACTGTTATGGTCAGAGAACACTAAAGAGCGGGTCAAAGGGCTACCAGTGCCTAAAAGAACCATTGTGAACCTAATGAGCTTGCGGGCTATACCAAAGTCAAGATTGCCCATTTGACTAAAAAGGCACATGACACCAAGAGAAGACACAGCAGGAAAATTCAGCTCAGAGGACCGATTGTCAACCTTCTGGCTACAGTTGGGGTGATAGGAATGGATTATAGTGTGTAGGATTTTACTCAAATTTCCTGTTCTGATTTTCTCCCTTACCCCTGAAATAGCAGCATTCAAGAGCTTGAGGCCAAGATAGCTTTGACTGAAGGAGGAACAAATATTGAGAGGATGCAAAGGAGGCCAAGATTGGAAGGAGAGAAGATGCGAGCTGGCATGTAGGTCTAGAGGTGATTGCATATATATTGAGGACAAGGCCATGGAGGGACTTCTAGATAGGAACAAAGATCTCAAATTTGTTGAATTGGAGGAATAGGGAGTTAATGGGCACTGGCGAGGACATGGGCCATAGTGCTGTTGAAATTAGTGTGGATGATAGGATGCGGCATCAGAGTTTTAGATGAGTTGGAGTTGGCGTAGTTTGGGATTTAGGAGATAGGCGCCAGAGCATTGGAATAGTGAGCCTGTAGGTGATGAAGGTGAGGATGAGTGTTTCTGTGGGGTGGAGTCGAGCAATATTCTTGATGTGGAAATAAGTACTCTTGGCGGTTTCTCGAATGTGAAGATCAGCTCCGGGTCAAGAAAGGGCACTGAGGTTGCACACAGTTGGGTTCTGGCTGTGAGCAGCTGGGGAAGAATGGACATTAGTAACATGATAACATGGGCACTGCTGGAAGCAGAGATCAGAGATGTGTCCATAATCCTATTTACATTGCTCCACTTCCAAATTTGTGCCAGCATGAAGTCAATGACTGACAGGGTGTTCCTTCATGCTGGGGTGTTTCTCGACTGCAGAAAGAAGCCCATTTACACAGAGTGAAAAAAGGTGGAGAGTAGCAGATCCCTGCCTCTGCACTGCTCACTCTATCTTTAAAAACATTCTCAAAACCCATCTTTTCAGCCAAGTTCTCAGTCACTTCTCCTAACTCTCATGTCATGGTTCAATGCCTACTGCTTTAATCTAATTTGTAGCTCTCCCCCCACAACCTGCACGTAAAGTGCCTTGGGACGTTTTTGACCTGAAAAGCAAATTGCTGTTGATGTTCTGTTAAAAGGACAGAAGGGCCCGGAATCTCAATCCCAGTTACGCTGAAGATAACGCCAGTGTCTACGCTAATCTTGCAGATAGAAATTTACGCCCAAAACTCCTGCAGAACTCATTTGCCTACCCCAGATCATCAAAACCAGCTCTCAGGAGGCAGGTTGGTCACTAAAACCTTTCGAGGAGGCTGCGGGCCTCCATTTTCAAAGGTTTTGCGATTTCAACACCTACGGGCTGGGATTCCCAGGCCTTCTCCTTCACACCGGGTGAGAGGAGGCGAGAAGGGCCAAAATTGCAGGTAAGCGCCTCTCTGGCACAGCTTGTGGGTCCGAGTGCCTCCCCAAGGCCCAACCAACCTACCTGCTGCGACCCCGCCAACAATCGCGGACACCGCCCAAAATGATCGCAGACCTCTGCAATAACCCCCGATCCCTCCCTCCTTGGTGACTGACACCCGACCGACACCACCACCCCCCCCCCCCCCCGGGCCGGTGACTCATCTCCGACGACTGACCTCCCTCTCCACCCCCCCGTGACCCTCATACCCACGTATGCCCCCGTATCCCCCCCACCCCAATCCATACAATCTAAGACGTGTCCTCTTCCTTGCTCTGCTCCCGTCCGACTGAGACCAGCCTGTCAATCAGGCCGGCCTGTCGGATGGCAAATCTACAAAATAATAGATGTCCTTACGTCAAAATCGTAAGGACATCGGGGAAAGCCGTACTTCCGGGTTTCAGGTCCGCGATTCGACCTGCCGCCCTCTTCCCGGCTCCGGGTCAAAATCCTGGCCGTGGTGAATCGGCATAAATCAGTTACGTGCAAATTTCCTTGTGCGATAAAAGGCACTACGTGCTCTTATGCTGAAGTTACACTGTAAAGTTCCAGGAAATTCCAGGCCGATAAATGAGATGCAAGTCTGCAATGAAGCTTGAGATTTCACTTTGACCCTGACCAGCAAGATGTTACACTGGATTAAAAAGTGGCTTAGTCCATTACATTTTTTTAAAAAAGTGTGATTAGCTTTCTTACAATCATTTCTACTTTGAAATGAACTAAATTTCCACCATGTAATGAACAGGAAGTCAACTTTTTTTTTCAAAGAGCTTTACATCATCGCTAAACATTAACTCTGACTAATGCAAGACTCTCTTTTTTCAATTAACAGCGACAGGAAGGATTTTCTATCAGTTTCTAACAGTATTTATAAAATTAGAGGAAGCGAGAGGACCAAACAGTATTTCTTAACCCTTAACCACCAGAGAACAGCAGAACTCCAATTATATTGATGGTAATTCACAGCTGGACAGCTTACTTGGCATGGGAAAGGAACTCCTAATAATTTATAAGTAGACTTTAAAAAAGTAATCTTGATTATAATTTGGATTTTGCTCCAGAAATCACAGTGCACAACATAAAATGACTCTGAGAGAGAATAAAAAAAGCCTTGAAGTTAGAGTGTTCTGCTAATCTATATTCTCACAATTAAACCAAGGAAACCATGTGAAACATATTTATCTGACTGCTGCAGTGTAATCTTAAAACCAAATATCTTAATTTCCTTCCCTTAATTTTCCTGTTAACATTTTTCCTTAAACACTACTGCTACCGTATCATTGTTTCAGCAGATTAACATTTCATGGGTTTTTAGTAACCACACTTTTTTTTTTGCTAAATTTCTCTACTGGCTTTCTCTCACAGGCGTTAAATCCTTCACAGGGGCACAGTTCCACAGGCGCCAGTTACTGTTCGTTACCTCTTCCAAGGAGCCCTTTTTTATGTGTGAGCCTTTGACAAAGAATATCAGCAAGATATATTCCCAGAGTGGGCACCACATCCCAATCTGTTCTTACTCAGTGTTCATGCACCCGCACTTTCAGCAGGGTCATTGGATAGTGATTAGGAATGGGAATCCTGGCTGAGAGCAAGGATTTCATTAATTTGAGACAAAAGCAAAGGGATCAGATACATCACATCTTATGGGGACACTGATAACAAACACACTCATGAGATGGGATCGTCAATCGGAGGGAAGGAGAGAAAGGTAGGAAGAAAGTTATTATTTCCCCAAAAGTGCTCACATACAGTGAATTATTTCGAAGTGCAGTGACTGTTGTCATGTCGTCATTTTGCACACAGCAAGATCCCAAAAACAATATTGGTATGAATGGTGGTAGTTGGTTGAAGGAGGAATATTGGCCAGGACACCGAGATAGCTCCCTGTAAGAACACATGGGTGTACTTTTTTGGACTTTGCTTTTGTCTTTAAAAACAAAATGCATGGGATTGCACACTGCACTAGGGCTTATCATTCTGTTCCGGATTTTAATCCATGGTTTGGAAATGAAAGAACAGAGATCTGACCTGTGGTAAACTGATGGGAGAGTGACTTATGTTGACTCCGGGTACCAGAAATGTTCCTTCCCTTGCACTACCATCACTCACCTCCATCTGCACAATATATATTAAAAAAAACAAAAAGGAGGAAGACAAATACATCAAATATATAGGAAACATGGATCTAAATGACAGCGATCTAAGCTACTTTTACATTGGTCTTAGAGTGGGTGTTTGTGCTGCTGCTCCCCAACAGGTAGTTGTCATTCTCCCAGTGGCAAACCCAATGTAAACTTGCCAGATTTGCTAAGGTTGGCTGCCAGAAGGACCCATCATTTAAACCAGGTCTTCCCAGCATCTGGTCTTAAAGAATATGTCAAGTTTACACTGGGGTTGGCACTGGGTACACAAAGGCCACATACCAGGAATAGACCATGCAAGCATCCCTCTATAGCCAATGTAAAGCTACTTAGAAAGTTATTTTCTTGGTCCTTACTTTGTAAGTCTACAAATGCTGATATGATTTATAGAAACAAAAAGGGATGGGAATATTACAGTTTTGTTCAGAAACACTTAAGTGACAAACCAGAGGAACTGGCTATATCTCAAAACTTTCTCTCCTATAATTCTATTATTGCTCAGAATAACTAACTACAAAGTTCCTCTATCAAGCACACTTCTATATAGCACCCAATTCTGCACCTTCCATTTATGGTCTGTTCAAATAATTATCAGAGAGGTATGATTATCAATTTCAATATAAATATTATGGTTACTATAACAAACTGCTGTTTCAATGGGAAATCGCACCTTCCACTACTGTACACTGTCTAATCTGCTGGTCTCTAAGAATCGGGCAACTTTTTATTAGTCTTTAAATTCGGAATTACAAGAGCTTTTCTTGTGCTGTGAACTGGGTTGGCATTGAACAATGTCATCTTATGAAGGAGCCTTATCAACCAACCATTCAATGGAGAAGGTAGCCACCTATTTTGGTTATGCATGACCCAAAAGCAGTGTTCTGATTCTGCTATTCAACATCATCCTTTGACAAGTAGCTACACATAGTTTTATGGAACATAGGAATAAGAGTATGCCATTCAGCCCCTCAAACCTGTTCCACCATTCAATTAGACATGATGTGGAGATGCCGGTGATGGACTGGGGTGGACAAATGTAAGGAATCTTACAACACCAGGTTATAGTCCAACAGTTTTATTTGAAAATCACAAGCTTTCGGAGGCTTTCTCCTTCGTCAGGTGAGTCACCTGATGAAGGAGAAAGCCTCAGAAAGCTTGTGATTTTCAAATAAAACTGTTGGACTATAACCTGGTGGTGTAAGATTCCAACCATTCAATTAGATCATAGCTGATCTGTACCTCAACTCCATTTACCTGCCTTTGATCCAAATCCCTTAATACCCTTACCCAATAAAAATCTGTCAATCTCAATTTTGAAAATTGCAACTGACCCACCATCCACAGACTTTTGGGGGAGGGGATTCTGGATTTCCACTACCCCGTTTGTGAAAAAATGCTTCCTGATTTCACTCCCGAATGGCCTAGCTCTAATTTTAACACTGTGGCTCCTTGTTTTGGATTCCCTCACTAGAGGAAATAGTTTTGCTGTACCTACCCTAAAGATTCCCTTTATCATTTTAAATACCTCGATTAGATCACCCCACAGTCATCTAAACTCGAGGGAATACAAGCCAAGTTTATGCAACCTCCCCTCATGATTTAACTCTTTCAGCCCTGGTATTATTCTGGTGACTATGCGCTGTACCCCCTCCAAGGCCAATGTGTCCTTCCCCAGGTGCGGAGCCCAAAACTGAACACAGTACTCCAGATTGGCTCTGACCAAGGCTCTGTACAACTGAAGCATAACTTCCTAATTTTTGAATTCCAATGCCCTTGAGATAAAGGCCAACATTTCATTAGCCTTTATGATTACTTTAAGTACCTGTGCACTAGCTTTTAGTGATCTGTGTACCTGAATACCCAAATCCCTTTACCACTCCATAGTTCCAAGTCTCTCACTATTTAAGAAAATATTCCGATTTGCCTTTCTTGGATCCAAAGTGGATGATCACACATTTCCCCACATTTAACTCCATTTGCTACAGTTTTGCCCACTCATTTAATCTGTCTATGTCCCTTTGTAACATCCAACTCCCATCTACACAACTTACAGTGCCTCCTAACACGGTGTCATCTGCAAACTTGAATATACAACTCTCTACTCCTTCATCCAAATCACTAATATACATGGTGAAAGGCTGAGGCCCTAGCACAGACCCTTAGAGAAGACCACTTGTCACATCCTGCCAATCAGAGTACATTCCCTTTATCCCCCTACTCTCTGTCTCATACTTCCCAACCATTTACTGACCCATGTCAGAAGACTTACGACTTATTACTTCTTGAGGAATAAGGCACATTTCCTATTAAATTTTGATATATACTTTCTCCACAATTTTTTAGACCCCTTGCTGTTGCCTTCCCCATCTGACATTGTCTCCCCATCAGCCGAGGCCAGAACATTTCTCTAAAACCTCGATCATGGTGGTTGCATTTTTGCCCTCATCCAACACATTTTTTAAAAACAGTATTCTGGAGTGAAAGCCAAATACCATTAGAAGATAATAAAAAGAAAGTGTACAAATTAATGTAGCACATTTCTATTCAAAATATACACCGAGGAGTATTCAATGAGATTACATTACAGGCCATCTTCAATAATGTAATCAATCACTACTTCTTGGATGTTGTAATGTAAGTGCTAGGGTATTGGAGGGATGAGCCTTGATGGCCGGCTGATCTTTTCTCATCCTTGACTTTTATGTTTTGAAAATGTGTATCTTAAAACTTAACCACAGGGTTGTTGGGTCAAGCATAAGCAGGTAGACACCTGAGGTCAACTATGCTGACCTTATTACTGACTGACCAACTGAACAACTGTAATTATGTACATAACCTTTCCCACAAAGATTTCTTTATCTCTTGTGTGTAGCTTTCTTTTGTAACAGAAAACCAGCATAATGACAGCACTGCATTTACTCCATTGAAGATAAAATTACAGCACAGAATATGAGAGTTAGCAATGAATAACCTGATCTGTTCCACATGTCCCTGTTCCTGATAAAAATTTGGGTGAAAATATCTGTGAAGAAACAGTCTGTTCTGCAGGGGTGTTAAAGACAGCTGTAGAATTGTCAATAAACCACAGTAATGAACAGCACGATCTGAAATGCTCATTCCCACACCTTGATGTGTCTGAGCCACAATTACAACTATGAAAGAGATATACTGTTACAATCAGTAGCAGGATAAAACAAGGATGATCTCAAGGATGCTCTTGGTTCTTTTGTTGTATTTAGTAAGAACATATTAAGAATATTATTTTACATCCTCCTGAATAGCTCTGTTGGTAAGTCAGCTGCCCAGTCTGCAACTGACCCGTTTGGATTAGGGAGGCCCAGGTTTGATTCCCAATCTGCACTGATAACTGATCTCAGTCTGAGTGCTATAATTAGCAACAGCCGGGTTCCTGCTTCTGATTGCTATCATTATTAATTTCCAAATAAAAAACAGAAATAGTATAACAACTTGCATTTATATAGCACCTTTAATGTGGTTAAAAAGTCCCAAGGTGCTTCACAGCAGCGTTATCAAACAAAAGACAAGGAGATATTAGGACAGGTGAGCAAAAGCTTGGTCAAAGAGATAGGTTTTCAGGAACAGAGGGAAAGAGGTAGAGAGGTTTAGGGAGGGAATTCTAAAGCTTAGGGCCTAGGCAGCTGAGGGCACAGCTGCCAATGGTGGAGCGAATAAAATCGGGGATGCGCAAGAGGCCAGAATTTGAGTAGCGCAGAGATCTTGGAGGAATGTAGGGCTGGAGGAGGTTACAGAGATAGGGAGGGGCAAGGCCATGGAGGAATTTAAAAATCAAGGAAGAGAATTTTAAAATCAAGGCATTGCCAGATCGGGAGCCAATGTAGGTTAGCAAGCACAGAGGTGATGGGTGAACGGGACTTGGTGCAAGTTACGAAACGGGCAGAGTTTTGGATGAGCTCAAGTTTATAGGGAGTGCAAGGTGGGAGGCCGGCCAAGAGAGTATTGGCCTATTTTACTCAATTTGATATCAGTCAGTAGAGAGCACAATCTGCACAGGTTGCTGGTGGAAAGATACATTCTTGGCAACACAAGAAAAGAAGAAGTAGTCTGCATACATGCCAACTGTTTGTGTTTTATGTGACGTGTAGGTATTTGAACTCTTGTATCCACTTGTCTGTTTGGAGATGAAAGTCAGCTGATTTAATCATTCAAGTGCAGCACTCTCCTCAGCTGCCCCATCAGCCACCACAACTGCCTTCAGTTTGTGCTTTTCACACTCTGCTAACTCTTACTGTATGACCAGGTAGAGCAAAAGAGCAGCAGCACTAACTTAAATAGCGCAGTGCAACTAACAGAGCAGATTGAAGCATTGCTATCTCTCTCTGCTCAGTGGGACTGAGAGTGAGTCTAGATATTATAGAAGTTCTGGGTTTGAAATCTGAACAAGACAGGTGTAATTTCCACTAGTCAGTAATGTTTTTCCACTCAATCTCAGTGGGGGATGTGAAATGCAGGGAATTATGAAGGAGATGGAAAGACAGTCCAAGAACAATCAACTAAGGGACAAAAAAGGAAACAGTAGAGTGGTAAGCAATAAAGCTGTGGAAAAAAATCTACACAGGACTGCACTGGGATTAGGCAGCTGTATTTTGTTTTTAAATTCGGCTTACGCATTTACCATTTCTTATGGATCACAAAATAAATTATGCGCTTTTACTCTAATTATTATACTATTAGCTCCCATATGTTTATAAGCCTATATTCAGGGACTTTGTGAGCTTTTACCAACTGGTCAGTACACTAGATTGACATGTGTGAGTCTGTCCCCTTCAAGTTCACCTGCTTCATTCCTCATAGATGAGGATAAGTAGCAAACAACTGAAAAGATCTACTTGATCTTTACAACAACAAAAAAAAATCAAAAATGACGAGTCCAGGGTTGAGTACCTTTAGACTGCTTAATTGAACCAACTCCTGATTACTACTCAATCCAAAGTATCAGTTTGGACAACCCAAAGGGGTCTATGTCATCTAGAGGTAGATTTTAAGAATCAGTGTGTGCAATGTATAATTTTTTTTGTGCATTTAAATTAGATAGAAAGTTGTGTGTGTCCGAATTGATTTCAATAGCAGGAAAATTGGACGGATTCTATAACAGGCGGACAATCCCCCCAGCCAGATTACTGCTCATGCAATGAAGTTGAAAATTTATCCCAGTGTCTGTAAATGCTTAGAGCCGTATTCCAAATGAAACAGAACTGATTTAGCAGAATTAATATGTCAATCCCTATGTCAGCATAATTTTAAACTCAGTATAGGTCTACCTTAGGTCAGTGACATGCGTTACAGTTATTAAAAGCATAGGCAATGTGACTGCCTAGTCATAACAGTAATTTAAAGGCAGAGAAATGAATGGGAAACAATACAACAATCACGTTGCTGTGAAGCAGAGCTTGCGGTCTCACTGGACAGGGTCCTCAGTGGAATGGGCTGCATTCGTGAAACAGATGCTGCCTCAGGCAGGTGTCTGCTTATCTGGAGTCAGCTGCGTTATTGTCTGAAAGCTAATTTTGAATCAAAAGCTCTTACTCCACCTCATGGATGGGACAGAATGCTTGAGGCATGATGAGTATGTCACATTATAATAGCTTCTGTTTCAAAAGATGATCTCATTTACCCTCGGGCAAGCACCATTGCAAAACATGCCCATTAGTTAGGGGCAGCTTAATGAGTCATTGTGTGTGCGTGGTGGTAGTGTGCTGGTTTGTCTGTTGAGGAATTATACTAGAAATAGTATCCTCCGATGGTTCAACAAATTTATCTGGTGAGTAGCTGAGCCATACAGTCCAGGAAGGTCCCTGATCTCAGACAGTGCAGCAATAGGGTGATAGAATTTGCCTGAGTGCTTCCAGGGAAGGAAAAATCAGCCAGCTGATCACCATCAACTAGCCCTGCTGGAACTGCAAATTTGTAGACCTCAGCTGAGAACATCTGATGCTAACGGAGGTAGAAAAGCCCGACAGGACTCATACATGAATACTGGCAACATGGGTGAGGTACCAGGGGAATTGTACTCTAGCAAGAGAGTCAGTACCTTCAGGAGAGAACAAGAAAATTGAAAACAGAAAAAAAGTGGCTGGTTCATAGGGAGGAGAAACGCATGGCAATTAAAGGCAATCACTTTCTTCTACTTAAATCCTGAATGATTTTCAAGTGGTTTAACGCATCTTGGATCTTGAACTAACAAGGGACAAGGCAATATATAAGAACAACGTACCCAGTATTATTTTTAGGCATGGGCTGCTTGTACAATTTTTACTCACTTCTAATTCTTTATTTAATGATGTGATGTGAAACCAGATTGAAGCCAATCTTACTTGAACTATTTTTAGGGTTGGGAGACCAGGGAAGGGTGGAAAGTATGTGGATGCCCATAATTACGTTTTACACACCAGTGCAAATTCAACTGCTGAACCAGTCAGCACCTGTACTGACTGGGACTGTTCACTTAGAAAATTCAGAATAATCAAACCTAAGGTTTCTAAATTTGTGATAAGGTAGCAAATGAGACCCAAATTGACCTAGGCACCCAATTTAAAGATGCGTGCCACCATTTAATGGGGCTATTTACCATGAATGGATCCGCACAAAATTAGCCAATAGTTTCAAATTATACTTACTTTGCATACCTTACAATTAGATCATTTTGAATAGCAAGATTTAATTTTAACGTATCAGTTTGGCTCAGTGGTACTAAGTCATGTCAGGGTTCAAATCCTATTCCAGGACCTGAACACACAATCTATGCTGACACTTTAGTGCAGTACCAAGGGAGTGCTGCATTGTCAGAGGTGCCATCTTTTGGATGATACACTAAAGCAAGGTCACACCTGACTTTTTAGCAGGAGATAATTGCAGCTCATCTAAGATCGACCCACCAATGGCAGCCTAGCCTTCAGCCGCGTAGAAGCAATGCTCTGAAATTCCCACTGCCTCTCCACTTCCCTCTACTCCTTTAAGTTAGGGCAATTGTTTTTTGCTATATTCATAAGTGACATGGATCTAGGTGTTGGGGGAAATCGTCCGCAAGTTCACGGATGATACAAAAATTCGTGTAAGTGTCATGACCGTAGAGGCGAACAAATTTCTGCAGGCAGATTTAGATGCTCTGGGGGAATAAGCAAAGCACTGCCAAATTGTATTTACATGGAATTTTACAGCACAGAAACAGGCCATTTGGCCCAACAGGTCTATGCTCCACACGAGTCTCTTCCCACCTTATTTCAGTTCATCCTATCAACATATTGTTGTGATCCTTTCCCCTTCATGCACTTATCTAGCTTCCCCTTTATTGCATCTTTGCTATTAGCCTCAACCACTCCATGTAGCAGCAAGTTCCACATTCTCACCACTCTCTGGCTAAAGAAGATTCTCCTGAACACTTCATTGGATTTACTAGTGACTATCTTGTATTCATGGCCCCTAGTTTTGGATTTCCCACAAGTGGAAACATCCTCTCTAAGTCTACCCCATCAAACTCCTTTACAATTTTATCAAGTCACCTAGATAAGTAGTGTTATACATGTGGGCAGGACCAACATCAAGTACACTTACACTTAACATGGAACAGAACTGAAATCGCTCAGAGAAAAGGATCTTGTCATTATAGCTTATAATTCTCTAAAGATTCAAGACCAATGCTAAGAAGCCACAGCCAAAACAAATACAATACTAGGTTGTATTAACAGGTCGATTCAGTATAACATAAAGCAGCAGCAGCAACAACAACTTGCATTTATATAGTGCCTTTAACATAGTAAAACGTCCCACACTGCTTTGTCCTTGTAAAAGATCTTGGTTCGACCACATTTAGAACACTGCACCCTGTTTTGGTCCCCTTATATAGTGGGTGATAGAGGTTTTGGGAAAGGTTCAGAGGAGGGCTACAAGAATAATTCCCAGCTTAACCATTAATTACTCAGATAGTTCTTCTTTTCTCAGAGGATAGTAGACCTATGGAACAAGTTGCTGGCTCGTGCGCTGAGTGCTGACTCTCTGCAAACCTTCAAAAGAGAGTTGGATCAGTTCCTGGCTGGGGTGGAGATCACATCTTATAAAAATTAGGTGAAATACCAGGTTATATAACCATGGTCAATATGGTTTCCTAGACTAGATTTGATCGTGTAAAGGGGTCAGAGAGGAATTTTTCAGATGTTTTTCCCTAATTGGCCTTGGGTTTTTATCTGTTTTTTGGCCTCTCCCAGGAGATTACATTGCTGCTGATGGGTATGAAGTAACCATGAAATCACTTACATCCGCCCCTACCTCAGCCCATCTGCCAATGAAACCCTCAGCCAACCATGCGTTTGTCAACTCCAGATTCAACTATTCCAATGCTCTCCTGGCCAGACTCCCATCCACCACCCTCCATAAACGTCAGCTCACATGCATCAAGTTCCTCTCGCCCATCACTCCTATTCTTGCTGACCTGCATTGGCTTCTTTTCTCCAATGGTTCAAATTCCTCCGTGTTCTCATCCCTCCCCACGTCTATCACCTTCTCCAGAGCTACAACCTCCTTCCCCCAAATTGTCTGCTCCTTTGACTCCAGCTTCTTGTGCATCTTCCCATTCCTTTGCCCCACCACTGGCAGTCATGCCCTCAGCCACCTAGGCCCCACGCTCTGGAATTTTCTCCCCAAACCCATCCGCCTCCCCATCTTCCTCTTCTCCTCCTTCTTAAAACCCACTTCTTTGGCCAAGCTTTTGATCACGTCTCCTAATATCTTCTTCTGTGCATCCATTTTTTCTCCATACGACTTAGCGAAAGGCTTTGGGACGTTTTGTGTAGTTGAAGGTGTAATATAAATGCACGTTGTTGTTGAAGCGTCTCAAAGCTCCTCAAACAATGAATTATTGTGACTGTTGTTACACAGGCAAATTACTTACAAAGGAAACCAGATGGTTGTTTGTGCCATGGAAATGCACCCAGAATGAGTCATCACTCAGCAAAGTTGGGGGCGGGGGAGAAAGAGAGAGAGACGCAGAAAACTGGAGGGAAACAATGGAACTTATGTAAAACATTTGAAATTCATAATGCCAGCTCTCCGAGCGACTATCTTTTTGAAAGTACATTCAGAATTTTTAAACTTAGCTTCCAACTGAACAATGTCTCATCTTGATTGGTTACATTCAAATTTCAAATTCAGTGTCTGCTATAAGTGGCTGGCTTTCTTTGAGTTCCACAGATTTGTTCGTTGGGAACAGCAGTGTGTGCGCTAACGGCTTTACATGCACAAAGAAGCCTTTGAATGAGACGGCTTTATGTTTCAAGTATGGGGCTGGTTAGACAGATTTGTTTAGATTTCTCTAACTGGCTCAAATTTTCAACAGGATCACCTGATCTCGCTGACAGACAGACTCTCTCTTTTCCTGTACTGAGACAGCTCGCTGTAATGCTGCCTCTGCTTATATGGTAGCAAATTGTTTCCAGAATAAAACCATTCCTCCTCGTTTCAATTTTTTCCTTCCCCACACTCCCCCCACCACCCTCAAAAGGTGCTGACTCGTTGAATTATGGTTCCATGGGCAAGTCATCCTCCAGTACATCACCCAAGTAGTCAGTCTTCATTTGTCAACAGGGTGTTGCCTATTCAAATGTGGAGAACATCACAACCAAAGGCAGATTCTGTCCTTAGAAGATCCTCACATGCACAGTTTACAGCAAATGTTGCTGCATAGCAAACAGGATGAGAGCCCGGGACGGCATTTCTCCTCCCCACATCAGGATGGTGAAGCTAATTGCAGCGTCCCTACTACCAGCTCGTCTGAGAACAGCTGACTCAGTGCAGAAGAGGGAATGAACCTGGGATCATCCAGGTCTGTACAGTTCTGCTCCACAATAGGTAGTATATTTATCAACTCGGGTGAGCCCTGAATAATCTTGGTTTATTCTCCGTGACACCAGTTGGGGTACATCAGGCCAGTTCTCTACATATTTGTTTTTGGAAAGAATTACACCAATTTTTCCTCAAAACACAAAAATGTAATTTTGAGTTAAAATCTGACAGGATCTAATATGAGATACCTTGAAACTGGCAAAACAAATGCAAATTAGTTTAAAATGAACAGAATAGAAAGGACCCAATTTATCATTTGCTTTTTCAAAATGGGCATTTGATTGCCTTCACTTGCCTGAACAAACATTTGTCATGCTGTAAATCTGAGTACCATTTCCAATGTTGTCCGTCATTTCAGTTCACTTTCTATCTATTTATATATCATCTAGTCAGTATTATTGTATTATTGTGTACTCAAGTCTCATTTGATCAAACATATGGTAAGAGAATTGTTTATAAACCCTTGAAAATAAAAAAAAACAGGATGAATAGGTACAGAAGTTCACAATGGGGTCAATGCATAGTACAATACTTTAGTGCTGAACTGATTTTCCACACTATTTTATACGTTCAGAAGCTCTTTGTTTCCCTGCCAGACACTTTAAGTGCGTGCAGAATGTCAGCAATAGGCCAGGGTCTTAACAGCATCCAAACGACATTACCCACACCGTAGCATGCTGCTGGGTATACACAGAAGTCAACGTAATGAAGTCAATTCTAGGCAACGATCACACCAACTGTTAATGGTGTTTATTTCCTTACCTGACAGTAAGAAAACAGATGGTGCAGTGCCTTGCAGTGCCTCTGAGTAAACTTATTAATTAATGTCACAAGCTTTAAAGTGCCATTCCAGAGAGGAATAGTACCCAGGTGCCTTGAACACAAAGCTCCAGGCCTTTCATCAATTCAGTTCCTCTCAACCTCAATACAAGTGATATTCTCTAGAATGGGGTCATTTGAAGAAATTATGTTCCCAATACATAGTGTTGCCTTCTAGAAGTACATATCAAGAATTTGAGAATACGTTCTCTAGCATTTTCCATCCATTAATGGATGGAAAATGGTGGGGAGCACCTGCCCAAATTACTGCAACAAATTCCTGGTGGGTGCAGTTCTATGCCCGGATTGCAAATTTATAAAATTACCCTTAAAATGTTTCATATAGTTCCCCAATGGCTTAGTTGCTTAGAATGATGCTCGGCTATACAGACGACACAGGTCTCAGGTTCAGTCCCTAGTTTATGCTAGTTAGCTGATCACAGCTAGCACAGCAGGAAGGTGCTACAATTGGCCTCTGTATTCCCAGGCTGGGGTGGGGGGCGCGGAATTAATGAAGGTTCCTGCTCCTGTGCACTATCAAGTGACCTCTGCTGGAAAGTGAATGTCAGATGAGGATCAGGCTCAGCCATAGTGTCTCCAAGGTCAAATAATCTGCCCATAATCATTCTCTAGACTTGCACGACATAAAATCCCACAGGGCATGTCACCTCCTTCAGGAAAGGAAGTGAGAAAATTAGTAAAATCCACAACACATTTTGTACAAGATTACAATTAGTCTTGCATTGCTACCTCTGTTAATAGCACACACACCCATACAGAATATTTGATTGAAATACAAAACATGATTTTTTTTTTGGAAGAAGTGTTAACTGGCTTCACTGTTTTTGCATTGTAGTACAAAAGTACAAATTTCAACATGTACAGGCTGTACTTGGCACAGTCACAATCTGCACCTTATGAATATGGTAATGAATCGTTAGTGATGTGAATAACACAGTTGTGTGCCAGTTGCGTCGCTCCAGCTACCCTTAGAGACTTGAAAAGGCATACAGCAAAAACTGTGGTCCCTGCAATTTTTTTCCCACAACATTTAATATGCTTTCTTTTAAATTTCCTTCCCAAGCTATTCACCATTCCCTAACCAAGAATCTGAACAAGTGAGGCACGATTTTATGAACTTATGCTCCTGGCAGGGGGCCTGGCCCACAACAGTACATAATTGGGAAACTGCGGGCGCAGTCCCCCTAATTTTCCATCTATCCTGGAGCACACCTGCAATTTCCCGCCATGCACTCCTGGTGGACGAGGCTCTGTGCTGGGAGAACACATTTGTAAAATCAGACCTCTGATGTACAAACAGGCCTCTGTTAATGCTGTCCCTTATCAAACCAGTAGAGTAGGGGAGTTCTCCTGGTGTTCTGGCCAACATGTATACCTCAAGCAACACCAAAAAGAACAGATTAACTGGTCATTATCACATTGTTCTTTTTGGTCCAACCTTGTAGGCAAATTGATTGGTGTTTGCCTGAATAATAACAGCGATTACACTTTAAAAAGTAATCAACTAATTGGCTGAGAAGTGCTTTGGGATGTCCTAAGGATGTTACAGCCACTATATAAATACAAGTTCTTCCTTACTTTCTAGATGGCGTGCAAGAAATGCCTCGAGCAGTTTCCAGTCCCTCACTCCTTGCAACTTTCCTGACAGCATGTCGGAGATTGGGAATTTAGGGTGGGAAGCATCGTTGTCCTAGTTCCGTGTGTCAGAACACCTTTTGTCATAGCCAGTCAGTGGCTTCCTGCAACTTTAAGAATTTAAATAAAATTCTACAAAAAAAACTCTAGTAATTTTTCACACCAATCACTGTATTAGTTGGCTAAATGCCGTAAATTTTTTAACTTACCTTAATATTTTTTAGATCTTGAATTTCCCATTTATTTCTCTTATTATGTTGAGTCTATGTACAGAATGCAGTATCAATTTTAAAAAAGGTTTTGAAAAATAATTTGTGACACCCAAGAAATTGAAATCTATATGAGTAAGGTGTATTTTCAGGGGTGTTGACAAGTCTTGATTGATTTGAAATTCTATTGGACTTCAATAAAATAAGTTTTTGAAAATGTTGCTGTAGTTCTCCAATAATGACTGCCACTCTGCTGCTCCAGAAATTATGCTGTTTATATTGCTGCAACTAAAGTCAGTTTAAAATAACTGCACATTTGACTAATCTCATCAAGGCTGGAGATGGTACACAAAGGCTAACAATAGCAAAACCATTTCTCTGACCTGAATGGAATAGGCATGTATTGAAAGTACCTCTTTTGCCATTGGGTCCTATCTCTAGCAGCACAAAGAAGTGGCACTTTCTTTACAATCGATTTGCCACATACTTCAGATGTGCAATTGGTGACAAATTGAATATAAATGGGTTAGAAACTCATACAAACATTACCCGGTCTATAAAAGAAATGCAGTACTACAGACACAGCTCTGATACTTGAAAATTGGGCCCATAATCTATTGTGAGCTGTGTCTGATTTCTGATGAAATACTGTCCACAGGTCATTGAATTTAATCCCATTTACATGAGAACAGAGCTGCTTCTATAGGTCCTGTTCCTACCACCGCTGTACATTCACATTCCTCGCACTTTGCAGCTTTTTCCAGTGAATTTCTTCATGTTACTCTGCAGTAAAAGCTATCGCTGCATTCAAACCATCTGTGGTGCAATTTGATCGCAATCAGATTTGTGTAAATGTCGTGAACAGACTTGAGAGAGAAGGTGCCACAGAATTGCTGGGAGATCTAATTAACTTTGTAATGGAACTCGATCTTCTGTGTAAACATAATAAAGGACTTCACTGTGATCACTTTGAGCCAATTGTTTTAGGCTGTTTAGTATGGTATCAGTTGCAAAATTACTGATTAAATGGACTGAGGTACAACGTGTTGTATTGGTTTACAGGGCACCCGACTGCGTACCTGACTGGGCTATCAAACATAACCAATCCAAGTTCTTTTTTAGCAGTTTATTTTTATCTTTCCTATCTGAAGGCAATTACTTAAGGGGTACAGTGCCACATTGTTAGGAGGCCTCTGGTACCTAGTTTAATTGGCCAACCTTCACTTGTGAGACCAGAGAGTGAGTACTAGCAGGTTGAGTATGAATGGTTTACAGTCAAGCCTGACGCCTACACATGCACATGCACAGTATTCAGCAGGGATCGCTAGCAGGTATTCTGCATGATTTCTCCCCTCCCCAATCCAGGGGCACAGAGGCCAGTGTAGCAACCCTAATTCTGGCGTGATTGAAATCAGATAATTAACATAGGCTGGAGATCAAATCTGGAAGCTTCTTGGTCATCCCCATGACCCCAGTAAAATAATGAAACAGTAAAAGCTGGGTTCTCTCAATGGCTGAAATGATTAAGGTAATGAGTAGCTGAGCCCCACAGACCAGGAAAGTCCTTGGTTTGATCACTGGCCAATATTGAGTTAGCTAATCTCAACCAAGGTGGTAATAGGTTCCTGATCATGATGCAAACACCCATACTGGAAGTCTGTGGATGTTGGGGGAGGAGGGGATTGGACTTGGCTGTGGTGCTGCCCAAGGTTGAACAGCCTGTCAACACTCATAGTCTACCTTCACATATAAAAAAATTGCTACCGGGGTGAGGCAATGTGTGTGGAATCAATACATTCTGCAGAGGAAAAAAGTAGAAAAAAGAATAGTGTAAAAAAAAACCTCGCCGCCCAAAATTTATCTATTCCAGTATTTAGAAGTACAGGGCTCGAAATTCTGATAGTTTTTTGATGCAAAAGTGGTGTAGCTCTGGCGCAGGGGATCAGAATTTGGGCCATAAGTCAGATACGTCAGAATTACACCCATTCTAAAATACACACGGGGTACACTTTCAACTTGCCACCCAAGTATAAAACCAGTGTTGCAATTCAGCCACCATTATAGGAACCGCAGATTTTCATGTCCTTTGAAATCTGAGTTCCAACGGTGCAATGTCACCATTGGAATTTCAAGCCCTTGCTGGGGACTGAACCAAGATGCAGCAACTTTAACCCTGTTTATATCTTTAGAGAGTACATCTGCCAGAGACACAAACATTCAGTTTACAAGCTATGAATGGTAAGTGATATAATTTTGTTAACTTTCCGCTTCACAGCTGCGCAGTGTGCACAAATCTCAATTGTGCAATTTTGACCGTTTAGATCTTTGATTAGCAAGTCACCAACAGTAAGCGCAAATATAAAGGAACTACTTTTTCCAAAACTGTCAATTAGTATAAAATGTGAGGTTTCATGCACATTGGGAATTTGGTCGAGACTGCCCAAATTAATTACACTTGCAGTGGAATTCTTCAACGGCCATTAGAGAGATGTCCTCATATGTCTGGGCTGGATGCTTGAGTCCCTGAGGTAAAAGGACAGCGTTCATACACATTTTGTATGGCAGTTGTGTCTCAATGAAATTCAGCCTGGAGGACATTTAGTAATTTAACAAAGGAAGCTATTTTCTGTCACCATGAAGCATTCATGATTCATTCTTTTAAATTGTTCCCGATTAGTTTCTCAGCAAAGAAACGCTGAAAAGAAAAATCATTTTAGACTAGCTTCTAACTCGGTTTTCCATGCAAAATAGAACCAACGATTTGAGCTAAGACCAGGAGGAAGAAAACCTGCACCTGAGCAGAAATGAACTGATTTCAAACGTGTTGGTGCTTACATGCTTTCCAGCTACTTGTTATAAAAAGGAAAAATTATCCCCTGAAAACAATGGTACCGCTGTTTAGTGCTGGCCCAGGCACATTTCAGCCCTCTGCAGCCACAAGCAAGTGCTGCAAAAATTGCTTGTTCGTACAAGTTCTACATTGGTTTATAGCTAGTCAATGCTGGTTAACTTATTACTAGCTACAACCGCAGAAAAGGTAAATATCTAATGTTGTTTACACAAAAATAAGTCTATTTACCAAGATGTAATGTGGAACGATCCCGCACAATTTCTCTTCAATTCGCTCCATTCTTTATTACGTTTGCTATCCATCTGCTTTAATAGTGTTACAGTCATGTTCTTGAATATGCTATCACTGAACTGTGAGCAGGAATGAGAACCTTGGCTGATTTTTTTCTTCTTCTTAATCAGGGAAGGGGGAAGCAGAGGATACCAATGTCAATTGTAGCAGCCCCACAGCCACCCTGGAGTGTAGGATCTTCCGGAACTGTATAGCTCGGTACTGACCCATGCATTAGAGGAAGTACCTCATCCTACTTCTCTATGACTCAGCCATCAGATAAGTAATGAATTTAGGAGAAGACTATTAGGAGTCATTTTCTGACTTTGTCCTAATGATGAGGAGTCTTGCCCACTGGGCATATTTTAGAAATTTAGGCATGTGCAGAGCATCATTTTCCAACACCCTCTGGAGAGCTTCTATCACCAGGCCGAGTTTGGACCAAGAACTCACCCACACAATGTAAATGAAATGGACCCCACAAGATCAGGTGGAATCAGAATGCTGAAGGTCAGGGAAGTGCTAAAATACTGCTCAACTAATCCCCAATTGGAGATCTGATCAGAAAATCTACCCATGTCGTAATATGGAAACATAAGTTATTGTACATGTCAATGAATTTACATCAGAAGGTCATTTATGAACCACATAGAACAGGAAGGTCCTAGGTTCAATCCCTGGTCTTTAATGAGTAAGCTGACAGCTGGGACAGCATGAAGGCCAATAGAATTAGCTGCTCTGCCCCAGATTTGAGAAGGGAAAATTGGAAGAATAGCCACCTCAATCTTGATCCAGTGACCCCTAATGGAAGTGTGCACGTTTGGGCACTGGCTGAGGAAAGGATTGGCTGTGTGCGATCTCCACAATCAGATAATTTACTGGCATTGACTGTCAAGGCTCATGTGTGAATAATGCCTACTTGGGTGAAGTATCAGAGGGCAATTGTCACTTGTGGGTCTATAGTGAAACCATACCCCAGTGAGGGGAGTCAGTGCCTTCTGGTGAGGAGAGGGCAGATGTGAAAATTAGAGGATCAAACTGGAGAGAAAATTGGAAACCAGAAGAATTTATCATCATCAATCCCTGTCCAAAACCCATCTGTCCAAGTGCCTGATGAGAGAACTCAGCAGAACAGGCAGCTGAGCATCACTGAAATGAGCTCTTGTTGGCAGATTTAAGACTTGTGCCTTGTACTTATTGCTGTGGGCCACTTATGAGGGTGCAATACTTCAAAATTCATAGCCATAAAAGCAATTATATATAATTGTTTTGCAGGAGTGAAGCCAAGTTTGTTCATATAATTCCTTTTGCTATATCAGTATTGAAACAACAGCCCTCAAAACTTCTAAAAATGTGCCTGGAAGTTTACTACAGGGAAGTCCGGTCATCCTTTTAAAACGACAGCTCTCAATACAATGGCAATGAACTTCTTAAAAAAATCTTCCCAATGTTCTCTTCTTCTGAAAGCGGTGACTCATACTGCCTTGGGGCATTTTACTACGTTAAAGGCGCTATATGTTGTTGATATTGTTCCAAGAGCACTGGCTACCACTGGTACCTCGCCCAAGTGGCTGTCCTTCATGTGCAAGCTTGGATAGCAAAGATAACCCCAAAGATAAAAGCTTCTTTTCTCCACCACCAACCATATCCTTAAAACCTAGTTTCACTCTCTCCTCTCATGCCCTCTCTTGAGCTCATCTCGTCTACGAGACCCACCTCCTGCTCCCTTGTCCCCATTTCCTACAAAACTGCTGACCACCCAACTTCCCTTCCTAGTACCCATGCTAGCGGACAATGTAAATTGTTCCCTTTCCTCAGGTACTGTCCCCTTTGCTTTCAAAATCATCGTTATAAACCCCCTACCCTCACCACAAAAACCTTATGTCCAACTGCTCTGTCCTTGCAAACCTCTCAAACCTCTTTTTCCTCTCCTAAGTTCTTGAACATGATGTCATCTTCCTAATCCATACCCATCTTTCCTGCAATTCCATATTTGAATCTCTCCAATCAGGTTTCCATCCCTGCCACAGCACCAAAATGGCCCTAACCAATGTCACAAAATCCTCTGTATGCATGTTGATTAGTTCTATATTATTACACAAAGAAACGTTGTATGTATTGATGGAAAATAAGTGAATCCGATCAAAACTGTTGTACTGTATGCCTACCCGATAGGAAATAAAGCTTTGCATCAAGTCTCATGTCACTCAGCCTGCCTCAGTTGCCAGTTTAATACCAGAGAGTACCATGAACACTGGGAGAACCATGCTTCTCCTTCCTCTCCCCCCCACTCCAAATCCATTTCTGCCCTCCAATGGCTTGCAACATCACGGTCCTTCCTTAGCCTTGGTCCAATTACTCCCCACTCTATAACCTCAATTGATCTGAAGAATGCACATGGTTTTGATTCACCGTGTGCAACTCCATGGGAGATCAACTACTTACACATTAAAAGTAAACAGAACAGTCTCCAACTTGGCCCCTGAAAGTTTTAATTTGACCTTCAAGGGGGAAACAGAGGCACTGGCCCCGATTTTAAAGGGATGGGCAGGTTCGGTGCGCACGAGCCCCGAAGCAGGCAGCGCTCCCAGGGCCAATCTTAACGGCCGGGCGTCATTACCATAATTTCCATTGGAGACCCACCTGAACCTGGCCAGATCCACTACGCAGGCAGGAGGCCGCAGCCGGGTACCCACAGGATCGCTCCCAGTCTGGAAGGTAAGTGGTAAGAGGGGGTGCGGGATCGGGAGAGAGGCGAAAGCGATTGGGGCATGGGGGGAGGTGGGAAGCCAGGGTTAAGAGAGGCCTAAAATTTCCTTCTGAGGCCGTGAGGAGCACTTCTGCTCCCCCTGGCCCACAAGGAAACTTAAAAAAATGTTTTTTTTTTAATTACCTGCTCTGGGTCTCTTCTGGCCCACGATACTCCTCCCAACACGTTTGACCTGATGGGGAAGCTGTCCCTGCTCCCCTGCTTAGGCCTCTGACTTAAATTGCAGCAGGGTCCAGATGATATCCCTCTCGCTTCCCCCTCTCTCCCGATCACTTCGCCCCTCCCTCTCGATTGCCCCCCTTCCTTCCTACCCGATTAAACCCCCTCCCTCAGGATGCAGTGGTCTGAAATTGAAATTCTCTTTACTGGTGAGCTGCCTGGGGATGCCCAGCAGGAGTCTGCAGCTTGCTGGCTTCCTGTACGGAAGGCCTGAGGCCCAATATCAGGTGCGCTTTGGGCCTACTCATTCCAGCACTGGGAACAATCGCGACCCAATATCTAGGTCCATTACTTTCAGAATCAAAGGCCTTTATAATTTGAAGTGTTATAGAGTGGAGTTTAAATAGATATTAAAGGACACTGATGAAAACAAACTGCTGCAGGGTCGTATCCAAGACAGCAACATGCTATGAGTCTGCCAACGATCTTTTCAATACACTATTTTCTAAGAATTTAAAACAAAAAAGTCTTCGTGGTGGTTTAAAATGGAATGTGATCTTCAAGTTTGTGTCTGATAGGCAACACTTCTTACTACATGGAGTGTGAAGATAATCAAACCATGTCAAAACAATCCATTTGCATTCAGTGATTACCAGTATCTACTGGATTTGGTACATTTCAACTGGCTAACTGCCTGCTATAATAAACAAACCTTAAGTAATGCTGGATCCTCTTTATTAAATTTATTCTTGACTTAATTATTTGATATAGGAGACCAGGCTCTACCCAAACCATTAGCAAAAGTTTGGACATAGCTTCCATTGATTCTCCCTGTCACACTAACTATCAGAAACAACAAACACAGTAGAAAATAACAGGAAATACCAATTTACAAGAAGTACTTTGAGATGATACAAAGCTAGGTGAGAAAGTAAGCTGTGAGGAGGACACAAAGGGCATAATTTTAACATTGAAAAACAGGTGGTTTGAGGTCGGGGGGTCATTCAAAATCGCAACCATTTCAGACCCGACCCAACCCGCCCATTTCCAGTTTTCACTAAGGCGGGACGAGGGGTGGGCGTCCATTTTCACAGGTTTTGTGATTTCAACCCCTGGGGGCCGGGATTCCCGGGCCTTCTCCTTCACGCCATGCAAAAGGAGACGAGAGGGCCCGAAACTGCAGGTAAGTGCCTTTCTGACACAGCTTATGGGCCCGGAGGAGCAGGAGTGCTTCCCCCAGGTCCAATAAGCTTACTGCAGTGAGCCCCCCCCAACGATTGCGGACTCCCTCCCCTCCCGGATCTTTGCGCCCCCAACGGACCCCCGCGATGTTCCCCGACCCACCCAATGGTCGAGGACCCCCAATCCCAACACCCCCCCACCCCGTGACTGAACCCCCGGATTCCTCCCCCCATGCCCACCGGTGCCTCCTACACACCAGTGCCCCGTGCCCAACCATGCCACCCATCATCCATACAATCAGAGACTTACCTGAAGACTTACCTTTTCAGGTCCTCTCCCTGGCTGCTCTTCCATCCGACTGAGGCCAGCCTGTCAATCAGGCTGGCCAGTCAGCCGGCAAACAGTCAAAAAAAATGACGACAGTATGTCAAAATCGTAAAGATGTCCAGGAAACCCATACTTCCAGGTTTCCTGTCTGCAATCTGACCCCCCCCCCCCCCCCACCCCGCCTCCTTTCCGGCTCGGGGTCAAAATCATGCCCAAAGAGTCTGCAAAGGGATATAGACAGGTTAAGTGAGTGGGCAAGAAAGTGGCAGATGGAGTATAATGTGGGGAAATGTGAGGCTATTCATTTTGGTAGGAAGAATAGAAAAACAGAATATTTTTTAAAATGGTGAGAAACTATTAAACGTTGGCGTTCAGAGGGATTTGGGTGTCCTTGTACACGAAACTCAGAAGGTTAACATGCAGGTACAGCAAGCAATTAGGAAGGCAAATGGTATGTTGGCCTTTATTGCATGGGGGTAAGAGTACAAGAGTAAGGAAGTCTTGCTACAATTGTACAGGGCTTTGGTGAGACCACACCTGGAATACTGTGTACAGTTTTGATCTCCTTGCCTAAGGAAGGATACACTTGCCTTAGAGGCGGTACAACGAAGGCTCACTAGATTGATTGCTGGGCTGAGAGTGTTGTCCTATGAGGAGAGACTGAGTAGAATGGGCCTATGTTCTCTGGAGTTTAGAAGAATGAGAGGTGATCTCATTGAAACATACAAGATTCAGAGAGGGCTTAACAGGGTAGATGCTGAGAGGATGTTTCCCCTGGCTGGAGAGTCCAGAACTAGGGGGCAAAGTCTCAGGATTTAGGACTGAGATGAAGAGAAATTTCTTCACTCAGAGGGTTGTGAATGTTTGGAATTCTCTAACCCAGGGGTTGTGGATGCTCAGTCGTTGAGTATATTCAAGGCTGAGATCGATAGGTTTTTAGACTCTAAGGGAATCCAAGGAATATGGGGATTGGGTGGGAAAGTGGAGTTGAGGTCGAAGGTCAGCCATGATCTTATGGAATGGCGGAGCAGGCGTGAGGGGCCGTATGGCCTACTCCTGCTCCTATTTCTTATGTTCTTATGAATCATAGTCTAGTTTTGGTCTCAGGATCAACCCCTCATCTGTAATTAGTTAATTGATCTTAACCAGGGTAATGGCGGGGACTGAAATTGATTTTGGGAGGGGGAAATAATTAATCCATGAGTTCTGCTCTTGATTGTTATCCAATGATTCCCTGCTAGAAAATGCATGTATTTAGGCAGTACTGGGACTTGGCAATAATGTCCCCTACTGATGATCACTGCCTATCCTCACACATGAAGAATTGCCACTTCACAATGTATAATACCCCAGCAAGAATCAGCACTTTTGAGAAAAGGGGGGTGGGAAAGTTGGAGGAAAAAAAGCTTGTTTTTCTGTTCAAAAACACCTGAATTCAAGCAAGCTCACAAAGCTCAACATTGTTGTGAAGTTGAACCACCTACAATATGAATGATCCTTTTAGCCCCAGGAAATTACTTTCTTGCGTCTTTAATTACATATAAAGGAGGAATGTGAGGATTATTTATTTATTTTTTATTTTTCTACACTGTCAGAGTTTTGTGGTTTTCATTCAGGTCTGAACAGATCTGTCTACTTAAGCTTAAATAAATATCTTTAAATTTCTCTCTTGTCTCACGCACTTTTTTCCACTTTTAGGGCTTGTTCGATTCACCATTGCTGCCTGCAACTTGTTGTACGTTCTATAGGGTTATGTAATTATGGTATAAGGTTATAAGTAAGTTCATCTTGAAGAAAAGGCAGTGAGGGGAAGTGATGAGTGAGAGTAAATGGGGGGAGAGACCAGTGGGGTCTAATTACAAGGAGAACTCACCGGCCTGGGGAGACATGTGTAAATTTTAAGACTAGCATCTTTGATCAAAGTATGGTTGTCTGAATCTATTCTAATAGAACTCAAATACAACATAATGGTAGTTGATGGTGATTTTTTGTTCATCTGGGGATCACAGGAAATTAAGAGAGAGAGTTGCCAGTGACCTAATGGGAGGAAAAAAGATAAAAGACGACTTTTAAATTGGTAAGAGTGGAGACTCAGTATGAAAGCCAGATAAATGGTTTTGTTCATATTAGCCCAACGGATAAACTGATTTCAGTAAGCCAGAGCATTAGTAAAGATGGATAAGAAATTTGAAAAACTTAGAATTACTTCAGGATTAGATAACTGAAAAACAAACTGGATAAAATTAATATTTTGATATACTCAGTGGGCAAGAAAGATGAGGATATTTTTCAAGGAAATTTTAAAATAGTACTGGAAAAGCATTTTGTGTTGTGTAGAAATCCAATTTTTGAAACAGCTAAATTTAACCAAAGAAAACGGGGAAAAAAAGGAACCATAAACAGTTTTGCTGCAGCTCTAAACTGGCTAAACACTGTGACTAGCAGCATGACAAAATGATTTGTGATCATATTGTAGTGGGGAACTACAAGATGAGAGAATAACAGATCACAGATAGATTCCAAATTAATGATTGATAAAGCTAGTTGTAAGCATGAGGAAGATCATGGGTGACAATGAAGCACTCGAGGTACAGCATATTCCCTTGGAAAACTATTGTGCAAGAGGGAGACCCTGACAAAACGCAGGATACCTCCCCTCATGAACATGACTGAGGGACACTGCTTCCTGGAAATGGTACACCAGTTTGGCAAGGTTTCTCCATGCTTGGCAGAGAAAACTAAATCTTTAAATGGATTTCCTGAGCAAAAACAAAACATGGATATGGGATAGTCACCAACAGAGAGCACTGCAAAAGATAAAGATTAAGTACTTTACTCACTGATATTATACGGCCTTGAATGAGAAACATACGACTCTGCAAATGCATTCTCATTTGGACTAGAAAACTGCCTTTCCATAGAAGTCTTAGCAAGAACGATGCCTACCAGTAATATGTGCCCAAGGGCGGCATTAGAATTGTGCAACCCATGCAATTGCACGGGGCCCTAACATAGTAAGAGGCCGAGTGGATCCAGTTTGGTTATTTATAAATATAAAATGTGTGCAAATCTCACTACTAACATTTTAAAAATACATATCATAATATTAATTTCTTTATTTTCATTCAGTAACATACTCCTGAAGGATTTACAATTTGAAATGGGTTTGAAATCAGGAGAATATATGCAAACCGTCTCCTTTTACTTAACTCTACTCGATTTCAAACGTGGCCTCATTTTGCAAATCAATATAATAATTTTTCACACAATAAAGCAATGATAACATCCTATGTAGAACAAATAAAAAGTAAATCAGCCATTGGCCTAATTATTTCCCTAACTCAATAAATTTTTTCTTGAGCGAACCGATGGCCTTCAAAGTATGCAATAATAAAGGAATCACTGATTGCTCCTGACAATAGCCATGCTCTCAATCATGTTTAAAGTTCTGCTGGGCTTTCAACAATTCTGTGTCAATCTCCCTCACACACCCTCTGCATTACAGCCTGACTCTCAATCATAGACAATGCATGCACTGACCACATATTTCTGATCTTAATATTCTCATATTTAATTCTATTGTCCAGCTTCATTTTTGGATAGAGAAGATCCTTTCTATGATGCCACTCCTCTCTCAAAGGCAACTGTCAAAAGCAAATACATAGAATCATAGAAATTTACAGCACTGAAGGAGGCCATTCAGCCCATCATGTCTGTGCCGGCGAAAAAGAGCTATCATGCCTATTTCCAATTCCCAGCACTTGGTCCATAGCATTGTAGGTTATGGCACTTCCAGTGCATATCCAAGTACTTTTTAAAATGTCATGAGGGTTTCTGCCTTTACTACCCTTTCAGGCAGTGAGTTCCAGACCCCCACCACCCTCTGGGTGAAAAAGTTTCTCCTCAGCTCCCCTCTAATCCTTCTTCCAATCACTTTAAATCTATGCCCCCTGGTTATTGACCTCTCTGCTAGGGGAAATAGGTCCTTCCTATCAACTCTATCCAGGCCCCTCATAATTTTATACACCTCAATTAAATCAAACCTCAGCCTCCTCTGTTCCAAAGAAAACAACCCAGCCTATCCAATCTTCCCTCATAGCTAAAATTCTCCAGTCCTGGCAACATCCTTGTAAATCTCCTCTGTACCCTCTCTAGTGCAATCACATCTTTCCTGTAATGTGCTGACCAGAACTGTATGCAGTACTCAAGCTGTGGCCTAACCAATGTTTTATACAATGACATGATTGCACAGTGTTCAGTTCCATTCGCTACCTCTCAGATAACGAAGCAGTCCGAGCCCGTATGCAGCAGGACCTGGACAACATCCAGGCTTGGGCTGATATGTGGCAAGTAACATTCGCTCCAGACAAGTGCCATCTCCAAGAGAGAGTCTAACCAGCTCCCCATGACATTCAATGGCATTACCATCGCTGAATCCCCCACCATCAACATCCTGGGAGTCACCATTAACCAGAAACTTAACTGGACCAGCCACATAAATACTGTGGCTACAAGAGCAGGTCAGAGGCTGGGTATTCTGCGGCAAGTGACTCATCTCCTGACTCCCCAAAGCCTTTCCACCATCTACAAGGCACAAGTCAGGAGTGGCATGGAATACTCTCCACTTGCCTGGATGAGTGCAGCTCCAACAACACTCAAAAAGCTCGACACCATCAAGGACATAGCATCCCGCTTGACTGGCACCCCATCCACCACCCTAAACATTCACTCCCTTCACCACCGGCACACTGTAGCTGCAGTGTGTACCATCCACAGAATGCACTGCAGCAATTCGCCAAAGCTTCTTCGACAGCACCTCCCAAACCTACGACCTCTACCACTTAGAAGGACAAGAGCAGCAGGCACATAGGAACAACACCACCTGCACGTTCCCCTCCAAGTCACACACCATCCCAATTTGGAAATATATCGCCGTTCCTTCATCGTCGCTGGGTCAAAATCCTGGAACGCCCTTCCTAACAGCACTGTGGGAGAACCTTCACCACAAGGACTGCAGCGGTTCAAGAAGGCGGCTCACCACCACCTTCTCAAGGGCAATTAGGGATGGGCAATAAATGCTGGCCTCGCCAGCGACGCCCACATCCCATGAACGAATAAAAAAAGAATCAATGATTTGGATGAGGGAACTAAATGTAACATTTCCAAGTTTGCAGACGACACAAAGCTGGGGTGGAATTGAGCAGTGAGGAGGATGCAAAGAGACTCCAATGTGATTTAGACAAGTTGGGTGAGTGAGCAAGAACATGGCAGATGCGGTATAACGTGGATAAATGTGAGGTTATCCACTTTGGTTGTAAAAACAGAAAGGCAAATTATTATCTGAATGGTGATAGATTGGGAAAAGGGGAGGTGCAACGACACCTGGGTGTCCTTGTACACCAGTCGCTGAAAGCGAGCATTCAGGTGCAGCAAGCAGTTAGGAAGGCGAATGGTATGTTGGCCTTCATTGCAAGAGGATTTGAATACAGAAGCAGGGATGTCTTACTGCAGTTATACAGGGCCTTGGTGAGACCACATCTGGAGTATTGTGTGCAGTTTTGGTTTCCTTATCTGAGGAAGGATGTCCTTGCCATGGAGGGAGTGCAACGAAGGTTTACCAGACTGATTCCTGGGATGGCAGCACTGATGTATGAGGAGAGATTGGGTCGACTAGAGTTTAGAAGAATGAGAGGTGATCTCATCAAAACATATAAAATTCTAACAGGACTAGACAGACTAGATGCAGGGAGGATATTCCCGATGGCTGGGGAGTCCAGAACCAGGAGTCACAGTCTCAGGATACGGGGTATGCCATTTAGAACCGAGATGAGGAGAAATTTATTCACTCAGAGGGTGGTGAACCTGTGGAATTCTCTACCACAGAAGGCAGTGGAGGCCAAGTCATTAGATGTATTCAAGAAGGAGATAGATATATTTCTTAATGCTAAAGGGAACAAGGGATATGGTGGAAAAGCGGGAACAGGGTACTGAGTTAGACGATCAGCCATGATAATTTTGAATGGTGGAGCAGGCCTGAAGGGCTGAATGGCCTACTCTTGCTCCTATTTTCTATGTTTCTATGCCTTCAGAGATTCTTGCATACAATTTCTCAAGTGCCAGGGGAAATCCCAATATCCATAATTCGCTTGTCCTAAGCTTCCAAGTAGACACAAATTCATATGTAGATGTCATTTTGCAAAGCGTTCCATCTGCAGAAATCAGCTTTAGGAGATAAAAGAACAACCTTAAGAAAGATGAGATCTGTAAGCTGATCATGGGAATGGCTGGGAAATCAAAACCACGTAGCAGGCTGACACCATACTGGGCTTGGCAGCGGAACTGACATTTTAGATTAGACTAATGCTAAAAGCCACTCATCGGGTGATCCATATATCAATGCACTCTAAAATGTTGGACAGAGTACATCAGAGTACATGCAGCACACCAAGTGACCCAAAAGTGCAGAAAATGAGCTAAACAAGCTTTATGATGGCCAGACTTGAGAAAGCAGTTTGAAATAAATTAGCAGGAGCTATCCCAAGCATGCAGAGGAGAGAAAAGGATGCAAGTAAAAATCAAAATACTACATTTACTGAAAATCAAAAAGCAAAAACATAAAAAGCTCGAAATATTCAGCAGATCAGGCAGCACCTGTGGAGAAACAGAAGTCAGTCAGTCTATGTTTCAGGTCTAAGTCCCTTCTTCAGGACTGGAAGATATTATAGATGAACAGTATTTAAAAAGGAACAGAACAAGGAAAAGTGAGAAGGGAAAAGAGGAAAAAAGTTTGGAACTGACCACTGATTTGAAAGGAGGCACATACCTCCAGACTGTACTCTACTTTTTACAATATATAGAAATCATTCTATCAACCAAAACTACATCTTAAGCAGTGGTGACACATCTAAGATTCACATTTATCCACCATGAGATACCAGAATAAGTCCAGTCAGATAATGGACCACAATGCTCAGTGTAAGAATCCATCTAATTCCAGAAGAAGTAAAGTTTTACCCACAAGTAGCCTCAAACACATACAGAGTAATGGAAGCCAGAGAGAGGGGTGAAAACCAGAAAAGTTCTAGTAAAGAAATCAAAGGTCCCATACAAAAGCTTCCGTATTATGTGCTATTTCATCAGCAAAACAGTATAGCCCAGCAGAATTGCTAATTGGAAGGCAGCTGAAGACAGCTTTGCCAATGTTTCCAGCGAATCTTGTTCATCAGTGGCCACACTTAGCCAACTTCAGAAAAAAGAAATAGGATTCATTTTTTGCCAGAAAACTATAATTTCAGACAGAAGGTGAGACTGTTGCCGAATGTAAGTGAAGGTGACCTAATATTGGTGATAAACTCAAAGATTAAGGGAACAATGCAGCAAGAAGCCTCAATTTTGATCATGTGCCATTAGAATATCTACTGGTTCTGTAAAATGATGCCAATGACTTCTTGTTCACTTTCAAAAAACAGCAGGAAATGATACCCTCAACTTAACAATCTATGGGACACTGATGACAAATGCAAAAAAGACAACAGTCTCTCTGCAGCTTCAGAGGTCTGAGGAACAGAATGATCAAAGTACTAGGACAAGATCTAGGAAACTATCTATATACCTCCAAAAAGACTGGCCTCATCACTGCAGTTCAGGGATTTATTAGAATATTTATTGAAAAGGGTGATGTATGGTTATCTATTTATAAGGTTATCGGTCAGTTAAATGTAATAGGGGTGAACCAGTGAAGCCTGGTGGGATTGGTTACAAGGAGAACACACCAAACTGAGGAGACAGATGGAAACTGTAAAGGGCAGCAAGTAGGGATAGTAACACCTGTATTTTATTCCACGTCCTAGTCTATTCTAATGTAATACATTCTACTCAAGTTCAATGTCTCCCTGCCTGAATAGAGTTAGTAGTTTTCAAATGAGCTAACCTGCACCTGAATGAAAACCAAAACTGAAACCAGATAAGTAGGTAGCCTGAAGAACAGGTGGCAAGAAGCAAAGGGTAATGGTCAACAGTGTTTTTGTGACGAAGGATATTTCCAGTGGGCTTCATCAGGGCTCAGTACTAGGTTCCTTGCTTTTTGTGGTATATATTAATGATTTGGACTTAAACATAGCGGACATGATTAAGAAGTTTGCAAATGATACAAAAATTGGCCGTGTGGTTGATAATGAGGAGGAAAGCTGTAGACTGCAGGGAGATATCAATGGACTGGTCAGGTGGGCAGAAAAGTGGCAAATTGAATTCAATCCAGAGAACGCGAGGTAATGCATTTGGGGAGGGCAAACAAGGCAAGGGAATACACAATAAATCGGAGGATACTGAGAGGTGTAGAGGAAGTGAGGGACCTTGGAGTGCATATCCACAGATCCCTGAAGGTAGTAGGACAGGTAGATAAGGTGGTTAAGAAGGCATATGGGATACTTTCCTTTATTAGTCGAGGCACAGAATATAAGAGCAGAGAGGCTATGCTAGAACTATATAAAACACTAGTTAGTACTGCGTATAGTTCTGGTCAGCACATTACAGGAAAGATGTGATTGCACTAGAGAGGGTACAGAGGAGATTTACAAGGATGTTGCCAGGACTGGAGAATTTTAGCTATGAGGGAAGATTGGATAGGCTGGGTTGTTTTCTTTGGAACAGAGGAGGCTGAGGTTTGATTTAATTGAGGTGTATAAAATTATGAGGGGCCTGGATAGAGTTGATAGGAAGGACCTATTTCCCTTAGCAGAGAGGTCGATAACCAGGGGGCATAGATTTAAAGTGATTGGTAGAAGGATTAGAGCAGAGCTGAGGAAAAAAATTTTCACCGAAAGGGTGGTGGGGGTCTGCCTGAAAGGGCGGTAGAGGCAGAAACCCTCAACTCATTTAAAAAGTACTTGGATGTGCACCTGAAGTGCCGTAACCTACATGGCTGCGGACCAAGTGCTGGAAAGTGGGATTAGGCTGGTTGGCTCATTTTCAGCCGGCGCGGACACGATGGGCCGAATGGCCTCCTTCTGTGCTGTAAATTTTCTATGATTCTAACACAATAAAAAAGTCCAAATTCACCTCTTATAAGCCTAGAAATTATTAGTGATATTAGTGGACAAACATTTACACTTTCGTATGACACTCCTTTGTTTGCTATGTAACCGCATTAGCCCATTTATTTTAAATGCGTTATGTCTCTGTTAATGTAAAAGGACAAAGACAGTAAGCATTTGTCCACTAATACTGTAATACCAAAGATAATTTGTGGTTGATGCTAGCTTTTTAACTTTCCAATTCCCCCACCATCCCCCCCCACCACCTTTCTCTCTCTTCTCAAGGCTCCTGTGTACCTTTCCCAACTGGCAAACCTTCGTGTGCAAGTGTAGAGAGTGAATATTGGCAGCCAGGCTATTTAACCATAGGAAGCATCACAGCTTTGCCCAACCAATGTCCACATACATATATAATTTTTCAGTAAAGGTCACTGACCAGCAATCGGCATTGGGAACACTGGCTAATTTTTCCCTTCCCGGGGATAGCGAGACCCTAATGTTACCTGACTTTGATCAGTTGGTTCAGTACAGACCAGGGATTGAACCTGGGACCTTCCAAGCCACTATGGCTCAGTACCACACCACACAGTGCATCAGCCCACTTAGGCAAAAGACAACGATCTTTTTATTCCAATTTAATACACATTTTATGCAAACCTGCAGATGAATCAATTAACATGGGTTTTTTTCCTCCCTGCCCAGGAGGATCTTTGCTAAATGAGAAGTTGTATTCTATTGGCAATGCCTAATTCTATTTGTTTGACTATTTTGACAGCCAGCAAATATTGCCTGCAGCTTTTCACCTTAGATTATATTGGAATATTTTTAATTTAATAGTATGGGATAATCAGTGGTATGTGAAACAGCCGTCAACAAAATTTGAATGTTAATCATACAAGTCTCATTGAAAGGTATAAAATTTTTTTTAAGAGGGCTTGACAGGGTAGATGCTGAGAGGTTGTTTCCCCTGGCTGGAGAGTCCAGAACTAGGGGGCAGAGTCGCAAGATAAGGGGTCGGCCAATTAAGACTGAGATGAGGAGGAACTTCTTCACTCAGTGGGTTGTGAATCTTTTGAATTCTCTACCCCAGAGGGCTGTGGATACTGAATCGTTAAGTATATTCAAGGCTGAGACGGATAGATTTTTGGACTCTAAGGGAATCAAGGGATATGGGGATCGGACGGGAAAGTGGAGTTGAGGTTGAAGATCAGCCATGATCTTATTGAATGGCAGAGCAGGCTCGAGGGGCCGAATGGCCTACTTCTATTTCTTATGTTAGCTGAAAAAATATGAAACTGGCTCATGAATTATTCCAATTTCAGTTAAGACAATAAATAAAATGATTATTTCATGCTGACTTTTGTTTTTTAAAATCTGTATTAAAGTAACAGTATTCCTTGTTTTGAACCGTATTATTTTCAATCAGAAATTAAATTGACATCTTGTACAAAAGGGTTCATAGAATCATACGGAAACAGGCCCTTCCGCCCAACATGTCCATGTCGCCCAGTTTATACCACTAAGCTAGTCCCAATTGCCTGCACTTGGCCCATATCCCTCTGTACCCATCTTACCCATGTAACTGTCCAAATGCTTTTTAAAAGACAAAATTGTACCCGCCTCCACTACTGCCTCTGGCAGCTCGTTCCAGACACTCACCACCCTTTGAGTGAAAAAATTGCCCCTCTGGACCCTTTTGTATCTCTCCCCTCTCACCTTAAATCTATGCCTCCTCGTTATAGACTCCCCTACCTTTGGGAAAAGATTTTGACTATCTACCTTATCTATGCCCCTCATTGTTTTATAGACTTCTATAAGATCACCCCTAAACCTCCTACGCTCAGATTTTTCATTAAACATTATGCTTAACTTATTGCATATTTTAGTTAAGTTGCTCAATTACCAAAACGACCCAGAACTCAAAATAACGTTTTGAATTCACTGATGGAGTGACTACACTGTTGGCTGTCATTGCTGAGGTATGCTTCCTTGAATGTTATCCCTCCCCTAGCATGGTGTTCCTCAACTGATGCAGAAATTGAGGGAGCTAGCAGACCAAGTAACTGCACACAAATGAGGCATAGAGCCACAACAGGAGCACATCCTACTTGGAGCAGCACAAACACTGCACAAGCCAGTTACTCCTCAGGCTTTTGGCTAATAGGAGGCTTGGACGCTCCCATTTTTCACATCTCCTAGATTTGACCAGGACAAACAAGGGAGCAGGCAAAAACACATTCAGTCTTTTTCTGGACTACTGATATAAAATGCCATGAAAAGTGAAGTGACTGGACTTTGGCTAGTCCTTGGTACTAGTTATAAAATATTTTTTTCTGTTCTGTGTTGGAAGGATGCTGCTTAAAAACATTTCCAAATGCAGCTTTTAAATTTTGTCTTATCTCCAATCAGCAAACTCAGTAGCAAGAGTACAGAATAACTTTCAGAATTATTTTTGGCAATTTACTTTTAAACAATCTAATTTCCATGGGAATTAGAGTTTGTATTGTAGTGTACAGTTGGATTGCATTGAATAAACAGACGTCTGACTACATTTCCTCTAATCAAAGATAATTACAAAAAGAGCTGAAAGATGGAAGGCAATTTAATGTTAATGAAACAACAATGTTAACATAATTCAATAAATTGGGTGATATCATTCAACTGGCACAGAAAATGGAGACTGTTGGATAATCTAGTGAAATAGGCAACATTTCAAAGATCTACACTTTGTACAGATCTGATTTTGTCAATCCTTTGACATAATTCAGTATTCAATTAACATTCTAAAAGCAGTATAGGCTCTCTAGTGATTCGCTGGATAAATTAGGAAGATTGCAGGTTTGATTTTCAGGCTGTGATGGATTAACTAACCTGACTGCAACTCATGACAGCATCAAATCTTTGCCCCACTAACTCTCATTCTCTGTTATTTAAAAAAGTAGAAAAGCTTAAAAATATATGAAAACTTACTTCACAGACCCGAAAGACAGAAAGGGTGATTTTATGAGTAATTGTGCTTAGTGGGAGCCACATTTAAATTTAATGATAGAAAATCATGGGGAACGTACGTGCCTGTGATTTCCCGATGACCAGGACTCTGCGCCAGGAGTGCACTTACTAACACTGGTCCAAAATAGAAAAGACAGTGAGGTTCCATTGGGTACAATTTGCATATAATTTCCAAACACGAGGCCCTCGCCCCAATAAAAACATAGCAAACTAACCCTAAAAAGGGACGTTATCAGCAGAATGGTAGTGAAGGAATCAATCTATATTATATATTTTAAAAACTCTACGGGCGTAAAATGAGTGCAACAAGAGCCAAATTCAGGGACCAAAGTCCTGTCCATGAAGACGCCTGAAAAATGTCTGGCCAGACATTGCGTTAGTCCATTTTTCAGGCATTCCTGGCAGCACCTAAAACAAACGTTAGGCCCTTTACATTTGTGAATGAGAGGCGTAATGCCTGTTTTAGGCCTCCTTGCTTAAATTGCATCATGATGAGTGGTGCAGACGCCGGACCTGTTACGCTCGGGGTTTTTCAGGGCCAGCAGCAGCCACCAACAAAAGGTAGTTCTTTTTTACAAAAATGTTCAAAAAACATTACTGTGGAGCCAGGAGGAGAAGGATTTCTCCACCTGACTCCACAGTACCCACAAGCAACCCCTCCCCTGTTGCTGTTCCAACCCCCTCCCAGCACTTACTTTAGGGCCACTGCCGGCAAGGCAAGTGGCCTGACATTCATCAATTTAAAATGGCACGCAGCCTGCGGGCACGGGACAGGCTCCAGCAGCTTGCCCAAATAATGTAAATGAGGCCCGAGGACCAATTCGGATGGGCCTCAGTCCTCCGAGTTTGGATACGCACCAACAGCACGCCGCTGGATAGGCACCCGAAAACGGGCCAAAGCCAATTTTTATCCCAGGGAATCTGTGAGCCAGCACTTCGAGTTTGTAAATGTGGTTCTTGCAGTAGAGTGAAGTAATTATTTTTTGGTGCTTAAAAGCTTGATCGCATAAATCACTAACTTTATATCTATTCTCTGATATCAATTATGTTTATCTGAGGAAAACTCTAGGCATTTTCATGATTTACAACAAAACTGTCCATTTGAAGATTTGTAGAATGAATTTTTAAAGCTTTTTTCAGGTAACATTTGAGACTTAAACTATCAAAAACTTATTTTTTACTTCAGAGACAAAGCTAAGAGCAGAGGGAAAGAAAGATTGAACAGAGAGTTAATGCACTGCCTAAACTTAGAAATTGTGAACATTTTTTTTTGCAGAAAATTTATTTTTATATCTCAATACAAATTGCAAATTGCGGTTTTGCCCAGCATAAAATTATTTAATTTACTCTTTCAAATTATATGAAAACAAGATGAAATTAAAGAAGCTTTTTTGAACTTATGTTTGACCTGAAAGCTATCAACAACTCTTTTTTTTAAAAAACTTCAGAAAGTGAAATTAGCTGAAAGTAATGGAAAACGACCATACTGCTGAACACCGGGACTCCCCCTACCTTTTCTACCAAACCCTCAGACCTTCAAGTGCTTCCAAAATCCAGGACGACCCCTTTCCGAGTCTGCTAAACCCATTATCTCCCCTTGTATTAAAACCATGAGTCCCACCGCTATTCTGCCAACCCTGCAGGACTACAATCCTTCCGAAGGCCCAGAAACTCCCTCCTTTAACTGATACTAAATTCCATGGACTCCCCTCCCTAGCACTGCTAAATGCCTGCTACCTAGCGCTATCTGGTACATTGTCTACCGCCTTGCTGTGTACCCTGGGCTTTAAAAATATTGGGAGATAAAAACTGAATACGTATGTATGAGAAAACTCAGGAAAACTTATCTATTAATTTCATGGGTCATGGACAGAATAGGGGAATTTTGTTCTGAAACGCCAGTAAAAATTCCAGAATATCATATAATAAAAATACAATTTGACTTATTTAGAAACAGTAAATTATGTGCATTACATAGTATTAACATCTCTGCTATTAAACAGCATACCCTCTAATTCATCATGACCAATGCCAGAGGAAATCCACAAATCTACTATTGAAACACAATTTGGTTATTACATGGATTTTCTATCTTCTCGCTTTATTCATGTTCACAGCAAAATAAAGATTCCGAGGCCTCCTATGATCGGAACCGTACATCCTTATACATGCTATGAATGAGAGTAGCATGCTACAGGATTAATAATTACTCTCTTTTCATGCTATTTTGCAACAGAGGTTACAAATGCTGCCCTCCATGCACTCCTATCCTCTTCAAAAGGTAGAAAATACCATTGTCAGATGAGAATGTTCAGGCTAACGCAAATAGTTGACTTTATTTGCAATATTTACAATTACACAGAAGCATAAGGAATATAATATATTCATCATAACAATAATAGCAAAGTGCTCAAAATCTTGTAGTCCTTTCTAGAATCTTTTAAATTACATGATGTTCATTCATTTGTACCCTAGTATCACACCACCTCCAACAAAGGAGGGTAAAAGAAGTCAATTGGGAGTCGGTGGGAAGAATATAGCGGACACTCGTTGTGGGTGGTAATCTGAAGAGAAAGTCACCCCAAAAATAAATGAACTTCAAAACAACAAAGCTCTAAACCAAAACAATGAAAGATTCCAAGTCTGGGCTGAATTGTATTGATTTTGAATTTCACAATTCTATGAAAATCAGCTCTTCCGTGGCTCTTTAAGAACATGTGCACCTAAATTAGTAATTTGATAGGTGACCAGTAATAACCTATGTTTGCTTGTATAATGAGTCACTGTGACAAGTCATAATACACTCTTCCAATAAATTGTTGCATCTCATAATGGATGTCAAGTACCTTGATGCTCACAAAATGGCCCATTTACAATAGGAACCTTATACTGTGCAACATTCCAAGGTAATCCCCCAAGGTACAACATGACTGCACATGCAGAAGACTCAGTCTCTATTGGAAATTATTCCAAACCTACAGATAGTGTTTGATCATGACGGAGTACAATACATATTTTTGTTCAACCAGTAACATGATATTGAGAATCACGCATGAATACCAGGTAGCTTATCCACGAAATCTGATCAGGAAGTGCTCTGAGACATCTCTCTGTACATCAGGAATGCAGCAGAAATCAATGTTGTAGTACTAGAGTCTTAAGCCCGGTGATAGGCTTCTGTATATGTCTCACACCCAGCTGACCAAAATATATCGCACTACCAGCACCATCTCTGTGAAGAAGGAAGTTTCTTACACACCTCTTAGAACCACCATCCACTTTGCCTGCATAAACTGTACAAAATGCACGTTCTCAGTTCCTCATATCACCCTTTCCCTTCTCTGTTCTAATTCAGAGTAGTTCAGTGTGGTTCAAATTTAGACATTATCCAATCTCTCCACTGATGACACGCAGTCATTTGGCTCCCAAATGTTCACCAGTTTCTGGAAGGAACAGTTGTTGCTGGATTACTGAATCAATATCTAAGTGGTAGGTTACAGCTGTGTCTTGTTAGGTTTCATAGTCATGCTATAGGTAATTGTGTCTATAAGACCGTGGGAGCAGGTAATACATGAAGTATAAAACACTAGAAGCAACTCTCCCAACAGGGAAATAGATGAGCCATACAGATGGAGAAGGTTCAATTCTCAGCTTGTACAAAGTTAGCACATCTCAGCCTGACTGGCAGTAGGAGTGCGACAGTTTGCCTCAGCATTCTTTGGTTAGAGAGGGCAATTTCTGCTTGTTCCAGATGGCTATCCAATTACTCTCGAAAGAAGTATAACTGCATGAAAGTTGGGTTAGGACAGGGTTGGGCTTGGCTTTGAAGGTCAAGACTTACACATGGAGAGTTCACGCTTCGACAAGGTACCAGAGGATGAATGGTATTTACAAAACCAAGAATCAACCAAGATAATAAATTGGCATGGAAAAGGTTTTAAAAGGTGTTGAAATTATCAAAAAGCTCACAAAAATGTTTAAAATAATGTTATGGATCCTTTAAATTCCCCCCATTTCATTGTAAAGCACCTTTTTATTTTTTTATTAGTAAGTAATTTGTTGGTGGAGGAGGCATTACTTACAAAAAAAGTTGGATTATGGTGAACTCAATGTACTATCTGGAAAAAGGAAACCATGTTTTAAGAACGCTAAGTTCATCCCCCAAATAATAGATAAGTGCACCAGACAATGCAATCCTGAGTTTTACATCAGGAAGGTCTGAATTCACTGATCACACGTGTGGATGCAAGGCCAGAATCAGTTGTGATCATCACATGCTCAAAAGGACCATTAATGATTGGACAAGTTATAGGGGGTCATCACTCCAACATGACTGTACCCACCATTACTCCAAGGAGAGCAGCAAGGGAGGATACTGGCAGTAAGTGAAGAGCACTACCAAGTAGGTTAATATAACAGTGCTCATTTAACTACTAAAATGGTCTGGTCAATACAAAGTGTAATCAACATAATATGGTCATTTCTATATAAAATAATTCCAATGAAGAAACAGCCCTAGAACACAGAGATACTACTGCTGTTTGGTAGGAAGTGCCCAATCTTTAGACATGTGATGCCACACTTTGAAACGTGCTCTCTGTAACGGAACATTCTGTACTGTAACCTTATTGCATGAGTTAACAAAGACAATTTAACTTAGAAGCAACACAATGGCAAGTTGGATAAAGTCCACATTGAGTGCTGAGTCTTCTTCGCATGCCTGTAGCACCAGGTTGCCAGTATTTTTTTCTGGATTATGCTTTGGGGCCAAAATTTCTTGGGTGTAAGAGGGTGCAACTCAAACGAATTGGCTGCTGGGAATGTGGCAGAATTTGGGGTGGGGCAAAACCCAGATCTGCTGGGTTTCCACCCCATTCACACAATTAGGTGGCCTGTCAGCAAATCTTCCACTTGCTCCCTCTATGCCTTGCAGAAACCACATCTGGGGCGCTCCCAGGTTACTCTGGAAATTCTACCCAGTACACCACCCGAAAAGACCAGTGACACTTCAGAGCTGGTGTAGATCCCATAATGAGCCGTAGGAATGTCTGAACTGCCTGAAAAAAAAGTAATCGATCCCGAAGAGCATCAATTACCTTTCAAATGATGGCTCACAGCTCCCTTGGGAGCATTCTGAAACATTATGGGTCCTTTTATCTTCAGCCCTTCCCATTTTTCGGTGTCCTTATCTGAGTGGCAAGGTGCTGCTATAATGACCGCTTGCTCATCGAGGTAGGCAACTCTGTTGCACCTCTCTACAGGCATGGGCTGTCCGCTCCAACTATGGAATTGACTCTGTTGCCATAATTTGAAAGGGGGTCAATGTCCTCTCGAACTGGCAGCCAGGACTACTGCCCGTTGCACTTCTGATGGCAGAGCAGGAATCCTGGAATTTCGGCTTCTAACTTTTTGTTGGGGACTACAATCCAAATCTCCGCCTGGATGTATATCTCTGTGTACCTGTGCGTCTCTCCCTCTCTTTCTATCTATCCATTTATATCCTGGCTCTGGTATTATTCCAGAGTTGATGGGATGTACAGTAAGACCCAGAAACAAATGAAGCAGCACATTTAGCAAAAGCCTCAGGAAGTGGGGGAAGGGAGAAGTAGGCTATAATTGGCCTGTAGGACTAATTCTGAGTGCCTCTGGAGAATTTAATGTCTCTGGAGTCAGAAGAAAATAAATAGAAGCCACATCATGAAGAATGCAAAATTTTAGTTTTCCATGGAAGCTATCACAAATAATGAATTCATCTACATTCATGGCCATAAGAAACCACACATATATTTTCAAACAGAAACAATTATGTCAAGTGGGGAAGAGGAAAATCAAATTGTTGAGGGCATTTAAAAAGCATTGGACAAGAATTGTGGTCAAGGTAGTCAGTTAGAACAATATTCTCTTGTCGGTATGTCCCGGATTTCAATCCCACCACACGGACGGGTTGAAAGTCTCTTCTCTTTGCCTGTATTAAGGGTTTTAACTGGAATGAATTTTTTGCAGTCTCAACCTAACCTGTTCCTAATGGGCACAAATTCACCATATTATCTGTGACAAATTGGAAGTATCATTCACAGGTCTCAACAGTGACTGGTATGAGAAAAACATTTGCAGTGAATGGGTGCTAAGGCTTGAATTAAGGTGCATCAATGAGGCAGATCAGAAGAAGTTTTGCTCTTCCTCTGGCTGTGCTACAGCTATCCTGGTAGTGCTTAATACTGACATTAAAGGGTCAATAATAGATGGTGGAATGGAGGTCCAAAGCCTACAACATCCCCGAGGTACACAGAATGCCCTGGTGCTGGCTGTGAGTGCACAGGGGACTGGGAGATTGCACGCATGCCGTGCGCTAACCTCATTGGACCCCTGACTGCTATGTACATTTAAGAACACAAATATTCCTGGCAGCCCCACTCCTGGCATCCTTGCCCAGCATCCCCATGCCTCCTGCATTCTATGTTTCTTGCCTGTTGCTGGAAAATCATCTGACACACAAGAGGCATCCACTAGCCCTTCACTGCCTGCTGATGCTCAGTATTCCGGCTCTGGCACTCCGTGTGCCAATGCAAATGAATAGAGTTTGCACTATCCAGCGAAGTTAGCTCATTTCATTTATGCGCAGCACTGGATCGCTAATGTTCTTCAGGGAAGGGAACCTGCCACCCCTACTCAGTCTGGCCTACACGTGACTCCAGTCCCACACTATAACGCATCATAACGCCCTCGGTGACCAGAAGTGGGTAATAAATACTGAACTTGTCAGTCCTCCATATCCTAAGAACAGATATGAAAAAAAGTGCTGTTTGATTGGTCACATTATGATCCGCAAATTGCTCATAATGGGAAACTGTTCCTTTCTTCTGCACCGACATCCCTCACTTTTATTAGTACAGAATTTGCCGCTCCATAAAGGAATTATTGTAAAGTGGGAAAATGTCTACAGGAATGATCTAAATGGCAATTTCATGCATTTTAATCTTTCTACCAATCATGCATATCAGAAAGATTAATACTAGGACAAACATTCACGTGGATTTTATTTTCATGATATAATTGCAGACCAGAAATGAGTGAAAATGAAAATCAACTCAGAAATACCCCATTTTGCAGCAGATTCTGCAGCAGAGGCAGTTTTGCTGGCTGAGGGTGGTTCGCAGTGCTTTGAGGGCAACAGGTTTCTGATTTATTTTCATTGCCTTATGTTGGTGAGGCAATTAAAAAAAAAGCACCTTGAATAGCCCAATCTTCACTTCTTGTGACAGGCCACACAACATATTTCACATGTTCAGGCAAATTATCCAAAGAGCAAATGCAATTTTTTTTAAAACTGCATTTCTTGGTAACTTGTGCATCTTCATTTCAGAATGGAAAAAACTATCTTCTTGCAGTTGCCCCAAAAGAAAGAAAAAAGATGAAGACATTCATTTACAAAGTTCCTAATCACCTCAGAAAATTGTCAAGCGTTTCAAATAAAATTAATCACTTTGAAGTGCAGTGCTTTGTAGGTAGTCAAATAGAGCACACAAGATCTCACAACAATGAAATGAATGGCAGTTAATCTCATTTTGCTGCTATTTGACATATGACAGGTTAGTAGAAGAACTCTTTGTTCTTCTTTGCATAGTGCCATGGGATCTTTAATGTACACCTGAACGACTAAAGTTGTGATTACTGAGGCAAGCGGACACTTACCAAAATAGTCACAGACAATTTTCAACAATTAGAATTTGGATTTTCTAACATTTGATTGCATTAGTGGGCTTTCCTGTGCAAGTTTGGCCACAGGAGGTTATATCTTTTGTTAGTGTCACCAATTCTTCTCTCATCGCCGTTAACCGATATCATCATGGGCGCTGCTTTCTAAAAATGTGTATTTGCTCCCTTAGGAGCAGTGCAAAAATAATTGAGGGACTTTCTTCTTTGGCCCTTCCTGAGCCTCCATCTCCCTATCAGAGCAGTGTGGTGACTACCGCCAGCGCAACAGGTCATGTGTCTCTGATGTGTCCATACAGGTGTGGGCTGCCCACCCCATTTACAGAAAATACTCCAGCTCCACAATTTTGGACAGGGTCTGCACCTTACACTACAGATAGCCAGGCGTCCCGCTCCTATGCACTTCCGCTAGCAGAACAGAGACCCTGGAATTGCTGGGTCAGAGCTTGCAGTAATTATCCTGCACCTATAGGAAAGAAGTTAGCATGTTAGATATCTATTTATCATCAAATATCCCTTAATGACCTACCTGAGAAATGAGTTATGGACTGACACTTCAATACCATTCAAAGAATCTCTTCATTTGCCTTGGTGCAAAGTAATTTGATACTAACACATTACCACCTTCAGGCAGCTTCTCTCTAGCCTCTGATTTTCTCAGTCCACTTTCTGTAGTTTTTTCCCCTCCAATATTCTCTTCTTTTTCTCCCCTATACTGCTGACTCACTGGTGCCAGCAGCCTTTTACAATCTTGCCCAAGTGGGTAGAGCCTCGACTGTGAATATAAAGAGGCTATATAATTCCTATGGTCAAATAGTCAACACTCGCCTTCTTGATGTCTCACCACGTCTCCTAGATTGAGATTATATAACATAGCCAGCATCTATGGAACTAAGAGGTTAATTTTCCAAGACCTCGCACCACCAAACATAAGATGGCTAATGGGAAAATCATAGGTGAACTGCCTATAATAAGCCACTCGCTGTGTATCATCCTGAGGCATGGCGTCTTGAAACATTATGCTCTAACATCCGAGTACAAGTCCACACCTTCATGAGCAGAGAAATTGCAGTGGAAAAATAAGTGGGAAAAAAGATTGATTTGGAGCTTGAAGCCCTGGAAGATTGAATTGATCAGAAAAATTTGTACCAGCCAATTTATAATTAGATTTGAAAGAGACAGTACATGCATAAGGCAAAGTAAATATTTATTAAGCTGCAATAGCCAAATCTGTATATTATCATTCATCTGATAGTTATCAGCAAACATGGTTTCTGGGACTTCCCCGAGACCAAAGTTTGGCTCAGAAGTGTTTTTTTCCCAAGACCGAAGCAATACAAAACAAACGTAATAAATCCAACTTTGTGTTATTCTGGCCATCATGTGACCTTAGGGAAAACTCTGGTTACAACAGAATGATATGTTAACAATGCTTGACCATCACAAATGGCGGCATCTTATTAGAATATTAATTGTTATATTGCCAAATGTTTGTTATAGGCAATTTAGGACAGGCTCCATTCTGGTAACACTCCTTGGAAAATTAAAAGAAAACATGAATTCCGTGATATTAGAATTGCCAAAATTTCACAATACTTTATGAAATGATTTCTGTACCCCTAAATCCCTCTGCTCCTCTACCAATGTTTAGACTCTTATTTTCTAAGGAGTATGTGTCCTTATTATTCCTACCAAAATATACCACCTCACACTTATCTATGTTGAAATTCATTTGTCAATACACGCTCATTCTGCAAGTTTATTAATATCTTCCTGTATTTTGTCGCAGTCCTCCTTGGTATTAACTATATCCCCCAATTTGGTGTTGTCCGCAAATTTTGAAATTGTACTCCCGATCCCAGAGTCCAAATCGTTTACGTATATGGTGAACAACAGTGGTCCCAGCACCGATCCTTGTGGAACACCACTTCCCACCTTTTGTCAGTTTAAGTAACTACCTTGAACCCCTACTCTCTGTTTTCTGTTTTGTAGCCATTCTGCTACTTATCCCCTGACTCCACTTGCGTACAGTTCTGGTCACCTCATTACAGGAAAGATGTGACTGCACCAGAGAGGGTACAGAGGAGATTTACGAGGATGTTACAAGGACTGGAGAATTTTAGGTATGAGGAAAGATTGGATAGGCTGGGATTGTTTTCTTTGGAACAGATGAGGCTGAGGGGAGATATAATTGAGGTGGATAAAATTATGAGGGGCCTAGATAGAGTGGAAAGGAAGGACCTTAGCAGAGGGGTGAATAACCAGGGGGCATAGCTTTAAAGTAATTAGTAGAAGGATTAGAGGGGAGCTGAGGAAAATATTTTTCACCCAGAAGGTGGTAGGGGTCTGAAACTCACTGCCTGAAAGGGTGGTAGAGGCAGAAACCCTCATTGCATTTAAAAGTTGCTTGGATGTGCACCTGAAGTGCCGTAACCTACAAGGCTATGGACCAAGAGCTGGAAAGTTGTCTACATACTTAGTGTATGACTTTTTCTTTAGTTTCAATTGTGCCCTTATTTCTTTACTTATCCATGGTATATTATTTTTGGCTAGTTTGTTCTTGCTTTTTAGTGGGATATATTTCTCCTGGACTCTATTGATCACTGTTTTAAATGTTTCCCATCGCTGTTCTATTTCTTTGTCAGTAAATTTTTCCAGTTTATTTTCCCTAGTTCCATTCTCATCCCCTCAAAATCAGCTTTTTTCCCATTTATTACTTTGGTCTTTGTCTCACTTACGTCCTTCTCAATCTTTATCCTAAAACTTATTATGTTGTGATTGCTATTGCCTAGATGCTCCCCTACGCTACTTCTCTTCTCTGTTCTGGTTGATTTTCCATTGCTAGATCCAGCAGTGCTTCCTCTGTTGTTGGGCTTTTTACATACTGGGTAAGAAAGGAGTCCTGCACACATTGTAAAAACTCCATTCCCTGTACTCCTTTACCTACCTCTTCTCACCAGTTTATTTGGGGGCATTTAAAATCTCCCATGATTATTATTCTATGCCCTTTACTCATTTCACATATTTCTTCTTCTACCTCCTTTCCACTATTAGGTGGTCTGTAGTGTACCCCTATTAGCTTGATCAATCCCTTCTTATCTTTTATTTCAATCCATATGGATTCTGTTTCTATCCTTCTGTAGTTATGTCCCTTTTTTCCACTATTATATTATCACTAATTAGTACAGCTACTCCACCCACACCCCCCAAACTTATTCCTTCCCTATCCTTTCTGATTAAGTTATAATCAGCAATATTTAGTTGCCAGTCCTGTTCTTTACATAGCCATCTTTCAGTTACTCCCACTACATCTGGTTCCTCACTTCGGATTATTGCCTCCAGTTCCCCCATTTTATTTTGCACGCTGTGTCCTGGCGGTTTAAATAGTCTTTAGTAGTTGTTCTTTTTACTTTTACACTTTTTACCTCTTCATTTTTCTTATTTATCACTCCCGCTGTGTTTATTTCAGTTATTTTATTGTTTCCCAGACCTGAAGTATTTATGGCTTCTACAACACTGGCCTGTATTTTACTCTGGTCCCTTTTTCTTACTCTTGTTTCATCTTTTTTACTAATATTTTTGTCTGAACCCTCCCCCCACTCCCTTTATCAGTTTAAAGTCTTATTAACCACCCTATTTATCCTTTCCGCTAGGACCTTGGTCCCAGCCTGGTTCAGGTGCAGCCCATCCCAGCAGTACAGCTCCTTCCTGTCCCAGTACTGGTGCCAGTGTCCCATGAAAAGGAACCCTCTTTCCCACACCAATCCTTCAGCCACGTGTTTACTTTCCTGATCTGTTTTTCCCTATGCCAATTCGCACGTGGCTCAGGTAATAATCCTGAGACTACTACCCTGGAGGTCCAGCTTTTCAATTTAGTTCCTAACTCCTGATACTCCCTTAGCAGGATTTCCTCCCTTTTTTTTGTGTTGTTGGTTCAGTTGTGGATCAAAACAGCTGGACCCTCCCCCTCCCTTTCCAGATTCATTTCCAGCTAATTCGAGATGTCCCTTACCCTGGCACCAGGTAGGCAACATACCCTCTCAATCCTGACTGCAAAGAATCGTATCTATCCCTCTAATTATCGAATCTCCTATCATTACCACCTTTCTAGTCTGCACCTCCTCCAAGTGAGCAGTCTCCTGCTCAGGGTGCCTTGGTCAACATTCTGGCTGTCCTTCCCATAGTCTTTTTCCTTATCCTCGCAGGTATCAAGTGCATTGTACCTATTGGACAGGACTAGTATTTGTGGGGCCTCCTCCCCTCTGTTCCCACTACCCTGCTGACTACCAGTCACACTCTTCCCCCTCGTGTACCTGTGCTAACCTCTGAGGTCTGATGGCATTCTGGAAAAAACTATCCAGATATTCCTCCCGCTTCCTTATGTGTCGGAGTGTCTCTAATTTGTATTCCAGCTCAAAGACTCTGAGCCGGAGTATCTCAAGCCAGAGATATTTACTGCAGATATGGCAATCTGGGACAGTCTTGCTGTCCATCAACTGCCACATACCGCAATCCCAACACATAACCTGCACTGCCAGTTATAGTTTTTATTTGTTTAGTTAGTCTAGTTATTTTATTTTTTTTTCAAGGTTTTAATTTAATTTTTTTTTTAGGATTATCCTAGATTACTGCGATCCTGTATGTGCTCTGTAGGTAGGCTAGTAAATATAGTATACATAGGAGTATATTTAAACATGTTAAGAGTTCATATGTGAACTTTGCCAATTGAAGTGTCTATCCTATCAAAACCATCACAGAATCATCGAATCTTACAGCACAAAAGGAAGCTATTTGGCCCATTGCAACTGCACTAGCTTTCTGAAAGAGCTATCTATTTAGTCCCATTTCTCTACCCTTTCCCCATACCCTTCATATTTGCAAAAGAAAAATATAAAAGTACACTGAATGTAACAATTATAACAAACTGAAATTGGTATGACTGTAGCTAGGGCAATCTACTTAAGCAGATAAAGACAAGAATAATAATATTCATCATCATATTTATCTGAACACACATTTTAACCCTTTATTACCGTAAACAAAGTAATGCTCTGCCATGCAATCCTAGATCCTTTACGAAAATAATTTTAAAATAAATACATTTTCAACAGTACAGCATGTTCCCTCGCAACCTAATTGTTATCTGGAAGAATTCCAATTAGCCACGTTTGAAGTTCATGATGTTTGAAATAAATGTGTCAAAAGTTCTTCCCCCTGCTTTCTTGAGTTAAATTTTCAGGTGCATGTGGATATTGTGAAATTTTATTAATCTGAAACTAGAGCCTATTGAATGTCAAAACAACAGTCTGTTGTCCGTATTTACTTCTCACTCCTGAAGTAAATTAAGTCGTGGTATAACATCTGATTAGATCCCATCTCAATGGCTTGGTGAGTAGCTGAGCCGTCGGCTGCCTCCATTTTTCCCTCCTCCTCAGTCTTTTCATGTGGGCCTGCAGGTGCCTAGGACTCCTCTTCACGCTCACTCTTATTTGGATGGTAACAATGTGTAGCACGTAGCAGATGTGATGATTTGAGAAATTCTGGCTGGTCTGTGGGCCAGCACCCCACCTGGGTAATCCAAACAGTGGAATTGTTACTTCAGCATTCCCACGGTATGCTCAGCAGTAAGTGAGATGATTGCATGGGCCTCATTGTGTTTGTGCTCTCCTGTACATGGGAGTTTCTAATTGGGGTCATGCACCATGACTCCAAAAGGTAGCCGTAGTCTAACCACAGTCCATGCAATAATTTTCTTGGGATCTTCAAATAATGCAGCCACCATGGATTGCTGCATAATTAAAGCATTATAGGTGCTCCCTGGATAATGTGTAGGATCACATTTCTATGTTCCAAAACCAACTGCACATTTGTGGGGTGGTAACCCTTCCCGTTTATGTATATATTTAAGTTGATATGTGGAGCCCTGATAGCCACATGGGTCCCATCTGTAACACCGTGGACAATTGGGAAGCTAGTCAGGCAATAAATTTCTGTACCCTCGCCAGTCAGTGTTTCCTTTCCACTGGGAAATTGATAAAGACCTTTACCCTGGAATAATTGCTGTCAGCCACTTATCTTATATAGCAATCAATCCTGTTCCTATACTTCTACGTTCTTAAATTTGTCATCAAGTAATTGATTTTTTAAAAAACTTTTGGCTCTATACAATATGATACAAGATGACATCTTAAAAAAAACCTGGGCAATATTTCAGGTTCAAGTAGAGCAGGAAAGAAAAGGGCAAGTAAATTCTTGTCCTTTATGGAATTCCAGCATCATTGGGAATTTTGAATCTGGCATTAGTACTGCTGTCTTCATACCAGATTAAATTAGAATGTTCACTAGCAATGGCATGTAGTTCATTTCCCTGCTAGTTGACATGAATGGTCAGGTAATTCATAAATCAGAGCATGTATATGTCAGAGTGTTCATCAAACTCACTGTCTTCCAAGGGGAATAGAATATCCATACAACTGCTGTGTGCATTTTGATGCCTGGATTTAATCTCCTCATCTAACTATTTCTGCAGGCTAGGTAGAATTATAAAGATTGCACATATGTTGTGATCTTTCATATCGCAAACAGATGGTGAAACTTTTTCATCCACTTGTATAAGGAGTAGGCCACAGTGGAAGTAAGCAACAGTGGTACACAATGACCTGCAGTTTTAATTCTTAGCCAACCTTCACTTTTTGATATCCTGTTAATATAGGCTAGCTGCTTTTTACCTCTGGGATCAGGGTTTGGATCTAGTGTAGATATAAGTTTCCTCTTGTTGCCAGCTGTAAAGGTCTGATATGAAATGAATTTGGGCAGTCTTAACCCAGTTCCTAATAAACACTGCTCTATAACATGAAACGGTCAATTATTTGACACAAAATGGCAATCTCAGAGACGACATGAGAGTGGTTGAATAAGTAAATGCAGCACTGGGTATGGCACTGAGCCCAACAGATCAAAAAGACCACACGTTCAAGCCCTGATTTTTACTAAGTGGTTGAACTCAGCCAGCCTGGTACAGGAATGCCACTCAGGTAAGGTTAGGGAAGCAAAAAATCAGCCATAATTCCCATTGTTGATCACTATGCCAAAAGTGAAGGGAGGAAAGATCAAACAGCCGTGATGACTTCCACATTTGAACAGCCGATCAAACCTCACTACAAAGAATGACTAGTTGGGTGAGATACTAGAGCAGCTGTATGACCATAACCCAGCATGAATCAGTTCTTTCAAGTGAGGAGGAAAAAGTAGGTAAGAAAATTGGGGAAAAAAAACAACGGCTAGTGTGGGAACTAGAAATCCACACTGCTGCAGCAGGAAGTGCACTTCTGAGGTCAAAGGCAAATTCTTGGAGCTTGAAGCTTTACTCCAACCTATTCCTGCTATACCTTGAACGACTTGATGCTAGTACTAGTTGCCCATCAGTGGGAAAGTATTCCATTCCCTAGTATTTGCATATCTCACCTCGATGAGTAAAAACATCACAAGAAAAAGATGTACCACTAGTAGGAGCCCATGTGCCAAGTCCACCTTTTCTTTCACAATTTTCTCTCCTCTTCCCCTGAGGATGCTGGAGTATGTTTTGATCTGTGTTAATCACCATCTAGTACCTAATGAGTGAATGTTTCAGATCACTTAGCAGCCAACGTCAATACTATCCTTCCCCAATGTCCACACATGCACTTTCCAACAGACGTCATTGGGTAGTGATCAGGAGTGGGAGCTTCAGCTAAATTTTCCCCTTCCCAGTGCGGTGGTGTTGAGATCAATTGTAACAACTCTATTGCCACCCAGCTGAGATCAGCTGACTTCCCACCCAGATCAGGAATCAAGGCTGGGACCTTCGGGTTTGTATGAATCAGTTACACATGACTCTGTTGATAAAGGCAATCAAGGGAGCTTAGTCCACCTCTTCAAACCACAGGAATCACCTGATACTCAATCCTAATTTGACCACTGAAGAGCCCAGGACCAACGAGTGATATGGGTCATGGTCACTGACATAGTGGTAGAGGTACAAGACTCTACATTACTCGTGGATTCAGAATTCTCTGGTTCAGTCCCCTCTATATAAATAAAAACTTAATTTGTCAGTTTGGAGCATTCAATCTAGATCGAGGATCAGTTCCCTCCTTTTGGTGACTGGACTTGCACATTTGCTCAATGCCACTTTTCAAACTGAAGCAAATACTTTTGCCAATGAAGACTTGGACTATGAGGAAAAGGATTTGGGTCACTGCAGTATACCTGATACCACGAAATGTGCAATAGAAATGCTTCACTATTAGAGTGGGGTTCATTCCTCTGAATTGAGACAAAAGAATATTTACAACAGAACACAGACATTTCTTAATTTAAAATATTCAATATGGTCTCTAGATGCAAAGGATTTTTTTCTTCATAGAAATCTCACTTTCATAAGCATGCAAGCACCAAAAAACTACTATCTTCGGCTTAAAAGAAAAAAGCTTCTGTTTCTTTGAGTGCTTAGTTCCTGTTAGATCTAATGACCAATCTTGCAGCTAAGAAACAGCTACACCTAAAACAAATGCATACCATATTACAGACTGAACCATCGTTACATTTATATTCTTATAGGTACGTTAACATAGGAATTTCTTGTGTAAAGAATGGATTTTCCTGCAAGTAAATACAAAACCAATTGAAGGGATGAGGAGATAGAGATTGGAACTGAAAAGGTAATAGCAAATATGAGAGAGAAATTTACACAGACATTAAGCTCGAGTGGAAAATTGTATGTGGTGGGATTCCTGCAGAGACCGAATGAAACGTTTAGCCCTGTGTATAAAGTCTGTAACTAGTGCTGTTTAACATTTCTAAATAATCGTATTTTCCTCTCTCATTGTGCTGACAAGACTAATATTTGAATTGTCTGGATCTGACAAGTTAGTGAACAATGACGTATTAAGCTGATATGTTTTGATGGACAATTAACAAATTGTCATTCATCTGCTATTTAAGTGCTTACTATACAAAATTATAGAATCACAGAACTCCATGTTACGGTAATGAGTCACGACCAGATGTGGCTATAATAGATTATAAATATGAACAGGTCAAAAATTTAAGTACACTGCAATTGTGTTTCATAGAATTCCTAGAAAGAACTTCTGTAGTTCAGTCTATTTTTCAGTTTTTAAATTTACTTTTCTATGTGCAGTAGACATTTACACAAAATGAACACCTAGTATTTGAACAAAAACAAATGGGGCTGTCAAAAATGTTGTGTGGGTGTATGCATCTGACAAACAGCCAATTTCTACAAACTGCTCGACTGATTCTCATACACACTCAGATTGACATGTTGATCACTTGACAAGGAATAATGCTAATTTATTACAGCGCAGCGTGAATTCTCTTGTTTCTAAATCTTTCAACAGGACATCTGTCCGTGTAACCGGAGGACACTGTCAGACTTTAATATATAATTTCTGGCTTGTTAGGAATGTTGTAATGGTATCAGGTCCAGCCTCACCCTTCTACTAGTAGCTTTCAGATTCATCACCCTACTAAATACAGCCCCAATTTATCTTTCCTTTAAATCTTTACATCTAAGTTTTCAAATTTTTTATAATGTGTGTGGTACTTCCTAATCTCAACAACTGGTCTCAGTTTTCTTTCAAATGCATACGACGATATTGCAGATGTTTGCATGGGACTCCTTCATCCATGTGCCCATCAGAATTGTTCTTCAAACAGCATATAACCTATTCAAAACAAGTAAGGAATCAAAGGGCAGAACCTCCTAATTTACAGTGTGTAACTCCCACAATTTGTATAACAAATATGCTTTGCGGCAGCTTCAAATGTGTGAACTTCATAAAAAAAGGCTGCATTGTACAATAAGTGCAAGGTGCATCATGCACTGAAACTCCAAAAATATCACTGTAGTCTAGTAGCCAACAATGAATAGAATCATAGGGGGTTAAATTGGTTAACCCCCCGAATCCAGGCGTGGGCATCGCGGTGCGCAATTAACCGCGCCCGGTGTTTCCGGGCACTAGGTAAAGGCAGTCTAGCTTAATGGGGAGGTGCACCGTCAATGAGAGTAGTGCAAGATGACAAGCAGAATGGCTGGACCAGGAAGAGAGCGTGCACCGGCATTCTCCGACAATGCACTGGAGGCTCCTGGTGGAGGGAGCGGACGAACGGAGAGCCATCCTGTACCCAGTGGCAGGAGACCCTCCAGACAACAGCTGTGGAGGCAGTGGCCCAGGAGGTGAATGCCAGGAGCATTGCACTGCGCACGTGGATGCAGTGCAGGAAAAAGTTCAATGATTTGACACGAGTGGTCATGGTGAGTGAATGCAAGTGTCAAGTGGTATATCCCACTAACTGCACCACTGCTCCACACATAACCCCCATCACCAACCCACGAACAAACGCTGCTCATCCATACGCAACGCTGCACTTCGCATGCTAGATCTCACCCTCATGTAGTATTACACTTGCAATCCACACAACCACCACTCACAGGTCAACACAGTGGCAGCTATTTGAGCATGACAGGCACATCACCCAGACAACTTGCAGGATACTCACTGACACACTTCTCGCTGTCTTGCAGGAGAAGGTGGCGCATAACAGTAGGCAGCAGGAGAGACCTGAGGGAGGACAGGCACGCCTACAACGTCCTCACCCCCCTGGAGGAGACAGTGCCGCGGATCATTGGCCGGGCCATCACTGCGGCCGTGTCCACCGGCAGCACTGGAGTTCCCGACAAAGGGGATCTCTGCATATCGAATGCTCCTTCTCATTTCCCAAATCTCCCTCATCCCACAATCTTTTCTGACGCATGTGCTGCAGATGGTGTCAGCACGCACGTCTTACTTGCTCCTCTCCCCGAACTACAACTCATCCGTCTCCCTCTGTCATTGCAGGTGCTGGAACCGGCACCGTCTGAGGAGGAGGACACTGATAACCAAGCTGCACCATCACTCCATCTGACACTTACATCCACCAGCTCAGATATTGACACTGCGCGTCCTTTAGAGGCTGGGTTAGAGGAGGAATCTGCACGTGGTGAGACACCAGGCACAAGTGCACAGGAGCCGGGGGAACGGATACCACAGGTGCCAGGTCGCCGGAGGGCAAGGTCGTACAATGGTTCTGCTGCTGAGGTGTCAGATGATGACTTCGATGGGCCAGGCGACAGAAGGCGGCTGATGGCCGTACACCACCAAATGCTTGGTGCACTGGAAAGCTTGCCAGAAAGCCTATGCGCCAAGGGGCATGGAGGAGTCACCTTGAACTTGGCAATGGGCTTTGCGCAGAGCATGGAGCCAGCCTTACCCACATGGAACTGGTGGTCAGCTCCATCAGCATGCCTGAGAAAGCCACCATGATGCAACGTCTGATACCCGATGTCATGGCTTCCACTGCAGCACAAACAGCTGCCATTGCAACACAAACTGATGTCATCAAAGGTCTGCAAGCTTCAGTTGAAGCTCAGACTGCTGCTATGGAAGCTCAGACTGCTGAGTTACAGGCTCAGACTGCTGTTATCGTGGCTCTGGGTACCACTGTGGAACGGGGCTTCCAGGGCCTCATAGAACTCCGGCAATCCGTTCTCCAGCTGATCACCTGGAGTGCTGAGGCACCGCCCTGTGCGAGTTGCAGTGGCACCATGGAAGTCGAACCTGCTGTCCTCTGTCCAGATGACAACATTCCTGCTCCCATCCTGTCACTCCGCCTGTGCCCTTGCTGTTGCCTATCAGCCAGCCAGGCCAGACTGTTGTAGCCCAGGCCAAGATGGTGCAGTCTGAAGCCGGGCCTTCCTGGCCCAGAGCAGCTCGAGGTCATCCTCCAAGGCCAACTACATGCTCCTCAATTGAAGGTGAGCAGCCTTCCATCACCCATGCTCCAGCCACTGGGGATGCACCTCATAGGAGCACTAGGAAAGGCACAGGAACAACAGGCACTAAGGGAATGCACAGGGTGAATAGTGTAATCTTGTATACTTGAGTTAAAGTGTAACATTATAAATTTGTATTTGAAGTCGCAGTTGGTGGTGGTTTTTATTTATGTTATGAGCTGCGAGAGGAAGCAATGTGTAATCATATGGAGGGCGATTTGATGGTCATGAGGGAGTGAAGGACTGTTGGTGACTTGGGAGATGTCGTTCACATTACTGATATCGTTCACGGATCAGGTGAGCACGCAGAGGGCCAGTGTTCCTTGTTGCCTTTTTGGGTCTTCCTTCACTTCCTCCTCTGTCTTCTCCCCCTCCTCCTCAGCCTCTTCCTCTGGCTCAGGGTCTTGCCGGATAATCGGTGGCAAGGACTCTTCCCTCATAATGGCGAGGCTATGGAGCATGCAGCATTCCATGACGAATCTTGACACCTGCTCAGCGGAGTGCTGCAGGGCTCCACCAGAACGGTCCAGGCAGTGGAAGCGTTGCTTCAGGAGGCCTATGGCATGCTCAGTGATGTTGCGTGTGGCAGCATGACTGTCGTTGTAGGCCTGCTCAGCACGCATGATAGCCCTCGTCACCCAGTAGCCAGCCTTTCACTTGCTGAGCCGGTTCAGAGATAGCTGGCACATTGGACTGCCACATAATGAAGGAGTCATAACTGCTCCCAGGGTAGAGGGCACTGACCTCCACGTTGCGATGCGTGTGGTCACCCACCAGCTGCACATTCAGGGATTGGAACTCCTTTTGGTTCATGATGATGGCCGAGTTGAGACGTGGAGCACGCATGGCAATATGTGTGCAGTCAAAGGCACCCTACACCATGGGGAAGCCTGCAATGTGAGCAAACCCTCGTGCTCGTTCGTTCTGTTTCTCTCTGTCAAGAGAGAACGTGATGAACCTGTTGCGCATCTCGTACACTGCCTCCGTGACCTCCCTTATGCAGCAGTGCACTGCAAACTGCGAGATGTTGCATAGGTCGTCAGCAGAGGCCTGAAAGAATCCAGAGCCATAGAAGTTCAGCACCACAGTTACCTTCACAGCCACAGGCAATGCTGTTCTTGCCCTGCTCTGAGGCTGTAGTTGTGGCTGCAGCAGGTGACATACCTCCGTCACAACCTCTTTGGTGAACCTCAGCTGTCGGATGCACTGATCCTCGCTCATGTTGAGGTAAGCGCAGTGTTCCCTGAAGGCCCTCGTGGGATATGGCCTCCTGCTCAGTGCCCTGCGCCTCTTCCTCCTCCTCCTCCTCGCAGCTTGACCTGCTCTGTGTGGCCTCTCTGCATGCTCCCAGTCGTGTTCCATGCCCAGCGAGAGCCCTAGCAGATCACCTATGGTTGCCAGGAATCTTCTTCAAACACTGTTGTAAATTACACCAACCATAAAGCAGTACCTGCCAAACCACTCTCAAATATACGATAGCAACTCTCTAAGTATAAGAAGCTTCAGCAAACACATCATATTCTACCAGCAGCCAGAAGCAATAGTCCAGCAACTAACCTGCAACATCGGCATGATCCCTTTAAATAGCGCTGGTGGGGGTTCCTCCAGGCCGTCTAAGATATGTTCAGGCGATCGTGGTTAAGACAATGCATTGATTGGTGTGTTCAGCGCCAAAATGTGTCCATTGATTTAAATCAGCGTTGCACACTGATCTAATGCACATTCTCCTTACTTTACATGCTGCTCGCATTCGTTATCTGTGTGTGCGCGAAACCCTTTACCAAGATGGCGTCCGGCGCACATCACACTAGAAGCGTACGCGCGCATTCCGGACGCCATTTTGGGACCTTAGCAGGCCGCGTAGCACCTGAAAAACGGGCACTACACGGCCCAATTTCTAGCCCATAGAATCTTACAGCATGAGGCCATTCAGCCCATCATGTCTGTGCCAGTTCTTTGAAAGAGCTATCCAATTAGTCCCACTACCCTGCTCTTTCCCCACAGTCCTGCAATATTCTCCTCTTTAAGTATTTGTCCCATTCCCTTTTGAAAGTCACTACTGAAATTACTTGCACTGTAACAGTTTAGACTGTTCCAAACTGTTACTATAATCACTCTACTTCCCTTCATTCCCTCATGAATCATACATCTGTAAAAACTGATTAGAGGAGGCTAATACCCTTTAAAACGGGTTTGCATTTTTAGAGTCAGCTCGGGCTTACGGCTAGGGTTATCACCCATCCAGTTTTCAACCAGTCTAGTTTCAAGAGTGGCCACTCAGTAATTTTGAAGAAAGGTCAGACAACAAAAGTCCTGTTTTCAATTGCTTAATTAAAAAGAAACCATGCGCATGCACGTGTCTGTTTTGCATTCTCAAAACGTTTGCGTGGCCTATATCACACATGGGCAATTGGACCTGTTGGGCATATTCACAACCAGGTACCTTTCAGAAGTACCTATAGGCTTTTTTTCCCACTGCCTTTTCCATTCGTATGTATGCTGGGGAAAGATGGCCACCTTAATCATGGGCTAGACACTGATGCCATGGCAACTCCAAGGCACCAACCCTCATGGGAATGTTAATATGCCAGATATGTGATCTCCCACAGCAGGGTGTAGCAATCATCTCTCTCCTCAACCTGTACTCACTATTTGAGCTTGCTCCCCTGCCCACAAGTAGTAAAAGAATAAAAGAGAAAAGGGAAAGAGGGACAAGAAATGAGAAAGAAACAAAAATTACATGAGAAATAGTTGCGAAAGACCAGCAAAAATGAGACTGTGAATTAAAAAAAGAAAAATGCAAGTGAAAGAAAAGAAAACAAAAAAGCTGATGAAAAAAGTGAGGAAAATTAATTTAAAATTCTGAGTTCACACCAGACATTACAATTTGACAACTATATCCCGTCTACAACCAGATGGGGCTGGCATTGAATAAAGCCGGTGCGTATGTACAAAAAGATGTTTGATTGCGAATGAGCATGACAGGCCCGATTATGCATCCACAAAGTTGTCCATTCAACCATCTGAAGTCAAAAAAGAGGCCCACCAATATATGCACACGTCCTCATAAGAGGACCTGAATTGGGAAAAGGCCACTTGGTTGAACTGATCATGGCACTGTGGTGTTTTACCTCTGGAGAGGAATGGAAGCACTGACAACATTTGTCTCACTCCCACTGCAAGCTTGCAACCTGGCGACCTACTCAAAGCAACAGTGCAGGGTTCAGACAAGACCTGCACTCTCACCTGATGGAGGATGTCTAGAACTCAATATTCAAGTAGCTGTTCACAGCACGTTACAAAACAAAGGAAAATGCAATTTATAATCATTTTTAAAAAGTGATGTGAGAAAAAGCTGGAAGATCAGTATTGCTCATGCCACAGATTTAATTCTGAATACTTCCAGTACAGGTTTTTAACATGTGTTTTATTTATATATCTATATAAAATTGATAAAATTGTTGCAGCAAGTGCATGATGTGTCTGTCAAACACACAGACACATGTGCAAATTTACACATTAAACTTCACATGGTTGGCTCAAATTTCATATTCATCAAACTGCAACAAATCACAACTGAAGTAGTAGGTAATGTATGAATCAAATGCAAGGAATAGTAGGTAAGTACCTTCCAAAGATAAGCCACTATGATGCATGAAAACAATAAATCAAGCATGCACAATCAGCAGAAGCCACCAATAGACTAATGGACAGATGAACCAATCAAGTTGCTTCAAAAAGGAAATGACATTGGTTTGAGACATCATTTTGAATTTTCCTCCAACTGAAAATGTATTAAAGTAACATTGGTAAGATAAAAAAATGAAAAAATTAAAGAATTCTAAATAAAATGTTTCACCAACAAGCAATGTATCATCCAACTTAATTTGAGAAATGCCACAAAAGATCTGCTTATCACCACAAACATGAAAGTACAACATTTATACACTATGGACAAGCCTACAATCATATAACTGCCCAAAATATTATCCAAAATTAAACTTACCTAACACCAATATTTATCAAATTATGAATACATTTAATAAACTGCTAGTTAAATACTGAACACAAACCGTACCTTGGATCCAGGGTTGGACACTTAACTCCATCTGTACTATTCCTCCCTACATTACGGAGAAGAGATGCCCTATGATACCGTGGGACTATAACTAGGCTCATAATTACTTGTATAAACCCGTTTTAGTTGTGCAGAAGTTCATAAGCAATGTCAGCATGATCAGGCTATAAGAGGGAAAGTTTAACTCTTGAAAGTTTGCAAGGTTAAGGGACAGACTGTACTGCTTTGCAACTGGCTTTCACAATAAGGGTTTGTAGCAGGGATCATATGAACGTTATCATTGTTCTGGTGAGGAATTCCATTGCACGCCCAAGAACAAAATCAAGTGGATGGGCTGAATCATCTTTTCTCAGTTGTCACAAGATCACAAGGTAAGTACAGATGAGGAAGGCTATTCATCTAGCTGGAAAACACAATAGTGCCTCCCATCAGAGCATTCAACTGTCTCTTAAATGACTAAGATATTTGCCCTACCATAAGTGTTGATCGTTCTGTGTGTGATTTTGTCCTAAATTATTCTGTATTGGTGATCAGCATAATAACAGTACTGGATGAGCCCTTGACTCATCTCAGAATAGGCCTGATGATTTGATTTAGACTAGTCAGACTCTAGAATTTTATGATCTCCAAACAGGTATGCGAGTAAAGGCACAAACTTGTGTACTATTGAATATACAGAGTAGAAGATTCCAGGTTTGATTCTTGGTCTATTGTAAATTAGTTGAATTCAACTAGGGCAGTAATGGAGTACTACTCCTGGCCTTAGGCCCCCTGGGCCAGATGGGGAAAAAAATTCAGCCTCGAATCAGTATCCAGTGAATCTTGTTGGAAAGTAGATAGTGAATGTATGGACATCAGGTGATAATAGGATTGGCCTGCCTGCCAACACACATTCAAACGTTAGATATGAATAAAGGCCACGTGGATGGTTTACCAGGTGGTGACCATGGAACTGTATCCCAACAAGAGATCAATGCTTTCAGGAGAGGAAAGGAGAAATAAAAAAAATTGAAATATTTTTAATTATAATCTGTTCCATAGATAATATGAGCTTGACATCTTTCTCCAACTGTGATGAACAAGCACTGTTTAGCCAAAACTTACCTGCCAGGTAACCATAATTTGTGGCTATTGCTTCTATTACTAACACTGTCACTAGATTTACAGGTACTATAGAATTGAAAGATGTTGTATCATGTTAAAAATATTTTGCACATAATAATTATGGAAACACCAAACAATGTTCGGACTTGAAAAAGAACTGTTTTCTACACTACATGCTAGAACACATCATTTCAACCAATCGATGCAGGTAAATGTCGTAGAAGAAAATACTTTTACATTAACACATTTTCACTCAAAGCTGCTTCTTTAATGTAACGATCTTTGATGGGCATACCATGTCCTTAATGTGAGTTTACAGCTAATTTTTTTTTCAAATAAGCTCTTTTTTTCTCTGCCAATTGTCTCCCCTTCTTTCCTGAAGGTGTTAAGTCCTTGCTAGGGTACAGTTCTACAAGTGCCAATTTCCCTCCTGTACTTAATCAAAGTGTACACCTTGGCAATGAGTGTTGGCAGGCTATATGACATCATATGGCATCACAGTTGATCGCAATCGCAATCATTCAACACTTATATGTTCATAACATCCAGTCGGGAAAGCTATCTACAGTGAGATCTCTAACTGCTCCCCCAAGCTAAGGGTGCTGTGGGACATTCCTAATCTACTAGGTTTAGTTGGTCATAGATAAAGGGGGTGATTTTAAACCCCAAGAACGGGTGGGTTGGGGGCGGGTGGGAGTTGAAAATAGTTGTTTTTTGGGTCACATCCGCAACCCGGCTTTATTTCTGGGTTTAACGTCGGCGTGTAAGAGTACAGGCTTCCCACTGGGAATGCAAAGTCCGAAAATTTTGCGGTTGCAACCCAAAAAACAACTATTTTCAACTCCCACCCGCCCCCAACCCACCGGTTCTTTGGGTTTAAAATCACCCCCAAACTCACCGAGCCTTCGGGGTGCTAAAAGGTGTTGATTTTTTAAAAACATAAAATTATTTTGACAGTATAGCCAACCCTTCAGTAGTAATTTATGGCTTAATGTAACCTTCATGGGAAAAAATATTTGCATGTCGTCATTCTATAGTTATTTCCTCCTCAGGCGATTACACTAATTTGGGAGTGTCAACGATTGTGCACACTGTACATGGGTCTCTGCAAAGAGCAGGCTCAATGGAACACAAAATCACAAGATAATTACAAGATAATTATAGACGAGGCAGACCATTTGGCCGATTTTAATTTATCCATCCAGACAGATCCTAAAATCTCCCCATTACAGCATCCAATTGCTTCTTAAATGATTACATGGTTTTTGCTTCCACTACTCTATCTGAAAGTTTATCCCATATATTGAGCACTCTGTTAGTCTTAGTTTGGTGGTAGCACTCTTATCCGAGTGATAAGTTTATGGGTTTAAGTCCCACTTCTGAGACTTGAGCACATAATCTAGGCAGACACTTCAGTGCTGAAGGAGTGCTGCACTGTCATGGTTGCCATCTTTTGGACGAGCTATTAAACCAAGGCCCAGGCTGCACTCTCAGGCAGTGTAAAAGATCCGTTGGCACTACTCAAAGAGCAAGGAATTTCTCCCAGTATCCAGGCCAGTATTTATCTCTCAACCAACACTGCTGTTCGTAGAACCTTACTGTATGCAAATTGACTACCATGTTTTCCTACATTACAAAAGTATCTGCATTTCAAAGATACTCCACTGGCTGTGAAGCACTTTGGGATGTCCTTTGGTTATGAAAGACAATATATAAAGGCAAGTTTTCTCTTTGTACGAAGAAGAATTTCCTGGTATTTTCCTAAATTTACTTTTTATTGGTTTGAACCTGCAGGCCTTTGTCCTACTCTTACAATTTAATTTAAAGTAATATTTCAGATTTACCTTTTCCATTCTTTTAACTTCTTATATACTTCTATAAGATCAGATGCCTCCTTTCTAGGCCGTAAAGTCCAGTCTTTCCTCATAACTCAGACCTCTGACACAAAGAACTGACCTCCTGGCTTTTGTCTGCACAATCTCCTGCGCTTGAATGTCTCCCTTGTGTTTGGATAACCAGAACAGGACTGCGTATTTAAAGTCCAGTCTCAGAGCACCACAGTTTGATCATGACTTCCTCTGACTTATATTCTAGTGTTTTGGCTTATAGTTCAGCATTCTATTGGCTTTGTGGCTGCTGCTCTGCATTGGCTGGGCATATTAAGTATTGAGTTCACTAAGACTCCTAGGTCTCTTTCAGCTTCATCTTTTGCTATTTCAATACCATTCAAGGAGTACCTATGACACTTATTTTTCCTTCCTGTGAGCAGTAATTTTGCACTTGTCTGCATTGAATTTCACCGGCCATTGTTTTATCCACATATTATTTTGTTCACCTCATTCTGTGATTTATGAGCTGGCTCTTCCAATTCCGCTGCCCCTCCTAGGAACATAGGAACATAGGAACAGGAGTAGGCCATTCAGCCCCTCGTGCCTGCTCTGCCATTTGATAAGATCATGGCTGATCTGTGATCTAACTCCATATACCCGCCTTTGGCCCATGTCCCTTAATACCTTTGGTTGCCAAAAAGCTATCTATCTCACATTTAAATTTAGCAATTGAGCTAGTATCAATTGCCGTTAGCGGAAGAGAGTTCCAAACTTCTACAACCCTTTGTGTGTAGAAATGTTTTCTAATCTCACTCCTGAAAGGTCTGGCTCTAATTTTTAGACTGTGCCCCCTACTCCTAAAATCCCCAACCAGCGGAAATAGTTTCTCTCTATCCACCCTATCTGTTCCCCTTAATATCTTATAAACTTCGATCAGATCACCCCTTAACCTTCTAAACTCTAGAGAATACAACCCCAATTTGTGTAATCTCTCCTCGTAACTTAACCCTTGAAGTCCGGGTATCAGTGTAGTAAACCTACGCTGCACTCCCTCCAAGGCCAATATGTCCTTCTGAAGGTGCAGTGCCCAGAACTGCTCACAGTACTCCAGGTGTGGTCTAACCAGGGTTTTTTATAGCTGCAGCATAACTTCTGCCCCCTTGTACTCTAGTCCTCTAGATATAAAGGCCAGCATTCCATTAGCCTTATTGATTATTTTCTGCACCTGTTCATGACACTTCAATGATCTATGTACCTGAACCCCTAAGTCCCTTTGGACATCCACTGTTTTTAACTTTTTACCATTTAGAAAGTACCATGTTCTATCCTTTTTTGATCCAAAGTGGATGACCTCACATTTGTCTACATTGAATTCCATTTGCCACAGTTTTGCCCATTCACCTAATCTATCAATATCGCTTTGTAATTTTATGTTTCCATCTACACTGCTTACAATGCCACCAATCTTTGTGTCATCGGCAAACTTAGATATGAGACTTTCTATGCCTTCATCTAATAAATATTGTAATAATTGAGGCCCCAAGACAGATCCCTGCGGGACTCCACCAGTCACATCCTGCCAATGTGAGTACCTTCTCATTATCCCTACTCTCTGTCTCCTTTCGCTCAGCCAACTTCCTAACCAAGTCCGTACTTTTTCCTCGATTCCATGGGCTTCTATCTTAGCTAACAGTCTCTTATGCGGGACCTTATCAAATGCCTTTTGGAAGTCCATATAAATAACATCCATTGACATTCCCCTGTCCACTACTTTAGTCACCTCTTCAAAAATTCAATCAGGTTTGTCAGGCACGACTTACCTTTCACAAATCCATGCTGGCTCTCTCTGATTAACTGAAAATTCTCGAGGTGTTCAGTCACCCTATCCTTAATTATAGACTCCAGCATTTTCCCCACAACAGATGTTAGGCTAACTGGTCTATAATTCCCCGGTTTCCCTCTCTCTCCTTTCTTAAAAAGCGGAGTGATATGTGCAATTTTCCAATCTAGAGGGACAGTTCCTGAATCTAGAGAACTTTTAAAGATTATAGTTAGGGCATCTGCAATGTGCTCACCTACTTCCTTTAAAACCCTGGGATGGAAACCATCTGGTCCTGGGGATTTGTCACTCTTTAGTGCTATTATTTTCTTCATTACTGTTGCTTTACTTATGTTAATTTTATCGAGTCCCTGTCCCCAATTCAATATTAGTTTTCTTGGGATTTCCGGCATGCTATCCTCTTTTTCTACTGTAAATACTGACGCGAGTTTGGTATCATCAGCAAATTTGGCCAGTTTGCACTGAGCTTCTAAATAGAGGTCGTTTATGGAAATTAGAAACAACAGTGGCCCCGACAGTGAACCCTGGGGCACCTCACTTAATACTACCCCCCACTCCAGCATAACTCCTCTAACAAGCATTTGTTTTCGACCATACAACCAGTTTTTTATCCATTCCTGAGGTTCACCTTAAATTCCCATAGCTTTGAACTTGGCATTTTGGAAGTTTACATACTTTCCACATACATACTTAGGGCTTTCCACAGTATGCTTGGGTTGTCACTTCCTCAAAGAAGTCAAGGAAATTGGTTAGGCAGGATCTTCCCCTTTTGAATTCATATTGACTGCCACTTACTAGTTTATTGTTACACAGATATTCCTCAAGTTTACTCCTGATAATCGATTCCATTATTTTACATAAAATGGATATGAGACTAGTATGTAATGTAATTGCATGTGCTTGTTTTGTCAAGCTTTTTGAATATGGGCACTACATTATTCTGTTTCCAATTTACTGGTACCTTCCCAGCATCCAGTGACTCCTCATAATGATCGTCAGTGCCTCACAAATCTGCCTAGACTTGCACATCACTCTAGGATAAATACCATCTACCTTTGGGAATTTATTTGTTTTGAGCCTTTTTAGCTCGTCTAGGATTTCCAATTTAATTTATATTGAAGTAATTAATTTTACTTAGGCCATCTCTGTTTGTGAAGTACAATTTGCGCGTGTCTTCCCTTCTGAATACACGGCAAAAGTAATCATTCAGAATATTTACTATTTTGTGCTCATCCTCAGTCGAGTCTGTTTGAAGCTTTTATGGTTTTCACTTCTTACTGCTGAATTTCTTCCTGTTATGTTTAGCCTCAGCTGCTATGCTTTTTCTAGGTCTCTCTCTGCCCCTCTGCTCATTCTTTTAACATGTTGCTGCATTTTAATGTATTCATCGCAGTGATCCCCTTGCCCTGTCTGTAGGATTTGCAGAGGCTGTTTGAACCTGTTCTACTTTCATATTTTAATCTGAAGTAGATTTGCCCTTTACTTTCTAATGTCAGCTCGCAGTCGCCTTTTTTCAAGGTTGAGAAACCCAACTTTCTCCGTTACTCAGTCCTCTGACACTAGGAATCAGTCTTCCCTTCATCATCCCTATGCCTTAAACATGATGGGCTAGATTTTGCGATGAGCACCACTTGTTAGACTTGCAGTTGCCCACAGACTTTCTATGGGGTTTTGCACAGCAAGTTACTGCAAGTTAGACAGCCAGTCAGTGTGGCGCCCTCTACAGGGCATCTGAGACCTATGTAAACAGGAAAAGCAACAGACCAATCAGATTGAAGAATCGTTAATGAGCAGTGCCGAGTCTGAACCAGGGAGTGTAAGTTAGAATAGTGAATTCAATGTCAAATCAGGTACAGAAAGAGAAATAAAGAGAGGGAAAGAAAGACTGGATTAAGAAACAAGGATAAAGGAGACAGAACGAAAAAGTAGGACTTTTTTTAAATTTGTAGTTAACGGATGTGGTTCAGCTTGGAAACATGTTACTGGTGGTGTCCCCCAGGGATTGGTCCTAGGCCCACTACTCTTCACCACTGACCTGGACAGTAGTGTTGCGAGTATGGTAAATAGGTTTGCAGATGAGACCAAAATCTGTGCAAGGGTAGAGGGGTGCAATCAAATCCAAAAAGATTTAGATGTTCTGGGGAAGTGGACCACACATTGGCAAATGGTGTTTAATTTAGATAAATCTAGTGTTATGCATGTTGGTAGGGCCAACACAGAATACATGTATCATTTGCAGGGAACAATACTGAGAAAGGTTGAGCGACAAAAAGATCTTGGTGTTATTGTGCACAAATCACTAAAGGTTCAAGACCAATGTAGAGAAACTGTAGCTAAAGCTAACAAGATATTGGGTTGTATTAATAGAATCATTCAGTATAAATAAAAGTACACCATTTTGACATTATACTTTGACACTATTCTAGATGTGGTCGTCGGTCAGACCACATCTAGAGTATTGTGCCCAGTTTTGGGCCCCCCCCCCCCATGGTGGGTGATATAGTGGCTTTGGAAAAGGTCCAGAAGAGAGCTACAAGAATGATTCCTAGTTTAAAGAACCTCAGCTACTCAGATAGGCTCAAGGACCTTGGTCTATTAACTTTAGAACAGCACAGGCTTAGAGGTGACATGATAGAGGTCTATAAAATAATTAAAGGGCTGGATAGTGTCCCTAATGATAGATTATTCCAGTTTAACAGTTTGGGGAGGACATGGGGACAAGAGTTTAAACTATGGAAGAGTAGGAACAGACTGGATGTTAGGTGGTTCTTCTCTTCCCAGAGAGTAATGAGCCTCTGGAATATATTGCTGGTTGGTGTGGTGGGTGCAGACTCTCTGCAGGCCTTCAAGAGGGATGTGGACCGGTTCCTGACTGGGGCAGAATTTGCATCATATAGAAGTTGAGTGTCTTTATAGATAACACTTGGTCCATGTGTTCTCCTGGACTGGTTTCAATCACCTTAGGGGGTCAGAGAGGAATTTTACAGAGTATCATTTCCCTTATTGGTCCTGGGTTTTTTCTGTTTTTTGCCTCTCCCAGGAGATTACATGGCTGCGGGGGTGGGTGTGCGAGGGAAGAAGTATTTAACCATGATGGTCTCGCCATTATAGTGTGGGGCAGGTTTGATGGACCAGCTGATCTTTTCCTGCTGTCAATTTCGTATGTTCATATTTAAATAATTTTTTTAAATGTCCAACAATAATCCAAGAGCTGAACGAATGAGATTGCACATTTGTAAAAGTTAATTTTCAGTGCCAGAGAACTGGTAGTAGTTAAGACTTACCAAGCTGTTAAAAGGGTACTTACACTGGAATGGACGAGCCCTAACTTTTTGGTGAGTTTAGTTCGTATTTACAAGGTAAGTACAGGAACTTCACGCCGTTCAATACATTTGAACGGTGAGTCAGATGGCGAGATCCGTTTTCGCAAAGCTTTCGGAGCAGCAGGTCACCTCAGTCAGCAACTTCCGGATTTCCACATTTAACTGCTCACGTGCGGTCGCCGGAAGTTACTGCCCGATTTACACATAAATAACGTTGAGTGCTGTTAGCCTCCCGGTTATTTTTACAGCAAAGTCCGGCCCCTCATTTATTTCTCAGTGACAGTAGTTATGGTTTGATCTGACCAGAGCAATGTACATTTTCAGCATGACTTCCTCTGACTTGTACTCTACTGTTTTGACTATGCAGATCAGCATTTGCTATGTTGTTTGTTGCTTTGCAGTAATTGGACATATTGAACACTGTGTCTAGTAATACCCCCACATGTTTTCCAATGTCATTGTTAACTATTGCTACACCATTCAACGCCATTTATGTCACCCATCTTTCTTACTATCTGTGGCACTTTACACGTGCCCACTTTAATTTAGTCTGCCACTGTTCCCCTACTCACTTTCGTTGTTTGACTAATTCTTTAGTTCCCAAGCTGTCTCTTCAGATTCAACTACCTTCCTAGTTTGGTATTTCCTGCATTTTCGTATATTCATCCCAGTGAACCCCTTCCTCTTACTGTCTGCAGGATTTATAGGTGTCATTTTTCCTCTTTGTTTCAATTTTAATTATTTGTTAATCCATTTAGGGTCACAGATCTTTTCTTATTCTATAACCCGTCTCGCAGCCCCACTCGTGCTTTACTGCAATCTGAAGATTCCCTGTGCCCCCACCACTAAGACAACAAAACAAAATCACATCTACAATCCAAAGTCTAAATCTCAGCTGCTGGGTTGAAGTCAACATGTAGCAATGCTGACATAAATGCCAGTTTAAAATTATATGTGTATTTTCCATTTATTGAATCTGCCCCATCACCAGCGGAAGCACTCTAAAAAGCAGGAAATTTGCATATTGACACCCATTTTTGAAGGTTTACCTGGGTAGCATGTTTCCAGATTCATCTCTTCCCAGAGGAATTTCACCCTATCGTAGTGCTGGCTGTGCTGCTTCTAACTCTGTCCCAAACTGCTCACAGTACTAGTGGGAACCTCTTCCCCTCCCCAACTGCTGCTGAATGGTGTAGAGGTGTATCCTTGCAAGCTAGGTTAATTGGCACCAATACTGCACTACAATGTCAGCCTTGGCTTAATGATAGTATGCCCTCCTTGAGTCAGGGATCATGGGTTCAAGCCTCATTCCAGAGGCTTTAGAACATAATCTAGGCTTACACTTCAGTGCAGCTGAATGGGTACGGTAGCGTAGTGGTTATGTTACTGGGCTAGTAATCCATAGGCCTAGACTAAAATCCAGAGTCACGAGTTCAAATCCCGCCACGGCGGCTGGCGAATTTAAATTCAATTAATTAAATAAAAATCTGGAATTAAAATACTAGTATCAGTAATGATAGCCATGAAACTACCGGATTGTCATAAAAACCCATCTGGTTCACTAATGTCCTTTAGGGAAGGAAACCTGCCGTCCTTACCCGGTCTGGCCTATATGTGACTCCAGACCCACAGCAATGTGGTTGATTCTTAATTGCCCTCTGAAATGGCCTAGCAAGCCACTCAGTTGTAAAAATCTCGCTAGGGATGGGCAATAAATGCCGGCCTTGCCAGCGACGCCCACATCCCGTGAACGAATTTTAAAAAAGCATTAAGCGAGTGCTGCACTGTTGGAGGTGCTGTCTTTCAGATGAGATGTTAAACTGATGGTTGATTACAAAGGTCCCATGGTCGATAAAGAGCAGGGGAGCACTCACAGTGTCCTGACCAACATTTATCTCTCAATCACCATCACCAAAACAGATTAATTGCTTGTTTATCTCATTGTTGTTTGTGGGACCTTGCTGTATGCAAAATGACTGCTGCATTTCACTGCAACAGTGACTGCAGTTCTAAAAGTTTTTAATTGTCTATGAAGTGCTTTGGCACTTCATGAAAGGTGCTATATAAATGCAACTTCTTTCATGAAGATACTCATACAGCCTCCTCTACTCTACTGTTTGACACTTGTAAACGCAGCCTGTTCGCAAAGGCAAACTGTTAGCATTTTTAAAAGGTGACAGACCAAGAATGATCAAGTCTCCTGGCTTCAAATAGCAATTTGCCACATTTCTTCTCCCTGACAACCCCACCATCAAAAAATTATCCAAGATTAAACAATGTTTTTTCTACAGTGGGTCTATTTAGGTTTCCCCACTGATTTCCTGGTCAGTTTTAGGTCGATTTCTCCCCCCAACCCTCAGAAACATTTTCTTCTTTTTTCCCCATCATTTCCCCCCATCCCCCCTCTACTGAAGGCTATAACTCTTTGCTGGATTACAGCTCCGTGGGCAACAGCTGTTCTCTAGTACCTCGCCCAAGTGGCTATTATTCACGTGCAGACCTCGACTGTAAGTGTCAGCAGGCTATTCGACACGGGCAATCTCAGCCGAACCTGATCCTGTAATCATCTGACTTCAGGTGCTGTTTCTTGCACCATCGGAGCACAGTCCTGAGACCATCATCTTGAACTGCACCATCATCTTGAACTGCCTGGTGCCATTTCTGTGTTAAATGTTATATTTTGTGGTCAAATAACAAAAGTTATCAAGTATTCCTTTTATATTTTTATTATTTACAATCTGACTAATTTCCTGTATTATGTATAACCAAGCCTTAGTAGGGTTTTGAATTGTGTGTGCTCCTCAATGTTATTGGGTCGTTATCAGAATTCAACTAAAATTATCAAAGCACCTGTAAATGATTCACTTTTTAATACTTGGAATGCTGCCTTGCCTTACATGGAAAGTTTTGCCCACTCGACAATGTTTATATCGTTGCTAAATAATATGCTGAATTATAATACATGATCGTTCATCCCTTATCGCCTTGTCCACAGGTAGCCTGGGGTCTGGAGCAAAATTGTAATGTTTTAGCTGCTAGCCTGGCCTATGCCTTTCAGGTCATTGCACAGCTACTCCCAGTGAAGCAGTGATCTAAATAGGTACTGAGGTCAATGAGAGGGTAATTGCTGTTGTTTTGGAAGTTTCTCTACATTGGCAGCTGCTTAGCCACTCTCTTCGTGGAGAGGCCAGCTTATCTGAAGGTCAGAAAAACAACAGGAAAAGACTAACTTTCTTTCTCTTGTTGCATATATTTATCAATCCATCTATATGATAAACCTTATGTTTACGCAGTTACTGTCTGCACTATTGACTTCCTGTTGTCACATTTTTGTTACACTCTCAACTTTTTCCATTATAAATTTCTGCGGCCACATGTATAATTGAAACTGCCTCTGTAAAACTGTCACATTAACTGCACAAGTGCAGACGACGGGAGCAGATTTCTCATCTGTTTGTGCCAGCTCAGCCATCATCTTGATTTTTTTTCTCGGGAGTAATTTTTTCCAAGCAGGCAATTGGTTTTAAACTACAAATTTCAAATTTGAGATTTTTGTTTCTTACATTGAATGTTAAATAATCTTTCCAGCAGGTTTTCTTGTTTTTTTTGTCTTTGGAATTACCCTCTCATTCCAGCAGACATGCCTCTGATGCCTTGCTGCTTCAGACAAGCAGCTCCACTCTGCCTCTCACTCACCCAACATTTTCAACCCAGTTGCTGCACCACCCCCCCCCCCCCGCCAACTGCCAACATCAGCCCATTGGTAATCATCTTCTTTAATACTTTTATTCATTTCCTAAGCTTGTTCTCAGCCACCAGCGATCTTCGCCCACTAGTGGGTATTTCAGTGACCAGTTGACACCCACTGCCACTGGTTCCCTTACCTGTTGATCAGCCGCTCCATGAGGGAATATTTTATTTAAAGTCAATGGCCTCTTTTTGGCCATTAACTGGTTCCCACACTCACTAGTCAGCTTTTGTGTGGCCTATTCTCGGCTCCAGCTCCTGCTGGTCCCTACGTGCTAATGTCTAATAGGATAGCTGCATTCTTTAGTTTGACACCCTAAAGTAAACTTCAGAAACAGCACAGTATGGCTGCCTGCTCTTTTTAAAGATCCCTTCTTCCCCCTTCCTCCTCCGTCTCTCCCCTTCTCTTACGCTCCACCCTGCCTCTTCCCACACTGCCCCTTTCCTTTCTTCCCCTTCTCCTGCTCCTCTCCCCCTCTTTCTGCCCATCCCATGCTTTTTCCTCACCTCTCCTCCTTCCCTTTTTCCTTCACTTTCTCATCTCCCTCTCTTCCCCTTTCCCAGCTCCTGCCCTGCTCCGTCCCTTGTTCTCCCTGTATTTCAGAGAAACACCTAAGCACCAACCAACTCTACTTCCTTATATATCCTAAGTTTTGCTTTTATAACTATAATTATATAAAATCAAAGTATTATATATAAAAATAAGGATAGAATGTAAAGTGGAGACTAAATTATGTCTGCGAACCCTGGTCCAATTATCCGCTTGCCTCTAGCCCCGCTTCACCTGAAGTCCACACCTAGTCTTGACTCCTTGTGTGCAATATCACAGGAAATTGACCAGCACTTATTAAAAATCTTAAGTAGGGTGCACACTTCCTATCCACAAACCTTACTTCTTGATTTCACAATTTTTGGTCACACATTTGGTCAACATTTACCATTGCAAATTGCTATGTCAAAATTTCCCATTCATTTTTGCTATGCCATCTGTCACAATGTGGTTGCATGCTCTGACCACTAGGTATCTCTGTTGAGCCCGTTTCCAAAGTCTCTTCCATCTCCTTCCCCATCTTGTATATGAAAAGAATTATATTCAGGAACTGGCCATGGAAATTACATTGGCAATTTATTAGTAATGTGAAAAATTCTTCTGCCACCCTTACACTTTACTGAAATTCTAGTGACAACTGGATATACTGTCAATTACTACATGGGTAGTCTGACCTGCCCTTTTTCCTACATTACAACAGTGACTGCACTTCAAAAGTACTTCATTGGCGGTAAAGCGTTTCAGAACATCCAGAAAGACACTATAATAAATGCAAGTCTTTCTTTTTTTACCAAGCAAATATTCCTGGCAGGGTCACTAAAACTGTTACTTTAACAGCAACACTGATAATATTACACGCATCCAAACACTTTCTGCTTTGGAGATCTTAAACCTTTCAATTAAACTCAGAATATTTCAGTCACCCCTCAGTTCTCAATTAATGTAACTCAAACTATGAAAATTCACGTATCAAAAACATTGCTAAGCCACCATAATGTAATGTTTAAACTAAAGACGTGAGCAGAACCAGAGTTTTGTTTGGGGGGGTGGGGCAACTAATTACAAGCATTTCATCCTTCCCATGGACTTTGTCAAGATTAATTAAATTAAGGACTATTCTGCTACTCCTAATTCAACAGCTAGTAGAGTCCCAGCTATCCAATTAAGCACTAAACACTTTCCTACTGTTACTAAACCTCTGACTGAAGCAAGCAATGAAATCTTAACAAATATCAATCAAAGGTTAACAGTGAGGTGCAGCTTGGCTGTACAGGCAGAGAAAACACTAATTAAGCATCTGTCATTTACAATTAAAGGAATGAATAAGCATCTGTCAATTACAATTAACAAGAGCACATTGGGCAGAACCCCAAAAGGTCAATAAACGCAGTGAGTGCCAGTAAATGGTTGATTTAAAAGAAATAGTTGTTTATTCATTCCTTGTGCATTCCATGGTGCCTGCTAAGTGGTAATAACTGGATAAAGGGGCTGTTTGCTTGCCACAGGTGTGCTAAGAGGTTGCTGTTCCTGTTTAAATTTGACAGAACTTCCACAATAAAATAAATCAATTTCATGTTGCTCTAGGGTTGAAGTAATGTCCTGTGCAATGATTTTTTTCCATATACCAAACTGTTCACAAAAGGTGAATAATATGATTTAATCTTGGTAAATACATAAATAATTTGCTACAAAATGCCAAATTTGGATCAGGACTTCTGTTTAATGGAAGTGAATGGGAACTGCAAGTTGCAACTCTATGCTTTTATATAAAAGGTATTTATATATGGACTTACCTGAATTCCACTAATAATTGTTACTGCATGTGTGGTTTCTGAAAACGATCTTTTTCAAACACAAAAGGACTGACATTCCTCTGTACTGTTTTTAGGGAACTGGTTAACGTGCTTCCACAATGTTAATCTGTGTTCCTAACCCCTTTGAAATAATTTCATTTTATATGGGTTAAAATGTCACACATAGGCATTTCAGGGGAGCTTGTTAACCACTGCACTAAAAATAACGCACAGGAATTTCAACCCCAAAGTGAGTTAAGTTACTATCGTTTGTGAGCATACAAAGCTTTTGTTTCTATTTACTTTTTCTTTCCCACTGTAGAGAAGTGTCTAACCTCCACTCAATGCTTTCTCACAGCAGTGAAGCTTAGATTGGGAATGGGTGTAAGATCTTAGACTTAGTACGTGCCATTTCACATGCCAGAAAATGTACTTGAAGCATAACCAGAGGAAATGACTGAAAGAAAGAGTAAACTCCACCTTTGATACAGATAAAGTACTCGTCAATGGGGTAGGTCACAGCTACAACAGACCATCGGAACAACTTCTTTAACATTCTGAACAGGTGAAATCTCAAGTAGACTGTGACAAGCCCTCTGATGTGATAAGCATAGACTTCTGGTAAGCTTTTGACAATTCAAAATACGCAAAGACGCACCTGGAAATGGATGAGAAATTGGCTAAAGGAAAGGAACCACTGGGTACTTGTTACAGGAGTGATATTAGGATGGGGGAGTATTGAGTGAAGTGCTCCAGGGATTGGTGTTGGGACTCTGACTATAATTTAGATCAAATCAATTGTAATCAGAAATTCAATGCAAATTCAGCAAATTTGTAGACAATACTAAACTAGGGACTCGATCAAGTCTGATGAACTGGCCAATTGAGATAGATAAAATATGTAAGTGTGGGTAGAGCATTGGTAGATGAAATTCAACACAGCAAGTATAGGCTATTGCACACTGCGAGAAGAAATGTGCATCATTCAAACTCTAGAAATTGTGTTGAAGTAGCTAAGAGTGAAGTTAAAAGCAAAAAGTGTGTCTGTAGACTTAGCACTTAAAGCATCCAATCACAGTGGAGTAGCAACCAATATAGCAAGTAGAACTCTGTACAATATAGCTAAATCAGTAGAGTACAAGTCAGAGGATTTTATGCTGAAATTATCAGTTCTCCTGTTAGTTTGTACCCTGAGTATTGTGTCTAGTTTTGGTTGCTAAGATACAAAGAAGTCATTTAAGCTCTGAAAGTGGTAAACAGAAGAGTAACATTGCTTTAAATTATTGCGTTGTTTTGGCAGTGTATTCTTGAAAGGAGATGGCTAAGAAGGACTATGAGGTAAAAAGATAGTAAACAGTATGGAAAAGGTCAATCTGCATCATGGCTTCAAAATAAGCTATGATAGTAGCACAAGTGGCACAGATGGCAAAGGTAAATCTAGAAGATTTCTTCAAACTAAACTGTGAGAATAGCACACACTTTCAAACTACTGAAAGGCAAATTTAGGATTGATGCTAGAAAGTTCTTCTTCGTACAAAGAATGATCAACACATGAAATGGTCTTCTGGATAAGGTAATAGGCCAAAACCCTGGAATTACACAAAAGATAGTTAGGTGCATTGATGGGTAGACTGTGGGTATTTCTAAATGGATGAGTTATGATGGGTTGAATTCCCTTCCTCATCGACATTTATCCTGTGAGCTTGTGTTGGGTGGTGGGTGGACGAGAAAGAGAGAGAGAGAGAGAGAGAGAGAGAGAGAGGAGAATTGTTTTAGTAGAAACACTGATGCTACTTGTTTTGTTGATCAGCTCACCAAGTGTAAGAATTTGCCCCTGGCTATTGGAAATTCCAACCCTGCACTGAAGGTGTACCTATTATAATCTTCGAGATAACCCTCAAGAAGGATGAGGTTTTTTTTTGATTGTTCTTGGTTGAAGAGCCATTAAATTTCATATTCGACAGGTATTATCGCTAAAGGGGAAATTTAACATTTTTTGGAATCATCTCATTTGGAAAATATCTGATCCCACATACCCCTCAATCAAAGGCTTTCAGATTGCTTTAGAATGAATGTACAAGTGAATCAGGTCCAACCAAACACTACTCAATCCTGTTCAAACACACAGAAAGCCTGTTATATTAAACATTTGTATTCTGATGCAACACAAAATATTTATTGCTTCAAACTTAGATTCAATGCAGAAGGATACCTGTTCCAGTACAGCTACAACACTGGCATCTACCCAACAATGTGGAAAATTGCTCAGGTATGTCCTGTCCACAAAAAGCAGGACAAATCCAATCCGGCCACATACCGCCCCATCAGTCTACACTCAATCATCAGCAAAGTGATGGAAGGAGTCGTCGACAGTGCTATCAAGCGGCACTTACTCACCAATAACCTGTTCACCAATGCTCAGTTTGGGTTCCGCCAGGGCCACTCGGCTCCAGACCTTATTACAGCCTTGGTCCAAACATGGACAAAAGAGCTGAATTCCAGGGGTGAGGTGAGAGTAACTGCCCTTGACCTCAAGGCAGCATTTGACTGAGTGTGGCACCAAGGAGCTCTAGTAAAATTGAAGACAATGGGAATCAGGGGGAAAACTCTCCAGTGGCTGGAGTCATACCTGGCACAAAGGAAGATAGTAGTGGTTGTTGGAGGTCAATCAGCTCAGCCCCTGGACATTGCTGCAGGAGTTCCTCAGGGCAGTGTCCTTGGCCCAACCATCTTCAGCTGCTTCATCAATGACCTTTCCTCCATCATAAAGTCAGAACTGGGGATGTTCGCTGATGACTGCACAGTGTTCAGCTCCATTCGCAGCCCCTCAGATAATGAAGCAGTCCATACCCGCATGCAGCAAGACCTGGACAACATCCAGGCTTGGGCTCATAAGTGGCAAGTAACATTCGCGCCAGGTAATGACCATCGCCAACAAGAGAGAATCTAACCAGCTCCCATTTACATTCAAACGCCATTACCATCGCCGAATCCCCCACCATCAACATCCTGGGGGTCACCATTGACCAGAAACTTAACTGGACCAGCCACATAAATACTGTGGCTACAAGAGCAGGTCAGGAGCTGGGTATTCTGCGGCGAGTGACTCACCTCCTGACTCCCCAAAGCCTTTCCACCATCTACAAGGCACAAGTCAGGAGTGTGATGGAATACTCTCCACTTGCCTGGACGAGTGCAGCTCCAACACTCAAGAAGCTCGACACCATCCAGGACAAAGCAGCCCGCTTGATTGGCACCCCACCCACCACCCTAAACATTCACTCCCTTCACCACCAGAGCACAGTGGCCGCAGTGTGTACCATCCACAGGATGCACTGCAGCAACTTGCCAAGGCTTCTTCTACAGTACCTCCCAACCCACGACCTCTACCACCTAGAAGGATAAGGGCAGCAGGCACATGGGAACAACACCACCTGCACGTTCCCCTCCAAGTCACACACCATCCCGACTTGGAAATATATCGCCGTTCCTTCATCGTCGCTGGGTCAAAATCCTGGAACTCCCTTCCTAACAGCACTGTGGGAGAACCTTCACCACACGGACTGCAGCGGTTCAAGAAGGTGGCTCACCACCACCTTCTCAAGGTCAATTAGGGATGGTAATAAATGCTGGCCTCGCCAGCGACACCCACATCCCATGAACGAATAATAAAAAAAAATACAAAAGTCCAATATGGGCATTCCTGGCAGAAAATAAATAAATATAATTCTTGCCAGTTTCTCTGCAATCCTGTGTCCAAGCCCTGAATGGCACGATTGCAGCATGGATGTATCTCATTTCATAGCTCAAGGCCACAGTTATTACAAAGCACATTTTCACAACTTTAAAAAAAATAGTATTTCATGCCAATTTTCTCGTTTGCTTCTCTCCTGCAGGCAGTGACTCCTGCTAACAGTAAGACAGTGGATGTTATTTAGCCAGGTTTTATAAAGACATTTGGCACTGTCCCACATGAAAGACTACAGTACAAAGTTCAGGCCTGTAAGATAGATAAAAATGTATTGAATTGAATAAAACAACGTTTAGTTGAAAGAAATCAGTAAGGCGTTGTACATGGGAAGACATCTGGCTGGGAGTCAATCGTTAATGGTGTTCGAGAAGGAGTAGTTTTAGGACCACTGTTTTATCATCTATATATTGTATTAAATATCTTGCATCTCCACACACTTCCTGTCTACAAACCTTATTTGTTGTCATGTCTTTTTGTGACACTTTTGTGTCAACTTTTCCCATTTCCTATGTCAACTGATTCCTGTTATATAAATACAGGCTCTGGCCATTAGGCAATGCTATATTATCTTTCCCCGTAAATCTTTCAAAATGCTTTCTGAAAAAAAATTAATTGCAATTTTTCTCAACTGAAATTGCTTACATTTTTCACAATAATGTTAATATTTTCCATTGACTTTTGTCTTTTAACACCTTTATTAAAGTTTGTTTCTGTTGGATGAATGTAGATTGTGCAGTCTAAAGCTTATACAGCATAAATAGTAGTGTTCTTGCCTCAGGGTTAGAAGGTTGTGGGCTCAAAGCCCACTGCAGACTTGGATGTTGTTGTATATCATAGTTGAGCTATTTATGTGCTCATATGACATCTTCACACATATGCTTCCAGCAGGGATGTCTGGTCATGATCAAGAGCAAGAATCCTGTCAGTTTTCCCTTTTCTTAGTTTGGAAAGGCTAAGGTCAATTGTAATGGCCCGCGTTGCTCCAACTGTGATTGACTGACACTGTAAAGAGCAGGGATCAAACCTACTTTGTGAAACTCAATACCTCTTAGTGCATTTACCCATTAGGCCACTGCAGAGCCATTTTATGGGGGCATTCTTCCTTTGCTGGCTTCCCTTGCTGGCTTCCCCTTTAAATAAGCACACATGACTGCAATGTTTAGATGGACAATGCATCAAGGGAAAGAATAAAAGGCCCCACATTATATGTAAATGAACCACACAGAGCAGGAAGATCTTTTCAGTCCCTGGTTTGTGCTAAGTTCAGTGATCTCATCCAGGGTAGTGGTGAGGATGCTATAATTGAATTCAGATCCCTGGAGCAGGGAGTGAGGGAGGAGGAAAATGTGTTCCCAGATCTGATCACTATTCAGTATCCCCTGCTGGAAAATTTGCAAGTTGTGGATAGTGTGTGATGATTGTGTCAGAACTAGTTATGATAGCCTCCATTATCCAATTTACCTAGAATTTTACTGCAGTAAATTTACTGCCGATATTTTATTTCCAAGTACTATGATAACCCTCAAAATGATCTTTTCATGGGGGAGGGAGAAATGGAATGTTGCTCTTTTGAAGCTAGTTTGAAAAGATAGGTATTATTACATAATCAATTCCTATCTCTTCTACCTTCTGTCTGCCACTTGTGTTTTATACTCTGTACTTTGTATTTTCAGGTTCAATGACATATTAACAAGAACTGATAACACTCAACTGATCACGTTTGAAGGGTGGGATCTCTTTTTAGTTTCAGTAACAGCACTCTGTGTCTGCTTAGATTGAGAGATATCAGTGATCCAGGCAGATACGTGTGATTACTGATGAATTCTTTTAAAAATGGAAACCTACTGTTTGGACTAATTCTTTACTGCACTAAATTCTGTAGCAGTATGAATAAAATAATGTCGACCACTGTTATGGTCTCGACACCACACCACACATCCTCATCCAGCCACAGTTATTTTTGATAATGTCATTCTGATTTCAGACGGCTGGATTCGTCTGTACAGAGAAGTATATTAATTTAATTTGGCTCCTTCCTGCCCTGTTGAGACAATCCTGGGACTATATACCATAGGAACTTGTATAGATGCACCAGCATTGGGATTAATTAGCATCTTATTTTTCCTAATTTTGCTAAATCTAATGGGCCCAAAATTCCAGGGACTGGGGAGGGGGAAAGCGGGCAGATCGTTCATGGGGTGGGAGAGAGGGGCACAATTTAAGGCAGAAACCAGATCTGCCAGATTCTGGCCAGGGTGGGCTGGGAGAGGCAAGCCTCCCACCCGTGCTTCTATGCCCCAGGACTGCTTTAGCGATATGCTTGGAGGAGTTCCTGGGCTACATCTTTGTTTGCTCTTGGACCAGGAGAACTCTTGCCAGCTGAGAGTGGCTTGAGTACCATTGTGGGCCTGGAAAAGTCCCCAAGACTAAGAGAAAGGTAATGCATTTCAGAGGGCATCAATTACCTTCAGAGGCCTGCCCTATTGCCCTGTGAGGGCAAAGAAAAAAAAATAAAACTTACCTTTTTAAAAAAAATTCGTTCATGGGATGTGGGCGTCGCTGGCAAGGCCAGCATTTATTGCTCATCCCTAATTGCCCTTGAGAAGGTGGTGGTGAGCCACCTTCTTGAACCGCTGCAGTCTGTGAGGTGAAGGTTCTCCCACAGTGCTGTTAGGAAGGGAGTTCCAGGATTTTGACCCAGCGACGATGAAGGAACGGCGATATATTTCCAAGTCGGGATGGTGTGTGACTTGGAGGGGAACATGCAGGTGGTGTTGTTCCCATGTACCTGCTGCTCTTGTCCTTCTAGGTGGTAGAGTTCGCGAGTTTGGGAAGTGCTGTCGAAGAAGCCTTGGCGAGTTGCTGCAGTGCATCCTGTGGATGGTACACACTGCAGCCACTGTGCTCTGGTGGTGAAGGGAGTGAATGTTTAGGTGGTGGATGGGGTGCCAATCAAGCGGGCTGCTTTGTCCTGGATGGTGTCGAGCTTCTTGAGTGTTGTTGGAGCTGCACTCATCCAAGCAAGCGGTGAGTATTCCATCACATTCCTGACTTGTGCCTTGTAGATGGTGGAAAGGTTTTGGGGAGTCAGGAGGTGAGTCACTCGCCGCAGAATACCCCACCTCTGTCCTGCTCTTGTAGCCACAGTATTTATGTGGCTGGTCCAGTTAAGTTTCTGGTCAATGGTGACCCCCAGGATGTTGATGGTGGGGGATTCGGCGATGGTAATGCTGTTGAATGTCAAGGGGAGATGGTCATTGCCTGGCACTTGTCTGGCGTGAATGTTACTTGCCACTTATAAGCCCAAGCCTGGATGTTGTCCAGGTCGTGCTGCATGCGGGCTCGGACTGCTTCATTATTTGAGAGGTTGCGAATGGAACTGAACACCATGCAATCATCAGCGAACATCCCCATTTCTGACCTGGTTAGCCTAATAAGAGCCTCTTCCTTCCCATCAGAGCAGCAATGTTCCTGGACTCCAAATTATTATAAAGTCACCTCAGAATGTACGGGCTTGAACCATCTTAAAGTTTGAGTGCTCATGAAAATCCTTCTCTTCCCCCACTGAAAACATGATCACTAACTGTCATCCCCTATGCCATGTTTTTTTTTAATTTTTCCCTTAACTTGGCTACAATGTGGAAGACTCTGTTGAAATTACAGTGCAGATTTTACATCCAGCAAGGCACTAGAGTTGTTTTGTGTCTTCATATCAGATATGTCAGTGATATCAGATACTCACTTTGCCCAAGTGGTCTCTCTTTTGCTCTCTCTAACCTAAATGTGATCTTATTATATTTTGCATGTCAAATTATTTTTCTTCGTAAATCTAAGCCTTCTTGGTAGCCACTCTGCTTATACAGACAGCGGTGAGCTCTACCTTGAAAAGCTCAGTCAAAAAAGCCTTATTGACAACAGTAACAGGTAACCAGCAACCAGCTTAATTTGTAAACTTTTGACTCTAGGTCAACAAGTGAAAAAAAACTGGCACATTTGCTGTCTGTTTAAATTCTCATTTTTGCTGCCAGTATTACTTTTGTGTTTGTTTTGTTGGGTTTTATTACTGGAATTGCTCATTTTGTGTACCATTTCCACACTGGTCTATTGGCTGGCAGCTGCTTTAAAAAAATATTTTCTTATGCATGTGTCTCTGGAGGATACTGTTCTGGCTTGACTGCTGAGAGTGCAGAATGTTTACTTGTAAATCCTTTGTTAGCGTGTGCTGCTGATTTGAAAGTGGATCATAATCGCTGGTAGCTTCACAAATAATAAAAATTAAAACTTTGCTTTTTGAAATCTCTGGCTCTCTCCTAATTCTTTTTGATATGCTCAATGTGCCTCAGTCATTTTTCTGCAGTCGTTTATTTCTATTTTCTCCCCTCCAAATCCACCCCCAACCCAAGCTAACTCTTTCAAATCCACTTCATTTTCTTCAATTAGGAGAATAGGGAGATTAGGGATATCTCCATAATTGTTGTGAAATGCCCCTTCTTAGCTGACCTGTCAGTAATGTCACCTCAGCCAGTTTCCTTCCCCCCAGGCAGTCCAACACGATTGCAAACAATTTCCTCTAGGGAAAGAGCTGGATGTAAATAATAATCAAGGTTAGGCTTCCAGTTTGGGATTCATAGTTGAGATTTCAGTAACACTACTACTGTATAAAGTGTACTTCATATGTAGGCAATGTACTGCCCTAAAACCTGGGATTCTTATATCATTAATCATATAATGGCCTAAGCAATGGTCTTAGGCTTTGTCACCACTGCCCTTTTACTTATTTCATGCCATCTCTAACTGTCCCTGCTCTCAGTAGGAACTGAGGCTTTATCTCAGGGGATAGAATGTAAAAGCTAAGAGGTAATGATAAGCCTATATAAAACCATAATATAGAGCTCAGTTAGGGCAATGTGTGCAGTATTGGGCACCACACTATAAGAAATATATTGAGGCTTTATTGAAGGTACAACACAGATTCATTAGAATGCTGCCTGGTATGAGGAAATACAGATACTAAAAAAGTGTTCTTTTTTCGTTAGAACAATGCAGAGTACGAGGCGATATAATAGTGTTTAAAATTAAGGAAGGATAGGACAGGGTAAATTGAAGGGGACTGTTACCAGAGGTTAAAGGGTCTAGAATGAGGGGCCACAGATACAAGATTAAATGTAAAAGATCTAGAACCGAGGGCAAGATGAACTTCATGTGGAGGGAGGGGGGAGGAGAGAAGGTACAGCAGTCAAGTCACAAACCTCAGCAGCTTGACTTGGTAAGATAAAATATCAAGACCTTGTGTAGAAATTCATCCTTGGTCTGGTTGCAATGAGAGGGGGAGGGGTGATGTTGGGGGAAGTTTTTTTTTGTTTTTTTTCCCCACTGTAGCTAGGATCTCATGAGCCTTTGTGGCATTTGTTTTTAAAATTTATATTTTTTCCCCATAGCACCATTGGAGTCATCAACGGGTTTCACAATGGGAATCCCGTGAGGTGCAGTACTGGAAATAGGAGGACCCCAAAGGGATGCCAGGCAGATTGCAATTCATGACTGTGCTGTGCCTACCTGCCAGTACCTGCACACCTGCTTCTGCATTCGGTAGGTGGGTACAAAGCAGCAGTTATCAGACCTCATTTTGGCAGTGAAGGCTTCAAAAGATAGAAAGAAAGAATTTGCATTTACATAGCAAATTATTAATATGACCTCAGGACCCAAAGTGCTTTACAACCAATTATGTACTTTTGAAGCATAGTCACTGTTGTAATGTAGGAAATACAGCTGCCAATTTGTACACAGCCAGGTCCCACAAACAGCAATATCATAATGACTAGATAATGTTTTTCATTAGTGATGTTGGTTGAGAGATAAATATTGGCCTTTGAAATAGTGCCATGGGATCTCTTACGTCCAGCTGAGAAGCCATACAGGTCCTTGGTTTAACATCACATCCTAAAAACAGCACCTCCCTCAGTACTGCACTGGAGTGTTAGCTTAGGTTCTGTGCTCAGGTCTCTGGAGGGGGACTTGAACCCACAACCTTCTGACTCTGAGGCAGGAGTGCTACCACTGAGCCATGGCTAACACTTCAGTTCTCAATACAAGTTGTGACAGGAGTACGATGGCACACATACCTGTGAAGGCCTGACCAACTGTTATGCTGGATGGCTCTTCAGAAGTACCCAATCACAGAATGTCATGGTTTATCTGGTACTGCATGAAAGAAGGTATACTAGAGCAAACACCACCTGTGAAGATACCATCAACCATATTTGTAAGCATTCTCATCAGCTTGGTGAAAAGGTATCTCCACAGGGTCTGGGTCAGCAGAGTCAGATATAGTGCTGTGCCATCTGCTGTAAGGACACTTGTTGTTAATACGCAGCATAGGACTGGCACAGCAATTGATAGAACTGGTCAATTGTGGCCTCAAATCTGTACATGGGACTTCCTTTGTCTTCATCTTGATCTGACACTTAATTCCCTTCTCCTTCAACCTTGGCAAAGACGATTAATGGGGTGAGATTTTTTTTGAGTCTTTGTAAAGGTTTTCAGAACTTTTGTTCCCCAAATTGTGATACTCCTCCTGTTAAATTTCACTTACACATACCTTTCCTCTCCTACCAGTAGTGTCCCCTCTACACTTACCCACTCTGTACCTGGATCTATGAAAAAAGATGCATATGGGCTAACTCAAGAAATTTGATTAAAATTACCAATAAAACTAGTCCACATTGGCCCTGATTTACAATACAGGCCATCTGCCTCTTATAAAAGACAATCTTCACCCCAGTCAAAAACAGGTCCAGCTCTCACTTGAAGAAACACAGTAAATCAGCATTCACTGCACGAGCTGATATCCTGTTCCACAGGTCCAGTATTCTTTGGAAGAAGAAAAGCTGCCTAACAACCAACCTAGTTCTGCCCTTACATAAATTGTGAGCATGACCCCTGGTCTTCCATAACCCATTCAGTTGAAATAATTGGTCTGCATAAGCACAATCTGGTCCCTTCATTATTTTATAAACATCAATCAAATCATCCCTAATTCTACACTTCTCTTAAAATATAGAGACCCAGCTCGTTGAACCTATCTGGATAACCAGTGTTTCAAACTGGGAATTAATCTTGTGGCCCTTCTCTGCACCCTTTCCAAAGCCTCAATATCCCCACCATGAGACCAAAACCGGACGCAGTATTCTAACTGAGGCCTAGCCAAGGTCTTTTATCAAGACAAAATGGTATGCTTTGTTTTATATTGAATTGTCCTGTGAATACGCTCTAGAACAACAACTTACATTTATATAACGCCTTTAAGGTAGTAAAACATCCCAATGCGCTTCACAGGAGCGTTATCAGGTAAAATTTGACACTGAGCCACATAAGGAGATATCAGGACAGGTGACCAAAAGCTTGATCAAAGAGGTAGGTTTTAAGGAGCTTCTAAAAGGAGGAGAGGTAGAAGCCTGTTCGCTTTAGCTATAGCTTCACTGCAGTGGTAATGAACCTTTCGAGATTGATGCACTAAAACATTAATTCCTGCTTTAGTTTCCAAAAGTTAGTGTAATGATATACTAAAATTATTATTTTAGTTTCAGGGTTAATAGCTTGGAGTATCATACCAGAAACAGGAACAGTGCAGTGTTGTCGTGAAAGTCAAAGCATATGAAATCATCTGCCAGTGCCCAACATCTTCAGGAAGCATATTCTACTGGCAAATTGAAATGCACTTCTGTTAATAGGCACCAGCAAGTCTGGCGACTGTGCTTATCTGTTATATCAAAGAAACAGGAATATGCTCTGTTGTACTAAATAATAGGTTACACATTCATCCTAATTAAGACTTTGAAAACATGTGCTGAAGCCCACATGTAGGCACTACCTCCATGTTAGTTTGGCCTGACCTCCAATAGACCAAGACTGGACTCTGATAAGAAAATATTTAAAACTGTACCCCTGGGTGAAATATTGTGTGAATATACTGAGCCTAAAAACTAAGCAACTTTATTCAAACAATGCTTCAGAACTGAAGGTAAAAGGAATTACTTCCACTTTGCCTTTGTAAATCTCTGCTTGAGGCCTTTGACACGCTCCTATTCATAGAATCATAGAAATAGGATCATAGAAAATTTATGGCACAGAAGGAGGCCATTCGGCCCATCGTGTCCACGCCGGCTAAGAAACGAGCCACCCAGCCTAATCCCACTTTCCCGCATTTGGTCCATAGCCCTGCAGGTCACTGCTCTTCAGGTGCACATCCAAGTATTTTTTTAAAAATGAGTTGAGGGTTTCTGCCTCTACCACCCTCTCAGGCAGTGAGTTCCAGACCCCCACCACCCTCTAGGTGAAAAATTTTTTCCTCATTTCCACTCTAATCCTTCTACCAATCATTTTAAATCTATGCCCCCTGGTTATTGACCTCTCCACCAAGGGAAATAGGTCCTTCCTATACACTCTATCTAGGTCCCTCATAATTTTGTACACCTCAATCAAATCACCCCTCAGCTTCCTCCGTTCCAAGGAAAACAATCCCAGGCTATCTGTCATCATAGCTAAAATTCTCCAGTCCTGGCAACATCCTCGTAAATCTCCTCTGCACCCTCTCTAGTGCAATCACATCTTTCCTGTAGTGTGGTGACCAGAACTGTGTGCAGTACTCAAGCAGTGGCATAACTAGTGTTTTATACAGTTCCAGCATAACATCCCTACTTTTATATTCTATGCCTCGGCTAACAAAGGAAAGCATTCTATATGCCTTCTTAACCAACTTATCTACCTGTCCTACTACTTTCAGGGATCAGTGGACATGCAATCCAAGGTCCCTCACTTCCTCTACACCTCTCAGTATCCTCCCATTTATTGTGTACTCCCTTGCCTTGTTTGCTCTCCCCAAATGCATTACCTCACACTTCTCCGGAATGAATTCCATTTGCCACTTTTCTACCCATCTGACCAGTCCATTGATATCTTCCTGCAGTCTACTGCTTTCCTCCTCACTATCAACCACACAGCCTATCTTTGTATCATCTGCAAACTTCTTAATCATGCTCCCTATGTTTAAGTCCAAATCGTTAATGTATACCACAAAAAGCAATGGACCTAGTACTGAGCCCTGCGGCACCCACTGGAAACAGCCTTCCAGTCGCAAAAACACCCGTTGACCATTACCCTTTGCTTCCTGCCACTGAGCCAATTTTGGATCCAATTTACTTTTTTGACTAATCTGCCACGTGGGACCTTGTCAAAAGCCTTGCTAAAATCCATGTAGACTACATCAATTGCGCTACCCTCATCGATCCTCCTTGTCACCTCCTCGAAAAATTCAATCAAGTTAGTCAGACATGACCTCCCCTTAACAAATCCGTGCTGACTGTCCTTGATTACTCCGTGCTTTTCTAAGTGACAGTTTATTCTGTCCCTCAGAATTGATTCCAATAATTTGCCCACCACCAAGGTTAGGCTGACTGGCCTGTAATTACTCGGTCTATCCTTCGCTCCCTTTTTAAACAACGATACAACGTTAGCAGTCCTCCAATCCTCCGGCACTATGCCTGTATCCAGTGAAGTTTGGAAAATGATCATTAAAGCCTCCACTATTTCCTCCCTGGTTTCTTTTAACAGCCTGGGATACATTTCATCTGGCCCTGGTGATTTATCCGCTTTCAAAGATGCTAATCCCCTTAATACTTCCTCTCACTCTATGTTTATCCCATCCAATATTTCACACTCCTCCTCCTTAACTTCAATCCCTGTATCATCCCTCTCCTTTGTGAAGACAGATGCAAAATATTCATTAAGAACCATACCCACATCTTCTTCCTCCACGCATAGTTTACCTTTTTGGTCTCTCATAGGCCCTACTCTTTCCTTAGTTATCCTCTTGCTCTTAATGTATTTATAAAACATCTTTGGGTTTTCTTTGATTTTACCTGCTAATATTTTTTCATGCCCTCTCTTTGCTTTCCTAATTTCCTTTTTAACTTCACTCCATCACTCACCAGAATATGATTTGTGATGGATCAGAAGGGAGTTAAATCTTCAATTTTTATATATTATTGCTGAATCTCACAGAGCATAGCGATAGATTTTCTAAACTTGGAGAAACTGCCCTGTGATGGCTGTTTCAGTGATCCATTAGAGGAATCGTATTGTCACTGCGCTGTGTCTGTACAGTGAGTTCAGTTTACAGCAGAACATTGGAGCTAAGACTGCTCCTCTCCACACATGTAACCTTCCCAGAGAGGTCACTGGATAGTGATCAGAAGAACACTAGCTGATTTTTCCGCTGCTCTAGTCTGGAGGCACTAAGGCCAATTGTAGCACCATGACCACTGTCCCAGCTGAGATCAGTTAATTTAGCCCAGACCAGGGATCAAATTTAGGGCCTTCCTTGTCTGCATTGTTCAGCACAATACATCTACCGAATGAGCCATCAGAAGAGCTTTATAGGCATTCTTAATTAATTCCCAGACATACATTTCAAGAATGATTAGACTAAATGGGGATTCATTAACATTTCAGAGTACTTTGAATGGGTAACAGTTACAAGAGTTATGAATACATTGCATTTCCAAAAAACTGGATCATTTACAAAAAGAAAGAGGCAGAAGTACAGATTTATGCTGGCCTGAGGCCTTTTGTTCAAAGCTCAATATGTTAATACCAGCAAAAGAGGGTACTACCTGTATAATATCACTATTTACAAAGAAACTACTGCTATGTAAAGCTGCAAGTATCTGCTTGTTGCATTCTTTGGACTGCACTCACCCTGCATTTTTCATATGACTGATTGAAGTCTTTTCATAGCAAGTTTATGTGTATGCGTGCGAGTCTGTGATTTCCTAAGTCTGATTTTTCTAGTCCATTTTGAAACCAGCAATTATTAAATAATGTATTGGGGGCAAGTGTGGATAAGTCAGTTCTGCGATTGGTGTTGACCAGGAAGGTTCCTGGTTCCATCACTGGTTGGTGCCAAATTAGCTGATCCATGCTGTGATAACAATGTGGGCATTTGAGTATCCCTTGGTTTATTGGTTAGAGGACTGATAACTCCCCTCCCCTTTCATCCCTTCCCCTCTGCTCTTGAAGCCATTGACTCTTGCTGGGTCTTGATTCTGTGGGTGCCAGCAGACCTTAGGTACCAGGTAACCGTCAACAGCAAGAATTACCAGACACTTCAACCATACAGATAACACAGCCTTGCCTGACCCTGTTTTCACCCAACATTTGCACACATTTCTTATTTTCTTTCCATTTTTGACAACCAAGATTAGGTATAGCATTAGTTAACTGCAAAGTAAAGAGGCCTGAATTTGCTTGGCTGCTAATGTTCCATGTCTTTCTCTTGTCCAGCAAAATGGTCCGGAAATAGCCCGGAACGCACTACGCCCAGTCCCAATCTACACTGGGAGCTTCCATTCAGCCATGTATGGGGTACAGCCGCCATCGTGCCTTACGAGGACTGTGACGCAAAGAGTCAAAGAGGGGGGCCAGCAGAAGAGGACTCCTTATGCTGAGTTATTCTCACTTTCGTAACCTCACTGGGCTATAGCACATGGTTGGAGGCAGGAAAACCCAGTGAGATGAAGCATAGCAGCCTCCTGAAGGGTGCAAGAGCGTCCCATTGGGGTTTATCTGAGCTAGGGAAGCAGTTAGGTCCGCTGAAGATGGTGAATCAGCCTCCTTGGTAAGGGGGCCCAAGAAACTATTTGTGGGAGCCGGGGGGGGGGGGGGGGGGGGGGAGGAGCATTCACCTCCCCACCCCCCCGGATGGCAGCCAGGCACCAGATGTTCCGGCAGCGTGGGGTGGGTGAGCACCCAAGATGTTCCTCCTCTGGCACAAGTGCCTGTCAGTCCTATGCAAGTGAGGTGCCCTCCCACTGACATTTTAAGGCTCAAGGTCTCTCAACTCTTTCCAACTAACTGCCCTTAACCCCAATCTCAGAAGTGCGCACCTACTGCATCCAACCAGTCCATGGTGCTGCAGGATGGTCCTCTAACACAGTGTACCACCATACAAAAGAGGGTGCTCCAGTTCTCAGTCCTTTCCATCACCACAGAAATCCCCCCAGAGCTCTCCTGATGGCTCAGTGAGTTTATCAAGTTAGCAGCTGAACCATTCATCAGGAAGGTCCCAGGTTCAATCCTCAGTGTGTGCTGAGTTAACTCATCTACCAGGGTAGTGGTAAGAGTGCTACAGTTGGCCTCAGCATCCTAGGTTAGGGAGGGTAAAATCACCCATGTTTGCTGCTCCTGATTATTTTCCAGCAACTCTAAGATTGAGCTTAGATGTGATGCCCAACACAGTCAAAAATCCTGTTGACATACACTGTCATAGCTCACACATGAATAATGTTCACTTGGACAAGGTACAGAAGAATGAATCGTGCCTATTAAATTCCACTGCAGCATGGAATCAATGCTTTCAACAGAGAAGGATAAGGGGAGAAAATTGGCAAGAGAGTAACAATCTTTCCCTCAGAGAAAGAACAAGAAATATGGGCTTGGATGGTGGATGGAAGGCCATTCTGGAGGCAGATGTTCCATCGCAGGAGAGGAACAGTAGATATAGAGCACATGCCCTCATTTGACTCAGCTGATGAGGTAATAGTACAATGCCTCCAGTGGAAATCACCAGCTCAAATCATCCCACCTGCCTGGCTGGAGAAGGCGGGTAAGTGGCAGAGGCATGACTTGAAAGTTGCTAACAATTGTAAAAGATTTTTTTTCAATATAATAAATTTATATAAAGATAACTCAGTGCTGTAAGGAGGGGTTATTCAGAAACACTTTGGGCTGGTGAAGGATATAGTGGGTTTGTAAGAAAAAAGGACAGGAGGAAGGCACTGACATAAGAAATAGCAAACAACACTATCAGTGACCAACATACTTAGCCAATCTTTTATTTGTTTCCACTAAGTCCTGTTTAGGAGAACACTCTTTCAGCAGTCTATTCATCCCCAGATACTGAGTGAGTGTTATTAGGTTTCTGATTCACTTGCTGCTCCTACCTATGTGCCCGGCCAGGAACGTGCCCAATTCTTATTACAACAAAAGTCTATATTCATCCAGCGCCAGTGCTACTGTCCTTTACATGAATGTTGTGCAAGCCACATCATCTGATAATCAGGACTACGTTGTCTGATCTCCTACGGTAGGTTTCACAGATACAAAAGAAAGACTTCTGAAAGCAAACATTCTGCACTTCACTTTAATACGGTGAAGGCAGGATGTGTGAAAACGCTGTAGGGAAGCCAGACATCTAGATTTGAAGTGGGTTATCTGGGAATTTCTAAAATGTAAAGTGGATGAATCAAGTCCTTTTTTCCCATTTACTCTGTGTCTTATGATATGGAGACACTAGTGAGTAAAGCTTCCAATGAATCAGAAGCAAAGAAAATATCAGAACTCAAGCTATGAGCTCAACCTCTGATTCACTTCACCCTATCTTTGTCTGATTTTGAACCTTTTCACTTCGGCAGAAGCACGGTTACTTTATTCTTCCAATAAGAACATGATGCGAACAGTTACAATTTAAAAGGACAAAAACCCTTGATTATCCAAAATGGCCACACACAGATAGAACATTTACCGTATCCATATAGCCACCTGGAGTCAGTGCCACAGTAAATTGAACAATATGCAAAAAGCAAAAGCAGCTTTTTAAAATTTAATATATAAGCAACAAGGAGAAAATAAAACAGCACAATTCTACCCTGAGACCTTGTTTTGCCATGCGTATCTTTTGCAACCATTCTTTTTTGTTTTCCCCAAGTTTCTCCCTTCCTCTCCTGAAGATGCAGACTCGTGTTGTTAGGAAAAAATCAATGTTGACAGCCCTCCTTGTCCAAGTTGCTATTCCTCATATGTATGTCTAAACAGTGAGTCTTAACAGGCTATTCAAAACCCAATTCTGACTACATCATAGGTTCACACACGTACTTTCTAGCAGAGAAAGCAGCAATTAGCAATGGGCACCTCAGTTGATTTTTTCCCCTTCCTAACCTAGGAGCACTTACCATCATGCCAGCTAACTCATGGCTCAATACCAAAGCAAGGAGCGCATTAATCAACCACAGCACTAAAGTGTAATTTTGTTTAAAAAAACGAACAAAATGTGGGATTTGATTTTTGTGTCAATAACAGCTCTCAGGTCAACTTGCAAAGAAAGCTTTTTGCACCTCTGTGAATGAAAAAGTTGGGAGTCTTTTGCAAGAAGTAAATTTTCATCTGACTGCCCCTCCCGACAGTGTCCCCAATAGAGTTTCTAGTGGGGAATCAAAAATCCAATCACTGCTCCATTTATTGCAATGTTGGATTGGAAAATGCATTAGTGCCAATATACCTATCATTAGCACTCAAGTGGCAGGCTTGATATTGTTTTTAGAATATTAATAACAACAGTGCTGGAAATGTGACTGATACCATACTGAAATTTGTAATGCATGAACCTACTCACTGCAATGCAATTTTAACCACCTGCAGCAACAAAATAGGATTGAAATTCATTTCTGAATCTGAGGCTCACCAACACAAATGTCAAACCTATATATTTAATATGCCTTTCTAACATTATACAGCACTCTTCAGTGAATTCATTTGCAGGGAGCTTTGATTTCAGCATTATGCAAAATAAAAGCAAATATTGAATTAGTGCTCCAAATGAGAACAAGGAACAGAGCAGTGCTCAGAGAGATCACGTTCCTGCTTTTAGTAAAGCCTAAAAACCTCTTTTCTATTGATCAAATGTCATATTTTTGAATGCAGACTAAAATTGTCACTGCCAGCTCTCAAGGGAATGAGCATCATCTCTTGGCCGACTGAACAAACGGGTGCTGGGTGCCCTCCAGAGCCTCACCCAGTTCACCATTATTCATTAGTGACGCTCAATAGTGAGTACTGGCAGGCTGTTTAACTTCGGGGTGAAGAAGGGACATACCCAAAGCTGATTATGTCCTCGTTGAAACTCACAGACATAATTCAATAAGGTCCCAAGCTCGATTCCACTTTGTGCTGAATTAATTGACTTCAGTCATGGCCCGGTAGTGGTGATACATTTGGCCTGTGCTCTTGGATTTTAAGGAAGTGAAAATTAGTGAGGGTTCCCGATCCTGATCGCTACCAGGGACCCCTGCTAAAAATGCACGTGTAGACAATGTTTTCAGGGGAGGAGGGAAAAGTGGCAGAGAAAAATATAAAAACAAAAAGCTACTGCGCAACTACAGCTAGGAAAAGGTTTCAGCTTGGCAGGTTTCTTTTTCGAGCTTGGCATCTTCTACTTAATTGGCCCATATATTCGGACTAAAATATTTATGGATCCTGCCAAAAATCATTTCACTTGTAACCTTTTACAGCTCTTGATGTGAAGGAACACATTCATCCTCTGTGTGTATTAGGTCCAGAGGTGAGGATACTGCACTGCAACACTGATTTGCCTACAAATTAACAGACTTCTGTCATTCTGGCAAGAACTACAGCTTGTCCTAAGCACTCAGAGCACAATATTCTGCAATGCATCATCTATAAAACATGATTTTGTACATTTTTTTTCATTATTAATGAAGCAAAACAGCTTATATAAAAACAAAAGTATACAGAACTTGTCTATGCCCACAGGAAAAATCATTCGCATGACTCCAGGTGAAAATTATGAAAAATCAAAAGTGCGAGTCATGAAGTGACAGCTGGCAACTATGCACAGTGTTCCAAGATATGTTTGAAGGCTGCCTGAGATTCCAGGAATTGTTTTCTTTCCTTCTCCACAGAACAATCTGAATCTGGCAGATGTTCTTTCTCTGGTGCAAAAACACACGAATTCAGCAGTCCCTGCAGCCTTCTTAAACTAAGGGTAAGATGGAGAAACCTGGTGACAGTATTGGCCATCTGATAGGATAAGCAGTACTAAACTATCCTATCAAACATTCTGCAATGCCTTTTTAAAAATTGGATCTTTTGAATTTAAGAGATGTTCAATGTTGCCAAATCTACATTTAGATTTCAATAAAATGCTTCCAAGGCATCATTAACCTGTTTACACCTCAACTCTTGTGTTTAAATAACATTTCACATCTGTGATTCATTTACTGGATACAAATGCAACTAAAACTAAGGACATTTCAGCATTATTAATTTCCAGTGACGAGTATCAGATACAGTGCAGCAACTACCAAAGCTCAGCAAAGAGTGAGATTCACAACAGCTCTTCCAATGGTTTGTTTGGTGGCTAAATGAAGTGCCAAACAGAGCAGATCTTTGATCTATGCTGTTAGTTAATCTCGGCCAGTGAACCAGCAGCGATACTACTACCTCAACGCCCAAGGATAGGAGAAAAATCAGCCAGTGTTCCCACTCGTGCTCACTATCCAGTGACTCCTGGTGGAAAGCGCATGTTGTGTACTTTGGGTGAAAACAGAATCAACTTGTATATGGTACCCTTCCTGGTCAAATAGCCAACTGGCACTCAGACTTTGAAGAATGGCCACTTAGTTCCTCCGATGGCTTAGTAAAGTTTCTATATACCTGAGCCACGGTGACCAGAACACGCACATTCAAATCCTGATCTGTACTAACTTATCTGATCTCAGTTGTTGTGGCTATTGGGGTATTATAAACTGACCTGACTGGACTACGGAGAAGATACTTAGCCAGGATTCCAGAACCCCATATCCTCTCTCTCACAAATACTGCCTACTTCCACCTCTATAACATCACTCATTTCCATCCTTGCCTCAACTCATCTGCTGCCAAAACCCTCATTCATGCCTTTGTCACCTCCAGACTCGACCATTCCAATGTTCTCCTGACTGACCTCCTATCACCCATTCGCCATAAGTACTAGCTCATCCAAAACTCTGCAGTCCGGCTCATCCATCACCCCTGACCTCACTAACCTACATTAACCCCCAGTCCCCCAACACCACAAATTTGAATTTCTCATCCTCGAGTTTAAATCCCACCATGGCTTCGCTCCTGCCTAACTCTGTAGTTTCCTCCAGTCCTACAATGAGGAAGAAAGGAATAGAGGTAAATGAGGGCAGGGTGGGAAGAGGTATTTAGATGGAGGGACACTTGTGTGGAGTATAAACACTGGCGTAGACCAGTTGGGGCAGCAGGCACGCAAGGGTCTCATAAATATTCAAAATTTAGGGTCCGATGACATCACTCGGATGTGATTTTAATCCTGGGCCACGTGAGTCACGCACAATGCTGACTGCATGCGGCAAAACTTCCACCATTTGGATGCAGGGCCAGAAGAGACCCAGGTAGGTGATGTTATACATTTTATTTTGAACAGTTTCCTTGTGGGCCAGGAGGAGCAGGAGTGTTCTTCCTGGCCCTACAAGGAATCCTTGGGCCTCCTTTGCCTCGGACTTCCCTTCCCGCAACGTGATTTCCCGCACTGCAATCGTGTCATTCCCACCGACTTCAGGCAAGAGTACGATGTGAAAAATTAAAATGAAGCCCAGTAGTTAAAATGGCCTGGGACTCAGGCCCCCCGCACCCCCCACCCCCCCGAGTTAAAATCAGGGCTAAAGTTTTTGGCACATCAATTATTTCCAAGTTCCCATTATCCACTGCAGTGGGGGGGGGGGGGGGGTGAATGGGTGGGGGTGAATGGGTGGGGGTTTCACAACTGCTCAGTGAAGGGGTTAGAGTGTACTGTTAATATGATTCTGGTCTCTTGGCAGATTTTTTAATTTAAATGAGTAAATCTTCACCAGTTGCTCATCATTCTGGAAGCAGGTGTCCTGGTGCAAAATGTACATATAAATAAATGAAAATTTAACAGCAGCTGCGCCAGGGACACTGAGAAATACAGTCTGTTGCACATTTAGGAGTTCTGGAAACCTCTTTCTTCAGCAGATTATGACTTTTGTGAATCAAACCTTCCAGCCCAAGAGTTATATGAGACTACTCAATAGACCAGAGGGACATGCAACAGGGAAATAAAACAGCATTTTCTCTGTCAGTGTACTTTTTTCAATTTGAAACAGCCACTAAGAATTTATCTGTTGTTGTTGACAGCTGTACTGTTGTGAAGTGTTAAACTGGCTTGCCAACAACTGATAAAAGGACTTTGGTTTGAAGAGCTAATTTGAATTTCTGTTTTTCCCCCCCCCCTCTGTTCCCACTGGATTTTCTCCCCTCCCCATCTCTCCCAAAGACTACTTGTTGGGTTCAGTCCAAAGTACAAACCATCCTCCAATACCTAGTCCAACTGACAATTATGTCAGCAGGCTATTTAACAGGAGGCTGCGTGACAAATACGGCTTATGGGGGAGGTGGTGATTTTCAACTGCGGCCGCTCATTTCTGGCATGAAAAATGGGAAGCCAGCAGAGGAAAATCTGGCCGAGACCTTTGACACCCAGTTGCCCACCTGATTCAATTTTCAGACGGGCCTTTAAAATGGGCACCAAGCATTCTCGTCCAAAACAGCCAGCTCTGTGCAGATGCCAGACGATGTCCTGAGGAACAAAACTGGGGAGCTGTAACAGAGCACCCGTTTGCCCTCACAGTTTGTCGGTAAAATTTATATGAGGCCCAAACCTGGAAATGGTTTGCGCTTCCCGACTCTGGCCTTGGGCAGGTGCGCTGCCAATATGTTGCCGAAACCGAAAATCTCCCCCATGGTGGCTGAATAAGTCAAGTTCCGTTTTTATTATATGGGTTTCTGGATGCTTTGGGGATTGCATTTCACGGTTCTGCCCATTTACATTTCGAGCAATTGGTTTATGGTGGCTGAATAAGTCAAGTTTTGTTTTTGTTGATTGGTTTTCCAGGATTGTTACCAGTATTTTGGGAACTGAAATGAGATTCTGTTCATTTTTCTGTCAAAACCATAATTCAGTGGCCTTGGCAATGAGGAGGGGGAAACCTGGTGGATTTACTGCTACCATAGTAGTGCTGCTGCCAATTGTAGCTTCTCTATCACTCCCCCAACTATCATTTAACTCTGATGTGGAGATGCCGTGATGGACTGGGGTGGACAAATGTAAGGAATCTTACAACACCAGGTTATAGTCCAACAAATTTATTTTAAAATCACAAGCTTTCGGAGATTATCTCCTTCGTCAGATAATCTCTGAAAGCTTGTGATTTTAAAATAAATTTGTTGGACTATAACCTGGTATCATTTAACTCAGCATTGAACCTGGAACATATCTGCTCTGTATGTTCACTGAATCCTCAGGGCAGCATTTGAAATTCTTACGGTGTTTTTACATTGTTTACAGTTCCGCCAATTCCCATTGTATGGATCCCATTCAACTGACAGCACTACTAAAAACTTACCATTCCTTACAAATCGGATGCCAGCAAAAACCTATGTTTTTCAGTGAATCAGCTATAGATGGAATTCATGGAAACACCACCTGCATGTTCCCCTCCAAGTCACACACCATCCCAACTTGGAAATATATCGCCGTTCCTTCATCGTCGCTGGGTCAAAATCCTCGAACTCCCTTCCTAACAGCACTGTGGGAATACCTTCACCACACGGACTGCAGCGGTTCAAGAAGGCGGCTCACCACCACCTTCTCAAGGGCAATTAGGGATGGGCAATAAATGCCGGCCTCGCCAGCGACGCCCACACCCCATGAACGAATAAAAAAAAATAATGGTCTTTGTTACCTTGGTACTTTGTATGTAATGCCTACATGCATCCATCAAAATTGCACAGGATGGACATACATAGATTTCCAATTTAGGACCCAGCCTTCAAAGCATGTAAACACAGGAAAGTGGTGCATGCAGGCTGCTCTCAAAACGTGGGCCCTACTGCAGTGCAAAAGTTCTTAAAGAATAAACAAAGAAGAGCAGAACCAAAAAAGAAGTAGCCTGCTTAAAACAAACTTCAATTTACATAGAATGTACAGCACAGAAACAGGCCATTCGGCCCAACAGGTTCATTATGATGTTTATGCTCCACACAAGCCTCTGCCCTCCCTACTTTATGAAGAGGCATTGCTGCCCAGTATACTTTACTCCAGATCTTTGGCAGAACACTTCAGCAGGTAGGCAAACATAGGATGAAAATCTTCCTGCTGGCCCAAAACCTCTTAATACACTAGCAATAAAACGGTATGGTGAAAGTAACTGCAAAAAAGAGCTCATCTCATGCCACATATTAATGACTGTGGGAAGAGATCAAATTTTCATAAGAAACTTCAAGTTAATTAATACTCTCAGCTGTGTCCTCTAAATTACACTGGAATGAGGAACGGAGCTGATTAAAACACAAGATGAGTACCGAGTCCCTTAACTCAAGGTTTTTAATTCAAGGATTAAAAACTGATAGATCATTCACTTCAATCTTACTGGAAAGGCACAATTTGTTTATGAACCAGAAAGTAAACACATTTCAGAATAACATCAGAGATGAGGTGCTAATTGCCAAGAACTGCAATGACTCATTATGCTGAAAAGGGGAAAAAAGTTGCAGATTCATTTCAAAGTTTAGCACCATATTTTGTTGAGAATCTAGGAACCTGCAGTAACACCTTGCAGTGCTGGTTTTATGATGGTGGTCCTTTACTCGTCTCCAAGCATCACTCTCGCCCATTAATACTTCCACTCAGTACTGTTCTTCATTAGGCACCAGACAGAAGCAGAACTGGCAAATCTGGCAGCAGTGTTGCTGCCTGACCAAACTGATGTGGAGATGCCCGTGATGGACTGGGGTTGACAAATGTAAGGAATCTTATAACACCAGGTTATAGTCCAACAGTTTTATTTGAAAATCACAAGCTTTCAGAGGCTTTCTCCTTCACACTCACCTGACGAAGGAGAAAGCCTCCGAAAGCTTGTGATTTTCAAATAAAACAGTTGGACTATAACCTGGTGTTGTAAGATTCCTTACATTGACCAAACTGAGTCAGACAGTTTATATTTCTAACCGTAGCTGATGAGGAGGGAAACTCATGTTTGCCACTAATCACTGTTTTTAAATGTAAAAGTGCCTTTACTATTGCCTGTGGCTGACGCACATCTGCCATACTCTAACAAGGCCTGAACCGAGTTTTATTGAAAGAGGACAAGGAGGCAGAGACATACCTCTCGTATAAACAAGCCTTCACTACTGATGTGGTTTTTTTGAGAGGTCATCCCTCTCATTTTCCAAAACCAGGCACAATCCTGTTTAAATATTTTTTTTGCTCAGATTTTAATTTCTTTACATGAGGCTAATTCACTTTCATCTTCAACAATAGATCTAAGGGGAAGTCGATGAGCCAGCAATGTTTCAGATCTGATTTTATTTATCCATTTAGCAAAAATTACAAGGAAGAGAAAAATCAAAGGAAGGACATTAAAGGAAGCACTACTTAAGGAGGCAAGTCTGGCCCAGCCTGTTCACTCTAAATGTGTGTATGACTTCATATTTAGAAGCCAAAAAAATGATCTAGGTTTACTTCACCCCTGGCATTAGTTAGGAATTTATTTGCATACACAGTAGATGTTACATCATAATACTAAACAACAACAAAAACAAAGCAAAAAATAGAAGGTATTAAATTAAAATAATTATATGTGTTGTACGCATAAGTATATTAATTATCCTCCCACACCCCACACAGTGCTATATACTGTTCTTCTTTTCAGAATGCATTAAGGGTTGTTTCTCTGAACATTTAAAATGGGGGAGTATGGCAGATAGTATATCAGAACTACAATAATTGAGTCACACATATGGGGCTCGAATTTAGCAGGCCTGCGGGTTCCCAGCAGGTGGTCCTCCGGGAGCGTGGTCAACACGCTCGGCGAAATTAGTGGGTTGCCCACGCGATCGTAGCAGGCAACCCACTAATAGGAATCAATTACCTGCTCCTCTGGGGTCCGCGGCGCTGGCCTGCGCGTCGGTCGTGCTGCGCATGCGCAGTACGATCTGTCAGCTGGAGGCTCTCTCGTTAAAGGGGCAGTCCTCCACTGACAGATGCTGCAACCAATGGGACAAATTGCAGCATGGAGCAGCCCAGGGGGAAGGCTGCTCCCAGTTTAATGATGCCTCACCCCAGGTATCATCAGATGGGGTGAGGAGGAGGGGGTGGACACAGATCTTCCCCCCGGCAGGCGGGAGGAAGCGGCCTGCCTCTGCCACCAAGAAGGCCTGGCTCGAGGTGGCAGAGGGGGTCACCTGCGCCACCAACATATCGCCCACCTGCATACAGTGCAGGAGGCGCTGCAATGACCACAGTAGGTCAGCCGCAGTGAGAACACGAAGTCTTTCCCCTACACTCCGTCTGCCACAACACTGCCCCCACCCCACATCTCCTTCGGCACCGCCAACACTATTCTGTCACATCACCCTTCATACCCACTCACACCCCGTCCTCATCTTACCTCCACCTACTCACCTCGCCAGTACTCACCCTGCCACTAACACGCAACCCACTCCTCATACAATCTCATTGCTCCATCCCATACTCACCCTCTCGTGCATCTCCCTCACGGCCAGCCTCACTCAACCTGCCACCACCTGTGCTGCAGCCACAGGGCATGCATCACATATGTGCAGTAGGCAGCGTAAGGCAAACATCGCGTCAGCATGAAGGGGGTGCACAAGGGTGTCTGAGGGTTTGTCATGGGTGTTACCCATATTGAATTTCAGAGCAACAAACAGCACACATTATATTGACACCACCACTGCCATGTCTCCGCGAATCCTGTCCGTTGTGTCCAATAATGCCCGCTCCTGGGTATCACTATGAGGACCCACCACTGATGCCACCCATCGTGTTACTGCAGAGTAGGTGCAGGTGTATTTGCAGGGCTCGTCCGCGCAGACGACTGAGAGACATCGGCGGTGTAGCCGGCTGCACCCTGGAAGGATGCGGAGGAGAAGGTGTGGAGGGCAGTCGTGACTTTGCCAGTGACAGGTAAGCAGTTGGTGCTGGGGCCAGCCAGGAGCAGCTCGGCATGAAAGAGGCTGCAGATCTCCACGACTACATGTCGAGCGAATCTGCGCCTCCCTGTGCACTGCTGCTCGGAGAGGTCCGGGGAGCTGCGCCTCGGTCTGTGGACCCTGTGGCGAGGGTAGTGCCCTCTGCGACGCGTCTCTCTCTGCGGTAGCCCTCCCTCCTGCTGTGCAGGTGGGCGTGCAACAACACCGTGTTGGGGGGATCCACGTCCCTGCGGCGGACGGCGTGGACTGCGAGGCTGCTGGTGCTGGTCATGCTCTTCGTCCTCCGAGGGTCTCCACACACCACCCAACTGGCAGGTGTTGGTCTGAGGGGTTGTGCAGGGTAGGTGTGTGGTTCCTCGGACTGGGGCTGCGGTTTCGTGTCGGTCTGTCCTCTGGCTTGGCGGGGGGTGGTGGAGGGCAGGGGTTGCCCTATGTGACGCGGTGGCCTCCTGCGTGGGTGAGGGCTCTCCCCCGTGGAGCGCACCTTGGCACCTGCCACAGGCTGCTGGCTGCAACACGCCTGGTTGGAGGGAGACTGTTTCCCCCAGTGTGGGAAACTCACTGCCTTGAACCGAAAATCCCACACTTCCTCTTTTGACAGCTGCTTCAGCTCATTAACTGACCACAACGAGCAAGGTAAGTACTCTCAAGTGGAACCCCGCTGGCTTTAATTGCCTGCGGGATTCCCACCAGCGGGGCTTGCGCGCGCAGCCCCGCACGTCAGCGCGGTACCCGGAAGTGGCCGGGATTTCGTCGCGATCCGGTCACGTGACCGGAGATCGGGATTTTCGGGGCCACCCCGCTGGGAACCCGCCGGAAACACGCTCCTAAAATCGAGCCCATGATGTTTGCATTTGTTACTTATAAAAATGGTGGATAGGTGTGGTAGTGAAAGTAAGGTTTTTTTTAAAAGCTTTGTTAGGAGTCAGAGTGCCATTAAGTGCTGCATAAGGCTACTGAGGGATTCTGAAGGACAGATACAGCTGACGTTTTAAATATTGCATCAGTCTTAACGACTGAAAATTAGGCTGAGTTACTACTGCTGCTCCTTAGAGGTGCTGCTAAAATTTGAATGTCTAGAAGTGGATGCAGAAATAGTTCTCACTAGAATTAGGACTCCTAAAGCAAGTCGGACTGCTAGCCTTGATGGTATTCATCCTAGAGTGCTGAAAGAAAAGGGGGATGTGCTATATAAACCACTGGCTTATATAGTTAACAACTCCCTGAGGTTTAGGATTGTTCCCATGGTCTGGGGAGAGGCCTACGTGATGCCTATATTTTAAAAGGGCAGTAATTCAAATCAGCAAAATTAGAGATTTACCTTCAGTTATATGCAGGTTGCTAGAAGGTATTATCAGAGATACATTATATGATCATCTAGAAAGAACAGGGACTATTAGGGAATCACAGCATGCCTTTTGGAAAAGGAATTCCTGACTTTGAAGAAGTTACGAAGTTGGTGGATGGCGGAAGCCTGATAAAAATTGTGTGTCTAGATTTCAAAAATTCTTTGATAAAGTGCCACATAAGAGGTTGCCAAGTAAAGTTGTGTCTTGTGGGATTGCCAGGTATATCTCAGATTGGATAGCGAATCGGTTGCATTCGCACACAGAGGTTTGTTATTAATGGCAGCAGCTCTGCATTGGGATCAGTCACTGGTGGAGTCCTGCAGGGATCTGTGTTAGGTCTATTGCTCTTCATCTTTCTTAATGATCTAGATGAAAAATCCACAACTTGTGGCTAATACAAAGATGTGTGTGGGAATTAGTAACTTAAATAAAAAAGATCTAAAAAATGAGGGAAGAAAAGGCTTGCATTTATATAGTGCCTTCCTCAACTTCAGGACATCCCAAAGCGCTTTACAGCCAATTAAGTACATTTTAAAAATGAAGTGTAGTCACTGTTGTAACGTAGGAAACATGGCAGCCAATTTGCACACAGCAAGCTCCTGCAAACAACAAAGTAATAATGACCAGACAATCTGTTTTAGCGATGTTGGTTGAGGGATAAATATTGTCCAGGACAATATATGAAGGAAGATCTAAGCATATTAGAAGCATGGACTCATGTGTGACAGATGTCTTTCAATATAGATAAGTGCAGCGTGATGCATTTGGGCTGAGGCTGCACCATGCAGGATTGCACATTCAAGGCTGCTGAATGGGAGCATTGCAACGCCATTGCAAAAGTAAATAGGGTGTTAGGATGTACAATCAAGTCAATTAGATATAAAACTATAAGCACAATTTATACCTTGTAAAAGGCCTTGGTCTCGCTGCATCTAGAATACCGTGCCCAGTTGGTTCACTCCCATGACAAGGGATATCGTGGCCCCAAAAAAAGTTCAGAGGATGGCCACTCGTTTGATACTTAGTTTAAGGGACCTTAGTTATCAGAATAGGCTTAGAGAACTGGGGCATTTTACTCTCGAAAAGCATAGACTTCAAGAGGATATGATTACGGTCTTTAAAATCAAGGAATTAGATTCTAAGTGGATCGTTTATTTGAGCTAGATAGGCAGGGAAGGACGAGGGGCATCAGTATAAGCTGCAAAAACAGAGTTAGGTTAGATGCCAAGAAGTACTTCTTTTCACAGAGAGTCATTAACCTCTGGAATAGGTTGCCAGTATGTGCGGTGAGTGTGGATTCACTACAAGCCATCAAAAGAGAGCTGGATGAGCTCCTGTGGGTATAACATATCTCAAGTTATAGAAGGTAGGAGGATTTATTGACGCTTGTGTTATCAGTCACTGCAGTCTCCTGGAGTTTGTTTAAATGCCCTTGGGGGTCAGAGAGTAATTTTCCTGAGTTTTTTTCCTAAATTGGCCTAAGATCTTTGCTGTTTTATTTGTTTCTTCTATGACATTGCCTAGCTATGGGATGGGGAGGATTGATGATTTGTATAGGTCACACAATGTCGAGATGGGATAGGTTTGATGGACCAGCTAGTCTTTTCCTGTCCTTTATCATATGTTTTGTATGTTATAGTCACTGTTTCTTAGATGTTCCCTACCCTTACATTACCACTTCATTTCTTAGCACTGGATCATTCTTTATTGCACTCTAAAGAATATTTTCTAACCTCCCCTTGAATTCTTTTGTACTCATCTTACACTTATGTCCTTTCATTATCATCTTGCTAACCAGTGGAAAAAAACTATCACTTTTTGCTTTAGCATAAACCCTCAATCTTGAAAACCTACATCGTCACCCCTTAACCTTATCAGCCTAATGGGGAAAAAAACATAACTACTCAAGTTTCTCTTCATAACTATAACCCCTTGTTTCTGGTAACATCCCAGTGAATGTAGGTTGCACCTTTTTCATTGCTTTTATAATCTTCCTATTATGGGGAGCCTAAAATTGTACCTGGTACTCTAATTGCAGCCTTATTTTCATATTCTATGGGCCTGATTTTAGCAGGCCTGCGGGTTTCCGGCGGGTTGGGTTTCGGGTGCGTGGCCTCCGCGCCCGGTGAAATTAATGGGTTGCCCGCGCGATCGTAGCAGGCATTCCACTAATTGGAGCCACTTACCTGCTCCTCCGGGGTCCGCGCTGCTGGTCTGCGCGTCGGGCGGGCTGCGCATGCGCAGTACGATCTGTCAGCTGGAGGCTCTCTAGTTAAAGGGGCAGTCCTCCACTGACAGATGCTGCAACCAATGGAACAAATTACAGCATGGAGCAGCCCAGGGGGAAGGCTGCTCCCGGTTTAATGATGCCTCACCCCAGGTACCATCAGATGGGGTGAGGAGGAGGGGGAGGACAGAGATCTTCCACCCGGCGGGCGGGAGGAAGCGGCCTGCCTCTGCCACCAAGAAGGCCTGGCTCGAGGTGGCAGAGGGGGTCACCTGCGCCACCAACATATCGCCCACCTGCATACAGTGCAGGAGGCGCTCCAATGACCGCCGTAGGTCAGCCACAGTGAGAACACGTAGTCTTTCCCCTACACTCCGTCTGCCACAACACTTCCCCCACCCCACATCTCCTTCGGCACCGCCAACACTACTCTGTCACATCACCCCTCATACCCACTCAAACCCCATCCTCATCTTACCTGCACCTACTCACCTCGCGAGTACTCACCCCGCCACTAACACGCAACCCAATCCTCATATAATCTCATGGCTCTATCCCATACGCACCCTCTTGTGCATCTCCCTCACGGCCAGCCTCACTCAACCTGCCACCACCTGTGCTGCAGGCACAGGGCATGCATCACATATGTGCAGTAGGCAGCGTAAGGCAAACGTGTCGTGAGCATGAAGGGGATGCACAAGGGTGTTTGAGGGTTTGTCATGGGTGTTACCTATATTGAATTTCAGAACAACTCACATCACACATTATATTGGCACCACCACTGCCATGTCTCCGCGAATCCTGTCTGTTTTGTGCAATAATGCCCGCTCCTGGGTATCACTATGAGGACCCACCACTGATGCCACCCATTGTGTTACTGCAGAGTAGGTGCAGGTGTATTTGCAGGGCTCTTCCGCGCAGACGACTGAGAGACATCGGCGGTGTACCCGGCTGCACCCTGGAAGGATGCGGAGAAGTTGTGGAGGGCAGTGGTGACTTTGGCAGCGACAGGTAAGCAGGTGGTGCTGGGGCCAGCCAGGAGCAGCTCGGCATGAAAGAGGCTGCAGATGTCCACGACTACATGTCGAGTGAATCTGCAGCTCCGTGTGCACTGCTGCTCAGAGAGGTCCGGGGAGCTGCGCCTCGGTCTGTGGACCCTGTGACGAGGGTAGTGCCCTCTGCGACGCCTCTCTCTCTGCGGTAGCCCTCCCTCCTGCTGTACAGGTGGATGTGTCACAGCACTCTGTTGTGGAGCTCCACGTGTCAGAGGTGGACGGCGTGGATGGCGAGGCTGGTGATGTTGTGCGCCCTCCAAGGAAGTCATGACTGCAGCTACGGCGGCCCCCATCCGCAATATGTACATCTGAGGGGGTCCGCAAGGTAGGCACATGTCTCCGGACCCCAGGGTGAGTGTGCAGGTTGGCGACTTCGACCATCAGGAGGGGGGTGGTGGAGGCCACACTTTGTCCCAAGTGACAGAGCGGCCTCCTGCAATGGGTGAGGGTCTCCACCCCCCCTCCCACCTGTCAAATGGACCTTTGCAGCTGCCACAGGCTAACGGCTGCAACACGTCCAGTTCAACTAGGACTGTTTCCCCCAGTGTGTGAAACAGTCCCATGTTTCTCCAAAATCACACACAGTCCCTTAATCAGGTCAGTTAATGACCTGAACAAGCAAAATAAATGCACTCAAGTGGCATCCCGCTGGCTTTAATTGCCTGCGGGATTCCCACCAGCAGGGGCTGTGCTCGCACCCCCGCACATCATCGGGGAACCCGGAAGTGGTCGGGATCGTGGTGCGATCCGGTCACGTGCCTGGATATCGGGATTTTCGGGGCCCCCCCGCTGGAAACCCACAGGAAACCAGACGGTAAAATCGAGCCCTATGCCTCTAAATACAAAATCAAGGATTCCATCTGCCTTTTTTTATGGGCTCATCTTCTTGTGCTCCTCTACTCTTCACTCAATTCTTTAAGTCAAATTGTAAGTAATAGTGGCCCTAACACAAACTCTGCATTTCATCTGCATCTGTGTCTGAATGACACAAGGACAAGGATTTTCTGGGGTACTTTATTCAAAGTGGCATTCTGAGAAGTTAGATAACAGGATTTAGTGTGGAATAAAAAAGTGACTTGTTTCCCCAATTTTAATATTTAATGATTTGCTACAGCAAAAGTTTGAACATGATTTCATACAGTATTTGCATGTTTTTCCTTATTTAATAATAATGCACATATGAGATGCTGCACTAGTAATGGTTAGCTATAGGAGTTTTCTTCATGAGCATGAAAGGCCCATGAGTCACATGTATCACAGCTGTGAGCGATTTATGGCAGAATTTTAATGAATAAAAGAACCACTGTAAAAAAAATCACTTAGTGTAATGTTCTATTAAAGATATTTAAATTGATTTGGGAACTTTTTATGTAACGAGATGGTTAAACAATAATTAGCTGCAGTTGACACCTGTTTTTCATTTCACTGCAATTGGTTATTACTCTCCTGTGCACTGAAAGTATCAGTAACAGCCATATATTAAAGACACATGTCAATTTTCATGGTAGCTTCCTGCTAAATTTCATTCCTTTCTCCAGTTCTGTAATCTACATCTTAAAACAAATGCAGGTATAACGACAAAGTAAAGCATGGGATGGTAAGCATTAAAGAGACTGTCTTATGCATTGCGGCCTGAACAGGCTATGTTTTCTTTATTCCCTTCTGTATTTTTCTCCCTCTATTTCCTTTCTTGGTCATGTATCAATTGTGGCTGAAAAAGTAGACAAACAACCAACAGGAGACAACCAACTCCTGTCCTCTGCCACTGCTGCTTGGAACCAGCTAATGAGGTTGACTGTCTAATTTTTGCCCCTCTCCGGGGAAGGAAAGGTAGGGATGGCTGGCCTCTGCTTTGTGCCTTTGCACAGTGAACGGAGTGAAATAAGTCACCAGACCTGCTTCCCACCACTTTGTAATTTTGCTGCTTTGACGCTCAATGCCACCTTAAGCCTTTTCTTCTGAAGAAAAATATTGAAACTTTCCCTGCAGGACTTCTGTTAGGCCTTTTTCAAACTAAGTGATCATTTGTGCACTATTCAACCATGGGATCCAGGGTAGCTAAATTTGACCTTATTTTCAACTGGCATCCACTAATGCACTCTTCCAGCAGGGCGTCACTGGATAGCAATCAGGAACAGGAACTCTGGCCGAATTTTCCCTTACTTTGTTAGGGAACAATGAGGCCAATTGTAGTGCCCTGCTTAAAATCTGAAATGAACAGGATATTTGGTCTTAAACCACCTCTCGGATTCTACTACTCATTGGGACTGAAAACAAACAAGTGATTGAGGTTGAAAGTGTGTTAGCAGAACACTTCAAGTCAGACTGAATGATGGACATTACTGGCTGGCTTCTCAAAATAGGTTTATGTCAGTTGAAAGATTATATTTACTTAAAACAGATAATTTGCACACCGTCACTGTGTAATATCAGCCAATATTTTCATACAAAATATGTATCTTAGCTGAACACATTTGCCTTATATGGCTTGATGGGTAAAAGAAAGTTCAAAAACTCATGCACCTATACTTCAGAAAAACACCTTAGAATTAGTTTTATTAATGTAGGAAAGGTCTAATTACAGAATTTTAATGTTTGTTTATTGAAAATCTTTCTTTCATGTGCATTTTCAAAAATCCAGATTAAACTAATAGCTCTACAAACTACTAGGTCAGTAATTAGTATACATAGACTCCGTAGGAGACTACATGTTTTCTTTATTACTTAGGCCAGTTTTGACACCAACATAAATTGCAATTATACAATAACCAATTCCATAATTTTTTTTACATTTCATTTCAATAAGTATCTTGTTATAAGCCCTTTTAATTCTCCAATTTTGTCTCCTTATCTGATATTGCTGATTCTTATTCAAACAGTTCCACAGACAACAGCAGCCCTCTGATATCTGGTCCAAGTTCCCATTCTTCATGTGTAGGACGAGATAATAAATTTTGGCAGACAATTCTACCATTGTGGGCATCACAGCCAAGCCCAATCCTATACTTACTTCACACTTTCCAAATTCTAGCAGGGCTCCCTGAATAGTGATCAGGAGATTTTTTCCCCCTCTAGTCCAGGTGCACTAAGGCCAATTGTAGCTCCCCTAAATACTGCACCAGCTACAGTCAGCTAAGGTATTCAATAAGGTGCCACATAAAAGGTTACTGCACAAGGTAAGAGCTCATGGTGTTGGGGGTAATATATTAGCACAGATAGGCGATTGGCTAACTAACAGAAAACAGAGAGTCGGGATAAAGGGGTCATTTTCAGGATGGCAATCTGTAACTAGTGGGATGCCGAAGGGATCAGTGCTGGGGCCTCAACTATTTACAATCTATATCAATGACTTGGATGAAGGAAGCAAGTGTGCTGTGGCCAAATTTGCTGATGATACAAAGATAGGTGGAAAAATAAGTTGTGAGGAGGATACAAAGTGTCTGCAAAGGGATATAAACAGCTTAAGCGAGTGGCAAAAATTTGGCAGATGGAGTATAATGTGGGAAAATGTGAAGTCATCCACTTTGGTAGGAAGAATAAAAAAGCACATTATATAAATGGAGAAAGCCTACAGAATGCTGCGGTACAGAAGGATTTGGATGTCCTCGTATATGGAACACAAAAAACTAGCATACAGATGCTGCAGGTAATTTGGAAGGCAGTTGGAATATTGGCCTTTATTTCAAGGGGGATGGAGTATAAAAGCAGGGAAGTCTTGCTACAACTGTACAGAGTGCTGGTGAGACCACACCTAGGGTACTGCGTACAGTTTTGGTCCCCTTATTAAAGGATGGATATACTTGCATTGAAAGTGGTTCAGAGAAGGTTCACTAGGTTGATTTCGGGTATGGAAGGGTTTTCTTATGAGGAAAGATTGAGCAGGTTGGGCCTATACTCAGTAGAGTTTAGAAGAATGAGTAGAGATTTTATTGAAACATAGGGCTTCATTTTAGCACCCGCTATCGGGTGCATTCCTGGTGGGGGGGGCTCTGAAAATCGGGGAATCCTGGAACGGGTCCGGAGCCCGACTCCAACCCGCCCACTTCCAGGTTCCCCACAGACGCGCCGATGTGCACGCACAGCCCCCGCATGTGGGACTCCCACAGGCAATTAAAGCCAGCGGGGTGCCACTTAACAGTGTTTACTTTGCTATTTCAGGTCATTAACTGACCTGATTAAGGGAATATATGAGGAGGGGTGGGATTTTAGAGACAACTGGGACTGTTTCCCACACTGGGGGAAACACTCCCAGTTGAAATGGACGTGTTGCAGCTGTCAGCCTGTGGCAGCTGCAAAGGTCCATTTGACAGGTGGGGGGCGGGGGAAGACCCTCACTCATTGCAGGAGGCCACTCTGTCACTTGGGACAAAGTTTGGCCTCCACCACCCTCCTCCTGACAAGAATATTCACCAACTTGCACACTTACCCCGGGGTCCAGAGACATGTACCTACCTTGAGGACCCCCTCAGATGTGCATCTTCCGGATGGGGGCCACAGTAATGACCTCCTCGGAGGGTGAACAGCATCACCAGCCTCGCCAGCCACGCCGTCCACCTCTGACACATGGAGCTCCACAACACAGTGCTGTGACACATCCACCTGCACAGCAGGAGGGAGGGCAACCGCAGAGAGAGATGCGTCGCAGAGGGCACTACCCCCGCCACAGGGTCCACAGACCGAGACTCAGCTTCCTGGACCTCTCTGAGCAGCAGTGCACACGGAGGCTCAGAGTCACTCGACATGTAGTCATGGACATCTGCAGCCTCTTTCATGCCGAGCTGCTCCCGGCTGGCCCAAGCACCATCTTCTTACCTGTCACTGTCAAAGTCACCACTGCCCTCAACAACTTCTCCTCCACATCCTTCCAGGGTGCCACCGGGGACATCGCCGATGTCTCTCAGGCGTCTGCACAAAAGAGCCCTGCAAATACACCGACACCCACTCTGCAGTGACACAATGGGTGGCATCAGTTGTGGGTCTTCATTGTGATCCTCAGGAAAGGGCATTATTGCACAAACCAGACAAGATTTGCAAAGACGTGGCAGTAGTGGTGCCAATTTAATATGTAATGTGAGTTGGTCAGAAATTCAATATAAGTAACACCCATGACAAACCCTCAAACACACTTGTGCATCCCCTTCATGCTCATGACACGTTTGCCTTACGCTGCCTACTGCACATATGTGATGCATGCCCTGTGGCTGCAGCACAGGTAGTGGCAGGTTGAGTGAGGCTGACTGTGAAAGAGATGCACGAGAGGGTGAGTATGAGATAGAGCCATGAGATTGTATGAGGATTGGGTTGAGTGGTAGTGGCGGGATGAGTACTGGCGAGGTGAGAAAGTGCAGGTAAGATGAGGATGAGCTTTGAGTGGGTATGAGGGGTGATGTGACAGAGTAGTTTTGGCAGTGCAGAAGGAGATGTGGGGTGGAGGCGGTGATGTGGCAGATGAAGTGTAGGGAACTTTGGCTGACCTACTTAGGTCATTGGAGCGCCCCCTGCACTGTATGCAGGTGGGCGATATGTTGGTGGTGCAGGTGACCTCCTCTGCCACCTCGAGACAGGCCTTCCTGGTGGCAGAGGCAGGCCGCTTCCTCCCGCCCGCCGGGGAGAAGATCTCTGTCCTCCCCCTCCTCCTCACCCCATCTGATGATACCTGGAGTGAGGCATCATTAAACTGGGAGCAGCCTTCCCCCTGGGCTGCTCCATGCTGTAATTTTTGCTATTTCTTGCAGCATCTGTCAGTGGGGGACTGCCCCTTTAAATAGAGCTCCTCCAGCTGACAGACCTTACTGCGCATGCGCAGCCCGCCCGACGCGCAGATCAGCAGTGGGGAATCCGGAAGAGGTAAGTGGATCCAATTAGGCTGCGATCGCGCGGGGGGCAGACTGATTTCACCGGGCGCGTTGGTAGCCCCCACCGCCGCAAACCCGCAGCCCTGGTAACATCGAGCCCATAGTCTCAGAATAAGGGGTCCCCCATTTAAGATGGAAATGAGGAGAAATTTCTTCTCTCAGAGGGCTGTGAATCTTTGTAATTTTTTGCCCCAAAGAGCAGTGGAGGTCAGTCACTGAACACATTCAAGGCTGAGTTAGACAAATTTTTGATCAGCAAGGGAGTCAAAGGATATGGGGAACAGGCGGGAAAGTGGAGCTGAGGCCAGAATCAGATCAGCCATGATCTCATTGAATGGCGGAGCAGGCTCAAAAGGGCCAAATGGCCTACTCCTGCTCCTATCTCTTCTGTTCTTATGTTCTAACTCAGCACAGACATATTGAAACTGGGACCTCTCTTTTCTATACAGCTCAGTGCCACACCAGGCAGTGCATTTACCCACTAAGCCTTTGGGGCAGGGGGTGAGGCTTGCTGGAGTCCTCACTATTAAATTGACATCTTGTACTTTGTTGTTACCCAATCCACACCCCTTGGCAGCTGGGACATTCTTCATTTCCAGTTGTTGGGCTGCTACGAATTTTCATTTTGTCAGAAACATTGGCTAATAATTAAGAATTTTTTTCTAATGTGCTACCTTGGGAAAAACAAACAATAAAATTCCTAGAGTTGTTCTTAAGAAAAGTACATTCCAGGAGTTGGCTCAGGACTTGCTGCTGGCATGTATCTACTTTCCAGAAAGAGATTGGTCAGGATTGCCAGTCCCAGAATTGCCTGCTACTTGACCCTTCACCACTGGAAGATGGTTTGTCAATTATGCACCAAACCTCTAGATATAGCAAATCTCTACAATCAGATGTTCCATCTCAGATGAAGGAAAACAACCTGCAGAAATGACACCCACTGCGGATCAGTAACTGAATGCAACTGTCAAGGATTATGGAGCACACTCCTGATAATTCAACATTGATTTCTGCGCTAAAATTTTAAAAATTATCCAATAGTGTGAATGAAGCAATGTTAACACGGCATACTGGAAATTTAGTGCTAAAAATGAATTAACAGGTAATTAAAAGTTGCTCAATTCAAATTAAGGAGGCTGTGCATAACTGGATGTCTACTATTAGAAAAAGCAATTATAGGAAAAAGAATTCACGGAATAAAACGAAAATGGATCACAGCTATTACAATAATGGTCACTGAATACTCATTGATGCTATAAATTAGGATTATTGCTAACTTTTTAGTTGATGGTTATAATCTCAATCTCCATTATCTGTCTCAGTTCTATCTACATCTTAGAGCTGGTGGGCTGTGGGTGGTAGTCCCAAAACATGTGAAGCAACCATCTGCTGGGAGCCAGAGTTGGGGGAGAGTTGGGCCACATTATGGGCAGTACAACAGAATACATAATGGAACAGTGAAATACTTGCTGTTGAGTTTATTCAACTCATTAGAAAATTCACATAACTGACTCATCTCTATTACCCATGTCATTAAATTAATCTCTTGTATAAAAAAAAATCTATATATCACACAGTTTTAGTGCATATACTACTGAACTACAGACTCAGCACCAGTGAACAATATTCATTTTATGAACCATCTTATGTATCTGAAGAAATAATCACATCTTGCTCTTTACCTGGACATGCAGCTCTGTGTCTGCATTTTCTGATTTAACAATTTATTAAGAGAATATAAGAATGTAGTCACCACTATTAACTAGCCCAACTGGTCCTATCTTTAAAGGATCTTGTGTTGAGGGGGTTAAACTAATGCAGCCATGCATGTGCAGAATGTTAAACATCCAAGGCTTTTCCAGAAATACTGGCAAGTCATCTATGAAAATATTGAGAATGTCAAAAATTGTCTCTATGGGAAAACAGTATGTTGGCAAACCACCCATGGATGATAACATTAAAATGCTTCATATGGAAACAATGACAAGATAACCAGACTGCCTGTGGAAATGCTGACAAGATGTTCAAAAGTGTGTCTGTGACAATACTGACAGAGATATTCAAAGATCTGTCAATGGGAACACAGGCAAGATATCCTGAGTGTGTCTGTGGAAATATTGACACGATTTTTAAAAGCGCACACAATGGACACAGTTGACAATGTCATACAGAGCTGCAGTTGAAATCATGACAGTTAGCCTTAACAATGAAGCAACTTAGAATATGTTACACAGTTCTAACACAACTTAAGCAGTTTATAAATTCATATCTAAACTCGGACTCCTACAATCCAGTGATCTCAGACAGCCAACATTACTTGTATATAATTTATACATCCCATTTTTCTATTTAGGGTCTACTACCGATAGGTTCTCATTTGTGGTTCATAATTTCTGCTGCAACTGCTTCATTTTATTACTTGTGATCAGTTACTTTAACTATTGTGATCTATCCATAGCAAGACATTGTGGAAAAGATTTTTATTTTTACAGTTTGTTTTCTGAGATGTAGCATAATAAATGTGAAAATCTTAGCAATGATCCCAAATGATGGCTATATAAATACAAGCAATTAAAACATGTTTCTATACAAACACTTGCAAACCAGCACAGTGAGAGACTAAACTGTACAAATCAAAAGACTCCAGGTTTCTTTTCTTGTCTGTGCTGAGTCAGCTGATCTCAGCCAAGGCAATTGTTCGGGTGCTGTGATTGACCTGTACTGGGGAGATGAAAAATAAATCAGCCAGGTTCCTGCTCCTGAATGCTAACTAGTGGCCCCTTTTGGCAAGTGTATGCACTACACAGTGAGTAAAGACAGTGGGTTCAGCAGTGATGCTTCCCCAAAGTTGAATGGCCCGCCGCTTACAATTGCATCCCAGCATGGATCAGCACCATCAAAACAGGAAGGGCGAAAATTAGCAAAATAAAATGCTGGCTGTTAAGCCAAATCTGTATAATGCAGGTGATCTATTTCTAAATCACTGATAAAACACAAACTGTGATGTAACATGTGACTCTCTTTATTAATAGAGAAACAATACTTTTCTTTAGCACAAAATCAAAAGCAAAATACTGTGGATGCTGGAAATCTGAAATAAAAACAGAAAATGCTGGAGAAGCTCAGTAAGTCAGGCAGCATCTGTGGAGAAAGAAAGAGTCAACGACCTGAAACGTTAACTCTGTTTCTTTCTCCACAGATGCTGCCTCACTTGCTGAGCTTTTCCAGCATCTTCTGTTCTTATTTCATTTTTCTTTAGCACCTCAGTTTAGCATTTTAAGAGGGTCTACTGTATTGGCAATGTGTCAAACAGTTTCTGTGGATACACTGCAATATTTCAAAGATACTTTCTGTGGGTGAATAGGTAACGTGTCCAGAAGCGTCTCTATGGAAATACTGGCAATGTGTCCAACAAACCTTCTCTGGATACAATGACAATGTAGCCAGGTGTTACCATGGAAATATTGGCAATTGCTCCAAAAAATGTTTTAATGGAAATATTGGCAGTGTGCTCAAAAGAGTATACTCAAAAAGGACTTCCTATAAACTATACAAAGCAGAGATATTTGGACAGATTTTCTTTTTATGGTTACAAAAGGACAGTTCATGTCAGCTTTAAAAAAACAGAAATTTGACACTTCTGCTGATAACAAAGCTCAACAGTGTAGACTGAGGTGTTAACTATCTGTTTAACAGATTTGCAATTCCAATCATGTGAACACTAGCTTTTACGTGTGTAAAGAAACACCATAAAGAAAAGATCCTTTTTTCAAGTCTCTGTCTGCAAGTGCACAAGTTTTCCATCCATTGATCTCAATGGACGGAGAACGCCCTCAATGGCAGCTGGTGAGGAGTGAGGACTCGGAAAATCTACCCTTCTGCATATATTAACAATTAATATTATTTTTTGCACTTAAAGTAAACTTCCATAGAAATAAATGATGAGAAATCCAGATTTTAAAAATTACACTAAAATTACTTTTATGTTTTCACTTGATAATGCATCAAGGTTGGAGAGGGTGGCACTCGTGTGCTGCGCTTCCTCTTTTACATTCAGTCTGTTGAACCAGTCTCTGTAGGTCCGCCTCATCAGCCTCATCCTTCTCAACCTGTCTGCAGCCCTTTGACATGGTTGATCAGCTGGGTGGGACTGAGCTCGCCTGGTTCCATTCTTATCCATCCAGTTGTAGCCAGAGAATCACCTGCAATGGCTTCTCTTCCCACTCCTGCACCGTTACCTTGAGTCCCCCGAGGATCTATCCTTGGCTTCCTCCTATTTCTCATCTTCATGCTGTCCCTCAGCGATAACATCCAAAAACACGTCAGATTCCACATGAATGCTGCCGACACCCAGCTCTACCTCACCACCACCTCTCTCGACCCCTCCACTGTCTCTCATTTGTCACACTGCTTGTCTAACATCCAAGTACTAAATGAGCAAAAATTTCCTCCAACTAAATATTGGGAAGACCAAAGCCATTGTCTTTGGTTTCCCCCCTCCAAACTCCGTTCCCCAGCCACCAACTCCATTCCTCTCCCTGACCACTGTCTGAGGCTCAACCAGACCATTCGCAACCTTGGCGTCCTATTTGACCAAGATGATTTTCCGACCACATATCCGCTCCGCCACCAAGACCGCCTACTTCCACCTCCGTAACATCACCTGTCTCTGCCCCTGCCTCATCCCATCTGCTGCTGAAACCCTTATCCATGGCTTTGTTATCTCTAGACTCGACTATTCCAATGCTCTCCTGGCTGGCCCCCCATCTCCTACCTCCATAAACTTGAGCTCATCCAAAACTCTGCTGCCTATACTGTAACTCGTACCAAGTCCCTTTCTCCCATTATCCCTGTGCTTGCTGACCTACATTGGCTCCCGGTCCGAGAACGCCTTGATTTTAAAATTCTCATCCTTGTTTTCAAATCCCTCCATTGCCTCGCCCCTCCCTATCTCTGTAACCTCCTCCAGCCCTACAACCCTCCTAGATATCTGTGCGCTCCTCCAATTCTAGCCTCTTGCGCATCCCCGATTTTAATCACTCCACCACTGGCAGCCGTGCCTTCAGCTGCCTAGGCCCTAAGCTCTGGAATTCCCTCCCTAAACGTCTCCGCCTCCTTTAAGACACTCCTTAAAACCTACCTCTTTTACCAAGCTTTTTCTTCTGTTCTAATACCTCCTTATGTGGCTCGGTGTCAAATTTTGTTTGATAACGCTCCTGTGAAGCATTTTACTACCTTAAAATCACTATATAAATGCAAGTTGTTGTAATCCACTTTTATAACGTGATCCAGAGAGGAAATACGTGCGATCGGTATCCCGCAATAATATAACTAAAACTGACTCCATTATCACTATGAGAGTCACAGATCCACATTTTTGTGGGTTTACAATGTTGTCAGAATTAGGGTGCCAAACCCAATTACAGTTTACCTGCTATTGATTGGATTTAATGGGATCTAGGGCCACTGGCTCTTGCCAGCCAAAGCCAGAATTATTAAAGCTGACATCCAGGAGGACTCATCTTTATAAGGTCTTCCTGGCTGTTGGCATTACTGAATCCAGCAAATTTACTTTTGGGTATCAAAGGGATATCAAAGCTAACAGCAAAAGTTTTTATAATTAACAGAAAGAGTGGTAAAGGAGATGTGGGCTCATTAAAGATAGATGCATGAGCGACTATAATGGATAAGGAGGAAATGGCAGACTTGTTAAAGGAGTACTCTGTATTCATTTTCATAGTGGAGGAAGAGAACAAAATATCAGAGATTCTAAAAATAAGTCACAGGAAGTTACTGGAATCTATCATCAGAAACAGAGTGATTGAGCAATTGGACAAGTATTAGCTGATCATATGAGTCAGCGCGGTTTTGTGAATGATAGGTCATGTTTGAATAATCTTGTTGAATTTTTTGAGGAAGTCACCATCATGGTGGATAGGGGAGTGTCTATGGATGTTGTCCATATGCACTTCCAGAAGGCATGTGATAAGGTCCACAACAAGAGATTATTAGCAAAAATGAGACTGCACGGAATTGGAGGTAACCTTGTGACATGGGTCGGTAATTGGTTGGGAGGTAGGAGACAGAGTAGGGATCAAGGGTTCGTTCTCTGATTGGCAATATATGACAAGTGGTGTTTTCACAAGGATCTGTACTATAAAAATGACTTCAATGAAGGTGTAGAGAGTTGTATATCCTTGTTTGCAGATAACACTGTTAGGAGGCACAGTAAGTTGTGTGGATGGAAACAAGAAGTTACAAAGGGACACAGACAGACTAAATGAGTAGTCAAAAGTGTACAGATGGAGATCAATGTGGGGAAGTGTGAGGTTATCCACTTTGGATCTGAGAACGAGAAATCAGAATATTTTCTTAAATGATGAAAGATTGTGAGCTATGGAGCAGCAAGGTTGATTTGGATGTCCACATACACAAATCACTAAAGGCTAGTGCACAGATACAAAAATTAATCAAAAGAGTTAATAGAATGTTGGCCTTTATCTCAAGGGAGTTGGAATTTAAAACTGAGCAAGAGATGGTTCAGTAATAGAACCTTGGTCAGACCCCCATCTGGAATACTGCATTTTGCCATGATCATTTTGAATGGCGGAGCAGGCCCGAAGGGCCTAATGGCCTACTTTTGCTCCTATTTTCTATGTTAAAACTCAGGAAAGATATATTGGCCTTGGAAGGGGTACAGCGCATATTCACCAGAATGCTGCCAGGACTTAAAGGGTTAAATTGTGAGAACAGGTTGCATAAACATGGCTTGTATTCCTTGAGTTTAGAAAGTTGAAGGGTGATCTAATTCAGGTGTTTAATAATAAAGGGATTCGATAGGATAGTTACCGAGAAACTATTTCTTCTGGTGGAGGAACCAACAACAAGTGGGCATAATCTTAAAATTAGAGGTAGTCCTTGTAAGAGCGAAATCAGGTGGCGCTTTTTCACACAAAGGCGAGTGGAAATCTGGAACTTGCTCCACAAAAGGACTGCGGATGCTGGGTCAATTGAAATTTTCAAGACTGAGATCAATAGATTTTTGTTAGGCAAGGATATCAAGGGATAAGGATCAAAGGCAGATAAATGGAGTTGAGGTACAGATTGGCATTGATCTAACTGAATGGCTCGAGGGGCTGAATGGCCTACTCCTGTTCCTATGTTGCTGCTGGCTGCGTGGGATTCATGCATCAGCATCCCAGTAAACCAATGTGAAATCAACTATAATGGGCCTGAATTTAGCAGGCCTGCGGGTTTCCGGCGGGTTTGGTTTCGGGAGCGTGGTCAACGCGCCCGGTGAAATTAGTGGATTGCCCGCGCGATCGTGGCAGGCAACACACTAATGGGATTCAATTACCTGCTCCTCCGGGCTCCGCGCTGCTGGTCTGCGCGTCGGGCGGGCTGCGCATGCGCAGTACGATCTGTCAGCTGGAGGCTCTCTAGTTAAAGGGGCAGTCCTCCACTGACAGATGCTGCAACCAATGGAACAAATTACAGCATGGAGCAGCCCAGGGGGAAGGCTGCTCCCAGTTTAATGATGCCTCACCCCAGGTATCATCAGATGGGGTGAGGAGGAGGGGGAGGACAGAGATCTTCCACCCGGCGGGCGGGAGGAAGCGGCCCGCCTCTGCCACCAAGAAGGCCTGGCTCGAGGTGGCAGAGGGGGTCACCTGCACCACCAACATATCGCCCACCTGCATACAGTGCAGGAGGCGCTCCAATGACCTCAGTAGGTCAGCCACAGTGAGAACACGTAGTCTTTCCCCTACACTCCGTCTGCCACAACACTGCCCCCACCCCACATCTCCTTCGGCACCGCCAACACTAATCTGTCACATCACCCCTCATACCCACTCAAACCTCATCCTCATCTTACCTCCACCTACTCACCTCACCAGTACTCACCCCGCCACGAACACGCAACCCAATCCTCATACAATCTCATGGCTCTATCCCATACTCACCCTCTCGTGCATCTCCCTCACGGCCAGCCTCACTCAACCTGCCACCACCTGTGCTGCAGCCACAGGGCATGCATCACATATGTGCAGTAGGCAGCGTACGGCAAACGTGTCATGTGCATGAAGGGGATGCACAAGGGTGTCTGAGGGTTTGCCATGGGTGTTACCTATATTGAATTTCGGAGCAACGAACATCATACATTATATTGGCACCACCACTGCCATGTCTCCCCGAATCCTGTCTGTTGTGTGCAATAATGCCCGCTCCTGGGTATCACTATGAGGACCCACCACTGATGCCACCCATTGTGTTACTGCAGAGTAGGTGCAGGTGTATTTGCAGGGCTCTTCCACGCAGACAACTGAGAGACATCGGCGGTGTACCCGGCTGCACCCTGGAAGGATGGGGAGGAGAAGTTGTGGAGGGCAGTGGTGACTTTGGCAGCGACAGGATGGTGCTGGGGCCAGCCAGGAGCAGCTCGGCATGAAAGAGGCTGCAGATGTCCACGACTACATGTCGAGTGAATCTGCGCCTCCGTGTGCACTGCTGCTCGGAGAGGTCCGGGGAGCTGCGCCTCGGTCTGTGGACCCTGTGGCGAGGGTAGTGCCCTCTGCGACGCGTCTCTCTCTGCGGTTGCCCTCCCTCCTGCTGTGCAGGTGGGTGTGCCACAGGACCGTGTTGGGGGGCTCCACGTCTCCGAGGCGGATGGCGTGGACTGCGAGGCTGCTGGGGCTGGTCATGCTGTTCCTCCTCCGAGGATGTCAACGCACCACCCATCTGGCAGGTGTTGGTCTGAGGGGTTGTGCAGGGTAGGTAGGTGGTTCCTCGCACTGGGGATGTGGTTTCACGTCGGTCTGTCCTCTGGCTTGGCGGGGGGGGGTGGTGAAGGGCAGGGGTTGCCCTACGTGACACGGTGGCCTCCTGCGTGGGTGAGGGCTCTCCCACCCGCTGTGGAGTGCACCTTGGCAGCTGCCACAGGCTGCTGGCTGGAACACGACCGGTTGAAGGGAGACTGTTTCCCCCAGTGTGTGAAACTCACTGCCTTGAAGCTAAAATCCCACACTTTCTGTTTTGACAGCTGCTTCAGCTCATTTAATGACCTCAACAAGCAAGGTAAGTACACTCAAGTGGAACCCCGCTGGCTTTAATTGCCTGCGGGATTCCCACCAGCGGGGCCTGCGCACGCAGCCCCGCACGTCAGCGCGGCACCCGGAAGTGGCCGGGATCTCGGCGCGATCCGGTCACGTGACTGGATATCGGGATTTTCGGGGCCCCCCCGCTGGAAACCCGCAGGAAACCCGACGCTAAAATCAAGCCCAATGAGTGCAGCTGACAGAAGGAACATCTGCACTTTTAAATGGGTTTTGAACTAAATAGATAGCAGTGGATTGCAGGAGACTCGACTGGATTGCCAAAGCATTCATTAGTGCTGCTGTGGCAGTAGTACTCTTAAGCTGCTTTTTTTAAAGAAAACAGGATCTTCCCGACATATGGTCTTAGGAAATCTAGCAAGCTTACTCTTGCATTGGTGCAGGAGACCCACACGTCAGAAACCAGTAGCACGAGCACCCCTCTAAGGCCACTGTTAAAGCAGCTTTAAAATAAACACTTGTCACTCACTTTCTCCTTATCTGTGACCGTCAGAGACCAGCTGCTCCAGGGTCTCCATTTACAGCTGAGCAGGGGGAGCAAAGAGAGAGAGAGCAAGAGAGAGAGAGAGAGCGCGCACCTCAACAAAAAGTTAGTGCAACCCTTTTCTGTGGAAGTATTGCCCAGATACAGAATGTTGTAACATTGGACTAATTTTCACTTCCTGACGCTGACACTAGCAGAGTATGTTTTCACCCTGTTCAGTCATAAATGAGGTTTCAGCACCAGTTGCAGCAAAAATGTAATGTTCACTTCTATTCTGGTCCCAGCATTGGGAACTGGCATCAAAGCACAGGAAACAGGACAGTCTCGTTAGCAGGACTTAGGATGAAGCTGTGTAACCATCAGCACTAATTCTCATTCTTAATGTACTTTACTACTTGGTGTCAGCACTAGGAACAAACATCAACAGTTCAGTAAAAGAGGGGTGTAGGTTGAGCACCAGCTATTTTCACCTTTCTGTTCCAGCTCTGGGGACTCGGATCACACCAAAAGAAATGAGAAAAGTCAAAATCCCCTCAGGCAAGGATGGGACATACAGTAGGATTCAGGGTGGGATGGCACAGCCCATTCTTTCCTCCAATACTATATATAGCTGTGCTGCTCACAAGGAGCTCCTAGTAGCAGCTGTCCATCAAGTGAAACCTCAAACTATGGTTGTCAGTTGTCTAATGACCAATTAATTACTATCCTCATGCATAGGTGGGATTTCTTTAGGGTCAACGCTGCTCCAAGATGACACACCTGGTAATGGAAATTTGGAATGAGATCAACCCTCCATAGCAGACTTGATAATCCAATACACGAGGCAGGCAGTACTCCAGGGTGCTGTTGATGGTCAGCCACCCAACCTCACTCAGTAATGAAACTGGAAAGGATAGACCTGTTACTGGAGGCTGGGATTCCTCCAAGTCGACTCAATAACCCCACAGACCCAAACTCTAATAGGTAGGGCTATCCTAGCTGGAAAAACAATGGGAAGCCTATCAGTGATCTGTTGGATAAGCTGTGCTGTTCTAGCACGTTAAAATCCAGCAGTACTTGTGCATACTTGGGAGTCCCACAGTCTTGGCTCTGTCAACCTTCACTTAAGTTCTCTGGACTAAGGCAAGTGGAATCTGTCCCTATTGGGAGAGAATGTGCATTCTAGATTGGGCAAACAGAAACCTTACATGTGGGTGCAGGTTTCTCACAAGCTTGAATTGGAGACTTTCAAACATGGTGATAGGTTTCCATGAATGTCAGAGACCTAGAAAGAAAATTCGCTCTTTCCTGGCACTGACTTCAATAAGACTATAGAAATAATGGATGCATTTACATTCAGCCTTTTTATAGATTTGAACCACTGTCAAAGCCAGGGTGAATATTGTTGCCCAATCCCCAGAGGTACTTTTACATTGCAGCATTGATTTCAAAACAGCACTCTTACGCTTGCAGAGATGAAAATGAGACCTGCCTTATTTGTGAGAATTTGTTCTGTACACTAGCCTCTTAAGGGAATTTAGAAACTACTTTAAAACCCTTCAAGATATGTTCAGTTATGTTCCGGTTCAGTCCAAAAACAAATGAAGCATAATAGGATTGAGGTGAGGTTGTGCATCGTGTGCAATAGCATTGGTTACAGCCTGGTTGCACCGTTCAGTCTAGTGCCAGCACTAGAAACTGATATTGCACCACAAATATTGACAATTGTAAACAATTTTACAACACCAAGTTATAGTCCAGCAATTTTATTTTAAATTCACAAGCTTTCGGAGGCTACCTCCTTCCTCAGGTGAACGATGTGGAAATGAAATCCTCGAAATGAAGTCGCATTTCATTTCCACATCGTTCAAGTCGGATTTCATTTCCACATCGTTCACCTGAGGAAGGAGGTAGCCTCCGAAAGCTTGTGAATTTAAAATAAAATTGCTGGTCTATAACTTGGTGTTGTAAAATTGTTTACAATTGTCAACCCCAGTCCATCACCGGCATCTCCACATCACAAATATTGAGGCATGCCAGAAGCATTTAGGATTGGGCTCACATTTGCACCATCAAGAATTTAAACCAGAAATACATTAGTAGCATCCAGATATTATTTAATGACTAACATCGCCAAAAGAATCCAAAATTTAAAAATTAATAACTAAACTTTACATGGCAAGCAAATGGACTTGAAAGATGCACATTGGTTCATGCCTGCCATTCTACACATAGCAAATTACCAAACTTAGTCATGAATTAAAAACAAAAAAAAAGCTGGAAATACTCAGTAGATCAGGCAGTATCTGTGGAGAGAGAAAGAGTTAATGATTCAGGTCGATGAGAAATCATGAGAAGTAGCCAAGCAGAGGGCAGATGCTTCTCTACGGAATGGGAGAAAAAGTCTGTTGAACAGTCTCCCTAACCTGATCTTGGTACAGCTCTCTGTTGGGTTTAAAGAGGCACAAGCAGGAGCATGGGAGCTGGACACACGTTTTCATCTCAGATAGAAACGGTACACACAATAGGGAAGGGAGGTAAGAAAGAAAGAGTGTACCATTAAAAAAAAGACTGTCGTCAAATTCAAACCTAATACAAATACATCACACTATCCACTCTCACTAGTCCCTGCAATCTCTTCCTTATAGATCCTTCACAACATGAAGACTAACTGAAGAAAGAAGCGTATGCTCAGGCTAAGCAGAAGAGATGAAAGATACGGCAGAAGTCCGGGTGAACTGATTTTTCAATGGCCTTCTGCTGTGCTGAGGCAGAATAAACATGGGGGTAGATTTTGTCCCCTTTTTTGATACTTTTGCAGTGCTGGAATGGCAGGTATGCAATTCCCTATGGGCATCTATTCTCGTGGTTCATCTAAGTTCTACCCGAGAGCTAGGATTGTAGAAAGTGGTTGGTTCCTCATGCTGCAAAGAAGGGCCCTTGTCCCATGGCAGCAAGCTCTTGGCTATCAGCTGTATCTCTGGAGGGTGTTCCTGGGCAGCTGGGTCTCACCGCTCATGTACCACTGCCATGGTGCTCTGAGGGGGATTGCTGGAGGCCTAGCTTGTGCTGTTGTGCTAAGGGACGCCAGTATCATGCAGCTACAACTCCTGGGAGGCTTAGTCTTCATCATCCCCTGCACCATCATCTTCCTCCTTCTGTGCCTCCTGTTGCTGTGGTTTAATGCAGAAGGGAGGGCAGAAGGCAAAAATGGATGAGCTATGGATTGCATAGCTGCTGTTTGTGTGGGGTTGGGGGGGAAAGAGGAGGGCTGAAATCTGCTGTTGCTCCGGTCCCCTGAGAAGCATGTGCAGGTGTATGTGGGCAGAATGCAAAAAAAAACACATCTTCAGGCTCTTCTCTGTCAGGAATTCCACATGTTCATATTTAACAGCTAATCATGAGAGCTACTGTGCCTCATACCCCTTGGGATTGAGGAGACAGAGTAGGGCGTGGAAGACTGTGGCTATGTGGTGCTTCACAGAAATGCCAGAGCAACAACGTGGGTGCTCAGTTAGTAACCTGGCACCACCAAGATGCTGCTGACTTTAGCATCTCTGCTGGCCTGAGCTGTTTGCCTGCTCATGAGTTGTCATGGCCTTGTCCTCAAAGGGAGTGAGTGGTTTAAAGGTGGCAAAGTCCCCTCTGCTGGCCTGCCTTTGGCAGGCACTGTATACCAATTTCTCCTGCCAAAGGATAAATAAATGAGGGTAAGGCTGACAGTTAAAGAGTGTGTGGCAAATAGCATGGGGGAGGTGAAGTAAGAGACATAGGTGTGAGGGCGTTAAGGTGGAGGATGGAGTTTTAGGGTGTCTGGGATCTTCCAGGTTAAGATCTAGGTCTTTGTGGGTCCTATTTGTGCCTCTCCACGGATATTGATAACTTGCTGCCGTCCAGGTTACCCAGTGCTCAGGAGCTGCGAGCCATGGGTATACGGGAAGATCACGCCATCTTGCTGGTCCTGCCTCCTTTTACAAATCAGGCTATGAGCAGAAAGAACTTCTACTTGCCCACAGCAGGAATTCCCCTCCATTCATCTTTGGGTGGAGACCTGGCCTATCCAGGTCCTGTCCTTGCTGGTCCTCTCCTGGCCGTTTTATGCCAGATCTCTGAGGCCAAAGTCTCCCTCTTTGATCTATATAGTTCAAAGGTCCCAGGCTCAATCCCCCCTGCCTTATACTCCAGCAAGAAGCCTTTGCCTTCACAGGGAGAGAGGATAAAATTTGAGGAAGAAAGGCATTTTTTTTTAAAAAGAAATTAATTTTACTGCACTGTCTTTATTCAGATAACACAAAGAATCTGTCACACCAAGAGAACCACCACAAACTCATTAGGTCAGTAACAGGTTAAGTGATTTCTGTCAGTTATCAACCTTTTCCTCATCTAAACAATGAAACAGGACATCTTAGGAGCCCATTACTTCTGCCTCCTCAGAGACTTATATCTGACTGTTCTGGTTTGAGTACATTTACAACCACCAAGCCACAGGAATTTTACTTGAAATGAGTAACTCCATTATAGGATGCTGATATTTACAAAACTAATCCTTCACTTAATGAGACCTAATCTCTATACAAGCAATTTAAATCAAGCAATTTAAGGAAAGGGAAGAAAACTGGGGAAAAAAAACAATCCTGATCCTCATAAAATCCCCTGACTTGTTGTCATGTTTCTCATGAGATTGGAAGTCTGCATGCAATGATTCACTGCACAAGAATGAGGAAGACATCATTTGTTTCCTGCTGGCTGTTCCGTGACGTTCCCTTCCCATCCTAACTTGAAGGAGTCTTTTGTATGTTCCTCTGCTGACTGAGAATTTGGGATGCCATACATAATGATCATGTCATATTTTGGGATTTTTTTGAGGGTTTATGATAATCATCAAGCTTGAGGGCTTACCGACAGCAATACAACAAATCATAAACCATGCTGAACATGACAACCAAGTGTGCCATTAGAGGACTTCTCATTTCACCTGTACTGTTGCTCTACATCTAATAGGAAAGATGTTTATTATTAGTACACTGTATGGTACACTGTCTCTGAAGCATGTGAAATATCAGGTTACATTACCAAGGGCAATCAAACTGAATTTAGAGCTGGAAGAGTCCAAAATCGGATAATTCTGAGCTTATCTGAAAATATCTGAATTTGACCCAATTCAGTCCACTTCATTTTTGAATAAGCCTGTCCTTTCAGCAATATGTCTCTTCTCATTCCCTCTTCTCGGACTCTACTCCACCCATAGTAGACCTGGAAGTTCCCGGGTTCGAATATCAGTTTATGTTGTAAGCTCACCTCAGACAGAAATCAATGGGAGTGCAACAATTGAATTCTGAGTCTCCAGATTGGGGGGTGGCAGAGGAATATCAGCCAGATTTTACTGAAAAGTGTGCGTGTATGTGCCTGGACATTGGGCAAGGACAAGATTGAACTCACCATCTAAGCACAAACAGGAAGTAGTCTCGAATGAGGTACTTTAAGCCTGCCCGCACACATGAGTCAGCACTTTTAGGAAAGGAGTGGAGAAGGATAAGAGAAGAAATGTCACTGCACAGCATCAATGGAAAATTGTCACTGGACACATGGGTAATATCATTAACCTTGTTCTTTCATTGCTGCAAAAGTGCAGAGTGGGTCGTAATGTTCCTTTGCCCCGCGCATAAAAAGTTTCCCCACCACAACAACCAGTATCTATTGCTAGTGTGACAGCAATTCTCATTATAACCGAGGCGATTAAACGGTGATTTGATAGAGGAGTTTAAAAATTAAGGGATGGGGCGGAGTAGATAAAAACAGACTGTTTCCAGTGATTGAGGGATGTAGAATGAGGGGACATAGACATAAGGTTAAATGTAAAAGATTTAGGACAGACAGCAGAAGGCTATTAATTAAGCTCAAAGCTGTGGTAATTCAGGAAAAATCTTGGGTACAGATAAACAAATTGGCTGACGGGTAATAAACAATAGGTACCCCATAATAAGGAGTTTTGTCGGAAGGGCAGGAAGTACTGAGTGAAGTGTCACAGCGTTGGGACCACAACTGTTTCTAATTTACATCAATAATTTGTATTCAGAAATCCATTGCAAATTGGTCAAATTTGCAAATGATATTAAACTAGGAGGGGCAGTGGAGCTGGAGGAGACAGCTCAGAAATTATAGCATGAGCTAGACAAAATATGTAAATTTTTAGAACAATGGCAGATGAAATTTAATGCAGACACGTGTAAAGTACTGCAAACAGGAAAGAAAAATAGGCGATATAAATACTCCATGAATGATGTTGAAATAACTACGGATGAACGTGAAAGAGACCCAGGAGTCTTTGTAGACTCAACAATCAACCCAACCAACTGATGCAGAGCAACAAATCAAAAAAGCCAATGGAATGTTGAACTACATAGTCAAAACAGTAGAATACAAATCAGAGAAAACCATGATCAAACTATACAGTGCTCTGGTCAGGCCGTAGCTTGAAGATGGTGTCCAGTTTTGGTCAATGAGACACAAGGGAGACATTCAAGCAATGGAGACAGTGCAAAGTCCACAAGATTGATCCCTTGGAGTAGACTTTTGTCTTCACCAGTTGGGCAGTAATCCAGTGGGGCGCATCGCATGCCCTTTATAGAACCCACCTGATTTTCATTCCGTTGAAATGAATCAGAAATTTATAGCCATCGTGTCTGTGCCGGACAAAAAACAGCTATCCAGCCTAATCCCACTTTCCAGCACTTGGTCCGTTGCCTTGTAAGTTACAGCACCTCCAGTGCGCATTCAAGTACCCTTTAAATGTGATGAGGGTTTCTGCCTCTACCACCCTTTCAGGCAGTAAGTTCCAGACCACCATCACACTCTGGGTGAAAAAATTTATCCTCAACTCCCCTCTAATCCTTCTACCAATCACTTTAAATCTATGCCCCCTGGTTATTGACCTCTTTGCTAAGGGAAATAGGTCCTTCTTATCCACGCCATCTAGGCCCCTCATAAATTTATACACCTCAATTAAATCACCCCTCAGCCTCCTCTGTTCCAAAGAAAACAACCCCAGCTTATCCAATCTTTACTCATATCTAAAATTCCCCAGTCCTGGCAGCATCCTCGTAAATCTCCTCTGTACCCTCTCTAGTGCAATCACATCTTTCCTGTAATGTGGTGACCAGAACTGTACACAGTACTCTAGCTGTGGCCTAACTAGTGTTTTATACAGTTCTAAAATAACCTTCCTGCTCTAATAGTCTATGCCTCCGCTAATAAAGGAAAGTATTCCATATGCCTTCTTAACCACCTTATCTACTTGTCCTACTACCTTTGGGGATCTGTGGACATGCATGCCAAGGTCCCTCACTCCCTCTATACTTCTCAGTATCCCATCATTTATTGTGTATTCCCTTGCCTTGTTTGTCTTCCCCAAATGCATTACCTCACACTTCTCTGGATTGCATTCCATTTGCCACTTTTCTGCCCACCTGACAGTCCATTGATATCTTACTGCACATTACAGCTCCCTTCCTCACTATCAACCACAAGGCCAATTTTTGTATCATCTGCAAACTTCTTAATCATGCCCCCTACATTTAAGTCTAAATCATTGATTTATGCCATAAAAAGCAAGGGACCTAGTACTGAGCCATGTGGAACCCCACTGGAAACAGCCTAACAGTCACAAAAATACCCATCGACCATTACCCTTTGCTTCCTGCCAAGGAGCCAATTTTGGATCCAACTTGTCATTTTCCCTTGGATCCCATGGGCTTTTACTTTTCTGACCAGTCTGCCATGTGGGATCTTGTCAAAAGCCTTGCTAAAATCCATGTAGACTACATCAAACATGCTACCCTCATCAACCCTCCTTGTTACCTCCTCAAAAAATTCAATCAAGTTAATCAAGAATGCAATGAAAATCAGGTAGGTTCTATAAAGGGCGTGAGATCCGCTCTGCCAGATTACCGTCCAAGTGATGAAGATGAAAATATACTCTGTTGTATTAGAAGTCTGAGTTATAAGGAAAGACTGGAGAAACTGGGGCTTTTCAGCTTTGAACAGAGAGCTCTGTGAGATGCCATCTTCTAGAAGTTTATATTACAGTAAATAATCTAGCAAAAGTAAATCTGAAACACTATGAATAAAATTGCCAGACAAGGACAAGGGGCCATAGATTCAAATTAGGAAATGGCAAATTTAGGACTGATATCAGGAAGCTTTTCTTCACACCAAGTGTGATCAAGACATGGAATGGACTCTTGGATAAAGCAGAGGAGGCAAAAACGCTGGAATCATACAAGAAACAAGCAGATGCTGTAATAGGGTGACTTTAGGGTAGCTCTGGATGGATGAACTAGGATGGGCCGAATGAACTTCCTCACCTGTGTGATCCTGTGATAACAACAATTTGCATTTATACAGCATCTTTAACGTAGTAAAACATCCACAGGTGCTTCACAGGAGCGTTATCAAACAAAATTTGACATAGAGCCACATAAGGAGAGATTAGGACAGGTGACCAAAAGCTTTGTCAAAGAGGTTTTAAGGAGCGACTTAAAGGATGAGAGGGGTGTAGAGGGCGGGGAGGTTTAGGGAGGGAATTCCAGAGCTTAGGGCCGAGACAGCTGAAGGCACAGCCACCTATAGTAGAGCGATGAAAGTCAGGGATGCTCAAGAGGCCACAATTGGATGAGCGCAGAGATCTCGGAGGGTTGCAGGGCTGGAGGAGGTCATAGAGAAAAGGAGGGGTGAGGCCATGGAGGGATTTGAAAACAAGGATACGAATTTTAAAATCGGGGCATTCCCGGACCAGGAGCCAATGTAGGTTAGTGAGCACAGGGGTGATGGGTAAACACGACTTTGTGCGAGTTAGGATATGGGCAGCAGAGTTTTGAATGAGCTCAAGTTTACAGAGGATGCAAGATGGGAGGCTGGCCAGGAGAGCATTGGAATAGTCGAGTCTAGAGCTAACAAAGGATGAGGGTTTCAGCAGCAGTTAAGCTGAAACAGGGGTGGAGGTGGGCGGTGTTAGAGGTGGAAGCAGGTGGTCTTGATGATGGACAGAATGGGCTCGATTTTAGGGTCGGGTTTCCTGCGGGGGGGCCCCGAAAATCCCGATATGCGGTCACGTGACCGGATCGCGCCGCGATCCCGACCACTTCCGGGTTCCCCGATGACGTGCGGGGCTGCGTGCGTGGCCCCCACTGGTGGGAATCCCGCAGGCAATTAAAGCCAGCGGGGTTCCACTTGAGAGTACTTACCTTGCTTGTTGAGGTCAGTTAATGAGCTGAATCAGCTGTCAAAAGAGGAAGTGTGGGATTTTACCTGCATCGCAGAGTGTTTCACACACTAGGGGAAACAGTCTCTCTCCAACCAGGCATGTTGCAGCCAGCAGCCTGTGGCAGGTGCCAAGGTGCACTCCACGGGGGAGAGCCCTCACCCACGCAGGAGGCCACCGCGTCACATAGGGCAACCCCTGCCCTCCACCACCCCCCGCCAAGCCAGAGGACAGACCGACACGAAACCGCAGCCCCAGTCCGAGGAACCACCCACCTACCCTGCACAACCCCTCAGACCAACACCTGCCAGATGGGTGGTGCGTGGACACCCTCGGAGGACGAACAGCATGACCAGCCCCAGCAGTCTCGCAGTCCACGCCGTCCGCCGCAGAGACGTGGCGCCCCCCAACACGATGTTGTTGCACACCCACCTGCACAGCAGGAGGGAGGGCTACCGCAGAGAGAGACGCATCGCAGAGGGCACTACCCTCGCCACAGGGTCCAGAGACCGAGGCGCAGCTCCCCGGACCTCTCCGAGCAGCAGTGCACACGGAGGCGCAGATTCGCTCGACATGTAGTCGTGGAGATCTGCAGGCTCTTTCATGCCGAGCTGCTCCTGGGTTGGCCCTAGCACCAACTGCTTACCTGTTGCTGTCAAAGTCCTGCCCTCCACAACTTCTGCTCCGCATCCTTCCAGGGTGCAGCCGGCTACACCGCCGATGTCTCTCAGTCGTCTGCGCGGAAGAGCCCTGCAAATACACCTGCACCTACTCTGCAGTAACACGATGGGTGGCATCAGTGGTGGGTCCTCATAGTGATACCCAGGAGCGGGCATTATTGGACACAACAGACAGGATTCGCGGAGACATGGCAGTGGTGGTGCCAATATAATGTGTGCTGTTTGTTGCTCTGAAATTCAATATAGGTAACACCCATGGCAAACCCTCCGACACCCTTGTGCACCCCCTTCATGCTCACGAAACATTTGCCTTACGCTGCCTACTGCACATATGTGATGCATGCCCTGTGGCTGCAGCACAGGTGGTGGCAGGTTGAGTGAGGCTGGCCGTGAGGGAGATGCACGAGAGGGTGAGTATGGGATAGAGCCATGAGATTGTATGAGGATTGGGTCGCGTGTTAGTGGTAGGATGAGTACTGGCGAGGTGAGTAGGTGGAGGTAAGATGAGGATGGGGTTTGAGTGGGTATGAGGGGTGATGTGACAGATTAGTGTTGGTGGTGCCGAAGGAGATGTGGGGTTGGGGCAGTGTTGTGGCAGATGGAGTGTAGGGGAAAGACTTTGTGTTCTCACTGTGGCTGACCTACTGAGGTCATTGCAGCGCCTCCTGCACTGTATGCAGGTGGGCGATATGTTGGTTGCGCAGGTGACCCCCTCTGCCACCTCGAGCCAGGCCTTCTTGGTGGCAGAGGCTGGCCGCTTCCTCCCGCCCGCCGGGTGGAAGATCTCTGTCTTCGCCTTCCTCCTCACCCCATCTGATGATACCTGGGGTGAGGCATCATTAAACTGGGAGCAGCCTTCCCCCTGGGCTGCTCCATGCTGTAATTTGTTCCATTGGTTGCAGCATCTGTCAGTGGAGGACTGCCCCTTTAAATAGAGCGCCTCCAGCTGACAGATCGTACTGCGCATGCGCAGCCCGCCCGACGCGCAGACCAGCAGCGCGGACCCCGGAGGAGCAGGTAATTGATTCCTATTAGTGTGTTGCCTGCTACGATCGCGCGGGCAACCCACTAATTTCACCGAGCGTGTTGACCACGCTTCCGAAACCCAACCCGCCGGAAACCCGCAGGCCTGGTAACATCGAGCCCAATATATTTGTATTAGCCGAAAATAGTCACTCAACATCCAAGTATGCACTTTCCAGCAAGAGTTAATGGATAATGGCTAGGGGTGCTAAGTCCATTTGCAGCACCTTAAGCACATGCAGTTACATGTAGTTGGATAGTACTACACATGGACAAGAAAGTTATCCAATTTTTGCTGAACAGCAGGGATACACCTTGGTGCCATGGGAAGCATATTCAGTGACACATGGGAGGTTACTGGGAAGTAAACAACTTCCTGTTCCTCTTGTGGAATCTTGGGACTGCTGGTTGGATTAAGTGATGAGGGTAGGGAAGCGGGCATGGGCATGAAGAGAGGAAGCCCAGACATTTTGGTAGACTTCCGTCACCAGCAACCACTTTGATTGGCAGATGTCCTAATAGACAGATCTAATATTTAAGCCTGAAATATCAACCAAGGCTCATTAAATATTTGTGAAACACAAATTGAATGTAGAGGTTCAAATTTATTCTGAAATATAAATATAGTGATTAAAGTATAATTTAATATTCAAATTTAAATTACATTAAAAATTGATGGACTATAAAATAAACAATTAAACTAAAATGTAATACTCAATTAAAATAAGTGGTTAAATATGAAATTAAATATTTGCTTTGAAATTTACCGAATATGTGTCTAGCATGACTTCTGGAAATAGTAATTAGATTGAAAATGTGATGATATTAAATATTCTTTTCAGGTGCAGAACATCACATGGTATTGAAAGAAGAGCCTAGAAATTATTGTAGGTGATATTAGTGAGTGAGCACTTAGCAAGTTGTATGACATTCTTACGGTCTGTTATTTTAGCACAGGGGTTAAGCCACTTAAAGTAAATGGGTTTATACCTACATTATTACTGTTAAAGGAAAGTTCAAAGGATGATTGTTATTATTCGTCCACTACCATCACTATCAGGCTACGGTGTGCTTTTCTATCTTGAGGAAATAATGGCCTAGAAATTGGATGTCTCTGAGCTCATTTTTCGGGTGCTAAATGGGCCCCTAAAACTCCAATATCGTGGGCTGGATGCACATGCTCATTACAAGTAGGAAGTGTGCCATCCGCCATATTGGTATAGGCAAAAAATGCATCCAGGGCTCACACCTGAAAAAGATTCAGGAGGCGCTTTCGCGTCCTAAAAACTGTAACTCAATCTTAATTTAAGTTAAAAAAGCAGAGGGGAAGACTTACTCTGCTCCCGCTGCAGAAACATCTTAAATACAGTAAATACAGTCCAAAATAACGGGATAATTTTCAATTTTGCCATCTGGGCAGTAACCTGGCAGAGTGGATCAATCACCTGTTGTAGGACCCGCATAATTTTTGTTCCATTGATATCACTGAATGGGCCAGTGACCTGTTCCACCAGGTTATTATTTCCCCCAATGTGTTTTATGATTTCAAATCACATAGCAAGCACAGCAATTCTTCCTCCCCAAAAGCATCACATTCTTCAGCATTTTAAAGACTTGGATCATGTCCCCTATCATCCTTCTTTTCTCCAATGAGAATGAGTTTAATTCAGTTGTAAGACTCTCTATAGGGCAGTTTTTTTTGATTGGTATTGCTGATGTTTCTCATTTTATGTTTTCTTTCCTTACATTTAACCACAGCATTCACCATTCCTTAACCAATCTGCTTAACTTGCCCTACCAGCTTTGCTAAGTGCCTAGCACTGTTGCTCCTTTAGAAGTGGGTTTAAGCCCAATTACGGACTTAAAGCACATATTCTAATCTGACAGTGATTTGCAAGTGCTGCGTTGTTGGAGGTACTGTCTTTTGGATGAGATGTTAAACCAAGGCCCTATTCTGCCATTCTCAGGTGATGTAAAAGATTCCGCAGCATTATTTGCAGGAGAGCCAGGAGTCCTGGACAACATCCCCCCTTAACCAACACCATCAAAAACAAATCATCTGATCATTCATTTGATATCTGTGGGATCTTGATGTATGCAAATTGCCTGCTACATTTGCCTACATAACAGTGACTGGACTTTAAATTAATCCATTCGTTGTAGTGCTTTGGATGTCCTGAGGATGTGATATGGTGTAATATAAATACAAGTTCATTCTATTTACATAATTATTTTATAATACTGTGCATCAGTTTCTACATCCAATTAATATTCTTTGGTTCAGCACAATATTAAAATTATGTTTTCATTAGAACGCAGATTACGTGGCAATATGACAAGAGTGTTTAAAATTATGAAAGAATGGGACAGGGTGGATAGAAGCAGACTTATTCCAGTAGTTGTGGGGTCTAGAATGAGTGGCCATAGATACAAGATTAGGTGTAAGATTTAGCACAGAGGGCAGAAGAAACTTCTTTACACAGAGTTGCGAGGTTATGGAATTCACTTCTAGGGTTAGTGGTCGAGGCAGAAACTTTGTCAACATTCAAGATTAGATTAGATCAGTAGATGAAGGAAAAGGAGATAAAGTGATATGGGAACAGGGCAGGTAGTTGTGATTAGGACTACTGAAGATACCAGTCTGAGACCAGCCACTAGTACATTGTTTGGTTGGAACTCAATTCTCCTACCTAAAGTCTGCTGGTGACAGCGCCTGCACTCTGTGAACATGTCAATAAAATGCAAATAGATTTTTAAAAATCCAGGAATTCCATGGAATATCCTAAACCCCTTACTGGGGTTATACTCCATGTGGTGTCACACCCAAGCGGTGTGGAGACTGCTTCCTTCACAAAATCTCACATCACATCTCTCCACACTCTGATCAGAAACTGCTTTACAGCAATGGTCAAGTTGCAGTGTAAATGCATCCTGATACCAATCATTTGTCCAATTTATTCACCTGCCTGAACAAGCATATTTCCTGAACTGTTCAGATAAACAACGTCACATTGTATATGTTAAACAATGTTAAGCTGTATATGGTAAATGGGGTCACACAATTGTGTGAAATGGTGTCATACTGCACATAATAAACAGTCACATCAAATTTGATAAACAGTGTGACAAGTGACAGTGAATTTGTGACTGGAAGGCAGTTTCCAACGGGGTTCCGCAGGGCTCAGTACTAGGTCCCTTGCTTTTTGTGGTATATATTAATGATTTAGATTTAAATGTAGAGGGCAGGATTAAGAAGTTTGCAGATGATACAAAAATTGGCCCTGTGGTTGGTAGTGAGGAAGAAAGCTGTAGACTGCAGGAAGATATCAATGGACTGGTCAGATGGGCAGAAAAGTGGCAAATGGAATTCAGTCTGGAGAAGTGTGAGGTAATGCATATGGAGAGGGCAAACAAGGCAAGGGAATACACAATAAATGGGAGGATACTGAGAGGTGTAGAGGAAGAGAGGGACCTTGGAGCGCATGTCCACGGATCCCTGAAGATAACAGGACAGATAAATAAAGTGGTTAAAAAGGCATATGGGATACCTTCCTTTATTGGCCGAGGCATAGTCTATAAGAGCAGGGAGGTTATGCTAGAACTGTATAATACACTAGTTAGGCCACAGCTTCAGTACTGCATATAGTTCTGGTCACCACGTTACAGGAAAGATGTGATTGCACTACAGAGGGTACAGAGGAGATTTACGAGGATGTTGCTAGGACTGGAGAATTTTAGCTATGAAGATTGGATAAGCTGGGGTTGTTTTCTTTGGAACAGAGACTAGGCTGAGGAGTGATTTAATTGAGGTGTATAAAATTTTGGAGGGGCCTAGATAGAGTGGACAGGAAGGACCTATTTCCCTTAGCAGAGAAGTCAATAACCAGGGGGCATAGATTTAAAGTAATTGATAGAAGGATTAGAGTGGAGCTGAGGAAAAACTTTTTCACCCAGAGGGTGGTGGAGGGTCTGGAACTCACTACCTGAAAACCCTCATCACATTTAAAAAGTACCTGTATATGCACTTGAAGTGCCATAACCTACAAGGCTACGGACCAAGTGCTGGAAAGTGGGATTAGGTTGGGTAGCTCTATTTCGACCGGCACAGACACCCAGGGCCAAATGGCCTCCTTCCGTGCCATAAATTATCTATGTTTCTAAATGTGATAAACGGTCACACTGCACATGTTAAACAGTGTGACATTAAGTGCTAAAAGGAGTCACACTGTGTTACACTATACATGTTAAACGGAGTTGCACTGTGTAATAAGTTATGTCACACTGTACGTGATACACAGTGTTACACTGCATTTTGTATAGAGATTAAACTGTGCGCTTTTAAAATGTCATGCAGGTGGATTAATATCTTTGTGTTCCCATGCAGTCAGGAAATTATTAGTTACAGGTGTTAGTTTCACAATAGGGATCCAACTCTAAATGTACCTCATAATGAAACGTTAATGGATCATTGGTTTTAAATTAATCCTAACATTACAGTGCTGGTGCCTGAGGGGAGGACAGTCATCGGGAGTTAGGTGTGATTGCCAGTGAAATATCACCAGGTCCTCTGACACAAAGCTTAATCACTCAAAAAGAATTCCTGCTGTCCTAATAAGATTACTTCATCATCCAGATTTATGAGACAGCATTTTGGCAGGAGTGACAGGCTGCTAGTTTTTAAAAATCCTCTTAAAGCTAATGTACTGGTCATCAATAAGACAGAAAATGTAAAAGTGACATTTTTTGCCTGACTTCCCGGAGAATTGTGCTTATACACAATGAGGTTACTAACTGGAGATTGAGAATAAAATTACAGTACTCAACTCCCAGGGAATAGCAAAACAAGAAAGTAAGTTCTATTTAGATGAACAAAGTGGCAAGTTCGTTATTGATTGAACCTTTGATTCATCTGATGATCTGGATTTTTTCCCTCCCAAATGATGAGGTGAAGACAAGAAGTATTTTCAATGTGCTCCAATGTAGGAGGAGTCAGTGATTTTTCTGGCTCTGATGTGGTTCAGCTTTGCCTTACAATTAAAAACAAAATTGCTGCAAGTCCAACGATATCTGTAAAGAGAAAAAACACTAATGTTTTGGGAGTGGATCCTTCAATAGAACACCTGAATTCTGATGACGGATCCGCACCAGAAATGTTAACCTGTCTTTTCCCTTTACATACACTGTCAGAGCTGCTGTGTGTTTCCAGCATTTTCTAATTTTATTTCAGATTTCGAGCATTCAGAGTTTGTTTTTATTTGCCTCACAATTAGTGGGAAGGCATGTGCTCTTCCTGCACCACACCTCAGCCCACACAACTAATCTGTAAAGCTTGTGCTGGCAGGTGTTTTCTCTGGAAGACAGCAGGCTAAGACAGAACAGTGGAGATGGAAGGATGCATTAATGTTCTGAAAATTTGCAGATCAGCGTATATTTATGCAGAACAGTCCCCCGAGAGATTCAATTAGTGGAATAGGCATTGTCAGACAGTAAAGAAGAAAAGATGGGTTAATGTTTTGGCTATAAGACAGTTCACCAGACAAAAGGTCCATTCCTGAAATGTTAACTTATTTCTTTCTCTTTCCAGTTGATGACAGACCTATATATTCCATGCATTTTCTGCTTTTATTTCTACGCGAGTAGATTATACATGCAGAAGGAGCAAGATTGATAAGCTGAATGGTCTTTTCTCATTCAATGCTTTTTTTATGTTCTTATTGATGATCAATACACTTTGAACTTGCCCAAAATAAACTTTTACTTACTAGGAACAGTTACTAAATTTTTAACCAAAAGGTACTGATCCTACAGTGGAATTAAACACACTCTTGGTATGGACGAGGAGTTTGTCAACGCAGAGCTACAACAAAGAAATCATGGACGATTGAAGATGGTGAAATTCATGTTGCTTAACAACCTGGCAAGCTGCTTTACTTTTCAGCTTATCTAAGCTAGGCCTAACTCCACTTAGGCTAGTTAATGAATGGAATTTTCGAGTCTTGGTATAGACAGTATTGTGTCAACATCACAACAAATGCAGACATTCCATGTTGCACAGATACAAGTGGAGACTTCGGCATGACTCCAGTTTTGTGTTTATTCTGCCTGGAGTGCAGATTTAATTACAAGTTAAACTCCTTAAAGAAAACAAAACTTCCTGCTTTGAACTATTGCCACATCAGATTCTCTTTTAAATCCAGTGCCCTTGTGCATTCTGACTCTGGAATTTGCCTGTTTTATACCGTACTACCAGTAGTCACTTTACACCACACCAAGCAGAGTGTTCACATGTATAGCGATTTTTTAAAAATTCAATTCTGATAGTCATGGCTTTAGGCATGTGAAACTCGTGAGTAAGTTAGCCAATGTACTCAAACTCAGTTAATTTTGTAAATTGGACCAGTGACTGCGATGGGATTCACCCAACTCAGGGCCCTAGGCTAAGTTTAAGTCACTTAGTACTTCGAAAGGAAATTGGATTCAACAGATTAGCATGCAAATCTGACATCTTTTTGTAATAGTAAGCACAGCATGAAGGAAGTGTTCATATTTCAGATGTCTCTAGAGTCAGATATTCCTTGTTTATTGGTAGCGCTGCATAGTGGAGAGATTTGTTAGTCAGTTGGTTTTCAAAATCTGTTAATTGTTACTTCATAACATTTATATGAGTTGCATCTTCATCTCCATCACAGACACCCAGAGGATCTTCTATCTGCAGTACAAGTAACGAATGACAATATTTACAGTCAGTTCGTCAAATGAATGACTCGTAACACAGTTGAATTAATTGGTTATTATAGTATCGTAAGTCCATAACACTGAACACGATTGACTAAATCACTGTTTCATGTGAGAAAATAACAAAGGACATGGACAGCACAAGAGACCACAGCTGTCATAAAACAAAGCTCCAGCTGCCCAAAATGGGTGAAATCAATTTTTGTTCTTATACTAAAGTTACTGTAAGGTTGCAGTATTGAAAATACTGACTGATGCCATGGGTCTACAGTTGCTAAGTTATAACCTCTCAGAAACATCCAATTGCAATCGCTTCTGTAAACTCTGGTTCAAGAGTTTTGTACCAGTATAATCCCAAAATGCAGTTAGGATTTGTATGCTACAAGGTATCGTGTAAGGCAGGCTAGATTTTAAAATTTTCCCATACTTATTTGTGTGATGCGAACTAAGTATGGATTTATATGTATTAACTGTTTATTTTGGAATTAAATGTGAATTATCCCTGTTATTTATTCTGGTCAAACTTTGTAAAATCTTCAGTGTATAGATCTAAAATTGGACAGTGTAGAATGAGGCTACAGTGTGGAAGTTAAAACCTACAACTCAGAGATGCTATAGTTTTACCACAATCCCATAACAGTATGCTCTCAGCACCGGTATTGTCCCATCATACAAGCAGGATGGCATTAAATGTGCTTATGGGTTCCTAAAGGGGGACATAATATTTCAGTGCCTGGAAATTGCTTGGTTTCTAGAAACCAAACATAAACTACCTTTAGCGAGGTATTTGTCTCAAGAAAAGAGGAGTGGGAATGCTAAAATCAGAAGTGATTTTTTAAGTGACAAAGAACACTCAGTCCACAAGCATAATGATTGCATCATAAATTATTTATCAAAAAATTAGTGCACTTTCTTGATCGTTAATATTTAATTGCCATGAAGCCATTATATAATTAGCTGCCACAGGTTTATTATTCAGCTTTTTTGTCGAACCTCATTGCAGGATTTTGTTCAATACACTTTTAGGGATATTTAACGATTTCTTACCAAAATTAATTCGTTAAGCAATCATATTTATAATACAAAATATTTGTAATAATAGAACATATTTATTGACTTTAACTCCTCTCATCATCATTTTCTTTGTCAAAACAGAAACAATTCTTAGCAAATGCTTGGCACATATTTAATTCATTGAACCACTCTGGACTTCTGTAGATCCCAAGGGACGCACAGCACTAATGTAACAATAATCATACCATGTAAAACAGGCTTCCTGTCACACAACAGCTACTCCGCCCTCCCTGAGCCTGCCCAACAATTTATGCAGCCCTTTTACGTTAACTATTTAATCCTCACATACACAGTCTGTGTAAAGGGAATCAGTGACCATTGTTCAAAAGGATATTGAGGAGTCATTATAAATGTAAGATTTTTCTTTCAGTTGTTTTCTCAATCCACTCGAGTTTCTAAATTAAGAACTAAACTGTCTGCACACCCCACTCCCCCACCTCCCCCCCAAAAAAAATACATTATTAATTTACTAACAATAGATTCTGAATGAAATTTTCTGAAGGAGCTGTTCTTGCCTCTGCCAGGGACAACCACAGATATCCTTACCACCTCTTTAAAAAGTTATGTCCTATTTGCTATTAGGAAGTAGTAAATGGAAAAGGCCTTATGAATCCTAGAAGAAACATGAAGCAACGTACTCAGCTGTCTTAAATTAGCAAAGCGTGTTCAGTTTGAACTCTGGGCTTCAAGCATAAATTGGATAGCAACAGATAAAGAATAAGTGGTAATGTTACTGCGCTGTCCAATCCTATTAGAAAATTAAGACGCCAAGATGATCCATTTCACACAGCAAAAATCCTTTAATTTCAAACACCAAGATTAAATAACACCATTCTTATTTGTGCCAAAATTTATTAGAAAATAGTCATCATTTATTCAATTTATTTAGAGAACCACCGGAAGGGAGAGAAGTAGTTTCACCCAAGCTTTCTACAACCAAGAACAGATCATCAGCTTTTGAACAAGGAGACCAAAGAAATAAAGGCACTCTGTCCTGATGAACAAACATTTGGAAAACTTCTTACCCTTTTGGGAGGGAAAAGAGTTATACATCATTTTTATCATGATATATCAAGAGATGCAATTGTGCATTTCACCTAATTGCTAACATAGCAGTGGCGGCATTGCAAAGTAATTCACTGTATGTGAAACACTTTTGAGATATTTCTGGAGATGTGATGAGGTGCCATATAGGGCGATACATGAGGCTGCACTGTTTAATGGATGGGGTATCGATGGAGCTGAGAGTCTTTTATCACCTTTCTTTGCATATGCAAGTCTTTCTTCCTGTTACATTATTTCAATGATATATCTGTAAATGAAAAAATTGCCGAACATTTTTTTCATGAAGGTGACTGATGCCCCATTAAAATCAGAGGGAATTGTTTTTTGTGAAGTCATTTTCCACCCATTTGTATTCCCAGAGTGATTTTCTGGCATCTTTGGCTGGATGTCAGAAGTGCCCAACCAAAAAGGGATGAATGTAACCAAATAAGATGGTAATGCTGGAGTGACATCACATCACATTTTCTGTCATTACTGCCATAGCAACACTGGAGACTAGTAACACCAGCATGTTACTGGCATCCACGGAAGGACTTATGAACTTTATTCCCCACTGCACCCCCAGTGCGTGCAAACAATTGCACTGCACTCAATACACTCTCGTACACCAGCAGAATTGGCTGGATTTTTCAAGGCAGCCAGACTTCTTCCTCAAGGGGGTGGGGGTGGGGCAGGTGGGCACTTTAAATTGCCTGAATGCAAGCTCCTGAATCCTGCAGCAGCTAGGAGCTTCTAATTTCCTATATTGGGGGCTGTTCATATTAGGTCCAGATATTCCAGGTAAACAGCTGTACAAATCAGTAAACCAGTCTACTACCACACTGTAGTGAGACTCAAGGTATCATAGCAGATCGTTCCATTTTACCAAGCAGATGATGAATTGGTCACTCACAGTTGTTAAGAAATTATCATGACCTGTGTTAGATATATCTACAGTTCTGATGGTGTATGTTAAAGCACCAACGCATGATAGCATAGTGAACAGATGCAGATTCAGATTCAATCTCACTTCAATTTTAACTCCTCTAAACAAAGTCCAGGCACATGCCAATGGCAGAAAGCAAATGGAGGCTGTGTCATTGCCAGTGGACAACTGAAGAGTGAAATTAGCAAAGCTGTGGGAGATGGTCACTAGCCTTCTCACATGCAGAAATTGTACAACGCCATAAAGCCAGAATTGAGATAAATTTAGGGAGATTTCAAATTGTGACTTTTTAAAAAGGAATTGAACGATCTGTATCTCATGCTTTTGGGCTGGAATGTCCCTCTCCGTTGGTAATTTTGGGCTATCTGCTGGGACCAAAAGCAAACTCCGTTGCTGCTCAGCTTTGCAATACTCTATTTCTGTCACTAACTAGCAAATTCAAATAAGTTAATGCACCTTCTGTATTTGTTACCATACCCAGTTTTCTTAGCCAATACTGTACAGTGGGTAAAAAAATCTCGAATCTCTCCATCTGTGGACAGAACACACGAGCCCTGACCAATCTGAGGAAGGACTCCAACTGTGTTGGATGTGAGACGGATGCAAGTAATGCAAGCAGAGCACCTCAAATGAGAAAAAAAAAGATTCAAAATGTTATTTACCCTTCCCTGTCAGACTAACCCACCCATGAACTGAGTCCACAGAAGTAGCTCTCTACTACCAACAAGAGAAAGAAAAGGAAAATTAAAAATTTAGCTGTGATCCTCTTCTTTCTCATACTGACTGGCTGAAAATTCCAACATTTCAGACCTAACCCCACCCTTAGTTACTGCCAGCAGCAAAATCCTGCCTGTAATATGATACTGGATTGGATGACATCCAGTCTGAGGCCAAAATTTTTGTGAACTCTTCCAATCAGCTTTGCTTAAAATTTGAATGTCATATTTTGTTTCTGTATAGCAATTATCATCTCAAATTGAACATGTGAGATATTTACACTATTATGCTCAGACAGACACAAAAACAAACGCATGATTAATCAATATATGCTTGCGTAGTCCCTTCATGGGATGTGAAGCTGCTATTTATTGTATAACTGTTTAGTAAACCCTTGGTGTTCAGATTTGATTCTCCAATTTTCTTCCTCAATTTCTGAAGGCATTGACTCACACTGGGGTATGGTTACATGGATACCAGCAGCCTCTCTTCACACATGAACTAGACAGTAATTGTTGGCAGACTTTCAATAATGCAGGCCATCACAGCTGAGTGAGATCCTGTCCTCATCCAATATCTACACATTCACACTTCCCAGTTTAGGTAACTGGATATGAAACCCGGTTGCTTATTTCCCTCCTTGGTCCAGAGGCACTAAGATCAAGACCAAGTGTAGCAGCCGTACTTGACACTACAGCTAAGATAAGCACACTCGGTACAAGAGAGAGATCAAAGAACAACAAGAGTCTTACAACAACATCAAAGGTGCATTTATATAACACCTTTAATGTAAGAAAAATCTCAGAGTGCTTCCCAGATAGGTGTAAAGAAAACAGATGACAAATCAGGAAGGAAGAGCTTAGGAGGGATTAAAGGACAGGTCAAAGAGCTGGGCTTTGAGGAGATACTTAAATGTGGAAAAAGAGGCAGAAGTTTAGGGAGGGACTTCCAAAGAGTAGCACAGCATGGATAGAAGACTGTTCCCATCAATGGTGAATCAAAGGGAGGCGGGATGCACAGAAGGCCAGAGTTAGAGGAATGGAGTATTTGGAAGGGGACATAGGGCTGGAGAAATTTGCAGAAATAGTGAGAGACAAGGCAATGGAGAGATTTATAGACGACGACAAAGATTTTGAATTGAATGTATTGGGGACGGGCAACCAGTGTAGTTCAGCAGGACGGGGATGATGGACAAGTAGGAGTTAATTTGGGATAGAATGCGTGCAGCCAGATTTTGGACAAGTTGGAGTTTATATAAAATAGATGATTGGTGGCTGTCAGGGAATTTGTTGGAGTGGTTGCGCCTGGAGGTAATCAAGGTATGTATATGGGTTTATGCGGCAGAGAGAGGTAGAAATAGAGGTGGGCATTGTTGAGGTGGAAGTAAACGGTGTTTGCAACAGAAAAGGCGCTGGCTTTAAAGCTCAGCTCAGGGTCGAAGAGGACACCAAGACTGTGAATGGTCTGGTTTAGACTCAAAAAGCGAACATCAAGGGGGATGGAATCAGTAGCAAGAGAGTGGAGTTAATAGCAGCAGCTGAAACCTATGGTTTTGGTGTTCCCAATGTTGAGCTGGAGGAAGTTGTGTTTCATTCTGGATTTACAAACTTACATAATGCCTTTAACACAGTGAAATGCGCCAAACTGTTTTGCAAAAAGGTGGTGAATAAAGGACACATGAACAGGAAATGGGAGAAGACAGTTAGAGAAGATGACCAAGGCATGGTCAAAGAGGCAGATTTTGAGGGGGTTTTGAAAGGGAACAGAGATGTGGCAAGGTAAAGAGGTTTAGGAAGAGAATTCCTGAGTGTGGGGTTGTGGTGGCTGAAGACTCTACCACTGATGGTGGAGCAGAGGGAGCGGGGGATGCACAGCAGTCCAAACTGAGAAATACAAGAGACAGAGGCTGAAGGATGTTGCAGATGCAGGAAGGAGCGAGGCCATGAAGAGGCTTTTAAATGAGGATAAAGTTAGGATGCAGGTAGCAGATTACTAGGTGAATTGTAGTTTATGTAGGGTGGGGCTTGGGACACTGCCTAGGAGGGTGTTGAAAAAGCTGAGCCGGGAAGTGATGAAGTGAATCACGGTTTCACCATAATTGTTTCCTGAACCACACTGCTCAGTTCCTCACTGGGTGATGCAGCTACCCAATGAGCTATTGGGGGAGATGAACACTAATTTGCTGTCCTTTATAGTAAGTTGTATGGTGTGACCATTACTGGCCACATCCCTGTGGGCTCCAGCTTCCTCTGAATTCTGGAAAAAAAAGTAACTACAGACATGCAGTTGATGTGGTGTATAGGGACTTTCAAAAGGCATTTGATAAAGTGCTGCATATTAGGCTTGTCATCAAGATTGAAGCCCATGGAATAAAGGGGGCAGAAGCAGCATGGATACAAAATTGGCTAAGTAACAGGAAGCAGAGAGTAGTGGTGAACGGTTGTTTTTCGGACTGGAGGGAGGTATACAGTGGGGTTGGTACTAGGACCACTGCTTTTCTTGATAAATATTAATGACTTGGACTTGGGTGTACAGGGCACAATTTCAAAATTTGCAGATGACACTCGAAAGTGTAATGAACAGTGAGGAGGATAGTAATAGACTTCAAGAGGATATAAACAGGCTGGTGAAATGGGCGGACATGTGGCAGATGAAATTTAACGCAGAAAAATGCGAAGTGATGCATTTTGGTAGGAAGAACGAGGAGAGGCAATATAAACTAGAGGACACAATTCTAAAAGGGGTACAGGAACAGAGGGATCTGGGGGTATATGTACACAAATCATTGAAAGTGGCAGGGCAGGTTAAGAAAGCATACGGTATCCTGGACTTTATAAATAGAGGCATAGAGTACAAAAGCAAGGAAGTCATGATGATGAACCTATATAAAACACTGGTTCATCCATAACTGAAGTATTGTGTCCAGTTCTGGGCACCGCACTTTAGGAATGATGTGAAGGCCTGAGAACGGGGGCAGAAAAGATTTACTAGAATTGTTCCAGGGATGAGGGACTTTAGTTACGTGGATAGACTGGAGAAGCTGGGGTTGTTCTCCTTGGAACAGAGAAGGTTGAGAGGAGATTTGATAGACGTATTTAAAATCATGAAGGGTCTAGATAGAGTAGATAGAGAGAAACTGTTCCCATTGGCGGAAAGGTCAAGAACCAGAGGACATAGATTTAAGATGATTAGCAAAAGAACCAAAGGTGACATGAGGAAAAACTTTTTTACACAGCGAGTGGTTATGATCTGGATTGCACGGCTGGGCGGGGGGGCGGTGAAGGCAGATTCAATCGTGGCTTTCAAAAGGGAACTGGATAAGTACTTAGAAGGAAAAAAATCTGCTGAGCTACGGGGATAGGGCGGGGAATAAGACTAGCTAGATTGCTCTTGCATAGAGCTGGTACGGACTCAATGGGCCGAATGGCCTCCTTCTGTGCTGTAACTTTTCTATGATTCTATTCTGTGATACATTCAGTCACACATTGCACATATACAGAGTGGTGGTAATGATGGTGCTCTTGGATTTAGAGGGAGAGATACGTACCAAGAAAAATGTTTATAGCTAACTCCAGTGATGCCTTTGCCCCCAAAGGCAACATTCGTTGTCGTACTAAGCCGTAAAGAACAGAAGGTTCCAGGTCCCCAGTGATGAATGTGGCCAGTGAAGCAGTGGAGGTGCTACAATTGGCCATGGTTCCTGTCCCTGATTATTTAGCGATTCTTGCTGGAAAGTATAAGTGTGTGGAGGTTGGGTGAGGATAGGAGTGAGTTCAGCTATGATGCCCCTTCCCCAGAGTCCTGCAACAACCCAGAGCCTGTGGAACTGTACCCCAGAAAAGAGTCAATGCATTCAGGAGAGGAAGTGAGGTAGAAAATTGAAAAAAAAGTGGTCAAATAACAGTTGAGGTATGATTCAGCAAATTGCTGAGCTAAGATTTAGAAGGTTGGCAGGTTATTCACCAAGAAGGGGTCACAGCCATACTTGATCCTGTTCCCATCCAACATCCACACTTATTCCCTTCCAGACAGATCACTAAATAGTGATTAGGAGTGGGAGCAGCTAACCCAGGGTTATTGAGGACAATTGTAGTACTCTTCTACTGACCTGGCAGAGATCAGCTAACTCAGCACAGATTAGGGGTTAAGCCTAGTCTGTATGGTTTACCTACTCACTCAATAAACTTACTGAGTTATTGGGGAAGAACAAACTCAATTATTTTCTGACCCGTGGGCCATGCTGCATTGTAACTGCAGTCAGTATTTGCATAACAGCTGTGCTGATTCTTCTCACAGTCAGTGTATAGACTATGTTTTGGCAGACCAGAGATTAACAAAGCCATGTGCCAACAGCTTGTAAACAGAATTCCTGAGAATACCTACCTACAACTCCATCTCAAATTCACACAGTTTTTCTTAAATATTTGTTTTCTCTACTTAAAAAAAGTAAACTTTGAATAACTGGGGTAGTCCTGTAACTATTAAAAGCTACAGCTACAGGCTATGATAATTCACTTTTGTTTTATTTTAGTGTGTGTGTGAGAGAGAGAGAGAGACAGACAGACACAGAGTGAGAACGTGTGAGATCACTGCCACACTTACCTTGAGTTGATGGCATCATCACAAAAGTATTACATCGAGCCTACAGCACAGAAACAGGGCATTTAGCCCAACTGGTCTATGCCAGTGTTTACACTCCACAGAGCCTATATTAGTCTCACTGCTATTATACTTTCTTCCTCATTCCCAATATTCTCCCTTTTTCTCCCCTCCTCACTTGAAGGTACTGATTGATTCATGCTGGGGTACAGTTCAACAAGTGCTGACATTTGTTCTTTGCCTCATCCAAATGGCCATTCTAAACAATGTTGGCAGGCTATTTGACTGTAAGGGTTGCACAGCCATATCCATTCCTGACCCACCCAATTTTCACTAATTCATGGTTTATAGCAGAGGTCGCTGGATTGTTGAAGAGTGGGATCTATGCTTTTTTCCCTCCTTAGCCCAAAAACACTGAACAACTGTTGCACCCATACTGCCACCCCAGTTAAGATCAACTAATTCAGCACAAACCAAGGATTGTGAATGGGATGCTTCTGGCCTGTATGCCTCAGGTGGTACATTTAGCCATCAGAGGATCTAATGTTATTACATTTGTTCCCAATTGTTTTCCCCTGCTTTCTTACGCTGGAGTATGGTCCTACTTGTAGTGACAGCCCTCTGGTTCCTCACGCAACTGGCCATTCTTCATGTGTGAACCTTGACAGTGAGTGTCAGCAGGATGTTCAAACATGGGGCATCACAGACAAGCTTGGTTCTGTCTTCACTCGATGTCCTCATGTGTACATTCACAGCTGGGATTGCTGGATGGTGATCAGGATTGGGAACCCTGGCCAACTTTCCCCTCCCTGACCTAGGGGTTCGGAGGCCAACTGTATTGCCCTTCTGTGACTGAGATCAACAGACCAAAGTTCGAAAGCCTTTCTGGTCTGTATGGCTCAGCTACTTGATAAGAACATAAGAAATAGGAGCAGGAGTAGGCCACATGGCCCCTCGAGCCTGCTCTGCCATTCAATCAGATCATAGCTGAGTCACTGATAAAGTCAAATGATAAAGTCACTAAGCCATCAAAAGGCTCATTGTTTATTTTATATCCTGAAAACAGCAGTTAATATTTGTTTTATCAAACATTTGTACCTAAATGTATTTTAAAAAACCAGCAGAAAAAAATGTAACACAGTCAATATCAGAAAGGAATCGATAGAATATTGTTTTGGGTAGGGCCCTTCATTAGACACCCTGCATTTCCTAAATATTTTTATTTCAGAGCTGCAGCATTTGCGGTCATTTTTTTAACTCTACAACTTTCAGTGGTGGCATATGCTTCAAAATTGAAGTCCAATTATTTTCACTAGGTATGGGGAAGTTTATGTGTTATCATATATGCTGAGTCATTGAGTATATTCAAGGCTGAGATAGATTTTTGGACTCTAAGGGAATGAAGGGATATGGGGATAGGGTGGGAAAGTAGACTTGAGGTCGATGATCAGCCATGATCTTATTGAATGGCGCAGCAGGCTCGAGGGGCCGTATGGCCTATTCCTGCTCCTATTTCTTATATGCAAGTATAGAAAAAAAATAAAAGCTCTGCTGATTGTTGGTGTGAGAATAGATTCAAAGAGTGTGCAGGCTTGCTTTCTTATAAAATGTCAATTGAGGAAATTCAACAAAAATTAACCTCAATAAACATTTAGAGTGATACTTTTTCCCCTCTCCTTTCTACCCACCCTTTCCTCAGCTTTCTAGGAAACTGTGGTTCTAAATAATCACTGTCTGTTGCTTCCCTCACCTCCCCAACCCCATCCCCCACCAAGACAGGATAATAGATTATGCCTAATTCTGTAGCTCTTTGCCAAGGGTGATTTAATGGACTGCAAAATAGACACATTTCCTCATTGTCATCAACTTCCTGCAGAACAAACAGCAAACAAGGAAGCAGATTGGAATTATTTCATTTATCTTCACTGGTCTGATGGGTTGGAAATTAGATGGGAAACATTTTCACATAAACTAAAAAAAACGTTAATGGAAGGTAATCTCTCTTTCGGATGTTAGGCAGGTCACACTTCAAATGGGATTTATCTGCTGTACAGTCACTGACAACATGATTCTACAGTTAGCAATTTACCAAATATATAGTTTTTTCAGTACAATAAGTTGCATTTTTATAGCACCTTTAATGTCGAAAAATGTCCCACGGTGCTTCACAGAGGTGTAATCAGAAAGAAATGGACGTGGAGCCAAAGAAAATTAGCTGGGAAACATTGTCACATAGATAGAAAAAAGTTAATAGGAGAGGTCATTGGTCAAAGAAGTTGGTTTTAAGAAAAGTGTTAAAAGGAGTAGAGGGAGGTAGGGAGGTGAAGAGACAGAGCAGATTAGATGGGGAATTCCAGAACATGGGGCCTAGATGGCTGAAGGCACGTCTGCCAATGGTAGGGCAAACTGAGGGGAATGCACAAAAGTTTCTACTGGGTCTATCTATTGCTTAGCATGTTTATACAGATAGTAGCTGAGACACACAGGCCAGGGAAGTCCCAGGTTCAATTCATGGTACGTGCTGAGTTAGCTGATCTGCAACACTGCTGGAAATGCAACAGTGATAGGGAATTCAATAGTTAGATGGGCTAACACCATATTTTTTGCAGTCTCAACCGGCAGTGGCTTTGTTGCCCCCAAATGCTATTTGGGACTTAGCGCATAGACTGGAAAAGATTGTGCAAGGGGAGGGAGAGCAAACAGTTATTGTAGTCCATGTGGGAACCAAGGATGCAGGTAAAGAAAGGTCTGAAGTCCTACAAGATAAATTTAGGATATTAGGAAACAAATTTAAGACCAGGTCTTCACAGGCAGCAATCTCAGGATTACTTCCCCAGCCAGCAATCTCAGGATTACTTCCCCAGCCAGCAATCTCAGGATTACTTCCCCAGCCAGCAATCTCAGGATTACTTCCCCAGCCAGCAATCTCAGGATTACTTCCCCAGCCAGCAATCTCAGGATTACTTCCCCAGCCAGCAATCTCAGGATTACTTCCCCAGCCTAGAATAGGGAAGGACAGGAAGACTAAGAAAATCAATGAATGGCTAAAGGTGTGGTGCCAGTTCTGAGACAGATGAGAGTTATTTCGCAAGGATAGACTACATCTGAACAGGGAGGTTGCTAATGTACTGGTAAAACAGTTAAATAAGGAAGTGATGAGGTACTTAAACTAGAAAGGAGGGGGAGGGGCACTGCGGAAATAGACCCATCCAGGATCAGTTAATAGTGAAGGGAAAAATAGATGACGATAATATTCATGCACAAAACAATCTAGCAAGAGGAATATGAACTAGAGGAATAAAATCAAATGAACTAATTACAAATGGGGAATGGACTGAAGATAAGGGGTAACTTAGACAAAAAAATAGAAAAGGGGCAATGTTAAAAATAAAAGCAAAAAAAGTAAAAATGCATGTATTACAATATGCAGAGTGTGGGAAATAAACAGGGGAACTGGAAGCAATTATTTTACAGGAAGATCTCAACTTAATAGTATTAACAGAAACCTGGCTGCGAACTGGACAAGAATGGAAAATAAACATATCAGCATAAAATATATTTAGGAGAAGTAGAAAAGATAAGGAAGGAGATGGAGTGGCAACATTGATAAAAGAGGGAGTACGTGCTGTAGGGAGGGTTGATGTAGACATGGTAGGGGTACAGACAGAGTCAACATGGTTTGAGCTCAAGGATTTTTTTTTATAAAGGGCTTGTAACATTAGTAGGGGTGTATTACAGACTTCCAAATTGTGGGGAGGAAATGGAAAAGGAAACCTGCAGTCAGATTAGAGAGATGAGTAAGAATAACAAAGTTACTGTTCTGGGAGATTTTAATTATCCACTTATCAATTGGGACAGAGAGGTAGTAAAAGGGAATGGAATTCCTAAAATATGAACAGTACTCCATCCTCTAGCAGTATGTTAGTAAACACAAGGGCAGAAATGATGTAATGAAATGAGTAATGAAATAGATCAGGTAACTGCGTTAAATGTGGGTGAGCTCCTCGGGAGAAGTAACCACAATATGATCAAATTTAAGAGGAAAAGTCAGTACAAAAACTTGAACACCAGATTGGATTAGGGCAGATTTTAGAAAGGTGAGGACCATGCTAGTTGCATTGAGGTGGAAGAAGAAATTGGCACAGAACTATGATTCTAACTGTAGAGCAACAGTGGGATGATTTTGAAAAAGAGATTGTAACGGTAGACATAACTACATTCCATTACAAAAGGAAACTACTAGTAGTTTTAAGATGTCATGGATAAATAAAGAAGTTAGAAACCAATTAAAATTGTAGCAAAGGGTCTATGAAGTTGGAAAGAATAATAATGAAAAAAACTAAAGAGGAATAGAAGAATATAAGAGGTTAAGTGCAGGATAAGGAAAGCAATGAGGGAGTATGAGGAAAAAATTTCAAAAAATATCAAAAGGACCAGGAAGGTATTTTACATGTATATCAGTAAAAAGAGAATTGTTAAAAGCGAGGCGAGATACCCCACCCCCCCACCCCGAGAGGAGAGGGTTGTCAATTCATAGATGATGATCAAAAAATGGCAGACATATTTAGTAAGTACTTCACATCGGTTTGTACTAAAGAGAAGGATATTGAAGAGGAAGTGAACCCTGAAGTAGTTGAGAGCAAGATGAGTAATATTATGAGGGATAAAAGGAAAATCTCAGATACGGTGTTTAGGCTAAAGGAAGTCAAAGTGCCAGGGCCCAACGAGATACATCCTACAACCACAAGGGAAATGAGGGAGGAAATTGCTGAGAAATTATATTTCAAGGCTGTATTGGGAGTGGGTGGGTGCCAAAGCACTAGAGAGTGGCCAATGTAGTAACTATTTTTAAAAAGTGAGGCAGAGCTAATCTGGGTAATTGCAGGCCAGTTATCTTAAAACAGTTTCCCTAATGCAGATATTAAGAGTCTTTCATAAGGATGAAATTAGCACATATCTAGATAAACAGAAAATAGTGAGACAAAGCCAGCATAGATTTTAAAAGAAATGATCATGCTTAACGAACCTCATAGAAGCCTGTGAAGAGGTAACAGACATGGTAGTTGAGAGGAATGCAGTTGATTTAGTGTATATGCACCTTAGAAAAGCCTTTGACAAGGTATCACATGGGAGATTACAAGAAGATTAAGGGGTACGGAATTAGGGGGAGGATAGCAAACTGGATTAAAAATTGGTTAGATGGGAGAAAACAGAGTTTGGCAGCTTTTCCAGAGTGGCTGGAAGTGGGTAGTGGTCTCCCATAAGGTTCAGTTCTGGGCTATTCCTGTTCACTCTAGATCAATGATTTGGATATAGGGCTATAGGAGGTGGTACTGAAATGTTCAGATGATTCAAGAATACGAGGTATATTTCATTCTTTAGAAGACCAAAGGAAGCTGCAAAGGGAGAATAAGACGGGGGAATGAGCACAAAAAGTGTCAGATAGAATTCAATGTCAGGAAGAGTGAAGTGTTGCATTTTGGTAAAAAAAAGTAACAGAAGTAATTACAATCTGAATTATAAGTAGGCTCGGTGCTAAGGAAGAGCAGAGGGATTTGAGGACATTAAAGGCAGCACCTCAATTTGAAAATACCATTAAAAAAAAAGCTAATGGAATTCTGAATTTTATCACAAGAGGCATAGAATGTAAAAGCCAAGGTAATTATAAGCCTATATGTGACCTTAGTTACAGTACTGTGTGCAGTATCTGGCTCCACAGTATAGGAAGGATATTGATGATTTAGAGAGGGTACAACACAGATTCACGAGGATGCTGCCTGGTATGAGAAAATACCTTCCACACCTGGGCATGCTTTCCAGCTTCTCGTACCTGGGTTTCCACGGTGCTAACTGCTCTCACCCCTACTCGCTAACCTGTGTTGGCTGCTGATCTTACCCCTACACGCCTGTTATGGCTCCAATCTCCTGGCTTCTCTCCCCTGGGCTGCTGCAGTGCCAGCTGCTCTCAATCCCACTTATCGATTTGTTTCTTTTTTAGCTGATAATATGTTAGAACTTTATGGATTTGTGAGGGTGCGCCTTCAATGCTGTTATTGGCTAACTTAGGATTTATCCATCAATGCTAGCACTGACGGCAGCCATTTTTAAGTCTGCAAAATCCAAACAGGTAAAACCAGATGTGGCAAATTTGCATCTTACATTTGAAAATTCGTTTAAAAAAAAATATGAAAGTACCCCCCCCCTCCACCGCTGTAGATTCTTGTAACCATAGTTTACAATATTATTCCTATATTTTGATAGAAAATGTACATACTTGCGTCACACTAAATTCCCCAGGCCCAGCACTTGAACATGATGCTAAGAACACCCTTTGTGGTTGCCAGGTTACAGAACATGGTAACGCTTTAAAAGAGGCTTCAGTGTTCTGTTTTTAGATAGTGTAAGCCGTAGCAGGTCTCAACAATCTTAGTTTGTGTCTTGTGGCAGCAGAAGTGACAAAATGATTTATAACATGTGTGATGCATAACATTTCTGAGTTTGTCTCAAAGATTTTCAACATGAAAATCTATTAGGGAAAAAGAATTTTTCCATCTAACTTCTCATCCTCCTGACATGCACATAAACCAGATGGTACCGTCCTGTCATAAGATAAAGGTAATTTTCTGTTTTTAAGTTTAAAGCAGCTCTTAGACACTCCCCTCCCAACCGCCCCCGTTCTCACCATTCCAAACGATAAAACTGTCAATTTGTCTACTGGAGTTCAGTCAGAGAATATTTCAAACCTCACTGTAAACCCACAAAAATTACCGATGCAATTCTTGCCACAGGTTCATTTTGCTAAGGTTTTAGGTCTCCCATTTTGTTTTAATGATAAAAATATTTTTAAAAATCATTTATACCTTAGGAGAGTGATCTTTTTATATAAAATATGCTTTCAATGCAATGTTGAATGCCTCAATATAATTAGGACTCTGTGCCACTGATTGATAGAAGTCTGGACAACTGCCCACTTGGTGAATTAATTTCAGTGACCTTTTCAAAGGGAGGTGATGAGCGAACGAGCGAGGGGAGGGGGGAGGGAGAACTGGAGAGAGGGATAAAGAAAGAAAATGGAGAGAGGGATAAAGAAAGAAGACGGAGAGAGGGATAAAGAAAGAAGACGGAGAGAGGGATAAAGAAAGAAGACGGAGAGAGGGATAAAGAAAGAAAACGGAGAGAGGGAGAGAAAACAGAGGGGAAAAAAACAGCCACCATGCAAAGCCTCGGGAAACACCTATGCATATCCCGGTGATCGGTTCAAGAATACTATGTGCAAAAATGTAGAGGAGGTTGTCCCAGATGTTCTTGGTTTGAAGGAACAGTGTGTGGCATAAGATAACTAAAGCAAACGACAAACTAAAATATTGAAATGGGGATTCTACTAATTTTAACAATTATTCATTAGTCCAATGCATCTTTAATTCATCTGGTCCTGCTGACCTCAATGTGCTGGAATCCGGCAAAATAACTGATACAAATATTGAGATACTCAAGACTGTGCTAACACAATGCTATGATTGGGAAATGGGAACCAGATGGAACAGTGCGTTCACACATCACCACCTTGACCTCAGCCAACCGAGATAAAAAAAGAACAATGCTTTTCATTCCTCCCCCCCCCACCTCCAAATAGGGGTACAGTATATCTACGGATTGTTAGCAATTGAAAAATCTTATTATCTATTGGACTTGTAGCAAACCCTCTGTGACATAATGCATTTAAAAACAATCTATTGTAATGAGATTTGTAATGAACAAAATTTAAAAAAAACAGAAAATGATGCAAATACACAGCAGATGCATCAATATCAGAAAAAAAATGTAGTTTAACATTTCAGGTGTAGACCCTTGGCCAAAACTCAATTCTAATGAATCATTAATCTATCTTTTCCCTTTACAGGTGCTGAATCACTTGCTATGTACTCCCAACATTTTCTGTTTTATTTCAGATTTTCAGCATTTGTATGTGTTTCTTTTTATTTCTTTGTTACAGTTCATAACTAGGTTTGTTCGCAAATATAACTGTTGATAAAATTAAATCATTGCTCCCACTACAGCATGAATTAAATTAACTGAAGAGTAAATACCTGATAATTATATTTCAAAATGAAGAATATCAAATGCACACTTAACCAAAACTGTACTTCACTCTAACTTAAAAGCTACCATGAATGTCATGTTCAACCAACCTCCTGCTAGCACTTTCATGCTGACCTCTTCAAGTCAGATGAATTCAAAAGGGATTGAGGAAAACCCATCACAGGTTTAAACCACACAGTAATTCCCGCCCAGATACCTACAACAGGAAAATACAGAAAGGGAACAATGTTTCCTTTTTCTCTTTGAGCTTTTAAATCAAGGATGTTATCCAAAAAGTTTCCTACTCTCGACATCCTGTCTGTGCAATTTATACTTATAAAGTGACAGCAATGCCATTAATAATTCAACACTAACCAGCGCCTATTTTCCTCATAGTTGCACTGATGTGTGGCAAAAAAAAACATGAAATAAAGGAATAAAAACAGAAAACGCTGGAAAAAACTCAGCATGTCAGGCAGTATCTGTGGAGAAAGAAACAGAGTTAACTTTTCAGGTCGAAAATCTTTCGTCAGGGTTCTGAAGATCTTCGACCTGAAAAGTTAACTCTGTTTCTTTCTCCACAGATACTGCCTGACTTGCTGAGCTTCTCCAGCATTTTCTGTTTTTATTTCAGATTTCCAGCATCCGCAGTATTTTGCTTTTGATGAAATAAAGAAATGCGATTTTAAAACTGAACTTTTCAAAGTTTAAAAAGCAGGAACATTAATAATTACAAAAGTTCAAAGAAAGAAGAATTCTCGATTCCTATCGTATTTCAAATCGCATACTTTCCCGTGTTAGGTTTTGTTTTATCCGTTACTCGAAAAACAAACCCTTTTTATTCCGCCCGGATTGATAACATAACCTAACTGGCGCTTCGAGGCTGAACACCAGAACGCATTTTGCTGTAATATGAGAATGCGATTTGACCTGTCCGTTATCACAGGCGCGGTGGCGCTGAGTCACTAGCAAGAATTCCCGAGGTAAAATTCAACTCCTCCTTGGGAGTGATCAGTCTGCCACCGAGTAATGGGGAAAGTTCGGCTCCGGGCAAAATGTCAAGAGTTCAACACAGGTCCACCACTAATTGCTGTGTATTTGCATAACAGTTTTTTTTTTAATTAAATAAACAACCTAGGTGCCACTTGCCAAATAATCATTTGGTTCAAGAATATATGAAAGAATATTGGTGCGATCAATGGAAAGTTATGAAAGGCTGCGAGGCGTTGCTGTTTGGATCTGGTACACGGCAGCAAGCGATATGACTTTGGTCATTCTCTGAACAAAGAACACTTTCACTTTTTACATATCGGGACACCATCCTTGTATTGCATCAAAACAAGAAATAATCCTCAATTACCTCCCAGTGCTTCATTACTTGTTTTTGTCTAATCCAAACTTATTAAAAGGATATTCGATCTACACGTTTTGCAGGTGTCAAACCTGCAGGACCAGATAAACGAGTTCTCTCTCCCCCCCCGCCCCACTCCCACTCCTCCCTCTCTCCCTCCCTTTTCCTTCAACCGGTCTGCAAACAAACCTTGTGTTGTGTGTTGAGGCAACGAGGTCGTTTTTAAGGACATAATGTAACCATCAAAATAACATCGCAGCTGTACAGCCACACATGCAACAGAAAAACGGTACTCGACATAAATACAAACACAGTAAACAGGTTCATTCTTATAGGGGTGGGGGAATTAACTTATTTAACTTTTTTTTAAAAATTGCACGTTACCTTGGTGTTTTATGTCGGCACAACGGACAATTCAAAATAAACTAAAGTTACAGAATATTCCCCAAATCTCAGCACTTCAAGAGACCCAACCCCCTCAACACACTGCATTATTTTTTAAAAATGACATTTAAATCTCTCTCACCTTGCAGCCCTATCCCCAGAATGAGGATCAAAACCTGGTAGAAGATCCCAATTCGAGACGCTCCCATCTTCCGCCTGTTGTTTCTTTTACTCGTTGCGTGTCACTGGCGAGACGATAAGCCGGATAAAACTTTTTTTTCTCTTTCTTCCACCGCGTCTCTCCCCCTCCTCCTCCTCCTCCTCCTCTTGTCGCTTGAAGTTTCTGGACCACTTTATTTATTTTTTTTGCGAGTGAGTGTTTGTGTGTGTGTGTGTGTGTGTCCCGTTAGGATGTCACAGAGATTGAGACGGCTCCGTACGGCCCCGGAGAGGAGATGTCAGTGTGATTGATCGGACCCGAGATGAACCAGGCTCTGGTCGCTTTGCTCCTGGAGCAGGTGAATGTCTCAGCCCCACCGCAGCGGCACAGCCGGGCGCACATGCGCACTCGCCGAGAAAGAGATGCCTGCCGCAATGCCTGCTGGAAGTTGTAGTCCTGCCATCTGTCTGTCAGACTTGCCCTGCGAAGGTCTCACCATAAAACTTACGTGGAATGAGTTGTCCCACACCCTCTTTATATTTCTTTGCGACGTTTTCGCAGATTTCCTGCAACTGCTTCTGGCAATGAAGTTGCTTCGTTTTATATATGTTGCCCCACCACCACTCCTCAAATTTAAAATTCTCATGCTGGTGTGCAAATCCCTCCCCATCTTTAACTTTTTGCAGTCATACAAGTACTCCAAGAACTCTGCATTCCTCCAACTCTGGCCTCTTGTGCGTCCCCCACTCCCTTCATCCCACATTGGTGGGGGGGGGGGGGGTGCCTTCAGCCATCTAGGCCCTAAGCTCTGGAATTCCCTCCTTAAATATTTTTGCCTCTCCACAACCCTATCCTCATTTAAGATGCTCCTTAGAACCCACCTCTTCGACCAAGCTTTTAGTCACTGGTCTGGTGTCAATTTTTATTTGATTACACTTCTGTGAAGCATCTTGTAATGTTTATTTCCATGTTAAAGACACTATATAAATACAAGTTGTTGTTTTGTATTTCCTTTAGAAAATATACAATAATTACAGTGAACCGCAAACAGTGGTATCCATGCACAAAATGATGCATTATTTACAATTTTGTTTTCAAAAGTTTTGAATATTGTGAGAAAAGCATGAAATATTTGTGATACTGGAAAATAAAACACAGATCTGACAAATCTATCATGGTGAAAACCATATGATCTTCAGAAAACTTAAAATAAGCTGCTCAGACTCAAGCAATCCAGAAAAGATACAGAATAGAAAAAACAAATGGCCTAGTTCATTGCTATTCAAGTGAGCACACAACCAGCAAACATAAATTTGATTTTGTGAATTTTAATGACATAACAAAAAATCTGATTAGTCTTTTTGCATGGGGAAGATAATCAAACATGGGTACAAAAAGGAAGGGGTCAAATCTGTGCATAGAAACAGATCTAGAATATCATGTTGGTTTACCAGTACTTAGATACAATTTTTGCCCTTCTTCATTCATTTCATAAATCCTTACTCCACCTAGTATTATTTTGAAGGCCCTGCCAAGATAGTTGGCTCCTGTTCATTTGAGAGAAATACACACACGAGAACTATAGAGCAGCAGTGTACCAAATTATTTCCCATTCATTTTCATTATCATTGTCAGCAGCAAACCTGACCCTACCAGGAGTGACATTTGTTAAGGGAAAGTAAACGGGTTGTTAAAAGGGAGATCTGTTAGGTGCTGTAACATTGACCTTTCACCCAAACATTAATAGGTTGATTTTAATGGCAGTCAGTATCAAAACTGCAGCTTTGTGACACACTTCATCAATGGCATTTGGGTTATTCTAATGTTTTCTATGTTGCACATCTTCTAAAGTGAAACACATGATCATCCTAGATTATGAGAGTCGCTTTCCAACAAGCATCATTGGAGTAAATTTTAACTGCGAGCCAGGAAGGGAATGGGAGATTTCCGGGTGCAAAACCCGGAAAGTAAATGGGCAGATTGTGACTGCAAGTGAGGCCAATCAATTGCACTTCCGGGTTTCGCGCCCAGCAGCCAGCCTGATTGACAGGCTGGCTGGCTGGCGGGCAGGAAGGCCGCAGCTGGGGATCGGAGGGAGGGAGGGAGGGAGGGATCATGGGCCAGGGAGGGGTTCGGGAGGCTGGGGAGAAGATTGGGGCCGAGAAGAAGATCGGGGATCGCTGGAGTTTGGGTGAAGAATCGGAGGTAGGTGAGGGTCCACCATAGGGGGAGGGGGGGTTCCAGCGTCAGGGCGGGGGGGGGGGGGGCGGGGCAGCCGATTGCGGGGTTCTGTTGGCCAGGCAAGCTTGTTGGACCTGGATGAAGTACTCCTGGTCCTCCGGGCCCACAAGCAGTGCACAGGCACTCACCTCATGGATCCAGCCCTTCCTGCCTGCTTTCACCTGACATGAATCAGAAGCAATGGGAAACCCGAACAGGTAAGGTTAAATTTGTTTTATTATTCCAATACACAAAATATTAAGTACCTCAAATATCTCATTGAGGTACATTGCCCTTTTAAGTATCGGCTCGCCGGCTTTAAGTGGGGGCGGGGCTTCCTGGTGTCTGCTCTCCACACCACACGAACAAACCTGCCTGGGTTAAACCCAGAAGTAGGCGTGTTGGAGCCAGGATGCGGTCCCACTCTGAAAACAGCGGATTTTTACTCCCCACCCGTTCTTGGGGTTTTAAAATTTACCCCATTGTGTCCAGACATAGGGATGTGTGTTCATGACCTCCAAAAATAAAATAATAGTTTTAACCCCTCAACCATTAAAAATACTCTAATCCTATTGTCCAATTTATTGTGATGAGAATTATGGCTTCTGATTAGAAATGGGAGAATCGTTATCAAATGTATGGAAGATGTATGTTGAGAAACTGGAAAATTAGAAAATTGTTAAGTCCAAGGAAAAGAATAAGATAGATCGACAGCCCATTTTAACCTATTGAACTCCAGATATGTGCTGCACAACTCAGTGCCAAAACATACTGGAAAATTAACATAATACTCCAGGGAATGGAAGAATGTGGATTTGCACACAACCACCTCCATGGCTTCTTTAATTGCTGCTCTGAGCAAGGGGAACTTTTAAGATTGAGACACAAAGAAATAAGTTCTATTTTTAAAATAACAGTGAGACCTGGCAGATCTACGTTGGGGGGTAAACACCATCTTCTTGGAGAGCTTTGTAAGTATCTCAGTTCCCAGAGCAGTCAGAGACAGTTTGACGACTTCCCAGTCTGGGAAACAGATCATGGATCATCATACTGCCATCGACACACTATTTGCTGCAGTTTGATATCTTTTTGGAAGGTGGTGACTTTTGCTGAGATACAGTTCCTTAGTCCCTGGCAGTTCTTCGGTATTTTGCCTAATTGACCATTTTGCATGCATAGTCAGATAGTGAATTTTGGCAGGCTATTTTAACATGTTGGTTGGGGAAGTTGCGGTGGGTGGTATCACAGCCAACATCATCCTGTTCTTTCAACTTGCCAGCAGAAATCACTGGAATGCATTTAGGATCAGAAACCCCATTTTTTTCCTCTCTAATCCAAGGGTGCTGAGGCCCTACAAATGCCACTGTTGACATCAGCCAGCATAGCACAGACCAGGGATCTAACCTGTAACCTTGCTAGACTGTATGGCTTAGTTAAAAAGCCCATCCTCAATCCTTCCAATCTTTTTAACTACCATCCCAATTCCATCCTTCTGTTAATCTCTAAGGTTCTCGAATGCATTGTCACCACTCAACTACGCACCTACCTCTCCCACCATTTCCTGGTTGAATTCCTTCATTACAGTTTTTATTCTGTCTACAGCATTGAGACAGCCTTGGTCAAAGTCACCAACTTGTATGTCTTGGGACTGCAGCCATGTGTCTTTCCTTCTTGATCTCACTACAGCTTTTGATGCAGAGGATGCCATCATCCTCCGCTGCCTCTATTCTGTGATCCACCCTGTGGGAAAGCCCTCATATGGTTCCATTCCTGCCTGTCCCAACACATATCCTGCAATGGCTTTTTCTCCTGTGCCTACATCACCACCTCCTGTCTGCCCCAAGGTTTCATCCTTCACTCCCTCCCATTCCACAGCTATATAGTGCCACTCAGTGACATTAGTCATAAACATGGTGTCAGCTTTCATATGTAGGTCAACATTGCCCAGCTTTATCTGTCCACCACCACTCTTGATTCCATGAATACTGTCTGACTGCTTATCCACCATCAAGACACGAATGAGCCTTAAGAGCAACAAAATAACTGAACAGTGGTGTGATCAGGGTTTCCTATGAAGTAAAAGTTGGAGTAAGGTACTGCTTCCCTCCTTGATGGCAGGTATCAGAACTAATATTTCTAGCTTTTGTATTTATTGTTTACAAACGAAGCTCAATGAAGTAATTACTTATAGACCGTTCTGTTTCTGCAAAGATGGTACGCAGAAGAAATGACTATTAGTTTGAAAGCCCAGACTGAGAGAGTTATTAGATAAAATAGCATCATCCTCATCAGAAAGACCTTTTCTAGCAGATTGAGAATGGCAGGTAATTGGTCTGAAATATTGCAGCAATGTCATATAACAGCAGGCCAGTGTGTATCACACCACTGTTGAATCACTAGTGGAGGATCACTATTGCTAAATCTCCACCCACTCACAGTCAATGCAGAGGTCTTTAAGGTGCTTTTATATTTTGTTGGTTCTAAATCTGAATCATGCGAGAGCAAAAGAAAGAAAAAGTATTCATTTATATATTCATGACTTCAGAATATCCCAAAGTGGTTCACAGCCAATGAAGTATTTTAGAAGTGTAGTCACTGTTCTAATGCAGGGAAACATGGCAGCCAATTTACACGCAGCAAGGTCCTCCAAACAGTTATGAGATAAATGACCAGATAATCTGTTGTAATGATGTTGGTTGTGGGATAGATGTTGGTCAGGACATCGGGAGAATTCTCTGCTCTTCTTTGAATAGTGCTATGGGATTTTTGGTGTTCACCTGATAGGACAGACAGGGCCTTGGTTTAATGTCTTGTCCGAAAGATAGCACTTCTGACACTGCAGCACTTAGTCAGTGAGAGCAACCTAAATGTACTGCTGTCCTGCATTAACATGTACCAATGGAGCATGTGAACCAGCTTCCTGATTAAAAGTCACAGTGAATGTAAGTGGCTGTGACAGTTTGGCCGCTGTGCACGTGCAAAGGCAGGGCATCATGACACCAGTAATCACTGATGTTGTGACACTGAATCTGACTCAGCACATTTTGTGAGCAACATGGGGAATTCTATGACCCACTGAAATGTTCACACGTGTGGACATGGAGTGAGAACAGGATCAGATTGATTGCAGTGCCCTTGAAGGGCAAGTAGTCAGCTTTTACTTAGTACATAGGTTCACATGTGAGGAATAGCCACTTGGGCATCTGAATCATACCCCAGTAACAGTCAGCACCTTTAGGAAAAAGGGAAGATACTTGGGAAAACAATAGGTATGGAAAACTTCAGAGTCCTCAGACATAAAGTAAAATAAATGCACATGTACACATATAGAACACTAATATGTCTAGGGATTCTGTCTGGGACAGCTGTGGGTGTATTAGTGGATGACTGGTTGATACATCAGATAGAATGAGGACCTTTAAGTGAAGTTGCAGCCATCTCATTGAGGTTGATTGGTTCAAGAAGGGCAATGTAGCTGCAGCAATTTGAAACAGGAATCTGTAACTGGCCACAGAATTCAAGGAGCGGCTCTGATTCTTTACTTTTGGGAGGAGACAATTTTACTAGAAATATTTAAAATAAATCAATTGTCACAGTATGGCGCATTGCGGTCAGAATAGAAAGAACAGTTTCTATTAAATGAGCATCAATGTCATCTATCTGTAGTGGACCCCTGTTGAACCTGCAATTGGATCTGCAAACCTATGACAGGGGCAGAAGCCTGACTGGCATCCCTGTAATTGCACTGGGGCTGGTCACCTGATTACCATTATCTCTGATTCTCCGAACCCTGTGACCAGGGATCGGTAGAACAACAAAGTTCTCCCCAGGATAGCAGCCACCAGGGACCAAATGGACCAACCCATGCACAGATTGGTTAACCTTCTGGAAAAAAAAACCCTCAGGGAGATTGCACATAGACTTGGAATAAAAACAGGGGACTAGCAAAGGCCCCGGAGGCCAAAGAAGCCCCTCTCCTAGATCCCCAAATAAGTGAGCAACCCAAAATTAGAAGTTTGTCAGCTCTCAAGTAAGTCCCCCAAAGCCACATATGAAGTTGTGGAGGTGAAAAGGGTATGTGGGAACTCCTGATCCCCATTGATGTGTGTTTCGCAACAGTAGTGTTTCTATTAATATTGCTGCCTATTGTGACTAACAGTTAGGAAGATTCTTGAAGGCATGTTATATATATGAACGTGACTGACTAGAGGATTCTGTGGATATGAATTGTATCAGTTGTCAGAGCAGAATAGTTAAAAGTGAGCTAACTAGCAGTCTGAGCAGCCACATACGCCGAAATAAGTAAGAACAGAAATGCTTCCATATTACAGCGTAGTGTTTTTTAATGTCAGAAAGATAACTGATTTGTTTGCAGATTTTTTTTGTTACCATCTAAATATGCATTGTAGTATTTATGAGACCCAATACGTGATACATTGTATCGATGGAATAAAAGGCTCACTTTATCACATTAACACTGCCTATGACTAAAGCCCCATTAAAGTAAAATACCCCTCACAGTTCTGGTTGTATAATTCAAGGCACTGGATTATTGTCCTGTCAGCTCCTCCACATTAAGATTCTTCTTTGAAAACAAGACAACTTTTGCAGATACTGTACTTGTGGTTGTATCTGAGGTTCAGTGAAATTGTTTCTCTTTTCTTTTGTCTTTCATCTCATCTACAATGATGATAAATTCCTTGTTTGGTTTCAGTTCATTGATCTGATCAGGAACCATATCAGCCAGAATCTGCAGTATTTCTTTTTGAATTGTGCTATTGCTTATATGTCTGACAATTCCAGTATCAGCTTGAATTGTGCTACAAGCAGTGCTTTCATCGCTGCTATTTTTTTCCTTTCTAATTCTCCTCCCCAATTTTCTCCCAACCCTCCTGAAGGCTTTATGAAGGCTTTACTGGGGTATGGTTCAATGGTTGGTCATCACTCTCTGGTACTTCACGCAAGTGGCCATGATTCGCGTGTAAGCATGGTAGTAACTGCTGGCAGGTTATCCAACTGTGGAGGACATTGTAGTGCAGCCTGATCCGGGCCACATCCCAGTGTTTACAATTCCTCAATGCCAGTAGGAGTTACTGTTGAACAATCAAGAATGGGAACCTAGCAGATTTTTCCCTTCCCTAACCCAGGTATATCTTTTTCTTTGCAAAAATAAACTTAATTCATAAACAAAGTATATTATATACATACAACCACACAAAGCAAAATATGTACAATCACCATCCAAAGGACATTCTGTATGTTGTAAGGTATAATGACTGTTAAATGGGACATTTGAGATACATTATTCCAGGTAGCTCATTAATATATTCATTTGTATTCAAACATGGCACATCATCAGTGTTAACACAAATACATTAATTTCTATCCACAACATTGCATTCTTCGGTCTCCATCACAATCTGTATCCTTGCCACTAATTTCATTCACCTCCCCAGCCACTGTATCAGATTGAAACAGATTGTTCACAACCTTGTTATCCTAGACAACCCTGAGCTGAGCTTCTGACCTCATATCCTCTCCACCACAAAAACTGTCTTCTTTGGCCTCCATAACATTGCCTGCTTCTGCCCCGCCTCAGCCCATCTGCTGTTGAAACTCATTCATGTCGTTGTCACCTCCAGACTTGACTATTCCTATACTCTCCTGACCAGCCTCCATCCTCTACTATCTGTAAACTTCAGCTCATCCAAAACTCTGCTGCCCATATTCTATCCTGTACCAAGTCCCGCTCATTCATCACTCCTGTCCTTTCTGACATACTTTGGCTCGCAGTCCACTAACACCTCCAATTTAAAATTCTTATCTTTGAATTTAAATCCCTTCATGGCTTCGTCCATCCCTATCTCCGTAACCTCCTCCAACTCTCCAACCCATCCCACTCCCACCCCCGCCACCCCACCCAGAAATGTTCTCTTCTGATTCTGGCCTCTTGTGCATCCCCCCTTCACTTCACCCCATCACTGGCAAACATCCCTTCAGCTGACTAGGAATTCCTTGCCTAAATCCTTCCATGTCTCGACCTCTCCCTCCTTCTTTGAGACCCTACTTAAAATCTACCTCTTTGACAAAGCTTTTGGTCACACTTTTAATATCTTTGTCTTTGGCTTTGTGAACATTTTTGTCTGATAATACCTCTGTGATGCAACTTGGGATGTTTTTCTATGTTGAAGACGCTATATAAATGCAAGTTGTTTTAGAAAGAATGCTGCATTAATGTTGAGTTATACAGTTCCATTAGTGTTGGCACGAATACATTCAATTCTGTCCATAACATTTGGAACATTACAATGCTGCACATGCAATAGAAGTACACAGTTTCCAGAAGTATTTGTTCACCTTAACACATTCGATTCCTTTTAAAATATTCAAACTGAGAGGATGTTATGTAGAATTTAGGCTCTCAGTACACAACCATAATGGCGTGAGAACTATAAATCATGGCTGTTCCCCATTTGGCCTTTCTGGCAGCTTCAATGCATCCCACAGTACATAGTCCTGGATCATTTCTAGATAATACTGGGTCCATGTGATCTCCTGGACTGGTTTTGATCACCTGAGCGTGTCAGAGAGGAATTTTCCAGTGTATTTTTTCCCTTATTGACTCTGGGTTTTTCTCTGTTTTTTGCCTCTCCCAGGAAATTATATGGCTGGAGGGGAGTGGGGGGTGCGGTGGTGGTTAGGGAGGATGGAAGTGTTTAGTCATGATGCTCTGGCCATCATGAGTATGGGGCAGGCTTGATGGACCAAGTGGTCTTTTCCTGCCCATCAAATTTATATGTTAGTATTTTTTTTATTCGTTCGTGGGATGGCGAGGCCAGCATTTATTGCCCATCCCTAATTGCCCTTGAGAAGGTGGTGGTAAGCCGCCTTCTTGAACCGCTGCAGTCCATGTGGTGAAGGTTCTCCCACAGTGCTGTTAGGTAGGGAGTTCCAGGAGTTTGACCCAGCGACGATGAAGGAACGGCGATATATTTCCAAGTCGGGATGGTGTGTGACTTGGAGGGGAAAGTGCAGGTGGCGTTGTTCCCACGTGCCTGCTGCCCTTATCATTCTAAGTGGTAGAGGTCGTGGGTTTGGGAGGTGCTAACATAGACATAGAAAATAGGAGCAAGAGTAGGCCATTCAGCCCTTCGGGCCCGCTCCGCCATTCAAAATGATCATGGCTGATCATCTAACTCAGTACCCTGTTCCCGCTTTTTCCCTATATCCCTTGATCCCTTTAGCATTAAGAAATATATCTATCTCCTTCTTGAATACATATAATGACATGGCCTCCACTGCCTTCTGTGGTAGGGAATTCCACAGGTTCACCACCCTCTGAGTGAATAAATTTCTCCTCATCTCGGTTCTAAATGGCATACCCCATATCCTGGTTCTGGACTCCCAAGCCATCGGGAACATCCTCACTGCATCTAGTCTGTCTAGTCCTGTTAGAATTTTATATGTTTTGATGAGATCACCTCTCATTCTTCTAAACTCTAGTGAATATAAGCCTAGTCGACCCAATCTCTCCTCATACATCAGTCCTGCCAGCCCAGAAATCAGTCTGGTAAACCTTCATTGCACTCCCTCAATGGCAAGGACATCCTTCCTCAGATAAGGAGACCAAAACTGCACACAATACTCCAGATGTGGTCTCACCAAGGCCCCGTATAACTGCAGTAAGACATCCCTGCTCCTGTACTCAAATCCTCTTGCAATGAACGCCAACATACCATTCGCCTTCCTAACTGCTTGCTGCACCTGAATACTCGCTTTCAGCGACTGGTGTACAAGGACACCCAGGTGTCGTTGCACCTCCCCTTTTCCCAATCTATCACCATTCAGATAATAATCTGTCTTTCTGTTTTTACAACCAAAATGAAGTGGGACCTTATCAACCTCACATTTATCCACATTATACTGCATCTGCCATGTTCTTGCCCACTCACCCAACTTGTCTAAATCACATTGGAGCCTCTTTGCATCCTCCTTACAGTTCACATTCCACTGCAGCTTTGTGTCGTCTGCAAACTTGGAAATGTTACATTTGATTCCCTCATCCAAATCGTTGATATATATTGTGAATAGCTGAGGCCCAAGCACTGATCCCTGCGGTACCCCACTAGTCACTGCCTGCCACCCAGAAAAAGACCCGTTTATTCCTACTTTCTGTTTCCTGTCTGTCAACCAATTCTCAATCCATGCCAGTATATTCCCCCCAATCCCTTGTGCTTTAATTTTGCACACTAACCTCTTGTGTGGGACCTTATCAAAAGCCTTCTGAAAATCCAAATACACCATATCCACTGGTTCTCCCCTATCTATTCTAGTTAAATCCTCAAAAAACTCCAGTAGATTTGTTAAGCATGATTTCCCTTTCATAAACCCACGCTGACTTTGTCCAATCCCGTTAATGCCCTCCAAGTGTTCTGTTATCACATCTTTTATAATAGACTCTAGCATTTTCCCCACTACTGATGTTAGGCTAACTGGTCTGTAATTCCCTGTTTTTTCGTTCCCTCCTTTTTTAAATAGTGGGGTTATATTTGCCACCCTCCAATCTGTAGGAACTGTTCCAGAGTCTATAAAATTTTGGAAGATGATCACCAATGCATCCATTATTTCCAGGGCCACTTCCTTTAGTACTCTGGGATGTAGATTATCAGGCCCTGGGGATTTGTCAGCCTTTAGCCCCATTAATTTCCCTAGCACTATTTTTTTACTAATACTGGTTTCCTTCAGTTCCTCCCTCTCACTGAACTCTTGGTTCCCTAACATTTCTGGCAGGTTATTTGTGTCCTCCTTTGAGAAGACAGAACCAAAGTATATGTTTAATTGTTCTGCCATTTCTTTGTTCCCCATTATAATTTCCCCCATTTCTGACTGTAAGGGACCTACATTTGTCTTCACTAATCTTTTTCTCTTGACATATTTATAGAAGTTTTTACAGTCAGTTTTTATGTTCCCTGCTAGTTTACTCTCATTGCCGACGAAGAAGCCTTGGTGAGTTGCTGCAGTGCATCCTGTGGATGGTACACACTGCAGCCACGACGCACTGGTGGTGGAGGGAGTGAATGTTCAGGGTGGTGGATGGGGTGTCAATCAAGCGGGCTGCTTTGTCCTGGATGGTGTCGAGCTTCTTGAGTGTTGTTGGAGCTGCACTGATCCAGGCAAGTGGAGAGTATTCCATCACACTCCTGACTTGTGCCTTGTAGATGGTGGAAAGACTTTGGGGAGTCAGGAGGTGAGTCACTTGCCGCAGAATACCCAGCCTCTGACCTGCTCTTGTAGCCACAGTCTTATGTGGCTGGTCCAGTTAAGTTTCTGGTCAATGGTAACCCCCAGGATGTTGATGGTGGGGGATTCGGCGATGGTAATGCCGTTGAATGTCAAGGGGAGGTGGTTAGATTCTCTCTTGTTGGAGATGGTCATTGCCTGGCACTTGTCTGGCGTGAATGTAACTTGCCACTTGTGAGCCCAAGCCTGGATGTTGTCCAGGTCTTGCTGCATGTGGGTACGGACTGCTTCATTATTTGAGAGGTTGCGAATGGAACTGAACACTGTGCAATCATCAGCGAACATCCCCATTTCTGACCTTATGATGGATGGAAGGTCATTGATGAAACAGCTGAAGATGGTTGGGCCTAGGACACTGCCCTGAGGAACTCCTGCAGCAATGTCCTGGGGCTGAGATGATTGGCCTCCAACAACCACTGCCATCTTCCTTTGTGCTAGGTATGACTCCAGCCACTGGAGAGTTTTCCCCATGATTCCCATTGACTTCATTTTTACTCGGGCTCCTTGGTGCCACACTCGGTCAAATGCTGCCTTGATGTCAAGGGCAGTTACTCTCACCTCTCCTTTGGAATTCAGTTCTTTTGTCCATGTTTGGACCAAGGCTGTAATGAGGCCTGGAGCCAAGTGGTTCTGGCGGAATCCAAACTGAGCATCGGTGAGTAGGTTATTGGTGAGTAAGTGCCAATTGATAGCACTGTCGACGACACCTCCCATCACTTTGCTGATGATTGAGAATAGACTGATGGAGCGGTAATTGGTCGGATTGGATTTGTCCTGTTTTTTCTGGACAGGACATACTTGGGCAATTTTCCACATTGTTGGGTAGATGCCAGTGTTGTAGCTGTACTGGAACAGTTTGGCTAGAGGCACGGCTAGTTCTGGATGACAAGTCTTCAGCACTACATCCGGGATGTTGTCGGGGCCATTGCCTTTGCTGTATCCAGTGCCCTCAGCCGTTTCTTGATATCACGTGGAGTGAATCGAATTGGCTGAAGACTGGCTTCTGTGACGGTGGGGATATCGGGAGGAGGCCGAGATGGATCATCCACTCGGCACTTCTGGCTGAAGATGGTTGCAAACGCTTCAGCCTTGTCTTTTGCACTCACGTGCTGGACTCTGTCATCATTGAGGATGGGGATGTTTACAGAGCCTCCTCCTCCCATTAGTTGTTTAATTGTCCACCACCATTCACGACTGGATGTGGCAGGACTGCAGAGCTTTGATCTGATCCGTTGGTTGTGGAATCGTTTAGCTCTGTCTATAGTATGTTGCTTCCGCTGTTTAGCATGCATGTAGTCCTGAGTTGTAGCTTCACCAGGTTGGCACCTCATTTTTAGGTACGCCTGGTGCTGCTCCTGGCATGCTCTTCTACACTCCTCATTGAACCAGGGTTGATCCCCTGGCTTGTTGGTAATGGTAGAGTGAGGAATATGCCAGGCCATGAGGTTATAGATTGTGCTGGAATACAAATCTGCTGATGCTGATGGCCCACAGCACCTCATGTATGGAATGTGCAAGCCTTCAACACTTTATCTCAGACATCTCCTTGCTCTGGAACACCAACAGGCTTTGATGAAAAGGTCAAAGCAACAAGGGAAGGAGACAATATTGGGCTTGTTCCAGAACTTCGGGATAGGGTTTTTGCCAAAAGCAAACTGCATGACACAGAATATTTAAAACCCCTATGTATACTACAAAATATTCAACTCTACATCAGATTGTGTGGTGTGAACTCTTCACCCTAGAGTCATACCCTTCAAAATTTGGGTTGAACATAGTTGTGCAGACAACGTAAATGTCACTTTAGTATAACATTGCAGCATGTTTTTGAACTGACTTTTTGTCTCCAGAGAGCACAGAATGTCAGCAATGCAAAGCTTCCTATTCATCTGTACAGCTGGATCCTAATCTCCAAATTCTGCTGTAGCATAAATGCTATAGACCAGTCTTGGCACAGGACCAGATTGATGCAAGAAAAGTGCTTGTTGATTTGAAGTATAGTCACTCTTGTAATGAAGGAAAACATGGCAGCAGTGAGATAAATGACCAGATAATTTGTTTTGGGTGCTGTTGGTTATCAATAAATGTTGGGAAGGCTGCCTGGAAAGCTCCTTTGCTCTTCTTTAAATAGCCCCACAGGATCTTTTATGTCCTGCTGAGAGGGCAGGTCTGGCAATGTAGTACTCCTTTAGTACTATACTGAAATGTCAGCCTAGATTTGGTGCTCAAGTCTCTGGAATGGGGCTTGAACGCATAACCTTTAGACTCAGAGGCAAGAGTGCTCCCACTGAGCCACCTCTGACACCAGAGTACCAGAGGAATTCCTACCTTCAAAACAGAAGAACAAATGCAAGAAAAATAACGCAAAAAAGTAATATTAAGAACACAAATTCCAAATGACAGCTACAAATAATCCTCATATTGTTTTAACAGTAGAAGCTCAGAAAGTGCAAACAGTACCATCGATTTTAAATGGGCGCAGTAACCATATTGTGCATTCCCAGCGAAAAACCCAGCAAATTGTGTATTCTCAACATTTGAATAAATGAAGATAATTTTTGGGGCCTTAATGAGGAAATCACACAGGTGCCTCTGCACATTAAGAACTGTCTGGGTAGGAAATATTGGATGGAAGGAATCGGGTGATAAAGAGGACTAAGGCCGACAGCCCAATGTCCCAACCTGTATTTGCATGGTCCTCGCCTACACAATCATTGAGAACTGTTGGAAAATCTGTTCCACATTTCAGGACTAGTACCCACAATGGGCCACATTAGTACCAACACTATCACACTGTGCCACATTAAAGCTCCACTGCACCACATTGGTACCTACAGGGAGCCACACTAATAACCACACTGAGTCATCTCAGAGGTCAAACTGAACCACATCAGAGTCCACAATAAGCCACATCAGAGCCCACACTGAGCCCAATTAAAACCACACTGAGCCACATTAGAAACCACACTGAGCCATATCAGAACCCTCACTGAGCAGTCGGTCCCTGCAATAGTGTGGACTCTGAGGAGACTCAATATCAATACTCATTCCTGCTCCTTCTGGCCCCATTAGGAAAGTAAAAAAAACTTCTCTTAAATGGCCTCTTCAGATCCCGGATCCTTTTCCTGCTGTCTTCACCTTGCAGGAAAGTCACAATGGCTCAGGCCACAGTCTGGGCTTGATGATATCATCAGACCCTGATCTGCCTATTTAAAGAAGGATCCCACCGGCTTCTGGCGGGTTTCCTTGTTGCCTGCTCAGAAGTGCAGATTAAAATTGAAGACCACGGGATCCATTCGGGACATCAGCGGGTAAAGCACCCAGCAGATTTTAACTGCTCGCCCACCCAGTTTTCCCCAGAGGGCATGGTTAAAATTGACCCTTATGTGTGCAGACTTTGGCTAAGACAAGATTTAGCTCAGATGTGATCTTTCATGATTCAACGCTCACTGACTATGCCTCCACATGAAGAATGATACTTGGATGAGGTACCAGATGGCTTGTGGGATGTCCAGAACTGTACACTAGCATAAGTTGGCGCTTTCAGCAGAGCAGGGGAGAAAACTGGAAAAACTCTTAAAACCCCTGAATCACCCTGAATACAAGTGTAAATTGTTTACCAGATAAATTGACTCTCACTCTGAAGGAGATTTTTTAATGTCATAATATTACTTTGACTCTCACTACTGAGCTCTTCTATTAGAACCATTAAAGAAACACCATCACCTTTCAAAGGAGCATATCAAAAGATGATATTCTTGTTAGATGAAAGCTGAAGGGCCATGTAAACCATAGAGGAGCAGCTGAAGACCTGGCTCCAAGATTTCTATGAAGTTAATCCTATCTACAACCAATCATTAACTGCTTTGGAATCGGCCTGCAGACATTTTGATCTGAAGTCATTACTGCACCATAAATGAGGTGCTTAAGCATCCACTGGTGGCCACTTCTCCGTGGAATAAACAGAATAGCTCTGATGTGAAAAACAATCATAGTCAAACAATCGTTCCTGCAGCGGTTTTTGAGTTATGGGCCATTCACACTTTTGAAACAGTTCCCTTTAGGTTTTCATGTTTCGATCAAGTCAAACTCTAGGTCCTAAGCAATTGTGTTATATGCTCCCACTTTAATTTACAGCCTTGGGAAGAAAATGAAAACATTAGGACCTCACCCTCTTCATGTGAGGTCATTATAAGAACAAAATTCAAGTCAAGATGGCAGAATATTTGTTTGCATTTTGTACAAGGATTGCAGATGTGTGTCAGAGGATGGTTTGTTAAATAAAAACTGTGCATAAGGCTTCCTATGTGTGGAAGCACAGTTTATGTTACTGTTAGAATGTACTAGGCAAGCTACCCTGATGGCTCAGGGGGTGAATGCACCATGTCAAATAGCACTAAGCCAGGCAGATCAGAAGATCTCAGGTTTGATCACAGCGCTCTGATAAGTTTGCAGCTATATTTTTTTTAATATATATTTGCTCTTGGGATGTGGGCAGTGCTTTTAAAGTCGCATTTATTGCTATAATTAACCTCACTGCTCTTGCACTATTCAGGGGAAAAATCAACTGGGCTCTTGCTCCTGATCGAGATGCTGACTCCTGTTAGAAAACGCACGTGTGCGAATGTTGAACGAATTGCTGGCGGACTGGAGAAAGGAGAAAAGTGGAAATAAATGCGCTATACAAAGTGTTCTCTTCAAGTTGACCTGCAGTCCATAGGCAGCCTAATCATTCCTCACTACATGGTAAAATTGTGCAGCATGCAGCAGGAAGTGATGATTTTGGTGACTTTGGCTGGATTGTAGAGCATCATCTCAACCCAACAGTTCAAACATAAAATTGTTGCTTTAGCATCTCTATGGTGTGCTTGACAGTAACTTTGACCTCCAGTATGGGGATTTCTAATTGGTGTCATGAACCATGGCTGCAAAAGAATAGCTTTGGTCACCCAAGAGCCATCCATTCATTCTCTCTCTCGACCTTTAAATAACACAAGAACAATGGATGGCTTTACAATAAACGTTAATAAGGGGCATTAATGATTAGGATCACATTTTTGTGGTCAGAAAGCAGCTGAAGATTTATGGATGAAATGAATCCCAGCTGAGAAAAGACTTTGTGGATGACTGAAGCTGAGAAGGTGGGATTCGCACAAGAAGACCTGAATAGAAGTGGAACAACAGGCAGCCGGTTGCAGGAACTGGTATAAGGGAGAGCAGGATGATGCATTCTTGTGACACCCAAGACCAGCAAGTTATGATGACTGACTATATATTATACTGGTTAGGGAATAACAGTTGTGTGAGGTGCACTGTGGAGTGCAGTTCTATTATTCTTTATAAGATGCAAAGTAATGTGCATTTTCCTTTAGTGACCTTTTTTTTGAGAGGTTTGCCATTGGATTTCATATCTGTCACAGCTCCCACTTATATCTGCCTTAGCATGAGTTTTCCTGTGAGGTTTCACATGACAAGGAGAGATCTTTACCACAAAACAAAATGTTGCATCGTCTTGCAAGACAGGAAAAGAGTGAAAAATAAATGTTACCCACCCAATTGTCCAAAGGTTTAATATAGTGCATTGTTTTATACTGAGTCATACGTTTTGAGGAAATCCCAAGTAAGGCTTCCTCCTTCGTCAGGTGAACAATTTTTTCACATCGTTCACCTGACGAAGGAGGAAGCCTCCGAAAGCTTGTGAATTTAAAATAAAATTGCTGGACTATAACTTGGTGTTGTAAAATTGTTTACAATTGTCAACCCCAGTCCATCACCGGCATCTCCACATCTTCAATATATTCAATCTACCTCTTTGTTTAAGTCCATTTTTTAGTACTTCTTCCTCAAGTTATAGGAACATAGGAATGTACAGGACTGGAAAAGACTATTGCAGTATACACGGCCAGTCCCAAAGTTTAACAAATACCAATCTATAAGCTACCTGTTACATCCCCCAATTTGTTCCTTCACCAAAAAGTAATTCTGCTACCTCTTGAATTTACTGACACTATCCACATATAATGGGGTAATCTCTTCCACGTAGAACTTTTCTGCAGCTCAGTGTGTCTGCAGGTAAAAAAAGCCTCTTACAAATTGGATAATTGGACTCAGGCTCTCGTGGCCCAAATTTTCCTGGGGAGTTGGCCATTGTAAAGGCGCATCTACGGCGTAGGGATGCTTGAACAATGCAAAAGAAAGAGGAAATTATGCCACGCTACATTTTCCTGGGACTTTTGTGCCATTCTGCCATTACCCTCGCCAAAAACAGTTACAAGGTAATTATCATAGCTTCCTCTCTATTATAATCAATGGCGATTTTCATGCATTTAAGCCCGTTTTCATACCGCTGTCACTTAGACTGAAAAATAATGGTGCTGGTGACCTGGCAGCGGCATATTGATTTTGAATACATTCTATGATTGCATTTAAATGACATGCTAATGTGTTTACTGATTGGGTCTTGTTGAAAGACAGGTTCCTAAACTGTTGCATTGTCATGTCAATAAAAACGTATTATTAACGAATCTTTTCTTTTAAGTTTTTTTTTAACGAAGTTTCTTTTGATTGTTGCTATGAAGTGTATCATCGTTTTGAAACTCTGGCAGAAATATTTGCACAAATAAACTGGGCTGGAGCGTGCAGCAAAAGCTGTTCCAATGAATTGCGATCCCTAAAGTCATGAAGTTGAAGGACTCTTAGACGATGCTGGCCCCAGCTCTTACCTTATATTTAGATTAAAATATTCTCTATCTGTATGAAATTCCAGTTTTATGGACCTGTTAAACTAATAAAATTTGCTCAACATTAGAAAAGGCCTGGAATTAATTGGAGCCCCAACCTGCTTCAGTCCAAGGTTTTTTTCTCAATAATTAATTGTGAAGATGACAATCTTCTGGGAGATTCCTGTCACTATTTCTAGCAGCTAATCCCTGCCCCCATAAAGGTAAAATACTTTACATCTAATGTATCTGTCGAATGGCTGGAACGAATGGCCACGCCGCTACCGATTCACTGTCACGCTCCCTGCAGCGTGTTCTAATTAGAAATGCAGGAAAATAAGGAGTAAGTTAGCAACGGCGAGATCGGCGCATTAGATGGCAAAATTTAGCAAATTTCGATGGTGCAGGAAATTCTGGGCCGTTATTTCAGGGCGACCCCCCCCCCCCTCCCACACCTCAAACTCTAGCCATAACCATCAGCATTTAACAATCTGAACTGCAAGCATCAGGAGACATGATTGCTGTGAACAATCTGATCATAGCAACAAAGAAAAACAGACAATACACTTTGGCAACCCACTATGGACTAATCTCTGAACAGGCAGAAGCAGCAGACACACAAAACAAGTAGAGTGCCCCAGGGATCTGTGTTGGGCTCTTCCTGTTTTTGATTTACATGAATGACCTGGATTTAGAAGCTCAATGCAAAGCTGGTCAAATGTACAGATTGTGCTGAACTAGGAGGGCAGTGAATCTGAGGAGGCAGCTTGGGAATAAAAGAATGAGTTGGACATAAAAAAGTAAATAGGTGGATGAAATTAAAATGGGCAAATGTAAAGTCCTACAGATAGGAACAAAATGGGTGACATAAATGCCTCATGAATGGCTTGAAATAGCTAACAGTGGCATTGGAAAAGATGTGGGGATATTAATAGACGCAGTGTTCAATATATCCAATTACTGCAATTATTACAAACAACACAACAAATGGAATATTGATCTGTACAGTCAAAACAGTAGACTACAAGTCTGAGGAAGTCATGCTGAGAAAGTACATTGCTCTGGTCAGACCAAACCATGACTACTGTCTCTAGTTGTGGTCACTGAGACACAAATGAGACATTTAAGGCTTGAGGGTGATGAAGAGAAGAGCCATAAGACTGATTCCTGGGGCTCAAGTTGCAGGTGCATTGGGGGCGGGGGGCTCCGAAAATCAGGGAAATCTTATTCGGGTTCGGAACCCGGCTCCAACCCGCAAACTTAGGGGTTCCCCACTGACGTGTCTGGGTGCGTACGCGCCTCCTGAATGCGGACGTGCCACCAGCAATTAAAGCCGACAGAATGACAGTTCAGACAGTTGTTAAGATAGTTTAAGTACTTGAAGTACTTAATTTTCTCCACTTTGAGGCAGGGGTGTGATTTTGAAGCATCCTTGCTGTGGGAAAAACTCCATGTTGCAACAGACGTGTTTCAGCCAGCAGCCAGTGAGACATTCAAATGCTTATTTGACAGATTGGGAGAAAAGGTCACTTATTGCAGCAGGGGACTCAATTCTTTCAGACAAAGTTTTGGCTGCAAAATCTTTGTGTCTTCACTGAAAATTCTTACTTTTCACTCAAAATTCTTCTGTTCAAACATATTTAACTACTTTGCGGACCCCCTCAAACTCATACCACCAGGATGGGGGGGCGCCATGGCTGCATTCACCACTACATCCGAGGACGAGCAACATCACCAGCCTCACCAGGCATGGCATCCACCTCCGCCACTTGGAGCTCCACAATACAGTGCTGCGCCACAGGCACCTGGTCAAGAGCACAGAGGGCAACAACAGAGGGGGGCACCGCTTGAGGAGGCCCCATCCACATCTGCCATTCACATTGAGGAGGAGGAGGCGGAGGCGGAGGAGGAGGAGGAGGAGGAGGAACCCATGGGCAGAGCAGCGGCTCACCTAGCTGCTCACGAGGTCAGGGGGTCACTGATATTTGAATGGTTCTCCTAACATCAGAAAGTGTGACGAGTCCAGTCCTCACACCACCTGGAAAGAGCTGTGCCCACATCAGCAACCCCCCACCCTTCCCTGCACAAAACAGTCCTGCAACTACACATACACCCACTGTAAAGGGACCCAATGGGAGGCATCAAGCGTCACCATTCATGGTGAACCTCATGAAAGGGCCCTATCACAAAAGCCAGTCAAGAATGGCCAAGACATGGCAGTAGTGGTGACAATCATAATAATTAATATGAGTTCAACAAAAAGCAAATATAAATGAAAAACATGACCAACCATCAGACACCCTTGTGCATACCCTTCGCGCTTATAAAACCTTTGCCTTTCTCTTCCGACTACTTCTACGTGGTGCATCCCCTGTGGCTGCAGCAGAGGTAGTGGCAGGTTACTCATGTTCATGCCCTGACTGCTTAGATGCTTTCGGCCTACACCCTCTGGGTTTTAGAGCCCGTGAGGGCCCCTCCAACGATTGCTCCACCTGCACCCATGCAGGAGCAGATGCGACCACCTGGAGGGGAGGCAGCATTGCGGGTATTGGTTGAGGGGGGGGGGGGGTAATGGGTGAGACTTGGGAGCACTTTGAGTGGTGTCCCCACTTCCATGTCCCCTTTTGCCATCATCCCTCCCTTGGGCCAGGCACATATCACTCCTATCACTCTGCTGGACAACAGTTTGTATGAAGCCTTGTCAGGCCACTGCTAGTGTTTAAGGCGGCAGAATGTTGTTCACTGTGAGTCTGAACGGCTGTTGTCAGGGCCTGAATGGACTCATTTGTGAGCCGTGCTTGAAGCTCATCGCAGACATTCCAGCACTTACCCGTGACAATATCTCAGAGAGTTGCTCACATCCCTGTGACAGTATCTCAGAGAGTCGCTCACGTCCCTGTGACACTATCTCAGGGATTCCCTCACGTCCCTGTGACAGTATCTCAGAGAGTTGCTCAGGTCCCTGTGACAATATCTCAGAGAGTTGCTCACATCCCTGTGACAATATCTCAGAGAGTTGCTCACGTCCCTGTGACAGTATCTCAGAGAGTCGCTCACGTCCCTGTGATACTATCACAGAGAGTTGCTCAGGTCCCTGTGACACTATCTCAGAGATTCCCTCCCGTACCTGTGCCACCATTCCACTCATGCAGGAGTTGAACTGCTCCATCCTCTGCCCTATTGTGGAGACTGCGCGTGGCACCTGTTCCAGCACCTCGCAAATGTGCTGCTGTCCCTCGATCATTCTCCTTTTAAAGGATGGCCCCCAGGGTTCAGCATCTGCATCCAGCTGAGCAGACCCTGGAGAGGAGTGCTCCCACCAACACGGACTATCTGCAGCTGCTCCTGCCACCAGTGTCTGCTCCTGCTCACATGTGTGTGGTAACTCACCAGGTGCCAACCCAACTAACTGAGGACTAGGACCCACCGAGGTGTGAGTATTTGCGCTGGTGGATGGCTCGCTCAGATGTGACAGTGCACATCAGAGGCCGGCAGGTCTCCTGCGGAATCGCCCTGTGCCGTCACAGCGGTTGCTGAAGGCCCTATAAGAGAACAGAAGGCAATAATAAGCATCATCACAGATGTGTCATTTTGCGATGAGCATACTGAGGTGCTGAAGATGGCAAGGCACTTTAAAATCAATTCATATTGTGTGTGCTGAATGCTAAAGTTATGTCACCAGATGTTTGTCAGGTGTCAGTCTCGGTGTCCCCGACCAATAAGCACTCGAGGGTTCGGCTGAGCTCCAGCGCCTCCTCCTCCGCCTGTGTGAGGATGATTTGTTGCGGCCTCCCTCCAGTCCTTGCCTCTCCAGGGCATTCTGAGCTCTCTTCTCCTATAAGGGGAGAAAGTACAGATGCGTGAGTAAGTGATGGTGACGTGGCCCACTGATGAATGCATTGGTTTGGGTGTGGTTGACCATGAAAGAGATGCATCAGAGGCTGAATATGAGAGAGAGCCATGACATTGTATGAGGATAGGGTTGAGTGGTAGTGGTGGGGTGACTAATGGGGGGGGTGAGGAAGCACTGAGGAAGTGCAGGTAAGTTGAGGATGAGCCTTAAGTGGGTGTGGGGAGTGATGTGATAGAGTAGTGTTGGCAGTGCAGAATGAGTTGGGGGGTGGAGGCGGTGATGTGGAAGATGGAATGTAGGAGAATGAGTAAGTGTACTCACTTTGGCTGACCTAGTTAGGTCATTGAAGCGCTTCCTGCACTGGACCCAGGTGCGGGGGTTGTTGCGGCTGCTAGTGACCACCTCAACCACCTCGAGCCAGGCCTTCTTGATGGCAGAGGCAGGCCACTTCCTCCTGTCCATCGGGTAGAACATGTCCCTCCTCCTCCTCACCCCATCCAGTAGCACCTGGAGTGAGGCACCGTTGAATCTTGGAGCAGCCTTGCCCCTGTGCTGCTCCATTGTGGTGTGTGGGTATTTGCTCCAGGAAAAGTTGGGTCCCGGAGACTGTTGTACCTGCTATGGATTTGTAGCTGGGACAATGTGAGCAGTATTGCTGTTGCTGCTGCTGCTAAACAACGAGTAAGGCCAGTGTTTTATTAAATGCTTTTTGAGTGTGAGTTCTTTCACCTACACGATAACACATGCCTGAAATATACACAAACAGTTCAGTAAAAGTCAGTCGAGTAATAAAGAAATGTGAGCTTCAGCAATAACTTGATCACAGTTGGTGTTGGGACCAGTGCTGAAACGAGTGTGCTCAGTGTGAAATCAGCACCGTGTCCATGAGGCCAAACCTAAATACGGGAATAACCATGCAACACAGTAGAAGAGCAAGAGAATTGTATGTGATGAATAGAGATTTTCATCACAATTTGAATCATAAGTTTATATTTTTCTTTTTGTATCTATTTCTGAGAGATGGTTGGTCACTTTAAATGTATTTTCCACATTTCTATCTGGTATATAAATTATCACTTCAAAGGCATTGGGCCCAAAAATCCTCAGGGGTTCTACTAGTCTACCATTGTAACTCTGGCAGAGAACAGTTTAGGCCAGGCCTCCACCATTTTTGAGTTCTGACATGTTTTGTAACGGGTGGAACCTCCTTCTGCCTCTTACAAGGAAAGTGTTGTCAGGTAGGTTAAGCCAGGAACAGGGACTCGCTACACTGAGAATTCCTGCTTCTCACTTGCCAGGCTTAGTCAGGACCTGGCATATCTCTGGAGGCTGGTATGCCCAGTAAGATCAGTCTTAAACCTCCAGCTGGGCAAAAGTGGGTGGGACTAGCCTGGAACCCTGTGAAGAAAGGTAGCAATTTAAAAAAAAACAACTTCTTGATCAGCACCTTTTTACAGGGGGGCTGAGAGGGACATCACCTAAAAAAAACCCTGATGAATTTAGCAGTGGTCCGAACACACATGCAGATTGGGTGTGGGTTTTCGCACTATTAAATTCGCCATTGTTGCACCATTTTACAAACGGGCACGACAATGTTGAATTTCTCCCCCTATGTTCTGGTGAATAGCAAAGTTTCCAAAGCTGGTACAACAATGTCCTTATGAGCGATGTGGTTGAGTTGATATTCTTCTTCCCCTGGGACGACGACATTAACTTCTGGAACGTCAAGTTGATGAGCCTCTTCATGGCAGGTATTTGTTCCACTCGGGTCCTCTGTTCCAGCTGAATCCATATTACACACGAGCGACGGTATCTGAGCTGGCTAGCTTCACTCTCACCTTCCTTGATCTCAGACAACTTGTACAGTTAAATGATACACTATCTCTGCCTGTAACTGGCTAGTATAGCCATACAATCTGACTTTCATAATCTGACTCTGTCCTGAGTACACTTTGTACTTGTAAAGATATCCTTTTACATCTGCTAAGTAAAGATTACAAGAAGAAGACAAAGGGACCTATTTCGACTATTGGGCGACCGACCCGGGGAGCACGCTGGGCCAGCCGGCTGTCATGGTAAGTGAAGAGGTGGCCACAATATTGAGGCCTCGGCCTCAGTTACATCGAATCGTCAAACTACAGGGTGTCAACTGGATGTTCTGATGCAGCTCACATCGTTTTCCTGCTCCTCCAGGCCGTACAAAAATAATTTCATACTTACCTTTGCTGAGGCTCTTCGGCTGTATCGCCTGTGGAACTAGTTGGAGCATGCTCGGTGCAGGTTCCGACCAATTCCAACTGTGAATGGCAATCGGGTTTGTATGTATGTCATAGGATCCTGATTTGCATATTAAAAGGGGCCTACCGCTTGAAACAGGCTGGTGCTTTGTGTGCCCAGCGGCAGACCTCTTTCAAAATGGCGCCAGAAGCATTATTGGGTTAAGGCCACCGGCCATTACCACCCTATCGACGCCGATTTTGGAGAGTTAAAATCGACCCCGAAGAGAATTTTCTTCCAACTACAAAGAGAAACAACATCTAAAGAAGACAATGAGCGTCTAAGAGAATCTAACAAAGACAAAGATAATCTGAGGCGAGGCATGCTAAGTATCCCTTAATATATCCTAAATTCAAGGAAAAACCCCTTTCCATAAAACTGACCAATCTGGGTGAAACATGTATCCGAAGGTTCACTTTTTTTTTTATTTGTTCATGGGATGTGGGCGTTTCTGGCGAGGCTGGCATTTATTGCCCATCCCTAATTGCCCTTGAGAAGGTGGTGGTGAGCCACCTTCTTGAACCGCTGCAGTCCGTGTGGTGAAGGTTCTCCCACAGTGCTGCTAGGAAGGGAGTCCCAGGATTTTGACCCAGCGACGATGAAGGAACGGCGATATATTTCCAAGTTGGGATGGTGTCTGACTTGGAGGGGAACATGCAGGTGGTGTTGTTCCCATGTACCTGCTGCTCTTGTCCTTCTAGGTGATAGAGGTCGCGGGTTTGGGAGGTGCTGTCGAAGAAGCCTTGGCGAGTTGCTGCATTGCATCCTGTGGATGGTACACACTGCAGCCACAGTGCGCCGGTGGTGAATGGAGTGAATGTTTAGGGTGGTGGATGGGGTGCCAATCAAGCGGGCTGCTTTGTCCTAGATGGTGTCGAGCTTCTTGAATGTTGTTGGAGCTGCACTCATCCAGGCAAGTGAAGAGTATTCCATCACACTCCTGACTTGTGCTTTGTAGATGGTGGAAAGGCTTTGGGGAGTCGGGAGGTGAGTCACTCGCCGCAGAATACCCAGCCTCTGACCTGCTGTTTTAGCCACAGTATTTATATGGCTGGTCCAATTAAGTTTCTGGTCAATGGTGACCCCCAGGATATTGATGGTGGGGGATTCGGCGATGGTAATGCCGTTGAATGTCAATGGGAGGTGGTTAGACTCTCTCTTGTTGGAGATGGTCATTGCCTGGTACTTGTCTGGCGTGAATGTTACTTGCCACATATCAGCCCAAGCCTGGATGTTGTCCAGGTCTTGCTGCATGTGGGTACGGACTGCTTCATTATTTGAGAGGTTGCGAATGGAACTGAACACTGTGCAATCATCAGCGAACATCCCCATTTCTGACCTTATGATGGAGGGAAGGTCATTGATGAAGCAGCTGAAGATGGTTGGGCCTAGGACACTGCCCTGAGGAACTCCTGCAGCAATACCCTGGGGCTGATTTGATTGGCCTCCAACAACCACTACCATCTTCCTTTGTGCTAGGTATGACTCCAGCCACTGGAGAGCTTTCCCCCTCATTTCCATTGACTTCAATTTTACTGGGACTCCTTGGTGCTATACTCAGTCAAATGATGCCTTGATGTCAAGGGCAGTCACTCTCACCTCACCTCTGGAATTCAGCTCTTTTGTCCATGTTTGGACCAAGGCTGTAATGAGGTCTGGAGCCGGGTGGTCCTGGCGGAACCCAAACTGAGCATCGGTGAGCAGGTTATTGGTAAGTGCCACTTGATAGCACTGTCGACGACACCTTCCATCACTTTGCTGATGATTGAGAGTGGACTGATGGGGTGGTGATTGGCCGGATTGGATTTGTCTTGCTTTTTGTGGACAGGACATACCTGGGCAATTTTCCACATTGTCGGGTAGATGCCAGTTTTGTAGCTGTACTGGAACAGTTTGGCTAGAGGCGCAGCTAGTTCTGGAGCACAAGTCTTCAGCACTACAGCCGGGATGTTGTCGGGGCCCATAGCCTTTGCTGTTTCCAGTTTACTCAGCCATTTCTTGATATCACGTGGAGTGAATCAAATTCGTTGAAGACTGGCTTTTGTGATGGTGGGGATATCGGGAGGAGGCCGAGATGGATCATCCACTCGGCACTTCTGGCTGAAGATGGTTGCAAACGCTTCAGCCTTGTCTTTTGCAGTCACGTGCTGAACTCCGCCATCATTGAGGATGGGGATGTTTGCAGAGCCTCCTCCTCCCGTTAGTTGTTTAATTGTCCACCACCATTCACGACTGGATGTGACAGGACTGCAGAGCTTTGATCTGATCCGTTGGTTGTGGAATCGCTTAGCTCTGCCTATAGCATGTTGCTTCTGCTGTTTAGCGTGCATGTAGTCCTGTGTTGTAGCTTCACCAGGTTGGCACCTCATTTTTAGGTACGCCTGGTGCTGCTCCTGGCATGCTCTTCTACACTCCTCATTGAACCAGGCTTGTTGGTAATGGTAGAGTGAGGAATATGCCGGGCCATGAGGTTACAGATTGTGCTGGAATACAATTCTGCTGCTGCTGATGGCCCACAGTGCCTCATGGATGCCCAGCTTTGAGTTGCTAGATCTGATCTGAATCTATTCCATTTAGCACGGTGGTAGTGCCACACAACACGTTGGATGGTGCCCTCAGTGCGAAGACGGGACTTCTTTTGGAGTCAATCACTTCTAACAGTTGCGTAATGGTCTGAAAGGCGTAAAGGTCTCGAAGATGTCAAAATGAATCTTGGTACACCAAATTCTACTTTTTACTTCTCTAACTTCCAATTTTCTTGTAACAAAGGGTCCTACACACGACCAGACGGGACATGGCATATTTATGTTCCACTAACAAGCTCTTCCTGAGCTCAGTCTTTAATGCTAGCTGTCTTATCACTGGTGAAGAATGTTCTGTTTAAATAAACAGCTTAGAGTCTTAATTAGTTTCATGTTGCCAGCCATTTCCCAGCATTCAATTTAACTACTGACTGCATATTGTGTGGCCACCTTTACTGAAACTCTATTATGAGAACACAATTCAAGTAATTTACAGGGCATTTTCCTTACAATGCTCCCAGCTCGTCAGTTCTTCTTGTATCACTGTACCATAGCACACGTGGATGTGGTCTTTTGGAGTTCAGTGGGCCATTATGTATCCTGCAGATAAGGTACAGTATAGATAGTAGTTAAGGCTTAATAGTAACAGTACAGTTCGGAAAGTGTTGCACATTTTGTTGTTTTTGCACCTAAGGAGGAAACATATGTTTAAAGTCTTGTAAAAATAGTGCTGTATAATCACTTGCTACTGCTAATTTGTTACTTTTAAGAAATATGTTTCTAAATCATAATCTGATAGAACATTTATACTTCTGCTATCTGAAGTCTAGGAGGTCATGAGAGGGTCTATGTCTTATCCAGTAAGCTAAACAGGAACAAAGGTTACTGTTTGGCCCCTAGTCAATGCTACAACATTAGATATTTTGCATGTAAGGTCAGACTTCAGTTTGTAGTGAGCAAAGCTCGCTTACAGGAGTGGTTCTTGATCCTGAGCATGAGAAAAATATCTGGGGGCAATTTTCATGTGTCACGTAGGTCGGATGAGTGGAGCAAATGTTCTACCTGCCCAGTGATGGCGGAAGGCCTGAACAAATTTTGTAGTTGCGCCTCATTTAAATAGAAGAAGCGAGCTGCCAGTGCTAATCGCACTGCTTATAGGCAGCTTGCCATTTTGAAGGGTGGGAAATCTTGTGGGCCTGTTGCCACAACAGCTCTTGAAGGGAAGGTGAATTTTTTAAAGGTGGTCGGTGCATTACTGAGGCAGCAGGCAGCATGAAGTTGGCTAGAGCATCCCGATTCTCTGATATAGCCATGGTGGTCCTTGTGGAACAGGAGGGTGGTCCTCTTTCCTTTAGATGGGCGAAATAGTCAAATGACATGGACAAAGGTAGCTGAACAGGTCAATGCCAGCAGCGTAGTTCTTAGGACCTGGCTGCAGTGCAGGATGAAATTTAATGACCTTACTAGGACTGCCAAGGTAAGACACCTCTTCACATTTTTCTGTACAGACCTGCAACCCCAGACTTTAGCCACAGAACCAGCAATCCTTCACTTCCCCTGCTTCACAAGCCTCCCCTCCAATCACAACAGGACACTTCACTACACCTCCTTCTGCTTCCACTCACAAACTCTGGGTATGCCAGTGTAGTGGTTATGTTACTGGAGTAATAATCCATGGAATGTGAGTTCCAATCCTACCATGGCAGTTTGAGAATTTAAATTCAGTTAAAAAAAATATCTGGGGATTAAAAACTGGTATCAATAAAGTGACCATGGAACTGTCAAACTGTCATAAAAACCCAACTGATTTACTGATGTCTTTTAGGGAAGGAAACCCTGACCTCCGAAGTGGCCTAGAAAGCTGCTCAGTTGTACTAGCAATGGGCAATAAATCTGGGAATAGCAAACAACCCACACATCCAGAGAACGAATAAAAAAAAACTCAACACCAACACCTCCCCTCCCCCCCACCCACATTTGCTGCTTCTTCCTCTCAGAATGCACACTATGTTAAGCTGCTTCACATAAATTCAAAACCCTTCTTCAGGGCACAAACTAATCCATTGCCATTCTTCTTGCAGGAGAAGCTAGGCACACAACCAAAGGGAGATTTCAAGAACAAGAGGAGGTTCTGCTATGTTGCAAGCTTTGACTCCAATGGAGGGCTCCATCATCAACATCATTGGCAGAGGGAGAAGATGCAGAACCGGGGTTGATTTTAACTGCAGGCACTTTTGGGATGGGTGGGGATGCTGAGCAGGGGGAAACCCCCACGGGGAGTTCAGTGTGAGGGCAGGGCCATTTTAACTCCTGGGCCACATTCAAATAATCAAGGACAGTCTCCTGCACAAAACCGGCAGGAGTGATGTCAGGGCTCTCTGAGCAGGAGCAAAGAACTGGTCAGGTGCCTGAGGACGCCGGGGACCCAAGGGAAAGGTCTGGTATAAAGTTAGTGCTGGCAGGGGTTAATACCAGCGCTGGAAGGGAGAGGCAAGGCCGAGGCTGGGGAGGCCCAAGGACTCCTTGCGGGGCCCGTCGGGAGAAAACTCCTGCTCCTCCTTGCCCACAAGGATTCCACTCTTCTGGTCACTCCGTGACTCCTACCATGGTTCGGCTGTCAGAGTTGGCCTCATGCAAGTCTTCCAAATGTCAAAGTTAAAATGGCGTCTTTTAGATTTAAATTAGGCCTCTGCCTCCCTGTAATGGGAGCCTCAGCCACCTTCAAAGTTGGTTTAGATAAAATGTCGTCGGGCGGGAATGGTGTGGCCATGGGCCGGTAAGTGGACTTGGCCAATTTTAACCTCTTCCACACACCATTCCTGCTGAGCAGGGGGGCAAAAATTGATCTGGCGTGTCTGGAGGCCAGGCACAGCAGGGTGTTTGGTCATTTTCCCTTCCTTTTCCCTTTCCATTTAATTCTCTAGCTCTCTCATACACAAACACACACACACATCATGCACTGCCACTGCTTTGCTACTGTTTACTGAGGAGCAGCAGTCTGCAGTCAGGCCCTCACAGGCTCAGGGTCCCAGAATTCACTAGCCACAAGCATCTCAAGGGTCCCAATATCAGGAACAGCAGCCTTCCACCAAGTTCTTATAAGAAAGGCACCATAGCAATCGGGAGAGAAATGAATGGAAGGCAATTATTATCTTTGTCATTATATTAATCACATTTGGCACTTTGGTGTGCAGTGTGGTTTCCTAGCATTTCCTCAGCCTGCATTGTCAGTATGTCACTGATATAGACATTAGTGAATGGTTTGAATGTTCTTTAATGCAGGATTAAGGCAGTGGTGAAGCATGTAAAAGGACTGTTAAGGCAGAGGGGGTCTCTTAGTTTTGAAGGCAGGGTAATGAGCAGGTCACTGGAATCGCTGAGCAACTAGCTCATCCCTCACATATCTTGCTGCGAGACAAGTGCTCCTCCTTCTTTTGCTGGATCCTCACCTTCCCCCTGGTCTTTCTTGTCCGATGAGCACTGTTGCTGCTGCTGCACCTCCTCCAAGTGTATGGCGAGGTTGGACAGTATGCAGCACATCACGATGATGCAGGAAAACTCTTTGTGAGGCATATTGTAGGGAGCTCCTAGACCTGTCCAGACACCTGAATCTCTACTTCAGCAGCCCTATGGTGTGCTCAATAATCATCCCAGTGGTCTCGAGATTGATTGTACCTTTGTTGTTCAGGCATATTGGGGCTGCGGAGGGATGTCATGTGCCATGTATGCAGGGGGTATCCCTTGTCTTCCAGCAGCCAAACAGCCACATTGGAGGAAGGGTCAAATATTGGGGGGGATGGTTGAGTGTTGCAGGATAAATGCTTTGTGACAGCTGCCTGGGTACCAGGCTCAAATATGCATGATCCTGTTTCTGTGATCAGACGCTACTTGGATTCATGAATGCTGGTGTTCTGATGCTTGTGTGCAGTAAGCATTGTCTTGGACGCGAGGGAAGCCAGTCACTGCTACAAATCCCTGAGCTCTCTCGTATTGACTCTTGAGGTCAATGGGGAAGGAGAAGTATTGCTTCGCAGTACAGGGTGTCAGTGACCTGCTAAATGCAGCTCTGTACTGCAGACTGGGAGATGTGGCTGATGTCCCCAGACTGGAAGGAGCCAGTGACAAAGATGTTAAGGGCTGTGGTGACTTTGAAAACCACTGGCAAAGCATAATCCCCTGGTCCAGCAGGCAGCAAGTCACATTGCAGGAGTCTGCAGAGGTGTTGACAGCCTGCCTGGAGAAGTGCAGCCTCCTGATGCACTGCTCTTCGAATAGATCCAGGGAAGTGCTCTTGGCCTGCATTCCCTGTATGCTGGGTATGGCCTTCTACAAGCAGTTCGCCTCAACTGCTATCTTCTGATAGGGTCAGCTGCTGCTGCTCCTCTTCCTCCAACTGTTCTTCCATCCAAATCGAACTAGCAATAATAGCACCCTTGATAAGCAGATAAAGCTTACTGAGGCAAAAAAGTAAGAAAGAAACAATCTGGAAGCCGGAAACTCTCCTGGCAATCCAAATAGCACAAAGATCCTGTGATTCAATTTGCTGCAGGCAGGTGCCCCTTTAAATACTGCTTCAGTGGATCTTAGAGACCAATCCCGCCAGGTTTTACTAGCCAGTTTGGCACTGGGTGGGACTTCCACGATTTGAAGTAAAAATGGCGTTGGGGTGCTAGTTGCATCATAGGACCCCAATTTAAATGTATTCATGAGGCCCCCGTCTGCATTTGTTCCTTAGCTGCCTCCGAAAAGTGCACAGTTAAAATGGCCGTGGGCGGGAGCGCAGTGGGAATGCAGCGGTAAGTACACTACTGCTATTTTAACCATATGCCCATCCCATTCCTGTCAAGAAGGCAGGGTTAAAATCGAGGCTTAGCTGTACAGATACATAAATCCTTAAAAGTGGGTGGGCAGGTTTTAAAAAAAAGCCATTAGGAAGACAAATGGAAATGTGGGGCTCACATCAAGAGGAATTGAATACAAAAGCAAGGAGGACTCTGTAAAAATAATGGCTAGGGTTCCTCTGGAATACTATGTGCAGTTTTGGGTTGCTCCCTATAGGAGGAATATAATAGCTCTGGAGAATGTACAGCAAGAATTTTGCTTTTTTTTTCTGCATACACTATCCCAGCCAATGGAAAGGTACAAAGCCCAGAAACTCTGACTTAAAAACAACTGTGCATACATTACAAACAGATGGATTCCTCAGCTTTTGGGAGAAGGTTCTGTTTTATAAACGCAGCATTAAAATGATACATATTCTTGGGCACCAGCTTCTTAACCCTACTACTGAAAGCACAGAGTGGTAAGCTCTGCATCCCAATATTGGGACAACACAGTGACACCAAAAATTTTCAGCCCTTCCAGCGCACTCCCCTCATAATTCTAGTGGGATGTGCGACTGATGGGTCGAAGACTAGGCTAGAACCTGTATCTGTAGGGTTCTTACCTAGCTTGAGAGTATTCTTCAGCCTATGTTTGGGGTGGAGCCTCTGCTCATTGACGTGGAGGGGAGACGTTGAGAGGATTGCTGGCTGGATTATATAGAAAGAGGAGGGGTGCCACCCTCCGGAGTGGCAGTTGTGGTCTGTACCCCCGAAGAGGAGGATTTTGAGGTTTCTTTTCCCAGTGGCCTCCTTAGCGCAAATGGTCTGGCAAGGGGGCTGCTAGGGTCCATGGTCAGGAGGTTTCTCAAGGACATCCTCCCCGGCCCAGCCACCAATGCTGCATTTTTTGGCCACAACTGGTGCAGAAGCCTGCCCGGAATATTTAAATTGGGTGATCTCCTCCTGACCCCTCATACTCTTGCGAGGTCACCAGTGGGCGCAATTCCCGCTAATTGTTGGGATTTGTGTTTTCATGGCCAGGTTTTTTTTGTTCAGCACCAGGCACAAAAGATTGCAGAATGTTGCACCAGGTTGAAAATTTTACCCTGTATGTGAAAATGCGTAATCAGCAAACAATAGTTTTAGATTTGCATTGCATTGTCTGCTTGGCTCAGTTGGTTACATTCTCACTTCTGTACTAGAAAGCTGTTGGCTCAAGCTTCACTCCAGGACTTGAGCCAACAGTCTAGGCTGACCCTTCAGTGCAGTAATGAGGGAGTACTGCTTTGACAGAGGTGTTATTGTCAAAATTAAACATTAAACTGAGACCTTGTCAAGAATGGCATTTTGCCCAAATTTGCTCCCTTAACCAAAACTCAGAAACAGATGACCTGGTCATTCATCTCAGTGTGGTCTGAGGGATCTTGCTGCATACAAAATGGCTGGAATATTTGCTTATATAACAGTGCCTACACCCGTTTTAATTCATTGTACGCAAAGTTCTTTGAGGGATGAAAAGGTCCGTTTTTTAGAAGGCTGTGAAGGTGAAATGAGCAGAAAAATATGGGTGAATAAAACATACTTGTGAAATGAATATGAACAACACATTGAGATGTAGAAGTACATTTAAATAATGTAACACAACACAAGATGCCTTTGTTACCTCTGGATCTGAGTATTCCAATGCTCTCTTACCTGACCTCATATTCTCCACCCTACATAAACTTCAGCTCATCCAAAACTCTGCTGCCTGTACCCTATTCCACATCGAGTTCCACTCAATCATCACCCCTGTCCTTGTTGACCTACAATGCCTCCCAGTCCCACATCTCAAATTTAAAATTCTCATCCTCGTGTTTAAACCCTTCCATGGCATCATCCCTCCCTAAATCTATAATCGTCCCCAACTCTTCAACCCCCCCCTTCCCCCCGTCAACTGTGTGTTCCTCTGACTCTGGCCTCTTGTGCACCCTCTTTCTTTTGTCCCAACACTGGTAGCTCTACCTTCAGCTGTCTAGGCACAGTGCTCTGGTACTCCCTCCCCAAACCTCTCCATCTCTCCACCTCCCTCTCCTCCTTTAAGACCCTGCTTATAGACTACCTCTTTGGCCAAGCATTTGGTCACCACCACCCCCCATCCCCACCAATTCTTCTGTCATTAGCTGGCCATCTATTTGTCTTTCTGGTTCTATGAAGCAACTTGGGACATTATTTTACATTAAAGATGCTATATAAATGAAAGTTGTACTGTATAAAGATACTATGATGAAATAAAGAAAACATGTCAGTGTGACTGCAGCTAATCAGAATCTCCAATGTGATCATAGATGGGTTCTTACAGCCCAGTGCAATTTTTAATATTTGCCTGTCAGTTTCAGCTACACATCATTTCAAGGTACAGGTTTATGCTGGTTATTAAAATAAAGCATTTTGAAAGGTTCTACTCATTTGATTTTGACAGTAAATGGAGGCTTGTGCTGACCACTAATCACAGTATGCTCTGTCAGAGCCAGGGAAGCTGGTGTTTTACCCAGACAATATGACTCTCTGGCAGATGGCAAGATGGTGTCATTATCTTGTTAAAAATTTTGCCAGTAATTAGGTTCTTGTTAAGATTTATGGCAGGTGCCATATCTTTAAAACCAATCTCAGTGTATGATGTATTAACAAAGCAAATTAATGTTGGTAATTAGATAACAAAGGAGTGTTTTTGTAATACTTGTAGCATGAATTATTCAAAGTCTAATTTTTTCTAGAATCGAGATTGTTCTGACAAGGTAGGTCGTCATACTGACCAATTAGAAAAGGGTTATTAATAGCACCATTAATGAATCTACATGATCAGTGTCATTTATGTACACCACCACTCCCCTGGGTTAGGGATGTTGGGGGAGGGAACTGACTTCTAGGAAGCAGTAGGTAACTATTGTTAATAAATATGCATGATGAACCATTTGTATATCATTCACATTATCATTGAATCCCCAACCAAAGTCCCCACATCATTAGAGCATTAAAATGTCTTCAGACTTCAAGTGGTCCAAAGCAAAGGGAACCAAAAACAAGAAAAATAAGCATGGAAATGTTCACCTAAAAAGCCCCTGACAGTAGCAAAATAGACCTCACCTTCCACAGCAGGGACATAAGAAGGAACAAATTCACTTCCTTTAGGCTGGAAGTTGGAGTAGAAAGTAGGAAATTGGAAAGGGGAAAAGTCAGAAAGCGATGAAATTTGGATTTCAGTGAGAAACAAAATATCAAAACAAAATGGCTAGAGGTGGAAATAGAATTGAGATTAGCAGGGATAAGAAGAAAAAAACCTGTATTTATATCGTGTCTTTCATGTCCTTGGAACATCCCAAAATGGTTCACAGCCAATGACATAACAATCACGTTACTCAGGAGTCCCAATTTGATTACCTCATATCTAGAGGCAGACTGTGTCCTAGAAACTAAGAATATTGGTGATGTGAATAATACTGTGCAACTAGATTGACAACAATTTTCAGTCAGGGACTTTCCTATTAGATTTTTTGTGGGTGATGGGGTTATAGTTCTTCCAGTGCTGTTACATTCTTTGCTGCCAGAGTTACAGCCAACATCAATGTCCTGTGTAATGCTGTTTATTGTCTCTAAAATGATCTTCTGGCATATTGGCTCCATTCTCCATTCCAAAAAAAACATAGAGGTACTGGGCAGCCAAAGTAGGGAATCACTATGCCAACATTTCCAGCATCTATTATTTGGCATAATTTTAATGTTGTGTAATCTGAGAAGTATAATATTTTGTATTGGATGAGTTTAAGATATACACTGACACTGTAATTAGTGTGGCTTCACATCCCTTCCACAATCAAGATTAATGCAATATTCCAATTAGCTCAGAAGCTCCCTCTAGTGAAATGTGGACAACTGTGTTTAGTATTGCAGAATGAAACTTGGGTTAAACTATAAAGCAACGGTACTTTTCAGACCTATTTCCATTTTTGTTCCAAAATATGATGGAAATACTATGCATTTTTAGACTTCAATAAACAGCTACACCACTTGTTAGTATTCACTCGCACTTGCATTTATATAGCACCTTAACACACCACTCAGAAATGTCTCAAAATGCTTTATATACAATGAATTACTTTGAAGTAAAGTGACTGTTGCTATGTAGCCAACCATTTTGCACATAGCAAGATCTCACAAACAGCAGTAAGATGAATTACCAGTAAATTTGTATTTGGTGTTGGTTGAGTGAGGAGTGTTGGCCAGGACACGAAAAAACCTCCTGCTCATTCATTTAATAGTGCCTTGGGACTTTTTTAATGTTGCACTAAAGCACTAGCATCATCCTGTATTTTGGTTTTGAAAAAAAAAATCATAGATTTGTACAAAAAACAGATGAAAAACATCATCAGTACATGTGAGCTCATACAGTCTAATCTGGCATAAGAACATAAGAAATAGGAGCAGGGGAAGGCCATATGGCCCCTCGAGCCTGCTCCGCCATTCAATTAGATCATGACTGATCTTCGACCTCAACTCCACTTTCCTGCCCCGATCGCCATATCCCTGGATTCCCTTAGAGTCCAAAAATCTATCTATCTCAGCCTTGAACGACTGAGCAACCATAGCACTCTGGGGTAGAGAATTCCAAAGATTCACAATCCTCTGAGTGAAGAAATGCCTCCCCATCTCAGTCTTAAATGGCCGACCCCTTATCCTGTGACTATGCCCCCTAGTTCTAGAATCTCCAGCCAGGGGAAACAACCTCTCAGCATCTACCCTGTCAAGCCCCCTCAGACTCTTAGATGTTTCAATGAGATCACCTCTCATTCTTCTAAACTCCAGAGAGTATAGGCCCATTCTACTCAACCTCTCCTCATAGGACAACCCTCTCATCCCAGGAATTAATTTAGTGAACCTTCGTTGCACCATCTCTAAAGCAAGTATATCCTTCCTTAGATAAGGAGACCAAAATTGAACGCAGTTCTCTAGGTGAGGTCTCACCAAAGCCCTGTACAATTGTAGTAAGACTTCCTCACTCTTGTACTCCAACCCCCTTGTAATAAAGGCCAACATACTATTTGCTTTCCTAATTGCCTGCCGTACCTGCATGCTAACGTTTTGTGTTTCTTGTACGAGGACACCAGAGTCTCTCTGGACACCAACATTTAATAGTTTCTCACCATTTAAAAAATATTCTGTTTTTCTATTCTTCCTTCCAAAGTGAATAACCTCACATTATACTCCATCTGCCACCTTCTTGCCCACTCACTTAAACTATCTATATCCCTTTGAAGACTCTTTGTGTCCTCTTCACAACTTACTTTCCCACCTAGCTTTGTATCTCAGCAAACTTGGATTCATTACACTCAGTCCCTTCATCTAAGTCATTAATATAGACTGTAAATAGCTGAGGCCCAAGCACCGATCCTTGCGGCACCCCGCTAGTTACAGCTTGGCAACCTGAAAATGACCCGTTTATCCCTACTCTCTGTTTTCTGTCCATTAACCAATCCTCTATCCATGCTAATATGTTACCCCCAACACCATGAGCTCTTATCTTGCATAACAACCTTTTATGTGGCACCTTATCGAATGCCCTTTGAAAATCCAAATATAACTGGTTCTCCTTTATCTACCCTGCTCATACATCCTCAAAAAACTGCAGTAGATTTGTCAAACACTATTTCCCTTTCATAAAACCATGTTGACTCTGCTTAATCATATTAGGATGCTCTAAGTGCCCTGTTACTACTTCCTTAATAATGGATTCCAGCATTTTCCCATGACTGATGTCAGGCTAACTGGCCTGTAGTTCCCTGTTTTCTCTCTCCGCCTTTCTTGAATAGCAGGGTTACATTTGCTACCTTCCAATCCATTGGGACCGTTCTAGAATCTAGGGAATTTTGGAAGATCAGAACCAATGCATTCACTATCTCTGCAGCCGTCTCTTTTAGAATGCTCAGATGTAGGCCATCAGGTCCAGGGGATTTATCAGCTTTTAGTCCCATTAGTTTCTCAAGCACTTTTTCTCTACTGATATTAATTACTTTAAGTTCCTCACTCTCATATTAGTCCTTTGGTTCCCCACTATTCCTGGTATGCTTTTTGTATCTTCTACTGTGAAGACAGATACAAAATATTTGTTTAATGCATCTGCCATTTCCTGATTTCCCATTATAATTTCTCCTGTCTCAGCCTCTAGGGGACCAATGTTTACTTTTGCTACTTTCTTCCTTTTTACATACTTGTAGAAGCTCTTACAATCCATTTTTATATTTCTTGCTAGTTTACTTTCATATTCTATTTTCTCCCTTTTTATCAATTTTTTGGTCGTCCTTTGCTGGTTTCAAAAACTCTCCCAATCCTTAGGCTTACTACTCTTCTTGGCAACATTATAGGCCTCTTCTTTTAATCTTATACTATCCTTAACGTCTTTAATTAGCCACGGATGGATCACTTTTCATGTGGAGTTTTTATTTCTCAATGGAATGTGTATTTGTTGAGAATATTGAAATATTTATTTAAATGTTTGCCATTGTTAATCAACCGTCATATCCTTGGGTTGGGTTGGTCTGGGTTTGGTCTGTGGATGATGCTCAGAAGATGCTGCTATTAATGGAAACAATCTGAGTTGTACATCCTTCTAAAACAACAGACAAATGTGGGGCATGCCACTGCCATCATTGCTACAAAAATTACTCTCCAGTAATTGCAGAACTGCAGCTTCAAAATGAGCCCTATTCTGAGAATTTCGTAAGAAGAATCATTCAGTGAATGTGCATCTGCCAAGAGTTACTCATCATCAGCAGAGACAATTACTCATTTTGTATTAATTATGTGATGTTTTGTGGTATACCACTATTTTCCCCAGCTTCCTTTTCTTTCTTCACTCTTCCTCTGACAGTGATTCATGCTGGGGTGTGGCACCAGTTATCTAATTGAGATAGCCGTAGTTCCTGCAAGAGCCTATACAGTTATAAGGTTCGGCAGCCCATTCAATTTGGTTGAGCTTGGTCCTCTTCTCGATCAAAATACACATTCCAGCTGCTGTCACTGGACAGTGATCAGGTGTAGGGACCCTTTCCAATTTTCCCCTTCTTAAAGCAGGAATTCTAATATCAATTGGAATTGCCCACTGCTGCCCTGTTTGCAAGCAACTAAATCAACAGTGACCAGGGATCAAATCCGTGATCGTTTCTTTTTGTACTGAAGTGTATTTAAGCCCTGAGGCATTAAGGGAACCTACTGTATTTCATGCTTGAAAATAAACAGGTTTCCCCCTCAATTTTTGCCCCTTTACTGCCTTCCTTTGCTGAAGTCACTGGTTTTTGCTTGGGTTCCACAAGTGCCAGTAGCCTTCCAGTGCATCACCCAGTGGCAGTCTAGACAATGAATGTCAGCAGGCTATTTGATTGTGCAGCCCATGACAACCAAGCTCAAAATCCACATATGTGTACTTTGCAGCACAGATCACTGAATCAAATCATAAAAATTACAACACAGGAGGCCATTCAGGCCACTGCGCCTCTGCTGATACCGCCTTTTCAACAGGAGCTATCTATGCTAATGCTATTCCCTTGTCTTTTCCCTGCAACCTTTAATGTTCTTCCTTTTCAAATGCTTACCTAATTCATTTCAAATTATGTTTTACAGTCTGATAATGCAGTTTAGGCAACTCATCTACTGACACAGCACTAGGAGGTATTACCTGAGAGACAAACACCGACCCCCCAGCAGCCATCACCTCACTTACTTCTCCCATTGGGGGAGCACTTAGAAAGAGAAAACAGTTAGGAAGTGGAATATACGTACCATACATCTCCACTAAGGTAAAGCACCAAGGCAAAACACATTGAACACACCTGCATTATACACTATTAGCGTGAATAAAATTTGGTATAATTGGTGCTCTAATATATCATGAAAGTTCATTTGGGATGGGGCTGAGTAAGATACTTACAGTGAAACAAAATAGTGTTCATGGCCCGTGATGTACCAATGCTGGGCCAATGGACATGATGCTTATTTGGCAAGGGTATTGGGTTCGTGTGCAGATGACTGTTGTAAACTGGATATTTCAGTTACTTAAGTAAATGTGTTCTCTATTGTACCCTGCCTTTCAACTCTTGCTGAGTGACCATTTTCTTGTGCAGAACAGGTCTCCAGTCTCATGCTCCTCTTCTACCTGTGATTGCTGCTGCCTGTATTCTCTTGCCTGCTCCTCCAGGCAAGGCTCCTTTGTAGGGAGAAGTGATGTAAAATGCACCAGGAAAAATAATTTTTTACACCAGACTTTACTGCAGCACTTTCCCTGATCAGTCCAGGCATTGGAATGGTTGTTTCAGGATACTCATGGCCTGCTTCACAAAGGCACTGGTAGTAGCATGTACTTCATTATATCACTCACGAACATCTGGGGACTTGTGTCAAAATTGGGAGAGCTGTCCCACAGACTAGTCAAGCAACAGCCTGACATAGCCATACTCACAGAATCATACCTTTCAGCCAACGTCCCAGACTCTTCCATCACCATCCCTGGGTATGTCCTGTCCCACCGGCAGGACAGACCCACCAGAGGTGGTGGTACAGTGATATATAGTAAGGAGGGAGTGGCCCTGGGAATCCTCAACATTGCCTCTGGACCCCATGAAATCTCTTGGCATCAGGTCAAACATGGGCAAGGAAACCTCCTGCTGATTACCACCTACCGTCCTCCCTCAGCTGATGAATCAGTCCTCCTCCATGTTGAGCACCACTTGGAGGAAGCAGTGAGGGTAGCATGGGCACAGAACGTACTCTGGGTGGGGGACTTCAATGTCCATCACCAAGAGTGGCTCGGTAGCACCACTACTGACCGAGCAGGCCGAGTCCTGAAGGACATAGCTGCCAGACTGGGCCTGCTGCAGGTGATGAGCGAACCAACATGAGGGAAAAACCTACTTGACCTCGTAACAGATGCATCTGTCCATGACAGTATTGGTAGGAGTGACCACCGCACAGTCCTTGTGCAGATGAAATCCCGTCTTCGCACTGAAGACACCATCCAACATGTTGTGTGGCACTATCATCGTGCTAAATGGGATAAATTCAGAACAGATCTAGCAGCTCAAAACTGGGCATCCATGGGGCGCTGTGGGCCATCAGCAGCAGCAGAATTGTAATCCAGCACAATTTGTAACCTCATGGCCCGGCATATTCCTCACTCTACCATTACCAACAAGCTAGGGGAGCAATCCTGGTTCAATGAGGAGTGTAGAAGAGCATGCAAGGAGCAGCACCAAGCGTACCTAAAAATGAGGTACCAACCTGGTGAAGCTACAACTCAGGACTACATGCATGCTAAACAGTGGAAGCAACATGCTATAGACAGAGCTAAGCAATTCCACAACCAACGGATCAGATCAAAGCTCTGCAGTCCTGCCACATCCAGTCGTGAATGGTGGTGGACAATTAAACAACTAACAGGAGGAGGAGGCTCTGTAAACATCCCCATCCTCAATGATGGCGGAGTCCAGCACGTGATTGCAAAAGACAAGGCTGAAGAGTTTGCAACCATCTTCAGCCAGAAGTGCCGAGTGGATGATCCATCTCGGCCTCCTCCCGATATCCCCACCATCACAGAAGCCAGTCTTCAGCCAATTCGATTCGCTCCACGTGATATCAACAAAACGGCTGAGTGCACTAGATACAGCAAAGGCTATGGGCTCCGACAGCATCCCAGCTGTAGTGCTGAAGCCTTGTGCTCCAGAACTAGCCACGCCTCTAGCCAAACTGTTCCAGTACAGCTACAACACTGGCATCTACCCGACAATGTGGAAAATTGCCCAGGTATGTCCTGTCCACAAAAAGCAGGACAAATCCAATCCGGCCAATTACCACCCCATCAGCCTACTCGCAATAATCAGCAAAGTGATGGAAGGTGTCGTCGACAGTGCTATCAAGCGGCACTTTCTCACCAATAACCTGCTCACCGATGCTCAGTTTGGGTTCCGCCAGGACCATTCGGCTCCACACCTCATTACAGCCTTGGTCCAAACATGGACAAAAGAGCTGAATTCCAGAGGTGAGGTGAGAGTGACTGCCCTTGACATCAAGGCAGCATTTGACAGAGTGTAGCACCAAGGAGCCCTTGTAAAAATGAAGTCAATGGGAATCAGGGGGAAAACTCTCCAGTGGCTGGAGTCATACCTAGCACAAAGGAAGATGGTAGTGGTTGTTGGAGGCCAATCATCTCAGCCCCAGGATATTGCTGCAGGAGTTCCTTAGGGCAGTGTCCTAGGCCCAACCATCTTCAGCTGCTTCATCAATGACCTTCCCTCCATCATAAGGTCAGAAATGGGGATGATCGCTGATGATTGCACAGTGTTCAGTTCCATTCGCAACCCCACAGATAATGAAGCAGTCCGTGCCCGCTTGCAGCAAGACGTGAACAACATCCAGGCTTGGGCTGATAAGTGGCAATTAACATTCGTGCCAGACAATGACCATCTCCAACAAGAGAGAGTCTAACCACCTCCCCTTGACATTCAACGGCATTACCATCGCCTAATCCCCCACCATCAACATCCTGGGGGGTCACCATTGACCAGAAACTTAACTGGACAAGCCACATAAATCCTGTGGCTACAAGAGTAGGTCAGAGGCTGGGTATTCTGCAGCAAGTGACTCACCTCCTGACTCCCCAAAGCCTTTCCACCATCTACAAGGCACAAGTCAGGAGTGTGATGGAATACTCTCCACTTGCCTGGATCAGTACAGCTCCAACAACACTCAAGAAGCTCGACACCATCCAGGACAAAGCAGCCCACTTGATTGGCACCCCATCCACCACTCTAAACATTCACTCCCTTCACCACCGGCGCAACGTGGCTGCAGTGTGTACCATCCAAAGGATGCACTGTAGCAACTCACCAAGACTTCTTCGACAGCACCTCCCAAACCCGCGACCTCTACCACCTAGAAGGACAATGGCAGCAGGCACATGGGAACAACACCACCTGCATGTTCCCCTCTAAGTCACACACCATCCGGACTTGGAAATATATCGCCGTTACTTCATCGTCGCTGGGTCAAAATCCTGGAACTCCCTTCCTAACAGCACTGTAGGAGAACCTTCACCACACGGACTGTAGTGGTTCAAGAAGGCGGCTCACCACCGCATTCTCAAGGACAATTAGAGATGGGCAATAAAAACTGGCCTCGCCAGCGGCACCCACATCCCATAAATGAATAAAAAAAACTCCTTTTGTTTTGTTCTTAGATGTCTCAATGGTGTAACCTAGCAAACATCTAATCTTCGCTTTTTAAAAAATTCGTTCATGGGACGTGGGCATCGCTGGCGAGCCCGGCATTTATTGCCCATCCCTAATTGCCCTTGAGAAGGTGGTAGTGAGCTGCCTTCTTAAACCGCTGCAGTCCGTGTGGTGAAGGTTCTCCCACAGTGCTGTTAGGAAGGGAATTCCAGGATTTTGACCCAGCGACAATGAAGCAACGGTGATATATTACCAAGTCAGGGTGGTGTGTGACTTGGAGGTGAACGTGCAGGTGGTATTGTTCCCATGTGCCTGCTGCCCTTGTCCTTCTAGGTGGTAGAGGTCGCAGGTTTGGGAGGTGCTGTTGGAGAAGCCTTGGCGAGTTGCTGCAGTGCATCCTGTGGATGGTACACACTGCAGCCATGGTGCACCGGTGGTGAAGGGGGTGAGTGTTTAGGGTGGTGGATGGGGTGCCAATCAAGCGGGCTGCTTTGTCCTGGACGGTGTCGAGCTTGCTGAGTGTTGTTGAAGCTGCACTCATCCAGGCAAGTTGCCTTTGAAATAATAGCGGCGTTGTGGATTGGTGTAAAATGAATGATTCATGGCAGTTGCCAGGGTGGTGGATATGATTCCGTACTTAGGGTCACAGATCAGCTGCACATTCATGAAGTAAAACCCCTTTCTATTCAAGCAGGGAGTGACATTGAGTGTAGGGGCCTGTATAGCCACATACATGTCATCAATAATGCCATGCACTTTGGGGAATGCAGCCAGTCAGAATAAGTGCAAGGCTCTCTCATGTTGCTTAATTCTTTCCATGGGGAAATAGATGAATTGAAACCAAGGCAAACAATGCCTTACTGAACTACACAACGCAAGTACAGTTTGGGAGATTTGGCAGATATCTCCTCCTGCTGCTTGGAAGGACTCAATGCCATTAATGTTTAAAGTAGCTGTTAGCATGGCAGCTATTGACAGAGCTGTAACTGTCCTGCAAATGGATTCCAGATCTGAGAGTGCCCAGTTCTGTGACAGCCTATTTGGGAAATGAATCTCTGTATGCAGATTTCTTTGGACATTTCCAGATACAATCGTCCCACAAACACAAGTGGTGGCATAAGGACAGGTCTTACATCATTCCCTAAGCATCTTTCTGGTAATGACTCTCCTGTTTCTCCTCCTCCATCACAGCCTGCAAATACAGTGATGTCGAGGGATACCTTAGTTGCTATTTGGGCAACAGACAAATGAAATATCCCTGGGGAAACATGCAAGTTAACAGATGGGTGCAGCTTTATGAAGCTCTCAAAAAGCTTGTTTTCAGGCTAAACAGCAAGGCAACTAAATAGGTCAACAATTAATCGGCTTAGAAACCCTGAAAAAGATGGAATCAAACACAGAACTACGTGCCACAAGTTGAAAAAAAAAATGTCCCCTTTAAGAGAAAGGAACCAACGTATGTTAAGGGGTTTCCAATGTAGCGCTCATTTCAATTTCATAATCGGTGAATTTACCCTCATATGTTTAGCTAGATTTGCAATCGATGTCACTCACCTTATTCAAAAATACCCTCCCAGCATTCTTCTGGTGTTAACAGCTGTGTAAATGTAAAATGCAGCATATTACTTGAAAGTAGAAGGAGTTGCTGCTGAGGTGATTGCAACACATAAGAAAGCTAAAATACTTACACGTAATTGCAATTATGTACAAGTTTTTCTGTGTGGGTGTCACTTTGTGTTGGTCATTTACTACCCTGCTTACGCTGGTGCTCCGCTACCGCCATCTTGGGTAAGGAACTGACGTGGGCTGCCAGGACACCTGCCTGTTTCAGGTGGGAGGCCACCTGTAATATGAAAATCAGGGTCCTATGATATATTTAGTGTCAGCTGTGGCTCAGTGGGTAGCACTCTCACCTCTGCGTCAGAAGGTTGTGGGTTCAAGTCCCACTTCCAGGGACTTGAGCACAAAATCCAGGCTGATACCCCTGTACAGTACTGAGGCAGTGCTGCACTGTTGGAGGTGCCATCTATCGGATGAGATGTTAAAACCGAGGCCCCGTCTGCCCTCTTGGGTGGATGTAAGTGATCCCATAGCACTATCTCAAAGAAGTGCAGAGGAATTCTCCCTGGTGTCTTGGCACTTATCCCTCAACCAACACCACTCAGATTATCTGGTTGTTATCACATTGCTGTTTGTCGGAGCTTGCTGTGTGCTAATTGGCTGCTGTGTTTCCTACATTAGAACAGTGAATACACAGCAAAAAAGTACTTAATTGGCTGTAAAGCCCTTTGGGATGTCATGAAAAGTTCTATATAAATGCAAGTCTTTCTTTTCTTTTACATAGGACCCTGATTGCACAATTGAGGCAGCTACTTATCAGGGTAATGCTATCCATTGAACCTCATCAGCCCCCTCAAAATGCAGTGCCAAAGTGCTGGTAGTAGTTGCTGGGCCATCACAGAATCCAACACAAGGAGGTTCATAGTCACATAAATCCCATAAGGTTTCACTGAGGAACAGCCAGCAGCTACCTGAAATCTTCATCTTCTCCCTGAAGTAGCATTTATAAAGGATCACTAGATTATAAAGCAGAAGATACACACCATACACATGAAAATAGTGAGAATAGATCATCAGATCCATCAATTTCAACGTAACAGTGCAATCTCACACACCCCATCCTCTAGCAATGCTGTCTCCTGGGAGAGGTAGAGAAAAAAAATCTGCAGCCAATTCAGGAAAAACCCCAGGGAAATTTCTCTCTGACGCCCAAGCAAAGCTCTGGGAGATTGTGGGTGCAATCTTCATTAACTAGCAGCTTACCCCTATATCTAGAATTATCCTCCTCTCTGATGAACTTTCAAATTTCATTTTAAAGGACTCTAAATGCATGACATCTAAGCAGCTTGATCCAGATGGCACTAACTCTTTGAGAAAATAAATACTTTCTCACATCTAACCTTATTCTCTGCATACAGATTTTATAGGCATGACCTCTAAATCTACCATCCCTACTCATCTCAAATAATCTATCTAGCAGGACGTTGTCAAATCCCTTCATTGTTGAAGGTGACTACAGCATTACATTTCCATGCTACTGGATCTTTCCAAATCACTACTGGAGATATCTGGCACATCAGTTAGTTGTAGCACACATTCACAAAATCAGTCCTTTGGAGCATTGGGCTCGATTTTAGCACCCGCGATCGGGTGCGTTCCTGGCGGGGGGGCTACGAAAATCGGGGATTCCCGGGGCGGGTCGAGAGCCCGGCTCCAAACCGCACCATTTCCGGGTTCCCCCACTGACACGCTGACATGCGTGCGCAGCCCCCGCATGTGGGACTCCTGCCGGCAATTAAAGCCGGCGGGGTGCCACTTAAGGTATTTATTTAGGTATTTCAGGTCGTTTACAGACCTGATTAACATGATATTTTAGGAGGGGTGGGATTTTGCAAACAACTGAGACTGTTTCCCGTATGGGTACGGTAGCATAGTGGTTATGTTACTGGACTAGTTAATCCAGAGGCCTAGACTAAAATCCAGAGTCATGAGTTCAAATCCCGCCACGGCAGCTGGTGAATTTAAATTCAATTAATTAAATAAAAATCTGGAATTAAAATACTAGTATCAGTAATGGTGGCCATGAAACTACTGGATTGTCGTAAAAACCCACCTGGTTCACTAATGCCCTTTAGGGAAGGAAACCTGCCGTCCTTACCCGGTCTGGCCTATATGTGACTCCAGACCCACAGCAATGTGGTTGATTCTGAAATGCCACTCAGTTGTAAAATCTCGCTAAGAAAAGTCATAATAAGAATAAAACCGGAAGGACCACCTGGCGTCGGACCACTAGGCACCGGACACGACAACGGCAAACCAAGCCCAGTTGGCCCTGCAAGGTCCTCCTTCATCGTCACTGGGTCAAAATCCTAGAACTCAGTTCCTAACAGCACTGTGGGAGAACCTTCACCACACGGACTGCAGCGGTTCAAGAAGGCGGCTCACCACCACCTTCTGATGGGCAATAAATGCTGGCCTTGCCAGCGACGCCCACATCCCATGAACGAATAAAAAAAACATAACTAATATAAAAAAAAAGTACTGGGGGAAACACTCCCAGTTCAAATGGACGTGTGGCAGCTGCAAAGGTCCATTATGACTGGGGGGGGGGAAGAGACCTCTCACTCATTGCAGGAGGCCACTCTGTCACTTTGGACAAAGTTTGGCCTCTACCACCCTCCTCTGAACAACAAAATTCACCAACTTGCACACTTACCCCGGTGTCCAGACACATGTACCTACCTTGCAGGACCCCCTCAGACGTGCATCCCCTGGATGGGGGCCGCCGTAGCTGCAGTCATGACCTCCTCGGAGGGCGAACAGCCTCGCTGGCCACGTGGAGCTCCACAACACAGTGCTGTGACACATCCACCTGCACAGCAGGAGGGAGGGCAACCGCAGAGAGAGATGCGTCGCAGAGGGCACTACACGCTCCACAGACCGAGGCTCAGCTTCCTGGACCTCTCTGAGCAGCAGTGCACACGGAGGCTCAGAGTCACTCGACATGTAATCGTGGACATCTTCATGCCGAGCTGCTCCCGGCTGGCACCGAGCACCATCTTCTTACCTGTTGCTGTCAAAGTCACCACTGCCCGCAACAACTTCTCCTCCGCATCCTTCCAGGGTGCCATCGGCGACGTCTCTCAGTCGTCTGCACAAAAGAGCCCTGCAAATACACCTACACCCACTCTGCAGTGACAGAATGGGTGGCATCAGGTGTGGGTCTTCATTGTGATCCTCAGGAAAGGGCATTTTTGCACAAACCAGACAAGATTCGCAAAAACGTGGCAGTGTTGGTGTCAATATAATACGTAATGTTGATAAGAAATTAAATTTGAGTAAAAACCATGACAAACCCTCAAACACCCTTGTGCATCCCCTTCATGCTCACGACACGTTTGCCTTACACTTCCTACTGCACATATGTGATGCATGCCCTGTGGCTGCAGCACAGGTAGTGGCAGGTTGAGTGAGGCTGACTGTGAAAGAGATGCATGAGAGGGTGAGTATGAGATAGAGCCATGAGATTGTATGAGGATTGGGTTGAGTGGTAGTGGCGGGATGAGTACTGGCGAGGTGAGTAAGTGCAGGTAAGATGAGGATGAGGTTTGAGTGGGTGTGAAGGGTGATGTGACAGAGTAGTGTTGGCAGTGCAGAAGGAGATGTGGGGTGGGGGCGGTGATGTGGTAGACGGAGTGTAGGGGAATGAGTAAGTGTACTCACTTTGGCTGACCTACTTAGGTCATTGAAGCGCCTCCTGCACTGTATGCAGGTGCGCGATATGTTGGTGGAGCAGGTGACCTCCTCTGCCACCTCGAGCCAGGCCTTCTTGGTGGCAGAGGCAGGCCGCTTCCTCCTACCCGCCGGGGGGACGATCTCTGTCCTCCCCCTCCTCCTCACCCCATCCAATAAGAGCTGGAGTGAGGCATCATTAACCTGGGAGCAGCCTTCCCCCTGGGCTGCTCCATGCTGTAATTTTTCCTATTTCTTGCAGCAGCAGTCAGTGGAGGACTGCCCCTTTAAATAGAGCTCCTTCAGCTGACTGACCTTACTGCGCATGCGCAGTCCGCCCGCCGCGCAGCTTAGCAGCGGGGAACCCGGAAGAACAGGTAAGTGGATCCAATCAGCCTGCAACTGCACGCGGGGCAGACTGATTTCACCGGGCGCGTTACCCACGCGCCCAATTGACCCCCCGCCGCGAACCCGCCGCCATGGTAATATCGGGCCCATTGTGTCTACTTTTGGTCCACTCACTTGGTGAAGGATAGCAAGCTGTGGATAAGATGCAGAGAAGGACAACCAGGAAGATACAAAGGGGGAGAATTTCCTCGGGGCTTCCCCCGCTCCCCTGCCGTAACTTCAGCGAAGTTCGGTAGAGACCTTGTTTACACGTGTAAATGGGTTTTCTGCTGAAGTTATGGCAGGGAAAGGGGAGAAACCCCAAGGAAATTCATCCCCCTTATATCTGAACTTTCACCAACAGAATATAATTATAAAAAAGAATAGACAGTTTTGGTATACTCGAGGGAGTCAGGAGACTGCAACTCACTGCGAAGAATCAGATGCAGCAAGCAAGCAGAGAAACAGCAAAGAACATAAGAAGGAAGTAGTGACATCATTTGTATGCTGACAAGTTATTTTGCATTTCAGTTTGCAAAAGCTGGAAAGTTCCTTGCCCTGGCTAGTTGAGGTGTCAAATTTTCCGGCCCCAGGGGCGGAGCTAGTCAAATTTCCCTTGACAAATAACTAGCTTTAAAATACACCGGAAACTGGATACCCAGATAATATTTAATTGTCCTGCTGGATAGTTTATAATATGTGCATTTTAAAGCACATTAGGACTGTAACCTGACACTCATGGGAAAAAAAGGAGAAAAACATTTGCAATGATTTTCTGAAACAATAAGGGTTGTTATTTTAAAACCTCCTTAAAAATATGATGATACATTATTTTAGCAATCCATAATACCAATCTCTGGTGGCCTAAAAAGTACTTGATCTGGTTAGAATCTGAATGGACTATTATTCTGCAATGATTCTAGATTCAGATCATACATAAGTTAAGCTGCAGTGGATTCCTTGTGCTGTAATGGAGTAGTCGCCATCACCATATTTAATGGACTGCAAATGTTTTTCTCTGCCTATAAAACATATGCTTTCGGAAGTGAGACCATGAAAGGGAGCTCCATGTGTAGATTTATGATAATGTTTAAAATTATAACCCCTAAGTGAGAGCCATCCAAATGTAGACTAATATGCACTTTAATGATTCCTGTAATAAGTTTAAAAGATTTATGACATGATAATTGCCATTAGGCACTAAGATGCTCCTTTGATTTTCTGTCTAATTTTATTATCAATCCATCCAGGTTCTAAAACAAAACTAAAAGGCTTATGAATATTGCAGGAAAATGGACAATTTTTATTAAGCCAGATCAATTAGTACCAGCTACTTGTTTGAGATGGGATAATGGTGGCTAGATTACATCCTGTCAGTAAGTGAATGCTCAGGGCATAAGGATTTGGAGAAGAAATGAAAATAAAATAAAACTGGATCTATATTACACATAGATGTGTATAATCCCCAAAATACGTTAGCTCTAATATCCTTGGAAGGAATCTTACAACACCAGGTTATAGTCCAACAAATTTATTTTAAAATCACAAGCTTTCGGAGATAATCTCCGAAAGCTTGTGATTTTAAAATAAATTTGTTGGACTATAACCTGGTGTTGTAAGATTCCTTACATTTGTCCACCCCAGTCCATCACCGGCATCTCCACATCATGGCTAATATCCTTGGTTCACCAATTTTAGCATAAATGTAGGAATTAGTACAAAATGGAGAACACCATTTTATATCCATATCTACTTTCTCGTTAGAATTAGAAACAAAGACAACATTTTAAAGTACTAAACAAGTGGTGGCATGTGAATTGGAGAACTAACACATAGCACCATGGAATAGGAGGACATCGGTTCAATTGCTGGTCAGTTCCTATTCTTAGCTGTGCTGAGCATACTGGAGCTGATCAGAGGCAGTGGCATCTCTTTGCAAGGGGTAGGTAAAATTGGACAGGGGAGCCTTGGTTGGGTTGCTATTGCACCCTCTCAGCGAACAGCCGGGAAGGGCACCAGGCAGAGGCTGGGACCTGGCACTCTGCCCATCCTCTAAGCAACATAGGCACCCTACCCTGACCCAGAGGCAAATGGGAAGTAAATTCAGTATACGCACTCTTCATTGGAAGGCAACTACCCTCAACAAAAAACAAAAGTACAATTCTGTTAAAATGTATGGCACATATTCGTATCTACAATGGCAGCCAAAAGATGTGGGCCATCATCTGACCAATCACCTTGCCAACACTATCAGGGACAACAGATGGATGCTCAACATGAAACATCAGGAAAAGCAGATGGATACTCCTTACTAATTTCCAGGAGTCAGATTGCTTCCAACTGGGTAGCCAGGAATCACTTTGTCCCCTCCCCCCTCCACCCATTATGCTACTGAGAAAAATAAATGTACAAATCTAATATCTAAGCTTGTTGCTGTGGCAACAAGCATGGTGCCAGCTGTTTGGCTGCCATTCACTGTAGCAGTAGGAAAGTAATGATAGGACACGTGGTAGCATGTGCGTGTAAATAAATATGCTGTCCTTTGTTGTTTATGACCTGATATATTTTAAAGAGACAGGCCATCCTAAACCGAAAATGATCAAAACTGGAGGGGGGGGGGGGGGGAGGGGGGGGATGGGAGGCTCTAGTTTGCCTCAGTGGTCTGGATTATGGAGGAAAAAGTCAGCAAGAATTCCTGCTTCTGATCACTGATGTGTTTTGGCCAATGTATGAATGCATAAAAGATAAGTTTTTTTATTTCAAAACACTAATTTGTAGAAATATATTCTTTGGGTCTGGGGAGGAAACTCAATGCTCAACTGAGAAAACAGAGGACAACTAAGATTCAGAACAGCCCAGATTCATGGCCATGCAATTGTCCATAATCTTCTCTGACCTAAAAGAGGTACAGTGGGGATTAACCAATTTAAACATTATATGCAAATTAGAGCAACTGTAGGGAGGTAGCAATAAGTTGCACACTGTCAAGCTCAGTAACTCCTTCAAACCAATCTCAATTGTGCCATCTTCAGTTGCAATTATTTTGTGAACCTCTTTGTCAAGGAGAGTCAATTGTGGCTCCCACTTGAAGCACCCAGTGCTAGCATCAAGGACTCTCAGGTCAGCTGCAGAATAAAGCTCGCTCTAATATGCCTTAACAAAATACCCTAGCTTTACCCTCAGAACAACACCTCCTACTGTACCAGTGTGGCATTTTCCAGCTTCCTACATATGCAGTTCTTTGCAGACCACCTTTGGTTAAATTTATTGCCTATTCGGAAATAGAATGAACAATACCGTATACAGTGAATGGAATAAAATTAGCATAGGGATACTTTGAAAGAGACCCAGGAGTGATAATAAACTCTTTACCTTGAATGGCAAAACAATTTGGAGAAACAATTAGAAAAGTAAATAGGATATTGGGATACATAGCCAGAACAGTCTATGGAAGTTATGCTAAAGTTTTAAAACACATTAGTGAGATTACACTTGGAACACTGTGTGCAATGCAGGTTGTCATATTTCAAAATGGATGTACATGCAGTAAAAAGGGTGCAAAACAAGAATGATTTTAAGTGTAAGCAGGATGAGTGATGAAGAAAGATTAGAAAAGTATAAGCTGTATATTCTAGAGAGAATGTTAAGGCGTGACATTATTGAATAAAGTAATAAATGGCAAACATAAGATGAACACAGAAAATTACTATAAAGGCAGGACATAAATTTAAATTAGTGAAGAGTAAATTTAGAAAAGATCTTAGAAATGTTTCAATCATGAAATAAAAGCGTGGAATAATCTACCAGGTAAGGTAGTGGAGCCAAAGACAACAGGGGAGCTTAAAATGCAGTTGGATCCTAGGCAAGAGTAATAAACTGACTAGCTCAATGCACCTGTTATTGTCCTTGACTTTTTCTTATGTTAAAGTCACCAATAACATACTGTTTGATTTCTGATTTTCTGATATGCATTGGCTACACGTGATGCCCTACTGACTGCATGGAGCCTAGCAAAATTTCCCCTATTGAGTACATTGTTTGGACATCTTGCTTTCAAAAGGACATTGGTATGCTGAAGAGGGTTCAGAGAAAAGTAACAAGGATGATTCCAGGATACAAGCTCTTAGTTATTAGGAAATACAGAGCTGATCTTGTTTTCCTTGGGGAAAATGACATTAAGAGGGGACAAAATCCAGAGCCTTAAAGTTTTGAGAGGAATCAATGATGTAGATGTAACCAGGCTACTTGAATTCAATTGTGATCATGGAACCAGAAATGAAAGGTTAAAAATTAACAGGTCATAAACTAACTTTAAAAAATAGACCTAGATAAATAACTGGATGGGAACAGGACTGCAAACTTTAGTGATAAGAACAGACTGAGATCATCTCATACACTACCACAGCAAGAATAAAATTCAAGACGTATGAAGGGAGGAGGTGGAGGAGGAGGTAGCCTGTGAAATCTCCGGGAGTCACAGCATAGCCGCTCAAGAGTTTTTGTTTCAGTATTAAGGTAGAAACACTACATCAAGTGAACTGCATTTGACCGACCAGGTCTGTCAAAAATTCTTCAAAGAACGTGAACTGAACATTGCACAGAAGTAATGCAGGCGACTTTGAGTAATAGTCCAGAGTAGCTAATATTTTAAGTTTAACTTTTCGCTGTAGATCAGTGTTTTAGTCCATTTTTGTAGTTCTGCTAATTTGATTTTTAGATTGGAACACAATATGCTGTGGTACTGAGGTTGTTGTCTGTGGACCTACTGCCTTTTCTTGTTCTATGCTTTGTGTTCTTACAAAGCTGGGCCTTCCTGGCCTGCATGGTTCAATACCACAGCATGTAATGCAATTATTTACTGAGCCATATGGAGTCTTAAGAAATTCACATTTTCCCTGCTGTACCCAGTAGGGTCCCCTGATGACTTAGTGAGTTTATTCAATGAGTAGCTGAGTCTTACAGACCAGGAAAGTCCCAGATTGGATCTCTTGTATTGCTGAGTTAGTTGATCTCAGCCTGGATGGTGGCATAGGGCACTACTAGCTCCCTGGAGTTAGGGAGGCTAAAATTGTGTGAGGTTCCCATTCCTGCTCACAATCCAGCAGCCCCTGTTGGAGGTATGCATGTGTGGATGTTGGGGAGGACAGAATTGGGCTTGTCTGTTTTGACCTCCTGTGGTCAAACAGCTTTATTGTTGAGGCTCACATAAATAGTGACCTATAAACTTGATTTTTACTAATTTTCATTGATTTCAGGATTTTTCTGGGTTAGTGGATCGTTAAAAAAAGATTTTTTTGCCTGACTTACCTTTCAATAGCCCAAATTCTACTGCTCCTTGTGGATCCTGAGATCCGTGCGCATCACACACGATATGATCATGCCGTTGTGCGAGGATGTCACTAGCACAATGTGTGCGCATTCCCGGACTGACTTTCAGCACCAAATTCTGTAGGCGAAGTCAGCTTGGGTAAGTTCACTGTTGATAGTGCTGGTCATAATGCTTAAAATCTGCTTAACAAGCTGCTCTATTGCTGCTTATGATGAAGTAAAGCAGCTGAGAGTAGAAGCAAAAGTGTGCCCTTAAGGTCATCATCAGCTGAAGTGTGACCAAAGAAAAAGTTGATCAGTACATGAGGTGTATGGAATGGCAGGTGAACTAAAGAGAAGCAAATACCTTGAAAACAGTAAGAACATATAAAGAAAATATTACAATCTAGTACCTGAGTACCTTGTTGGTTTTCTTGATTTTCTCTGAACTTACCCTGGTTTTTTAGGCTTCATCCACCCGCCACCCGGATTTTCTCCTGTTTTTTTGATGATTAAAATAAACACCTAAAAAACCCAGGGATTAAAATTGGCAATAAAAAACTGATGTTAAAGGCCCTTACACATGAATAATGGCCATTGGAGGGCAACCACCCCCGTAGAACTGTAGCATGCCAAGAAATCAACACCTTCAGAAGAGAGGAGAAAATTGCCGAGAAAAAAACATAAGAACATAAGAAATTGGAGCAAGGGTAGCCATACGGTCCCTCGGGCCTGCTCCGCCATTCAATCAGATCATGGCTGATCTTCGGCCTCAACACCACTTTCCCACCCGATCCCTGTATCCCTTGATTCCCTTAAGAGTCCAAAAATCTATTGAACTCAATCTTGAGTATATTCAACGACTGAGCATCCACAGCCCTCTGGGGTAGAGAATTCCAAAGATTCACAACCCTCTGAGTGAAGAAAATCCTCCTCATCTTAGTCCTAAATGTCCGACCCCCTAGTTCTAGACTCTCCAGCCAGGGGAAACAGCATGTTAACTTTCTGTGTTTCACGTACAAGTATTAATTGTATGCTTTATATCAATTAGTGTTAATTGTATTCAGGTAGTGGGTATCAAATGGGGAGTCTCTTGTATCCTTTTTATAGGAGAGCTTAGCTAGGGTGTGGTGTGTGCATAAGGGGAATCTCTGTGAATAAAGGCTTGGAAAGCAAATAAAGACCAGGCTCTAGTATTCTATCCTTCACCACATGGCTATCCAATTTTAACACAAGGACACCCAAATCCCTCTGAACACCAACATTTAATAGTTTCTCACCATTTAAAAAATATTCTGTTTTTCTTCTTTCCAAAGTGAATAATCTCACATTTCCCCACATTATACTCCATCTGCTAGCTTCTTGCCCACTCACTTAACCTGTCTATATCCCTTTGCAGACTCTTTGCGTCCTCCTCACTGCTTACTTTCCCACCTAGCTTTGTATCATCAGCAAACTTGGATACATTACACTCGGTCTCCTCATCTAAGTCATTAATATAGATTGTAAATAACTGATCCTTGTGGCACCCCATTAGTTACAGCCTGCCAACCTGAGAATGACCCGTTTATTCCTACTCTGTTTTCTGTCCGTTAACCAATCCTCTATCCACAGTAATATATTACTCCCAATCCCAGGAGCCCTTATCTTGTGTAACACCTTATCGAATGCCTTTTGAAAATCCAAATATACTACATCCATGGTTCCCCTTTATCTACCTTGTTAGTTACATCCTCAAAACATTCCAGTAGATTTGTCAAACACAATTTCCCTTTCATAAAGCCATGTTGACTCTGCCTAATCATATTATGATTTCCTAAGTGCCTTGTTACCACATCCTTAATAATAGATTTCAGCATTTTCCAGACTATTGATGTCAGTCTAACTGGCCTGTAGTTCCATGTTTTCTCTCTCCCTCCTTTCATGAATAGCGGGATTACATTTCCTACCTTCCAATCCACTGGGACCGTTCCAGAATTTAGGGAATTTTGGAAGATCACAACCAATGCATTCACTATCTCTGCAGCCACCTCTTTTAGAACCCTAGGATGCAGGCCATCACGTCCAGGGGATTTATCGGCTTTTAGTCCCGTTAATTTCTCCAGTGCTTTTTCTTTACTAATGTTAACTACTTTAAGTTCCTCACTCTCGTTAGACCCTTGGTTCCCCACTATTTCTGATATTTTTTTGTGTCTTCTACTGTGAAGACAGATACAAAGTAATTGTTTATCCTCTCTGCCATTTCCTTATTCCCCATTATAATTTCTCCTGTCTCAACCTCTAAGGGACCCACGTTTGCTTTTGCTACTCTCTTCCTTTTTACATACTTGTAGAAGTTCTTACAAACTGTTTTTATATTTCTTGCTAGTTTACTCTCATACTCTATTTTCTCCCTCTATCAATTCTTTGGTCATCCTTTGCTGGTTTCTAAAACTCTCCCAATTTTGAGGCTTACTACTCTTCTTGGCAACATTATAAGCCTTTCCTTTTAATCTAATACTATCCTTAACTTCTCTAGTTAGCTACGGATGGATCATTTTTCCATGGGGTTTTTATTCCTCAATGGAATGTATATTCATTGAGAATTATGAAATATTTCTTTAAATGTGCACCATTGCTCATTTACCATCATAGCTTTTAATCTAATTTCCCAATCAACTTTAGCTAACTTGCCCCTCATAACTATGTAATTGGCTTTGTTTTAAGTTTAAGACTCTAGTTTCGGACTTAAGTACGTCACTCTCAAAATCAATATGCAATTCTATCATATTATGATCACTCTTCCTTAGAGGATCCCTTACTATGAGATTACTAATCAACCCTGTCTCATTACTAAAGACAAGATCTAAAATGGCCATTTCCCTGGTTGGTTCCATGAAGTATTGGTCTAGGAAACTGTCTCGAATACATTCCATGAACTCGTCCTCCAAATTACTTTTGCCAATTTGATTTGCCCAGTCTATATGAAGATTGAGGTCCCCCATGATTATTGTATTACCTTTTTTTATAAGCTCCTCTTTTTTTTAATTAATACTCTGTCCAACACTATAATTACTGTTAGGGGGCCTATAAACTACTCCCACCAGTGTTTTCTGCCCCATGGTATTTCTTATCTCCCCCCATACTGATTCTATTTCCTGATCTTCTGAGCTTAGATCCTTTCTCATTACTGTCTTTATGTCATCCTTTATTATCAGGGCTACCCCCATCCCCTTTTCCATTTTGTCTGTCTTTTTGAAGTCAAATACCCTGGAATATTTAGTTCCCAACCTTGGTCACCTTGCAACCATGTCTCAGTAATGGCTACCAGATGAAACCCATTTATCTCTATTCGTGCCATTAATTTGTCTATCTTGTTATGAATGTTTTGTGCATTGAGATAAAGCACCTTTAATTTTAACTTTGTACTATTTTTCCCTGATTTGACCTTATGCATTGATGCACTATTACCATAAACGCTGTCCCTTCCTGACACACTCTGCTTATCTTTACCCAAATTGCTACACTACTCTACGGCCTTGACCTTTCTCTTTAGATTTATAAATTTACCCTTACCTGAACTCCCCCCCCCCTGCTTTTTAGTCATTCGATTCACTAGGACACTGGTCCCAATCTGGTTTAGATATCTAAGGAAGGATATACTTGCCTTGGAGGCGGTGCAACGAAGGTTCACTGGGTTAATTCCTGGGATGAGTGGGTTGTCCTATGAAGAGAGATTGAGTAGAACTCTCTGGAGTTTAGAAGAATGAGAGGTGATCTCATTGAAACATATAAGATTATGAGGGGGCTTGACAGACTAGATGCTGAGGGATTGTTTCCCCTGGCAAGAGAGTCTAGAACTAGGGGGCATGGTCGCAGGATAAGGGGTCGGCCATTCAAGACTGAGATGAGGAGGAATTTCTTCACGCAGAGGGTTGTGAATCTTTGGAATTCTCTACCTCAGAGGGCTATGGATGCTGGGTCATTGAATATATTCAAGGCTGAGGTAGATTTTTGGACTCTGGAGGAAACAAGGGATATGGGCATCAGGCGGGAAAGTTGAGTTGAGGTTGATGATCAGCCATGATCCGAATGAATGGCGGAGCAGGCTCAAGGGGCCGAATGACCTACTCCTGCTCCTATTTCTTACATTCTTAAGTGGAGCCCATCCCAATGGAACAGCTCCCTCTTTTCCCAGTACTGGTGCCAGTGTCCCATGAATCGAAACCTGTCTCCCACACCACTCTTTGAGCCATGCATTTAACTCTCCGATCTGTTTGACCCTGTGCCAATTTGCACGTGGCTCAGGTAGAAACCCAGAGATTATTTATTACTTTTGAGGTTCTGCTTATTAATTTGGATAATAATAAACATCTCAATAACTGCATCAGGTGCTGAGTAGAAAAGCAAATAGTATATATGTCTTACAGATATAGTTCTAGGCCTTGAAAAAGGAAAAGTTTGAGGTTTTTTTTGAGAAAATGCACATTTCTATTTAATAATGTATGATTGCAGGACTCTGTTGTTACCTTTTGATGTCATTTTTGCACTGTGCAATCTACTAGTAAGCAACTATACAACATAATGCACTATCTTTACAAGTCTGTCTGAATTCAGAGAAATATTTTTGGTGCTCTCAACAAAAAACAATAGGGCCCTGATCATAATTTTTCAAACTCATTTTCTGGGCGAGAGTACAAAAAATTGCCTTAAAATTTACACTTCCATTACACAACAAATTTATCCAACTAGGCATAACAACATAGAATCATAGAAGTTTACAACATGGAAACAGGCCCTTCGGCCCAACATGTCCATGTCGCCCAGTTTATACCACTAAGCTAGTCCCAATTTCCTGCACTTGGCCCATCTCCCTCTATACCCATCTTACCCATGTAACTGTCCAAATGCTTTTTAAAAGACAAAATTGTACCCGCCTCTACTACTGCCTCTGGCAGCTCGTTCCAGACACTCACCACCCTTTGAGTGAAAAAATTGCCTCTCTGGACCCTTTTGTATCTCTCCCCTCTCACCTTAAATCTATGTCCCCTCGTTATAGACTCCCCTACCTTTGGGAAAAGATTTTGACTATCTACCTTATCTATACCCCTCATTATTTTATAGACTTGTATAAGATCACCCCTCAACCTCCTACTCTCCAGGGAAAAAAGTCCCAGTCTATCTAACCTCTCCCTATAAGTCAAACCATCAAGTCCCGGCAGCATCCTAGTAAATCTTTTCTGCACTCTTTCTAGTTTAATAATATCCTTTCTATAATAGGGTGACCAGAACTGTACACAGTATTCCAAGTGTGGCCTAACTAATGTCTTGTACATCTTCAACAAGACATCCCAACTCCTGTATTCAATGTTCTGACCAATGAAACCAAGCAAGCTGAATGCCTTCTTCACCACCCTATCCACCTGTGACTCCACTTTCAAGGAGCTATGAACCTGTACTCCTAGATCTCTTTGTTCTATAACTCTCCCCAACGCCCTACCATTAACGGAGTAGGTCCTGGCCCGATTCGATCTCCCAAAATGCATCACCTCACATTTATCTAAATTAAACTCCATCTGCCACTCATCGGCAATTTATCAAGATCCCGTTGCAATCCTAGATAACCTTCTTCACTGTCCACGATGCCACCAATCTTGGTGTCATCTGCAAACTTACTAACCATGCCTCCTAAATTCTCATCCAAATCATTAATATAAATAACAAATAACAGCGGACCCAGCACCGATCCCTGAGGCACACCGCTGGTCACAGGCCTCCAATTTGAAAAACAACCCTCTACACCCACCCTCTGTCTTCTGTCGTCAAGCCAATGTTGTATCCAATTGGCTACCTCACCTTGGATCCCGTGAGATTTAACCTTATGTAACAACCTACCATACGGTACCTTGTCAAAGGCTTTGCTAAAGTCCATGTAGACCACGTCTACTGCACAGCCCTCATCTATCTTCTTGGTTACCCCTTCAAAAAACTCAATCAAATTCGTGAGACATGATTTTCCTCTCACAAAACCATGCTGACTGTTCCTAATCAGTCCCTGCCTCTCCAAATGCCCGTAGATCCTGTCTCTCAGAATACCCTCTAACAACTTACCCACTACAGATGTCAGGCTCACCGGTCTGTAGTTCCCAGGCTTTTCCCTGCCGCCCTTCTTAAACAAAGGCACAACATTTGCTACCCTCCAATCTTCAGGCACCTCACCTGTAGCGGTGGATGATTCAAATATCTCTGCTAGGGGACCCGCAATTTCCTCCCTAACCTCCCATAACGTCCAGGGATACATTTCATCAGGTCCCAGAGATTTATCTACCTTGATGCGCGTTAAGACTTCCAGCACCTCCCTCTCTGTAATATGTACACTCCTCAAGACATCACTATTTATTTCCCCAAGTTCCCTAACATCCATGCCTTTCTCAACCGTAAATACCGATGCGAAATATTCATTTAGGATCTCACCCATCTCTTGTGGTTCCGCACATAGATGACCTTGTTGATCCTTCAGAGGCCCTACTTTCTCCCTAGTTACTCTTTTGCCCTTTATGTATTTGTAGAAGCTCTTTGGATTCACCTTTGCCTTATCTGCCAAAGCAATCTCATGTCCCCTTTTTGCCCTCCTGATTTCTCTTAACTCTACTCCAGCAATCTCTATACTCTTCAAGGGATCCACTTGATCCCAGTTGCCTATGCATGTCATATGCCTCCTTCTTCTTTCTGACTAGGGCCTCAATCTCCCGAGTCATCCAAGGTTCCCTACTTCTACCAGCCTTGCCCTTTACTTTATAAGGAATGTGCTTACCCTGAACCCTGGTTAACACATTTTTGAAGGACTCCCACTTACCAGACGTCCCTTTGCCTGCCAACAGACTCTCCCAATCAACTTCTGAAAGTTCTTGTCTAATACCATCAAAATTGGCCTTTCCCCAATTTAGAATTTTAACTTTTGGGCCAGACCTATCCTTCTCCATAGCTATCTTAAAACTAATGGAATTATGATCACTGGTCCCAAAGTGATCCCTCACTAACACTTCTGTCACCTGCCCTTCCTTATTTCCCAAGAGGAGGTCAAGTTTTGCCCCCTCTCTAGTCGGGCCATCCACATACTGAATGAGAAATTCCTCCTGAATACACTCAACAAATTTCTCTCCATCCAAGCCCCTAATGCTATGGCTGTCCCAGTCAATGTTGGGAAAGTTAAAGTCCCCTACTATTACCACCCTATTTTTCTTGCAGCTGTCTGTAATCTCCTTACATATTTGCTCCTCAATTTCCCGTTGACTATTTGGGGGTCTGTAGTACAATCCTATCAACGTGATCTCTCCCTTCTTATTTTTCAGTTCTACCCATATCGACTCCGTGGGTGAACCCTCGGATATATCCTCTCTCACTATTGCCGTGATGTTCTCCCTAATCAAGAACGCAACTCCCTCTCCTCTCTTACCTCCTGCTCTATCTTTCCTATAGCATCTGTACCCTGGAATATTTAGCTGCCAGTCCTGCCCCTCCCTTAGCCATGTTTCAGTTATAGCTATAACATCCCAGTCCCATGTACCCATCCATGCCCTGAGTTCATCTGCCTTGCCCATCAGACTTCTTGCATTGAAATAAATGCAGTTTAATCTAGACTTCCCTTGGTCTTTGCCGTGCTTTCTCAGACCATTTGTCCGGTCATGTTTTGTACACTCTCCCTTACTGCCTTTTGTTTCTGTCACCACTTTACTTCCCACTGACTTCCTGCATCAATTCCCATCCCCCTGCCACTTTAGTTTAAACCCTCCCCAACAGCACTAGCAAACACTCCCCCTAGGACATTGGTTCCAGTCCTGTCCAGATGCAGACCGTCCAATTTGTACTGGTCCCACCTCCCCCAGAACCGGTTCCAGTGTCCCAGGAATTTGAATCCCTCCCTCTTGCACCATCTCTCAAGCCACGTATTCATCCTAGCTATCCTGTCATTCCTACTCTGACTAGCCCGTGGCACTGGTCGCAATCCTGAGATTACTACCTTTGAGGTCCTACTTTTTAGTTTAACTCCTAACTCCCTAAATTCAGCTTGTAGGGCCTCATCCCGTTTTTTACCTATATCGTTGGTACCTATATGCACCACGACAACTGGCTGTTCACCCTCCCCCTCCAGAATGTTCTGCAGCCGCTCCGAGACATCCCTGACCCTTGCACCAGAGAGGCAACATACCATCCTGGAGTCTCGGTTGCGACCGCAGAAACGCCTGTCTATTCCCCTTACAATCGAGTCCCCTATCACTATAGATCTGCCACTCTTTTTCCTGCCCTCCTGTGCAGCAGAGCCAGCCACGGTGACATGAACCTGGCCGCTGCCACCTTCCCCTGGTGAGCCATCTCCCACAACAGTATCCAAAACGGTATACCTGTTTGAGAGGGGGATGGCCACAGGGGACCCCTGCACTACCTGCCTGCACCTCTTACTCTTCCTGGTGGTCACCCATTCACTTCCTGCCTGTACTGCCTTTACCTGCGGTGTGACCAACTCGCTAAACGTGCTATCCACGAGTTTCTCTGCATCGCGGATGCTCCACAGTGAGTCCACCCGCAGCTCCAGCTCCGAGATACGATTGGTCAGTAGCTGCAGGTGGACACACTTCCTGCACACATGGTCGGCAGGGACACTGGTAGTGTCCATTACTTCCCACATCTTGCAGGAGGGGCATATCACGGGTGCAGCTTCCATTTAAAAAAAATAGTGCCTTTAACACTGAATTCATCCCAAGGTGCTTCAAGGAGGCATGGCGAGAAATGTATGCTTATCCAAGAGGTGAGATTAGGCTGACCAAAGGCTTGGCCAAAGAAGGGGGCTTTAAACAGGGTTTTAAAAGAGGGGAGGGAGATAGAGAGGCAGTGGGGTTTGGGGAGAGAATTCCAGAGTGTGGTACCTAGTTGCCAGAGGCACACCGAACAAGCATGGAGCAAGGAGGGTTGGGGGGGAATGTAAAAGAGGCCAAAGTCAGAAGAAGAGTTTGGGAACAGGGTTTTTAAGGCTTAAGCAGGTTATGCACAAGGATGGTCGAGATCATGGAGGGATTTAAACACAAGGGGCTCGATATTAGGAGGGCTGCGGGTTCGCGGCGGTGGGGGGGGGGGGCGCGACTGGGTAACGCGCCCGGTGAAATCAGTCTGCTCCGTGCGCGATCGCAGCCTAATTGGATCCACTTACCTGGTCTTCCGGGTTCCCCGCTGCTGAGCTGCGTGTCGGGCGGACTGCGCATGTGCAGTAAGGTCTGTCAGCTGGAGGAGCCCTATTTAAAGGGGCAGTCCTCCACTGACTGATGCTGCAAGAAATAGGAAAAAGTACAGCATGGAGCAGCCCAGGGGGAAGGCTGCTCCCAGGTTTAATGATGCCTCACTCCAGGTACCATTGGATGGGGTGAGGAGGAGGAGGGGGAGGACAGAGATCATCCCCCCGGCGGGCAGGAGAAGCGGCATGCCTCTGCCACCAAGAAGGCCTGGCTCGAGGTGGCAGAGGAGGTCAGCTACACCACCAACATATCGCGCACCTGCATACAGTGCAGAAGGCGCTGCAATGACCTCAGGAGGTCAGCCAAAGTGAGTACACTTACTCATTCCCCTACACTCCGTCTGCCACATCACCGCCCCCACCCCACATCTCCTTCTGCACAGCCAACACTACTCTGTCACATCACTCCTCACACCCACTCAAACCTCATCCTCATCTTACCTGTATTTACTCACCTCGCCAGTACTCATCCCGCCACTACCACTCAACCCAATCCTCATACAATCTCATGGCTCTATCTCATACTCACCCTCTCATGCATCTCTTTCACAGTCAGCCTCACTCAACCTGCCACTACCTGTGCTGCAGCCACAGGGCATGCATCACATATGTGCAGTAGGAAGCGTAAGGCAAACGTGTTGTGAGCATGAAGGGGATGCACAAAGGTGTTTGAGGGTTTGTCATGGGTGTTACTTATATTGAATTTCTGACCAACTCACATCAAATATTATATTGGCACCACTACTGCCATGTCTTTGCGAATCTTGTCTGGTTTGTGCAATAATGCCCTTTCCTGAGGATCACAATGAAGACCCACAACTGATGCCACCCATTGTGTCACTGCAGAGTGGGTGTCGGTGTATTTGCAGGGCTCTTTTGAGAGACGTCGGCGATGTCCCCGGTGGCATCCTGGCAGGATATGGAGAAGTTGTTGCGGGCAGTGGTGACTTTGACAGCAACAGGTAAAAAGATGGTGCTCGGGACACCCGGGATCAGCTCGGCATGAAGGAGGCTGCAGATGTCCACGACTACATGTCGAGTGACTCTGAGCCTCCGTGTGCACTGCTGCTCAGAGAGGTCCAGGAAGCTGAGCCTCGGTCTGTGGACCCTGTGGCGAGGGTAGTGCCCTCTGCGACGCATCTCTCTCTGCGGTTGCCCTCCCTCCTGCTGTGCAGGTGGATTTGTCTCAGCACTGTGTTGTGGAGCTCCACGTGTCAGAGGTGGACGGCGTGGCCGGCGAGGCTGTTCACCCTCCGAGGAGGTCATGACTGCAGCTACGGCGGCCCCCATCAGGAAGATGTACATCTGAGGGGGTCCACAAGGTAGGTACATGTCTCTGGACCCCGGGGTAAGTGTGCAAGTTGGTGAATTTGACTGTTAGGAGGAGGGTGGTGGAGGCCAAACTTTGTCCAAAGTGACAGAGTGGCCTCCTGCAATGAGTGAGGGTCTCCCCCCCCCTCACCTGTCAAATGGACCTTTGCAGCTGCCACAGGCTGATAGCTGCAACACGTCCATTTCAACTGGGAGTGTTACCCCTAGTACGGGAAACAGTCCCAGTTGTTTCTAAAATCCCACCCCTCCTGACATATTCCCTTAATCAGGTCTGTTAACGACCTGAAATAGCAAGATAAATACTGTTAAGTGGCATCCCGCCGGCTTTAATTGCCTGCGGGGGTCCCACATGCGGGGGCTGCGCGCGCACGTCAGTGCGTCTGTGGGGAACCCGGAAGTGGGCGGGTTGGAGCCGGGCTCCCGACCCGCTCTGGGATTCCCCGATTTTCGGATCCCCCCCCGCCAGGAACGCACATGATAGCGGGTGCTAATATCGGGCCCAAGATAATCATTTAAATTTAAGACATTAATGTACTTGATGGAGGTGATGGGCAAACAAGACTTGGTGTGGGATAGGATATGAGCAACAGTTTTGGACATTAAGGAGGAGAAGGATGGGAGGTTGGCAAGGATAGCATTAAGTTAATCAAGTCTGGAAGTGACGAATGCATGAATGAAGGTTTGAATGGCAAATGGCGGAGGCGGGCAATGTTACAGAAGTGAAAATATAGACAGCCAAAGAAATATCTCACTACTTGTAGTGTTTTTAAATAAGGCTTAGGTAAGAAGTAATATCTTTATTGGACAGGGAGTACTCCTTTCCAAAGGAAAAAGTCAGTATGTACTATAATTCTTCACAGGTCCATGCTTTGTAGCAGAGACAGCTTCGTACAATTCTTCCTACCAGGAAGGTTCATTCTCTCCATGGGGGAAGCCGGTCCCACAATAATGTGGACAAAGCACCCTGGCGGGATGCTTGTCAATGTGAATGGGTAATGCACAGGCTGTACCTCGAGCTGGGAAAGCACTCCCTTCTGAGCAGCCCACTACTGCCAAATCCTTGGTTTTCACCACACTTCTTTGCAGCAGGCAAAACAAATCAATCCAACAATGCTAAACCCTAGAAATCTCCCAAGCTTTCAGCTTGTGTTACACCTTATGCACATCATGAACTTTCAGGGAATTAGGTATTTAATTCCTTGAGTCTCTCTGTTCCTCCACACTCTTCAGTGTCTTTCCAGAGTGTATACTTCCATTCCTTGTTTTTCCACTCAAAATATATTACCTCACATTTATCCACATTAAAAGAAAGACTTACATTTATATAGCAGCTTTCATTACCTCAGGGTGTCCCAAACTGCTTTACAGCAATTAAGTACTTTTGATTAGTATTTACTGTTGTAATATAGGAAGCGCGGCAGCAAATTTACACTCAGCAAGGTCCCACAAACAGCAATGAAATAAATGACCAGATATTCTGTTTTAGACGTTAGCTGATATTAGCCAGGACATCGGGAGAACTCCCCTGCTCTTCTTTGAATAGTGCTATGGGATCTTTTACGTCCACCTGAGAAAGCATAAAGGCCTCGGTTTAATGTCTCACTGAAAGACGGCACCTCCGACAGTGCAGATCTCCCTCAGTACTGCACTGGAGTCTCAGCCGATATTGTATGCTCAAGTCTCTGGTGACTTTCCTTTTATTAGTAAAGAGACTGTAGTCAAGGTTGGACTTCATCCACAATTTTTTTTGCCAATTACTGTATTACAGAAGAAATGCGCTGAAAATGTTGCATATGGTGCACAGTATTAGAAATGTTTCTCTTCAAGGCAACCTGTGAAAAAACAATAAATGCTTAATAATAAAAAAAACACAAACGATAATGTTTTTCAGTCTCCATTTTATTAAAAACATTTTTGGAATAACTTTTGGCACAATGAATCCTCAGTCAGTTACTGTGTGCTGAGGCAATTCAAGGTCATTTAAAGTCATGTTCTACATCAAGTATTGTGGGCTGCTGAGTGTTTTATATGATTCAAAAATCATCCTTATTCTGTGTTTCAATGGCCAAGGGCGGTAAAATTACTCTTTATTTGGAATAGAGTTATATGGTCAGACTCATTTTTCCTCACTAAGGCACCTCTAATTACTGCTGGATAAGATCAGACAGCATGGTTGATCTGCATGCAAATACAAACATTAGTGGCAAGGGTAATCCTAGTTTGGGGAGAACTATAGCTATCATATATATATGAAAAAAACTGCCAGGCCATACATGGCTAAATAGATTTCATTAGAGTAAATTTGAATGCAATCATCTGAATTTGAATTAGCATTTGACTGTTTCCCAACGTTTTAAACAACTCTTGTTCAAATTTGTATTCAGTATGTTTGCCCACTTGGCCTCTCATTTCCTTAGTATTTAAATTATACACAAAATAATCAACAAACATAAATTCTTCACATGTCCTGATCTGCAGAGTGAAGCTGGATTCATTACACAACAGTTCTCATATATTACTTCTCATACATTTTAAACACTTGCAAATTGATAACCTCTATCATAGGTGAGAAAGTTTCTAGGTCTTCATGTGCTCAGGTCATATTTAGATTTGTATGTGACTAACAGCCTTTAGAAACACAGCTCATGGTGTTTGGGGGTGGTGGGGGGGGGTGGGTGTGGAGAAAAGGAGGGGTGTGAAAAGTGATTTCTGATGGATGCAGGCACCCTCCTATGCTAGGGCTGAATAGAGAGATGTGCTGTCAATTCAGCAGCCCTCCCAACGATTCCTTTGCTGGTGGTGTGAAGCAGTAAAACATAAATACACTAACCCTCAACCCAGTTTAGGGTTAGTAAACTTACATTTCAATTAGTGAAGTTATTTCTGTTAAACATAACATTTATTCTCCAGCATTTAAGTCTTAAGAGTCTTAAGAGTTAAGCACTAAGAGAACCATCAGCTTATTGCCCAAGATACGTACACGGCTTTTTAAAATCCCCCTTTCTGCTTTCGCTCATCAAGGACTGGCTGGTTATGATTCCATGTGCGTTGGTGGCTCTGCAGTACCTCATCAAAGTGGCTCTTCTCCCTGTGTGAGCCTAGGTGATGACAACATGAATTTATATAGCAACTTTAATGTAGAAAATGACCCATGGTACTTCAAGAGATACAGATGCCAAAAGGTAGTGGGAAAGTTAGGAGAGAAAACTGAAAGCACAGTTGAAAAGAGGTTTTGAGAAGACTTTTAAATGCATTGAGAAAGAAAGCAAGGTGGAGGGGATTAGGGAGGGAGTTTCAGAGAGTATGGATGAATTGGCAAAAGGGAGAATGAGATCCACATGAGGCTAGAATTGGAGGAACAAAAGGTACTAGCTAGGGAGTAAAAGTGGAGGAGGTTGTAACAGCAGAGGGGCCTGAGGCTGTGGAGGAATATTTAAATGACAATGAGGATTTTGAATTCTGTATGTTGGGAGACAGGAAGCTAATGGAAGTTGGTAAAAACACAGTTAGGTGAACAGGCTGTACTGCGTGTCAGAAGGTTTTGGATGAGTTGGAGTTCTTGAAGGGTGGAACTCAGGAGGCAGTCAAGAAGGGTATTAGAGAAGTCGAGTCTAGGAGTAACAAAATTGTGAAAAAGGGTTTCAAATGCTGGTGGGAGTCGGCTATCCACAGAGGTGGCTGACGATGAAGTAAGCTTTCTTGATGATGGATAAGGATATGGGATTTGAAGCTCAGGTCTGGGTGAAACAGGACACGAACCTTGCGCTTCATGTTGTTTAGCTGTGAGCACCCAGGGAGGGAGATGGAGTTAGAGGCATGGGCATGAAGTTTTTGGCAGGAGCCAAATAAGTTGGCTTTAATTATCCAAGTGTTCAATTAGAGCAAGTTCTGGTTCATCCATATCTTGTTATGGCAGTCAGGTGAGAAAGAGGTGGCTGTGGAGTTGAGGGAGGCGGTAGAGGGGTATAGCTGGATGAATGAGCATACAGATGGAAACTGACTCCATGTCTACAAATAATGTTGCCAAGGGCAATATGCAAATAAGGAAAAGGAAGGGCCAAGGATGCAGCCTTGAGGTGACTATGCAGGGGCAAAGGAGAAGGCATTGCTGCAGATACACTGGCACTGTTGGAACAGGTACGAGTAATCAGGGGAGCTTTACAAAGGCTGTTTAGATCCTTTTTGATAACTACTGTTTTTAAGTAGTTTGAATAGTTGCGACTTTTTCCTCGTGATATTCTAATATGGAACAGTGAATGATATAAATGGGGCAGAATTACTTATTGCAGTAGGTAATATAAATATAACCTACATTGTAAATATTCTTAAGTTATAAGGATGTGAGGCCATTAATTGGGCTGTTCTCCAACCAGTCTGCTGTCCTTGTTTTTCTCGTAGGGTACAGGTATTTCTTGTTACTATTCATTCACAGTTTCAGTTACTATTTATGCAGCTGGCTCAATTTTCTATCTTTTTCTAGATGTTGGGCTCAAACAGGAGAATACTTCATTACTCTTCAGATAGAGAAGGGGTGATCAATTGGAAACCTGTCACATATTAGTGTTTCATGAGGGATTTTAAGATTATCCTTTTTTGTCAAATCCAAAGATGAATAAAGGGCAAGGTTAATAAGGGTGGGATGAAGGTCTGAGTTATTTTCTTTGTTGCTAATGAAAATAGATCGAGAAAGCTCCATGATGGTTCAGTTGGTAAAGGCAGTGCTTGCTGACTACAAAATCCAAGGTTTCATTCTTGGTCTGTGCTGAGTTAGCTGATTTTCGTTGCTATATTCATTCTTGGGATGTGGGCATTGTTGGCAAGACCAGCATTTATTGCCCATCCCTAGTTTTGCTGAGAAGGTGCTGGTGGCCCTTCTCCTTGAACCGCTGGCTGCAGTTTTGATACAACTGAGTGGCTCGCTTGGGCACTTCAGAGGGCAGTTAAGAATCAACCACGATTTTACTTGGAGTGACAGTAAAATTTGCTTTAGTGCCCTTGGGGTAAAAGAAGAGAAAATCATCTAGGGTTCCCACTCCTGATCACTATCTAGTAATCACTACTGTAAAGTCTGTATGAGCGGCAGATGAGGAAAGGATCAGTCTCTCCTGTGATACCCTGCAGTCTAGTAGTGTACCAACTTTGACTCTCAAGGCTCATACAAGAACAATGGTCCCTTGAGTGAGGCAACTGGCATCCACGAAACCATGCTTTAGCAAGAAGCCACACTTTCAACCAATAAGAGGAAACAGGAAAACAAGCAAAATTAAATTAATTGAAAATCTTAAAAACTTAAGTAACTAATGCCTCCATATAATAGAATTACATAGAATGTACAGCTCAGAAACAGGCAATTCAGCCCAACTGTTCCATATGACAAAGAAGTGGAGGAAAAAATATGCTACAGTTTTAAAAACTGGACTTATGGTATCTGGTTTACATTACAGGAATTTCCAGATAGTCTACTCAAAAATCAGACGCTCTGGTCCAATACCAGACAGGTGGCAACCCCATGGGAATTCTCATCAGACTATATTGTTCTCAATTTGCTCTAAAAGTGCAGTGCTCAGCTGGTCATTATATTTTCTAACACTCTAATTGAATACATACTATCTCCAACAAAGAACATTTGAGACTGCGACATGTCGCCTAACTCTACAATATGTATGTTCCGTAATACATCAAACACATATGTAGAAATCAAACGCTGGAGAAACCAACTGCATGTATTGAATCGGAACTATCTAATCAGTTAGAATAAAAATAACCTCCTTATCTGACTGGTTAACTTTTGGTTTGAACTATACAATCAGAGAGGTTATATTTGTCCCCACATTGTCAGTGTTAATCTGTTACTAAGAAGCAGAAACAGCAGCTTCCAGCACCAAGTGCTTATACTGCCCCCTTCTGATGTGTTTCCAAAACCAGTAGTGAGATATGAACTGAAACCTCCACAGATGATAACTCACAGTCCATAATATATTTTATTTATATCAGACAATTACATTTTCATGTTAAAATTTGTATTTTTATGGCATTGGCGTTCATTGGTCACCATGAGTCAGCATTACTACCGTTTGGTATTAATAGAACAAGCAACTTGGGAGTAGTGGGATACAGCGAAACAATTAAACTTAACTGAACTGAACCACTTCCTTAATCTGCCACAATACAACACTGCACATGGTTGGGTAGAAACTTGCTGTCCTTAGATACATTATCACCTCTCAAGCAGAGATCACTATGGTAACCATCATTGCTCTCCCCCCGCCCCCCCCCCCACTCCCTCTCCCACCAACTTTAGAAGGATTGCCTGCAGTCAACATTGTTAGGATGATTTAAAGCACAAATAAAAATAGATTATGCTTTTTGATAACCTTTTAAAACTGTTTTAACTGACAGATTTCACTACAAGAAAATTTGCTTTATGATCTGTCAGCAGATTGCGTAGGCAGATGTTCTGCAGCAAAATAAATCTTGTCCATCTAAGTGTCTATGGCAATTGGCTGTGGGAAAATCCCACTATCCACATGTCTGCAATTTGTAGCTGTTGTCTACTACTTGAAATGAAGTATGTTCAGTACAGTCCACAGCTCCTGGGTTGATCAAATCAGTAGCAGATGAAATATACAATAAAATGTAGCAAATTCATTTAATATTATTCCAATGCCGTTCTACTTTACTAAAAAAAAGTTTAACCTCTTTACATAATAACAGTACCTTTGGCGGCATTAATGATTGAATGCCTAATGTATTTGTATGACATTCCACTTTCGGATATTTTAATGGAGGTGATTATCCCTACAAATGTATTTTGCATTCATCTGCTAATACTGACAACAGTAATTTATAGTGTAGTGTTCTCGAATTAGGATCAAGTGATCTCAGGGAAAACCAATGAAGCCAGTTTGCAACCATAAGGATAGATGAACATATTAATGTTAATTGTTTCATCATACCCTAATGTCTAATTATTTCCCCTTACTCCACTACTCCCCTGTACATATTAATATCAAATTGTTTCCCCTTACCCCACCACTCCCTAGTATAAGTTGATGTTTAATTGTTTCCCTATATCACATCATTCCTAAATTGGTTGTTCTATTTATACGACATTGGCATGATTTTAAAAAGCTGGTGGGATGGCAGCTGGGGGGGGTGTCAATGGGCAAGCGGGTAACCCGAATACTTAAACCTTACCGTTCCCCACGCGATTGGGGCTTAATTGGTGGGCATTAACCTTATTTCCAGGTTTGTGAACCCACCACTACAATCCTGATCCAATGTGATGTCTCCGTCTGATACTCATCCTCTGATGCATCTCTTTCACGGTCAGCCTCTCCAAAAGCAATGCATTCATCGGCTGACCACTTCACCATCACTCACTCACACGTCTGTACTTTCTCCCCTTGTAGAAGAGAGCTCAAAGTGCATTCGAGAGGGTGAGAACTGGAGGGGAGCTACAACAAATAGTGGTCCTCACAGAGGCGAAGAAGGAGGCCCTGGAGATCGGGTGCTTGTCGGTCGGGGACGCCGAGATTGGCACCCCACAAACGTCTGGTGACGTAACTTTAACATTCATCTCACACAATATGAATTGATGTTAAGAATGATTGGCATGTTGAACACCTCAGTATGTTCATCGCAACATGACACATCTGTGATGATGCTTAATACTGCCTTATGTTCTCTTACAGGCCCTTCAACGACTGCAGTGACGGGAGAGGGCGATTCCTCAGAGGAGCTCCCGGCCTCTGAGGGCACACTGTCACATCTTAGCGAGCCATCCACCAGCGCAGATACTCACACCTCGGTGGGTCCTAGTAGTCAGTTAGTTGGGTTGGCACCTGGTGAGCCTGAGCAGACACTAGTGGCAGGGGCAGCTGTGGAGAGTCTGCACGGTGGGCGCACTCCTCTCCAGGCTCTGCTCAGCTGGACGCAGATGCTGAACCTCAGAGGCCATCCTTTAAAAAGAGAATGATCGGGGAGGCAGTAGCACATTTGCGAGGTACTGGAACATTCTCCACAATAGCGCAGAGGATGGAGGAGTCGACCTCCTGCATGAGTGGAATGGTGGCACAGGCATGCGCGGGAACGTCTGAGATAGTGGCGCTGGTAAGTGCCGGAATGTCTGCGATGGAGAGAAGGCTAGCCTCCATTGACCTTCAAGCATGGCTCACAAATGAGTCCATTCAGGCCCTGACAATGGCCGTTTGGACTCACGGTGAACAACATTCTGCCTCCTTAAACAAGCAGACAAACTTTACAACAAGGCTTCCAAGACTGCATACATGTCCTCTAAACTGTTCTACAGCAGGGTGGTAGGAGCGATGTGGGCCTGGTCCAGGAGAGGAATGATGCTGAAAGGGGATATGGAAGTGGGGATGCCACTCAAGGCACTCCCACGTCTCACCTGTTGCCCATCCCTCAACCAGTACCCGCAATGCTGCCTCCTTGCCAGGTGGCCGAGTCTGCCCCAGCACAGGTGCAGGTGGAGCAGTCTTTGGCGAGGGCCTCATGGGCTCCAAAACCCCAGAGAGCGCAGGCCCAAAGCATCTAGGCAGTCAGGGCATGAACATGAGCAACCTGCCACTACCTCTGCTACAGCCACAGGGGATGCACCACGTAGAAGTAGTAGGAAGAGAAAGGCAAAGGTTTTGTGATCACGAAGGTTATGCACAAGGGTGTTTGACAGACTGTCATGTTTTTCATTTATATTTGGTTTTTGTTAAATTCACATTAAATGTTATCATTCTCACAGCTACTGCCACGTCTTGTCCATTCTTGACTGGCTTTTGTGATAGCGCCCTTTCATGTGCTTCATCATGAACGACGAGACCGATACCACCCAGTGGGTGTATGTAGTTGTTGGACTGTTTTGTGCACGGGGTTGGGGGGTCGGGGGAGGGGGCTGGTGTTGGCGCTGCTCTTTCCAGGTGGTGAGAGGACTGGAATATCCTCACTTTCCATATGTCCTTATGAGAATCGTTCAAATATTAGTGACTCCCTGACCTCACGAGCAGCCAGGTGAGTAGCTGCTCTGCCGATGGGTTCCCCTCCTCCTCCTCCTCAATGTTGATTGCAGATGTGGATGTCGGATGAGGGCATGGGGCTCATCAACCGGTAACCCCCTCTGTTGTGCTATGTTGTGCAGGATACAACAGACAACTATAATTTGACCCACTCTCGCTGGTGTTTATTGAAGCGCAACCCCAGACCGATCCAGGCACCAAAATCGCATCTTCAGTAGTACTATCGCATGTTCAAACAGCAGACCTGGTGGCCAAGTGACTGTTATTGTATCAACGCTGTTCCTCGTTGATGGGGTTCCTCAGAGGTGTCATGAGCTACTTATGCAGAGGGTAACCCTTGTCTCCAAGGAGCCAGCCATTGAGGCTGTTTGGTGTGTGGAAGAGGGGCAGGATGTTGGATTCCCTCAGAATGAATGAATCATGGCAGCTGCCAGGGAGTCTGGTACACAAGTGAAGAAATCTTTTCCGGTGGTCACAAATGAACTGCGCGTTGATGGAGTGATATCCCTTTCTGTTGATGAATATTCCTGGCTCGTGTAGAGGTGCTCGGATTGCACCCTGTACCCGTGGGAAGCCAGCCAGAATAGAAACCCACTGCCCTCTCCGTGTGGCTGAGGTCATCCATGGGGAAGTATTGCGACGCCCTGCGAAACAAACCATCGGTGACCTGTCTTATGCACTTGTGTGCAGACGACTGAGACATCCCGGCGATGTCCCTGGTGACGCCCTGGAATGATCCGGAGGCGAAGAAGTTGAGGGCAGTGGTCACTTTAACTGCGCTGGGCAATGCGATGTCACCAGGCCCAACCAGAAGCAGCTCGGCATGAAGGAGGCTGCAGATGTCTGTGATCACCTGGTGACTCATTCTCAGCCTCCGTAGGCACTGCTCCTCAGAGGTGTCCAGGAAGCTCAGCCTCGGTCTGTAGACCCCCTCACGAGGGTAATGCTTCCTGCGACGTCAGACCCTCTGTTGTTCCCCTCTCTGCTCGTGCAGGTGCCTGTGGAGCACCTATTTGTGGTGGAGCTGCAAGTGGCAGAAGTGCATTCACCTGTTCATCCTCCTCGGATGTACAGGTGAATGCAGCCATTGCACTCCCCATCCTGATGTTGTCAGTTTGAGGGAGTCCAAAAAGTAGGTAAATATGTGTAAATAGAACAGTTCTGAATGGAAACCAAGAATTTCAAGTCTACACACAAAGATCTCCCAGCAAAAGTAAGTCTGAGGGAAATGAGTGTTGCTGCAATAACTGACCTTTTACCCCCATCTGATAAACAGGGATTTAAATGTCCAAATAGCTGCCAGCTGCAACCTGCCAAGTTTCCCATGCCGTGTTTCGCACGGCATGGGAAACACGTTGAGGCAGTGTTGAAATCGCTTGCCATCATTGTTAATTACATTTATGCACATTTCAAGTACTTTAAATATCATCCCTTCCGGGTTCGGGAATAGCGTGCGCACCCAGATGGCTCTGGGTCATGTGCGTTTTTTGGCAGGTTTGAACCAGGATTCCTTCAAGCTCCAAAAAAAATCCCGATTTTCTTTCCCCCGCCCCCCCACCCCCAAGGCACCTGCACTTTGATTTTAAAATCACACCCCACGTTAGTGATGCTGACACTTAGTGGTTTAAGGCCAAGGAAGGTGGAAGACCAATTTGTTTCTAAATGTTTTTGCAGTACAAAAAAATGTTATTTCTGGATTATGAAAAAAACAATCATCTAGCCTGACCGAATGCATTTTGCAACCTGGCAGCTAATATGCACCCATCAAACTGCAATGTGTTTAAAGGAATTTGGGGAGGAGTGAACTGGAATGTGTTTTCTGTAAAATCAGCAAAGTCAGGTGTTCATTTTATAAATGCTGAAAAATTCTTAAGAACATAATTTCACAGAAACTAGTGGTCATTGAGTTAGCCACAGATTATTATTATATATGTATTAAAAGAGAACATGTTGCAGGGTCTCTGTGGTCGGAATCAGGGTGTTCTTGGTAGTATGTTTCCTGCTAATGATGTCATAGGACCAACTAGTCAGCCGATTTTGTCAGCTTGGGTGTCAAGCTGAGGTATTTATTGTTGAGTAATTCGGATTAAAATAGAGCAGCTCAGAAATAGAACTTAGTACACTAGTTTCCTCATCGGTTTTAATGATACTGTAAACTCAATTCTACTGTTACAGTTGCTAATGTTGTAGCCTTTGAACAGTCAAGGGAGTTCTCTTGGTCAGTTGGCCAACAATTCTCCCTCAACCAATATCACAAAAAAATACATGAACTGGCCATTGATCTTGTGGCTGTTTGTGGGATGTAACTGGCCCAGATCAGTTGCCACATTACCTCATAACAACAGACACTGCACTTTAAAAGTAATTTATTGTGTGTGAAGGGCTTTGAGATGTTTCAGTATGATAGAGCACTAAATAAATGCAAGTATTATTTTTAACAGTAATGAAATCATTATATTCTTGCTAAAATAAATCGCAAACTAGATGAGATATAACTAGACCTGTATCAGAATCGTTGAATTTTTCAGGTAATAAATATCTCTCACACTGAATGAGCATCAAAGTATGTGCAGGATCTGTGTTTGGAGGGTAAATGCAGTAGCTATGTTGAGTTTAACCACATACTCTCATTCTGTGCTATTGGATTTCTTAATAAAAAGGTACAATGAACACAATTTTTCCTAACATTCTCCCAAAAGTAGAATAAGAAAAACAATTCCAAAATATACGCTAATGTTAATGTTATAGAGTTTTTCTGAATGCCATCTAAAGTTTTCACAACTTCTCTTACATTGAACTTCTGACTCCATCAGTCTGATTGTTTTCCCTCAATTTTCTCGCCTGTTTTCTTGTTTGTAGGCATTTGATTTTTTTTTGTTCTTCTTTCACTCTTCAACTAACCAAGCGTATTTCTGTCTTGTGTTTAGAAATTACTTTCTCAGTTGCCTTGATAGCTCAGTTGATAAATGACTTCCGAGGGGGGCCAGGAGATCCCATGTTCAAACCCCTAGCTACGTGGAGGAAGAAAAAACAAATCTGATAAGAGTTCTGGCTCCTGAATGCTAGCCTGTGAGACCTGCTGGAAGTGCATGTGTTTGGACGTCAGAGAGGGACAGCATATATGATCATATAGTGCGAGGCTGCAGAGTAAAGGAGATTGATGTTTTGCCAAAAATAAAATTCTATTACATGCTTTTCTATTTTCTACATTTCTTAAGTTTCTCCAGGGAGTAATGCAAATTAAAAATATTTTGTTTCTTTACACTTCTCATTCCAACATAACACTGGGCATTGGAAACTGAATAAAAATGATCACTGCAGCAATTACAGGATAAGAAAAATGCACATGTCAAAACTTCAAAGGATATTAAAGTTATCAACGGCTAATTGTAGTCAAAGAGAACATTTTGAACAGAGATCTCCAAAATATTTAAAACCATGAGGTTTTGTACAATCAGTATATGAATGAACAAGGTTATTTTGTTGTTCATTTTCAAAATAGGTATTTTCAAATATATTCTTGCTTGAATGTCCAATTTCTCTAATATTACTAAAAGAGAAAACCTTATTTTTTTGACAGCTGTGGGTAGTCCTCTGGCTTTAGTACAAGAATCCTGCAAATAGGACATGTGCTTTGTTCCTTCAGCCAGTCATCAATACACTGGAAAGATAAACACAGTATTTCAGATGCTAGAGAATAATGTTAGGAGGCAAGGCAGAAAAATATCTAGATTACAGTTACACTGCTAGATGATAGAAAAAAACATAATTTTAAAAAATGAAAGGAAATACACTTTGATGTCTACCACTGTACTTATTTAGGTAGTGCATCTTGATAAGTTATAATGGGATGATTTCTTTAACTATTCCTGCATTGTGGATGAGTTATCTTGTCCTAGCAAACTGGGCTGCCAGTATCTCTGATGATGTAACTTGTCCAGTAGTAGCATGGGAACAACTATGACACAACATCAATCCTAAGGTTTGACTGCTTAAAAAGTCTTTAGAACTAGCTTTCAGAAATCAGAGGCCAATCCTTTTGAAATAAAATCAGAAAATGCTGAGAACACTCAGCAAGTTAGGCAGCATCTGTGGAGAGAGAAACAGAGTTAACATTTCAGGTTGATGGCCTTTCATTAGAACTTTCTTTTTGATGTGGCTCCTAGCTTCAACATGGATGATAGGTATCAGAAGGTACAGAATAAAAAGAACTTCTTAAAAGAACAAAGGCATAGGATAGATGAAAGTCATAAAAAGCTATATAAAATAGAACAGAAGGAATGGGGATGAAGGAAAATACAGGGTAAAAAGAATAGAAATCAAAGGCAAGGCAAATAGAAGCAAAGTATTCGATTTATTTAAATTTTTCTTTTATTGTTTAACTGTATATAGGGTTAATATTATCAATAATAAAGCCACTCCTGATACCTGTTAGTTATTACTATATTAGATTGTGGAGGTGCCACACTGGGGATTGATTTTTATTTCCTGGTGTAGATCAGATCTAAATAGAAATCATAGAATTCTACAGCACCAAAGAAGGCCTTTTAGTTCAAATATGTATCCTTTACCTTTTTAAAAGCTATTATATATTCTGAAACATAGAAAATAGGAGCAAGAGTAGGGCATTTGGCCCTTTGGGCCTGCTCCGCCATTCAAAATGATCATGGCTGATCATCTAACTCAGTACCCTGTTCCCACTTTTTCCCCATATCCCTTGATCTCTTTAGCATTAAGAAATATATATATCTCCTTCTTGAATACATCTAATGACTTGGCCTCCACTGCCTTCTGTAGTAGAGAATTCCACAGGTTCACCACCCTCTGAGTGAAAAAATTTCTCCTCATCTTGGTTCTAAATGGCGTACCCCGTATCCTGAGACTGTGACCCCTGGTTCTGGATTCCCCAGCCATCGGGAACATCCTCCCTGCATTTAGTCTGTCTAGTCCTGTTAGAATTTTATATGTTTCGATGAGATCACCTCTCATTCTTCTAAACTCTAGTGAATATAGGCCTAGTCGACCCAATCTCTCCTCATACATCAATCCTGCCATCCCAGGAGTCAGTAAACCTTTGTTGCAGTCCCTCCATGGCAAGGACATCCTTCCTCAGATAAGGAGACCAAAACTGCACACAATACTCCAGATGTGGTCTCACCAAGGCCCCGTATAATTGCAGTAAGACATCCCTGCTCCTGTACTCAAATCCTCTTGCAGTGAAGGCCAACATACCATTCGCCTTCCTAACTGCTTGCTGCACCTGAATGCTCGCTTTCAGCGACTGGTGTACAAGGACACCCAGGTCTCGTTGCACCTCCCCTTTTCCCAATCTATCACCATTCAGATAATAATCTGCCTTTCTATTTTAACAACCAAAGTGGATAACCTCACATTTATCCACGTTATACTGCATCTGCCATGTTCTTGCCCACTCATCCAACTTGTCTAAATCACATTGGAGCCTCTTTGCATCTCCCTCACTGCTCACATTCCACCCCAGCTTTGTGTTGTCTGCAAACTTGGAAATGTTACATTTAGTTCCCTCATCCAAATCATTGATATATATTGTGAATAGCTGGGGCCCAAGCACTGATCCCTGCCTGCCACCCGGAAAAAGACCCGTTTATTCCAATTCTCTGTTTCCTGTCTGTCAACCAATTCTCAATCCATGCCAGTATATTCCCCCCAATTCCATGTGCTTTAATTTTGCACACTAACCTCTTGTGTGGGACCTTATCAAAAGCCTTCTGAAAATCCAAATACACTACATCCACTGGTTCTCCCCTATCTAATCTATTAGTTACATCCTCAAAAAACTCCAGTAGATTTGTTAAGCATGATTTCCCTTTCATAAACCCACGCTGACTTTGTCCAATCCCGTTAATGCCCTCCAAGTGTTCGGTTATCACATCTTTTATAATAGACTCTGGCATTTTCCCCACTACTGATGTTAGGCTAACTGGTCTGTAATTCCCTGTTTTTTCTCTCCCTCCTTTTTTAAATAGTGGGGTTACATTTGCCACCCTCCAATCTGTAGGAGCTGTTACAGAGTCTACAGAATTTTGGAAGATGATCCCCAATGCGCCCACTATTTCCAGGGCCACTTCCTTTAGTGCTCTGGGATGTAGATTATCAGGCCCTGTCAGCCTTTAGCCCCATTAATTTCCCTAGCACTATTTTTTTTTTACTAATACTGGTTTCCTTCAGTTCCTCCCTCTCACTAGACCATTGGCTTCCTAACATTTCTGGCAGGTTATTTGTGTCCTCCTTTGTGAAGACAGAACCAAAGTATGTGTTTAATTGTTCTGCCATTTCCTTGTTCCCCATTATAATTTCCCCCATTTCTGACTGTAAGGGACCTACATTTGTCTTCACTAATCTTTTTCTCTTGACATATTTATAGAAGCTTTTACAGTCAGTTTTTATGTTCCCTGCTAGTCTACTTTCATACTCTATTTTTTCCCCTCTTAATCAATCTCTTTGTCCTCCTTTACTGAATTCTGAACTTCTCCCAATCCTCAGGCTTGCTGCTTTATCTGGCAAATTTACGTGTCTCCTCTTTGGATCTAATACTATCCCTAATTTCTTTTGTAAGCCACGGTTGAGCCACCTTTCCTGTTTTATTTGTGCGCCAGACAGGAATGAATAATTGTTGTAATTCCTGCACACGTTCTTTAAATATTAGCCATTGCCTATCCACCGTCATCCCTTTTAGTAAAGTTCCCCAATCTATCATAGCCAACTCGCACCTCATACTTTCGTAATTTCCCTTATTTAGATTCAGAACCCTAGTTTCAGATTCAACTACATCTGCATCCATCACTGCTTCTAAAAACCTTTTGTAAAAAAAACTCAATTTCTGCCCTCTAGTTATTGACTCATGAACCAGTGCAAATAGTTCCAAAAGTAAGGTGCCCAAAACTGGACATAATATTCTAATAGCAGTCTAACCAATGATTTGTATATGTTTAGAATTACTTCTTTGCTTTTGTACTCTATGCCCCTATTTTGGATTACCATATGTTTATACTTTTATAGTTTTATCAACCTGTCCACCCATTTTTAAAGATTTGTGTATTTGAACCCCTAAGTCTACTCTTCTACACTTTTTAAAGTTTTACCATTTAGCGTAGTGTTCAAATTGGCTGCCGTGTTTCCTTCATTACAACAGTGACTACACTTCTTAAAAAAAAAGTACTTAATTGGCTGTAAAGTGGTTTGGGACGTCCTGAGGGCATGAACGACATTTTTTTAAAGTCGTCCTCTCATTATCGTTCGTCCCAAAATGTATCACCTCACATTTTCCTGCATTAAATTTCATCAGACATCTCTGCGTCCAATCGACTAACCTAGCTATGCCCTTTTACTGTCCTCTTCACAATTAACTATGCTCCATATTTTTGTGTCCCCAACACCCATGTCCAGATCATTTACATGTATTGAAAAAAGCAATGGCCCCAACACCGACCCCTGGTGGACACCACTGTTTACAACCCTCCAGTCCGACAAACATCCTTTAACCATTACTCTCTGTTTTGCGTCCTTTAACCAATTTCCTATTCATGCTGCCCCACTCCCTTTAATAACTTCCACCATTTCTAACCCATTTGCCTTAGTGAAAGCCCTCAATCTTCCTTTTGACAAACCTGACCGCCTATGTAGCTTTCCTGTTTCAAAAAAGCCTCTCTGCCAGCAAGTCTTTCAGCCTCTATTTTATATTTCTTTGTCCACAGCCAGTAAAAAGAATCAAAGATTTGCAATACAATAGTTGTGAGGCGTTTTTCAACTGCTGAGACAGGCTAACAAATTGCTTATTTTCAATCTATTAGGAAACAACATCACAGCTAACTCATTAGCATCTTAATTACCTATCAATTCAGCCTTTTTTCTTTAAAAACCCAACACTGAAAGTAACTGCTCTTTCCAAATCCTTTCTGTGGAAAAATGATCAAAAAATCCCAAAACATGACATCAATATTATGGTTAGTCAGGCATTCACATATCATAGTTGTGCCTTGGATCTGCCACACCAGCTTCTTTTGGGACTGGGAGCCTCCAACTGCACTAATCGTCTGGCGAATTGAAAGTGTGTTCAGGTGTGTGGGTGAGTGCAAAGCACTTCTTGTGCAGCCTACCATGCCTCCATTGTTCTGCTTCTCTCTTTCAAACACCTCAAATGGGTAAATAATTTATTATGTAAATATAACCATATTCATTTATTTAATAAGGATCATCATTTTCATTTGTTCTGTGCACACAAAAGGAATTGACTTGTTAATTCTGAATTGCTTGAGATTGTTGTGCTGATCATTTGAAAAGGTTTCCAGTGTCAATTAACACAGAATTACACAGAATGTACAGCACAGAAACAGGTCATTCGGCCCAACAAGTCCCTGCCGGTGTTTATGCTCGACACAAGCCTCCTCCCACTCTTCTTCATCTAACCCCATCAACATATCCTTCTACTCCTTTCTCCCTCATGTGTTTTTCTAGCTTCCCCTTAAATGCATCGATGCTAGTCGCCTCAACTATTCCTTGTGGTAACGAGTTCCGCATTCTGACTACTCTCTGGGTAAAGAAGTTTCTCCTGAATTCTCTATTGCATAAAACAGATTTTAACACCATCAGGAAAATTATATTGTATTAAAAATCATTTCTAATTTCAAAGCACATTCAGAAAGCTATAAGCAGGAAATTGTTTGTTTCAATCTTATTTTTCTTACTAGGGATTCTCTCGCAGCATTACCCGTGGGAACAGCCCAGGAGTGAAGACAAGGGATTCAGGGCAGGGCGCTGGGAAATAAAATGAACATTTTTAATAACATGAGCTGAAGTAGCCAGCTTTAATGGCATTATTTGCAGAGCACCAAGGTTGTGCATGTGCAGATGCCTGAAATATCTTATATTTGTCAAAGCAGCAGAAGACACTTGTGTTTTCCTATTATGAAACTTTGTGCATATAGCTTTCCACATGGGAATTTCTGTTTGGCAGTTCTTTTATTGCAGCCCTTCCATTATATTTTTTAAGCAGACAAGCATAGTTCTCTCTCTCTCGGGCATGGGATTCAGATGCGTGTAACTTATTCGGCAATAAAGACTAATGCACTGAGGCCAAGTTTACACTGCCAACTAGAGTACGAGGGCCAATGGTCACATTCATAAGAACCTAAGAACATAAGAAATGGGAGCAGGAGTAGGCCATACGGCCCCTTGAGCCTGCTCTGCCATTCAATAATATTATTTTACCTGACGAAGGAGGAAGCCTCCGAAAGCTTGTGAATTTAAAATAAAATTGCTGGACTATAACTTGGTGTTGTAAAATTGTTTACAATTCAATAATATCATAGCTGATCTTTGGCCTCAACTGAGCAAGCCACTCGGTTGTAAAATCTCGCTAAAAAAAGCCATAAAAAGAATAAAACCGGACGGACCACCCGGTATCGGACCACTAGGCACCGGACACGACAAAGGCAACTCAAGCCCAGTCGACCCTGCAAAGTCCCCCTCACTAACAGCTGGGGATTTGTGCCAAAATTGGGATAGCTGTCCCACAGACTAGTCAAGCAACAGCCTGACATAGCCATACTCACAGAATCATACCTTTCAGCCAACATCCCAGACTCTTGCATCACCATCACCGGCAGGACAGACCCACCAGAGGTGGCGGTACAGTGATATACAGTCGGGAGGGAGTAGCCCTGGGAGTCCTCAACATTGACTCTGGACCCCATGAAATCTCATGGCATCAGGTCAAACATGGACAAGGAAACCTCCTGCTGATTACCATCTACCGCCCTCCCTCAGCTGATGAATCAGTCCTCCTCCATGTTGAACACCACTTGGAGGAAGCACTGAGGGTAGCAAGGGGACAGAATATACTCTGGGTGGGGGACTTCAATGTTCATCACCAAGAGTGGCTCGGTAGCACCACTACTGACCGAGCTGGCCGAGTCCTGAAGGACATAGCTGCCAGGCTGGGCCTGCGGCAGGTGGTGTGCAAACCAATACGAGGGAAAAACTTACTTGACCTCGTCCTCACCAATCTACCTGTCGCAAATGCATCTGTCCATGACAGTATTGGCAGGAGTGACCACCGCACAGTCCTCATGGACACAAAGTCCCGTCTTCGCACTGAGGATACCATCCAATGTGTTGTGTGGCACTACCATCGTGCTAAATGGGATAGATTCAGAACAGATCTAGCAGCTCAAAACTGGGCATCCATGAGGTGCTGTGGGCCATTAGCAGCAGCAGATTTGTATTCCAGCACAATCTGTAACCCCATGGCCCGGCATATTCCTCACTCTACCATTACCAACAAGCGAGGGGAGCAGCCCTGGTTCAATGAGGAGTGTAGAAGAGCATGCCAGGAGCAGCACCAGGCGTACCTAAAAATGAGGTGCCAACCTGATGAAGCTACAACTCAGGACTACTTGCATGCTAAACAGCGGAAGCAACATGCTACAGACAGAGCTAAGCGATTCCACAACCAATGGATCAGATCAAAGCTCTGCAGTCCTGCCACATCCAGTCGTGAATGGTGGAGGACAATTAAACAACTAATGGGAGGAGGAGGCTCTGTAAACATCCCCATCCTCAATGATGGCGGAGTCCAGCACGTGAGTGCAAAAGACAAGACTGAAGCGTTTGCAACCATCTTCAGCCAGAAGTGCCGAGTGGATGATCTATCACGGCCTCCTCCCAATATCCCGACCATCACAGAAGCCAGTCTTCAGCCAATTCGATTCACTCCACGTGATATCAAGAAATGGCTGAGTGCACTGGATACAGCAAAGGCTATGGGCCCCGACAACATCCCGGCTGTAGTGCTGAAGCCTTGTGCTCCAGAACTAGCTGCGCCTGTAGCCAAACTGTTCCAGTACAGCTACAACACTGGAATCTACCGACAATGTGGAAAATTGCCCAGGTATGTCCTGTCCACACAAAGCAGCACAAATCCAATCAGGCTAATTACCGCCCCATCAGTCTCCTCTCAATCATCAGCAAAGTGATGGAAGTTGTCGCCGACAGTGCTATCAAGCTGCACTTACTCACCAATAACCTGCTCACCAATGCTCAGTTTGGGTTCTGCCAGGATCACTCGGCTCCAGACCTCATTACAGCCTTGGTCCAAACATGGACAAAAGAGCTGAATTCCAGAGGTGAGGTGAGAGTGACTGCCCTTGACATCAAGGCAGCATTCGACCGAGTGTGGCACCAAGGAGCCCTCGTAAAATTGAAGTCAATGGGAGTCAGGGGGAAAACTCTCCAGTGGCTGGAGTCATACCTAGCACAAAGGAAGATGGTAGTGATTGTTGGAGGCCAATCATCTCAGCCCCAGGACTTGGCTGCAGGAGTTCCTCAGGGCAGTGTCCTAGGCCCAACCATCTTCAGCTGCTTCATCAATGACCTTCCCTCCATCATATGGTCAGAAATGGGGATGTTCGCTGATGATTGCACAGTGTTCAGTTCCAAATAATGATGCAGTCCGAGCCCGCATGCAGCAAGACCTGGACAACATCCAGGCTTGGGCTCATAAGTGGCAAGTAACATTCGTGCCAGACAAGTGCCAGGCAATGACCATCTTCAACAAGAGAGAGTCTAACCACCTTCCCTTGACATTCAACGGCATTACCATTGCCGAATCCCCCACCATCAACATCCTGGGGGGGGGTCACCATTGACCAGAAACTTAACTGAACCAGCCATATAAATACTGTGGCTACAAGAGCAGGTCAGAGGCTGGATATTCTGTGGCGAGTGACTCACCTCCTGACTCCCCAAAGCCTTTCCACCATCCACAAGGCACAAGTCAGGAGTGTGATGGAATACTCTCCACTTGTCTGGATGAGTGCTGCTCCAACAACACTCAAGAAGCTCGACACCATCCAGCACAAAGCAGCCCACTTGATTGGCACCCCATCCATCACCCTAAACATTCATTCCCTTCACCACTGGCGCACAGTGGCTGCAGTGTGTACCATCCACTGGATGCACTGCAGCAACTAGCCAAGGCTTCTTCGACAGCACCTCCCAAACCCGCGACCTCTACCACCTAGTAGGACAAGAGCAACAGGCACATGGGAACAACTCCACCTGCATGTTCCCCTCCAAGTCACACACCATCCCGACTTGGAAATATATCGCCGTGCCTTCATCGTCACTGGGTCAAAATCCTGGAACTCCCTTCCGAACAGCACTGTGGGAGAACTTGCACCACACGGACTGCAGCAGTTCAAGAAGGCGGATCACCACCTCAAGGGCAATTAGGGATGGGCAAGAAATGCCGGCCTTGCCAGCGACGCCCACATCCCATGAACGAATAAAAAAAATTCCACTTTCCCGCCCGATCCCCATATTCCTCGATTCCCCTAGAGTCCAAAAGTCTATCTATCTCAGCCTTGAATACACTCAATGACTCAGCATCCACAGCCCTCTGGGGCAGAGAATTCCAAAGACTCTCAACCCTCTGCATGAAGAAATTTCTCCTAATCTCAGTCTTAAATGGCCAACCCTATATCCTGTTACTATGCCCTCTAGTCAGAAATTTTAGACATTTTCTCAGGAAATTGAAAGTTACAGCTATAACATGAACATCTTCATTTACACAGGTGCAGGCACACACACACACACTCTCTCTGGTTGAGTTCCCCTGGCTAACACTCTTTTATAATGGCAACAGAAGTGTTACTATGTCATGCACAATGTATTATTCTGCTGCTACGGTGGAGCTCTGTTTACAATGGCTTGTCCCTTTAAAGCCACAAAGTTTAATTACTATAAACACAGTCTATGGTCAATCAGAGTTTAATTGTTGCATGTTTAGGGCAATTTGCAGTCTGGAAGGTACTTGTGAATATTCTGGCTCCAGGTCAGGAAAAACAGCATGAAATGACTGCTTTTATCTTCTTTTAGAATAATTTGACACTTCGAAGTGTGACATTTTAAGTGGGACAGATGCTTTCAAAATATTTATGTAAATGGATATCACAGCTGGCCTGTGAGGGTGTTTCATATTTTGTGAGCCAACTCATGCTCAACATGGCACCTACAAAAAAAAAGTATAATGAAGCAATAAACATTCATTTATAAGAAGTGCATAAGAAAAATAAATGCACCTCATGCTGATTGGATGATTTAGGTTTAATAAGGATTACACCTGAGGCAAAGATGAAGTCATAACTTTTTGGAGAATGTTTGCCAGTGCTAATTTTATTTCAATTAACTTTGAGATGGCTGTAGCTATATCTATATTCATACAATATATTTTTGGGTTTATCCCTTGACTGAGTCACCAAAATTTATTTTTATTTTTTAAACTGTTGCAACAATTGGTTTGTAAACCAATTCTTTTTTTTATTTGTTCATAAGATGTGGGCATCGCTGGCAAGGCTGGCATTTATTGCCCATCCCTAATTGCCCTTGAGGTGGTGGTGGTGAGCCGCCTTCCTGAACCGCTGCAGTCTGTGTGGTGAAGGTTCTCCCACAGTGCTGTTAGGAAGAGAGTTCCAGAATTTTGACCCAGCGATGATGAAGGAACGGCGATATATTTCCAAGTCGGGATGGTGTGTGACTTGGAGGGGAACGTGCAGGTGGTGTTGTTCCCATGCCTGGCACTTATCTGGCGCGAATGTTACTTGCCACTTATCAGCCCAAGACTGGATGTTAAAAGCTTTTAAGCAAGTACAGAGTCAGGGGAAGGGGGTGGGGGGAAGGGAGGAAAGAACAAAAGGGAATGTCTGATCGGTAGAGGGCAAGAGTGATTAAATGACAAAAGGGAACTCTCTCCCTTTCCACCATCCAGGGCCCCAAATACTCCTTCCAGGTGAAACAGTGGTTTACTTGTATGTGTTTCAATTTAGTATACTGTATTCGCTGATCACAATGTGGTCTCCTTTACACTGGGTAGACCAAACACAGACTGGGTGATCGCTTTGCTGAACACCTCCGCTCTGTCCACAAGCGTGACCCTCACCTGCTGGTCGCTTGCCATTTTAATTCCCCGTCCCACTCTGACTTCAGTCTCTTACACTGTTCCAATGTAAGCTCGAGGAATAGCATCTCATCTTTTGTTTAAGCACTTTACAACCTTCCGGACTCAACATTGATTTTAATAACTTCAGATCATAACCACTGCTCCCATTTTTTTGGTCAGCAAGTGCTGATAATGGTTCTGCTGATGCCATTTACAGCTACTTCTGACCAATCTTTTGTTTCTTAACCTGTCCCATTACCACCTTCCTTGCCTTGAACCATCATCCCTTTTGTCATTTAATCACTCTTGCCCTCTACCCTATCACAGACCTTCCCTTTTGTTCTTTCCTCCCCTCCTTTCCCTGGCTCTGTACTTGCTTAAAAACTTTAACACTTTTAACATCATTCAGTTCCGATGAAAGGTTTTTAACCTGAAACTGTTAACCCTGTTTCTTTCTCCACAGATGCTGCCTGACTAGCTGAGCTTCTCCAGCATTTTCTGTTTTTATTTTTGGATAATATATGAACCTGACATTGGCCATAGTGCTCATTTGTGCTATTTAAGCACTACAGCTGGGTTAAACAAGAAAATGTTTTATAATGTTTGGAGGTAAAGTATTTTAGATTTCAAAGTCCTTCCCCAAGAATTCGTCTGTAGTTTCTTAGCTGTTGAGTAAACAGTACATTTTAAACTTGAGATACAATCTAAATTGCTATTCTACTGGTTGTACAACATTTCTAACCTTATCAAATTTATGTTAAAAAGTCTATGCTTACTATGCTTTCAATCATACATACAGTGGGACAGAAACAATTTGTGAAAGCATATCTGTCTACAAACAGATATTAAAAAACAATTCTAGATCTCCCAGCTGTGCATGATATGCTAAATAATCGCCCAGCAGGCTGAATTGTTACCTATGAGTAGCAACGGTAGTAATTTTCAATTATGTTCTTTGTGGCATGATCTGAAGTGGAGCAATGGGAATTTAACGTACTTATACCAGTGACAAAATACATTAGTACTTGGTCCAGGAAACCACTGTATGTCTTGGAGAAGGTGGTTATTCCCATCTTTGAATTTTTGAGAAGTATAAATTAAGTAAGCACTCTCCTTTAGTTTCTATTACAGTTCTTCCAAGTTATTAAAAGTCTAGGTAACAATCAGTGCTCAACAAGACTACAACAGCTGTACAACAGAGAAACTGCTATAAAAGCACACCCACCTTTTTGTGGAAAATATGTTTACATTCCAGCTCATAGCAATCTTTTGGGGGAACTAATTCATCATGGCAAATGACGCAAGGGTCTTCCTCAATACTCTTGAGTACAAAAGCATAAAAATAACATGGATTAAAATGGTGTGAATCTGAGGCTTTAACATAGTTTGAAATTCAGGCTACAAGTGCCTCAAGTTTTAATTCTGGATCTGGACTGGAACTGCTTTGGGACACACTTTGATATTTGTGCTACCTTTGAAGTGAGGAGCTAATCGTTAGGGTTGAAGTTTGCTTAATTGTTAGGGTTGGCATTCAGACATAAGGTGCAAAGTAAGCAAGGACAAGGATATTCCTTTATTCCTCTCCCAGTTTTGTCCTATTTTACTGCCCTCCTCTTCTGACGACAGTGTTCAAAATGAAACACAACTCAATAGGGACCTACACTCCTCCAGTAATTTGCCACAATGGCCATTATTCACATATTGACTCCAAAAGTGCTGTCAGACTATCTTACCATGGGGCAAACCCAACGGCATCCTCACCTGATGTGAACATGTTCATTTTCCAGCTGGGGTCACCAGATAGCAATCAGCAGCAGGAATATTGGCTGATTTTCCTTTCCCCTACCAGGGACACTGAGGCCAAGTGCAGTCTCTCTGCTGCTGTCCCCCAGAGATCAGCTAAATCAGCACAGACTAATGACCTTAGTGGTCTTTAAGAGGCAGCATCATACTGTGTGATGCACTTACCTCGAGTCATCAGAAGACTTTTCTCTTTTTTTCATTAGGTTTTAAACACAGTATGCATCAAAGAAGTATGTTTAAAATGGTGAAATATCAGTTCACCACCTAATCAGAATATAATGTATTGTAGAGCAGTTATAAAATATTTCAGTAACCATGTTATAGAAATGCAATCACCATCTGATTTTATTTCATACCTGCTGCTGCACAAACTGCTTAGAGACTTTTTGATTCTCAACATCTATCCACAATTCCTGTTCAATTTGGTCTTGATCAACAAAACTACTTAATTCTGACCTGAAAGAAAAAATATATTCAATCACACAACGTAATACAAATAATGGCCTAGAAATTTGGGCGCTCACATTTGGCGCAGGGAACTATCCCTGTGCCTGAATGGTGAGGCTCAAGGCGCGCCCGATGTTGGATCTCGAGCCAGCAAGCTGCGGACAGTAACGGGCAGTTTGCCGGTGAAGCGGGATTGAAGATCGGGCCGCTGCAACATCAGCAGCGGCCCTCAGGTAACTGACGAAGGGGGGCAATCGGGAAGGCGGGTGATTGGGGGGGGGGGGGTATGTGTGTGGGTGGCAGCAGTGGACGGCAGTGGCCCGGGTTTTTTGAATTTGGGGGGTCAGGAGAAGCACTCCAGCTCCACCCGGCTCTACGTTCAGGAAAGTATGTTTTAAAACCTTACCTTGTTACCAAGTTGGCGGGAGGCACACTTCCAGCTCGTAACGAGCTTACGCTTCCTGCCTGCCATAGTGGAGGCTTGGAAGGCTATTTAGCACTGGGGTTGGGGGCATTCCTGGAGGTTTGATCATGACATTCTGACCACATGACGCATGATCACGTGACACCCGATCACGTGACTTCTATAAACGTTATTACATTTACTGTAGTTGTGCATTTTTGCTCATGCTTTCCCACCAGCAGCTGTTGTGCGACAAGTTCCAAGAACCAGGAGGCCACCTGTAAGCAGGCGAAGAAATGAAAGTGAGGGTGGAGAAGGGGGGAATCCGAGGAACCCCTATATTTCAGAGACACTCCCCCCATATTTCAGAGACCCCATCCATTTAAGAGACCCACTGAATGCTGACCACCCCGACTGCCGACTCTCCAGCCCACTCTCGACTGCACTCCACATGGTCATGACTTTCTGTGGGTGACGTAACCGAGGCTTCCCCAACAGCAGCTTATGACGTCACGGGGTGGGGGTCACTGTGGCCGGAAATTTAAATCGCTGATTTCCTGGTCTGCTGGAGGCAATGCTCGTGGGAGGAATCCCCAATTCTGGGAAACTCTCGGTCATTCCGGGAGGTTCGGGAACCCTATTTAGCATTCGTAAAATGGGTGCTGCACGGCCGAATTTCTAGGTCATAGTATTTAATTTAAATTATCAAAGCTCCCTTCCCACACCAGACATCATTATGGCCTTTTCTGAATAGCACTGTCAATTTGGTAGCAATTCATATTGTGAAGTTAAGTAAGCTAAGAACTTGGGAAGGCCGTCTAAATTAATTTCACTTTGGACCCTTACTGCTGACAGAGAAACACGACTCATACCAATTGTTGGACTTGAACTGAGATCCCGGGGTGAAGAATTAGTGCTGAGTTATTATACCACCCATGCCCAGAAACTATATTTTATTCTTCCAGGGACATGCATAATGCCTCTTACTAGCAATATCACCTCATATTTACTCACTGATGTCGTTAAAGATGTAGACAAATTTAGCACTAAATAAAGTTGATTTATCCTGTTTTGTGCCTCTTATATGATGGATGATGGTGTCAAAAGAAAATAGAAGCAACTACTTGCAGCCATCTAAATCAGGAAATGTCTGTATAATGGAAGATTTTAATATCTCTAAGCATTTGTTGGTCCATTGGTGAACCTTCTAGTATTCCGGTTAGGGCAGTTGATAAATCTGTAGACATCATAAATTATTGTTTCCTAACACAACATGTTAGTGAGGGAATTAGGGGCAATCAGGTGCTTTGTTTAGTTTTTAGTAGCATCCTTGATGCAGTATCAAACATCTGGGCAACGGTGACCACAATGTTAGATTCAACTAAAGTTGACAAAAATTTAATGCTAGTTCCAGATTTCAAGAGGACTAGATTTGCAAAGACTAGAGTGGACTTGAATTGGGTCGATTGGGCAGCCCTATTAGGTGGGGAAATTACCAACACACAAGAAAAATTGAAAAAACCTTTAAAACTATTCAAATGCAAAAGGAATCCATGTATGTCCCCAGAGTTAAAAGAAGGGCATACGGTGAAACAAAACCAAAGTGGCTAACTAGTCATGTGCAAGAACAAATCAGAGTTAAACATCAATACCTTTATAGACTAAAAGAAAATAGTTCTCAGGAGAACAGCTAAAGGTAAAAGTTGCTATCAGAGCAGCTGAAAGTTAACTGCAGAAGAGGTGGATAACTGCAGTAGCAATAGTAAAATCTTTCTCAGCTATGTTAGGAATCAAAGGGTCATGAATGACTGCACAGGGCTTTGGAGGATTCCTCAGGGCAGATTACGGTGGACTCCCAGAATACAGCAGAAGTTTCAAATAACTACTTTGCATCAGTCTTCACTCCAGCAGATGATATTCAGTTATTGATAATGCAGTGTACAGATGACTCAAAAGTTGAAAGTGTTAAAGGGGATGCGGGTATAGTCCTTGATAAAATAAAAAGTAATCAAAAAAGATCGGACTGTTGGTCTTGATGACATTCTTCCATAGGTGCTCAAAGAAATGGGGGCAGTGTTCAGTGAGATCCTTGCTCATATATTTAACAGCTGGCTAGAGTCTGGGATTGTTCCCGTGGACTGGAGGGAGGCCCATATGGTGCCAATATTCAAAAAGGGCAACAAGGCAGAACCAGGAAATTACAGACCTATTAGCTTAACTTCGGTTGTAGGAAAGTTGCTAGAAGGGATCATCAGAGATACTCCGTTTGGCTATCTTGGCAGTAAAGTGATTATTAGAGACTCTCAACATGGCTTCTGAAAATGTTTTGAGGATTGGTTGAATTTTTTTGAGGAAGTTACTAGGTTGGTGGATGTAGATAGCCCGGTCGACATCAGATAACAGGATTTTCAAAAAGCTTTTGACAAGGTGCCACACAATTGGTTACTAAATAAGGTAGAATTCTATGAGATTGCTGGGCGAATCTTGGGTCAGATAAAAAATTGGTTGCATTCTCAAAGATAGAAAATTGTTACTAAATGGCAGTGGTTCAGTGTAGGGATTGGTTACTGGTAGAGTCCTACATGGATCAGTGTTGAGAACGTTGCTCTTTACAATCTTGATTCATGATTTAACTAAAGGCATTGGGGAATTGTCCGCAAGTTCGTGGATGATACAAAAATTTAGACGGGTATTAGGACCTTAGATGATTAAAAAAAAACAATTACAATCAGATATAGATGCAATAGGAGAATGGGCCTGTATCTAGCAAATGCCATTTAATGTACATAAATATAGTGTTATGCATGTGGGTAAGGCTAACACCAACATGTGCATACCATGCAGGGTTCAGAGTTTAAGACTGTTAAGCGGGAAAGGAACAGGGGTTAAACTGGTTAACCCCTGAAAACCCACGACCGGTTGTAGCGATGCAGGCAGCACATAACAATCCTGCTGCCTGTTGATTACAGCGATTGCTGCGTGTAGCCAGCGTAACCTGCGCTGTTGATTGGCTGCACGCAACAGCAGGGGTCCCCGATATCGGGAGTGCCAAGCATTATTTAAAGGTAGCCTGCACCTCTTAAAGGGGAGGTGCACTGTTGTTGCAGGGAGACCTTGAATTAGTGTGGCAACTAACTCTGCTGGAACTAAGGAACGGTTGGGCCTGCGAGACAGCATGCACTAAGGTTCTCTGAAAATGCACCACAGGCCTTGGTGCAAGAGGTGGACGCACAGAGGGGCATCCTTTATCCGCAGGGGGGCAGGAGGCCCTCCAGACACATGCAGAAGAGGCAGTGGCGGACGAGGTAAATGCCAGGAGCATCGCACCACACACATGGATGCAGTGCAGGAAGAAGTTCAATGATTTGACACGAGTGGTTAAAGTGAGTGACTTCAACTGTCAAGTGGCATATCCGACCAACTGCACCACTAGCCTTATCCACTGCTCCACGCACTACAAATCCCAGCTACCTACCTACCAACAAACTCTTTCCATCAGTACGCAACACTTCAAATCAGATGCTGCATCTCACCCTCACACAGTACCATTCTTGCAAGCCGCACACCCAAAACTCACCGTTCGCATACACTTTTTTTTATTCATTCATGGGACGTGGGCGTTGCTGGTGAGGCCAGCATTTATTGCCCATCCCTAATTGCCCTTGAGAAGGTGGTGGTGAGCCGCCTTCTTGAACCGCTGCAGTCCGTGTGGTGAAGGTTCTCCCACAGTGCTGTTAGGTAGGGAGTTTCAGGATTTTGACCCAGCGACGATAAAGGAACGGTGATATATTTCCAAGTCAGGATGGTGTGTGACTTGGAAGGGAACGTGCAGGTGGTGGTGTTCCCATGTGCCTGCTGCCCTTGTCCTTCTAGATGGTAGAGGTCGCGGATTTGGGAGGTGCTGTAGAAGAAGCCTTGGCTAGTTGCTGCAGTGCATCTTGTAGACGGTACACACTGCAGCCACGGTGCACCGGTGGTGGATGGGGTGCCAATCAAGTGGGCTGCTTTATCCTGGATGATGTCGAGCTGCTTGAATGCTGTTGGAGCTGCACTCATCCAGACAAGCGGAGAGTATTCCATCACACTCCTCACTTGTGCCTTGTAGGTGGTGGAAAGGCTTTGGGGGAGTCAGCAGGTGAGTCACTCGCTGCAGAATACCCAGCCTCTGTCCTACTCTTGTAGCCACAGTATTTATGTGGCTGGTCCAGCTAAGTTTCTGGTCTATGGTGACCCCCAGGATGTTGATGGTGGGGGATTTGGCGATGGTAATGCCACTGAATGTCAAGGGGAGGTGGTTAGACTCTCTCTTGTTGGAGATGGTCATTGTCTGGCACTTGTCTGGTGTGAATGTTACTTGCCACTAATCAGCTCAAGCTTGGATATTGTCCCGGTCTTGCTGCAGGTGGGCACAGACTGCTTCATTATCTGAGGGGTTGCGAATGGAACTGAACACTGTGCAATCATCAGCGAACATCCCCATTTCTGACCTTATGATGGAGGGAAGGTCATTGATGAAGCAGCTGAAGCTGGTTGGGCCTGGGACACTGCCCTGAGGTACTCCTGCAGCGATGTCCTAGGGCTCAGATGATTGGCCTCGAACAACCACTACCATCTTCCTTTGTGCTAGGTACGACTCCAGCCACTGGAGAATTTTCTCCGATTGCCATTGTCTTCAATTTTACTAGGGCTCCTTGATGCCACACTCGGTCAAATGCTGCCTTGATGTCAAGGGCAGTCAATCTCACCTCACCACTGGAATTCAGCTTTTTTGTCCATTTTTGGACCAAGGCTGTAATGCGGTCTGGAGATGAGTGGCGGGGGGGGGTGTGTCCTGGTGGAACCCAAACTGAGCATCGGTGAGCAGGTTATTGATGAGTAATTGCCGCTTGATAGCACTGTCGACAACACCTTCCATCATTTTTCTGATGATTGAGAGTCGACTGATGGGGCGGTAATTGGCCAGATTGGATTTGTCCTGCTTTTTGTGGACAGGACATACCTGGGCAATTTTCCACTTTGACGGGTAGATACCGACAAAGGCACTGGCAGTGACAAAACACTGACAACTTTCAACCATGACAGCCACATCACTCAAACATCTTGCAGGACACTCAATGACACACTTCCCTCTGTCTTGCAGGAGCAGGTGGTGCATTACACTCGGCAGCAGGAAAGACCTGGGGGAGCACAGGCACGCTACATGTCCTCACACCCATGGAGGAGACAGTGCTGTCGATCATTGGGCAGGCCATCGCTGCGGCTGTGGCTACTGGCGGTGCTGGAGGTATCGATGATGAGGATTTCTGCATACCTAATCTTCCTTCTCGCTTCCCACTTCTCCTTCATCCCACAATCTTTTCTGACTCAGTGCCGCAGATGGTGTGAGCACGCACGTCTTACTTTCTCCTCTCCCCTCACCACACCTCAACTCGTGTCCCTTTGTCATTTCAGATACCTAATAACTGGAACTGCGACCGTCAGAGGAGGCAGAGGAAGATGACAGTGATGATGCAGATACACCGTTGCTTGATCTTACACTCGCAGCCACCAGCTAAGATACTGACACAGCGCATCCTTTAGAGGCTAGGTTAGAGGGAGGGATCTGCACGTGGTGAGACACCGGGCACAAGTGTGCAGGAGCCAGGGTGGGGGGAACGGATACTGCAGGTGCCAGCTCGCCGGAGGGCGAGGTTACGCACTAGTTCTGCTGCTGAGGAGTCAGATGATGATATCGATGGGCCAGGCTACACAAGGCGGCTGAATGGGGCAGTCACAACCGAATGCTTGGTGCACTGGAAAGCCTGAGCACAATGTCAAGGGGCATGGAGGAGTCCAGCTCCAACGTGGCACAGGGCTTTGCGCAGAGCTTGGAGCCCATTGTTTCCCACATGGAATGGGTGGTCACCTCCATCAGCACACCTGTGGAACCCACTATGATACAGCGTCTGATGACCGATGTCACAGCTTCCATTGCAGCACAAACATCTGCCATCCAAGGTCTGACTGCTGCGTTTGGAAGCTCAGATTGCTGCTATCGCGGCCCTGGTTTCCACTGTGGAACGGGGCTTCAAGGGCATCACAGCAATTCAGCAATCTGTTCTCCAGCGGATCACCAGGTGTGCAGAGTTGCCACCCCGGGACAGTGCCAGTAGCGCCATGGAAGTCGAACCTGCTGTCCTCACAGAATGACAGCATTCCTGCTCCCACCTCTGCCACTCCACCAACGCCTTTGCCGTTGCCTGTCAGCCAGCCAGGGCAGACTGCTGCAGCCCAGGCCCAGATGGTGCAGTTTAAAGTTGGGCCCTCCTGGCCCAGAGCTGCTCGAGATCGTCCTCCAAGGCCATCTGCAATCTCCTCAATTGAAGGTCAGCAGCCTTCCGCTACCCATGTTCCAGCCACTGGGGATCCGCCTCGTAGGAGCACCAAGGTAGGTAAAGGCACACAGACGACAGGCACTGAGGGAATGCACAAGAGTGGACAATCTCATTTTGTTTGAATTATGACATGTTAATTTATAAATTTGGATTTGAATTTGCATTTGGTAGTAGTTTTCATTTCTGCAATGGGCTGAGGGAGGAAGCAATTTGTATTCATAAGGAGGACGATTTGATGGTCATGTGGAAGCGGAAAGGTGAGGAGAGTGGGACTGTTGGTGAATGGGGAGGTGTCGTTGAGGCTTTCACTCATTCATCAGTTGATCACACAGAGCCCTGGTAGGCAGGGCCTGTCTACCTTGTTGCTTCCCTGCCTCTTTCTCTGCTTTCTGCTGCAACTTTCTCCTCCTCCACTTCCATTTCCTCTGGCTCAGGTTCTCGCTGGATAGATGGTGGCAAGAGATGTTCCCTCACAATGGCGAAGTTGTGCAGCATACAATGGCAAATCTTGATACCCACTCAGCTGAGTACTGCAGGGCTGCTCCAGAGCAGTCCAGGCAGCGGAAGTGTTGCTTGAGGATGCCTATGGTGTGCTCGATGATGTTCCGTGTGGCAGCGTGGCTCTCGTTGTACACGTGTGTGCGTGTTCTAGACTGGAGTCATGGGCCACTTTATGAGGGCATAACCCTTGTCGCCCAGTATCCAGCCTTTGACTTGCTGTGCTGGTTGAAATATAGGTGGCACATTGGACAGCTGCAGTATGAAGGAGTCATGACTGCTGCCAGGGTAGCGGGCACTGACCTGCATGATGCGCTGCATGTGGTCGCACACCAGCTGCACATTGAGGGAGTGGTCTCCTTTTCTGTTAATGAATATGGCTGACTTCAGACCTGGAGCACTTAAGGCAATATGTGTGCAGCCAATGGCATCCTGCACCATGGGGAAGCCTGCAATACAAGCAGACCCTCGTGCTCTCTCATGCTGCTTGTCTCTGTCAAGAGGGAACGTGGCGAATCTATTTGAGTGCGTATGGAGCCTCTGTGACTTCCCTTATACAGCAGTGCACTGCAAACTGCGAGATGTTGCTTACACAAGAGCATAAGAAATGGGAGCAGCAGTAGGCCATACGTCCCCTCGAGCCTGCTCTGCCATTCTATAAGATCATGGCTAATCTTCTACCTCAAGTCCACTTTTCTGATTTACCCCCATATCCCTTGATTCCCTTAGTATCCAAATATCCATCGATCTCAGTCTTGAATATACTCAACAACTGAGCATCTACAGCCCTCTGGGGTAGAGAATTCCGAAGATTCACAACCCTCTGAGTGAAGACATTTTTCCTCATCTCGGTCCTAAATGGCCAACCTCTTATCTTGAGACTATGACCTCTAGTTCTAGGCTCTCCAGCCAGGGGAAAACAGCATCTCAGCACCTACCCTGTCAAGCCCTCTTAAGAATTTTATACGTTTTACCTCCCATTATTCTAAATTCCAGGGCGTATAGGCCCAGTCTACTCAATCTCTCCTCATAGAACAACCCTCTCATCTCAGGAATCAATCCAGTGAACCTTCATTGCACCCCAAGAAGGCAAGTACATCCTTCCTTAGGTAAAGTGACCAAAACTGTACACAGTGCTTATATGTCCAGTAGCAGCCTGAAAGGAGCCAGAGCCGTAAAAACTAAATGCCACGGTTACCTTGACAGCCACTGGCAATGCTGTTCTTGCCCTGCTCTGAGGCTGCAGTTGTGGCTGCAGCAGTTGCCAATTCTCAGTTATGACCTCTTTCGCGAACCGCAGCCGTCAGTTACACTGGTCATCGCTGAAGCTGAAGTAAGTGAATTGGTCTCTGAAGGCAGTCGTTGGATATGGCCTCCTGCTGAGTGCCTTGCGCCTCCTCCTCTATCTTCTCGCAGCTTGTCCTGCTCTGCGTGGCCTCTCTGCATGCTCCCAGTAATGTTCAATTCCCAAATGCAGCCATAGAAGGCCACCCATGTCTGGCAGCAACCTTGTTCAGCACACTATTTTAAATGCAACTAATAGTACTGCATGACCAGCCAGACCACTCTCTATATAATAAAGCAACTTTCTCCAAGTATAGGAAACTTCCACAAACACCCACAATGTATCAACAACCAGAATAACTAATCCAGCAACTAATCTATAACTCCTACATGCTCCCTTTAAATAGTGCTGGTGGGGGGGGGTCCTTCATGCCCTTTAACTCCTGTTCAGCTGTGGGACGGTCGGACAGTGCGTTGGCTGTAGCGGGGAGTTCCAAAATGGCAGCAGCTGCTTCAAATCAGCATTGCACACTGAATAACGTCATAATCTCCCTACTTTACATGCTGCTGGTGTTCATTAGGTGCGCGTGCGCAAACGCCATTACCAAGATGTCATGCCGGAAGTGTGCGTGCCATCTCCGACACCATTTTCGGGGCTTAGGAGTCCGCGTGGTACCTACACAACGGGCACTACGCGGCCCAATTTAGCCCCCATAGAGTATTAGGATGTATTGTTAGGATAATACAATACAAAACAAAAAGCACTGTACTGTTCTTATACGAGACCTTAGTTAGGCCTCATCTAGAATACTATGTCCAGTATTGGTCCCCTCACATGGTAGGTGATATAGAGGCCCAGAAAAAGGTTCAGAGGAAAGCCACCAGACTGATACCCAGCTTAAAGGCTTGTAGTTACCACGACTGGCTTAGGGAGCTAGGTCTCTTTACATTAGAAAAGTGTCGACTGCGTGGAGATTTGATTGAGGTCTAAAATAATGAAGGGATAAGACTCCGTCCATATGGATAATTTGAATTAGATAGGTAATGGAGGACTTAGGGACATGCATATATGTTACGTAAGCATAGAATTAAGTTAAATATCAAAAGATTTTTCTTTTCACAGAGAGTTATCGACCTCTGGAACAAGTTGCTGGCCAGTGCAGAGTACAGATTCACTGCAAGGGCTCAAAAAGAAACTGGCTGGACGAGTTCTTAATTACGGCCGATATTGCAGCTCACAAAAGATAGGTGAGGCATTGGGCAATGTATCTCATGGCCACTGATCTGGAACTTGTTTTGATTGCCACTTTCGTACATGAGTATCTTAGATTTTATTTGATAATGGCTCATTTCTAAATGATGTGAGACAATGACGACAAAATGCCAAATACAAAATTTAATAGCACAATTTCATCATTTCATAAGATCAATTTTAAAAGGTATTGAGATTTTGATATATGAAGTCAGGTTTCTTAGTTACGATGATGGTAAGAAAAAACAAAGTGACACTGGCTTCATTTGGATGCTGTCCTACCATGCACAATTCAGGGAAGAAGTTAGGATTTAATGATAATTGAATTAATATCAAATTTATTGTGACTGAAAGGAAATAAAATGCTGATGGGGGCCATTTTGGATTCTAAGAGTTTAGAAAGGAAGATTTCATTTTTTGCTCTCTTTTCTCATCAGTCTTCTCTCCTCCCTATCTGGAATTGATAACTTCTTATTGGGTTATAGCACCATGAGTGCGTTCCAATACATCATCTGTTGCCAGATTATTTTATAACAGGGGGCATCATAGTGGAGACAAATTCTGTTCTTACTAATTGCCCCACACACTCAATTCTAGGAAGGGTCATCGGATAGCAATTGTGAATGGAACCCTGGTCTGTTTTCCCCTCCTTAATCCGGGAGCTTTGAAGACAATTATAGAACCCCTACCACTTCCTGAACTGAGATCTCCAAACTAAGTACAGAATGGCAATGGAACAACCGATTGTTGTGATCTAAATGGTTTACCTACTCATTGGATAATCTCACTGAGCCATTGGGGGGAGTCTTCAAAGTACATTTAAGATGTGATGATTGACGGAATAGTTTTGAAATCACCAGTGCTGCTGGCAGCTGTGTAGATTTCATTCAATTATATCCGGATCAAGATTCTGATAACTGATGAAACAGTAGCCAAAAGAAAGTCAAATTGGAACAAACAGCACATCTTGCAGTTTATCAGATGATATTCTATTCTGGAAGAAAGTGAGATTTCAATGATAGGAAGTTGATGATAATCAGCTGTACCATTTCAAATTTACTGGAATCATTGGCCCACAGGGGATGCTCTTATGCTATAATCAATATGTATGCTCAACGGTAATGAGATTGACTCCATTAAGACATCAGTACCAAATATAAACTTGGAATTGGTTTAATACCTACCTGTTTCTATACCCTTGTAACAGGCTGGATGTTGCAGTGGCTGTGGTAGCAGCAGTTGTGGTAGCAGCATGCATTTGTAAAGAATGCTGGGACCCTGGTAAATACTGAGAGCTTGCTTTCCTCCCAGATTTCTACAAACAGAAGTTAAATATAACACACAGATAAGCTTGTAGGTAAATGTGGAATATTTTCAATGTTAGAACTCTCTCTCCAGATCCCCTCTCAACAATGCCTTTATCAACTGGTATTCACGATCAAGATCTTGACTATCAGTTGATAAATGCAGTGTTATAGCTGAGCCATACAGATGAGAAGATCCCTAGTTCAATTCCTGGTCTGTTCTCATATTAGCTGTTCTCAGCATTACTAACAGTGGGGCACTACAATGGGCCTTAACTTCCCTGGACTAAATAGAAGAAAAATGTCAAAGTGCTTCCATTTCTGATGTGGATATTTGGGAGAGAATGTTGAATTTTGAATAACTGATGTCCCCCAGGTTTCAATAGCCTGCCAATAATCAAACATGAAGATGGCCAGTTGGCTAAGTTACCAACGGGCTGTCAGCCATCCAGGCAACCATATCTCAGCACAAGTCAGCACCTTTAAGAAAGGGAAGCAAGCTGGAAGTAGCCTCTATAAGGATCCTGATTACATGGTTTTCGAGTTCTCTCCTAATCCAATTGCATTTCACTCTTCTCTTGCTATGATGAAGCTCTCCAAAAAAGTGATAGGATTTCAAAAATTGTGGCCATCACTAAGAATACTGTACCTGAAACATAGTCAATTGATTTTATGCAGATTCTTTTTATCCAATGAACACTAATCAGAACTATCTCACTTAAAATACACATTTACACCCATCAAACCAGCCATGTCAAGGACCAACGCTCACTTTTTGTGGTATTGATTTAGAAAGTGCACTCAAATCTTTCATTTGAACTAAGTAAATATCCACTTCTCCAAAAGTGGAGGCCACAATTAAAATGAACATTCCAGAATAGTTCTTGTATATTACTAACATTCCAGTGGATTCATTTCAACCAAACTTGTACCAAATATAATGAAAAAAAACAAACATAGATGGTGTAGATATCTGGTTATATTAAATTCAAGACAAACTTTGGACTGGTTTAATGTGAGTCCACATTATTTTAACAGAAATGTTAAACAAAAGTCTATGACTATTTTTTCTTCCTGTTTCTTGAGTTAAATAGAAATTCCAACATTTCCTTCTATCTCCTCCTTTCATGTTTTCCTGTTCTCCATGTGCCCAACTTGTTTCAGCTTGCTGCATCCTTCTAATTTTTTTCATTATAACTGCAATGGAATCAAGTATTCACTTATCCGGACTCTAACGCACAGAGAAAATAGTCTACTTACCAGAACATGCAAAGCGAGAGGGTACGGTGGTTCAGGATTTCTGAGTACAGGAAGATTACTCAGTTTGGTTCCATTTTTGATCAGATAGATATGATTACTGAACTCTTTCTAAACAGTAAAGAAAAAAAGTTTCCAGTTAGTAATCACTTAGTATCAATTTCACTATTGTAAACAAATTTTATTCAAAATATAGATCATCACGAATGCCCTGATGGTTCAGTGAATATCTGCACTGCTTAGTGTGGTACTGAGTCTTACAGGCCAGGAAGGTTTCAAGTCTGATCCTGGTTTGTGTTGAGTTAACTAACTGATCTCAGTTGGTGTAGTGATAGGGGTACTAGAATTAGTTCTATTGTCCCTGAGATAGGAAGAATAAAAATAAACCAGGGGTCCCTCCTCTTGATCACTACCAAGTAAACCCTGCTGGTAAGTGGATGGATCTGGACGTCAGGATTAGGCTCGGCTCTGGTGCGCTGCATGACCAAGTAGCTTGTAGTACTCACTGCCTGGGCTCATAACTGAGGAAGGGTCTCTTGAGCAAGGTACCAGAAGGTACCCATTACCTGTGGAACCATATTCTAAGCCATGTGTCACCACCTTCAGGAAAGGAAGGGAGAAAAAACAAACAAAAAAGGGGCATCCCTTTCAAAGAGACAATCTTTTAGATTTTTGCCAATTCAAAACTGAAGTCTGAAAATTCTGTCGACTAGGATTAAATATTCTAGTAGGGCAATCAGAAGGCTTCTTGTGTGGAACATTTGTTAAAAATATATAAAATTAGATATTTCCAGTCTCCCCACACTATTATTTCAGTTTATCTATCCTCCTCTGGGTTTCCTTACAAAGTTCAGCAAATGCTTCATATTAATCCAGTAAGTGAAAAACCATTAAATCCTGTGGCTGTAAAGATCACAGAACTTTAAGACTGTTTTGGTAATACTTCTGCATCGGAATAAAAAGGTTTATAATGGATTACATTTATTCAGAAAATACAGCAAATGCTTAGTGATTTTAAACATTTTTCAAATATACACTATTCAGTATAGAGCGGGACAACAACTTTCATGTGTTACACCAAGTTATATTTTACTGATTAACGCAACAAAAGTGGTCAAAAGGCTACTGGATATCGATTTGTTGATCTTACAGTACGATTAGCAAGTGAAATTTGTCAAGAGACCTTATCTGAGACAGCACCGAAGAACCATAGGACTAGCTCTACTTGTGTCCATTTCCGAAGCCACCCTCTGGCTCACCAATCTGGAGTTGGTTATTTGAATGTTACTAACCACGTCTCTTGCCATATGATATAAATTCAATATGTATGTACGGTTTTTGGAATCAATAAAGAAGATGAACACTTAAAAAAAAATTCAGACAATGGAAATGGGGATAGCTTGAATTTAAATCAGAGGAAAGACTTGTTCATCTTTAGTGTGAGAATTACTTATACTCACAGTTTAATTGCATCAGAAATTCCATCATATCTTTGAGATGTTAAATGCTTGAAAAGGCTTACCAGACATTTTAGGATTGTTCTTGGAACCAAGCTATTCGATATACAGTCCAAAAGAAAAAAAAACACAAGGAAATAGCTGGTGTTCACAGTCTATCTGTCTGGATGGGAAAATAGATAACTTGTTTGCATGTCTAATGGCAAGGGATTTCTTTGATCGGAGCTGTTCTTCAATAGAAACTGACCTTATCTTCAAAGAGAGCCACAAATACATCTCAACTATACTCTTCATAGAATCATTGAGAACCAAAGGAGGCCATTAGTTCCATTGTGCCTGTGCTAGCTCTTTGAAGGAGCTATCCAATTAGTCCCACTCCCCTATTCTTTCCCCATAGCTGTGCAAATTTTTGGTAATGCCCAATTTTCCCCCAAGTGGAAGGGCTCCATGGAGCAAAAGTGCCCACATTATGTTCCTCAAAGACGCAGTTAAATGATTTTGAGAACAGTGTGATGTTTAGCACCTTTTGGAATTGGAAAGGCTAACTGTCAGTCCTGTGGTACATTGCTCCCTTTCAAGGCATGTATAAGGTTGGGATTTAGATCGTAAGAGATGTGAGTACGCTTATGCAACTTGTTTTTGGCTCAAATTATGACAAGGATACCACAGCAACACACAAATCAAAGCTTTTCATAAAAGGGACAAGCCATCAAAATAAGGATGAAATTTATAGGTATGCATAAACGGCACAATGAATAGACTCAAATTATTAATTTAGTTCAGAGCTCATCACAAAATTATAACACAATACTCTTAAAAACAAAAAAGGAAATTAGAATTTAGAGAAGTACATACCTTGGTGTATTCAATTTTGCTTCTGAGACCAGCGGCAACAGCTTCCCACTTGTTCATAGCAGCCTGGATCTGTGATGGGTCAGCAATCTGCCTGCAATTTAAGGGTAGTACACATATGTACAAAGTAAGAATCTCGGCCTAGAATTTCAATGACGCCCTCCCATATTTCAAGCCTCTCTCATCAAACATCTCACGTCAAAAGTGCGCTGCCCGCCATATTGGCAAAGGTAGAAAAAGAGGCGTACAGGGCCTTTGCCTGAAACAGGCGTTAGGTACTTTGCATTTGCAAATATGGGGTCTAACGCCTGTTTGAGGCTCCCTTTGCAAAACTGGGCAGCCCTGGGTTACGTTAAGGAAAACGTGGAAAATGGGTCCGCTGCAGTGCCTAAGGTAGTTGCCGGTCCCCGCCTGGCCCCATCCCGATCGCTTCTCCCCTCTTCCCCCCCCATCGCTTCTCCCCTCCACTCTTCCAGGACCTACCTGAGGGCCGTTACTAGAACGCAGTGGCCCGAAATTGAAATCTTCTTCACCAGCGAGTTGCCTGGGGATGCCCAGCAGGCATCTGCAGCTCGCTGGACTCATGTAAATGAGGCCCGAGGCCCATATCGGGTGTGCCTCAGGCCTACCTGTTGCAGTGCAGGGACCGTTCCCTGTGAACAGTTTGCACCATCTCTCATCATTGATGTAACTAGTTATTTTGTTAATTGTTTCAAACTGAATTCATAACATTTAAATAACAATGCTGTACAGATTTTATAGCCAAGGAATAGTCTCCTAGAACCAAAAATGAAATGTTATTCCTGAGCAGCCAAAGCTAAACAATTAGTATGACTGTCAGGAATTTGGGAAGTTACGTTACAGGCTCCCATTTGTCAGTTTGATAAGAGAGGATTAATGGGGCATAGGATTCATTCTGTTCATATGTAATAATCAGTCTATAGTAAACAACTTGCAGTAGAATTAATTAAAACCAAACAAATATACCCCTTCATCTTATCCCTTAACATGCTTAGCTGATTTTCGGTCTCCAACATGGCACTCTCCAGGTTACTGAGTAAGAAATCTCTGCGCATCTCCAGCAAAAGACCCTGCCACAGAAACATAATCTCTTCAGTCTTCTAGACTTAGTTCAAGTCTAGTTTTATAAAGAACATAATTACAAATCATAGTTAGGCAGGGAATCAAGGCGACATTACTTGCTCTAATAAATATTAAAATTAATCTGGTAAACATTTCCATAAAATAAAAGGCTCGGTTCATGATGATTTAAAAAAGGTTTCTGTTGATTAACATTCAGAATGTAAAACCAGCCTGTCTAGTAACAGGAAAGTACTAAGTGCACTAAGATATTACAATAAATGTAATAATTCATGGTTTCAGCAGTAGAATTATATTTGCACAAAGATTAAGTTGTTGTTTACTGTAAAATAGCAAACTCTATGTGTCAGCTGCCATCTTTTCAATTTGTAAATCAGCTCATGTCCTGAATGTGCATCAACAGCAATTACTTACATTTCTAATGAGACAGAACCATAAGGTCAATCCACCAAGTAAACAGCATTATCAAACTGTAATGTTCTACAAATATTCATGACTACAGACATGAAGATGATTTGCAAAGGGAATGGATACCAGAATTATAATCTGAAATTCAAATAAACAAGCATATAAGGAATATGTGTGTTTATTATGGTATTCTTTAATTTGTTTTGAATAATAATGGCAAGTTGTTTCTCTCACCCCCAAAAAAGGATCTAGCATATGGCATACTTGTCAGAACTAAAATGGTTGACTCCTTTCTAACCAGCTTTCCATTTTGGGGCACAAGTGAAGACATAATCTCAACCATGAGCTCCTATCTAAGGGCAGTAATCACATAGGGTACAGGCTACCCTCCTTTACTATGACCATATTTCATGCACTGGCCTGACCATTGAGTTTCACCATTCTATTTGACTGCTGGAGCTCCACAGCCAAGCCCTATATTCAACATGTAGACTTTTCAACAGTAAATGATACTGATCAGGAATGGGAGCTTTGATTAATATTTTTCCTCTTCTCAGTCCTTAGGAATGCTGAATCCAACTGTTACATTTCCACCACCACCCTGGCAATCTCAGCACAGATCAGGGATCACACCTAGGAACCTTTTAATCTGTATGGATCAGTGCCATCCAACTGATGTTACACCCATTGAGCCACTGGACGAACTCTAAGGATACTACTTCTACATATATGAAGGCGTACTTTTCCATACACCAAAAAAACCTGACCCCTTTTCTTACCATGTTTTGGAACAATGCAAAGCAATTAAATTTTGTTGCATGCAATAGAATGCAAAAGAAAAGCTGCCCATAAACATAACTATATTCATGTAAAAGCTAAGAAATTGTTCATAATGCTCAACAAATTCAGAAACAAATGGTAGCTAATTTCTATCAACTGCCACATAATTCTAGATTAAAAGAATGTCAAATTTCAAGATATGAAAACAAAAGTTGTGTTTAAAACCACAATACTACATCATCTGATCTTCTGTTGACATACTTGACTAAGTTGAAATGGGGACTGATGCATCACTAAAAATTTATATGTGAGTATCAATATGTAGCCATCAACAAATCTGTGTAAGCCTGACCAGTGACTTCTCACCTCCTGACTGATTGCTTTTCTTATATTCTCTATTTCAGTTTGTTGTGCATTTGCAAGCTCTTCATCCAGCTGTAGCTTTTCATGGCACCACTGTTCTCTGTAAAAATGTCAAGAGTACTTAGTGCTGCATGCATGCTGCAAAGCTGTAAGTGGATCATTGAATAAAACTAAATGCAGGTAAGTGAAGTTCTGCACTTGTCAAACGCAGATGCCACAAGGGACATGACAGGTTAAACAGATCTATCGTACTACAGTGTAACAGTTTCCCTATCTTGTTATTTATTTAAAAGCTCTTTGTGCAGTCCAAAGATCAGTCTGCCATTAAGCTATATTGAAGTTTCATCCATGATAGTAACTTAATTTACACACAACCAGACAGATATGAAGCTGCATGGACTCCACTGGAAAACAGTAATATAAAGTGATATATTTAGATTATCCTTGAAATGTATTTTTAAAAAAAAGTGAAATGATTAAACTTACATATGTTTTAATAGTAAACAATCTCTTTTGATGCCTATCAATTGTGCAGCAACTCATACAATCACCTCTATTAATATCCTTAGGAAAACAGGTACCAGAGGGTCAATTTTTTAAGTGGAGTTTAAAAGATATGAATTTTATACCATCATAATCTGTCACTGGTTAGAAATACAACGGTAAATTGGTCAGGTGACAGGAATTTCGACAGTACTGCGAATCAGGCTCTGTGCCTGATTCTTTGATCTGCGCACCCAGCAAGCAAGGTTCTGTGCTGGGGGCGTTGATGTAAAAAAATTAACTGAATATAGTGCACATAGTATTATAATTCCTGATCATTCATTGCCAAAGGTCAAAAAAATCTAGTGCATTACCTCAACAGTGTTGGAATCTAAGGATGGAGGGAAAGTTTGAGGGGAATTATTTGTTCGAAGTACTCCAATGCGCACATACATTTTATTTTATTGGAAATGCATGCTCCTTACTATTTAAAAATGTCAAGTTTCCCATCTGCCATGTTGGATCTCCTTCTCTCCAGTCCTCTCTAATAATGTCACTGATAGGAAGGAACCACTTATGTTTCAGGAAGCTCAATTCATTTTAACGGGGGCTGCAATTCAGATCAGTCTGGTCGCCTGTACAAAGCTGCTTGATTCTGGCAAAACAAGCTATTGGTTGGGTACACTGCGTACTTAGCCGGTAGCATGGGTATTTCTAATTATATTTGCATAGACACTGGGGAAACACTTTGAACAGTTTCTATCTATTTTAGGATTTACATTATAGTTTATTTACACTTTTGTTATTTCTAGTTGGACACGTCTCCTATCAGATAGACTTCATGCCATCTATTGCTCTGAAACTGCAGATCAATGATACTGCATATCTCTGTTATTTCAGGAGTAGGCTTTAAAGTCTTTTTCACGAGTGACAATTAGTTATACATAGTATTGCTGATGAAATATTCCGTTTATTATTTTGAGACTGTTAGCCTAGAGCAGGGACGGACCAATTTGTGACTTTCTGTAACCTCCTCCAACCCTAAGATCTCTGCGCTCCTCCAATTCTTGCCTCTTGCGCATCCCCGACTTTCATCGTTCCACCATTGACAGCAATGCCTTCAGCTGCCTAGACCCATAACTCTGGAATTCCCTCCCTAAATCTCTCTCGTCCTTTAAGTCGCTCCTTAAAACCTACCTCTTTTACCAAGCTTTTGGTCACTTGTCCTAATATCTCATGTGGCTCGGTGTCAAATTTTGTTTGACAGCGGTCCTATGAAGCGCCTTGAGACGTTTTACTATGTTAAAGGCACTATACAAATGTGAGTAGTAGTAGTAGTAGTAGTAGTTGTTGCGAGCTGCATGCAGCTCATCTGTGGCTAAAATGCTGCTCTCTGAATCTTTTATTTAGATGCCTTGCCCAAGGACAATTTCATTGCGAGGAATGGAGAATAACAAAGGACGCAATCAGCCACCACAAAACAGGCAGTCTTCCTTCCATTCTGACCCAGCCAATCTAAATGCTTTGAATTCACTGTAATATTTACTGCTGGGTGTGCAATAGGAACTATTGCCCTTCTCAGCTATGTTGCAACACTAATGAAGATAGAGATCTTAAATTTGGATTTCACTTCTCTGAAAAATAAAGCCTTCATTCTTTTTATGATGAATGTATATATTTTTTGGAAATAGACTTTGTTTGCTTCTTAACGAACCTTCCACCCCTCCTCACTCCCCTCCCCCACCTAATTTATGTTCCTTCTTTCTTTTCTGACACTTGGGGCTCGAATTTAGCAGGCCTGCGGGTTCCCAGCGGGTGGTCCTCCGGGAGCGTGGTCAACACGCTCGGCGAAATTAGTGGGTTGCCCGCGCGATCGCAGCAGGCAACACACTAATAGGAATCAATTACCTGCTCCTCCGGGGTCCACGCTGCTGGTCTGCGCGTCGGGCGGGCTGCGCATGCGCAGTACGATCTGTCAGCTGGAGGCTCTCTAGTTAAAGGGGCAGTCCTCCACTGACAGATGCTGCAACCAATGGAACAAATTGCAGCATGGAGCAGCCCAGGGGGAAGGCTGCTCCCAGTTTAATGATGCCTCACCCCAGGTATCATCAGATGGGGTGAGGAGGAGGGGGAGGACACAGATCTTCCCCCCGGCGGGCGGGAGGAAGCGGCCTGCCTCTGCCACCAAGAAGGCCTGGCTCGAGGTGGCAGAGGGGGTCACCTGCGCCACCAACATATCGCCCACCTGCATACAGTGCAGGAGGCGCTGCAATGACCGCAGTAGGTCAGCCACAGTGAGAACACAAAGTCTTTCCCCTACACTCCGTCTGCCACAACACTGCCCCCATCCCACATCTCCTTCGGCACCGCCAACACTACTCTGTCACATCACCCTTCATACCCACTCAAACCCCATCCTCATCTTACCTCCACCTACTCACCTCGCCAGTACTCATCCTGCCACTAACACGCAACCCAATCCTCATATAATCTCATTGCTCCATCCCATACTCACCCTCTCGTGCATCTCCCTCACGGCCAGCCTCACTCAACCTGCCACCACCTGTGCTGCAGCCACAGGGCATGCATCACATATGTGCAGTAGGCAGCGTAAGGCAAACGTGTCGTGAGCATGAAGGGGGTGCACAAGGGTGTCTGAGGGTTTGTCCTGGGTGTTACCTATATTGAATTTCAGAGCAACAAACAGCACACATTATATTGACACCACCACCGCCATGTCTCCGCGAATCCTGTCCGTTGTGTCCAATAATGCCCGCTCCTGAGTATCACTATGAGGACCCACCACTGATGCCACCCATCGTGTTACTGCAGAGTAGGTGCAGGTGTATCTGCAGGGCTCTTCCGCGCAGACGACTGAGAGACATCGGCGGTGTAGCCGGCTACACCCTGGAAGGATGCGGAGGAGAAGTTGTGGAGGGCAGTGGTGACTTTGACAGCGACAGGTAAGCAGTTGGTGCTGGGGCCAGCCAGGAGCAGCTCGGCATGAAAGAGCCTGCAGATCTCCACGACTACATGTCGAGCGAATCTGCGCCTCCCTGTGCACTGCTGCTCGGAGAGGTCCGGGGAGCTGTGCCTCGGTCTGTGGACCCTGTGGCGAGGGTAGTGCCCTCTGCGATGCGTCTCTCCCTGCGGTAGCCCTCCCTCCTGCTGTGCAGGTGGGCGTGCAACAACACCGTGTTGGGGGGCTCCACATCTCTGCGGCGGACGGCGTGGACTGCGAGGTTGCTGGGGCTGGTCATGCTGTTCGTCCTCCGAGGGTGTCCACGCACCACCCATCTGGCAGGTGTTGGTCTGAGGGGTTGTGCAGGGTAGGTGGGTGGTTCCTCGGACTGGGGCTGCGGTTTCGTGTCGGTCTGTCCTCTGGCTTGGCGGGGGGTGGTGGGGGGCAGGGGTTGCCCTATGTGACGCGGTGGCCTCCTGCGTGGGTGAGGGCTCTCCCCCGTGGAGTGCACCTTGGCACCTGCCACAGGCTGCTGGCTGCAACACGCCTGGTTGGAGAGAGACTGTTTCCCCCAGTGTGTGAAACTCACTGCCTTAAACCTAAAATCCCACACTTCCTCTTTTGACAGCTGCTTCAGCTCATTAACTGACCTCAACAAGCAAGGTAAGTACACTCAAGTGGAACCCCGCTGGCTTTAATTGCCTGCGGGATTCCCACCAGCGGGGCTTGCGCGCGCAGCCCTGCACGTCAGCGAAAATCGAGCCCTTGAACTTTGAAAGGTCAACCAACCTAGTCTAGAGTTTAAATTTACTCCAGATTATTGCATAAACTCAGGCACTTTTAATTTCACTGCAGTAGAATTATCAACAATACTTGAAAATTAAATGCATTACATTAGGTTATAAACGACAGTACTTACTGTTCATTTTGCAATTTCTTTTTTAGCATCTCAATTTCCTCATTCTGGTCATTAATTGACTTTACAGATCTTAAAAAAAAGAAAAAGTATATAAGTCTCCATGAAGACCATTTGAGAATTCCAAAGTATCTATAATCTTAATATATTTAACAGTCTTGTGCCTAGTGCACGTGTCGTGTCATGTCTTTCAAAGACATCACACCTGAAAGTGTCACACTTCGGTTCATCACACGTCCATAGGACAAGCATTAGTGACTGGATGAAATAAAGAATTATCTATTAAAATACCAATCAAATATCCGAATAACTAAAGGTGAATCAATCAAAAGTAATTCCATTCAATCAGTAAGCACCAGTGATTAGTGAGAAAGCAAAGGAAAATCAAATCACAATCAAATTGTTCAATTCTTTGACAGCTACCAATCCCAAGTGAATTGCTATAAAAATGCAATGTTGGTTTAAGTCATCATCTTGAATTTTGCCTTCAGCTAAAAATTTAACTGCAGAAGTAACACTTAGGGGGTTAAAATCGATACGGCCCGATACCAGACGCGAGATTCATGCTGCATCCTCGTTACCATGATTCCCATGCGCAGCCAGCCCTACCTGTGCCCTTGAGTGGCACCAGCAAGAGGCCCCATATGGAGCATAGCCAGCACTAGGTAAAGGCAGCCTGCACCTCTTACAGGGGAGGTGCACTGTCAATGGAAGCAGTGCAGGATGACAGGCAGAATAGCTGGAGCGGCAAGAGAACATGCCCCATGGTTCTCCAACAGTGCACTAGAGGCCTTAGTGGAGGGAGTGCAGGAATGGAGAGCCGTTCTGTATCCTCAGAGTGGCAGGAGACCCTTCAGACACCAGTTGCAGAGGAAGTGGCTGTGGAGGTGAACGGCAGGAGCACAGCACCATGCCCGCGGATACAGTGCCGAGAAAAGTTCAATGATTTGACACGAGTGGTCAAGGTGAGTGAATGCAAGAATCGAGTGGCACATCCTACCAACTGCAGCACTGCTCCATGCATGACACCCCCCCTCACGCACCCACCAACAAACGCTGCCCATCCGTACGCAACGCTGCATTTCGGATGCTGTGTCTACCCCTCACATAGTAGCACACTTGCAATCCACACACTGCCAGCTATTCGACCATGACAAGCACATCACCCAAACACATTGCAGGATACTCATGAAAAAACTTCGCTCTGTCTTGCAGGGAGAAGGTGGTGCATAACAGCCGGCAGTCCGAAAGACCCGAAGGAGGACAGGCACGCCTATACGTCCTCACCCCCCTGGAGGAGATGGTGCTGCGAATCATTGGGCGGAATGTCGCTGCGGCCGTGGCCATTGGCTGCGCTGGAGGTCTCTGCATACCTAATCCTCCTTCTCGTTTCCCACATCTCCCTCATCCCACAATCTTTTCTGACGCATGTACTGCAGATGGTGTCAGCACGCACACCTTACTCGCTCCTATCTCCGCTCCACAACTCAACCCGTCTCCCTTTGTCATTGCAGGTACCCAAGAACTGGAGCCAGCGAGGTGGAGGAGGGGGACACTGACACTGAAGCTGCACCATCACTCGATCTGACACTCACACCCACCAGCTCAGATACTGACACTATGCATCCTTTAGAGGGTAGGTTAGGGGAGGGATCTGCACACGAGATACCAGGCACAAGTGCACTGGAGTTGGGGCGGGGGGAACCGATACCACAGGTGCTGGCTCGCCGGGGGTGGGGGGAAGGTCGCACAATGCTTCTGCTGCTGAGGAGTCAGATGATGACTTCGATGGGCCAGGCTACAGAAGATGGCTGATGGACGTACACCACCAAATGCTTGGTGCACTGGAAAGCCTGCGCACAATGTCAAGGGGCATGGAGGAGTCCACCTCAAACTTGGCACAGGGCTTTGTGCAGAGCTTGGAGCCCATCCTTTCTTACATGGAACGGGTGGTCAGGTCCATCAGCACATCTGTGGAACCCAGACTGCTGCAATGGAAGCTCAGATTGCTGCTTTCGTGGCCTTGGGTACCGCTGTGGAATGGGGCTTCCAGGGCGTCACAGCACTCCAGCAATCCGTTCTCTGGCTGATCACCAGGAGTGCAGAGGCACCGCCCCGTGCGAGTGGCAATGGCGCCATGGCAGTCGAACCTGCAGTCCTCTCTCCGGATGACGGCATTCCTGCACCCATCCCTGCCACTCCACTAGTGCCCTTGCTGTTACCTGTCAGCCAGGCAGGCCAGATTGCTGCAGCCCAGGCTGAGGTGGTGCAGTCTGAAGCTGGGCCTCCTGGCCCAGAGCTGCTCGAGGTCGTCCTCCAAGGCCATCTGGACTTTCCTCAACTGAAGGCCAGCAGCCTTCCACCACCCATCCAGCCACTGGGGATGCACCTCGTGGGAGCACTAGGAAAGGCAGGCACACAAACGACAGGCACTGAGGGAACGCACAGGGTGAATAGTGTAATGTTTGATAGTTGAGTTAATGTGTTTTGTTGTCAATTTGGATTTGAAGTCACAGTTGGTGGTGGTTTTTATTTATGCGATGATCTGCGGGAGGAAGCAATGGGTAATCATATGGAGGGTGATTTGATGGTCACGTGGCCGATTTGATGGTCATTATAGGCGGTGAGTGTAGGACTGTTGGTGTCTTGGGAGGTGTCGCTGAGGTTAGTGATATCGTTCACAAATAAGGTGAGCATGCAGAACCCTGGCAGACAGGGCTGTGAACCTTGTTGCCTCCTTGCGTCTTTCTCCACTTCCTCCTCCGCCATTTCCTCCCAGTCCACCTCTGCTACTGGTTCAGGGTCTTGCCGGATAAGTGGTGGCAAGGGCGAAGTCGTGCAACATGCAGTATACCACGACGAATCTTGACACCCGCTCAATGGAGTACTGCAGGGCTCCACCAGAACAGTCCAGGCAACGGAAGCATTGCTTTATGAGGCCTACGATGTGCTCGATGGTGTTCCTTTTGGCCACATAGCTCTCGTTGTAGGCCTGCTCTGCACGTGTGCGTGCATACCTGTCCAGAGTCCTCAGTCACCTCATGAGGGGATAGTCCTCGTCACCCAGTAGTCAGCCTTTGACTTGCCGAGCCGGTGCAAGGATAATTGGGATGTTGGACTGCCGCATAATGAAGGCTTCGTGACTGCTGCCAGGGTAGCGGGCACTGACCTGCATGATGCGCTGCGTGTGGTCGCACACTAGCTGCACAGGGAGTGGAACCCCTTCCTGTTTATAAAAGTGGCTGAGTTGAGATGTGGAGCACGCATAGCTATACGTGTGCGATCAATGGTACCCTGCACCATGGAGAAGCCTGCAACGCGAGCAAACACTTGTGCTCGCTTGTTCTGCTCCTCTGTCAAGACGTAACGTGATTAACCTGTTGCGCAGCTCGTACAGTGACCTCCTTTATGCAGCAGTGCACTGCAAACTGTGAGATGTTGCACATATCGCCAGCAGAGGCCTGAAAGGACCCAGAGCCGTAAAAGTTCAGCGCCACGGTTACCTTGACAGCCACAGGCAATGCTGTCCTTGCCCTGCTCTGAGGCTGCAGTTGTGGCTGCAGCAGTTGACATATCTGTGTCACAATCTGTTTGTTGAATCGCAGCCGTTGGATGCACTGATCTTCGCTCATGTTGAAGTAACAGTATTATTCCCTGAAGGCCCTCATGGGATAGGGCCTCCTGCTCAGTGCCCTGCACCTCCTCCCTCTCCTCGCAGCTTGACCTGCTCTGCGGAGCCTCTCTGCATGCTCCCAGTCGTGTTCTATGCCCAGCGGGAGCCCGAGGAGGCCACCCATGGTTGCCAGGAATCTTGTTCAGCACAATGTTGTAAATGACACCAACGGTAATGCAGGACCTGCCAAACCACGCTTTATATACCACAGCAATTCTATCCAAGCGTAGGAAGCTTCAACAAACATGTACAATTGTACCAGCAGCCAGAAGCAATAATCCAGCCACTAAACTGCAATACCTGCATGATCCCTTTAAATAACACTAGTGGGGGTTCCACCAGGCCATCTAAGACATGTTCAGCTGTTTGTGGTTAAGAAAGTTCATTGGCTGGAGTGTTGAGTGCCAAAATGGTGTCTATTCCTTTAAATCAGCGTTGCGCACTGATCTAACGCATATTCTTCTTACTTTATAGGATGCCAGCGTTTGTTATCTGCACGTGCGCAAACGCCTTTACCAAAATGACGTCCGGCGCACGTCATGCTAGAAGCATGCGTACACATTCTGGATGCCATTTTGGGACCTTAGGAGGCCACATAGCACCTGAAAAACGGACGCTACACGACCGAATATCTAGCCCTTAGAATCCTAGAAGTTTACATCACAGAAGGAGGGCATTTTTCCCATCTTGCCTGTGCTGGCTCTTTGCTAGAACAATCAGAACTAATCCCAGTGTGCCATGTACTCAATTTCCCATTCAGTCATTGAACTGCTAGTGTATTTTTCTTTAGCTTTTAGAAATTGCTGCTGTTATTTTTTCAAAATTCTTTGGAAAAAGCTGAGTCAAATTTGAAAAACTTTATTCCAGTAAAGTTTATGTGAGTTATTTTTAAACAGAGAAGTTGTGTATTTTTTTTAAACAGAGAGGGTTTGTGTGAGAGAGGGTTGAATGAATGAGTGAAAGAAAGACAGACAGACTATTGTTGTAGCTTTTGTTTTATGTTCTATAAATTTCAGAAGGTGCATTAAGCTGAGTGAAAGATGGAGTGATTTCTTCATCGTAATTGAAGTTCATTTTTCAAAAAAAAAGTAGAATTTTGAAATGGTCTCTCATTATCACCTCCATCACCTGTATTATTTTGTCAGTTGGAACAGCCTCAGCCTCTAATTATTACCTGGGTTAGAAACTGTAAACATTCTAATAAAAGCTGTCAGAAACAGAGTATTTGGCTGGAACCATAAATTATTGGATTGAGTTCTTGGTAGGCTAGACTCTCTTCCAAGATCTAACTGTAAACAATTTTACAACACCAAGTTATAGTCCAGCAATTTTATTTTAAATTCACAAGCTTTCGGAGGCTTCCCCCTTCGTCAGGTGAACGATGTGAAAATGAAATCCTCGAAATGAAATCGCATTTATAATTCACAGAACAATGCTTGGTGAGTACAGACAGTTTTTTCAACTGCCCGTTGCCAAGGCAATCAGTGTGCAGACAGACAGGTGTTACCTGCCAGGTCTCACAGAATATACAAATCACCAAAAAAAAACAACAAACAAAAAAAAGAGATAGAGAGGTAGAAACATAGAAAAGACAGCAACTGACCCGTTATATTAAAAACAGATAACATTTGTTCGCTGGTGGGGTAACGTGTAGCGTGACATGAACCCAAGATCCCGGTTGAACACTACAGAACCAGGAACACTACAGACGGTTACCCACAGACCCGACCAAAGAACACACCCACCAGCTCAACAAACTGATCAAGACCTTCGATCCAGACCTTCAAAACATCCTACGCACTCTCATCCCACGTACTCCCCGCGTGGGAGACTTCTACTGCCTCCCAAAGATACACAAAGCCAACACACCCGGACGTCCTATCGTATCAGGCAACGGAACCCTGTGTGAGAACCTCTCTGGATACATCGAGGGCATCCTGAAACCCATCGTACAGGGAACCCCCAGCTTCTGTCGCGACACTACAGACTTCCTACAAAAACTCAGTACCCACGGACCAGTTGAACCAGGAACACTTCTCACCACGATGGACGTCTCGGCACTATACACCAGTATCCCCCACGATGACGGCATCGCTGCGACAGCATCAATACTCAACACCAACAACAGCCAATCTCCGGACGCCATCCTACAACTCATCCGCTTCATCCTGGATCACAATGTCTTCACCTTCGATAACCAGTTCTTTACCCAAACACACAGAACAGCCATGGGGACCAAATTCGCACCCCAATACGCCAACATTTTCATGCACAAGTTCGAGCAGGACTTCTTCACTGCACAAGACCTCCAACCAACACTATACACCAGATACATCGACGACATTTTCTTTCTATGGACCCACGGTGAGGAATCACTAAAGAGACTACACGATAACATCAACAAGTTCCATCCCACCATCAAGCTCACCATGGACTACTCCTCAGAATCAGTTTCTTTCTTGGACACACGAATCTCCATCAAAGACGGGCACCTCAGCACCTCACTCTACCGCAAGACCACGGACAACCTCACGATGCTCCACTTTTCCAGCTTCCACCCTAACCACGTCAAAGAGGCCATCCCCTATGGACAGGCCCTGCGAATACACAGGGTCTGCTCAGACGAGGAGGAACGCGATGGACACCTACAGACGCTGAAAGACGCCCTAGTAAGAACGGGATATGACGCTCGACTCATCGATCGACAGTTCCGACGGGCCACAGCAAAAAATCGCATAGACCTCCTCAGGAGACTAACACGGGACGCAACCAACAGAGTACCCTTTGTCGTCCAGTACTTCCCCGGAGCGGAGAAACTACGCCATGTTCTCCGCAGCCTTCAACATGTCATCAATGAGGACAAACACCTCGCTATGGCCATCCCCACACCTCCACTACTCGCCTTTAAACAGCCACCCAACCTCAAACAGACCATCGTTCGCAGCAAATTACCTAGCTTTCAAGAGAACAGCGTCCACGACACCACACAACCCTGCCACGGTAACCTCTGCAAGACATGCCAGATCATTGACACAGATACCACCATCACACGAGAGGACACCACCCACCAGGTGCATGGTTCATACTCCTGTGACTCGGCCAACGTTGTCTACCTCATACGTTGCAGGAAAGGATGCCCCAGAGCATGGTACATTGGCGAGACCATGCAGACGCTGTGACAACGGATGAACGGACACCGCGCAACAATCGCCAAACAGGAGGGTTCCCTCCCAGTCGGGGAACACTTCAGCAGTCATGGACATTCATCCACCGACCTTCGGGTAAGCGTACTCCAAGGCGGCCTTCGAGACACACGACAACGCAAAATCGTCGAGCAGAAATTGATAGCCAAGTTCCGCACCCATGAGGACGGCCTCAACCGGGATCTTGGGTTCATGTCACGCTACACGTTACCCCACCAGCGAACAAATGTTATCTGTTTTTAATATAACGGGTCAGTTGCTGTCTTTTCTATGTTTCTACCTCTCTATCTCTGTTTTTTTTTGTTTGTTGTTTTTTTTTTGGTGATTTGTATATTCTGTGAGACCTGGCAGGTAACACCTGTCTGTCTGCACACTGATTGCCTTGGCAACGGGCAGTTGAAAAAACTGTCTGTACTCACCAAGCATTGTTCTGTGAATTATAAATGCGATTTCATTTCGAGGATTTCATTTTCACATCGTTCACCTGACGAAGGGGGAAGCCTCCGAAAGCTTGTGAATTTAAAATAAAATTGCTGGACTATAACTTGGTGTTGTAAAATTGTTTACAATTGTCAACCCCAGTCCATCACCAGCATCTCCACATCAAGATCTAACTGAACTGACTTTACAGTATCCCTTTATCCTTTTTCTCCCTGTGTTCCTAGGAAGTAGGACTGCTATTCCTTCCCCAAACCTCTTCTCTGTTCAGGGATTCACCAACAGACTTGTCAACCAAACTCTTTTCTAAGAGTGTGTTCTAAGCAGACAAACCCCTTCTACTCTGAAGTAAGATAAGACTTAGTTATTTCCCCTGGTTGTTGTGGAAAACAGTAAGGATAGATGGCTCATTATCAATCCCCTTTGTCTCAGCCACTGTAAGGAGGGTTTTAAATCTGTGTGAAATCACTTAATTTTAAAACACAAGACTTAAACATAACTCATTCCCAAATCCTCTCTGTGGAAAATAGTCAAACTCCCACCTGCCCATATGACATTGTGATTTTTACTCCAATATACAGGCTCCACCGCAGTCTTACTAAACTTGATCAACAATTGAACACAATGTCACTTTACCATCCTCCCTTCATCACTTTACTAGACAAAATATCTATGCAGCTATATAGTACCAATCACAGACAAAACATCTATATTCTGCAGATACTAGATCAAAACAAGGTGGGCCATCTTCTGTGAGTAAACCTGGCTTTTAACTCCATATATAGTGTGACAGAAAGAAAAATCAGTATTATGATACATTGATAAAATTGCTTCATTTTTGTCACAGTCTCGTTTTCTACTGTCTTTTTAAATTCCCATCACCCATTATTTTGAAGTCCTTTTTTTTAAGTCTGGTTCCACACCCCATTTTTTTTTTAAGATTCCAATTGCCTGCCATTTTTTACTCTTACTATCTATCTATTGGAAGTCCTGCTCCCCATCGTCTATTTGTTGAAATCCTGCTACCCAGTCTATTTTAGAAGTCCTGATCCCTGCTGTCTATTTTCGAAGTCTTGTTCCTTGCTGTTTCAAAATTTGAATTAGTGGCTAATTCAAATTCCTTAGAGGAAAAACACATTTTGAATCATTAGTAGACTAATAGATTTTTCAGTATAGTATCATAAAAACCTTATGTTTGTATGCACTTTGTGTCTACAAAACCTCACTTCCCGTGGACACATTACTGTCACACTTTTGTGAGAAAATTTCCATTATCAATTCATACGTCAGCATTTATAATAGAAATGGCCTATGTAAACTATCAATAATAATATAAAGTCAAAGTGTTATATAAAATTAGGGACAGAATGTATGACTTTAAAATGGGGACTGACTTATATCTGTGCACCCTGGTCCAATTATCCCTGCCCTCTAACCTTTCTTCATTTGAAGACCAGACTTAATTTTGACTCCTCATGTGCAATGCTACGGAGGATTGGCTAATGTATTTAAAAGTTGATCTATGGTGGTGTTACTTATGGGCAGTCAGAAGATATAAAGAAAGAAGGAATTTGCATTTAAAGAGCTTTTTATGACCTCAGAATGTCACAAAGCACTTCACAACCAATTAATTACTTTTGAAGTGTAGTCACTGTTGGGAAATGAACTGTTTTATATGAAAGCAGATCTGCTGTGGCATTTCTTACAGCAAGTGAGATAATATGGTTTGTGGGAGGGGTTATGGGTTTGTAAGCATTTGAGAGAGATGGAGAGTAGTTAAGGGAGTTGAGTAAGTGAAGAGTTGTGGGCATAGTGAATAGTTGGGATGGAAAGCATTGAAGATCTGAGATGAGGGGGGTACTTGTTACTTGGGTGTAGTGTAGGGTAAGGGAAGATGACTAGTTGAAGGGGTAGGCAAATTTCACTCTGAAATCAGTCTGTGACAACTCCCAGAATCCAAGTTAAAACTGCCTCTCTTCTGACTCTAAAGTATGTCACATTTTGGAGTTGAGGCAGGGAGTGGTGACACAAAACACAGTAAGTTTTTTAAAATAATTAGAGTCATAGAGTTATACAGCACGGATAGAGGCCCTTCGGCCCATCGTGTCCGCGCTGGCCATCAAGCCCTGTCTACTCTAATCCCATATTCCAGCATTTGGTCCGTAGCCTTGTATGCTATGGCATTTCAAGTGCTCATCCAAATGCTTCTTGAATGTTGTGAGGGTTCCTGCCTCCACAACCCTTTCAGGCAGTGAGTTCCAGACTCCAACCTCGCTCTGGGTGAAAAAGTTCTTTCTCAAATCCCCTCTAAACCTCCCGCCTTTTACCTTGAATCTATGTCCCCTTGTTATAGAACCCTCAACGAAGGGAAAAAGCTCCTTAGTATCCATCCTATCTGTGCCCCTCATAATTTTGTACACCTCAATCATGTACCCCCTCAGCCTCCTCTGCTCCAAGGAAAACAAACCCAATCTTCCCAGTCTCTCTTCATAGCTGAAGCGCTCCAGCCCTGGTAACATCCTGGTGAATCTCCTCTGCACCCTCTCCAAAGCGATCACATCCTTCCTGTAGTGTGGCGACCAGAACTGCACACAGTACTCCAGCTGTGGCCTAACCAGTGTTTTAATACAGCTCCATCATAACCTCCTTGCTCTTATATTCTATGCCTCGGCTAATAAAGGCAAGTATCCCATATGCCTTCTTTACCACCTTATCTACCTGTTCCGCCGCCTTCAGGGATCTGTGAACTTGCACACCAAGATCCCTCTGACCCTCTGTCTTGCCTAGGGTCCTCCCATTCATTGTGTATTCCCTTGCCTTGTTAGTCCCTCCAAAGTGCATCACCTCGCACTTTTCCGGGTTAAATTCCATTTGCCACTGTTCCGCCCATCTGACCAACCCATCTATATCATCCTGCAGACTGAGGCTATCCTCCTCGCTATTTACCACCCTACCAATTTTTGTATCATCAGCGAACTTACTGATCATACCTTTTACATTCATATCCAAGTCATTAACGTAGACCACAAACAGCAAGGGACCCAGCACCGATCCCTGTGGTACCCCACTGGCCACAGGCTTCCAGTCACAAAAACAACCTTCGACCATCACCCTCTGCCTTCTGCCACTAAGCCAGTTTTGTATCCAAAGTGCCAAGGCACCCTGGATTCCATGGGCTCGTACCTCTTGACCAGTCTCCTGTGGGGGACTTTATCGAAGGCCTTACTGAAATCCATGTATACCACATCCACTGCGTTACCCTCATCCACACGCCTACTCACCCCCTCAAAAAATTCAATCAAATTAGTCAGACATGATCTTCCCTTGACAAAGCCATGTTGACTATCCCTGATTAATCCTGGCTTCTCCAAGTGGAGACTAATTTTGTCCTTTAGAATTTTTTCCAATAATTTTCCTACCACTGATGTTAGGCTCACTGGCCTGTAGTTCCCCGGTTTTTCCCTACTCCCCTTCTTGAATAATGGTACTACATTAGCGGTTCTCCAGTCCTCTGGCACATCCCCTGTGGCCAGAGAGGTTCTGAATATATGTGTTAGAGCCCCTGCAATCTCCTCCTTTGACTGCAAGACTGGCCATTCACTCAGTGTGCAGGGATTTGCTCTTTGTAAGGTGCACAATGGTGAATGAAAATACACTTCTAATTAAATAACAAAGTATGGAATAAGGAAGGGCCATTCAATCTATCAACCCTGTTCACTCTATTGTGAACAATTCCAAAAGGGCAAGAACAAAAAGATATTCTTCTGATGTTTGTTTAGTTATCCCCAAGTTGGACACTTTATGCATTGCTCCCACTTTATGCAGCCAGTAACAAGATCAAGGTAGCCTTGTTGCAACCTCTAGTTTACCCATCATGGTGGTGAGACACAATTATATGGAGCAAAGAAGCACCCACATAACTTTTATCCAAGTCTCGGTTAAATAATTCTGAAAAAGGCTTTAAAATTTGAGATCATTTTAATATTTTTGAGACATAATCAAGTATTGTGTAAGTCAAGCATTGCATTGCTGATTATCTGCTGCAGTCTTTTTGCTTCTGTGTAATTATGAATCTTGTAAATGAATTCAATTATTAATTTTAGCTTGAACTACATGATCTGACAGAATGACATTTTCCACCTTTCAACGTGGACAAGGTATGTGCTACACGTGGGTGTAAAGGGGCAATTGTTAATTCTGTGGCATGTTTAAACTCCACTGTGCTGTGAACATGGAGAAAGAGGGCGAGAGAAAGTTGGGAGAAAGCCCAAATTGTAACAGTCATAAATGTTTTTATAAACTCTACAACCAATGCACAATTGCACTGTATTTTAAATGTTATGGTACCTTTCTAATTGAGATTTTTTGACTCCAACTTGTTCTTTGACTTTCATGAACTGTATTTGATTTTTCTGTTCCTGGATCAGCTTGCAAGATTCCTCCTGGAGTTGATGGTGGATACTTACAATTTCTTGCTGGAGGCCCTGAGGGATGAAAAAAAATGCAGTTTGCCTTTTAAATGAACACATTAAAAACAATTTGCAACTGAAATGTGAGCAGACTTGCAGAATCAAAATAATCCGACCACTCAAGAATTTCTCAAATTAGCATTAGAAAGCATACATGGAGTAGGTGGAATGCACTGTAGGACCAACAAGCAGCACTACAGTGGTAGGAGGAACGGTTTGATCTCTGTTGGGCTGAATGTGAAGTTCCTGACTGCAAGCCAGGTTGCTTCCCACAGATGAAGGAGGAAAAAAAAAGCAGAAGAACAGTCATCCTTAAATTGCTCTTCAAATTGACTAGCTCATGGCAGCGATTTAGGAGCACATTAACGGCTTGCCTCTTAGTTACAGGATGTGTGCAGGCTAAGGCGAAGGGCAAATACAAAGGATATAACATTTAGCCTTATGGCACTACAATTATCTGACCAATAGAATAGTTTAGTCTTTTGAGGATCAAAAATCAGGATGTAGAGTCAATATGGGTGGAGCTAAGAAATAACAAGGAGCAGAAAACACTGGTGGGAGTAGTTTATAGGCCCCTTAACAGTAGCTATAGTGTTGGACAGAGTATAAATCAGGAAATTAGAGAAGCATGTAACAAGGGTAATGCAATAATCATGGGGAACTTTAATCTTCATATAGACTGGACAAACCAAATTGGCAAAAGTAATTTGGAGGACGAGTTCATGGAATGCATTCGAGGCAGTTTTCTAGAACAATATGTTGATGAACCAACTAGGGAATAGGCAAATTTAGATCTAGTATTGTGTAATGAGACAGCATTAATTAGTAATCTTATAGTTAAGGATCCTTTAGGCAAGAGTGATCATAATATAATAGAATTTCATATCGAGTTTGAGAGTGATGAAGTTGAGTCTGAAACTAGGGGCTTAAATTTAAACAAACCCAATTATGTAGGTATGAGGGGCGAGTTAGCTAAGGTAGGTTGGGAAATTAGATTAAAAGATATGATGGTAGATAAGCAATGGCGAACATTTAAAGAAATAATTCATAATTCTCAGCAAATATACATTCCATTGAGGAATAAAACCTCCACAGGAAAAATGATCCAACCATAGCTAACTAGTGAAGTTAAGGATCGTATTAGATTAAAAGAAAAGGCTAACAATGTTGCCAAAAAGAGTAGTAGCCTGAGGATTGGGAGGGTTTTAGAAAGGATGACCAAGAAATTGATAAAGAGGGAGAAAACAGAATATGAAGGTGAACTAGCAAAAAATATAAAAACAGATTGTAAGAGCTTCTATAAGTATGTAAAAAGGAAGAGATTAGCAAAAGTAAAAGTGGGTCCCTTCGGGGCAGAGACAGGAGAAATTATAATGGGGAATAAGGAAATGACTGAGATGTTAAGCAAATATTTTGTATCTGTCTTCACAGTAGAAGACACAAAAAACATACCGGAAATAGTGGGGAACCAAGGGTCTAATGAGAGGGTGGAACGTAAAGTAATTAGGATTAAAGAAAAAGTACTGAAGAAAGTAATGGGACTAAAAGCCAGCAAATCCCCCAGACCTGATGGCCTACATCCTAGGGTTTTAAAAGAGGTGGCTGGCGAGATGGTGGATGCATTGGTTTTGATCTTCCAAAATTCCCTAGATTCTAGAATGATCCCCATGGATTGGAAGGTAGCAAATGTAACCCCACTATTCAAGAAAGGGGGGGGCGGGGGAAAGAGAGAAAACAGGGAACCAAAGGCCAGTTAGCCTGACATCTGTAGTAGGGAAAATGCCAGAATCTATTATTAAGGACGTAGTAACAGGGCACTTAGAAAATCATAATGTGATTAGGCAGAGTCAACACAGTTTTATGAAAGGGAAATCGTGTTTGATAAATCTATTAGTGTTTTTTTCAGGGTGTAACTAGCAGGGTAGATAAGGGTAAACCATTGGATGTAGTATATTTGGATTTTCAAAATGCATTCACTAAGCTGCCACGCAAGAGGTTGTTACACAAGATTAGGGCTCATATGATTGGGGGTAATATATTAGCATGGACTGAGGATTGGTTAACAGACACAAAACAAAGAGTAGGAATAAACAGGTCATTTTCGGGTCGGCAGGTTGTAACTAGTGGGGTGCCGCAAGGATCAGTACTTGGGCCTCAGCTGTTTACAATCTATATTAATGATTTAGATGAGGGGACCAAGTGCAATGTATCCAAGTTTGCTGACGATACAAAGATAGGTGAGAAAGTAAGCTGTGTGGAGGACACAAAGAGACTGCAAAGGTTAAGTGAGTGGGTGAGAAGGTGGCAGATGCAGTATAATGTGGGGAAATGTGAAATTATCCACTTTGGTAGGAAGAAAGCAGATAGGGCGGGAAAGTGGAGTTGAGGTAGAAGATCAGCCATTATCTTAATGAATGGCGGAGTAGGCTCGAGGGGCCATATGGTCTACTCCTGCTTCAATTTCTTATGTTCAGCTTTTAATATTTAGCAATAGTTGCTATTAATTTCTGCTATGTTAATATTCTCTGTACAAAAGAATGCACAAAATTATGCTCTAGTTATGAGAATGATTAAGAAAATGATTGAAAAAGGAACTGCACAGCATTTTTATTGCAAATTATTAAAATGTTTTCATTATCCAATTACAGAGAAGAGGAGCTGAAAATGATCTTTAAAACACTGCTCTGTGTACCCATTTGAAATAAATTATTGGGACAGGTTAATGGGTTTAATGGATGGATAGACAGAAAATATTGATACTGAACATCACTTTCCAGTCTTTGATAATTTAGTTACATGGAGTGGCAGATGTATTTGTTTCATTAACAGTTCCAGCAAATCTATTTTAATATTAACCTCTTCCACTGGTCCATTACATTTATTACAGCATGAAATTCTTGCTGCTTAAACCCATCTTTCAAATTTGCAAATGCTTCTAAAAAAAACATTTTTCTACCAAAACCACATTTCTAAATTAAGCATTTTAAAATATGAATTGTGAAGATCAGTGGCCCACTGTTAGCACACTGTTAGCACACTGTTCTTTCATCTCTGCAACATGGATCTGATTCCAGCCCAGATCAACAGGACGGAACTCACCACCCTCTCTTTCTGCTGATTCTAAGAGTACTACATAAAATGGGTCTCGGTAGTCTAGTTCCTTAGTAGTCACAGGATCACACCACAAAATAGCCACAATTCTGCACAAATCAGTATTAAACTGAAAACTTTCTTTTGGACGAGATGTTAAACCGAGGTCCAGTCTACTCTCTCAGGTGGACACAAAAGATCCCATGGCACTATTCGAAGAACATGGGAACTGCATTGGTGCCGTGGCCAATATTCAACCCTCAACCAACACTACCAAAACAGATTATCTGCTCATTTATCTCACAGTTGTTTGTGGCAGCTTGCTGTGAGCAAATTGGCTGCCATATTTCCTTACATTACAACAGTGACTGCACTTCAAAAGTACTTTATTAGCCGTAGACTGCTTTAGAACGTCCTTAGGTCGTGAAAGGCGCTATATCGACAAGGTTCTACATAAGAGACTGTTAACAAAAATGAGAGTACATGGAATTGGAGGCTACCTCTTGGTTTGGATAGGGAGTTGGTTAGGAGGTAGGAGAGTCGGGATAATGGATATTGGCAGGATGTGACTAGTGGTGTCCCCCAGGGATCTGTATGGGGGGACAAAGCTTTTCACTATATTTATAAATGACTCGGGATGAAGGAATAGAGAGCCTTATATCTAAGTTTGCTGACGACACTAAGTTAGGTGGCACAGTAAGTAGTGTGGATGGAAGCAGAAAGTTGCAAAGGGACATTGATCGATTAAGTGAGTGGGCCAAACTGTGGCAGATGGAGTTCAATATGGGAAAGTGTGAGGTCATCCACTTGGATCTAAGAAAGATAGATCAGAGTATTTTCTAAATGGCGAGAAGTTAGAAACTGTGGATGAGCAGAAGATTTAGTGGACAGGTACAAAAAATAATTTTAAAGGCTAATGGGATGTTAGCTTTTAATCACACAAAAAATAATGGGGAAATAGTGGGGAACCAAGGGTCTAATGATAGTAAGGAACTTAAAGTAATTAAAATTAGTAAAGAAAAAGTTTTAGAAAAATTAATGGGTCTAAAAGCTGATAAATCCGTAGGATCTGATGGCCTACATCCTAGGGTTTTAAAAGAGTTGGCTGCAGAGATAGTGGATGCATTGGTATTGATATTTCAGAATTCCCTAGATTCTAGAACAGTCCCTGCGGATTGGAAGAGAGCAAATGTAACTTCGCTATTCAAGAAAGGATGGAGAGAGAACAGGGAACTATAGGCCAGTTAGTCTGACATCTGTAGTAGGGAAAATGCTAGAATCTATTATTAAGGATGTAGTAATAGGGCACTTAGAAAATCATAATATGATTAGGCAGAGTCAACATGGTTTTATGAAAGGGAAATCGTGTTTGACAAATCTAGTAGAATTTTTTTGAGGGTGTAACTAGCAGAGTAGATAAGGGGGGAGCAGTATATGTAGTATATTTGGATTTTCAAAAGGCATTCGATAAGGTGCCACACAAGAGGTTCTTATACAAGATTAGGGTTCATGGATTGAGGATTGGTTAACGGACAGAAAAGAGAGTAGGAATAAACGGGTCATTTTCTGGTTGGCAGGTTGTAACTAGTGGGGTGCCGCAGGGATTAGTGCTTGGGCCTCAGCTATTTATAATCTAAATTAATGACTTAGACGAAGGGACTGAGTGTAAAGCATCCACGTTTGCTGATGATACGAAGCTAAGTGGGAAAGTAAGCAGTGAGGAAGACGCAAAGAGTCTGCAAAGGGATATCGACAGGTTGAGTGGTTGGGCAAGAAGGTGGCAGATGGAGTATAATGTGGCAAAATGTGAGGATATTCACTTTGGTAGGAAGAATAGAAAAACTGAATATTTTTTAAGATAGTGAGAAACTATTAAATGTTGGTGATCAGAGGGATTTGGGTGTCCTTGTACACGAAACACAGAAAGTTAACATGCAGGTACAGCATGCATTTAGGAAGGCAAATGGTATTTTGGCCTTTATTGCAAGGGGGTTGGAGTACAAGAATAGGGAAGTTTTGCTGTACTTGTACAGGGCTTTGGTGAGACCACACCTGGAGTACTGTGTGCAGTTTTGGTCTCCTTATCTAAGAGGTGGTGCAACAAAGGTTCACTAGATTGATTCCTGCAATGAGAGGGTTGTCCTATGGGGAAAGATTGGGTAGAATGGGCTTATACTCTCTGCAGGTTAGAAGAATGAGAGGTGATCTCATTGAAACATATAAGATTTTAAGAGGGCTTGACATGGTAGAAGCTGAGAGAATGTTTCCCCTGGCTGGAGAGTCTAGAACTAGGGGACATAGTATCAGGATAAGGGGTCGGACATTTAGGATTGAGATGAGGAGGAATTTCTTTAATCAGAGAGTCGTGAATATTTGGAATTCTCTATCCCAGAGGGCTGAGGTTGCTCAGTCGTTGAGTATACTCAAGGCTGAGATGGATAGACTTTTGGACTCTAAGGGAATCAAGGGATACGGCGATAGGGCGGGAAAGTGGAGTTGAGTTCGAAGATCAGCCATGATCTGACTGAATGGTGGAGCAGGCTCGAGGGGCCGTGTGGCCTACTCCTGCTCTTATTTCTTATGTTCTTATGTTGAAGAAGGTTGGACTACAATGGGGTGGAAGTTATGTTACAGTTGTACAGAGCTCTAGTTAGATCCCATCTGGAGTACTGCATTCAATTCTGGGCACTGCACCTCAGGGAGGGTATACTGGCCTTGGTGGGGATGCAGTGCAGGTTCACCAGAATGATACTGGGGTAAAAGGGTTAAACTATGAGGACAGGTGCATAGACTTGGCTTGTACTCCCTTGAATAAAGAAGATTAAGGGGTGGTCTAACTTAGAATCGGGTTAAAATTCAATCGGGGTCCTATTGATGTAACAGGACCCTGATTTGGATAAATTCACGATACCTGCTTTAGACGGGTTCCTCAGCTGCCTGCAGGTTAAGGTTGCCTAGAGTTAAAATTGACCCTATCTGCATGTTATCTGTCCCATTACAAATTCTGCACAGGAAGAGGATGAATGCACTCTCACTTTGAAACTTACATTCCACCAATCCATTGATCCTCTCCACTGTAACATGTATATTTGATGCAGTCAGGACCATCTCAGAAAGGAATTCCACTCAGCAACAATACAAAATAGCTTGTTGCGGTCCCCTGCTATTGCAAAGTGCATTCTCTGATATATGTCATAATATTCCACATGGTTTGGAATGCATTGGAGAGGATAGCAATACTGACCACAATACAAGGATCGTCTGAAGTTTTGAGCTCAGTAGTAATGAAGTTGGCACTTTACAGCAGTGCTCCAACTGCACTATACCATTTCAGTGAACCACTATTGTAACGGTTATGACTAGGTTATCCGTACTTTTTTTTTTAAGAAATACATGAAAATCTCATCTTTTCACAACTTTTCCTCCAAACAGTTTCCCTTGGCAGAATTACATAGTTTCCCATGGAAATAAGTAAAGGAACATTAGCAAAGCCAAGTTAATATAATAGATTAAGTGCCTACTAAACCATGATAATTTCTTTCATTTTCCTGTACGACAAACTTAAGCTAAACATTGATAAAACTGAAGCCATTGTCTTCAGCTTCCATAGCAAATTCTTCACTCTCGCCACTGAACACATCCCCCTCCTCAGCCACTGCCTCAGGCTGAACCAGGCTGTTCACAACCTCGGCTTCTTGTTCAAACCCGAACTGAGTTTCCAACACCGTACCCTCTCCATCACAAAGACTGCCTATTTCCACTTTTGTAACATAGACTGAGGTAGAGGTGGAGGCAGCCAATCAGATGCTGAAATCCTTAATTATGCCTTTGTCACCTGCAGACACGATTACTCCAATGTTTTCTTTGCAACCTCCCATCCTCCATAAACCAATAGGTAGTTTTCAATTGTAGATCATGAACTACCACAGCTAAGCTGCTGCAGTGAGACTTAGTGACAGCTTCAGTTTCAGTATCTTTTCTCTACTTATAGGCAGGTCTGAGCTGGAACTAACTCCTGGGAATATTTCTGTACTCACAAGGGAATTATATCTCCAAGGTGGCCACTAACAAAACCTTAAGCCTTTTTTTTGTACTTGATGTTAGAGATATGAAGACCTCATTTCACACCGGTGAAATTCTTTAAACCATGAAATGTACCTAAACTTGGGTTAGTACTTAACTTAAGTTATTCTTCATAAGAGTATAAGAAATAGGAGCAGGAGTAGGCCATATGGCCCCTCGAGCCTGCTCCACCATTCAATAAGATCATGGTTGATCTTTGAACTCAACTCTACTTTCCCACCTGATCCCCATATCCCTTTGATTCCCTTAGAGTCCAAAAATCTAGCGATCTCAGCCTTGAATATACTCAATGACTGAGCAACCTAAGCCCTCTGGGGTGGAGAATTCCAAATACTCATGACCCTCTGATTGAAGAAATTCCTCCTCATCTCAGTCCAAAATGTCTGACCCCTTAGCCTGATTCTATGCCCCCTAATTCTAAACTCTCCAGCCAGGGGAAACATCCTCTCAGCATCTACCCTGTCAAGCCCTCTTAGAATCTTATATGTTTCAATGAGATCATCTCTCATTCTAACCTCCAGGGAGTATAGGCCCATTCTACTCAATCTTTCCTCATAGGACAAGCCTCTCATCCCAGGAATCTAACACACTCACTGGTTACTAATACTGGCATTGACAGGAATTCCTCCCCCTGCTTTTGACTTAAAGCATGCTAATCAGTGTGTCAGAAATATCTCTATCTTTCCATTCCTAGGTAAATCACAAGGCAAGTGTCTTATTCCTCTAAACTAAAGCAGTGCTATAGCTCCCTAATGTCTATTTTTAATAACTTTTTAAATAATGGTGAACATTAGATATATACCTGACACTGTTTCTCTTTCTCTTGGATTCTTTGTTTCCATGCTTTAATTTCAAGATGGCTTTCATTTTCTATTTGTTTGCAGCTGTCACGCAGGTCTTCGATGGTATGAATTAATCCATTCCTTTCTGCCTCCATCCTCTTGAAAGTCTCCTACAGAAGGGAAAAGCTGAACTTAAGTCTAATAGAAGGATATTTGATTAGCTTTTTTTTTACACAATTTTGAAAACTATGCATGAAATGTTATGATCGAGTTCTGTATAATCAAGAGACAGGTTTTAAATGCCTGTTTTCTTCATCACACAGTACATTACACAGCAAAATTAGGCCGTGTTCAAACTAAGTGACAAACATTTGGATTATCTGCGTACTAACATCATGAGTGTTTTCCTTTTCCCACTTAACCAATCCTCATAGTCTCTCTGACAGTGGGTGGCGAAATATGGGCAGTTTTGTGTTGCAGACTCACTCTGCACTAAGAACAATAACCACTAAAAACACTAACCAGTATGAACTGAGTTGAAACTACTGAGCTAATTTCACGTAGCACCTACATAGAGGAGACTTCATCACATAAGTCTGAGGTGAATTAAAACCCAGGTCGCCCCTCCCTATCTCTGTGACCTCCTCCAGTCCTACAATCCTCCAAGATCTCTGTGCTCCTCCAATTCTTGTCTTTTGCACATCCCGATTTTAATCGATCCACCATACAGCTCCGGAAAAGCGGCTAAGTGGAGCATAAAGCTCGGGAGAAGCGGCTGAGCGGAGTTTAAACCGAACTGCGCAAGGAATCAAAAAAATCAAGAAAAAGTCAAAAAGTGACGTCACAAGACAAGGAGGAGCAGCGAGGGTAAGTCCGTAAGTATTTAGTTAATTGGTTAGTGTTTTTAGTGGTTATTGTTCTTAGTGGTTAGTGTTTTAGTGTTAGATAAACAGTAAATTGCCTTAAAGCTAAACAAACAGTTTAAATGATTATTAGTTAATGTAGCAGGACAGCTGGGGCTCGTCGCATGTACATCCTGTGCCATGTGGGAACTCCAGAACACTTTGAGAGCCCTGGAAAACCACAAGTGGAGGAAGTGCTGCCGACTGCTCAAGATCGAGCTCAGAGTTTCTGAGCTTGAGGGACGGTTGGCGTCACAACAGTGCATAATGGAAGTTGAATGTTTCATGGATAGCACGTTTCGGGTGGTGGTCACCCCGCAGCTACAGAGAGTTCAGGTGGAGAGGGAGTGGGTGACCACTAGACAGACTAGGAGGAACAGGCAGGCAGTGCAGGAGTCCCCTGGGAGTGTGGCACTCACAAACCAGTATTCAGTATTGAATACCAGTGAGGGTGTTGACACCTCGGGGGAGTGCAGTCAGGAGCAAATCCATGGCACCATGGGAGACTCAGCTGCACAGTGGGGCAAAAGAAATTCAGTTGTTAAGAGGATTCGATAGTCAGGGGATAGACAGGCATTTCTGCAACCGCCGATGGGAATCCCGCATGGTGTGTTGCTTCCCTGGTGCCAGGGTAAAGGACATCAATGAGAGGGTGCAGAACATTTTGAGGGGGGAAGGGGAACAGCCAGAAGTTGTGGTCCATGTGGGAACCAACAACATAGGAGGGAAAAGGGTTGAGGTCCTGCAGTTAGAGTTTCAGGAGCTAGGGAGGAAGTTAAAAAGCAGAACCTCAAAAGGTAGTAATCTCTGGATTACTCCCAGTGCCACACACTAGTGAGTATAGGAATAGTAGGATAAGACAGGTAAATGCATGGCTGGAGAAATGGTGTCGAAGGGAGGGCTTCAGAGTCCTGGGGCATTGGGACAAGCTCAGGGGCTGGAGGGATCTGTTCAAGATGGAAGGATTGCACCTCAACAGAGCTGGGACCAATGTTCTCATGGGGAGGTTTAGTTGTGTGGGGTAGGGTTTAAACTAATTTGGCTGGGGGATGAGCACCAGGATGAAACATTAGAGAGGAGAAACAAGGTGCATAGAGGACTGGGAGGAATAAGTAGCACTAGAGCAAAGAATAGTTCTGAAATAGGAGGGATTAGACAGGGGGCAAATGCGAGGCAGACTAAGATGAGTTTGGAGTGCATGAGCATAAATGCACGTAACATGGTAAATAAGGTTGGTGAGCTGCAGGCTCAAATCGCCAAATGGGACTATGAAATAATGGCAATAACAGAGACCTGGTTCAAAGGAGGAGAGGATTGGGTACTTAATAGTCCAGTGACTCCAAGGATACTAAGGGTCACCAAATAGTGGGAAGGAGATGGAGGAGCAAATTTGTAGGCAAATCACAGAAAGATGCAAGAACTATAGGTACTGATAATGGGGGGCTTCAATTATCCCAATATAGACTGGGACAGTAACAAAGCAAAGGGCAAAGGAGGGGAGGAATTCCTGAAATGGTGTACAAGAGAACTTTCTGGAACATTGTGTTTCCAGCCCAACGAGGAAGGAAACAGTGCTGGATCTAGTTCTGGGGAATAAAGTGGGGCAGGTGGAGCATGTTTCAGTGGGGGAGCATTTGGGGAACTGTGATCAAAATATTATTAGGTTTAGAATAGTTATGGAAAAGGACAAAGAACAATCAAATGTGAAAACACTTAATTGGAGGAGGGCTAATTTCACTGAGTTAAAAAGGGAGATTGGAATCAAAAGTTGGCAGGCAAAACAGTAACTAAACAATGGGAGGCCTTCAAGGAGGAACTGGTTCGGGTATAGAGTGGACAAATTCCGACGAGGGGGAAAGGAAGGGCATTCAAAGCTCGAGCTCCCTGGATGACTAAAGATATAGAGATTAAAATGAAACAGAAAAAGGAGTCTTACGATGAATGTAAGGTTCGTAATACAGTACAGAAACAGGCTGAATACAGAAATTACGGAGGAGATCCAAAAAAGGGAATGAGGGGCAAAGAGACAGAATGAGGATAGATTAGCAGCTAACATAAAAGGGAACCCAAAAGTCTTTTATAAACATATAAATAGTAAAAAAAAAGTAGTCAAAGGAAGGGTAGTAACAGACTTCAGGAGGACATAGATAGACTGGTGAAATGGGCAGACCACGTAGCAGGTGAAATTTAATGCAGAGAAGTGTGAAGTGATACATTTTGGTAGGAAGAATGAGGAGAGGCAATATAAACTAAATGGTACAATTAAAGAGTTGCAGGAACAGAGAGACCTGGGGGTTCACGGACACAAATCTTTGAAGGTGGCAGGAGAAGTTGAGAAGACTGTTTAAAAAAAAGCATGTGGGATCCTGGGCTTTATTAATAGAAGCATGGAGTACAAAAGTTACGAAGTTATGATAAATCTTTAGAAAACACTAGTTAGGCCTCAGCTGGAGTATTGTGTTCAATTCTGGGCACCACACTTCAGGAGTGTAATGGAATACTTTCCACTTGCCTGGATGAGTGCAGCTCCAACAACACTCAAGAAGCTCGACATCATCCAGGACAAAGCAGCCCACTTGATTGGCACCCCATCCACCACCCTAAACATTCACTTCCCTTCACCACCGGCGCACCATGGCTGCAGTGTGTACCATCCACAGGATGCACTGCAGCAACTCGCTAAGGCTTCTTCGACAGCACCTCCAAAATCCCCGACCTCTACCGCCTAGAAGGACAAGAGCAGCAGGCGCATGGGAACAACACCACCTGCTGGTCAACAACACCCCTCCAAGTCACACACCATCCTGACTTGGAAATATATCGCCGCTGGGTCAAAATCCTGGCACTCCCTTCCTAACAGCACTGTGGGAGAATCTTCACCACACAGACTGCAGCAGTTCAAGAAGGCGGCTCACCACCACCTTCTCAAGGGCAATTAGGGATGGGCAATAAATGCTGACCACGCCAGTGATGCCCACATCCCATGAACGAATAAAAAAAAACAATGGCAAGGCCTTAGAGAGGGTGCAGAAGAGATTTACTAGAATGGTACCAGGGATATGGGACTTCAGTTGTGTGGAGAGACTGGAGAAGCTGGGGTGGCTCTCCTTAGAACAGAGAAGGTTAAGGGGTGACTTGATAAAGGTGTTCAAAATCATGAACGGTTTTAATAGAGTAAATAAGAAGAAACTGTTTCCAGTGGCAGAAGGGTCTGTAACCAGAGGACACAGATTTAAGGTGATTGGCAAAAAAAAGCCAGAGGCGACATGGGGAAACATTTTTTTAAGCAGCGAGTTATGATCTGGAATGCACTGCCTGAAAGGGTGGTGGAAGCAGATTCAACAGTAACTTTCAAAAGTGAATTGGATAAATACTTGAAGGGAAAAGATTTACAGAGCTACAGGGAAAAAGCAGGGGAATGGGCCAAACTGGATAGCTCTTTCAAAGAGCTGGCAAAGGCATGATGGGCCAAATGGGTCCTCCTGTGGTGTACCTACTATGATACCATTGGTGGCTGTGCCTTCAGCTGCCTAGGCCCTAAGCTCTAGAATTCCCTCCCTAAAAGTCTCCGTACCCCTCTCAATTTTAAGAAGCTCCTGAAAACCTACCCCTTTGGCCAAGCTTTTGGTCACCTATCCTAATATCTCATGTGGCTCGGTGTCAAATTTTATTTGATAACGCTCCTGTGAAGCACCTTGGGATGTTTTACTATGTTAAAGGTGCTATATAAATGCAAGTTGTTGTTATTATGAAAGAACAGCATGATAACTGGCTGGTTTATTGTAGTGGAGAAAAGGGGAAAAAAGCTAACAATGACTTCATTGTGTTTTTTAAAAATAATTATTTAAACTGTACCTTGAAATCAACATCATCAGTGTTGACACAAGCATCAACCATTCCATCCAAAATCTGCAAACAAAACAGAGCCATATGTGATAGGTTAACACAATATTTTCTCCAGCAGCCCAGAAGTTGACATTATTTACTTTTATAAATTAACTCATTTAATAGTTTTCTTCAGCTAATGGCTTATTTGAGAGCAGTGGAAAAAAAACTGCATTGATGTAGATCTAATCACATTTCAGAAACATCACAAAGCACTTCACTTACAATGAATTACATTCTGCAGTTACTGTTGTTACGTGGAATACCAGAACTGCCTGCTCTTCTTTGAATAGTGCCATGAAATCTTTAACATCCCCGAATTATTGGAACAGGCAGACCTTGGACTCAGTTTAATGTCTTATCCAAAGGACAGAACCTCTAACAATGCAACATCCCCTCAGTACTGCACTGAAGTGTCTGCCTAAATGATGTGTTGAAGTCTTGGACTAAGACTTGGCCTCCTAACCTTCTGACCCAAAGGCAAGAGCTCTACCAACTGAGCTGAATTGACAACTAAAAGGTCACAAAGAGCAGTTACCCAATTTTTGCATGATCATAGGTATTTATTTTTGGTACAGGTGATATAGATAGCATGGAAATCATAAATCTCTTACTTGAACTGAATATTAATAATACAAACTAATTAGACAGCCTTAATGGTGCTCAACCTATCTAATTAGATGATTTCTGGTACAAATAAAAATAAATATAGTATCAAAGGTGTCAAAATGCACCAGCATAACAATTAAGATGCTTCCTTCATCACAGTTTAAAGTGCCTGGCGTGAACTAGTCTGCCAAACTTGATTAGTGTCAACACTTTTAGGTTAGAATTACTTGGGTGCCACCTAATGGCATACGGCTTCATCTGCAAGGGGGAAAAAAATAAAATGTGTAACCTCACTGCACTCAGGCTTCCTGTCAGTCATACACTCAGCACCATTGACAGGAAGAGGTTTGTCGGCTATCCAAGGTGCAGGAGACAAGAATCCAGGAGCCAAGACTTCTTCGGCAGCACCTCCCAAACCCGCAACCTCTACCACCTAGAAGGACAAGAGCAGCAGGTACATGGGAACAACACCACCTGCATGTTCCCCTCCAAGTCACTCACCATCCTGACTTGGAAATATATCGCCGTTCCTTCATCGTCGCTGGGTCAAAATCCTGGAACTCCCTTCCTAACAGCACTGTGGGAGAACCTTCACCACACAGACTGCAGCGGTTCAAGAAGACAGCTCACCACCACCTTCTCAAGGGCAATTAGGGATGGGCAATAAATGCCGGCCTGGCCAGCGATGCCCACATCCCATGAACGAATAAAAAAAAAATCCAAGAGGAAAAATAAAAATATGAACCCAACAATATTCACTAGGGTCATTATTAGAAACAATAATAGACCACTGGATGGCTGCAGCAACACTTAGAAGCTCAACACATCCAGGACAACGCAGTCTGCTTGATCGGCACCTCTGCCACTTAACTCAGTATTCACTCCCTTCACCACAGGCACACTGTGGCTACAATATGTATGATGTACAGGATGCACTGCAACAACTTGCCAAACTTACTTCAACAGCATCTCCCATCCTGGGGACATCTATCGTGAAGAAGGACAAGAGCAGAAATAGCATGGGAATATCATCACCTGCAAATTCTTTTCCAAGTCACAAAGCATCCTGACTTGCACATACATTGCTGTTCTTTCATAGTTGCTAGGTCAAAATCCTGCAATTCCCTGCTTACCACCACTATGGGAGCACCGTCACCACAAAGATTGCAATGGTTTAGGAAGAAGGCCCACCAGCACCTTCTCGGCAACTAGGAATTGGCAATAAATGCAGCCTCACCAGTGAACAAGTTAAAAAATGTTTGGAACATAACCTTCATGTACAACTTGCACTTGAATTCTGCACTTGATGATCTTACACAAGTTTCTCCTAAATACAGTATACCCAATTCATCACCCAGCCACTCTTAAATTAGCTCATACATAATTATATGTTCACATGTATATAGCCTCAGCCACATACAACCCTACAAGGGTTTACCTGTTAACTGTAAATATATTGGAAGTGAGCAGCCTTTGGTTAAAAATAAGTCACCCACATAACCCTCCTTGCATTTAAACTACAGTACTTTAAAATAAGAATATAATGCAGATTCTGCTTATGTAGAGACAGTATCCTGCTTACCTTCATCTGGCTAGTCTCCTCATTTTCAGGTTCATCTTCACTTCTATCCTTGGAGTCACAGGATTCAGCTGGAGAAGGAGAAACCAGAATAGCTGCAGGCATCCTCTGATTATCCTCGAGATCAGGTGCAGTTGTTAAACTGTCCTGCACAGATTTTAAACCTAATGAAATAAAACAGAGAAAAAAAAAATCAAAAAACCTGGAAAACCCGTATCAAAACTATACTCCAGAGATTAAAAATTTATATCCCGAAGTCTCGTACAAAATTTAAAATATGCTCACGCTTAACACTCCATTCACTCCCCCCATTTCCATTCAATCCCCCCAAAGGCAGGCAGGATGAGATACTCCTCATCCTCATCCAAAACTAGAGGTCATAAATATAAGATAGTCACTAATAAATCCAATAGGGAATTCAGGAGAAATTTCTTGACCCAAAAAGTGGTAAGAATGTGGAACACGCTACCACAAGGAGTAGTTGAGGCAAATAAGGGGAAGCTAGATAAGCACACAAGGGAGAAAGGAATAGAAGGGTTTGCTGATAGGAGCAGATGAAGTAGGGAGGGAGGAAGCTCGTATGGAGCATAAACGCCGGCATAGGCCAGTTGGGCTGAATGGCCTGTTTCTGCGCCGTAGACTCGATGTAACTTGACGTAATCTGCTTCTCCCTGCCTCCTACCTTTCCTTCCTATCCATTTCCCTCAAAGCAGCTTTGTTTGCTTTCAAAATTCAACTTACTTATTTAGGTCATCCACTTTTTCTAAACATCAACAAAACACAGATGAGACGGTTGGTTAGGAATTTTAACAGATTTTTTTTGAAAATTGAATATAAGAATGAAGTACGACAAATTTTTTCTGTCTTTCAACTTCCTCTCAGCTTAATGAATTTTCTGACGTTTATAGAACACAAAACAAAAGCTGCAACTGGTGTGTAATCAATGCACTTGCAATTTTATCTCATCACACACACACACACACACACACACACACACATACACACACAAACACACACAGTCAGTTTGAAAAAAATCTCACTATAACTTTTACCTGAATAAATCTGTGTTAAAATTATTTAAAGAAAAGCAACTGGGCTGAAACTGCTAAAGAAAAATATCATCAATGTAACTGACTGAATGGTACTATTGTATCCTGGGGAATTAAGTACGGGGAATTAAGTACATTGCACACGCTCAGACTCCACAATCCAAGTTCAGTGCACAGCTTCAGGTTAAAATATCAAGTCTCAGGCCAGGCCAGGCTTTTGGTAGAGGCTGAGGCTTCAAGTAAAAACTTTAATGAAAGCATTAAAAGACACAAATGACAATTTCATCACGTTACTTGAGACGTGGGTAACAAAGGGTTAAAATGTAGAGTATTAACTTCAGCACACACTGAATCAGACAGAAAGGTTCCCTCTAGCACAATAGAAAGAGTAAGAGAAAAAGAAATGCAGAGAGAAATAAATAGAGACACCACTTGAACTAAATACCTGCATCCTTGCCATGGCATGGACCATGAGAGAGAGAACTGAAATGATACTACCTAGTACTACCCCTTAAGACTTAATTAAAATGGCCTGGAGGGAGAGATAAGAAACCTTAAAAAATGGAAAACTAGATGTTTGAAAAATGCAGTCATCCTCACCCATGTCAATTAGTAGTATAACTTTGCCCATTGGTCACATATAGATTTTGTAGCCTAGAGATGTACAGTTGCCATGTGAACAATGCGTGAATAGGCTATGTTCAGCATGCCTTATAAGGGAATTTAGGTTAGTGATTTGTAGTCAAGAAAGGTATATAAATCAGTGAATTGCAACAAGAATTTGGATTCAGCCCAGAATAAGCTCAAGAACTCTAAATTCGAAAGACATTGTTTCCCCAAATAAACTTTGTTTGGTTGTAAGCACTTTGCCTTATTTGAAACATTAAACTTCGAATTAGTGAAACTTTGCTCGTAAGCGTATTGTCTTACCGTTATTGATCTCCCATCATAAGTGGTAGAAGCTAGTTAACAATTATATTGTGAAATATGAATTTTTAACATTTATGATTATATTGTGCTCTAGAAATTCAGTTACTGAGGGAAAAAATGGCACATGGAAAAAATGTTCAGAATATATTTTGAGTGATTTGTGGGAACTTGGTGATCAGATTGACACAAAGATTGGTGGCATTGTAAGCAATGTAGATGAAAACATAAAATTACAAAGCGATATTGATAGTTTAGGTGAATGGGCAAAACTGTGGCAAATGGAATTCAATGTAGACAAATATGAGGTCATCCACTTTGGATCAAAAAAGGATAGAACAGGGTACTTTCTAAATGGTGAAATGTTAAAAACAGTGGATGTCCAAAGGGACTCAGGTACATAGATCATTGAAGCGTCATGAACAGGTGCAGAAAATAATCAATAAGGCTAATGGAATGCTGGCCTTTATATCTAGAGGACTAGAGTACAAGGGGGCAGAAGTTATGCTGCAGCTGTACAAAACCCTGGTTAGACCGCACCTGGAGTACTGTGAGCAGTTCTGGGCACCGCACCTTCGGAAGGACATATTGACCTTGGAGGGAGTGCAGCGTAGGTTTACTAGAATGATACCCGGACTTCAAGGGTCAAGTTACGAGGAGAGATTACACAAATTGGGGTTGTGTTCTCTAGAGTTTAGAAGGTTAAGGGGTGATCTGATCGAAGTTTATAAGATATTAAGGGGAACGGATAGGGTGGATAGAGAGAAACTATTTCCGCTGGTTGGGGATTCTAGGAGTAGGGGGCACAGTCTAAAAATTAGAGCCAGACCTTTCAGGAGCGAGATTAGAAAACATTTCTACACACAAAGGGTGGTAGAAGTTTGGAACTCTCTTCTGCAAACGGCAACTGATACCAGCTGAATTGCTAAATTTAAATGTGAGATAGATAGCTTTTTGGCAACCAAAGGTATTAAGGGATATGGGCCAAAGGCGGGTATATGGAGTTGGATCACAGATCAGCCATGATCTTATCAAATGGTGGAGCAGGCACGAAGGGCTGAATGGTCTACTCCTGTTCCTATGTTCCTAGATTGTGCAATTACAAAATGAGTTTGTATGCCAAAACCCATTATAGATGTAGACATAAGAATTTATAATGATTGAAAAAGTGATACCAGAGAGTTAGGTAATGTAGACAGGAAGTGCACACAGACCTAAGGTTTTTATAGAATAAAAAATATTAAAAGTTGCATTTGCTCACCATCACACATTTCCTGAAGTATTAATCATAGTCAAACATATTCTAACCTAGGCAGATTCATTCTGCCACACCTGATTGGACCATTCTTACCAGGTGATTGACTCTCAGCCCTGGTCCTACCAGTCCTGACTTCCACTTTTTCAACAGCTGCAGCACACCTTAGAGAAATACTTTAAATTAAAGATAACTGAACAGCTCCAAGCTCAGTATAAATGGCAGAAAGTTTAAACTTTTTCAACAATGATTCTTTATAATTAGGATAATTTCCACCTTTTATCGTCTGCACTCAACTCTCATATATGCAAAACAATCTTAAAATGTGTTGTATTTCATCTCTCTCCTCTCTATAAGAACATACCAGCCTGACCTGTAACTGACCCCAGCATTCATTTCAAAAATCAAAAGCATTTAAACCTTCTAGTCTTGAAGGGATACACACCTTGAATAAATTCTATATGGCATCACATTCCTGTACTTATAAAACAGGAGACTCACTAATATATATGTAATTTTCTTTCTTCTTCATGTTTGCATTTTTTTACTCTGAGAGTTTGGTAAGTGTGGGAGTTCGGTGAAGTGGGGGAAGGAGGTGCTGCTTTGCCTTGCTTTTCCGAACTTTTCCCGCAGAGCGGCAGTGGACCTGAGAGTAGAAGACTGAGATTGTGGAATAAAAGCAGCAGCAGACCTGCAACAAGAGACAACTATTGTGCGACGTCACAGGTGAGGCAGGAGAGTCCGAGAGGTGAGCAGAGTATAAAAGGGGAGACCTAGAGCGGGAAGAGAGTCTGAGAGTCTAAGGCAAGTCATGGCAGCAAAGCTCGCACCCGTGATATGCTCCTCCTGCACTATGTGGGAAGTCATGGACACTACCAGTGTCCCTGGCGACCATGTGTGCAGGAAGTGTGTCCAGCTGCAGCTACTGGCTAACCGTCTTTCGGAGCTGGAGCTGCGGGTGGACTCACTGTGGAGCATCCGCGATGCTGAGACTATCGTGGATAGCACGTTCAGTGAGGTGGTCACACCGCAGGAAAGAATACGCAGGCAGAAAGGAAATGGGTGACCGCCAGGCAGAGTAAAAGGACTAGGCAGGTAGAGCAGGAGTCCCCTGGGGCCATCTCCCTCTCAAACAGATATTCTGCTTTGGATACTGTTGGGGGAGATGGCTTATCAGGGGAAAGCAGCAAGAGCCAGGTTCGGGGCACCACGGGTGGCTCTGCTGCACAGGAGGGGAGGAAGAAGAGTGGCAGGGCTATAGTGATAGGGGATTCCATTTTAAGGGGAACAGATAGGCGTTTCTGCGGCCGCAAACGTGACTCCAGGATGGTATGTTGCCTCCCTGGTGCTAGGGTCAAGGATGTCACGGAGCGGCTGCAGGGCATTCTGGAGGGGGAGGGTGAACAGCCAGTAGTCGTGGTCCATATTGGTACCAACGACATAGGTAAAAAAAGGGATGAGGTCCTGCAAGGTGAATTTAAGGAGTCAGGAGATAAATTAAAAAGCAGGACTTCAAAGGTAGTGATCTCAGGATTACTACCGGTGCCACGTGCTAGTGAGTATAGGAACAGGAGAATAGACCGGATGAATGCGTGGCTTCAGGGATGGTGTAGGAGGGAGGGATTTAGATTCCTGGGACATTGGGACCGGTTCTGGGGAAGGTGGGACCTGTACAAGCGTGACGGGTTGCACCCGAGCAGAACTGGGACAATTGTCCTCGCGGGGGTGTTTGCTAGTGCTGTTGGGGAAGGTTTAAACTAGAGTGGCAGGGAGATGGGAACCTGAGTGGGGAGTCAGAAGGGAATAAAGTTGAGAGCAGCAAGAGAGGGGAAGACCCAGGGGAAATCTACAATACAAATAGTACAAACAGTTGTTCAAGAACAAGTGAAAGGGAAAAGCTTAGAGCAGCGGAAAGAAAGTGTACTTTAGGCACGACAGATAAAATGAAAACTAGAAGGCGTAAGGCGATTAACCCAGCATCAAAGCTGTGGCAGGGGGTTGGGAACCTGAGCAGGGAGACAGAGGAGAGCGTATCAGGAAGGGACAGAAGGTATGGAGTAAAAGGTAAAGTGTTAAAAAAGGAAAAAGCAGGAACTAAGTGTCACAAAACATATTTGAAAGTTCTTCATCTGAATGCACGTAGCATTCGTAACAAAATGGACGAGTTAACGGCACAAATAACTACGTATGGGTATGATCTTGTGGCCATTACAGAAACATGGCTGCAGGGTGACAACGACTGGGAATTAAATATGCCAGGGTATTTAACAATCAGGAAGGACAGGCAGGAAGGAAGGGGAGGTGGGGTGGCTATGTTAATAAGGGAAGGAATCACTGTAACACAGAGAAAAGATATTGGGACAAAGGGTCAGGATAATGAAACAGTTTGGGTAGAGATAAGGAATAATAAGGGGCAAAAAACACTTGTGGGCGTAGTATATAGGCCTCCTAATAGTTGCAACTCTGCTGGAAGAAGTATTAATCAGGAAATAGTCGGGGCATGTAATAAGGGAACAGCTATAATTATGGGGGATTTTAACTATCATATTAACTGGACAAATCAAATTGGGCAGGGTGGCCTTGAGGAAGAGTTTATTGAGTGTATTAGGGATGGATTTCTTGAGCAGTATGTAACTGATCCTACAAGGGGGCAAGCAACCTTGGACCTGGTCCTGTGTAATGAGCCAGAATTAATAATGTCCTAGTTAAGGATCCCCTTGGAATGAGTGACCACAACATGGTTACATTCCATATCCAATTAGAGGGTGAGAAGGTTGGTTCTCAAACAAGCGTACTGAGCTTGAATAAAGGAGACTATGATGGTATGAGAGCGGAATTGATTAAAGTGGACTGGGAAAATAGTTTAAAGGGTAAGACGGTACATGAACAGTGGTGTTCATTTAAGGAGTTATTTTACAACTTTCAAAAAATATATATTCCACTGAGAAAAAAGGGTGTAAAAGAAATGACAGCCATTCGTGGCTAAGTAAAGAAATTAAGGATAGTATCCAACTAAAAACAAGGACATATAAGGTAACCAAACTTAGTGGGAGGATAGAAGATTGGGAAGTCTTCAAAAGACAGCAAAAAGTAACGAAAGGATTGATTAAGAAAGGGAAGATAGATTATGAAAATAAATTAGCAAAAAATATAAAAACAGATAGCAAGAGTTTCTACAGTTATATAAAAAGAAAAAGGGTGGCTAAGGCAAACGTAGGTCCTTTAGAGGATGAGACCGGGAAATTAATGGTGGGAAACATGGAGATGGCAAAAATGCTGAACAAATATTTTGTTTCAGTCTTTACGGTAGAGGACACTAAGAATATCCCAACACTGGACAAACAGGGGGCTCTAGGGGGGGGAGGAGCAAAATATGATTAAAATCACTAAGGAATTGGTACTCAGTAAATTAATGGGACTCAAGGCGGATAAATCCCCTGGACCTGATGGCTTACATCCTAGGGTCTTGAGGGAAGTGGCAGTAGGGATTGTGGATGCTTTGGTAATAATTTTCCAAAATTCTCTGGACTCAGCAAAGGTCCCGGCAGATTGGAAAACTGCTAATGTAACACCCTTATTTAAAAAGGGTAGTAGGCAGAAGGCTGGAAATTATAGACCAGTTAACCTGACATCTGTGGTGGGTAAAATTTTGGAGTCTATTATTAAGGAGACAGTAGCGGAACATTTGGATAAACATAATTTAATAGGACAAAGTCAGCATGGCTTTACGAAGGGGAAGTCATGTCTGACAAATTTGCTTGAGTTCTTTGAGGATATAACGTACAGGGTGGATAAAGGGGAACCAGTGGACGTAGTGTATTTGGACTTCCAGAAGGCATTCGACAAGGTGCCACATAAAAGATTATTGCTCAAGATAAAGAATCACTGGATTGGGGGTAATATTCTGGCATGGGTGGAGGATTGGTTATCTAACAGGAAGCAGAGAGTTGGGATAAATGGTACATTCTCGGACTGGCAACCTGTAGCCAGTGGTGTTCCGCAGGGGTCGGTGCTGGGTCCCCAACTCTTTACAATCTATATTAACGATTTGGAGGAGGGGACCGAGTGTAACATATCAAAGTTTGCAGATGATACAAAGATGGGAGGGAAAGTAGAGAGTGAGGAGGACATAAAAAACCTACAAGGGGATATAGACAGGCTGGGTGAGTGGGCGGAGATTTGGCAGATGCAATACAATATTGGAAAATGTGAGGTTATGCACTTTGGCAGGAAAAATCAGAGAGCAAGTTATTATCTTAATGGCGAGAAACTGGAAAGTACTGCAGTACAAAGGGATCTGGGGGTCCTTGTGCAAGAAAATCAAAAAGTTAGTATGCAGGTGATCAAGAAGGCCAACGGAATGTTGGCTTTTATTGCTAGGGGGATAGAATATAAAAACAGGGAGGTATTGCTGCAGTTATATAAGGTATTGGTGAGACCGCACCTGGAATACTGCATACAGTTTTGGTGTCCATACTTAAGAAAAGACATACTTGCTCTCGAGGCAGTACAAAGAAGGTTCACTCGGTTAATCCCGGGGATGAGGGGGTGGACATATGAGGAGAGGTTGAGTAGATTGGGACTCTACTCATTGGAGTTCAGAAGAATGAGAGGTGATCTTATTGAAACATATAAGATTGTGAAGGGGCTTGATCGGGTGGATGCGGTAAGGATGTTCCCAAAGATGGGTGAAACTAGAACTAGGGGGCAAATCTTAGAATAAGGGGCTGCTCTTTCAAAACTGAGATGAGGAGAAACTTCTTCACTCAGAGGGTAGTAGGTCTGTGGAATTTGCTGCCCCAGGAAGCTGTGGAAGCTACATCATTAAATAAATTTAAAACAGAAATAGACAGTTTCCTAGAAGTAAAGGGAATTAGGGGTTACAGGGAGCGGGCATGAAATTGGACATGAATTTAGATTTGAGGTTAGGATCAGATCAGCCATGATCTTATTGAATGGCGGAGCAGGCTCGAGGGGCCGATTGGCCTACTCCTGCTCCTATTTCTTATGTTCTTACTCCCTTTCTTTTTGCAATTATTCTCAAATACAACACAGTCAATGTTTAGACATTGTTGCCATGGTATACAGAAAGCATGATTTAGTGTGCATGATCCAGAAGTTTAGAATGAGATAAGGAGGAAGCTTTATTGCCAGCCCAAGGGGATGTTTCTAGTAAGCTGTATTGATTTTTTAGGTGTATTGCTTTAGTTGTCTGTTGCAGTGACATCGATGACTGCTGATGAAAGCTTGCAAAACTATAGCAACACAACCACAAAGATCCCTTTTGCAAGGCACCTAGGCTGTAGGGGAATACTAACAGATTTCTAGACCGTTTTTGACAATAGACAAAGAATGGGAAGGAGATTTCAAAGAATCTCCTGGTTCAGGCTCAATGAGTTCATTGTTTTTTCTAACTAGACTATTTTCCATAGTGCCTGAAATCACATTGACCAGGGTGGCAGGGGGGGAAAGAGAAGATCAGCCTCCTGCAACCTCAATAGGATCCACAAATAGGTTGCCATTAGGATGAAGTTCAGGAGTTTCCCCAAATCTGGGTACCAATCATCGTTAATGGAAGGGCTGGAAGGTAGTGCACTGGGTCTGGCTCAATTGTGCTTTTGGATTCTGTGCAACACTTTTTTTGCCAATAGGACTGGATATTTGGATACAATTACAAAGTATGAAAGATTGTGCTCTCCCCACCAAACCGCTTCAGCATTCTGCTGAGGCTTTGGGGTCCCATTTGTGCATGCAGCAATGGTTGACATGTGTCTCAAAGTTGATTTTATTTAATTTGCCATCCTTTTCATTTGTTGTAGGTGTAAATTGTATTTGCTACCTTGCAAATAGATTGAGATAGATTCATCACAATGACAAAAACAATGAGGTAAATGATTCTGTAATTGAGCAATTATCCTTTAAGAGCATGGGCACAAGCACATCATCAAACTCAATGTGGGAATATGCTCACCTGCAAGCACATGGAACCAAATTTTGCAATCACACAGTATTCATCCGTATGAAGACAGCAAAAATTAATTTTAAAAATCCATCCCCCTCAGTTGGAAAAAAACTCCAAGAAAGAAGAATTGAAAATAGACAAACAGATTAGCCACAGTGAAAATGGATTTGTTCCATTACACCAAGGTATTCACTCAATACACATTAGAAATAGAGTTAACCAACTGAAAATAAGCTCCTTTGATGAAAATGAAATAACATCTTTGTAAATTAAATTTTAACACTCATACAGTTGCAGAAAAGCAACATTAAAAATAATTTCCACAACTTATGATGCATTTATACCGCAGTTAGCAGTCTGAGACCTTGTTTATATTGCCTGATTCGAACTGCCATTCTCTTGCAATGGAGAGAGCACTCTGTAGATGTAGAGCTCATCTCCCAGTGGTTAAAATCTAAATGCTCAGAGAATGTGAGCTTGAGCATCTGTACTCTAAAAGTTTACATCAACTCCAGGTAGATTTAATAAATGCTCAAGAATCTAAGAGATCATTCAAGACACCACACTGGAATTATACTTAATGCAATGTCAGACTACCTCCTCCAGGGACTCCCCAAATCCGAAGTTACACTGCAAGTTTAGCATTATTGTGAAGCAGAAACCATTCGTGGTCTGAAGCACTGCGAAAGGTGCAGTATAAATGCACCCTTATAACGCACCACTTAAGAACATACTATGTGGAGAAATATATACATTTCCCAAGATGGTAATTTGCAGTTGTTATTAACTTAATCTTGTAATGCAAATAGTTTAAATGCTTATTGAAGTTTGGTATGAAACGATTTTTATTTGTACATGAGATTGACCACATTTTATTTCTCACTCTGTCATTCATGGATTATAAGGCCACCATCACTATTGAAAATAAAATTCATGCCACATAGACCTCAATAAGGCATCTGTTATTACCATGATAAGAAATTGCTTGGATATATTAAGGCTACTAATCATACCGTTAAATTAATCAGGAGGGATTAAGATGATTCAGAAATATTATGGATGAATGAAAAATTCAAAACTATTCTATATAATCTCTCTGGTTCATAAGCTGTTTTAGTCAGTTTGGTTGAATATATTTCAGCTTAGTGGAAAAGAGCTGCAGATTTCTCCACTATTTACACTGATTTACATGTTAGATAAAAAAAAAGAAACCAGGCTGCAACAGTTACATTTAGGGAGCATTCTAGAGTGTATTTTCCTATTGTTACTTAACAGTGAGTGAATTAAAAACAGTATGGAGTAAATTTTCATCCTCATCACATAGGTGGTAATCTGACGGAGCAGAATACCTGCCCGTTGTAGAACCCAATGGAATGAAAATTGGATGATTTCTATAATGTTCAGGCAAACCGCTCTGTCAGATTACTATCCATACGGTGATGATGAAAATTTACCTCTAGGTGTTATAACAAAGATTGTATTACATTGTGGGCATCCATGAGGCGCTGTCGGCCATCAGCAGCAGCAGATTTGTATTCCAGCACAATCTGTAACCTCATGGCACGGCATATTCCTCACTCTACTATTGACAACAAGCCAGGGGATCAACCCTGGTTCAATGAGGAGTGTAGAAGAGCATGCCAGGAGCAGCACCAGGCGTACTTAAAAATGAGGTGCCAACCTGGTGAAGCTACAACACAGGACTACATGCATGCTAAACATGCGGAAGCATCATGCTACAGATAGAGTTAAGCGATTCCACAACCAACGGATCAGATCAAAGCTCTGCCGACCTGCCGCATCCAGTCGTGAATGGTGGTGGACAATTAAACAACTAACGGGAGGAGGAGGCTCTGTAAACATCCCCATCCTCAATGATGGCAGAGTCCAGCATGTGAGCGCAAAAGACAAGGCTGAAGCGTTTGTAACCATCTTCAGCCAGAAGTGCCGAGCAGATGATCCACCTCGGCCTTCTCCCGATATCCCCACCATCACAGAAGCCAGTCTTCAGCCAAATTGATTCATTCCATGTGATATCAAGAAACGGCTGAGTGCACTGGATACAACAAGGGCTATGGGCCCCGACAACATCCCGGATGTAGTGCTGAAGACTTGTGTTCCAGAACTAGCCACGCCTCTAGCCAAACTGCTCTAGTGCAGCTACAACACTGGCATCTACCCGACAATGTGGAAAATTGCCCACGTATGTCCTGTCCACAAAAAGCAGGACAAATCCAATCCGGCCAATTACTGCCCCATCAGTCTACACTCAATCATCAGCAAAGTGATGGAAGGTGTCATTGACAGTGCTATCAAGGCTGCACTTAGCCACCTGCTCACCAATGCTCAGTTTGGGTTCCGCCAGGGCCACTCGGCTCCAGACCTCATTACAGCCTTGGTCCAAACATGGACAAAAGAGCTGAATTCCAGAGGTGAGGTGAGAGTAACTGCACTTGACATCAAGGCAGCATTTGACCGAGTGTGGCACCAAGGAGCCCTAGTAAAATTGAAGTGAATAGGAGTCAGGGAGAAAACTCTCCAGTGGGTGGAGTCATACTTAGCACAAAGGGAGATGGTAGTGGTTGTTGGAGGCCAATCATCTCAGCCCCATTACATTGCTGCAGGAGTTCCTCAGGGCAGTGTCCTAGGCCCAACCATCTTCAGCTGCTTCATCAATGACCTTCCCCACATCATAAGGTCAGAAATGGGGATGTTCGCTGATGATTGCACAGTGTTCAGTTCCATTCGCAACCCCTCAGATAATGAAGCAGTCTGTGCCCGCATTCAGCAAGACCTGGACAACATCCAGACTTGTGCTAATAAGTGACAAGTAACATTCGCGCCAGACAAGTGCCAGGCAATGACCATTTTCAACAAGAGAGAGTCTAACCACCTCCCCTTGACATTCAATGGCATTACCATTGCCGAATCCCCCACCATCAACATCCTGGGAGTCACCATTGACCAGAAACTTAACTGGACCAGCCACATAAATACTGTGGCTATAAGAGCAGGTCAGAGGCTGGGCATTCTGCGGCAAGTGACTCACCTCCTGACTCCCCAAAGTCTTTCCACCATCTACAAGGCACAAGTCAGGAGTGTGATGGAATACTCTCCACTTGCCTGGATGAGTGCAGCTCCAACAACACTCAAGAAGCTCGACACCATCCAGGACAAAGCAGCCCGCTTGATTGGCACCCCATCCACCACCCTAAACATTCACTCCCTTCACCACCGGCGCACTGTGGCTGCAGTGTGTACCATCCACAGGATGCACTGCAGCAACTCACCAAGGCTTCTTCGACAGCACCTCTCAAACCCGAGACCTCTACCGCCTAGAAGGACGAGGGCAGCAGGCACATGGGAACACCACCACCTGCGTGTTCCCCTCCAAGTCACACACCATCCCGATTTGGAAATATATTGCCGTCCCTTCATCGTCGCTGGGTCAAAATCCTGGAACTCCCTATCCAACAGCACTGTGGAAGAACCGTCACCACACGGACTGCAGCGGTTCAAGAAGGCGGCTCACCACCACCTTCTCAAGGGCAATTAGGGATGGGCAATAAATGCTGGCCTTGCCAGCGATGCCCACATCCCATGAATGAATAAAAAAGAGACGCTATCAAAAAAATGTTTCCAATAAATATATCTTGGCTCATAACAGTTATGGCAGACAAAAATATTATGGACTATTAGTTTTACTGCCAGTAAAGAAACAAGATCATTTTTTTGTTATAAAATTTAAAATCGCTGCTGCAGAATGAAATCACACATCTACACGGAATGCCCATGGTAATCAGACTAGTTATATTTTCACCAACTGAATATCCGACATCCTAAATAAGTGCTAACTATGACAAATCATTTCATGCTCAAAATATAACTATGACAAATCAGCAAGAAAGGTGATTAGACCATAAGCAGTGACTGCTTTAGCTATAATGATAATGAAAGTTAAAATGCAGCCTTTGCTTCTTTTCTTTCAGGTAATAACAAAACCCTTTTATATCCAGCTTCCTTCATTATTTTGCTGGTAGTTTTTGTAACCTGTCTTTTCTGTTTCTGCTGAGAGATATGTATGGCCTCTCAGTTTTGTGCTAACTTTGTTCTCCTGAATACATACTAAGTTTCTGGCCTTGTTACTATACTTTCCACTAGTAGGTAAAGTTGTAGCAAAGTAGATGCTTGAAAATAAGTGCTATGTTGAGTAATGAATGTATTGAGCGTACTCTCTACATTAATTTGTTCCTGCTATATAGTCTAATCCAGTTCTATTACATTATACAGCAATAAATTCAGTAATCGTTGATGTTCATCAATATATTTAGTACCAACTAATTAAATTGCAGAAATTGAGAACGAATGTCATGGGATGATATGGAATATCACCACCGGCGCACCGTGGCTGCAGTGTGTACCATCCACAGGATGCACTGCAGCAACTCGCCAAGGCTTCTTCGACAGCACTTCCCAAACCCGAGACCTCTACCACCTAGAAGGACAAGAGCAGCAGGCACATGGGAACAACACCACCTGCACGTTCCCCTCCAAGTCACACACCATCCAGATTTGGAAATATATCGCCGTCCCTTCATCATCACTGGGCCAAAATCCTGGAACTCCCTTCCTAACAGCACTGTGGGAGAACCTTCACCACACAGACTGCAGCGGTTCAAGGCGGCGGCTCACCATCACCTTCTCAAGGGCAATTAGAGATGGGCAATAAATGCTGGCCTTGCCAGCCATGCCCACATCCCATGAACGAATTAAAAAAAAAATCACCATTATACATAGAACTTGAGTTAATTCAGTTAAAAGGCATGGAATTGGGAATAAAAACAGAGCTGCTGTGGCTAACAAAAATGGCACAGCAGGCTGAAGGGAACCAAAGGGCCTTCTCCTGGTCCTTTCTCATTTTAGTTACTGTGCTTGTCTCAGACCAGTTGTTCTTCAGACAACAAAAGCAGATATTCCAGTATGGATTGCTCATGCTGCTAATGGGGAAAGAGAGATACTGCCAAATGAGCTCTACTGGTGCACACTCGACACTTAACAATGCGTTAAGTTTGCAATTTAATTAGAGTTTGAAATAAAGTATGAAAACAAAATCCTTTTATTTCCTGCTTCCTTCATTATTTTGCTGGTAGTTTTTGTAACCTGTCTTTTCTGTTTCTACTGAGATATATGTATGGCCTCTCAGTTTTGTGCTAACAGAGTTAGCAGAGTTCCTCCACACTCCTTAATGAGAATGAAACTGCTCGTTACAGGTTATATGTATTTAATTCAATCTCACTGAGCAGAATGGGTAAGCTCCACTCCATTAGTAATTCATAGAATGGTTACAGCACAGAAGGTGGTCAGTTGGCCCGTCGAGTCTGTGCCGACTCTCTGCAAGAGCAATCCTGCGAGTTCCACTCCCCCGCCCTTTCCACGTAGCCCTGCAAATTTTTCCCTTCAAGTACTTATCCAATTCCCTTTTGAAAGCCACAATTGAATCTGCCTCCACCACCCCCTCAGGCAATGCATTTCAGATCTTAATCACTCGCTGTGTAAAAAAGTTTTTCCACATGTCACCTTTGGTTCTTTTGCCAATCACCTTAAATCTATGTCCTCTGGTTCTTGACTCTTTTGCCAATGGGAACAATTTCTCTCTATCGACTCTGTCTAGATCCTTCATAATTTTTAATACATCTATCAAATCTCCTCTCAATCTTCTCTGTTCCAAGAAGAACAACCCCAGCTTCACCAGTCTATCGACATAATTGAAGTCCTTCATCCCTGGAATCATTCGAGTGAATCTTTTCTGCACCCTCTTGAAGGCCTTCACATCCTTCCGAAAGTGTGGTGCCCAGGACTGGACACAATACTCCAGTTGTGGCCGAACCAATGTTTTATAAAGGTTCAACATGACTTCCTTGCTTTTGTACTCTATGCCTCTATTTATAAAGCTCAGGATCTCGTATGCTTTTTTAACCGCTTTCTCAACATGTCCTACCTTCAAAGATTTGTGCACATGTATCCCCAGGTCTCTCTGTTCCTGCACCCCTTTTAGAGTTGTACCCTTTACTTTATAACGCCTCTCCTCGTTCTTCCTACCAAAATGTATCACTTCGCACTTCTCTGCGTTAAATTTCATCTGCCACGTGTGCGGCCATTCCACCAGCCTGTCCATATCCTCTTGAAATCTATCACTATCCTCCTCACCGTTCACTACACTTCCAAGTTTTGTGTCATCTGCAAATTTTGAAATTGTGCCCTGTACACCCAAGTCCAAGTCATTAATATATATCAAAAAAAGCAGTGGTCCTAGTACCGACCACTGGGGAACACCACTATGTACCTCCCTCCAGTCCGAAAAACAATTGTTCACCACTACTCTCTGTTTCCTGTCACTTAGCCAATTTCGTATCCATGATGCCACTGACCCTTTTATTCCATGGGCTTTAACTTTGATGACAAGCCTATTATATGGCACTTTATCAAACGCCTTTTGGAAGTCCATATACACAATAACCGCACTGTCCTCATCGATCCTCTCTGTTACCTTATCAAAAAATTCAATCAAGTTAGTTAAACACGATTTGCCTTTAACAAATCCATGCTGGCTTTGCTTAATTAATCCACACTTGTCCAAGTGACTATTAATTTTGTCCCAGATTATCATTTCTAAAACTTTGAGGTTAAGCTGACTGGCCTGTCGTTGTTGGGTTTATCCTTACACCCTTTTTTGAACAAGGGTGTAACATTTGCAATTCTCCAGTCCTTTGGCATCATCCCCGCCTCTAAGGATGATTGGAAGATTAAGGCCAGTACCTTCACAATTTCCACCCTTATTTCCCTCGGCACCGTTGGTGCATCCCATCTGGACCGGGTGACTTATCTGCTTTAAGCACAGATAGCCTTTCTAATACCTCCTCTTTATCAGTTTTTAGTCCATCCAGCATCTCAACTACCTCTTCTTTTACTGTGACTTTGGCAGCATCTTCTTCCTTGATAAAGACAGATGCAAAGTACTTATTTAGTACCTCAGCCATGCCCGCTGCCTCCATGCATAAATCTTCTTTTTGGTCCCACCCCTCCCCTTACTACCCTGTTTACATGCCTGTAGAAGACTTTTGGATTCCCTTTTATATTGGCCACCAGTCTATTCTCATACTCTCTCTTTGCCCCTCTTATTTCCTTTTTCACTTCCCCTCTGAACTTTCTATATTCAGCCTGGTTCTCACTTGTATTATCAACCTGATATCTGTTATACACCCCTTTTTTCTGCTTCATTTTACTCTCTATCTCCTGGCTTTAATTAACTAGCTTTCTCAACCTGTAGCGAAATCAGGAGTACTGGGCTTAAAGCATATTGGTTCGCACGATGTTGACTATAGCATGTTTCTTCTGATATGCTTAATGGCCGAATATGCTTTATGGGCCAATATGCTTAATGAGAATAATGAGGGAAATGATTGGCTTAGTTTTCACTGTACTGTGTCATTGAGTGGTGGGACATGGGATCCCAGCTGTGATTTGACACGCATTGAGCTACGAACTATACAAAAGAGGGTAGGTACCTCTTTATCAAGTGGCATCAGGGACTTAGTCACGTTGGTTGTACATATGCGCCTAAAGGTCTACACGTTCCGCATGATAGTCAGGTTTGAAATATTGAAATCAATGTCATAAAAATTTTAAGTTGAAAGATTTTGGTACCAATCGTTTGCATATGTTCTTTACTCACATGAATAAAAATAAGGTCAATTTTACCAGTTCCTGTAGCTTCAGGCTCCTGTGTGATTTCTTGATTCTGCTCCTCGGGCATTTCACTGTTCTGAGTCAGGGAACTGCAAAATAACACAACAATGGTCAACAAAATGAAAGGCATCACTGGTGACAGAGTGACTACTGCCCTGAGATTGTCGTCTAACATAATCGCTTAATTGATTGTTAAATAACTACAAAATGCCACAAATACTGGTTGCATTTTTTGACTGTGTTAAAATATCAAGTAATAATGATTCACTGTAACAGTGTAATTTCTGTGATAACATTTTAGCACCATAGCTGTTCACCTTTCATGTTACATTTCATCTGAAAACATTCAGGATTCCAGCCCAAGTGTATAATGAGGCAGCCACAGTGACGAAAACTCTTTTCTTTTGTAATTCTATATGACAGACGCTGTCTTTATTATTAGATCAACTTCAAAGAGAAAGCTAAAAATTCAAAGAGCTGCGGTGCAATTGTTGATTTCTGTCATATTTACATAGATAGCTAGAAAAAGATCCTGACTATATATTCCTTTTCTGTACAAAAAAAAGGATTTTCCTAGACCCCTTACAGTTGAGCCCTAAAGGTGCACTCTGCCTCAAACCAGTGGTAGTGCTCCAAATTTCCTGGTTGGGCAGTTCATCAGCAGGCACTGCATTGGGCAGGGGAAATGAAGCACAGGAAATGGGAGCGCTGCTGAAGGCCGTAAAAGTATACTGCAGCTTCAAAAGGCTATTACATCGGGCAAAGTATGGATGCCTTTTGCTGAGATACTATACTGGGAGATTTGGAGCACTGTCTTAGCTGCCAAACCATCCTAGATTGCACTGCATTCAAACTACCCTCTGTGAGGAAGGCTGGAGGAATGAAGGCACCCTGCTTTGACAACTAAACCACTGAGCAATTACTGAAGGAGGTAGAGCAAGTGTTCTTTCCTGATCATGGTCACACAGTCCTCAGTGGCCCGCAGAGCATGGCAGAAAGTAGTAAAAGTTATTAAGGCTAGCACTACTGTCCAAGAGACCAGGCTCTAGTGCAGGAAGGAATTCAATGACCTCACCAGGAGGAGAAAGGAAAGCGTCACATACCTATAATAGTGTATGTAAACTATCTGGGAATACGATGATCTGTCCTCTTCTAAACTTTAATTTCCTTCTCTAGTCCATCAGAAACCATGGAGCACCTTCCAAATCTCTTCTGAAGTTTGCCGCCCATTTTTGACACAAATGGACAAGGACAACCTGTTAACGCCATCCTCCAACTGCAGCTGCATGGTTCAACCTCTCAGTCTTGTAATCCCTAGGGCGTTCCCTTTGCATTATTGGGTGGGCCACTAGGCCTTAATTCCTCAATAGCTTTCTGTCTCTGCGGGAGAAAGCAGCACATAACTGGAGACAGATGACTGCCACCAGAAAGGACCAGCAACACTTCATGAAGGGATGAAATGTGCCAAGGCAGACAGGCAGATGAAGAAGACGACTTTATCCCAACTCAGGTCTGGTACGACTCTCCTCTAGTGCTGCTTCACCTTCCTAGCATTCTACAGGCCTTCATGCTCATCCTCCTAAACTTCCTCCAGATAACACATATATAGGAGAATCACAAAAGGAACCGTCATCCTAGCAACCTATGAAGTAGCTCCCAGCACTCTCAGATGTTTCCAAAAATTATTTCCCCAATAAAGCAAAGCTGGATTGCAGTCCAAACTGGGTAACTCCAAATACCAGATTTGTGTTCAAATACTGATGTACCTCACTGCCTTTGTAAATGTAACTCAAAGAACCACTGTAGATTCTGCACCCTGTATTCAAGTAGTCAAGTATCACCTCACCTATGACTGCCACTAACAGAGGAAATGGGTTTGCAGGTAGATTTGACATCTTGGGAGTGACAAAAATAGAAAAGTTTAAATAAAAGCATTTGTTTTGGTATAGCAATGCAGGCCCAGCCAAAAACGTAATACAAAGCTTTGGAACAGGGCTATGGGAGAAGAGACCCAGCATTGCAGGCCTCTGCCCAAATTTGCAGATTGCCGCGCCCTGAAAATGGGCACACTTCAGGCACTGGAACCAAGAAAATCTGTCCTGTTGTTTCTTGATCATAAATTCATAAGCAAAGCTGAACCAAGAAGCACTACAAGAGGACACATTCTCCACATTTCAATGAAATACATGCAATGTCAAAGCAACTGGCACATCGGGTGCTCATTATATACTTTATGGCAGCAGCATAAATTCAGTGCTCCAATTTAGCTCTTCATCTTCAGTGAAGTTCAGCCAATTAGGTAGTCAGCAGCATAGTGTTGGCTCAAGCATTGCAGTTGTCACAACACTCCAGAAAAGAATGTGTCTCATGATACATATAGACACTGTCCTACCTATATCTACTTAATAGGGCACATCTGATCCCCTTCAGGCCAACATACTCAAGTGGCTACACACTGGATACTCCGGTTCCCTTCAAGACTTGAAATGCCAGTGAGCATTCATAGGCACATATGCGTAATGTTACATGCCACATGTACATGCTTAAGCAAATGTGTGGAACAATATACAACTCAAGCACACATCTGATCAGTTGCACTTCAGGTTTTGGAAGCAACTGGAGTGTAACTGTCTATGGGCAGTATAACCTTGCTTGAGCATGTTGCTTAAAGAGCCTCACTTGCACATTAGTATCCCCCAGTATAACAAGAGCAATAGTTAAAACAATCGGTTCTGCAAAAGATTTGAATGTTAGATGTGAATTGTTGGTGTACTACAAAATTTGCAATATCAGTACAAAATTAGATAATAGTGGCGAAAACCATCTACCAACAGGTTTTCATTTCTATGCATAATCACATCAAACAAAACAGATCCCTAAAATGCACTTAAGGAGAAATCCAAGGATGTCACAATATGATAATAAATAAAAGTTTTATGAATTTATAAATAAATAAATAAAATAAAGATCTGATCACAAATCTGAATTCTCACTGTTCTGAACAATTTGAATAGGCCATTTTCTTTCTGCCAATTTACCCCCTCTCTCCTGAAGGCATCAATGATTCCATATGTCCTCGTTGCTCTCCTGTATCTCACCAAATGGCAGTTTTTTTTACTTGTGAGTCTAGAGAGTGAGTGTCAGCAAACTATTTGATCATAGGAGCATCACAGGTGAGCGCTTTCTGCCTTCATCTGACATTCAGACATGCACACTTTCCAGGGGTCAATAGTTAGCCATCAGGAGCATGAACAAAGGGTGTTTTTATCCCCCTTCCTAGCCTAGCGGTGCTGCCGCCCAACTGAGATTAACTAACTCAGCACAGAATGGGATTAGGGCTTGAGATTTTCTGGTCTGAATGACTCAGTTACACGTTGCCGTTACCAATTGAGCCATTTTGGGGAACTTGAAATGTCAGTGAGGCTCAGTACTCTCACCTCGGAGTCAGAAGGTTGTGGGTTGAAGCCCCACTCTGATGTGACCACATAATCTAGGCTGACACTTTGGTGCAGTAGTGGAAGTCGTAGGGAGTGCTGCATTGTCTGAGGTGCTTGCTTTTGGATGAGATGTTAAACCGAGACCCTGTCTGTCTATACGGATGGCTTTAAAAGATCTCAAGGATTTTTTTTGAAGAAGAGCAGGGGTTCTCCCCGTGTCCTGACCAACATTTATCCTCAACCAACACCACCAAAAGACAGGTTAACTGGTCATTTTTCTCACTGCTGTTTATGAGGCTTTGCTGTGTGAAAATTGGCTGCCGTTTTGCTTACATTATAACAGTGACTACATTTCAAATGTAATTCAACGGCCGAGAAGCACTTTAGGATGTCCTAAGTACGTGAAAGATGCTGTATGAATGCTAGTTCTTTCTTTAAAGACTGTTTTCTGATGAAGATTTACAAAATTAAGAACTGGATTGAAATTGGACAAGCTATTTTAACTGAAGACCCTTATGGATGGTTACGGGAGCTTAGTGCTTAGTTAGCTTAGCAATCCAGATGTCATGTGTTCAAATCCCAAATGGAACAACACTGTGAAATCAAATTCAATCAATATGGTAATTTCTTGGCTGTAGCGACTTTTCTCCTATACTAAGTGGTTGACTCTTCATGAGAATGGACAGAGAAAGTCTACAACTACTTTATACAAAATCTGTACGTACTGTGTTAAATGCTGCAATTCTAGATTAGGCCAGGCTAAAAATTCTCAGAACCCATGTCCAATGAGTTAAAGAAATCTAAACTTTTGACTCTGAATATAAAGTAAATTCCAAAAGAGCAACTGTTTAAGGAAAAGAAACTGTACAAAAATGCAGCTGCCAGGAATTTTCTGACAAATCTAATATTTACTGGAAAATGAAATGTAAGAGGTTTACTACATTTACAGGCAGTAAGGTGCAAAACAGTTAAGTGCATAAGTTTTAAATATTTACTTTTGTTTTAAAAATAATTTTGTGCTCCCCACAGCTTGTCTGGATCCATTGCTGACCTACTGGCAAAGGATGACCACATGACATACAACCCTTAAGTAATTGCAAACAATAAACCTGAAAAGGTGCACAATATATAAGCCATGAAAGAAACCAACAAGGCAGGTCTAAATCCTAAGGGGGCATTTATAGTACTTCACACCAATGCTGCAATTGTAGTGCAGATGTGGAATCCAGTACCAGGGCCTGAGCTGGCACTGGAACAATGTGAAGCAAAACTCATTGGAAGAGGAAGTCTTACTCCATTTCACTCCGGAGCATGTTTGGATCTTAAAAACCCATTTATACTATACCAGTTTAGCGTTGACGCAAAGCCTAAGTGTCTTTGCATCGACAATAGCTTTGTAGTGTGAATGCCCTTTTAATAACAATCCAGCTATTCCCAGAATCTTTCCTCGGTAAACACAGTGAACATCAGCACAAGCAGTCAGAATTGCCCATCCATTGTTATTTTCCACTGGTCATACTCTCAGTATACAATGTAAATTGAGAAAGTGGCGTGATGCTCATCAACTATGTATAGTATCAAGACACAATGAATCTGTAAAGTGACTGCAAAACAAATAACAAGATTCAAAAATAAATGTTTATTACGATAATGATCCAAAAAGTTGATTTTAAAAGTTAAATTTAAAAAAAAATTACTAAGCATGATCATCTGTTTATTGGCTTCTCATGAAAGAAATACATTATGGAAATATTAGAGTTCTGAACTACAATGAAGGATTCTTACCTTTTTAATTCTTTGAGCGTTTCAGCTTCCCGTGGAAGTGTCTGGGCAGCAGCTTCTGTTTTTTTACCCTGTATTCACATAGTAATTATTTTTAATGGCAGTACTTCATTTACATTTAGACGAATAGAGCACTGTTGATGCATAAAGAGAAGTTCTTTTATGAGTAATGGAGGTACAATGAGGTTAGGATTGTTTTTCACACAAGTCTTAAAAGTGTCTGTAATTAGGATTCAAAGGCAGTCCAGTCAAAGCAGACTGAGGTTGCAGGGCTGGATGGTACGGCTGTAGACCGCACATAACTTTAAGAGAACACCACACCTTGCAGTGATCCTAAATCATAATGTTGCAAGCAAGCCTCCATAATTCAGTGCTCCAGACACGGTAATAGAGTTGAATGGTTTGTCTGCAGGTTTGGGACGGGCATGGGTGATCTGGGACCCTCCCAAATAGAACAGGAGATTTGTAAGATACAGAGCTGGTTAATGTAAGTGTTAAGTTACTTCCCCTCACTTCTGGAGACCTGAATTCAATTCTAAAACAGGAAAAATCAAGTAATTTATGCTATTAATTGAGTGGGTTAATCGATTTACAATTTATTCTGTGATTGGATGGCAGTAAGTTATCACATTAATGGGTAATTAAATTATCTCACATCCTTAGAATAAGCTACTACTAAATCTCATATTTTTTGTAAGTTTGCACTACAAATAGATCAGCCAAATCCACAAAATACTTTCTATATTTTGGTTTAAAGTTAGGAATCCAAACTAATCCAATAGAGTCAGGTGTTTAAATACTTAAAATTTTTGTTAAGGGGCTACATTTTTAAGGACCTATTCCTCAATTTTATTCACATGGATCTTTCATAACTAAATTTAGCAATTTTCAACAAACAGCAACAATCTAACTTTTTCCACTTGCTGCATGAGGATTTGAAAAAACAACTTACTTGACATGCAAATTGTGGCTGAATTTCAACTGAGAAACAACTACATATACACAGTTTGAAAGTATGAAAACGAGACAGATGTTTGCAGTCACTGACCTTTCGGGATGGCTGGGGAAAGTCTGTGGGCCAGAAAATAGTATTCCTTGCTCATTGTGGCCCAAATATTAGTGGCTGCTGCATCAATGTTTATATTTGCCATTGATAACACTGTTACTTCCAAAGGATCCTGGGAAAACCACTACTTGTAGTGGTTGACTGCTCCTTCAAAAGCAGTTGTGCTGACCCCTTTACATTGTGGCGCTGCTGTCGAAGTCAGGACTGCAATTGATGGCAACACTGTAAAGGGTATGTAAATCTGCAATAATTGATAGGCCTTACAGAGTGAGTCTGTGCCAGCCAAACACTCTACTGAAGTAAACAAGAAATTTATCTTCCAAATGACCATAGAGGTGATTTTCACTACAGTCAAATCAAGCTGTTTTAAGTGGAAAAGGTAATGCCAATTAACGTAGGAATGTTTAGGGAAAGTACAGCATAAAATTTAAATTGTTTACAATTATGCTTCACAACATTGCAAAATCGTACCTTTTTACCTCTTGACTTTTTCCGTCTTTTCTTTGATTTTGAGTCTCCTGTTGCCTATGTGTACAAAATAAATGAACAAAATGCTTTTAAGCTATTGAAGTTAGGTTAAGGACTTTTTTTTTTTAAAAAAAGCAAAAATTAACTTTCGCATTGACTAACAGTATAGTAACTAAGACCTCACTTCAGAAACAGGTAATCATGGACTTGAATTTTGCAGCTGCCTTTAATATAAATTCCAAGGTTACAGTTAGTATAATCTGTTATTTGGTTGGCTTCCAGATGGATTGCTGTGTGCATGAAGAAAAATAAAACCACTTGTTCTTGGGAAACAGTAAGTGCACATCTTACTGGACTGATGGCTATAATTGCAGTCTATAACCTAGGTCACCCCGACCTTCCAATGTAAAATGGGAAGTGTAAGGTGACAAATCATTAATATGCCAAAAGGTAGCTGCAAAATTTGAAATCCAATATTTGTAATCTGCATTTTATTTCCATAATCTTTAATGACACAAAGTCTATTATGTGTACAGTAAGATTTTATTTTATGTGGTGCTGAAAGTTACAAATTTGTAAGAATATTCTAAGGTTAATTTATACACAGTTCTGCTTCCAATGGAACAGAGAGAAAATGGCTACATTCAATATCAGGAGTTTCACGGCCCATTCCCCAGACAGACAAGATTAAAGTTTTCACACAAATGCACAAACCAAAAACTGGGTAGGAAGAAATGCTGTCTGATCTACAGCCCCATGTGGATTGCTTTTCACTATTAAAAGTGATGATGCAGCATGGCTAAACCACTGAAGCACAGACACCCGTTACACTGGGGAAAAAATGCTAACTTTAACAGTCCTTGCTGTATTGCGTTAATCCTGTTGCTACCCACCACCACAAATTGCAAACTGCTAAACAGCATTCACTAAACATGGTGGTGGGACTGCTACTAGTAGTGCATTAAAATAATGCACTACTACACTAAGTGCACTAAAATAAAATTCACTTCAAGAATATGCTTGTATGCTCTTGATTCTTTCCATCTCTTGCGGCCACTACAATTCTGAGGTCTCATCACTGACAAGGCCATCTTTTATCACTTCCTCAAATGCCCTTCCTCCACCCCCTCTTTCCTCATGTCCAATACCAAGTGTGAAGAGCTCATGGATTTCTTCAGCTCAAAGATTGGCATCATCTATGGAGCTGCATCTGCTGCCTCCTTCTATATTCCACCGCTCTTGATCTCCTTCCAGGTTTGCAGCAACCCTACCTCCGATCCACTGTCACTCTGCAGTTTCTCTCCCATCTCTCTCTCCAAGCTCATCTCTTCCATATGGCCATCTCTGGTTCCCTTGATCCCTTCTCACCCAACCGCTGACCATTCAACTACTTCCTCTTGCCTTCTTATACTTGCCAACATTGTAAATAGTTCTTCTTGCTCATGCACTCTGTAAAATGCCTTGGGAAGAATAAGGCCCACCATCACTTTCTCAAGGGCAACTAGGGGTGGTCAATAAATGCTGGTCTTTCCAACAATGCCCACATCCCAGGAATGAAAATAAAACAGCCACTTGGGCGACCAGAGGAGAACTGATGCTTGTGGAATAGTACCATCTCATGAGTGTGGAGAGGAGGGGAAAAAATAATTTAAAAAAATTAGAACAATCCCCAATTTTTTAATTAAATGCTTTAAGGATCAAGTGTAAGGAATTCTGAGCATACACTGAACCCAACACAAGTGTCAGTATAGCTTGCTGCTAATTCAGTTCACTGTTACGGGATTATTTGCTTGAAAGCCCTGGACCTCCGTCTACAAATAGTGATGCAATGTTTGCCACTGACATTGAGATGAAGAGTTACCAAAGAGCAAATGATTCTATACTGGATTCAGAAAGTCAGTAACATACAGAAACATGTTTTGCAAACTCATCCTCTGAAGTCTCCTTTTCTTTCTGGTCTTCTTTAGCATCAACCACTTTTGTTCCAAGCCTTTTGGTTTGTTGCCCTAAAGTACAAGAGGTTTGATTGTGTTTTTAAAAAATGCATAAAGTATTAAACAGAAGGCATTCCTGTTTGACAGATTATTAATTTGTGATGCATGACCCCCCAGCTAATTTGTATTAATTCAAGGTCAAACCATAAGAACAAGCACCAGAACTGACTACATAACTGTGAATACTAGCAATACAAGAAGCAACTGTTTGCAATGCTCTTTAATGATCTCCAGCTTCGCTGTTATATGGGGCTGGTGAATTCAATGGATTACAAGACTGTTAGCAGCAGTTAAGAACAGGCAGTATTCTAATGGCTGATAATCATAACATAATATCCCTCCTCCTTTAACACACAAAATACTTACAGGGCTGTTCTTAGTTCATAGACACTTATTTTTCCAAATCTCATCAAGAACATCACAAAGAAAAGAGGTAATTATTATGTATGCATAATTTTGCATGGCTAAACAAAATAGCAACCTCTTATAATAACATTGTCATGATGTAAAAATATTGTAACACAAATAAATGTAATATTTTTACAAAAATCTATAGGTTTGGAAAATTTGCATCCATTTTTCTTGTTACTAATTGATCTTTAGTGGCACTCAGACAAAATTAGAAAAAAATTGTGCCTCTTTCTTCCTGTAAATGTCTCTGTGCACTGTTCCCAATCCAATCCTTCCAGTTTGTCTTCAACTCTCTCTCCCTCCTTATGTTTTGTACACTTCTGCCAATGCTGTGTTTGACAAATTTTTCTCCCTTAATCCAAGTCTCTCCTTGTCTGTTTTCTCTCTCTTTGCCTCTTAAATTTCTCTGTATGCCTCTCATAGTCCTCTGGGGTAAAGAATTCCAGCGATCGTTGATTCTGGGTGTGCAATCGATTGAAATAAAACTAGAATCATATATTCCTACACAAAGCTTTTAATAGGGGTTTCTGGTCTTTTTTTGATTTTGTGCAAAGACATCAAAGAACCAGTGTAGGGGTGAAATTTCCCCCGTTTCCTAGTTTGTACTTTTTTGCCAGGTTATTGACCAGGGAAATTTCAACATCAAGTTGTTTCATCAGATTTACCCCATATTCATTATTCACAGATGAAACACCACTTGGAATGGTTAGCCAGAGTAAATTTTAAAAAAATACCAGTTCTCTAAAAATCACACTTGACTACTGTAAGGCCTACCTGCACACAGATCCTTTGCCAACGAACAAGCACAAATTGAACTGATACCTAAATACAAACAGAAACAACATTGTCGTACACATGAAGTAAATGGCAAAAAAACAAGCAAATAAATATGCAATATGATGATTTGCTTCGAGCAAGTATCAAGCTATACAGAATCCAGCAACCATAAATCCATATGTAGTTTTGCAAGAAACTATAAGCTTGAAGTAAGCAATTAGTCAGATGAGCATGGCCATTCAACTTATCCTTTTCCTAGATAACTATGGTCCCACCAGCACTACATTTAATTGTTTCTTGAATAATTCCAGAGATTTTGTCTCCTGTCCCTAGCCGGAAGACCATTCCAGGTATTAATCACTATGTGAAGAAATATTTCCTCACACCAGTCCTAAATTTGCTTTTTACTAGATTATACCATGTCCCTTAGTCCTACAGTCATGGTTTAACTTAAAACAGTGATCAGGATTAACCTTTCTTATTCCATGATGTGGAGATGCCGGTGATGGACTGGGGTTGACAAATGTAAGGAATCTTATAACACCAGGTTATATTCCAACAGTTTTATTTGAAAATCACAAGCTTTCGGAGGCTTTCTCCTTCGTCAGGTGAAGGCTTTCTACTACGACGAAGGAGAAAGCCTCCGAAAGCTTGTGATTTTCAAATAAAACAGTTGGACTATAACCTGGTGTTGTAAGTTTCCTTACATTTCTTATTCCACTTAGTATCTTACATATCTCTAAAGACCCCCCTCATTTTCTTTCTTTCAAGGCTAAAGAATCCAAATTTTTATAACTTTTCAACATCAGTCCTTTAATACTAAGAATCAGCCATGCACTCCTTCGCCACATCATTCCCAAGACTTGATATTTCCTTGTCCTTTGGAGACCAGAACTGAATGCCTTATGTAGCCTGACAAGAACACTATTTGACTTCAGCATGATGGCCTCAGACATATACTGTACTGTTTTGACAATTAGTTCAGCATTGGTCACTTTGCTGATCTGCAAAGACAGGATATGGCCATTGCTCATTATACTCACAGATTTATTTCAGCCTCTCCTGAAGCTAGTTCTACTTCATTCATTGAGTAAGCATGTCCCCGATTGTTTTCTTTCAATGTGTAGTATTGTTTGTACTGAATTTCACCTGCCATAGTTCTGCAACTGCAAGTATTGTTCAGGTCCTCCTGTGATTCCTTGCCTGCTTCATCTGACTTGAATTTCTGCAAATGTGACCAACTTTCATTGTGTTTTTGAATCTAAGTCATTTATACAGATTAGAAAGAGGAGGTGCCCAGCAGATTCCTGGAGCCAACAATTTACATACACTTCTTCCAAATGGTTCTCCTACCCCCAACACCCATATATATCTAGGCATGCTCCATTTGAAAATTTAGAATTTATTCACTAAAATGGCTCATCTTCATTTCTTTTTTACTTCACTATTGGTTTTCTATTCAAAAATACAAAAAATATTTAGGTTTATCCCTATTTATTTAAGAGACCAACTTGACAATCACCGGCCTAAAGCCTCTCTCAATAGTCACTCTACTTCCGGTCACAGAGGCACTCCACTTCCTCTAACCATCTTCCTCCCTCACCACCACCACCACCCCACCATGCAATTCACAAAGCATTCTTCCTCTCTAGCTATCTTCCCCAATCAACAGGTGCACTCCTACCCTCTATTTCCCTCAATTAGCAAAGGCATTCTTCCTCTCTAATCATCAACCCCCAATTAAGAGGGAAACTCACTCCCTCTAACAATCTCCCAATGCCCTCTTCTTCTTCAGTTCACACCAGCACTCTCCATCTCTGATTTCATCTCCTTCCTAAGGCACCAACTTATTCTGGAATACAGAGGAACACCTGGGATAGTTCCATGGATGCATAACCCAACCTGATTCTGTACCCTCCAAATCTGCACATGCACAGTTTTCAGCAGGAGTTACTGGACATGAAAACAATCAAGAAAAACTTGAATTTTAGAACATAAGATAGAAATGAGAAGCAACCAAGTAACAGCCCTTTTCTAAGGACTTATTCAGTTTCTGCACAAATTCGCCTCTTTTCTTTCTTGTCCCCAAGCCTTTCATTGCTCTACCCTTCACTAAATTAGGAGTGGGAAGAGACTGGTTTGTGTCCACATCATCGTACGCTGACAGATTAAAATCCTTTTTTCCTCCTTCCCCTTCCTGAAGGTGACAGTTCTACTGGTATTGGCCACACTTCATACTTTACCCAAGTGGCTGTTCTTCATTTATGCTCTAGATTGTATTCAACTGTAAGAGGTATAAAGCTAAGTCTAAGCCTCACCTGATGACCACACAGGCATTCTTTCTGGCAGTGGTCACTGGATAGCTATCAAGAGCAGGAAACCTGACAGATTTTCTCCCCCATATCCTAAGGCCAAATCTAGCGCACCTACTATTGCTCAGTTGAGATCAGTTAACTTAGCCCAAGGGAACTTTCCTGATCTGTATGACTGTGTACCACACTGGACAATGTGCTTACCAAATGAGCCAAGATTCAGTCTTGATGAGGTTTTAGAACTTTTGTTGCTACTCAAATATTTTACTATTGCGGCTACTGCAATTTTTTAATGCATCAGATTTTTAAAAACATTTCAATAAACTTAGAAGTAAAGTTAAACAAAAAGAGAATAGGCTCAATCTCGCCAAGACAGGTAGGGTATAGGTCCTCTTCCTCTAACAGGTGTGAAATGATTCTGGGCATTTATAATAGACAATAGTAACAAGTCCATTGAACACATATGGCACTAATCTAACTGGCATTTAATATATAAATAAATAAAATTTACCACTGTGATGTTTAACAATAAGCTCCTCCAAAAGTTGGGACAGAGGTTTGTTAAAGTATTTCTCCATGTATCTCCTGTCAATGAACACAACGCTCATTGGCTGCAAGCGAAGTTCTTGCAACCTCTTATCATTGACTCCAAGCTGACCAAGTATCTCTGCAGCTTCGTTCCATAGTCTGTCAAATTTTTCATAACTTAGATCTGTGTGGAAAATGTCTTTCAAAAGGTGATCTCGCATCTCACAAATCCGCCGCAAATAAGCTCCCGGAGAAGTGTCAGATCTTGCAAGCCTACCAGTCCAGCCCTTTCTCGGACGGGGAAACTTCTTCATAAATACAGCAAGAAACTGAAACAGAGGCAATGTAAAATGCAGAGTTTTTGATTTCTCTGTTGAATAAATAATATTCATCCATTTTTTTCTTAAGTTACTAAAATCTATTCCCTCCAACCGATTCTTGATTAAGACTTTGTTCTTTGTAATTTCTTCTTCCAATTCCTCTGGTGAGATATGGGTGTCAAAAATTCTCCGAACAGCCTCCGTGCCTTCCACGTGTATTAAGTGATGCAAGCGATACAGATTAACGTAGCACTTCTTTATTAATAGTGGCTTGACTGGCAAATGAGGATCAAATTGTGGGCAGAAGGGTCCAACTAAATTAAAATATGAAAAAGTGAAAATTACACCAAATGCAGAAGCTCACACATATTATGCCTCATTTAAAGATGCTAACCTCTTCCAGCTCATAAGCTAAAGACATCTGATTTGATGTGGTGACCTTATTCTACCTGAAACCCCACTACATGGGTGACATTATACAATGTGTCCCAACTGTGCCAATCAGGTTATACTAAGCACATACATTAGATGCATTGGCTTTCCCCAAAACTTGAGGTACCACTGCACATATTCCAGGCACGTTTTAGCATTATTCCAATGGCAGACCACCACTTTTTCAATGGAAGTAACACAATTTGAAATGGTATGGAATTAGCAACTCAATATTAAGATTTTTGTATCACCATCATATTGGCATGAACATGGTGCAGAAATACTAGGTTATGATTATACTGCTGCTTTCACATAAATGGTTTCAAATGCACATTGATAAGAAAGAGGCAGCATAATTTCTGAGTCAGCCCTTGAATTGACTCTGAAATACACTAACATCAATCAGCTTACAGGAGACCATCTTCCGTCACTTGGGAGTGTCACTGTGTGGCAGATTTTAAAAATCCTTGTTGGATTCCCTGGAAGTGTTCTATTGACTTATTGCAGAATCTTTGTTATGTTATGATACAGTGGATGTGCATCACTGTGGAAGTGGAGCTCCATCCAGATATGGTAGTGTGCATACGCAGAGTCCTTTCCTGGCAGGCAGATGCTCCTTGCAGCCAGACAGAGCCCACAATATGACTTGCTGTTACTGGCCGCACTTTGCAACGTATGTTTTGCTTGGCCTTTAGTTAGCTCACTGCTTGATCTTTTGGGATTCAGCGTCAGAATACCTCAAACACTTTAGCAGAAAGATATTGTTTTCCTTAAGGTACCATCACAGCACCACCTACTGGAGTAACAGGTACTGCTTGGAATGTGGTGACCCACCTTCTATTTTCAATATATATATTATTACTCTGAATGTTATACATGTTGTCAGAAAAGCCTAAAGAATTACAACTGACATTTTAGTGTTAAAAATGCAAATTTGCTTTTGTAATCAGAGGAAATTCTGACACCACTACTCAGATTAGACAAAAAAAAACAATTACTTTGTTCATCAAATGCTTCCAGAAAACTATTGATGTATGGTCCTAGATAAGGAAGTTCATGCTGATGTTCCACCAATGTAAACCACATGTCCGCTACACACAGAATGGTTTTTTTTGTGAACAAGATGTGCATAAAACGCTCTGCTCCCTCCTTATAGTTGTACTTGCATAAATCCTTGCTCTCCGAATCCTTCAACATTCCTGATTTCAGAAAGTATTCAGCAAAGCTCTCCACGCCGTATTCCTCCAAGACGTATTTAAAAATATCGGCATATTTCTTAATGAAGAACATGCAACAGCTGTCACCTAAACAACACAAAGCCAGGGGTAATATATAAGATGGTGCAATTTATTTTTTTTATAATCATTGAAGTGGTGAAGGACAGCACCCAAAAATGCTTTAGAGTTTGGCATGACTAGGCAGTGTATTCACCTTACATTATCTGCCATGTACCTCAAGAACAATCTTGGAACCGATGTGCACTACATCACTCTGAAATTTCTAATTTTGACACTTTATGTTGTTCACCAAACATTAAACTTAGTTCACTACTTTTGACGTAGTTACTGGAAATTGAATCAGAATTCCTCACACTAATTTCATTAAAATGGGAGGCAATATCATAACAGACAATAGCATCCGAGATGGTGCTGCCCTTTATCTTCATAAATTCCTAAAAGTCCCCTCATTTTGCATTTTTAGTTAAATAAATTCTTATTATAAATCTTATATGAATTTTGTGTTTATTGTAAGGACAGATTAAAGGGATATTGATGAGTTGGTTGAAGGGACTATGATCTCTGGTTCTGCAATCTGATTGGTTGAAAGAGATCTACAATATTATATTCACAAATAAAATATTTTAAAATCTATATTATTAAATTATTCTCACACATGTTCAACCCATTGTGGATGAAGAATTGAATTAGAGCAATATTGTGGGAAGAGAAGTAAATCATTTTAGGCTAATATTAATTTTCTCACAAACACTGGAAGAAATATTCTGTATCAGGCATTAACTGAAAGAAAGCAGTATTTCCCTCATACTACTCTAGCATATGGGGATCTGCCATATTAGGTTCTCAGTCAAAAAGGTCACTCTTGTATGACACCTGGGGGAGGTCTATCGTCAACACTTTGATTATGTTGAACAAAGACTGACATCATAACTTAGTGCTTCAAAACAGCTAAAAAGATATTACCTACAATGGAGTGTTTACATTCTTCAAATGATCTGCATCTTACACAAAGTAGGATTAAACCCTATCTTAATTGGTTCTGGGGAAAGAACATACTCAGCACCCACTTAAAAAATGCAACTGCAACACTGCAAATAGGTCCTGCAGCATATAGCTTTCCTCAAGGTAGATAATCGATCGATCTTCCTCATACATATTCTCCACACGCCGCAAGAGCATACCAAAGTAGTACAATTTAGAAAATATGAGGTTCTTACATTGCAATTGTAGCACCAGCTGCCAGGATAGGACTTATAATAAATGATCATAAGCCACAATCACATTCAAACATTAATGCTAAGTAAACTTGTAATACTCCATGCGGTTGCTTTACGGATACGGCCACCTGGAAGCTGATCGTAAGATATAGAGGATAGCCCTCTTCAAATGGTTTCTAAAAATCCATGTGTTTGTAGTGACTTCCCCATTTTTCTGTGAATGTTATAGGGCCAAACTCATGGAAGGTGACATGGCTAAGGCTGCTTGGTGTGGATTCCATTGTGCAGTGGAGAGCCATTCTCAAGTGCAGAAGATGCAATGAAAGGGTATTGCTTTTTCTGCTTCTGATGTGGTCTGTCAATTGAGGCAGTTTTAAAGGGTGTTCTGCATCTCGCAGCCTTCCCTGACATTGCGGGTGCAGGAGGGAAGATTCCCTCTATGTTCTAGGGTAGCAAATTTAAAACATGTTCACAGAGAGTGGGGGTAATTGTGAGTTTGTGTTTTTTTTTTTATTCGTTCACGGGATGTGGGCGTCGCTGGCGAGGCCAGCATTTATTGCCCATCCCTAATTGCCCTTGAGAAGGTGGTGGTGAGCCGCCTTCTTGAACCGCTGCAGTCCGTGTGGTGACGGTTCTCCCACAGTGCTGTTAGGAAGGGAGTTCCAGGATTTTGACCCAGCGACAATGAAGGAACGGCGATATATTTCCAAGTCGGGATGGTGTGTGACTTGGAGGGGAACGTGCAGGTGGTGTTGTTCCCATGTGCCTGCTGCTCTTGTCCTTCTAGGTGGTAGAGGTCTTGGGTTTGGGAGGTGCTGTCGGAGAAGCCTTGGCGAGTTGCTGCAGTGCATCCTGTGGATGGTACACACTGCAGCCACGGTGCACCGGTGGTGAAGGGAGTGAATGTTCAGGGTGGTGGATGGGGTGCCAATCAAGCGGGCTGCTTTATCTTGGATGGTGTTGAGCTTCTTGAGTGTTGTTGGAGCTGCACTCATCCAGGCAAGTGGACAGTATTCCATCACACTCCTGACTTGTGCCTTGTAGATGGTGGAAAGGCTTTGGGGAGTCAGGAGGTGAGTCACTCGCCGCAGAATACCCAGCCTCTGACCTGCTCTCGTAGCCACAGTATTTATATGGCTGGTCCAGTTAAGTTCCTGGTCAATGGTGACCCCCAGGATGTTGATGGTGGGGGATTCGGCGATGGTAATGCCGTTGAATGTCAAGGGGAGGTGGTTAGACTCTCTCTTGTTGGAGATGGTCATTGCCTGGCACTTATCTGGCGCGAATGTTACTTGCCACTTGTGAGCCCAAGCCTGGATGTTGTCCAGGTCTTGCTGCATGCGGGCTCGGACTGCTTCATTATTTGAGGGGTTGCGAATGGAACTGAACACTGTGCAGTCATCAGCGAACATCCCCATTTCTGACCTTATGATGGAGAGAAGGTCATTGATGAAGCAGCTGAAGATGGTTGGGCCTAGGACACTGCCCTGAGGAACACCTGCAGCAATGTCCTGGGGCTGAGATGATTGGCCTTCAACAACCAGGGTGAAAGGGTAAAACAGGTGATAGTGAATCAGCAGCCTGTTTGACATCTCTCCCAATCTTTATTTTGATTGACTTCATTGTGTTTGCAATGCTGCTTTAGCTACTGCATGGAGGAAATCTTCCCTTATTATTTGCAGGTGCATCTTAAAATCTTCTAGCAATTTCTTAACCGCTAAAAATACTTCTCCTGTCAAAGGGCATCTGTTGCGATAACTTCTATAAGAGTGATGCTGGTTGTAGTCAGACCACGTGATAAAGAACGACAAATGTTGTGGACCTTGCCTCAAAGTGCAAAGCACAGATTGCTGAAGTGCACCAACTTTCATTTGGCCCTCAATGACAGGCACTGATTGAGCATGAAGGAGACTATGGTTCATAACGTTTTCTTGTAATTGTGTGGCTCCCGGTGCACAAACCTTGCTGTCTGGTTCCATGCTTTTATTGAATTGGCCAGAGTGCAAATGGATTGGTTTAAGGCATCTCAGCAGCCATTCTTCATTCTAGTTTGCCCGTGAAATCTGACTACTTTCCACAAAGGTAGCTGCTTGAAATCTTCTTAATAACTGTAGTGAGGACGCTGATGGTGGGCAAGGGAAGAGGCTTGTGGCCCCAATGCCTGGGAAGGATGATAGGTGAGCATTGTTTTCCCACAAATTTACCTTTTAAAAAGTTTATAGATGCTCTTGGTTTACTCATTCTTCATGCAGGGGTTAGGGTGTCAAACTAAACCCAGTTATCCATACTTGCCCTAATAAATTTAGTGGCATTCTCTGTATTTGGACTAGTCTTTCTGATGTGCAGTCTGAAGGATGCCTGTTACCAAGCAGTGCTGTGGAAGTTTCAGAAACACTCTTCAGTGTGTGACCAGAATTATTTCATTAGTAAGTCCCTATATCAGGGTAGCCTCTTACTGATTAGCCAAGAGATTTATTCTTGGAAGGATCGAGTGTATTTTCTCTCTAGCTTACATATTATTCAGGAACAATTAAAGTCGATACATCCTTAACACCAGCTGGTGCCAATACGCCCTGGAGTGGTTCAGCACTGGCATATCTCTGGAATCAAGGGGCAGTGCCAAGTCTATGTCACTGCCCAATGCCAGAAATTTGCCAACATCTATTAGTATCAAAACATCCTTGGCCCCACTTTGTGCCAGTATGATTACAGACCAACTTGACGCATTCCTGATGCTGGGTGATTGAAATGAGTCCTTGGCACCATTCAGTGCTGAAATTTCCACTAGCACTGCTAAGTGCTGATGAACGTTCAAGAATATTCAACAAAGTGGCTAGACAATCTGTGATTGGTGACTCTGGAGTTGGAATTAAATTTTGCTCTCAGTACGTTCTTTGCAAGTACGTTAGGTGAACCCAAATCAACTGTAGTAGGCAGTGGTTTTTCGACAAGCATTTTATGCCGTAATCATTTATCATTGCAATTGTGAATGGAATATTGGATTTTTCTCAATATTTAAAACTTTTGCTGTGGGTTGTTGATATTAACATAACCACCTCAACTGAGGATGCACCGTTTTTTGTTTTCATGGCGCATGTGTCAGTGTCAGCAGTTATAATGGATTAGCAACAGCCCAATAGGGTCACAATTTTTCAACTGTAAATCCAACTTTTTGTCTCAGGCCCCTTTGTGTTTTGCCATGTTTTTTGTGCCTGCTTTTTTGATTTTATTTTAAATGATTGCCTAGAAACCACGTAGTTGATTGCTAGTTGTTGCCACGTGATCTGAACAGAGTACTTCTTGTTGCTGAGCCTGTTCACATTTTATTCTCATGCCTTTCCTAAGAAGGGCACCATTTTTTAAGTTACATTTGTTGTCCAATCCTGAGATCGGTGCCAAATCTTAAGTTTGCAGAAAAACCTGAAAGAGACTGCCCAAGTGGAATGTTTATAATCTAACCTACTCCTGAGGAGGAACCAGAGTCTTTCCTTTAATGAGAGGTGTGACTCAAAGAGCAGAGAACACAACCTATTCAGCTAGGGGAAAAACAAGTTGATGCTATGGTGCACGTCCTAAGACTTTGTATGACAGAGAAGTATTGACTATATTTGCACCATCAGGATGACATTTTTATGTGCATGCTATGCATATGTTTTCCAAAAACCAATCAGCCAAGAAAAAATTGCATTTATGCAACACTTTCCATGTCCTCAGGATATCCCAAAGCACTTCACAGCCAATTAATTAATTTTGACAAAACTGTTGTTTTGTAGACAAATGTGCACATAGTAAGGGCCCACAAACAGCAATGAGATGAAGAACCAATTCATTTGTCTTGCTGGTGATGGTTGAGAGATGAATGTTGGCCAGGACACCAGGAGAACTCTTTGCTCTTCTTTGAAAAAGTGCCGTAAAATATTTTCTGTCCGCCTGAGCAGACAAGGTCCTGGTTTAATATCTTAAGTGGCAATGCAGTACCTCCTCTGTACTGCACTGAAGTGCCTGTTTAGGTCAAATCAGTAGTGGAGCTTCAACCCATGTGCTTCTGACTCAGAGGCAAAAGTGCTACCACTGAGCCAAGCTGAAACAGAATACATTTGTAAGGCTATAATGTTCACTCCTCAGGTGTGTAGCTGATGCTAAAGAAGAAATAAGTTAACTCAGGTAGAAAACATTCAAAACAAAATCTTCCAAATTGTTTTTTTTTTTGGGGGGGGGGGGGGGGGGGGGGGAGAAAGAGAATGGAAACATGAGAATCCTTTAGATTGAAAGTATTCATTCCCATCTCAAGGTATTTTTATACAGTGTTCTACTTAAAAGTTCCAGTTGCATTGAGCATTTAAAAACCTTCAACTACAAGAGATTAGTTTTATCTGATGATAAACTATAAGGGAGAATTCAGTAATATTAGACAGAAGGAAAGATAAAATTATAAAAAATGGGTCAGTAGCCGGAATGGAAAAGGAGTCAGATTGCCAACCTATGAGCCTAAAATGGGCGCAACAATAATCAATTTAGCAATGTGGAGACCCAGGCCCGATTTGCAAGGGAGTTCGGGCCACTTCTAAATTGGTCGGGGTCCTTTTATAGGCAGTCTACTACAATAGGCTCTTGCACTTATTTCAGACCCCAACTCCTAAATTTGTTTGCCCTAGTCGGAACTTGCGACGCGCAAGCTTCATCTGGCATTTCTGGGTCTTGAGCAGCCTAACTAGCGGTCCTTAAAAGAATCGTTGGAGGCCACTCAATAAAAACCCAGAAATGTGGAAATTTTTTAATATTGTGTGCAGTCAGAAGGAGCAGGAATTCTCCTCCTGGCTCCATAAAACTGCAGGATGCTTTTGCATTTGTCTCATTGGAGGGTTTTGGCTAGAATTCAGCAGACACAAAATGAAGCACTGTACCACAAAACGCCAGTTACTTAGTTTTACATTTTGGAGTAACAAACTGAAAACTGATTTTGTCATAAGATGTCAGACCACTTGTACAGTGCTGGCTGGATGACCACTTAACTTCAGCTGAGCCACCATTAAATGGGTCAGCTGGAAAACCAAAACTTTCCTCACCAATGGTGAAAACAAATTGGTGATGCAGCAACACAGGCTGATCAGAAAGTACATTTAGTTTCATAAAAGGCGAAAGGATCCTAATCCCAGGATGAATGGTCAACATTGATAACAATAAAAATAAAAATTGGGCAGAGCAGAACAAATATGACAAACATCAAAGTAGAAACTAAACAAATGGAAGGATACTTACTGCATCCTTGCATATACTCAGCCCAGTGTAGTGCTCCTTCATTTAGTATCACTGGGTCCCGCATGTGAGAAACAAACTGCCTTAAAATGCCATTGTTATTTATTTTTAAAAAGTGATCCAGCAGAGTTCGAGTTCTGTCATTCTTAACTGGATATCTCGTAATATTATTCAAGGAGATGAAGTCCAAAGTGCCAGAGGTTAAGAGTTTAAGAATGAGTCGATCGACATCCAACATTCCTTTTTCAATGGATAATCTCTCTGCAGTGAGTTCTCGCAATAAATAGCATTTCTTTGGTTCTTCCACTGATAAAGCAGCTGCACAGAAACAAAAATGAATAGAAAATTAACAATGCAGCTTCTATTACTTATGGCAAATCAATGTTATTAAAACTTTTGGAATGTTTAATGGGGTCTCAAACCTAATTTTTTTTGCTTTCGCGTCGACATAAAAACTGCAGTATAAAGCGGCCATTAGAATGAAGTTAATTGTACTTGTTCTTGGGAGAAGTTCATCAACCTTATATTATCTGAAACCAGGCCATGGAATCTGTGGTTCAGCACTGCATCAATAGCAAGGAATTCCTGGCTTTATTATACAGCACAAAACATCCATAAATTCACAAAAACTGCAAGCATGAAGTAAATGTGAAGGCTTCCCTTCTGAAAAAGTAACCCAATAACACCGATCTAAGAGAGTTCTATTCTAAGGACTTTTTTTGTCTCCTGAAATTTTCTTTTTACTCATCCTTCCCTGAAGACAGTGGACTGACTCCTACACTGACTTTCAAAAAGCCATTCTTCACGTGAGACTAAACAGGAAGTGCCAACACATTACTCAGCTGCATCTTACCTTATAAAGAACATAAGATCACAAATGAGAAAAAGCTATTTAACCCATCAATATGCATTCCTCTAAGATCTTTCCACTCTCATGATTACATTAAAAGTGCATTTCGTGCAACCTCATTTTTTCTGTTCTGTTGACCATCATGACAATTTATTCCAAAGATTTATCACTCTTTCAATTTTGCCTGCTATAACTTTTAAATTTGCTTTTCATTAATTCTATATAGGTCCTGTTTCTACTTAACTGCAGAGGGCATCACAGGCAAGCCCAATCCTGTCTTAGTGTGGCATTCATTAGGTCACAATTCCATGAGGAATCATCGGACAGTGATTAAGTGTGAAAATGCTGGGCAATCTCTCCCCTCTCAAGGATGATGAAGCCAATTACAACACTCCCACTTCTACCCTGTCTCAATACAGATTAACAATGAAACCTGGGAGCTTCCTGATCTGTATGGCTCAGTACACTATTTACCCAGTGTACCATTTGAGGAGAACTAACTTTAATTATGAGGAAGGGTCTTAACCCTGAAACAATGACTGACAAACTCTCTTTCTCCACTCATGCAGTCTACCCTGTTGAGTATTTCCAGCTATTCTGTTTTTATTTTGCACTAACTTTAAACTCTTTTTTAAAAAGTTAAATTTTCATTTAACTTTACAGAACAAAGGCTCTGTCCACCCACTTATTGTCACTACTGCACTGTGCGATTATGCTGCAAGCAATTCATATTTTCAATCTCGTAACGATTTCAACTTCTATGATGCATCAGCATGAGGACCAAACGTAACTTAGAAATACACTGAAATAGGGCATTCAAGGAGCTTGAGTATTTTTCCGAGAAATAAGTCCCTTAACTAATGCAAAAGCAAAAAAGTGACTTTAAAAATAAAACACAACGATCACCATCTTTCCCATGTTTCAGCGGCTTGGTGCTGAAAAATGTCTCAGTTGTAATAATCTTTGCGCCTTCACAGAAAGCGATGATCAGCAAAGAAAACCAGGAACCGAGGCAGTTTTACGCTCACAAATCCAGATTGGCTAATTTTATTTAATTTTAGATCCTTATAACCATCAGTTACAGGAAACATTCAAACCACCAGTCTTGGCTAGATTGAAACCCTGGTTGTTGGAATGAATAGACTGCGTACTTACACACATCATCCAGCCACAAATAAGTTCTACTTTTTGGTGATGTCAGAACGACTTTATTCCATAATTTTAGTGGGATAAATCATAGAAGAATCATAGAATGGTTACAGCCCAGGAGGCAGTCATTCGGCCCATGCCAGCTCTCTGCAAGAGCAATCCAGTTAGTCCCACTCCCCCGCCCTTTCCCCGTAGTCCTGCAAATTTTTTCCCTTCAAGTACTTATCCAATTCCCTTTTGAAAGTCACGATTGAATCTGTCTCCACCACCCCCTCGGGCAGTGCATTCCAGATCATAACCACTCGCTGCATAAAAAAGTTTTTCCTCATGTCGCCTTTGGTTCTTCTGCCAATCACCTTAAATTTGTGTCCTCTGGTTCTTGACCCTTCTGCCAAAGGGAACAGTTTCTCTCCATCTACTCTGTCTAGACCCCTCATGATTTTGAACACCTCTATCAAATCTCCCCTCAACCTTCTCTGCTCTAAGGAGAACAGCCCCAGCTTCACCAGTCCTTCATCCCTGGAACCATTCTAGTAAATCTTTTCTGCACCCTCTCCAAGGAATTCACACCCTTCTTAAAATGCGGTGCCCAGAATTGGTCACAATACTCCAGTTGTGGCCGAACCAGTGTTTTATAAAGGTTCATCTTTGCTTACAAAAGCTTCCGTACTTTTGTACTCTATGCGTCTATTTATAAAGCCCAGGATCCCGTATACTTTTCTCAACATGCCGTCCCACCTTCAACGATTTGTGCACATATACCCCCAGGTCTCTCTGTTCCTGCACCCATTTTAGAATTGTATCCTTTAGTTTATATTGCCTCTCCTCGTTCTTCCTACCAAAATGCATCACTTCGCACTTCTCTGCATTAATTTTCATCTGCCATCTGTCCGCCCATTCCACCAGCCTGTCTATGTCCTCTTGAAGTCTATCACTATCCTCCTCACTGTTCTCTGCACTTCCAAGTTTTGTGTCATCTGCATATTTGGAAATTGTGCTCTGTACACCCAAGACCAGGTTATTAACATTTTTCAAGAAAGGCAGTGGTCCTCGTACCAAACCCTGGGGAACAACACTGTATACGTAAAACAACCGTTCACCACTACTCCCTGTTTCCTGTCACTTAGCCAATTTTGTATCCATGCTGCCACTGCCTCTTTTATTCCATGGGCTTCAGTTTTGCTGACAAGCCTATTATGTGGCACTTTATCAAATGCCTTTTGAAAGTCCATATACATCACTTCAACTGCATTGCCCTCATCAACCCTCTGTCACCGCTTCAAAAAATTCAATCAATTAAGCACGATTTGCCTTTAACAAATCAGTGCTGGCTTTCCATAATTAATCCACACTTGTCCAAGTGACTATTAATTTTGTCCCGGATTATCGTTTCTAAAAGTTTCCCCACCACCTGGGTTAAACTGGCTGGCCTGTAGTTGCTGGGTTTATCCTTACACCCTTTTTTGAACAAGGGTGAAACATTTGCAATTCTCCAGTCCTCTGGCACCACCCCTGTTTCTAAGGACGACTGGAAGTTTATGACCAGTACCTCTGCAATTTCCACCCTTACTTCCCTCAGCAACCTAGGATGCATCCCATCCCGACCTGGTGACTTATTTACTTTAAGTACAGCCAGCCTTTCTAGTACCTCCTCCTCATCAATTTTTAGCCTATCTAGTATCTCAACTACCTCCTCTTTTACTGTGACTTGGGCAGCATCTTCTTCCTTGGTAAAGACTGATGCAAAGTACTTATTTAGTACCTCAGCCATGCCTTCTGCCTCCATGTGTAGGTCTCCTTTTTGGTCCCTAATTGGCCTCACCCTCCTCTTACTACCCTTACTACTTACTCTTACTATTTATATGCCTATAGAAGACTTTTGGATTCCATTTTATATTAGTTGCCAGTCTATTCTCATACTCTCTCTTTGCCCCTCTTATTTCCTTTTTCACTTCCCCTCTGAACTTTCCATATTCAGCCTGGTTCTCACTTGTATTATCAACCTGACATCTGTCATATGCCCTTTTTTTCTGCTTCATCTTACTCTATCTCTTTCATCATCTAGGAAACTCTGGCTTTGTTTGCCCTTCGTTTCCCCCTTGTGGGAATGTACCTAGACAGTACCCGACCCATCTCCTCTTTCAAGGCTGCCCATTGTTCGGTTACAGTTTCTCCTGCCAATCTTTGATTCCAATTTACCCGGGCCCAATCCGTTCTTAACCCACTGAAATTGGCAGATTGTATAATTCTAACACTGAAAACTGTTAAGAAATAGAGCTGCTGCTCAATACTTTGCCCTGACTTCTGAAAAGTAAAATATACACAATGCCCAAAAAGTTCCAAAAAGCTATAGGCTGGAACTTATACATACTGCAGGAGCTATTCATTATTATAGAACTGCTTAAAGAAGACATGGTTCAGTAACATCCAGAGATGCTGTGCTGTGGAATTCATTCCATTAAGATTTCAAAGCACAGGTGCAACAGACAAACAACATTGCATGTAGTTTCTTTGACAGTGGTGATTCACAATTTTATTTTCTGGCTGCAGTACCATCCTATACCCCTGGAGAGGGTCCATAATGGCAAGTTGCTGAGAGATTTCATCACTGGCCTATACAGACATGATGTGGAGATGCCGGTGATGGACTGGGGTTGACAATTGTAAACAATTTTACAACACCAAGTTATAGTCCAGCAATTTTATTTTAAATTCACAAGCTTTCGGAGATTTTCTCCTTCCTCAGGCAAACATTTGCCTGAGGAAGGAGAAAATCTCCGAAAGCTTGTGAATTTAAAATAAAATTGCTGGACTATAACTTGGTGTTGTAAAATTGTTTACAACTATACAGACATGCTGAACCTGCTGCTGTCAGAAGCATTTATACTGCTCACGTGGTGCTGCTCCCTCCAGAAACACTGTCAAAAATCACCTCTTTAGGTGAGCCTCTGTCCTTCCAAATGTAGCAAGGTCACCTCATTTACCCCTACAGCACTGAAACTGAATTCAGGTCTGCCAGCTGCTGCAGTAGTATAATGTAAATGCACCTTCAGGAGGAGTCACCAAATTTTCATCTTGCATCTTGCCCTAGATTTGTTAAGATAACATTGGAATGGATACAACTGAAGTATTGTGCAAATTGGCTCCATTGTGATTTGAGATGGCCACAATTAATCCTTTTGTAAAGTTTCTTTTCTTTATGTATGTATCTGGTTTCAGTTTTACATTCAACAGGCAAAATCTAACAGTCAAGTGATTATCATTTATACTCCCGGTATGGATGTGTTACTGTGTAAGTGAGATGACCGGAAAGCACACCGAATGAATAGCCCGGAGAAGGACTTTTTTGCTGCCAGAAACTTCAATTTCAGTTAGAAATATTTTTTCAGGATAATAGATATCATTATCAAAAAGCTTCTGAAAGCCAAAGAGTTTGCTGTCTTCACCAAACAGTTGCTCAATCGAACTTCTACATAGCTAAACCTGGACTTTGAATCTCATCCTTGATTGTCATTTGAACTGAGCTATCCTAAAATGGGAATTGTTCATCTGCTTTTGACAGGTCACTTGAATGACCTGTGTCCCATCATAGGTGTGGAAATAGAATCCAAACCATGCATCCAGGCACCTAAATACACAGCAATACTGATGGGAATAGCTTATGGTCTACACATTGCTGGCCTATCAAAGGACAGAAAATGTTGAAATATAGAGAGGGAGGAGAAAGAAGATACAATTGGGACTGATGCCAGAGTGAAGTTTGTCTCTGTAGACCTCTGCTTTGTTGTGTCTGGTCTCCCTCTCCAGCAAACAAACCAGAATAGTCATAGACCAGAGTAAGATATCTCTCGGCAGAACCAGTTACAATGTTTGTCTTTCCAATGATCAGACTGGACTAACGTTGGCCGAGAATTTGATAGCTCTAAAGGAGTGTAATTTTCTGTGCACAAGAGTCTGAAGGAAGTGGGATTACTTCAGGATTGCTCTAGCAAATTGTTGGCACAGATACGATGGACTGAATGGCCTACTTCTATGTTGTAAACTTCTACAGTTCTATGGAAATTACTACCCTTTTCTCAGCCTAAGTCAGGTTTTTTTGGGTGGTATATTAGGATCTTTGCCTCTGGTGGTACTTATATTAATGTATGTCAAAATAATCTGGTCATCCTTTAATGGCAACTTAACCATTTTCTGGAGTTATCACCTACTTCAATAAGATTTGAAATTTTCTATATTTTATTTCAGCAATGACTTCCGGGACTTGCAATGCCCATTGCCGATTAGTGTGATGCTTGAGGTACCCACTATAGTCTCCTTTCTTTCATAAATGCTTTGAAATTTTAATTGTTGAGGTGTGATTTTCAAGTCTCTTTAATTGCCATATCTTGCTTTGTACTGCTAGAGGTCTATAAATCAGGTAAAATCTAGAAAAGTCAAGTTGCTTACACCTCAAATTGCTTATTTCTGGTCGTTAAGGGGCCAAACTTGTATAAATAGCAATGAATTAACCATTAGAAAATGGTATTCTTTTTCAGATTCCATCCTCCATATGCTGCTGGAGTGAGCTGGTGCTGAGTCACATCATCTAGGAAAAATTAACAAAGGCTGATCCATCTTTAAAGATGTCTTATTATATCACAGGCATCACGAGACTCTTCCTGCTTCTGCACTCTAAGGTAAAGCTCGCCCCCAGGCCTCAGTTTGTTTTTCCCAACATCAGGTTCAAATGTTCACTCCAGCACATGTGAAATCCATTCTTAAGGGGAAAAAGTGTATATTACACACTATATATAAAAATTAGAATAAATAAATTTATTTTGTTTCTAAATTTAGGAAAGAAACTTTAATCATTTCTTGAAGAAAACATCGGAGAGCAGCAGCTCCATGGCTGCCTTCAAACAGCAACCAGCAAGGTCCCTGTTACTGTGATTATCCCGTGTGCCTCACATGAAAGGACTGTTTTAAACATATACATGAATAAAATTAGCTATTGTAAAGATAAACTGAGTGCACATGGTTTCTACTAGCTTGTGCTTCAGCACTTGTGCCATTTCTTTTTTTTTTATTCGTTCATGGGATGTGGGTGTAGCTGGCTAGGCCAGCATTTATTGCCCATCCATAACTGCCCTAGAGAAGGTGGTGGTGAGCCGCCTTCTTGGACCGCTGCAGTCCGTGTAGTGAAGGTTCTCCCACAGTGCAGTTAGGAAGGGAGTTCCAGCATTTTGACCCAGCGACGATGAAGGAACGGCGATATATTTCCAAATCGGGATGGTGTGTGACTTGGAGGGGAACGTGCAGGTGGTGGTGTTCCCATGTGCCTGCTGCCCTTGTCCTTTTAGGTGGTAGAGGTCGCAAGTTTGAGAGGTGCTGTCGAAGAAGCCTTGGCGAGTTGCTGCAGTGCATCCTGTGGATGGTACACACTGCAGCCACTGTGCGCCGGTGGTGAAGGGAGTGAATGTTCAGGGTGGTGGATGAGGTGCCAATCAAGCAGGCTGCTTTGTCCTGGATGGTGTCGAGCTTCTTGAGTGTTGTTGGAGCTGCACTCATCCAGGCAAGTGGAGAGTATTCCATCACACTCCTCACTTGTGCCTTGTAGATGGTGGAAAGGCTTTGGGGAGTCAGGAGGTGAGCCACTCGCTGCAGAATACCAGACTCCAACCTGCTCTAGTAGCCATAGTATTTATGTGGCTGGTCCAGTTAAGTTTCTGGTCAATGGTGACCCCCAGGATGTTGATGGTGGGGGATTCGGCAATGATAATGCCGTTGAATGTCAAGGGGAGGTGGTCAGACGCTCTCTTGTTGGAGATGGTCATTGCTTGCCACTTATCAGCCCAAGCCTGGATGTTGTCCAGGTCTTGCTGCATGCGGGCACGGACTGCTTCATTATCTGAAGGGTTGCGAATGCAACTGAACACTGTGCAATCATCAGCGAACATCCTCATTTCTGACCTTATGATGGAGGGAAGGTCATTGATGAAGCAACTGAAGATCGTTGGGCCTAGGAAACTGTCCTGAGGAACTCCTGCAGCAATGTCCTGGGGCTGAGATGATTGGCCTCCGAAAACCACTACCATCTTCCTTTGTGCTAGGTATGACTCCAGCCACTGAAGAGTTTTTCCCCCTGATTCCATTGACTTCAATGTTACTAGGGCTCCTTGGTACCACACTCGGTCAAATGCTGCCTTGATGTCAAGAGCAGTCACTCTCACCTCACCTCTGGAATTCAGCTCATTTGTCCATGTTTGGACCAAGGCTGTAATGAGGTCTGGAGCCGAGTGGTCCTGGCGGAACCCAAACTGAGCATCAGTGAGCAGGTTATTGGTGAGTAAGTGCTGCTTGATAGCACTGTCGACGACACCTTCCATCACTTTGCTGATGATTGGAGTAGGCTGATGGGGCGGTAATTCGCCGGATTGGATTTGTCCTGCTTTTTGTCGACAGGACATACCTGGGCAATTTTCCAGATTGTCGGGTAGATGCCTGTGTTGTAGCTGTACTGGAACAGCACTAACTGATACCAAAAGTACAATTTCAACTCGATACCTCTACTGAATTGACGCTGGCTAGAAGAAAAGAATGAGTTGGTACCTGTCTTTCTAACCAACAGGGCCAACTCAGGATTGAATGGCACCAGGGACATGGACCCAACGTGACATCTCTTAAAGAGCTGACCCTGCTCGCCCCTCCCTATCTCCGTAACCTCCTCTAGCCCTATATCCCTCCGAGATCTCTACGCTCCTCCAATATTGGCCTCTTGCGTATCCCCCGATTTTAATCGTTCCACCATTGGCAGCCGTGCCTTCAGCTGCCTAGGCCCTAAAGCTCTGGAATTCCCACCCTAAACCTCTCCACCTCTCTGTCCTCCATTAAGACGCTCCTTAAAACCTACTTCTTCGACCAAGCTTTTGATCACCTGTCCTAACATCTCCTTACGCGGCTCAGTGTCAAATTTTGTTTGATAACGCTCCTGTGAAGCGCCTTGGGAAGATTTACTACGTTAGAGGCACTATATAAATGCAAGTTGTTGTTGTCGCTACAATTTAACGTTAGGAACAGGTTGGTACATGGGCAACCCCATCCTTTAATGTTCCCCCACTTTATGCGCTAGTACATAAACAATAAAAAGACTCTTTTTGTCTGGGCACTTCTGAAGCTCAGCAGCCTGGTGTAGGTGACAATGCTGATGGATCCAACTGAGCATTTAAAAAAAAATCCCACCATGCAGGAGAGCCGAGAAATACGTAGAAGTGCCTATGATAAGAAAGTTTCTGGAATTTTTCCAGGATAATGTGACCTGGTGTTGTGTCACTCCAGCTTGTGTAGAGAATGCGTCTTAGAAGAAGGATGAAGAAACTACCAAAGGTAGCTAACCTCTTTTTCCAGTTACATGGTTATTAAATATGCCTAAACGTTTGCCAAGATTGAAAATAAGCCTCCATGTTATCTGATCATAACACCAATTGTAAAATAAACCCTATCACACCAGGCCCAAGCGCAAATTTCTATTTTATGCAATGTAATAAGATATAAGAGCATTCCATCATTAACTGGCAGTTTTGACTATTACTATCTAATATACTCAACATCAGCAGACACTGGCTAGATGCCTGGCACCTGCTATCTCTGGGAATGCTTGTTGAGCAGAAATACTGTAAACACTATTGTTTGGTTAAATATAAGCATTGAAATCGTTCTACATATCCAGAACTACAACGTATTAAAGATTTATTACCTCTTTTAGGGCAGAAAGCTCCACTGTTTGTGTCAGACACCGGCTTTCCCCTAGGAAAGAATTTGCAGAGGGTTATTGTTGAATTTCTCAACTAACTCAGCACAGACTGGGTATTGAACTTGTGACCTTCTTGTCTGTACAGCTCAACTACGCACTGAATTAAATTGCTGAACCACTGGTAGAAATGTGTATTTCTTTCTTTAACACTGCAAATAGCCTGGGCACTTTTTAACTCAAAGACTGCAAACAACTGCTCTAGGTAATGCTAAGTTCCATGGCACAGGCAGTTTTTTGAGGTTTGACAGAATTGCCCTCAGTGCCCCAATCTTGGGAGAGGGGACAAAAATCTGCTAGTTTCACACACAGAACAAGTGTAAATGAAAATAGAAAAATAGCAAAAATGCCCACAGGTAAAACCTACAATTAGAAGTTATTAAACTGACAATTTTGCTTTGTGCTTTTGCAGTTTTATTTTAGTGCGAGCTTGAGGTTTAAAAACTGACATTTTGAATTTAAACCCAAGAATCTGAACACAAATCAATAATAGTAATTTGAATTGTAATTCTTACTACACACACACTTCCATTTGAGTTTCATTTGCTGCACTAAGACTCCTGATTTATTTGATTTATATTCCTATCAATACCCTATTTCCTTACATAACTTGGTATTACACGCATGTTTAGATTTTTTTTTTTAATAGTTTCATCAAATCACTTACAACTATTATGCATCGCAGAGGTCCCAAGGCTGACTCTTGGAGTTCTCTACTGGTTATGCTATTCAACTAGAGCTATTACCGTTGATCACTGCCCTTTGCTCCCTGGTATTCAGCAAATTTATCCAACATCTGCTTTCTTTGCTCAGAGTTCTGATACAATGGAACTGAGCCACAGCTATTCAAATCTGGTTTATCCCAAATTATGTACTTTATTTTCCAGTGAACAGCACTCTTCTGTTATTTATTCTTTACAAGTGCATCTCTTACCTAGCATCACCTGAACTTTGATTTGAGTTAACCTGCATGAAAGACAAAACATTGTTATTTAACAGCAATACAGTACGACTTCATGAATACATTTTGACTGAAGTTTGATTGAAGTGATCACATAAAAAGTCTTTTGAAAACATTTTCCAAAACATACAGCATTATGAATGTTTCCACAACTAGTATACACAGTGGATGACAGTGTTCCAACATGCTGTGTCATTGAGCGATAAGCTGAGGGCTTTGTAGCAGTGATTTCCCACATGATCTTGAATGATGAACCGGGTGGTTTACCCACAAAACGCAAGGAATGATAAGTCACACTTGACTGCTCTTGTACACCTCCACTAGTCTCAAAAGAAACATCAGCTGAAAGCAAGTTATTTATTCTTGCGAGAAAGTTATCTTATCAGCTAATATTGCATGACACAGGTGAAGTTAATATGCAAAAATTAACTAAAGAGTACTTCTAAAAAAAATGAAAAACACACCATCAATTTAAATTAATTGAGTTTGAGGACTGGGATCTGCATGCAGAAATATGGCCTGATGGTAAGCTCACCAGATACATCATTGTTACAAGAAAAACTAAGAATTCTAGCTTGCCATAATTGGGTAGCACTTCTCACACATTTTAATCTTTGAACCCTGACACTATTTTTCTACCATGCCGTTTCTGAAAGAAAACCACATACATTGTAAGTACCAATAGTAAAAAAAAAATCACCTTAAATGATAAGTTTTCAAATGGAGGGGAGTAACAGAGAGACATTGGTGTGCAGATACACAGGTCATCAAAAGTGTCCGCACAAGTAGTTAAGACCATAAAAAAAGCAAGTGATAGCATTCAAAATCAAGAAGGTAATGTTGAACTTGTGCAAGACCTTAGGTCACAGTTGATGCATTATGTTCAATTTTGGGCACCCCATTATAAAAAGGATATAAAAGCAATGGAAAAAGTGCAGTGTAGAATCACTAGGATGTTACCAGGGAGTTACAGGTACAAAGAGAGACTGCAAAAGTCAGGGTTTTATCCTCAACTAGAACCGAGAAGGTTAAGGAGTGACTCAATAGTGATGGATTATTTCCACTTGTCGATGAGATGATAAGAACATAAGAAATAGGAGCAGAAGTAGGCAATGATAGGACAAATGTAAGGAATCTTACAACACCAGGTTATAGTCCAACAAATTTATTTTAAAATAAATTTGTTGGACTATAACCTGGTGTTGTAAGATTCCTTACATTTGTCCACCCCAGTCCATCACCGGCATCTCCACACAATGATAGGACAGGTAGATAAGGTGGTTAAGAAGGCATATGGAATACTTTCCTTTATTAGCCAAGGCACAGAATATAAGAGCAGGGAGGTTATGCTGGAACTGTATAAAACACTGGTTAGGCCACAGCTCGGGTACTGTGTACCACATTACAGGAAGGATGTAATTGCACTAGAGAGGGTACAGAGGGGATTTACGAGGATGTTGCCAGGACTGGAGAATTTTAGCCATGAGGAAAGATTGGATAGATTGGGGTTGTTCTTTTTGGAACAGAGGAGGCTGAGGGGTGATTTAATTGAGGTGTACAAAATTATGAGGGGCCTAGATAGAGTGGATAGGAAGGACCAATTTCCCTTAGCAGAGGTCAATAACCAGGGGGCATAGATTTAAAGTGATTGATAGAAGGATTAGAGGGGAGCTAAGGAAATTTTTTTTCACCCAGAGGGTGAAAGGGTGGTAGAGGCAGAAACCTTCAACTCATTTAAAAAGTACCTCGATGTGCATCTGAAGCGGCGTGACCTACAAGGCTACAGACCAAGTGCTTGAAAGTGGGATTAGGCTGGGTGGCTCATTTTCGGCCGGCGCAGACACGATGGGCCGAATGGCCTCCTTCTGTGCCGTAAATTATCTACGGTTCTATGAGGCCCCTCGAGTCTGCTTCGTCATTCAATAAGATCATGGCTGAACTTCTACCTCAATTCCACTTTGACCTATTTATTCCTACTCTGCTTTCTGTCCGTTAACCAATCCTCAATCCATGCTAATATATTACCCCCAATCCCATGAGCCATAACCTTGTGTAACTATCTCTTATGTGGCACCTTATTGAATGCCTTTTGAAAATTCAAATATACATCTACTGGTTCCCCCTTATCTACCCTGCCAGTTACACCCTCAAAAAACTAATAGATTTGTCAAAAACAATTTCCCTTTCATAAAACTGTGTTGACTCTGCCTAACCATATTATAATTTTCTAAGTGCCCTGTTACCACGTCCTAAATAATAGATTCTAGCATTTTCCCTACTGATGTCAGGCTAACTGGCCTGTAGTTCCCTGTTTTCACTCCCTCCTTTTTTGAATAGCGGGGTTATATTTGCTACCTTCCAATCCACGGGGTCGGATCTAGACCTAGGGAATTTTGGAAGATCAAAACCAATGCATCCACTATCTCTGCAGCCACCTCTTTTAAAACCCTAGGATGTAGGCCATCAGGTTCAGGGGATTTTTTTCAGCTTTTAGTCCCCTTGATTTGTCCAGTACTTTTTCTTTACTAATTTTAATTACTTTAAGTTTCTCACTCTCATTAGACCCTTGGTTCCCCACTATTTCTGGTAGGTTTTTTGTGTCTTCAAATGTGAAGATAGATACAAAATATTTGTTTAATGTCTCTGCCATTTCCTTATTCCCCATTACAATTTCTCCTGTCTCTGCCTCCAAGGGACCCATGTTTACTTTCGATAATCTCTTCATAGTTGTAGAAGCTTTTACAATCTGTTTTTATACTTCTTGCCAGTTTACTCTCATATTCTATTTTCTCCCTCTTTATCAATTTGTTGGTCACCCTTTGATGATTTCCCAACGGAACAGCTCCCTCTTTCCCCAGTACTGGTGCCAGTGTCACATGCCTGAAAGGGTGACAGAGGCAAAAACCCTCATTGCATTTAAAGGGTACTTGGATGTGCACTTTAAGTGCCGTAACCTATAAGGCTAATGGACTAAGAGCTGGAAATTGGGATTAGACTGGATAGCTCTTTCTCTGCCGGCACAGACATAATGGGCCGAATGGCCTCCTTCTGTGCCATAAATTTCTATGATTCTAATTGAAACCTCTGCTTCCCAAACCACACTTTCAGCCACGCATTTAACCATCTAATCTGTTTGTCTTTATGCTAATTTACGCATGGCTCAGGTAGAGATACAGAGGTTATTATCTTTGAGGTTCTGCTTTTTAATTTGGACCCTAGCTCCTCAAACTCACTCGCAGAACCTCATTCCTAGTTCTACCTATGTCGTTGGTTTCTACGTGGACATCAACTGGATCCTCCCCCTCCAAGTTCTTCTCCAGCCGTGAGGAGATGTCCTTAACCCTGGCACCGGGCAGATATAACAGCCTTCAGGACTCCTGGTCGTGGCTGCAGAGAACAGTATCTATCCCCCTGACTATACTTTCCTCTAACACCACCTCATTTCTTTTCGCTCCCCTCATTTGAATGGCCTCATGTACCACGGTGCCGTGGTAAATTCGCCCATCCTCCCTGGAGTCTATGTTCTCATCCATACTGGTAGCAAGTACCTCATACCTGTTGGACAAGGGCAAGGCTGAGGCTCCTCCACCTCTGCATCTGGAGCCCTCTTACCTGCCTGACTCACAGTCACATCCTCCTGTCCCTGACCACTAATCAAATATAAACTACTAGCTAACCTAAGGGGTGTGACTGCCTCCTGTCTGAAAGTGTCCAGGTATCTCTCCCCTTCTCTGATGCGGCACAATGTCTGCGCCTCTGACTCCAATTCAACAACTCTGAGTCGAAGTTCCTCGAGCTGCAGACACTTACTGCAGATGTGGTTGCCTGGGATCACGCCGCTCTCCACAAACTCCCACATGCTGCAGTTACAGCACACCACCTGCACTGACATCTCTATCTAATCTTGTTTTATTTATTTACTTAATTAATTAAAGTTTTTATGTAATTAAGTCACTTGGTTTATTTTTAGCTATTTTTAAAATTAATTTATCTAGTTTAAGTTATTAACTTAATAAAGTATTAGCAAGTTATAGGTTCCTAGTTTACACCACTCCCCTAGCTTAGGGAGCAAAACAATGTATTATCCACCAAGTGAGGGATAATGAGAGGCAACAACTTTAAGATAATCATGAAAAGAATTAAGGGGGAGGCTATAAAATAACCGTTACACATAGTGGTTAGAATATGGAAATCCATGCTACAAGCTGCAGTTGAAGCACAGTCTATAAAATTTTTAAAAAGATAATCAGATAGTTGCTTGAAAAAGGGTATGGGGAGGGAGCAGCAGGGTGGCTCATGAGGAGAAAACGGATGCATACTTGATAAGCCAAATGGCCTGGTTCTGTGCTGTAACATTTTATAATTTCTGATGCCTAAGTATCATTTTCACCAGAATGATGGGTTAAATTATGAGGACAGGTTGCATAAGACTTGTGCTCCGTAACTAGCCTCGCCTCTAACCAAGCTGTTCCAGTACAGCTACAACAATGGCATCTACCTGACAATCTGGAAAATTGCCCAGGTATGTCCTGTCCACCAAAAGCAGGACAAATCCAATCCGACCAATTACCGCCCCATCAGTCTACTCTCAATCATCAGCAAAGCGATGGAAGGTGTCATCGACAGTGCTATCAAGCGGCACTTACTCACCAATAACCTGCTCACCGATGCTCAGTTTGGGTTCTGCCAGAACCACTCGGCTCCAGACCTCATTACAGCCTTGGTCTAAACATGGACAAAAGAGCTGAATTCCAGAGGTGAGGTGAGAGTGACAGCCCTCGACATCAAGGCAGCATTTGACCAAGTGAAGTCAATGGGAATCAGGGGAAAACTTTCCAGTGGCTGGAATCATACCTAGTACAAAGGAAGATGGTAGTGGTTGTTGGAGGCCAACCATCTCAGCCCCAGGACATCACTGCAGGAGTTCCTTAGGGCAGTGTCCTTGGCCCAACCATCTTCAGCTGCTTCATCAATGACCTTCCCTCCATCATAAGAGGATGTTCGTTGATGATTGCACAGTGTTCAGTTCCATTTGCAACCCCTCAGATAATGAAGCAGTCCGTGCCCGCATGCAGCAAGGCCCGGACAACATCCAGGCTTGGGCTGATAAGTGGCAAGTAACATTCGTGCCAGGCAATGACCATCTCCAACAAGAAAGAGTCTAACCACCTCCCCTTGACATTAAACGGCATTACCATCGCCGAATCCCCAACCATCAACATCCTGGGGGTCACCATTGACCAGAAACTTAACTGGACAAGCCACATAAATACTGTGTCTACAACAGCAGGTCTGAGGCTGGGTACTCTGCAGCGAGGAATTCACCTCCTGACTCCCCAAAGCCTTCCCACCATCTACAAGGCACAAGTCAGGAGTGTGATGGAATACTCTCCACTTGCCTGGATGAGTGAAGCTCCAACAACATTCAAGAAGCTCAACACTATCCAGGACAAAGCAGCCCGCTTGATTGGCACCCCATCCCCCACCTTAAACATTCACTCCCTCCACCACCGGCGCAACGTGGCTGCAGTATGTACCATCTACAAGATGCACTGCAGCAACTTGTCAAGGCTTCTTCGACAGCACCTCCCAAACCCGAGACCTCTACCACCTAGAAGGACAAGGGCAGCAGGCGCATGGGAACAACACCACCTGCACGTTCCCCTCCAAGTCACACACCATCCTGACTTGGAAATATATCGCTGTTCCTTCATCGTCGCTGGGTCAAAATCCTGGAACTCCCTACCTAACAGCATTGTGGGAGTATGTTCACTACACGGACTGCAGCGGTTCAAGAAGGCGGCTCACCACCACCTTCTCAAGGGCAATAAAAATGCTGGTCCTGCCAGTGACGCCCACATCCCATGAATGAATAAAAAAATATAAACTTAGCTTGTATTTCCTTGAATATAGAAAATTGAGGGGTGATCTGATTGAGGTATTTAAAATGTTAAAAGTATTTGATGATTGCAGATATGGAGAAACTATTTCCTCTGGTGGGGAATCAAGAATGAGGGGACATAATTGGAAAATTACAGCTAGGCCATTTAGGAGGGAAATCAAGAAGCACTTTTTCACAAAGGGTAGTAGAAATCTGGAATTCTATCCCCAAAAGGCTGTTGATGCTGGGATAATTGGAGCTTTCAAGACTATGATTGATAGCATTTTATTAGGTGAGGGATATGGAGCTAAGGCAGGTAAATGGATATGAGGTACAGATCAGCCATGATCCAAATGAATGACGGAGCAGGCTTGAGGAGCTGAATGGCCTACTCCTGTTCCTATGTTGCATATTCAAGTAAAACACAGGAATGCACACAATTGTAGTGCCCCTCGTGTCAGTATTCCAAGTGTAAATTTATGAAATTAATCTTGTCATGTATTTTACTTCAGTGTTCAAATAAACTGTTGATGATAGCTGGCCTTTCTGATCCAACTTCAACGTGATCCAAGTTCTGTGCCAGTGAAGCCCAAGTATAATTTTGTGCTTTTAAATTAAAGTGATAATTTGGTGACACTTCATTGTAATCTGAACACTCAAAATATGATTGGACCAACTGCCTAATTTCGTTAGCATCATTAGTTGCAATCCAATATTGAGTTAAAGACCTGGTGCAAGTAGGCAAATGTGGAAATTGTCCATTCATTTTTGATCACTGCTCTAATGACAGGAACAGTTATATTTTTTGCCTGCTGGCATAAGTCTCATGGGGCTTTTCATTTAAAGGTAACTTCCAGTGCTTTAGTGTAGGGTAGCCAGGAATAGTGAAGATTTATCTCCCATGTATTGAAATAATTTACAGGGCTGTGCTGTGGAACTTTGATCCGATCCATTTCAGTGGAACTGAAGCTTTCGGATCATTAAATCCCAAGTGAGCTCATTACTGTGTGTATGCTTCTTTAGCTACTTTTATAACGTGCTTAGTGTTGCTGGCCCCTATTAAAATATTGGGTCACACAGACTGCTGACCTTTGAGAATTCATCAAGTTTGCTTTGGTGTTAGCCCCTAGCTGCATGAGACCCGTGCAGTGGTAACTGGTGACACTAGCACGCCACTAGAGCAAAATAAAAGCAGGTTTTTTGTTGATGTCCATGAAATGAGTTGTTTTTTCCCCCAGTATCCATAATTGTTACGCAGCAAATAAAATCTTATGATTAGTTGGAAAACAGCTCAATCTGCTGTACCAAAATATATGAATACAGGGCTCCAAGAAGCATTGTAAATGGTATTATTTAAGCTATGATTAGTTTTAAAAAAGACACTTCGGACTTTTCCAAAGATAAGCATTTCCATCCATAGTATTTATCCCAACATCAAACTTGCCCTTTAAGGATATTAGGACTCAGCTGACTTTTTCTCAGTTTAGATGAAGGATCACACCTAAAACATTAGTCCTTCTTTCTCTACCATTGCACTTCCTGTATTCACCATTTGTACTTTTTCTCCTGACCCTCAGCTCAGCAACACTATATAGTTGGGTGGAATCAATGACCTAAAAATAAAGGGTAATTCTAGCCTGAAGAGGTGTGAGTTGACATTGCACATCTGGAATTGGTATCACCCCCAGGCAGGTAAGAGGCTGACATTTACAGTGGGCAACCCCAAAATATCAGCTTAGGTCAGGAGCAGCTGAGTTTGTACCACTTAACTGACTTGTTTCTCAAGAAAGGATAACATTTCAGTATCAATAATTAAAGACTTCCCAAACCGTTATCTTTACAGGTAGCCTAAATTGATTTAATTTCAAAAGGAAATGAGTAATTACTCTCAGTATTAAGTTTGTGATTCACTTAAAAAGTCATATTAAGAACGGTAATTAACATCTAACTTTCATTAATATGTAAGTAATGATCTATATATTCTCATTGTTTGACAGGGTAATCCAAAACCTCACTCAAGTTTGACATATACTGGTGTCATGCAACTTTCTTCAAGGAAATTGGAGCTATAAGGGCATGGTTAAGCGATGGCATATAGTTGCAGTATATTTGATGCCTGAAATATACTGCCATTCGGTTGTCATTTTGTTTAAAATAAGCTAGTTGCTTAAACTAACTAACTAGTCATTAGCTCCTGGAAAGGCTCAGCGACACTTAGTATTATTGGGCTTCTAATCTTCTAAGGACCAAACACTTCAAGGCAATTTTTTTTTAAAACCAGGAAGACTATTACTTGAGTACTAAAGTAGGGTGAAGAACATATTTATTTATTCACTCCATTTCTTTCTTTGATTTTTGTCCACAGAAGATCCAAGGGTAAGTTATAAATGTTGCAGTTCCTTCTCAGACCAGAGTAAATTAAGAAATACTCAATGGATCGGTACATTTAGAATTTCAGCTTTAAAAAAAAATTACAAGAAGTGAGAAACAGTTTTGGTTGTAAATAATATGGTAAATTTGTGCAGTATTTTATGAGGTTACAAAAGGATTGGAAATACTAAATTCTTCTATAAATATTAGTTAATCTTGAAATAGAAAAAATAAAGATTTTCTGATCAAAGTTTTGTAGAAAAAAAACAATGTGGTAGCATCCAATTTCATTAATAGGGATAAACGTCCTGTTGTTGTTACCAATGTATTTACATATGTAGAATCTACAGCATAGACCAGTTTGGCCCAACTGGTCTATACCTGTGTTTATACTCCACACAAGCCTCCTCCCACTCTAAATACCTCGTCCAACCCAGTCCCCACATCTCTCTATATCCTTCTCCTGCATGCATGCATCAAGACTGCCCTTAAATGTGTTAATGCTATCTGCTTCAATCCCTGCGTGTGGCAGCAAGTGCCATTCTCATTGCTCTCTGTGAAATAAATTCCTCCTAAATTCCTTATTTGATTTTTAAGTGGCCATTTTATATTTATGTTCCCTTATTTCAGACTCACCACAATTGGATCCTAAAAAAAATACAGTACTATATTGATAAGTGCCCTTTACATTTATCCACAAGGCCTGTGTGCAATTTGTCTATTAGGACATCAGCAAAGACTTACAGAAGGTTTTTCCATCTTCTTTCTCTTTTCATCCATCCTACTGGAGATCAAAGGAAATGTGATTAGTTATTAAGAATCAAACGTACCAACAATGGAAAACAGCAAACAGGGGAGGAAATAAAAAATATATAACTTACATAAACAGATAGCTAATGGTTTATTTTTCCAACAGGATACATTTTTCTCGCTCCGAGACTAATCCAAACAAATGATGCTTACAACATAGATAACCAATGTCAAGTACAATCAGCAGCTGGCTTTGGGTGCATTTAAATTCCATAAGTTTAGCGATGGTGCAAAGATGAAACTTGGTTCACACAAACATTAAACTTGAAGTGTAAACTGGGTGCCAATGCCTGAAATGACTCTGAAATCCTGTTCCTTCAGGGATTCTCACTCAGCTTGTTGGACAAAAAGGACTTGCCAATGTCCAATTTTATTTTAAAAAAAAACATTACATAGCATCAGGCAGGGACCACCTAAACTGGACTCTTTTTTTAAAACTTTCTTCCTGTGTCAGGTCAGGTCCTGATACTGGATTCAGGATGCAATTACAGTGTGGAGCTGTAAGCATGACTGAAGGCCCATGACATCTAGTAGCTGCTCACTTAATAATGGGAAATCTTACTGAGATGCCATCTAGAAGGATGACAGAAATGGTGACATCCAAATAAGAAATGTGAAACATACATAACAAATTTTATATGTTAATAGATTTCCAGCATACACAGTTTCTCTCTTATCCCCATTCAGCCTGAGGATTTGGGGATAAATCTTGATTTGAAAAATCTAGGCTAATAAACCTCAAAACTACCAGGCATTTGTGAATTTAAATAACTGCTAAATTCAAAAGGAGCTGCCAATCAAATATATCTGAACAAATCACACAAGGTTGTATTTAAATTATGTGGCCTGGTCCCTCTTCATCCAAACTTTCTGGAGACAACCAGCTAGTCATCGAAACATTTTATCGAGTTAAGTTAGGATATGATTTCTGTGAGTGGAGTTGTTTTTTTACTCCTTATGTACCATAATTCCTTATATACGTGAGCCAATACCAACCTTAAATGAGACAAAAATGCTTCAGTTTTGTCACAATCCCATAGAAGTATAAAGCACAGGAGGAAGCCTCTGGCCCCTCATGTTGGAACAATTCAAAATGAATCCCAGTGCTCTGCTCTCCACCAATAACCCTGTATCTTCCTCAGCTTCAAATATTTATCCAATTTTCCCTTAAAAGGTGCAACGGTCTTTGCCTTAATCACTCCCTGTGGCAAAATATTCCATGCTACTAAAACCCTCTGCATAAAGACATCTCATAACCCTTCCCCTTATTCACAGGTGACAATTTTAAATTGATGACCCCTCTTCATTGACTCACTAATAACAGGAAATAGTCTTCCCGTATTCACCTATCAAAATCCTTTATAATTTTAAAAACTTCTATTAAATCTCCTCATAGCTTTCGCTGCTCCAGTGAAAATAGTCTTAGTATCTCAAGTTTCTCCTCATAATTAGTTTCCCATCCTGGCATCATCCTGATAAATCTTTGCTATGCACACTCTATGGCTTGAAAGTCCTTTCTATAACAGGGTGCCCAAAATGCACACTACTGTAACTGTAGCTTAACCATTGCCCTATACTATTACTTCTTTACTGATGTCCATTTTATAAAACAAAATGCTACTGGCCTTTTTTATGGCTTTATCTACATTCACACTTTCAATGAATGATGTATTTGATCAGCCACACCCTCTAGTGTCTTTCTATTGAGTGTATGCTCCCATCCCCAGTCATAATAGCTCAGCCTGCCCAGAAAGTCTGTAGAAACAAAACACTTCCTCCCAATTTTCTTGGATCAATTGTGACCTCCTGGGAGACCTGTCATTTGAGGTGTCCCAACCGTAAAAGACACATTCAGATTAACTCATCCAAGGGTACTGACTGTGATTGAACTTAACAGGAATTGTTACTCTTCCCGCTCCTGGAGGCCAAGCCCAACAAATACAACATGGCTTAGCTGGCAGCACTCTCACCCCAGGTCAGAAGGTTATCAGTACAAGCTCCACATCAGGTTATGAGCTCATAATTGAAGATTTCCTTACAGTGCGGTACTGAGAGTGTTGAATTGTCAGAGGTACTGTCCTTCAGATGAGTCATTAAACCAAAACTGCATTTGCTTGTTTTGGTAGGTCATAGTTTTTAAGGATCCATGGCATCATTCAAAGAAAAGCTATTTTCCTGGTGTCCTGGCAGAAATTCCTTCCACATTCAATGCCATTAATAAACATATTTAGCTCGTCATTCATGGCTCTTTGTGGGACATTGCTAGTACATAATGATTGCCGTGTTTGTCTACATGACAAAAGTTACACCCTTCAAAAAGGTAAAACCAGCCAGAGACTCACCCAGGTATATGTTATCAAAATTGCTTTTTTTCTGACTAGGACTCCTTCCCAGGCACTTTTTTTTGTAGACTTTCTGGGGAGGGGGGTGAAGAGGGAGTTATACTGCAACTACTTCCCTTATACTTGCCCATTCCATCACAACATCTAACCACATTTTTCTTTGGGTGGGTCTTGATCTATCATCAAGTACGTTTAGCGATGGTAACTTTTTTCATAAAATTCTAATGTCCTCCCCAGTTTCTAAACCAATTCATTTTAGATGCAAAAAAGTACATCACACCAAATTTTAGTTTTAGGCCCAACTGTGGACTGCAATGCACTCCTTCTACAAGTACACCCAAGTCAAAACAATTACATCCTAGCCGCTGGTATTTTGTTTATGTAAACAATTTGCCAGATATTTTGTACAAATAAATCAAATGTAATTCACCAGGGAGCTGTCCATAAATATGTTCTGCTCACACCAAAAACAATAAGAATATAAATTTGCTGATTGAAAACTGTCTTGCTTCAGGTCAGCTAGGTCTCTAACATGTGTGAAAACCCATCACTTGAGAGTCTCCAAACCAAGCAACACAGAATTTCACATAGGTAGAGTTTCTGTTTGCTCATAGGAACAGACCCCACTTAACTAACTCCAGGCAGCTTAGGCATCAGATGGCAAGAGCCAATGCTTAGGGATCCAAGTTTACACAGTGGTACTGCTGGAATTTAACCAGTTAAAACCTTGCAGTATATTAGCACAAAACACCAGTAAACTTTCTGCTGGTTGGCTTGCAAAATTATCTACAGCTAAGCAAGATGCTCTTTTGTTAGGAAACAGAAGCACAGGTTAACATCTTATAAGAAAATGAGAATCTCCACTTGTAACGCAAGAGCAATCTCCAGCCTAACTTATGAATATATTTATCTTATTTTACCAATTTACTGAATGAAGACTGGGGGGGGGGGGGGGGGGGGAGGGGGTAGTAACTGGCTTTACCTTTCGTGCAAAATTAGAAATTTATTGAAAATCACTTTTGCTGCTGTTACTATAATTAAAATTTGGAATTGTGAAACTGAAAGAAAGAAAAAAAAAACTTGCATTTATATACCACCTTTCATGACCTCAGGACGTCCCAAAGCGCTTTACAACCAACTGAGTACTTTTGAAGTGCAGTCACTAATGTAATGTAGAAAATGCAGCAGCCAATTTGCACACAGCTTGGTCCCACGAACAATAATGAGAAAATGACCAGATAAAATGTTTTAGTGATGTTGGTTGGGGAATAAATATAGGCGAGGACACTGGGGAGAACTCCCCTGCTCTTCTTTGAATAGTGCCATGGGATCTTTTACCTCCAACAGTGCAGAACTCCTTAGGTACTGCACTGAACTGTCAGTCTAGATTATAAGCTCAAGTTCCTGGTGTGGGATTTGAACCCATAACCTTCAAACTCAAGAGGCAAGAGCTACCATTAAGCCACAGCTGATAAATAGCAACATTTCAAAACTTTGAAACTGAACTTTTAAAATTCATATATAAAGCCAAAAATAATGGAACAGTGTGAGAGTATAATTAATATAAAGTCCTAAAGCAACTTGTTTTTTTTTTGGGGGGGGGGGGAGTTGGAGAAAGTGAAACTTGTCTTCAATCTACGGCCACATTTGTAGATATTTTGTGCTCCAGGCTGCCACATATCTCTGCTGACTCCACCGGTTCTAGTTTTACATCATTTCATTTTAAAGGACAAATTCTCCACAACAGTTTGTTCCAAAACACGAACAAGGATTTTTTTTTAAATTTTCATTGACACAGAATTTTGCATTTAAAGGAAACACAAAACGTAAAACGAAACATGGCACAATTACCCACCTACTGCCGCGGTTTATTACTGTTGCAGGAGATTTATAAAATCCAACTTTTTATATATTTATCCGCACTCACCCAGCGGCCCTGCGCTTCCCCAGTTTAACAACAAACGTCGTGTTAGCGCCGGATGGACCGACCGTTTCCGCGCTCCACCGCCCCGAGCAGCGCCACCAGACAGCTCCCAGCAGCAATGGCATCCAGAAAAAAGCCTCAAATCACAAGGATGGAGGTAGGTGTCTGAAAAGTGTGGTCTTTTTGGGAAGAGTCAGGAGAATATGGTGGGCACCACAATGATTACTGAAATTAGTGGGTATTGTTAATCCTAGGTATGCTATCCCATTCACAATATGGATATGGCTGTAAAATTCAGTTGATAGCCTCCTTATGGAAATGGACTTTTCCAAACTATAACAATAGATGAGTTCCTTAACGTAAGCTCTGGTTTCAACTGTGTTTAGAATGAACAAGCATTAAGAGAGACAAGAGAATGGAGGAAAAAAATCCCTGACTGAGAATTGGTTTTGTTTTATTCTTTTCAAACTCAGTTTGAGGGTGATTTCTCTCTCTGTGTTGGTCTCCCTGAGCTGAACACCAACTGCAGCCGATTGGACAGACAGATGAGCTGCTTTCAGATCTCTTCCAATGAAGGCAACCTGAGGCAGAGAATTACATTTCTCAGTTACATTACTTCTTTATTAAGAGGAGAAAAGCTGCATCACCTAAAGGGAGAAGTTGAAGTATCGCCTCCTGATTTACAACAAACAGGGATGTAACCAGGCATGTGCAATTGCAAACTTTTTTTTGTAGGGTTCAAGGTAACAATTCTGAAAATCCTGTCCAAAAGTTGACTTCAGGAGATGCGTATACCTGACTGACTTGTGCATCGCTCGGACATCTAATATGTGGGCAATAGCATTAGGCCACAAATGTTGCACAACGATGTCATCACACACAGTCTCCTGAGAATTGTAAACAATTTTACAACACCAAGTTATAGTCCAGCAATTTTATTTTAAATTCACAAGCTTTCGGAGGCTTCCTCCTTCCTCAGGTGAACGTTGTTGGAAATTTCCAACAACGTTCACCTGAGGAAGGAGGAAGCCTCCGAAAGCTTGTGAATTTAAAATAAAATTGTTGGACTATAACTTGGTGTTGTAAAATTGTTTACAATTGTCAACCCCAGTCCATCACCGGCATCTCCACATCACAGTCTCCTGAGAGACAGCATCATCATGGGGATGAATACTGGCCGAGGTAAAGTGTTGGAAGGAGATAGAATGATGAACGGTGTCAAAAGCAGCAAGGAGGAAGAGGAAGGTCAGTGAACCATGATCATAGTGAAGGAGGATGTCATTTATGACTTTTACAAGAGCACTTTCTTTACTGTGGGTAAAACCAGGTTACAGGGTTTCAAACAAGGGAGTTGGCCATGTTGTGAAGCAACAACAACATGTTCTCGGACATTAGAAAACAAAATTATATTGGGCAGTAATAGGAAAGGATGGAGAGACTGAATGTCAGATTTTTGAAAAGGGAGATGATTGCGGCTGAGTTTAAACTTTCTGAGAATGCATTGGCAGCGAGGAATTTCACCTGCTGATATGTAATGGAGGCAGGTGAGTTTTTTTGACAGAGAACGGAGACAGGAAGATGTTGGTGAACAAGGGAGCATGGAGGTCAATAGCTGAGAGGGAAAGGGGGACGGGGCAGTGGCGATGGGCTTCATGGATAAAATGAGTTTAGTGAGACTACGTAGAAGAAGATGGGGGGCAGGTGTGGATTAAAGGTGTAACCTGCCCTTTGTCTTTAGGCTACTGCTCTAAACAGGAACATCTAAGTAACTGTAGCTACTTATAAACTGCTCTGGTAAATCTGAGGGCAGTTGTAACTACTTCTAGGAGTTACAACTGCCGCCTGATAACTTGAAGGGTAAGCTGGTTTTTAAGTTCATTGGCATTGTATCATGTAATGCATAATATATTCTGTAGCTAAGGTGGAGTTATGTCCCTTTAAGGCTACAATGCCTAATTGTTGAATAAACATAGCCTCTGATCAATTAGTTTAATTGTTTGCTGAAGGAAGTTGCTCTTCAGATTGCAAAGTCAGAATCCAGGATGAAATACCTGTTTTATTTTCAGTGTGATTGCAAAGGTTATTTTTAAAATCATAGGCTACAGGTGTTCTGACTTGTCTGTCTAAAGAATATTTCCTGTTGGTGGGAGAAGTTTCTCTATACATTCCAAATATCTGGCTATCTTTCTGTTGCATACAAGTCAGTCAACTGAAAGAAAATTGTCTACGATTAAGTGTGACAGAAAAGTGTGGCACAGGAAATCTGACGTGACACATAGGAGACCTGCCATGTACAGTTTCTTTATAATAGTTGATCTCCCACAATGTCAGTCACAATGAATCGGGAGTATGGTTTCTCTCTTAACTGCCTCTGCCATCTTTGTGTTGCTGTTTCTCTCTCTCTTTTTTTCTTCTATCATTTAGGGTAGGAGTTGTGGCGTGGTGGGAAAGGGAGCTGCAGAGGGCATTAGGCCCATTTTCCTGCGGTGGGGGCTGAGTTCAAGTCAGGGGAGGGATCCGGCCAGGGCCACGGATAGGTGGCTTTCAGGCCAAAGTTGACAGCTGGGATAAAGTATGAAAACCCTTTTTTATTTAAATGGCAAATAATGCTGTTTAATAATTCAGTTTTCTAAAGCAAGAAAACCCTGTAAAAAATGAGCTGGCCATTGCACCTCCCACCACTCAGGGTCACTGGCTGTTGCAACCCCTCCCCCCACCTGGACTCCCAAGGCACCACAGCCATTGCAAACCATATCCCTGCCAGACAGCCAAGCTTCAACAGCCATTGTACTCCTTTACTGCTTCCAAGACCATAAGCCCCCACCAGTCACTGCAACCTCCTTTCCCTACACAGGCCCCAGGTCCCCACTGGATACTGCAGCCCATCGACCACCAGCACTCTGAGCCCCCACTACTGCTGCATTTTCTGCCCCCATCAGTCTCCCAAGATCCCTCTTGGCCTCTGCACTCACTAGCTCCATCAGGATTCTAAGCCCTTAACGTTTGCTGTACCCCTTTGTGCACAAATACCACCAGCCTCTCACTCCCTGCTGCACCATGACCCCAAGTCTCCATAAGCACCTGCACTCCCATTACCCCAAAGTTTGAGCTCTTCTTGACTGTTGCAGCCCTCTTCTTACCTGCTGACCCTTTCCTGCTATTGAAGTCCCTGTCACCCAAGGTTGGGTGGGGACGGGCTGACAACAGGGATTCCCACAATAGTGTGGGAGAATCCCCTAGGGAATTCTGACTGTGCAAACAGAAATGCTGGATTCCTGCTGTCAGACGGAGCAATTTTTAAGTTTCTTTAAGTACTTTTAAAAAATATTAATTTCATTGCTATTTTTAAAAGCACTTAATAAAGCTTAAAACTGACAACAGGAAACCAATAGGGACCTAGATGCCCAAATGGAATTGGCCTCAGGCACGAAGGCGCTGTGATCACACTGCTACCTAGCTTGGAGATGCAAATCTCGAGCTGGGAGGACTGAAAGTAAATATAATATAAGTATATGGTAGACTTACACCTCATCAGCTTAAACCTAATACCTAGCTAGGCATGACATTGGGGCATGAGACCCAGGCTTGCAAATAATAGAAGGATATGACCTTCCTGTAAGCACAGAAAGTGTGCATTATACATAGAGTCATATACACAGATATATTTGCATAGATATATATGAAGATCTCATACTCAAAACAACAATGCCAGTTCTACAGAGTAAACATTTATTAGAATACATAAAAATACAACAATGTAAATACCTAGATTATGCATGGGTAAAATACAGGATATATATTGATTCAGCACTGCAAAGCTCTAATGTCATGTACTGCCGTAACTCTTTGAGGACACATTTAGACAGATGTACTGCGAGGTGCCAAAACAGACAAATTTGGGTGAGATTCCTGAAGTTGGAAAGTGGCTAATATAACTGTTATTTGAAGAAGGGTCAAAAAAAAATCTAGAGACTATGGAACAGAATGTTTAACACCTGTAGGAAAAGTTTTTGTAATGATCATGGAAAACATAAAGGACAAACAACATGGATTCAGAAAAAGGTCATGTTTAGCTAATCTACCAGAGTTCTTCAAGCATTACTGACATGGTGAGCAGGGAAAATATAGTTGATATTATATTCTAGGATTTTCAGAAAGCCTTTGACATCAACAAATAATGGATATGGTAAGGATTCATGGAAAAGGAAGGAAAATAAGTTACTGGATAGATAATTGGCTTAAGAAACAGGAATCAGAAGGTCATTTAAATGGGAGGGGGGAAGGAGGTTAGAAGTGGAATAAAGCAGTCTTGGAACCCTTGCTGTTTTTAATATAAAATTAATGACGTATTCATACACAGAATTGCCCATATGTGGATAAATGGATTGTTACGCATTTGGGTTTGGGAAATTCTAGGGCTGTGCATACCACTAGAGGTTGTGGAGAAGGTTCACAAACTGTGTGACGAGGACACTGAGAAAGCAAATAGAGTTTTCGGTGGTATTGCTAGGAGAGTAGAATATAAAACTAAGAAATTATACTCGGGCTATACAAGGCCTTGGTATGGCTACACTTGGTGCATTATTTCCAGTTTTAGACCCCATGCATGGCAAGAGACATTGATGCCCTGGGAAAATATAAAAGAGGACAATCAAAATGATCAGTCTTAGGACTGTTAATTATCAGGATAGGCTTGATGGGTTGGGATTCTTTCATTAGAGAAATGTAGATTTAGAGGGGATATAATTGAGGTTTTTAAAATGCTGAAGAGTTTATGTTCTGTCCATTTGGATAAGTTATTTTGGATGGAAAGGAAAGAGAGAACCAGGGGACATGTGTATAAAATATGTAGCCAAACAGTTAGATAAAATATTAGGAAGTATTTCTTTTCACAGAGAGTTGTTCCCCTCTGCAATGGATTACTGAGGCATGTGGTGGTTTTGGAATACCCATGCTTCTTCGAAAGGGAACTGGATAAGTTCTTGACAGAAAAGGGCATTTTAAGTTTTAGAGGGAAAGAAAGAATAAAAGAAAGATTTGTATTTATATAGCGCTTTTCACGACCTCAGGACATCCTAAAGCGTTTTACAACCAATAAAGTACTTTTTGAAATGCTGTCACTGTTGTAGTGTAGGAAACACGGCAGCCAATTTGTAGACAGCAAGATCCTACTAACAGCAATGTGATAACAACCAGGTAATTTGTTTTAGTGATATTGATTGAGGGATAAATACTGGCCAGGACACCGGGGAGAACTCCCCTGCTCTTTTTTGAAATAATGCTGCGGGATCTTTTACGTTCACCTGAGGGGGCAGATGGGGCCTTGGCTTAACGTCTCATCCGAAAGACTGTTAAAAGTAAGTTGCAGGGTCTCTGGGAATAGTGAAATTCATGACTTACCATGGTCTTGGAGCTTTTTTGATTGCCTTAGGAAGTCAGAGAGGAATTTCCCAGAGTTTTTACTAAATTGGCCTCAGGTTTTTCACCTTTCCTAGAAGATTGCATGGCTAAGGGGATAGGTCGATGGTGTACATAGCTGAACCATTGCTGAATGGGATGGCTTCATGGACAGAAGGTCTTTTCTTGTTCTTTTCGTATGTTTATATGTATGTTTGTTTGACTAGAAATCTTGAAATATGTGGATGATAAAAAGTAGGAGGTAGATCACATAATGAGGAAAAATGCAACCAGATTTGGTTGGATTTAAATCTTTTAGGTAACTGAGTCAAAGGATGGCAGATGCAATTCAGGGAGGATAAGTGTAAAAGAGACCATTGGAGCGGAGAGCATAAATGGGCTCAGGAAGCTTAAGAGATGTGATTCTGCATAGAGAATGGATTGAGGAATTCAGTGAGAAAGCAGGTAGTAGCGTTGAATTATCGAAAAGGGCTGGGCTTTTTGGGCCTAATTGCTTTTTTATTTTCCTAAAAATTATTATTTGTTTTCTAGTCTAAACAAGGTAGTTTTCAAAAATTTGAATTAGGCTAAATTTACCTCCATTTTAGTCTATGACCTGGGACACATAAACGGGGAGATTTTCCTGGGTCTGCACCTAGGTACAAGGGATCACTCAGGTGCAACGAATATCAGAAAATCAGGCAGATTCAATAAAGGCATGCACTCTGACCTGCCTGATGTTCAAATATTCGCTGCATCCAGGCTACGCTGAGCACAAATCCAGGCAAATCTCCCCTATGGAGTCCAACATGTGGCCTGCATAACCTCATACCATGTATTTTCTGGAACTTACTTGATTGCTAAAACTGCTCCATTTTAACAAATTAATTCAGAATTATATGATTACAATAAAATGATGGCTTATACAATCAAACCGTTGAACAATAATCAAGTTTCAATGCATTTTTTTGTTACAGTTTATCAATATTCAGCCCTCTCCTTTTCTCCTCTCCTGAAGGTCACGATTCATGCTATAGCATGGCTCAATGGGTGTACCACCAAAGTGGTTATTCTTAACGTGTGAGGCGAGGCAGTGAATGCTGGTGGGCTAATCACTCATGGAGAGCATCAAAATTTAACCAAACCCTGTGCTCATCTGACATCCACTTAGGGTCACTTTCTAGCAGAGTCACTGGATGCCAATTAGATGTTGGATGTCTTGCTGAGTTTCCTCTGCCAAGCCCAGGGTCACCTCTATTGTCAATTATGGTGTCCCCAAACCAACACCCAGACTGAGCTCAGCTAACTCATCATACACCAGGGTTTAAACTTGGGATCTTCCTGGTTCATTTGACTCAATACCAAACCGGGCTGTATACACACTAAGCCATCGGAGCAGCTCTGATTTTATTTTTCATTCTGCACTAATACAATGTCAGCTAAGGTTGTTTGGAAATCATGCTTGCACAAACTTACGGTTTTACTCATTTACATCACAACATTACTCTGTATCTGCCCCCTGTTTGCAAGTTATGTCAAAAAGACAACGTTCAATAACAATAGATTGAGAAGGCAACACTGTGACTAAGAAATAACAACTTTGAGAAGCTGTAATTTAAGAAACCCGATTCACCATACATATTTTAACAAAATAACTAAATCACAGGGTCATTCAAGAATAATTTTTAACCAATATCTATGGAATTATTGCATACAGACCCTGTTCACTTTAGCTAGATGTATGCAAATACTCTCCCCTTCAATGTGTCACAACCTATGATCCCAGTATAGGTGCAGTTAAAATGAATAAAAATTAAGTTTTTCATTACTAGTGGCATAAAAAACATGTCTGTATTGATATACATTATAAAATATGGCTTGTGTTGCTAGTGAAGATAAAATAGAGCCCAACATATCTACTGTTAGAAAGCACTATTGGAAGCCTGAATGTTGCACAAAGTTTTCAGTGGCAGGGAAGGTGTTTATTTTTGCTCTTCTTTATGGGTTTTCCAACCTAGGTTAAGATGCTTTTCTTCTGGAATCTTCGGTACAGCAGGACACCTCCTATAATCATGCCAATACAGATCACAGCTAGGATTCCCAATCCAACTCCCAGACCAGTGTACACACCTAAAGCTTGTTGAGCAGCTAAGGCTGATGCTGGAGGAAAAAGGAAACATGTTAAACAGTGTGTGACCTCACATGAAATAACAGCCATTTAATGATGATCTAGCAATGAGCATTGAATCAAAAACTTGATTGGGGTGCTACAATCAGCCTCAGGATCCCTGGACCAAGGGGCGGGGCGGGGTGGGGATAAGGCATAGTTTATATTCTAGACTATGTGTGCAGATATTAATTAGGTGAGGATAGGATTGGGCTCAGTTGTAATGCCTAAAAAGGTTGAATAGTTTGTCAACATTCATTGTCCAGGCTCACATATGTGGAATGGACATTTGAACAAGGCAGCAAAAGGCTTCCACCACGCTCGCAAGAGTCAGCACCTTCATTTGAAAACCAAAAGTAAAAGAAAAACACAAAGCAAAATGTGTGTCCAGAGAAATGCCAGTCGGTGTCAGGATCATGGCAACAAAGATATTGTTTTAAGAAATATATATTTTAAAAATTATTTTTAAATCTGATCTCCTATGGTGTCATCTGGGCACTTTCACTTGATGGCACAGTTCAGAACAGGAATTCATAATGGGCTGGAAATTGCTTTAACAAGAATGGTGAGATCAATAGCGCTCACCCTTGTTAGTGGCCAAATGAAAGAGCATGTTCCGGCATTCGCACATGCGAAGTGAAACGCAGAAATCCGGAACTTGCTCCTGCGGTTTGCCGGCAATCTGTCAGCTTTGCCTTAAAGGGATAACGGTGGCTGTAATCAACAGACAAGCGCCAACTTGCTCGTCTGCCCAACTGGAAAGTAACTAATATCGCCACAAAATAGGTATGCTTAAAAATACCAGGTCTAAACTAAGTTTTAACAGTATGGTAAGTCTTAATGACTGTCAAACAACTAAAAATTAACTTTTAAAAATGTGGAGTCTCGTTACTCCTTCTTTTAATAGGTTTCGGTCATCAAAGAACATTTTTTTAAAAATTAAAAAGTTAAAATTTTTTAAAGAACATTTTCCTTCTGTCTCTTATTAAATTTGATTATTTCTTACACTCTATTTTTTCGCTGTCTATAACTGTTTTTACAAATGATTTTATTGTTGTACCTTTCACATCCTGGATTTTACGTTCTAGCTTACAATAACTGTTCACAGCTTGTCAAAAATGCTGCGATCTGACCAGTCGAGGGGAGAGAGTGCTCCTCTCGCTTTTCCCATGGGTCCTAGCTTAGCTGGAGCTAACCCTGGGCTTTCTCCGCTTTCTATTAGTGGAAGTGCCCGCAGTAAAGACCGCGGTAAGTTAATGGAGCGGCGAGCGCTGTTGGTTTGTCGCTCAGAGCAATTTCTGAATCATAGAGTTACTGTCATGTTTCTGGATTTTTGACCATTTTTGCACATCAAAAACATGGGAAATAAAAGTTAATTTTAATGTTGGTTTTTTAAAAGCATAATGTATTCAGACAAGTTAAAAAAAAGTCTGAGTGATGGGTAGTTAATATGGTAATAAGCTAGCTTTGTTCTTATTTTCCTAGAGACTAAATAAGCAATTCATTAGCCTCTCTCAATAGTTGAAAGACATGCCAAACCCAGTGTATTGGAAATTCTTTGATTCATTTTTGGCTGTGAACAAACAGATTTAAGCTCGAAGTTGCGACACAGGATGGCAGAGAGGCTTTTTGAGAAGTAGGTAATCAGATTTTTAAAGAGAAAACCGCCAAGGCTTTCTCTGGATCTAACTGGTGAAGGAACAATTAGAAGACATCTTGCTTAAGTCAAGTAAGATGACCAACTGATATGAAGACACATGGTGTGTTCTTTATTTTGTATGAAGACAAGTTGTACTGTTTGATTTAAGTGAGTCTAATCAGAACTTTTGTTATGTTCATCTTACAATGAAATAAAGTAGCATATTGATTAGTATCAGGCCTCGTGTGACCAAGTATTTGCTTAGACTTCCTTTGAAGAGATTGAAAAAGCATACATGTGAAAGGCGTGGATATCCGGTTCCGATCACAAAGGGATGCTATTGTTATGTCCCTGGGTTATGCTATTGTACATGTAGATACAGAGCAGTGTTGGTCACGTGTGGGTCCCATAAAAGTAACACAGACGGACCACTTACGGAAGCAACTGGCATCACGAGCTCATGAAGATATCAATGGCAGGCCCAAATTCGTAACAGGTACCAATCATTTTGGACTGTAAATCAACTATCAGCTATCCATCTTTAGGGATATGAAATCTATAAAGAGATCCTGAATGGATTTGAATTTTGTGATGTTAGCAATTTTTCTAATTATGTGAACAATTGTTCATTGATTACAAAGTATATATGTTCACAATGGGGGAATAGTGTCCATGTGGACAGTGTGAGAATAAGTTAACCATTCTCAAGCGTATTCTAATGAATATTAAATGCTCACAAATATCAATGGGAAAATGGCATTTGTTAGCCAAGGTCAATTGACTTTAAAACCATAATTAAGTAACATTTAGTTTTCAATGCTATTCCCAATCCCATTTTAATATCTGACATCTGCTGGCATCTCTTTTTTGAAAATATTTTTTTATGAAGCATTTAAAAAATGTTTCTAGAAAAAGTTTCACTTACCTGAATCATCATTTGTGTTCACCACTATAGGCAGAAATACAGAAATAAAAATCATTATAAGTCAATGTTAATGTAAAAATTCCCAAATTTACATTCATTAAATAAACCTTTCCAAATTTGTTTTGTCTGATACATCAGAGTTAAATTCCAAGATTATGCCTAATGAAAGATTGGCCTTCGCTTAGGGGACACTTCTACCTGTAAGGTGGACATGATCAGAGAAAGCTTTATATAAGGTAGAGATCTTAGAGGTTACAAGATCTCCCAAGATGACCAAATCAGGGGGGTGGTTGTAGATGTGGAGAGTGAGAGTGAGGACAGGGAAGAAGAGAAATCAGAGGAAAATTCAGATGAAGGATGAAATCACTGAGGATGAGAAGTTTCTCGGTGCAGAGGCAGAGTGAAAAGATGAGGAAGGGGTTTTGGCTAGTAGACTTGGAGGCGCGGTTAACAAGAAAGGTTTTGAAGTAGAAATGGGTAGGGTGATGGCGGATGAGGTGCTGAAAGGAAGAGAGGGTGCCAGAAGTTTGGCGTCCTGCAGCTCGCCTGCCCGACGTTGGTGAGGCCGGTACCTCGAAATTGTGGCTGCCTCTTCACCGCAAGTACAGGTGATCAGCAGGCGCGCTCCACCAGTCGATCACAAAGTCAAAATCGACCCCCATGACACTGTGTTGCCATCAGATTCTGAGCCATTGGGCATGATTTTTGCCTGGAGCCGGGAAGGGAGCGGGGGTGGAATTCCTGACAGGAAACCCAAAAGTATGATTTTGACGTAAGTACGCTGTTTTTTTTTTGCCCGTTTCCCGTCCGACAGGCCAGCCTGATTGGCAGGTAAGTATTAAATGGGGGGGTGGGGCTCGGGGGAGACCGGCGGGGAGGGTGTCAGTCGGGGGTCATCACAAGGTCAGAGATCGTTGTGGGGGTGGGGGGGCAAGATCGTGAGGGAGATCGGAGATTGTTTGGGGGGGTGGTGTTGGAGATCGTTGAGTTGGGGGCTTGCTACAGGTAGGCTTGATGGGCCTGGGGAAAGCACTCCTGCTCCTCCGAGCCCACAAGCTGTGCTATAAAGGCACTTACCTGCAGTTTTGGGCCTTCTCGCCCCCTCTCATGGCGTGAAGGAGAACGCCTGGGAATCCCAGCCCCCAGGGGCTAAAATCAAAAAAGCTTTGAAAATGGAGGCCCGTAGCCCCTTTAATGCCCGACCTGCCTTCTGAGAGTAGTTGGTTGCCCGCCCCTCGTCCCGCCCCTGTGAAAAACGGAAATGGGTGGGTTGGAGGCGGGTTTTAGATTTTTGCTACTGTTACAGCCCCCACACCCCGTCCCCAACCCACCTGTTTTTCGAGGCTAAAATCACGCCCATTGTATCAGCTCGACTACAACTGACAATGTCATTGATAACTATCACCAGTGAGTTTCAGTGAAGATAGTGAAGTCAAATTGAAGTGAGATTTGGTGGCTCAATATTATGATTTTCACACCAGATTTATGCCAAAACACGAGCAAAATTGGTGCAAAAATTATAACATAACAAGTGAATTAATGTACAGTTACTGTTGTACTAAAACTAGCTTCAGCTGTTAGAGAAAATTAGGGAAGACAGTGCAATGAGGATTGACTTCATTATTTGCCTGCTTATCCCCCTGCCAGCACCAATCTTCTGGTATTGCACCAAATGGAACATTTAGTTGTTTAATTCTGTGTTGATTACTCCTACATACTTTTTATTTTATTTTTTTATTAATTTAAGAGGACGTACCATTATCATTCTTGGTCTTGATTGTTTTGGAGCTAATTACTGAAGAATCAGACAGTTCATCTGGTGCTGGAGTAATGACTAAGACTGGCGCTTCTCTTTTTTTCCTGCTGCATTGCTAAAGATGAAGCAAAAAAGAAAAAGTGATACGAGTGAAGTTTTCTGTAACTAAAAGTTGAAAAGAGCAGCTGACCTTAACCAGTCTAGACTGCACCATTTTCTTCCCCATCTCTACCCTTTACCCTTCAGTTACAAATACACTACAAGGCTACAGATATATATTAAGTAATTTTGTCATGCCGTATCATCCTTTTTAAGGTAATCTTTTGGTAAGTACAGGTGTGAAAGATGATGAAGTAGTCCTGAGGATTTGGGACAATTTTCAACTGTTTTGAAAATGGTGTAGTTTCAGTGGGGTGAATTTTAACTACTGGGCAACTGACTGGTGAAGCGCCCACTTTGAGAGCTGGGCCTCATTGCCATGCTACTGGCAGGCTGCAGGTGCCCTGCTGCAGCTCGCCGCCGCAATATTGGGCGGCTCAGAGGCTGACCCAGCGGTAGCAAGGTGGGTCGGGGGGTGATCGCAGAAGGGGTGGAGGGAGCCTGAGACAGCAGCAGCCCGCATTATTCTCGTGGAGCCCAGAGGAGCACTCCTACTTCTCCTGCCCCACAAAAGTAATTTAAAACATATTGTTTTTGGTCCTCTTTGGCTGTGCCTTTAATAAATACGATGGTCCCAAAATTCTAGTCGGGTCAGAGGATGCAAAGCAGGTGGACCACCCATACGTGAGTGGGGGATTTTGCGCAAGATACATATTTGCTGAGTTTCCCATGTATCCATTGGTCAAAATTCCACTCGGGGGGAGCGGGCAAGGTTTCTGCCCACTGCATGTGTTAAAATATAGCTTTAGGGGCATGTTTTGGGGATGTTCGTGCACTACCCTGGGTATTCCAGCTAGCAGGCCCTCTGTAGGCCCAGCAGAAGCCACGCCAGCTAAGAGCTGGTGTGAGTTCCATAATGGGCTTTCCAAAGGTCCCAAAAGGTTCAGTGGCATAAGTGGTCGATTGCTGTGGCAGTTTGGGACATGGCTCACACCTTGGGCTGCAGACAGCCAAGAGTCGTGCTCCATTGTTCTTCGGCCAGTAGAGCAGGAATCCTGGACTTTCAGGTCCTATTTTTCCTTTTAAAAAGTCAAATTAAATATGTTTTTCACTTACATTAAAGCCTTCGCAAGCGGCTTGTGCACAAAGACGTGTAATGCAGTGTAGATAGAAGGTAGAGACAGCCAGGTTTCGGTGCTCGGTGAAGCGGAATGCCTCAAAGTAGAACCTCGCAAACTGATCAATCCCATTGGACACTATGTTTGTCTGCTGCTCTTTATTGCAACTGTAAAGTCAAATAAATTATCTTAATTAAAATTTCAACACTAAAGCTCCAATTTTGTGAATCCTTCAAAAGCTGACCCTTCTGTACTGGCATCTCAGAAGGAAGCCATACCAAATTTTGTAATCTGGGTTTCTCCCTTTAATTCGAATAGTTTACTGGCACATGAAAGGCTTACCCAGAGAACTGGGCTAAGGAGTATAAAATTAGGTAAGGCACCATATTTTAAAGGGCTGCAGCTCATTATTAAGAGGGAAGTTGTGGTAGTGGCAGAAAAGTGGACTAATTGTTCACAATGGCACAGCGGAGGCATGCTTCCTTTCAATACTAAACATTTGGGGTCCTGAGGCAGGAAGTGGACCAAAGGAGGGTGGCCCTATTTGGGGCTGAAGGACACCTTCTGTTAAAAGCACAGGTGTAAGCTGCTTGGAGGGAGAGTGCTGACAGAGTCAATGTTGTCAACCAGGTCGATTGGATCTGGCTACAAGTAAGGTATCAATTTGCTGGTATCAGGAGAATTGAGTGAGGGCCATGCATGACTTTCCATGCATGAGTGAGGAGAAAGCCTTCCCCAACTCTTAGCCAGGAGTAGCAGGGGGAGAACCTGCATCCCCGGGCGCACGGAAATTTCTGGACCCATCAGGTGACGGGTAACTGGATCCTCCCACCACTTCCCAATCTGGGAGTTAAACTTAACCACATGAGCCTGTGTTGGCAATCAATCTAGGGGGGGGCTCCAGCCAGTAACTGGACCAAGTATCTAGTCTACAGACGTGTCGCAGGACTATCACCTGTCATCTGCCCAGTGCTGTAGTGCAGCCCTGGCACTAAGCTGTGGTCACTTTGGCCATAAATGGGTTCAGTCTGCGAATTTTCATTCTGGCTCCTTGCAACATGCTGCATGCAAGCCCACTGGACCTTTTGTTGAAGCGCTCCTCACCAGTGGATAATGGTCTGTACGGACAAGTCAGTGAGACCGGCTATCTCACAGTGCTCCTCTCGCTGTAATCCACTCTATGTGCAGGTTTCTCAGTTGTCATGGAACCTGGGTATCATCATCAGGAGAATGGCGAAGGTAAGAAGGCTCCTCATTTTTGCGTGACTTCTTGTGAGGCTCATCAAACATTGCACAAACCCAAGTTGGGAATTTTACATCCTGTGGGAGGCACCATTTCAAGCATTGCGCACAATTATTGCTCTTTTGCACACATTATTTCAGTATGCCAAAGCTGGAGGCACACTTTTCTTGCAGGGGAGGTGGTGGCTGAGGAACAGCAAAAAGATGCTAATGCTTCTAGAAAAAGGCAGTTCTCTGTTGTTTGAGTGTTTCTCAGTGTAGTCAGCAGCTATGGTTGCAGATGCCTGGTTTCCCAGAAGCCATCAGCCCACTGTTTCCTCTCCTTCCAAAAATGTAGACACCATGGGCTGTTGTACATTGAAAGCCATCATTGACGCATCTTGAATAATGGTTGTTGACATCAGATACCACCTGAACCTTAGTTGAGTGCAAACCTTTTCTGTTCATGTAGACATGGGGTTGTTATTCAGAGCTCTAATGCTCATGTGGGTGACATCTACAATGTCCTGCATTTGAGTGTACCCTGCCACCCGGTGAAAGCTCTGTACCTTCTCAAGCTAATGGCTCCTTTACACAGGAAAAGTGATGAAGGCATTGCCCCTTGCGAACATAGCTCTCGTCACTTGCTGATGATATGGTGGATGTCCCCTGTGATGGATTGAATGATTCAATAAGTTGAAGACTTCTTCCTGTGATAACCTTCCCTTCTTTGGGAAGAGCAGTCCTTGTTCCAGATGTTGTCTGCAGGTCAAATTCAGCAAGTGGTACAGATCTATAAGTGCTGCTCCTAAGAAACAGAGATGCCAAAGACAGATGCTTTCTGACTTGTCCAGATCTATAAACACAGATTCTGGGGTAGGGATGGATGCAGAAAAATGCTTTAGATGTTGTTGCACCTGCATTTGCTGGCCTCTCGTGACTTCCTTTTCTTCATCTGAATCGTGCAGTGCTATCAGAACCCCCAAAGGAATTCCCATCCCCAACACTTTATATGGTGCTATTTAAATGCCAGCAACAACCAAGAATAACAAAGGAAAGTGTTGGAAGGAAAATCCCTATAAATGCAGCTGTTGGAAACTATTTCCTGAGCTTGGGACAGCATGCAGGTAAACCTAGACATATTCCAGCTGATTTAATGACCCATTATATTTTTTCCTCTAACACAGAGCAAGAACTTGGTTTTGTCCGGTCTCCAATTTGGTTATGATGATTACAATTATTGTAAAACTGACCAATGGATGCCAAGGGAAACTTGGAGAGACAACAGCATTGTGATTTTCTTTTTACATCCTTAGAATAACATTAGGGAGGAAAAATAAATAACTAAATACATGATTGTGTCTATCCCACCAAAGGAAGATAAACATGGGTGCCACTGACCACCTACTGATCATTTGCTTCATCAGCATTTAAATTAGACAACTCTCCTGAGGAAAGGGTAGGAGAATCAGTGGCGCCTATTTTAGGTAGATAATGTTCCACCATTTTATGAGCTTGGTGCCAAGGTAGGAATATTTGGAGCAGCTCCAGAGAGATTTCAGCACAACAACATAATATAGCGTCTTTAGAGTAGAAAATATCCCGAGGAACTTTACAGATGAAGGCAGGAAGTTTACAGATGAGGCAGAGAAAATAAATAAAATGGACAAAGTTGTGGTAGGAAAGTTAACAGAGATGCCCAAAAGCTTAGCTGAAAGATAAGTTGGAGGATGAGAAGCCATCAAGGGGGACATTGGAAAGATCAGCCCTAATATTTCTATTGAATATGCCTGGGGAATGCTTAGTTCCTAGTTAAAAGGGAGAGGTAAAAGGGGCAGAGACCCATGAAATCAGGTTTCCATCCCTTTTGCATTGCCCCGGGTTTTCTGGGGCGTTCCCTGAGGCAGGGGACAGAGTGCCTGCACCAAACAGATGTAATTTACAGCAGACATGTAAATAAGTTGTGAGATTGTTCCTGGGTCTCCCATCTAATTTTCATGAATGCAGGGGCATCTGAAGAAGCTATTGTTGGCCCTTAGGCTTTTTCCCCTCAGATCGAAGGGTCTCAGAGGGGCAGGCAGCAAGGCTGTTTTTCGGGGACTATCTAATTTTTTCTACGTCCAAATGTCATCCTTAGAGTTTCAAGAAATATGGAGGTCAAAAGGGAAGGGTTGAAAATACATATGAGCAAACATATGGGAAGAAACTAAATTGGACTGAAAGGTAATATAGTATTCAAAAAACTTTTAGATTTGTAATACTCACCCAATGAAGAGATCATAAGTATGCGAAGAATTTAAGTGATATCGTGAGGTTGAAGCATAGCAGCGATCAAGAAGAACGTTGAACCTGTGTGGTGGAAGATAAGTTATGATAAATATGAAGCAAGTGTATGAGAATTTTCACAAAGGGCAGATTGTATCTTTCCTCTCCTTTCTGTTTGCCTACTTTTAAATTGCCCTGTGATTTTTGAATCCTGCTGATATCAAGTAATACACTTACTTTCTCAATAGAGTCTAGGGGGTCGATTTTTGATGACTTCGCCTGGCGTTAATGGGGTGGTAATAGCCTCAAAATAGGGTCAGTAGCCTCAGCACCCTTTAACACTGGCAATGTGGCCGGCTCCATTTAGAAAGGAGCCTACTGCCGTGTGTTCAAAGTGCCTGTCTGTTTCAGGCGATAGCACCTTGTATTATGGAAATCAGATTCCTATGATGCCAACGGGACCCCGATTGCCATTTTAGGTGAGAACTGGTCATAGCATGTTGAGTGCAGGCTGCGGCCAGTTCCACGGACGATGGAACCAAAGAGGCTCACCAAAGGTAAGCATTGAATTATTTTTATGGGCTCCTCAGAAGACTTCCTGGACTCCCGCCCTACGCGATCACGACCCCTCTCTGAAACATACCTTGCTGGCAGCCTCACTGGCCCGATTTTGAGGCCTCAATCCAGCGAGCTGCACCAGGACGCCTGTTTGGAGCCCCGCAGCATGCCTGCCAAATTTAGATGAGGTTGTGGTCTCAAAACTACAGGGGCCTCTTTGTCGCTGGAATGGACGGCCGACCAGCTTGATTCAGAATGACAGTTTAACTGGAAAATCTTTACGAGGAAGTGAATTGCACACTTTCAGTATTAGTGATTTTTCCAGTTTTGATTCACTGGTTCTCAAATTACACAGTGTGTAGATAGTTTCTGCTTTATGAAAAAAAGCTTGAGCCCAAGTATTAAAAAATGAATTAAACCTTAGTGGTGGACTTAACCTATAATTTGTAAACTATTATTCAGATCACACTAACTCATGTGTAGCATTTCTCAGATTTATGATCTGTTGTGAAATAAAAGATTGGACTGTTCTAATCATAAAACTAAGCTGAATTTTTCAGGCTTAACAAAAAGAACAAATCTTACTTGTTGGTTAAATTGATAGCTTTTACTTCTACATAAATCTTGGTTTTCAAGATGAGTCCAGTTTCTGGGATGATCAAGGAATTTGTGTATTCTGCATCCTGAAAAGAATGCAGTTTTATTACACTTTTGACATGATAGTTATAATATGTTTACAGCAATATCTGATTGTTCAACCACTTTCATAGTCCTAAATCCAAAAAAGATTCAAATCTAACAGCATTCATGATTTTGCAAGCCATGCCCTTGCTTACTCTTCCCTTCCAGTTTTGTCTTACCCCATTTCCTTTTCTAACCCCACTCCTCTAGATGCCTATTTGCTGGGTTATCTTTTGCCTTTTTGACTTCAAATGATTTGTCCTAAGCAGGAGCTTTAGCTTCATCTCTGTCTCTTCCCTCACCTTACTAACATTATGCAGGATTCTTTCTTTACTGTCATCTCCTTTCTTCTTTGAGCAGAAAGTTCCCTTTTTTGTATCTCTTTCTTCTGTTTTGAGCATTCCGGTTCCTCTTGGATCCACCACTCTGACCTTCTGCTGTCCCTCAAGCCCTGATTTTAACTCAGGGCCTGAGTTCAGTCGGGGGGGGGGGGGGGGGGTGGCACCAGGGCAAGTGTCAAACTTACCTGCTCATGCTAGAGTGAGGCCTGGACCATTTGAACTCCAGGGCCTCATTTCTGTTTATCAGGTGAATCTCCCGCCCAATCCCAACAGGAATTAATATCTGGCTGGCAGGCAGGTGCAACATTTTGGGCGGCAGGAGACTTCTGCAGGAGGCCACTTGAACAGTCCCTGTCAGTCAGGTAAGTGCGTTAGGGTGGGGGGGTGGGGTTGTTCGGGGGGCGATCGCGGTCAGGGGAAGGCGGGGGAAGCCTGGGCAGAGGAGACCCAGCCTTCCTGATCGTCTTGACCCACAAGGAACCCTTCAAAAAATTTGAAGAAACCTACCTTCTCTGCCCTCTTCTGAGCCTGCTCCTGCCTTCTGCCAGCTTTCTCTGGTGAGCCTTGCACTGGTCATGGGCCACGCGACTGCACATTAAAGTCACATCAGGGTCCTTGCATACAGTGCGTGAGGCCCTTGCCTGCAGTGAGGGCCTCATACACTGCCTGAAACATGACAGTTAAACTGGCAGCGAAGTTGAGTGTAGTGCCAACCCAGAGGCGAGGACGCTGCATTTATTTTAACCACCCACATGCCCTGTTCCCGTCAGGTACTGAGGGTTAAAATCAGTCATTTAATCTTTTCGTTGAAAATCACCACCACAGTATCAGCTATACGAATTCCTCTACTCCTACACTCTTATCACTAGCCCTGATATTGCCATTCAGTGCAAGGACTTCTACCTTACTAAGACCAAATGGGAGCTGTTTGACTCCTCTTCCTAACTCCCTTTGATCCTGACCCAAATACTGAATACCAAACTGTCTACCAGACCTTAAATAACCTTCTCTCTTCTGGAGATGGTTGCCCACACTGCCTCCAATCTCATTCCCCAACCCTGCGCAACCCTTTCCTATCTTTTCCCCAAAGCAGCATTGTACATGCAGACCCAGTAGTTCAGCTTTTTCCTGTTTCACTGTACTCACCTCCTTCTATTCTCCAAACCTTATCCAGTATCTATCTACCTACATCTGTGTTCTTTACCAATTTGTTAACTTCAGTGTCTCTGGCATCAATTATTTCTTTAAGGTCGATGTTCCATCTCTTTACAGTTCCATCCCTTACCAAGGTCCCCCATGTCTTCTTTGAGCAGCATCTCCAGCAACATCTTACTCTGCTTTCTGAAATTGTTCTCATCCTTAAGCTCTCTCCCATAATGGCACACGTTCAATTTTCCGATGATTTAAATTAATGAACAGAAAATCGGACAAACTCCAATAACCCCAGGCACAGGAACAAGAAAATCTACCCCCATATCTTCAAATTCTGCCCCAGATATCTTTATTATAATACATTTGATATATAAGTTAATCAAAACTACACCTAAGAGTTTGGAGGTCAGATATCCCCAAGGTTCATTCATCCATTGTGAATTAAGTTTCTGTGAAGTTTTGCAATTTTGATATCTTACTGACTACACAGCTGATCAGATGACTTACACTGTAAAGCTGAAGAGTGAGGGTGCTCCTGAAGGTACCGTTATTGTCCTTAATGGCTATACTTACTCCTGCCCTGTAAATGCAATTACATAAATCAATCAGTATGAAATCATAACAATAAATTGCACCAAAATCCTCTTATTATCATACCCTATCTATTAGTTATACTTATCACATTAGACCCTGTAATATCAGCAAAAATCTAGACATTTGATTGAATGGTTCAGATTTGCATAAATAATTCAATAGTCAAAACCAAAAATTCAATTTTCTGGATCTTTTGAATCAAACAGGATGTTCTCCATTCATAGGGTTGAGATGCTAAAATGAAAACAGGAAAAGAGATTTATGACATGGGCCCATACCCAAACTGTGCTGAGTTAACTGATCTCAGTGGGAGTGTTGATAGAGTGCAATTTGGCACGGTGCTCCAGGGAGGGGGGGGGGGGATTTCAACCAGGATTGCCACTGCTGATCATAATCTAGTGAGTCCGGCTCGAAAATGCGCATAGGTGGATGTCAGGATCAGGCTTGTCTATGAGCCCTTCCCCACAGTTGAATAACCTGTTGCCACTCACCATCTCGGCACAGACTAAGAATGGCCACTTAACCGAGGTCCCAAATGGTGATCGGTGGTCATGGACCACCCACCAGCATTAGGTGCCATCTTCGTAAAGTGCCCAAAAAATTTGAAGGAAAACAAATAAAAACAAAGGAAGAATCATAGAGCCCCAGAAGTGAGAAGCAACAAAGAAAATCAATGCAACAAATTGAAGCACCTGTTTTTGACAATTTTACAGCAGGAGCTAAGAAGCAGTTAATGATTCAGATGTTTTCTGATAAAAGTATGATAGTAGATCATGATTCCAAAGATATAATAAACAAATTTTCTTATGAAAAGTTATTGGATTTTCACCTGAGATTTTGGGGTTGATTTTAACTGGGATGGACGGGGATGCGGGATGGGAGTGAAACCCTCACTCGGAGCTCAGCGTGAGACCAGGCCATTAACTCCCAGCAGTAGGCGGGAGCAGAAAATGGGTGGGGAGCCTGATAATGGTCCCTGACGTGAAGTTAGTGCTGGGGAGGGGGTTTCACAAGGGATGCCGGCACTGGGAGGGAGAGGCAATGCCAGTGCTTGGGAGACCAAAGGACACCTTTCAGGGCCTTGGGAAGCACCCCTGCTCCTCCCAGCCCACAAGGATTTCACAGAAAAGTAACTTTTTTCAACTTACCTTGGTCTCTTCTAGCCACTACTCAGACTCCTGATATGGTTGAGCTGTCAGGGTTGGCCCCGTGTGGGCCTCCCGAATCAGGAGGTAAAAATGCCGCCATGATGCCAATGACATCATTGTGATGAGACTTTTCAATGTAAAGTCGGTCCTTGCCTGCTTGGGGCAGAGTCCTTCCTGTCCCTGTTCTCAGATAAGCTACAATGGCAGCTGGCGGGATATGCTATAATCCCTGCCATTTTAATCCCCCCCGCCAGCCCTGTTCTCATCGGTGGGGGGAGGGGAGGGGTTGTGGTTAAAAGCTACCTCCTTGTTTCAATATATCAGGTGAAAATATCACAAATAGTAATATTAAAAATAATAGGCAAAAGAAGAAACAAAAAAGAATTTAAAGTACATGTTTACTCAGCCTTTTCAGATTTTTAAAATCCTATTTTAAAGTGAATTCAGCTAAACAAATAAGAAGTAAATTCTTCACTTACACATCTAGCCTGGTGTCATTGATAAAGTACTCCAGAGGATAGGAGCAGGAATACAGATACACCAGTTCCTGGTTGTACGTTATGACGTTTGTTGCTAGGTCATTTGTTTCTATTAAACCACTGACATTGACAAACTGGATGTTTGAAAAGTCTTTAAAAGCACCCGTTCCTTGAACATTGGTGATCTGTATGTAGAAGAAGATATATTTTAATGCTGAAGTAAAATAATTGGTGTTTGAAAGATATGCAAGACTGAAACATATTCTTAGGCAGTGATATTCATAACATGGCCTCGGGGCCATTTGTAGCCCACTTTCTGTTCATTCTCTGCAAACTTGCTGCTCCATATATTTCTGAGCCTCCCAGATGGTTACTTAGATGAGGATGGCAACTGAACTGGGATTTATTGTTCAAAAGACCATAGGGAAGGCCCACCTTAATTCACCCATTCAGAACAACCCTATACTCCCACAACTGCATATAAGTGTTTCCACTACTCTGTCCAGAAGTCCATTGCAAGTGTTGATCACTCTCTGTGTGAAGAAGAATTTCCTGTCATCAGCCCTAAAGTTACCTTTTACTAGTTTTAAAATGTCCAACTGTACAAATGAATTTAAAATTAATATTCTGGATGAACCTTTTTCATACCATTTACTGCCATATATACCTTTAAAAGATCACCTCTGAGATGCCTCCAGGCTAAAAGCCCAAGGGGCCGATTTTCGGATGGCTGACCGGGTCCGTTGGGGGTGGAGGGGGGCTTCTAAAATGGCGGAATCCTGGAGCAGGTTTGGAGCCCGGCTCCAACCTGCTGACTTTCGGGTTCTCCAGTGACGTGTTTGGGTGCGCGCACAGCTCCCGAATGCGGGACTCCCACCGGGAATTAAAGTGGGAACCACTCCCTGTTGGAGCAGATGTGTTTCAGCCAGCTGCCAGTGGGAGATGTAAAGGATTATTTGACAGGTGGGGGGAAGACCTCATGTATTGCAGCAGGGCACTCTGTCACTTCAGACAAAGTTTTGTCTTTCCACTCAAAATTCTTAATTTATACCCTAAACTCTGCTGTGCAAACACATTTACCTACTTTGCGGACCCCCTCAAACTCACACTGTCAGGATGGAGGGGGGCGCTATAGCTGCATTCATCACTTCATCCGAGGACGAGCAACATCACCAGCCTCGCCAGGCACACCGTCCACCTCCGTCATGTGGAGCTCCACAACACAGTGCTGCACCACAGGCACCTGCACAAAATAGTCGAGCAACTACACATACACCCAATGTAGCATGACCCAATGGGTGACACCGAGTGTGGGTGTTCATGGTGAACCTCATGAAAGGGACTTATTACACAAGCCAGTCAAGTATGGCCAAGACGTGGCAGTAGTGGTGGCAATAATAATATTTAATGTGCCATTTGCAAAAATCAAATATAAATAAAAAACATGACAAACCGTCAAACACCCTTGTGCATCCGCTTTGTGCTCACAAAACCTTCGCCTTACGCTTACGACTGCTTCTACGTGGTGCTTCCCCTGTGGCTGCAGCAGAGGTAGTGGCAGGTTGCTCTTGTTCATGCCCTGACCGATTAGATGCTTTGGGCCTACGCCCTCTGGGTTTTAGTGCCCGTGAGGGCCCCTCCAAAGACTGCTCCAACTGCATCTGTGCAGGGGCAGAATCAGCCACCTGGAGAGGAGGCAGCATTGCGGGTACAGGTTGAGATGGGGGCAACGGGTGAGACGTGGGGGCGCTTTGAGTGGTGTCCCCACTTCTATGTCCCCTTTCGCCATCATCCCTCTCCTGGGCCAGGCCCACATCACTCCTACCACCCTGCTGGACGACAGTTTGGAGGACATGTGTGAAGCCTTGTAAGGCCAGTGCCAGAGTATCTGCCTGCCTGTTTAAGGCGGCAGAAAGTTGCTCACCCCGAGTCCGAAGGGCCGTTGTCAAGGCCTCAATGGACTCATTGGTGAGCCGTGCTTGAAGCTCAATGGAGGCTAGCCTTCCCTCCATCATAGACATTCCCGCACTTACCCGCGACACTATCTCAGCGATTCCCTCCTGTACCTGTGCCACCATTCCACTCATGCAGGAGTTGGACTCCTTCATCCTCTGCGTCATTGTGGAGAGTGCGCGTGGCACTTGTTCCAGCACCTCGCAAATGCGCTGCTGCCCCTCGATCATTCTCCTTTTCATGGATGGCCCCCAGGGTTCAGCATCTGTGTCCGGCTGAGCAGAGCCTGGAGAAGATTGCTCCCACCGACGCGGACTCTCCACAACTGCCCTTGCCACCAGTGTCTGCTCGTGCTCACGTGTGTGGTGACTCACCATGTGTGACCCCAACTAAGTGAGGACAGGGACCCACTGAGGTGTGTGTATCTGCGCTGGTGGATGGCTCGCTCAGATGTGACGGTGCCCCCTCAGAGGCCAGCTGGTCCTCTGAGGAATTGCCTTCCGCCATCATGGCAGACGCTGAAGGCCCTGTAAGAGAATAGAAGGCAATATTAAGCATGATGACAGATGTTGAGGTGCTGAACATGGCAAGGCATGTTAACATCATTTGCTATTGTGAGTGCTGAATGTTAAAATTCTGTCACCAGACGTTTGCCAGGTGGCAGTCTCGGCGTCCCCAACGGACAGGCACTCGAGGGTGCGGCTTAGTTCCAGAGCCTCCTGCTCCATGTCTTTGAGGATGACCAGATGTTGCAGCCCCCCTCCGGTCTTCGCCCTCTCCCGTGCATTCTGCGCTCTCTTCTCCTATAAGGGGAGAAAGTAGAGAGGCGTGAGTGAGGGATGGTGACGTGGCCAACCGCTGAATGCATTGGTTTGGGTGAGGCTGACTGTGAAAGAGATGCATCAGAGGGTGAGTATGAGACAGAGCCATGACATTGTATGAGGATTGGGTTGAGTGGTGGTGGTGGGATGAATACTGGGGAGGTGAATAAGTGCAGATAAGTTGAGGATGAGGTTTGAGTGGGTGTGAGGAATGATACTTTAGAATAGTGTTGGCAGTGCAGAAGGAGTTGTGGGGTGGGGACGGTGATATTCCAGCAGTGGAAGACGGAGTGTAGGAGAATGAGTAAGTGTACTCACTTTGGCTGACCTAGTTAGGTTATTGAAGCGCTTCCTGCACTGTATCCAGGTGCAAGAGACATTGCTGCTGCTGCTGGTAACCTCCTCTGCCACCTCGAGCCAGGCCTTCTTAGTGGCAGAGACAGGCCAGTTCCTCCCGTCCGCCGGGTAGAAAATATCCATCCTCCTCCTCACCCCATCCAGTAGGACCTGGAGTGAGGCATCGGTAATTCTGGGAGCAGCCTTTCCCCTGGGTTGCTCCATTGTGTAATTTTGGGTGTTTGCTCCAGGAGCAGCATTGGAGGACTGCCCCTTTAAATAGGGTTCCTCCAGCTGACAGCCTGTGATCCGGGTGCACAGTCCGCCTGCTGCGCAGGTTGATGACGGGAAACTCGGAAGCCATGGTAAGTGCCTTCAATTTACCCGCGATCACGTGGGGAACGGACCGATTTCGCTGGGTGGGTTACCCACGCACCCAGTCGCCCCCCCCCCCCCCCCCCCGCTGCCATCCCACCTCCCTGGTAATATCGGGGACCAAATCTCTTCAGTCTTTCCTCATAACTCATATTCCTAACACTAGGGATTAGCCTTGTGGCTCTTCTCTATACTGCCTCTGTGCTGGAATATCTCCTTTGTTTCTCAGCAACCAGAATTGGACACAGTACTCAGGGTGTGGTCTGATTAGATCACTATGCAGTTTGAACATAACTTCCTCTGACTTGTATTCGGTTTATTGATTGCTACTGAGCATTTGTTGTACTTTGAAGGGTTCTCAAAATTCCCACATTTTTCATATCATCAACAAGGATATGACTTTTGGACTTTTATGGCAGAGGGCCCAACTGCTGGGTTAAATGTGGATCCCTGCAGACAGGAGGTTAGGCCCATGAGGGCCTGGGACTTGACATGCCCGGGCTTGTTGGGTGCAGTGTGGATTGTTGCTTTCAGTTCAAGACTAGTTACGGGGGCAGGAAGGCAACGATAAACATTATGCAAGCCCATTAAAAACAACGAGACAACCGCCCCAAAACCAGTTAAGGTGAAAAACTATAATCACCTGAAGAAGGCCACCTAAATCAGACAAAGAACTAACCTTGATTTGGCGCTCAGGTAAGAAATGTAAAAAACAGTATAACTGGGCCACCAGTTACGAAGGGGGCAGGTTTTAAGCAGGTTTTAAGTGGTTGAAGCAGAGTTTAAGCAGGGAGAGATAGCTGAGCTAAGCGAAGGAAGGAGATCCGGAGGTTCACAGGACCGCAGGCAACATCATGGCGAGGGGCACGGTGTGGCAGGCTCAACCGAAGACAACAAGGCAGCAACCGCAGCCCTCCACGAAGATCGACCACCCACAACCACACCTTACCGCATCAGCGGACTCCACCCAACTGAAGAACCTTCGCAGATTCCACAGACCAGGACCACGTGGGGATGGCAGGCCCCAAAGGACACAAAGAGTGTACCCCAAAACTGCAACCGGCTTACCTGGCTGGATTTCGAACTGTCAAGGAACCCTTGTTGGTGAGCATGATCCCTGACCTCTCCTAGTTCAATTTAGTTTGGTTTTGGGGGTGGGACAAGGTTAAGGGGATTAGTAGCATGATTTTCCCTCGTTATGCCGTGTGTTCTCCATTCTTAACTAAGTGTACTTTTGTAGGTCTGTATAATCTCAGTGTAATCCGAATGTTATAAGTTCATTTGTGACTTCAATAAACCCAGTTTTTCTTGCACCAAAACCAGTTGGCTGCTGCACTTTGTCACAACCCCCAAACAAGTAAAAGGTCTAGAACCCAGGGAGTAGGAGCGATTCGAACCGCTCAGTAGTCAGAGGTGAAGCTGACACACATCACCACCCCCTACAACTTGTTGATCAGTAAGTCTACTTCATCCTTACCTATTTCAACACCATTCACGGAGAACGTATGTTGCTCATTTCCTACCTGTAGTATTTTACGCATGTCTGCAATAAATTGCATCTGCCATTGTTAGGCCCACTCGCATATCTTGTTTAATTCATTCCATAATTACTGGCCTATCTCCTCCAATTCCACTTCCCCTACTAGCTCCTAATAGAGCCTATCAGACAACTTTAGATTTATTTATCTTTAGTCTGTGTTCAGCGTTCATGTGCCTGGGTACCTTTAGATTATTTTATACAGTCGCAGGAACCTTCTAGCAGAGCAGCTAACCAGACGTGTTGCCCTCCCTGTTTTTATTGCTCTCCAGCAAAAAAAGGCAAGGCAACACGGAATGCTATCAAAGGGCAGGGCTATCCCAGCTTCTAGACAGCAAGTGAAGGAACCCTAAAACAATTTTTTGGCCCTGCTTGGACGCCACATGACAGTTGCTCACACTAATATAATTAAAATAAGAACCTCATTGTTTGGGGAATCACAGATGCTGACTCGTGTCTCCATGGTTTAGAGTTTTGTAGTATTCCTGCAGATGATCCTTGAACAAGTCATTGGTTGGGATTGTGGTCCTCAACAGAAAGATTGTGAGTAACACTGCTCTTGGGAGGGAGGAGGGAGGAGGGAGGAGTGAGGGTCAGACAACTGTGTAAACCATTCAAGCTACAGCCTCACTTTTTACAGTATTGTCTACCTTAAAACACATTTCTCAAACAACATACATTTTCTGTGGACATTCATGATATAAGCAAATATATACCAAGTTATAATTTTCTTCCATGTTCAATTCTGCCTGTATTTTTGTCTGTGTTGAATTAGTGCATACATCAAGAATTGACTGAAAATATGAATAGGTCAATGGGGGGACCTTACAATTCCGTTTACTTTATTATTACTTATTTACTATGCTATATTTTTTAATTCAATTTCTATATATTTGTGTCAAATAGCAACATGCATCATTAAATTGATCTAAATATGAAATTCCTTCAGGTTAGAATACTGTAGCTATGACTGACATACCACCAGTTTGTTTCCACAGGCAGTGGAGTTAACCTCACTGATGGGAAATGAAAACCTGAGAACAGGAGGAGAAATTGATGCATCAACTGTTCCCCGACATGTTGACTTGGCAAATTGATTGTTTAAAGCCACATGGCTCTCGTTGTAGCCAGCAAAGTAAATTGGGCACAAAAAGATTGACAGTTGCACATCTTGGGTTCCACAGTTCACTTTGATGTCATTGTTATCTGTCAAGAAAAATTACATAGATTATACTATCACAAGTGGAAATGTTGCAGTATTTGGCAGTAGCCTAAAGATTACTATCAGTGGAATGATTGGTTGAACCCATTTGTTAGACATTCTGGGGTGGATTTTAGCCTAGAACGGATTTCGGACAGAGTATCAAACCTGCCTGACATCATCAGTTTAAAGGCCGGGCTATATTAACTCCAGGGTATCATTTGCATCTCATCGGCTGCTGCCCACGGGAAATGAGCGGCAGCTGAGGTTGAGAGGCAGCCAGCCAGCAGGTCAAAATCGCAGAGCGTGGAAGCCGCCCGCCAGCACCAAGGTAAGTTGTGAGGGTGTCAAAACCATTTGATGGGAGGGAAAGTGGGAGTCTGGGTAGCAGAGGCCCAGGCTTTCCCTGTGGGTCCCAGAGGAGCCCTCCTGCCTGCATCGGGTAGGTGATTTGGCTGCCTAAAAACAAAAGTGTCCAGTTAAGATAGCAAAAGGCAGGAATCGAGCAGGAATAGGCGATAACTCTTTGCACACTATTTTAACCGTGCACCCACACCCTTTCCATGGGCAGGATGGGTTAAAATATTTTCTTTTTTGCTGTTTTAGCAGAAGCGTTAACCTATTTAGAGTAAACTGATTAACACCTGTATTAGAATAGTGGACAATGGAATGTCATATGAACTTGTTAAACTTTTGGTCCCCTAATATTGCCAAGTATAATTTTTAGGCTAGTATTTCTTACATTAAATATAGATTTATAATTGAATAACACATCTTGGGGTAAAATTTCGGTGGCGGTTCTTCCAAACTCCTGCTGCAACTTTGGCGGAAGATCGGTGGAAATCTCGGAGAAACTACCGTTTCTCTGGGCTTTCTGCAAATCTTTCACTGAGGTTGCGGTGGGAGATCAGGAAGAACCCTCGTGAAAATTTTACCCCCTTATATATTACACCATATTCCTATCAAAATGTTAACATTCTTCCAAAAGGTTATATTTTAAGACTTTACTAAACTCCTAATCATTGTAATTGAACTTGTGAACATCAAATTGGTGTATATCTGTTACACATAATGATTAAGCTGTATTGGTGTGTAAGTGAGGGTTGAAAGTTCCACTGGTTGATGGCTTGCGCTAGCCTGGATACCTAACATTGTTCAACGGTCGTTTGAGTGCTCATACTGCCTGTACTGTCCAGCAATTCAGTTACATTTGTGTGTATTGATTTAACTTATTTTGTGTAGTCAATCACTAAATTAGTTTCTAAATTCAGATAATACTGGCTACATATTACCAATTTTCTTCTCTTTTCTGTCCTCCTCTCCTGAAGATGTTGATTCTTTCTGGAGTACAATTCCACAAATGCCAACAGGCTTCTGATATCTCACCCAAATGGCTATTCTTCATAATGGAGCCTGGACAGTGCATGTCATCAGTCCCTTCAATGGGACAGGCAACATACCTAAGTCCAATTCTGACCGCACATGAAAACTTTCCAGCATGGACCATCAATAGTGTATTAGAGCTCAGGGTTGCAGAGGCCAATTGTAGCACTCAACTGCTTTTATGATGTAGCTAAATACAATTAATTATGTGATTAGATATCATTAAGGGCCAGAATCTAGACCACAAGAACGGAGTTGTCATGGAACATGGTATGGGTGAATAGAAATTTCTGGTTAGTTAAAAATTCTTGCATTGTCACAACTGACTATGTTACGCTATATGGCATTTTGATTTTACAGTTGTAGGATTATAAATCTCCCATTGATTTGAGATTACCTGGAAGCCGAAAGGTTGCTCCACATTCTTGACCATGAATACGAATAGTTTGAGAATCGATCCCTTTGAGAATTGTAATAGCAATTAGTGAATAGATGGGGTGCAGCATCTTCTCTGCTTATAGGTCAGACACCTGTAAACAACAAAACACAGACACACTGAAACACACCATTATTCCATCACCTAAATAAATGGTGCAAATTGTGCCAGAAAATTGCGCTGGCTGGGTTTCATTCCGAGTTTCCGCTAAAATGTATTAACATAATCACAAAAGTAAACTCTTCCATGAATCAGCGTATTCTGGCATCTTAACGGAGTGTCACTTTATTTTTGGCAATAAAATATATTCATTGATACATTTAAGAGTGGTACCATGGTGCAGTTTTATTAATACAGCTGAAAATGGGTTTATGACAAACAATAAGCATTTTTAATAAGAGTGTCTAATCCTCCACCTGTGAGTAACCTGATTTTAAATCAGTGAAAATGACTTTAAAACATTATAGTGAAGCATTTACTATTTTCATTGGTGTACACTAGTCAGTTTTGTTACAAACTGGATAGCCAGGTGGTGAAGGATAGAATACTAAAACCCAGTCTTCAGTTGCTTCAAGCCTTTATTCACAGAGATCCACATTACCATCACCACACCCTAGAACAGCTCTCTTATAATTGGATACCAGAGTCCCCAATTGATACACACCACCTGAATACAATTAACACTAATTGATATAAATCACATGGATACAATTAACAAGTTCCTTCGTAAATTAAATATTTTTAAAGATTTAAACATGTTAAAAACGTGCCTATTATTGCCTGTGTGTCTAAAAAAACAAGCTTAATTTGAAGACCCACAATGAAAAGCCGCAGGCAATCGGCGGAAACTCGCCATCCTCGTTATTTTGTTCGGGGGGTGTGGGCAGTTTTGTGCGCGGGACCAACTTCAGCGCAATGATTTTTGAACCAGCACAAAAAAGATTGTGGAAACTCGAATTACACCGAACATAATTTACGCCCAGCGTACATCGAAATTTCGCGATCTTTTGCGCTGATCCGGACGGATTCCACTGAAAGAACCAGCGCAATCTAGCGGAAAGTCTACCCCATGATGTACATTTTCCTTCGCCCATCTTATATAGTATTACTGTTGCTTTTTTTGGTCTTCCTATTCATTGTGTGATAGACACCATCACTCCATCAAGAAGTCTGCTCCCAGTCTTCTGACAATGCCCTTGAACCTGTCTTTAGGCATTTGAGGGTGCCATGTTGATTCACCCTCTGATTTTCAATTCTCTTTGCCTCCATGTGATGCCTCCTCCAATGGACTAGCAGAAATCAGGAACTCACCACATGAAAAGCTGAAAAAGTGAGCTTGCTGTCAGCCCACCATCCACTGTATCTTATGCCAAGGTATTGTGCTGTTTAGCCTACCTTATAAATAATATATTTTTTATTATTGTATGAATGTTTTATAGCTACATAATAGCACTCTTGTTTTTTAATTAAGAAACTCACTTGAAGGGCCGAGACACATATTACAGGATACCGCCAAGTTTGAAAAGAGAGGGATAGAAGATGAAGTAAATCAAGTTTGATTAAATTAAGCTAGAGTTTTAAAAGCTTGCTTTGTTTTATTATAGTGTGATAGGTGTGACATTCCTGTTGATCTTAGCGGCAATGAATTGCAACCAAATATAAATCAGAAATAAAGCTATTAAGAACAGCCATACTTTTCATGGGTACTTATATTTATTCGTTTTTTTTTAGATAGAATATAGTTTAAAAATTCGGATCAGAATGGGTTATTACCCAAGGGCAGCTAACAGACATAGTGCAGGATTCTCCTCTGCGATTTGGCTTCAAATGTGGTGGCATTGCAGCGGAGAATGAAAGAAAATCGAGCAGTGAGGTCTACCACTGCCTCACAATCCCATTCTCAATCCCCCCCACCACCTTGTCGAGATTGCTGTTGTTTTCCCTTCTTTGGCTGCTGTATATAAATGCTGCTGGACGGGTTGAGCCCGGGTCCCTGGCTCGTTTCCTTCCCATCCACCTCAGTTATCATCGCTTCCTGGGACTGTCAGGTGGAAGGTGACAGTAAGCCTGGGGTAGGGGCAGTAGTAGCCCCGAGGCCAGGGACTAAAGGCGCCTCTTGGAAGAGGCCTCTTCTGCCTCCAGGTGGGCCTCACTCACTTTATTAGTGTAGGCTTTGGTCTCCGTGAGATCTACAAGACTGCAACTCCCTTGATCTTTGGGGCTGTTCCACCCCTCTAAATGCCCATCCACCTCTTATGGTGCTGCATTGGCTGTCCCACTGCAGCAGTGCCAGAATTTCGTGGCCAGGCACTGTCATGCTTGATAGCAGAAATTCCGCCTGGAGCCTACCGTGCATACTCATTGATGGGTTCAGAAATGGGTTGGGGTCACGGCGGAGTTGGAGCGGCGGCTGGAATTCCCGCCTTCTCCTCTGCTACTGTGTACCAAAGAAGAGAATTCAGCCAATAATTTCAGATATTTTTGTTTGCATGGTATTTTCCTTCATCGTGGATAAAATGTATACTCCCATATAAGAAACTACTCACTGTCATCTTAATAATAAAAAAGTGATTGAAATGCCATCAAGTAGTCTTACTTTAAACGCTAAATAATTTGATGACACTTGTGAAGAACTTCATAACAACAACAGTAAGCATCAGTAATAATCATTGTGCAACTCACATCCTTACCTATAATTCAATTTAATAAAAATATCCCTAAAATAATATAACTTCACATGAGTAAGTCATTATAAAAATAGATGTCAGTAAAATTGTGGTAACTATGTATTTTTGGCTAGACATTGGACAATTCATACATCAATATTGGGAGAAGTGACAGAAATATCACAAACGTCCATGTTCTGACTGAACTTGAGACTTTTTTTTGCCAATTTCCTTTCCTCTTTTCCCCTCCTCTTTTCTGAAAATTCAGGCTCTGGTTCCATGGGCCCTAGCAGGCTTTTGATACCTCATCCAAGTGGCTATTCTTCAAACGGAGCCCAGACAGTGAGTGTCGGCAGGTTTTTCAACAGTAGAGGTCATCACAGCTGAACCTGATTGTAACAGGCCAACTGCTGCCTCAGCTGAGATCAGCTAACTTGACGTGGAACACAAGGTGAACTGTGGATTTTTGTAGCACATTTACTGCTTTGGAGTATTTTCTCAAGTTTTTTTTTCTTGTCCCTCCTCTCCTCTTCAGAAGGCGTTAACTGCCTCTTCAGATGCAGTTCCATAACACCCTCTGGTACCTTGTTCAAAGACCATTCTTCATATGTGAGCCTTGACAATAAATGTCACCGCATTGTTAGGCTGCAGGGGCATCGTGCTGAGTCTATCCTGCCCTTACTGGATGCCCACACGTGCACTTCTCAGCTAGAGTCGCAGAAGCGGGAACTTCTGGCTGAAGTTCTCCTTCCTAACCCAGGGTGGGGAGGCCGATTGTAGCACCTCACTACTGCCCGAATTGAGATCAGCTAACCTAGTGCACACCAGGAATCACAATGTGGGACCTTCCTGATCTGTATAGTTCAGCTACTAGTTGCATAAACTCACTGAGCTTCCGGACATTTCAGAACATTTAAATATTGGACAATTTTACCAGGTTTCTTTGATTTTTTTATTTAATTGCAGCATTTCTATTGGAAATTACTTTCCTAATGTTCTCCTCAAGACAAACTTCTACACAACCCAGAGAACTGTACTATGAACACAATGAGAATGAAGCTAAACAAAAGGAATCTCCAGAGTTAATCCAGAGTTGCAAAAGTTAGGCAATTATTCTCCTGTTAAAGAAGATGAACATTATTCCCAGATGTACTGTATTATAAACTATACAGTTACTGTCCTTTTTGGTTCTGTATATATGCATGTTTCCTTTTTTCAAAATGCCAAGTAAAAATATTTCAAAAAGTTGAAGATTCTAAACAATGATAGAGTTATAATATGTATAGATTCTAAATGAGTGCTTAGATCGTGATTGTGTGTAATACACCTAAATAAGTCAATTGATTGTGTGTAATACACCTGGACAAGTCAATAGGTAGTGACAGTATATAATACACTTGATAAATAAATCAATAGATAACATTGATGTATAACATACCAGTTTGAGACAATCCAGAATACAGTGATACTTTGCCTCTCGTAGAGTGATTTGTAGATTTGTTTAGCCTTCTGTGGCTCTTGTACTTTTATAGTGCCCTTCTCAGAGCTGATTGGACAGCATTGATGTCATAATGTGGCACAGTTTTCAGATTTAAATTTTAAAATAAAAACTAACTTTTCTTTATTATAGGACACAAACATGCCTGAGGCAAATTTCAAAACTAAATAAGGGGCTTGTCTTCTCACACAGGTATAATGTTCTCAGCTATTGTGATACCAGTTGAAAGCCAAAATATTTGTTCCATTTACAAATCAATTGATCTAAACAATATGGATTATATTTGCCCCTTTTTCTTTATTTTTTGTCTGTGTTTAATAGCCACTGACTAAAATGGCAGGTGGTCCTAATTTTACATTGGTGGGTTTTGTCCTTTAGAAATTTGAATATGGACTTGCTTCTGGGGAAGGTGGGACTTGTACAAGTCGGACGGGTTGCACCTGAACCAGAGCGGGACAAATATCCTTGCGGGGAGGTTTGCTAGCACTGTTGGGGGGGGTTTAAACTAACTTGGCAGGGGGATGGGATGGGATACAGAGTGGAGCTACAATAGGGGGTGATGTGCAGCCAAATATAGAGAAAAAAACAAGTCAGCTTGGGAGACAGGGCAAATATGTAAGAGCAAGGCTGGATGGCATCTATTTTAATGCAAGGAGTCTTGCGAATAAGGTGGATGAACTGAAGGTGTTGATAAACACATGGGAGTATGATATTGTTGCTGTCACAGAGACATGATTGAGGGAGGGGCAAGACTGGCAGCTCAATATTCCGGGGTACAGAATCTTCAGGCGAGACAGAGGGGGAGGTATAAGAGGAGGGGGGGTCGCAATATTAATTAAAGAATCAATTACTGCCATAAGGAGGGATGATATATTAGCAGGTTCCTCTAATGAGGCCATATGGGTGGAGCTTAAAAACAAAAAGGGGGCAAGCACTTTGATGGGAGTGTACTATAGGCCCCCAAACAGTCAGGGGGAGATAGAGGAACAGATATGTAGGCAAATCTCAGAAAATTGTGCAAATAATAGGGTAATAATAGTGGGGGATTTCAACTTCCCCAATATTAACTGGGATACTCAGAGTGTAAAAGGCTTAGAGGGTACAAAATTCTTAACGTGCATCCAGGAGAGCTTTTTGAGCCAGCATGTAGAAAGTCCTACAAGAGAGGGGGCGGTACTGGACCTAATTCTAGGGAATGTGGCCGGCCAAGTGGAAGAAGTGCTAGTAGGTGAGCACTTTGGTGACAGTGACCATAATTCAGTGAGATTTAAGGTGGTCATGGAAAAGGACAGGGAGGGGCCGGAAATAAAGGTTCTAAATTGGGGGAAGGCCGATTTTAATAGGATAAGGCAGGATCTGGCCAAAATGGACTGGGATCAGCTGCTTGTAGGAAAATCCGCATCGGAGCAATGGGAGTCTTTCAGAAGGGAGATTGAGACCATACAATGGCGACATGTTCCCGTAAAGGTCAAGGGTGGTTCCAAGAACTCCAGGGAACCTTGGATGTCAGGGGATATACGAGAATGGATTAGGAAAAAAAGGAGGGCTTTTGGCAGATACAAAAGGCTAAGGACGGAGGAAGCCCTAGAGGAGTACAAAAAGTGCAGGGGGATACTTAAAAAGGAAATTAGGAGATCAAGGAGGGGCCATGAAAAAACTCTGGCGAGCAAAATAAAGGAAAATCCTAAGATGTTTTATAAGTATATTAAGGGTAAGAGGATGACTAGGGAAAAAATAGGGCCCATTAGGGACAAAAATGGCAATCTGTGTGTGGAGCCGACAGATGTAGGAGGGGTTCTAAATGAATTTTTTGCATCTGTTTTCACTATGGAGAAGGATGATGTAGACATAGAAATACGGCAGGGGGACTGTGATATACTCGAACATATTAACATCGAGCGGGAGGAGGTATTGGCGGTTTTAGCAGGCCAAAAAATGGATAAATCCCCAGGCCCGGACGAAATGTATCCCAGGCTACTGTGTGAGGCAAAGGAGGAGATTGCGGGGGCTCTAACACATATATTCAGAACCTCTCTGGCCACAGGGGATGTGCCAGAGGACTGGAGAACCGCTAATGTAGTACCATTATTCAAGAAGGGGAGTAGGGAAAAACCGGGGAACTACAGGCCAGTGAGCCTAACATCAGTGGTAGGAAAATTATTGGAAAAAATTCTGAAGGACAAAATTAGTCTCCACTTGGAGAAGCAAGGATTAATCAGGGATAGTCAACATGGCTTTGTCAAGGGAAGATCATGTCTGACTAATTTGATTGAATTTTTTGAGGGGGTGACTAGGCGTGTGGATGAGGGTAACGCAGTGGATGTGGTATACATGGATTTCAGTAAGGCCTTCGATAAAGTCCCGCACAGGAGACTGGTCAAGAAGGTACGAGCCCATGGAATCCAGGGTGCCTTGGCACTTTGGATACAAAACTGGCTTAGTGGCAGAAGGCAGAGGGTGATGGTCGAAGGTTGTTTTTGTGACTGGAAGCCTGTGGCCAGTGGGGTACCACAGGGATTGGTGCTGGGTCCCTTGCTGTTTGTGGTCTACATTAATGACTTGGATATGAATGTAAAAGGTATGATCAGTAAGTTCGCTGATGATACAAAAATTGGTAGGGTGGTAAATAGCGAGGAGGATAGCCTCAGTCTGCAGGACGATATAGATGGGTTGGTCAGATGGGCGGAACAGTGGCAAATGGAATTTAACCCGGAAAAGTGCGAGGTGATGCACTTTGGAGGGACTAACAAGGCAAGGGAATACACAATGAATGGGAGGACCCTAGGCAAGACAGAGGGTCAGAGGGATCTTGGTGTGCAAGTTCACAGATCCCTGAAGGCGGCGGAACAGGTAGATAAGGTGGTAAAGAAGGCATATGGGATTCTTGCCTTTATTAGCCGAGGCATAGAATATAAGAGCAAGGAGGTTATGATGGAGCTGTATAAAACACTGGTTAGGCCACAGCTGGAGTACTGTGTGCAGTTCTGGTCGCCACACTACAGGAAGGATGTGATCGCTTTGGAGAGGGTGCAGAGGAGATTCACCAGGATGTTACCAGGGCTGGAGCGCTTCAGCTATGAAGAGAGACTGGGAAGATTGGGTTTGTTTTCCTTGGAGCAGAGGAGGCTGAGGGGGGGACATGATTGAGGTGTACAAAATTATGAGGGGCACAGATAGGATGGATACTAAGGAGCTTTTTCCCTTCGTTGAGGGTTCTATAACAAGGGGGCATAGATTCAAGGTAAAAGGCGGGAGGTTTAGAGGGGATTTGAGAAAGAACTTTTTCACCCAGAGGGTGGTTGGAGTCTGGAACTCACTGCCTGAAAGGGTTGTGGAGGCAGGAACCCTCACAACATTCAAGAAGCATTTGGATGAGCACTTGAAATGCAATAGCATACAAGGCTACGGACCAAATGCTGGAATATGGGATTAGATTAGACAGGGCTTGATGGCCGGCGCGGACACGATGGGCCGAAGGGCCTCTATCCGTGCTGTATAACTCTCTGACTCTATGACTCTATGACTCTAAAACAAATGTAAGGATTCTTACAACACCAGGTTATTGTCCAACAATTTTATTTTAAAATCACAAGCTTTCGGAGATTATCTCCTTCGTCAGGTGAGTGAGTCACTCACCTGAGAAGGAGATAACCTCCGAAAGCTTGTGATTTAAAAATAAAATTGTTGGACTATAACCTGGTGTTGTAAGATTCCTTACATTTGTCCACCCCAGTCCATCACCGGCATCTGCACATCTTGTATAAAACAGGTCAATTAAGATGACAATTTAAATGGTCATTTCACGCTTCTTAAGCAACCAAGTAGGTATGCGACTGGCATAAATGGTGAAAATTTTGTTCATCTAGGTGTGTGTGCAAAGTCTAGCCAGAATAGCCCAACAAAAATTTTGCAAAGCCTGGTTTACAGACCTGAACACAGTGCTCTGATCTGACTCTTGCTCACAGCACCAAACCATCCTAAATCTCCATGACAGTACCCAGTGCTCCAACTCCCGCTGACAGCTCTAACGTGATTCTTGGTCAGTGAATTAATGGGTGAATGAGTAAGGGAGAAATAACCTCAACTTCTATTATGATCCCTGGCCCCAAAATTTGGACGGCAATCATCTCATAAGAAGTCAGATTGTTGCAAAGGCCACTTTTAGAGTATGTCTTCAAATGAAGACCTAGGAAAGGAACTCGAAGAAGGGAGCTGGGCATTGCAAAGAGACAGAAGAGTAGAACACACAAATTCATTAGATGAGATGCAGCAATGGTAGGAAAAACTGCTGGGTTCCCATGGGAGAAAACCTCAGAAAAATGTCTTGCATGCCCATGTAGAGGGAGGTGGCATGGCACTGTGCCATCTCTTTCACCCCCAAAACTAAAGAGCAGTACCAGAAAAAATTCAATGACCTGAGAAGAGTATATGGCAAGACCTGAACAACACCCAGGCTTGGGCTGATAATTACATAGACCTACAGTAAAAAACAAGCCAGTCAGCCCAACAGGTCCATGCCAATGTTTATGCTCCACATGAGCCTCCTCCCTCACTACTTCATTTAACCCTATCAACATATCCTTCTATTCCTTTCTCCCTCATGTGTTTATCTAGCTTTCCCTTAAATTTATCTATGCTAGTCACCTCAACTATTCCTTGTGGTAGCGAGTCCCAAATTCCAACTACTCGCTGGGTAAAGAAGTTTTTCCTGCATTCCCTATTGGATTCATTATATATCTTATATTTATGACCCCGAGTTCTGGTCTCCCCCACAAGTGGAAACATCTTCTCTACGTCTACCCTATCAAACCCTTTCATAATCTTAAAGATCTCTATCAGGTCACCCCTCAGTCTTCGTTTTTCCAGAGAAAAGAGCCCCAGCCTGTTCAATCTTTCCTGACAGCTATAACCTCTCAGTTCTGGTATCATCCTAGTAAATCTTTTTTGCACCTTCTCCAGTGTCTCTATATCCTTTTTATAATATGGAGACCAGAACTGTTCACAATACTCCAGGTATGGTCTAACTAAGGTTCCATACAAGTTTGACCTAACTTCTTTGCTTTTCAATTCTATCCTTCCAGAAATGAACCCCAGTGCTTGGTTTCATTTTTTTTATGGCCTTATTAACTTGCGTCGCTAGTTTTAGCGACTTGTATATCTGTACCCCCAGATCCCTCCACTCCTCCACCCAACTTAGACTCTTATTTTCCAAGGAGTATGTGGCCCCCTTATTCTTCCTACCAAAATGTAATACCTGACACTTATTTGCCAATTAAACACCCAGTCTGCAAATTTATTAATGACTTTGCAGTCCTCCTTGGTATTAATTATACCACTCAATTTGGTGACGTCTGCAAATTTTGAAATTGTACTTCCGATTCCCGAGTCCAAATCATTTATGTAAATGGTGAACAACAGTGGTCCCAGCACCGATCCTTACGGGACACCACTTCTTACCTTTAACCCCTACTCTCTGTTTTCAGTTTTGTAGCCAGCTTGCTATCCATTCCGCTACTTGTCCCCTGACTCCACATGCTCTGACCTTAGTCAAGAGTCTAGTATGTGGTACCTTATCGAAAGCCTTTTCAAAACCCAAATATATTACATAAGAACATAAGAAATAGGAGCAGGAGTAGGCCAATTGGCCCCTCGAGCCTGCTCTGCCATTCAATAAGATCATGGCTGATCTGATCCTAACCTCAAATCTAAATTCATGTCCAATTTCCTGCCCGCTCCCCGTAACCCCTAATTCCCTTTACTTCTAGGAAACTGTCTATTTCTGTTTTAAATTTATTTAATGATGCAGCTTCCACAGCTTCCTGGGGCAGCAAATTCCACAGACCTACTACCCTCTGAGTGAAGAAGTTTCTCCTCATCTCAGTTTTGAAAGAGCAGCCCCTTATTCTAAGATTATGCCCCCTAGTTCTAGTTTCACCCATCCTTGGGAACATCCTTACCGCATCCACCCGATCAAGCCCCTTCACAATCTTATATGTTTCAATAAGATCGCCTCTCATTCTTCTGAACTCCAATGAGTAGAATCCCAATCTACTCAACCTCTCCTCATATGTCCGCCCCCTCATCCCCGGGATTAACCGAGTGAACCTTCTTTGTACTGCCTCAAGAGCAAGTATGTCTTTTCTTAAGTATGGACACCAAAACTGCATGCAGTATTCCAGGTGCGGTCTCACCAATACCTTATATAACTGCAGCAATACCTCCCTGTTTTTATATTCTATCCCCCTAGCAATAAAAGCCAACATTCCGTTGGCCTTCTTGATCACCTGCTGCACCTGCAAACTAACTTTTTGATTTTCTTGCACTAGGACCCCCAGATCCCTTTGTACTGCAGTACTTTCCAGTTTCTCGCCATTAAGATAATAACTTGCTCTCCGATTTTTCCTGCCAAAGTGCATAACCTCACATTTTCCAATATTGTATTGCATCTGCCAAATCTCCGCCCACTCACCCAGCCTGTCTATATCCCCTTGTAGGTTTTTTATGTCCTCCTCACTCTCCACTTTCCCTCCCATCTTTGTATCATCTGCAAATTTTGATATGTTACACTCGGTCCCCTCCTCCAAATCGTTAATATAGATTGTAAAGAGTTGGGGACCCAGCACCGACCCCTGCGGAACACCACTGGCTACTGGTTGCCAGTCCGAGAATGAACCATTTATCCCAACTCTCTGCTTCCTGTTAGATAACCAATCCTCCACCCATGCCAGAATATTACCCCCAATCCAGTGATTCTTTATCTTGAGCAATAATCTTTTATGTGGCACCTTGTCGAATGCCTTCTGGAAGTCTAAATACACTACGTCCACTGGTTCCCCTTTATCCACCCTGTACGTTATGTCCTCAAAGAACTCAAGCAAATTTGTCAGACATGACTTCCCCTTCGTAAAGCCATGCTGACTTTGTCTTATTAAATTATGTTCATCCAAATGTTCTGCTACTGTCTCCTTAATAATAGACTCCAAAATTTTACCCACCACAGATGTCAGGTTAACTGGTCTATAATTTCCAGCCTTCTGCCTACTACCCTTTTTAAATAAGGGTGTTACATTAGCAGTTTTCCAATCTGCCGGGACCTTTGCCGAGTCCAGAGAATTTTGGAAAATTATTACCAAAGCATCCACAATCCCTACTGCCACTTCCCTCAAGACCCTAGGATGTAAGCCATCAGGTCCAGGGGATTTATCCGCCTTGAGTCCCATTAATTTACTGAGTACCAATTCCTTAGTGATTTTAATCGTATTTAGCTCCTCCCCCTCTAGAACCCCCTGTTTGTCCAGTGTTGGGATATTCTTAGTGTCCTCTACCGTAAAGACTGAAACAAAATATTTGTTCAGCATTTTTGCCATCTCCATGTTTCCCACCATTAATTTCCCGGTCTCATCCTCTAAAGGACCTACGTTTGCCTTAGCCACCCTTTTTCTTTTTATGTAACTGTAGAAACTCTTGCTATCTGTTTTTATATTTTTTGCTAATTTATTTTCATAATCCATCTTCCCTTTCTTAATCAATCCTTTAGTTACTTTTTGCTGTCTTTTGAAGACTTCCCAATCTTCTATCCTCCCACTAAGTTTGGCTACCTTATATGTCCTTGTTTTTAGTTGGATACTATCCTTAATTTCTTTACTTAACCACGGATGGCTGTCATTTCTTTTACACCCTTTTTTCCTCAGTGGAATATATTTTTTTTGAAAGTTGTAAAATAACTCCTTGAATGAACACCACTGCTCATGTACCGTCTTACCCTTTAATCTATTTTCCCAGTCCACTTTAATCAATTCCGCTCTCATACCATCATAGTACGCTTGTTTGAGAACCAACCTTCTCACCCTCTAATTGGATATGGAATGTAACCATGTTATGGTCACTCATTCCAAGGGGATCCTTAACTAGGACATTATTAATTAATCCTGGCTCATTACACAGGACCAGGTCCAAGGTTGCTTGCCCCCTTGTAGGATCAGTTACATACTGCTCAAGAAATCCATCCCTAATACACCCAATAAACTCTTCCTCAAGGCTGCCCTGCCCAATTTGATTTGTCCAGTTAATATGATAGTTAAAATCCCCCATAATTATAGCTGTTCCCTTATTACATGCCCCGACTATTTCCTGATTAATACTTCTTCCAGCAGAGTTGCAACTATTAGGAGGCCTATATACTACGCCCACAAGTGTTTTTTCCCCTTATTATGCCTTATCTCTACCCAAACTGTTTCATTATGCTGATCCTTTGTCCCAATATCATTTCTCTGTGTTACAGTGATTCCTTCCTTTGTTAACATAGCCACCCCACCTCCCCTTCCTTCCTGCCTGTCCTTCCTGATTGTTAAATACCCTGGCATATTTAATTCCCCGTCGTTGTCACCCTGCAGCCATGTTTCTGTAATGGCCACAAGATCATACCCATATGTAGTTATTTGTGCCGTTAACTCGTCCATTTTGTTACGAATGCTACGTGCATTCAGATGAAGAACTTTCAAATATGTTTTGTGACACTTAGTTCCTGCTTTTTCCTTTTTTAACACATTACCTTTTACTCCATACCTTCTGTCCCTTCCTGACACGCTTTCCTCTGTCTCCCTGCTCAGGTTCCCAACCCCCTGCCTTACACCTTCTAGTTTTTATTTTATCTGTCGTTCCTAAAGTACACTTTCTTTCCGCTGCTCTATGCTTTTCCCTCTCACTTGTTCTTGAACAACTGTTTGTACTATTTGTATTGTAAATTTCCCCTGGGTCTTCCCCTCTCTTGCTGCTCTCAATTTTATTCCCTTCTGACTCCCCGCTCAGGTTCCCATCTCCCTGCCACTCTAGTTTAAACCTTCCCCAACAGCAGTAGCAAACACCCCCGCGAGGACATTGGTCCCGGTCCTGCTCGGGTGTAACCTGTCACGCTTGTACAGGTCCCACCTTCCCCACAACCGGTCCCAATGTCCCAGGAATCTAAATCCCTCCCTCCTACACCATCCCTGCAGCCACGCATTCATCCTGTCTATTCTCCTGTTCCTATACTCACTAGCACGTGGCACCGGTAGTAATCCTGAGATCACTACCTTTGAAGTCCTGCTTTTTACTTTATCTCCTGACTCCTTAAATTCACCTTGCAGGACCTCATCCCTTTTTTTACCTATGTCATTGGTACCAATATGGACCACGACTACTGGCTGTTCACCCTCCCCCTCCAGAATGCCCTGCAGCCGCTCCGTGACATCCTTGACCCTAGCACCAGGGAGGCAACATACCATCCTGGAGTCACGTTTGCGGCCGCAGAAACGCCTATCTGTTCCCCTTAAAATGGAATCCCCTATCACTATAGCCCTGCCACTCTTCTTCCTCCCCTCCTGTGCAGCAGAGTCACCCGTGGTGCCCCGAACCTGGCTCTTGCTGCATTCCCCTGATAAGCCATCTCCCCCAACAGTATCTAAAGCAGAATATCTGTTTGAGGGAGAGATGGCCCCAGGGGACTCCTGCTCTACCTGCCTAGTCCATCTACTACATTACCCTGTCTACACTTTCTGTTACTTCTTCAAAGAATTCAATAAGGTTGGTCAAGCTTGACCTTCCCTTTTGAAATCTGTGCTGACTATTCTTTATTATATTTTCAGTTTCTAGATGTTTTTCTATTACATCTTTAAGTAAGGATGCCATTATCTTTCCTACTGCTGACGTTAAGCTAATTGGTCTATAGTTCCCTGAACTTGTTGTATCTCCCTTTTTAAATATAGGAATCACATTAGCTGTCTGCCAGTCGTCTGGCACTATTCCATTTTCTAATGCATTTGTATATATATGTAATAGTGCCTTTGCTGTCTCTTCTCTAACTTCTTTTAATATGCGCGGATGCAATCCATCCGGACCAGGGGTTTTATCCTCTCTAAGTTTGATTAGTTTATTAATTATCTCCCCCCTTTATGTCTTAAATGTCTTTACATCTTTTTTGATCTCTTCTTCTGATGTCATGCCCACCATGTTAGGCTCTCTGGTAAATACTGAAGCAAAGTAATTATTTAATATTTCTGCCATTTTGCTGTCATTACCTGTGAGTTTATTGTATGTATCCCTTAGTGGCTCCATCCCTATCCTGATTTTTATTTTATTATTTATGTGTCTGTAGAATACTTTACTATTTCCTTTTATATTCCTTGATAATTTAATTTCGTAGTTTCTCTTTGCTTTCCTAATTGTCTTTTCGACTCCTTTCCTAACCTTTTCATATTCCGTTTTGTCACCCTCTCCTTTGTTGTCTCTGTACTTAGTGTATGCCTTTTTCTTTAGTTTCAATTTTGCCCTTACTTCTTTATTCACCCATGGTGTATTATTACTGGCTAGTTTGTTCTTGCTTTTTAGTGGGATATATTTCTCCTGTTGATCACCATTTTAAATGTTTCCCACTGCTGTTCTACTTCTTTGTTTATCAGTAAATTTTTCCAGTTTATTTTCCCTAGTTCCATTCTCACCCCGTGAAAATCAGCTTTTTTCCAATTTATTAGTTTAGTCTTTGATTACTTATGTCCTTCTCAATCTTTATCTTAAACCTTATTATGTTGTGATCGCTATTGCCTAGATGTTCCCCCACGCTTACTTCCCTTATCTGTTCTGGATCATTTCCCATTACTAGATCTAGCTGTGCTTCCTCTCTCGTTGGGTTTTTTACATACTGGGTAAGAAAGGAATCCTGCACACATTGTAAAAACTCCATTCCCTGCATCCCTTTACCTACCTTTTCTTGCCAGTTTATTTTGGGATAGTTAAGTGGTAAGTAACATCACCAAGTCCCTCACCATCAACACCTTGGGTGTCACTATTGACCAGAAACTCAACTGGACCAGCTTCTTTGACAGCACCTACCAAATTTGTGATCACCACCACCCAGAAGGACAAAGGCAGCAGATGCGTAGGAACACCATTACCTCCAAGCTCACACGCCATCCTGACTTGTACATATTGCCGTTCCTTAATTGTCGCTGGGTCAAAATTCTGGAACTCCCTCCCTAACAGCATTGTGGGGGATCCTTTATCACACAGACTGCAGCCGTTCAGGAAGAAGGCCCACCATCACCACCTCAAGGGCAACTAGAGGTTGGTAATAAATGTTGGCCTGACAAGCAATGTCCATGTCCCAAGAATGAGGGCTTTCAGATCTAATAGCTGCCATTTGATCAGCCAGCCCGCTGAGCGGTGGGGACAGAGGTCCAAACTGCAGTGGAATTGCAATGGCTGATCGTCAACTGCCTGAGGCTGTTGTTTCTCAAGACGACAGCACGTGCCAGGCATCTAGCCTTCCCTCTCAGAGCACCACACAAGTGTTGTGTAGGAGGTGAGACCAAGCTGCCCAGTTGGAAGCTCCAGAGATAGAGCCAGCTGCGGCTCCTTCTCAGGAGCTAGCTGTCACTGACGATCCGGATTCTTTCCCCTCAGTCTGGTTCAGTAAAAACTGAAGTCGAATACATTTTAAAGTTCATCACAACTTTAATAGCAGGGTTCTTAGTCTGCAGCATGGATTTGGACTCCTGATAGAGTCCCTCTATGCTGGCAGAGCAAGAACAAGAAACATACAGAAATCCACACGTTTTTATACAAATCAATAGGGATGGAACATACTTAACGAGGGTCAACACCAATCATAAGCCGGGCATAGGTTGCCATGCGGGGTTACATTATTTCCGGCCAATCATAGATCGTCCATGTGCTGATCATGTTGCTGTTAGACATCAAAGGGGATACTTCCTCACCTTCCAACTTGGAATGTTCTTTCAACTTTGGCTAAGCTCGTTACCTATATTGATCTGCCATAAACATGGAGACATTCAGACCAGTCCTTGAATCACATCAAAGACTCTACATTGATAAGACCATGCAAACCTGCTGACTACGCAAACATATGGCCCAGCAGGAGGGCCAGGCCACCTGTATCAATCTCAGTTACTAACTAATTAACCCTTTCTAACCATTTTGCATTCTGCTTCTTTGCCACGTAGGCATCTTAATATTTTACCGAAAACTGACCACGTAGGGATTCTCATTACGAGAGGAGAGCCGTTCCTCCCCTAACGTTTATACCACCCATATAAACTGGGCAAACTTCATTTTGTTACATGATACATTCATTTTTTGACAGTTTGCCTTATTATTATTAGCAGAAACCCAGCAAGTCAAGGATTGGGTCCTGGGAGACTAGGGTTACTTTTTGCTGCCTTGGCATTTGATCTTCCTGCAGCATGCCCATGCACCGGAGGTGCAAAGATTCAATGGGGTAGAAATTGGTAAGCGTTGCACCCATTTCTCAGGCATAAAATGGATGGATGATGACAAATATAGTAGTGGGATGACCTGCGCCCGATCTGTGTGAGCGCTTGGGCCACTGACAAATGCATTGGGAATTTTATTTAGGTGTCTCGGGCAGCTGCCTAAAACAGGCCATAGGCTCCTTGCATATAAGGCCTGTTTTAGGACCCCTCTGGGAAATTGATTTGCGATGAGTGGAACAGTTGCCGGCCTTGTGGGGCTGAGCTTCTTTCCACCAAAAATAAGGCCACCGAAGCAGGAAGGGGCAGGGACGCCTTATGTCAAGAATTCCCCATTCCCGGCCTCCCCAAGGCCTAGAAGAGCTTCGATGGATGCTACGTATCGCACCAGGCCATAGAGTGGCAGATGTGGCCTGGACCCTCGAAGTTAGGGGACCCTCAACAATAGGGGAGGAGTGGCCCTCCTCGCGTGATAGCTAGCTCCTGAGAGGGAGTGGCAGCTGGCTGTATCTCTGGAGCTTCCATCTGGGAAGCTTGGTCTCACCTCCTAAATGATACTAGTGTGGTGCTCTAAGGGGGAAGGCTAGATGCCTGGCATGTGCTGTTGTCTTGAGAAACAACAGCCTCAGGCAATTGACCTCCAATTATTTTGTGGCACAGGACTTTTTATGTGGCCATGGGATAGCTACAATAATTCTGGGAGGGATACCTAGAACCTCCCCTAACCCTCCACTCTTCAGTCAGACTTTCTGGCCTCTCTAACATTGGGTGCTGTAGATGTGCCCTCGTGGCTTGGGTACCTGCCATTCCAGTGATAATGAGGAAATCTCCTATTAATCCTATAAAATCCGCCACGGTCACCTTGTTGTGGTCGGGAGGGGTGGAATTCCGAGCAGGTGCAATCTTAGCATAATTGCCAGGATACCTACTTTATGGACTCTTGTTTCCTTTGTTTTCAATGTTAAGAACACACCTATTTTGCCAAGGCTTTGCATTAGATGCTTTTGTCCTACAGCCGATGGCCATTCTTTGTTAATGTGTGACCGCACCTTCCAGGTGACTTCACGTTGCTCATTCTATACTGCAGTTTCAGAGTTGTGGTTTGAGTCAAATCCGAGTGTCCCCGACTTTGGTTTCTTGACCTTGATTTTTATGGGCCATGTGCCTGACTGGTTAATTTAGAAGTTGATGAGCCTATGTATCACATAATGTTTGTATGAAGGTTGTCTGTTATCTAACATTCACTTCCTGCATAAGAACTGAATTAATTTCAGCATCAATCAGATAACATTGTGATAGGGACAATTGCATGCACGTGATAGAAAATAATGGGGCCCATCGGTTTGTTGAATCACGATGCTGAAGCACTGTAAATAATAGCTTGGTATAATTGCGGAATAGGCCATTGGCCAAGGAAGATTACTGAAGTAGACAGTAGAAGTGTCTCAAGGATTAATTAAATGCGTTTTTGAAGAAAGAAGAGGTTGCAACATACGATGACAAAGGAGTTGGACAGGATTGCGATCAATCAAAAAAGGACGTAATTGCTTTTTCATGTGCAATAAATTCTTGGCCTGGAATTTCCTCAGTGTGATTTACACTGCTGCTGATCTTTGAAGAAAAACATTGCGCCTGCCTGTGACCTCTAAAGAAACTTGTGTAGGATTTTCCTGGGTCTGGTCATTTGCATAGCCATTGGTGTAGGTATTGGTGCAAAACGTATTTAGCTGTGGCGCGAATGCTCGTGCAGATCGGGCAGAGGCCATCCCACTGCTATATTTGTCATCGTCTGTCTGTTTTATGGCCAAAAATGGGCGCAACGCTTACCAATTTCTACCTCAATAATTCTTTACACCTCTGGTGCATGGGGAAGCCGTAGGAAGGCCATAGGCCAAGGCAGCAATAAGTATTTCTAGATTCCCAGGACCCAATCCTTGATTTGCTGGGTATCTGCTAATACTGGTAACATGGTGAATTGTCATAAAATGAATGCATCATAGTACAAAAATGAAGTTTGCCCAGTTTATATGAGTGGTATAAACAATTGACCTGTGACCAGCGTTGGGGGAGGAGTGGCCCTCCTCTTACATAGAAACATAGAAAATTGGAGCAAGAGTAGGCCATTCGGCCCTTCGGGACTGCTCCGCCATTCAAAATGATAATGACTGATCGTCTAACTCAGTACCCTGTTCCCGCTTTTTCCCCATATCCCTTGGTCCCTTTAGCATTAAGAAATATATCTATCTCCTTCATGAATACATCTAATGACTTGGCCTCCATTGCCTTCTGTGGTAGAGAATTCCACAGGTTCACCACCCTCTGAGTGAAGAAGTTTCTCCTCATCTCAGTTCTAAATGGCATACCCCATATCCTGAGACTGTGACCCCTGGTTCTGGACTCCCCAGCCATCGGGAACATCCTCCCTGCATCTAGTCTTTCTAGTCCTGTTAGAATTTTATATGTTTCGATGAGATCACCTCTCACTCTTCTAAACTCTAGTGAATATAGGCCTAGTCGACCCAATCTCTCCTCATACATCAATCCTGCCATCCCAGGAGTCAGTAAACCTTTGTTGCACTCCCTCCATGGCAAGGACATCCTTCCTCAGATAAGGAGACCAAAACTGCACACAATACTCCAGATGTGGTCTCACCAAGGCCCTGTATAACTGTAGTAAGACATCCGTGCTCCTGTACTCAAATCCTCTTGCAATGAACGCCAACATACCATTCGCCTTCCTAACTGCTTGCTGCACCTGAATGCTTGCTTTCAGTGATTGGTGTACAAGGACACCCAGGTCTCGTTGCACCTCCCCTTTTCCCAATCTATCACCATTTAGATAATAATCTGCCTTTTTGTTTTTACAACCAAAGTGGATAACCTCACATTTATCCACGTTATACTGCATCTGCCATGTTCTTGCCCACTTACCCAACTTGTCTAAATCACATTGGAGCCTCTTTGCATCCTCCTCACAGCTCACATTCCACCCCAGCTTTGTGTTGTCTGCAAACTTGGAAATGTTACATTTAGTTCCCTCATCCAAATCATTGATATATATTGTGAATAGCTGGGGCCCAAGCACTGATCCCTGCGGTACCCCACTAGTCACTGCTGCCACCCGGAAAAACACCCATTTATTCCTACTCTCTGTTTTCTGTCTGTCAACCAATTCTCAATCCATGCCAGTATATTCCCCCCAATCCCATGTGCTTTAATTTTGCACACTAACCTCTTGAGTGGGACCTTATCAAAAGCCTTCTGAAAATCCAAATACACCATATCCACTGGTTCTCCCCTATCTATTCTACTAGTTACATCCTCAAAAAACTCCAGTAGATTTGTTAAGCATGATTTCCTCTTCATAAACCCATGCTGACTTTGTCCAATCCCATTAATGCCCTCCAAGTGTTCTGTTATCACATCTTTTATGATAGACTCTAGCATTTTCCCCACTACTGATGTTAGGCTAACTGGTCTGTAATTCCCTGTTTTTTCTCTCCCTCCTTTTTTAAATAGTGGGGTTACATTTGCCACCCTCCAATCTGTAGGAACTATTCCAGAGTCTACAGAATTTTGAAAGATGATCCCCAATGCATCCATTATTTCCAGGGCCACTTCCTTTAGTACTCTGGGATGTAGATTATCAGGCCCTGGGGATTTGTCAGCCTTTAGCCCCATTAATTTCCCAAGCACTATTTTTTACTAATACTGGTTTCCTTCAGTTCCTCCCTCTCACTAGACCATTGGTTCCCTAACATTTCTGGCAGGTTATTTGTGTCCTCCTTTGTGAAGACAGAACCAAAGTATGTGTTTAATTGTTCTGCCATTTCTTTGTTCCCCATTATAATTTCCCCCATTTCTGACTGTAAGGGACCTACATTTGTCTTCACTAATCTTTTTCTCTTGACATATTTATAGAAGCTTTTACAGTCAATTTTTATGTTCCCTATTAGTTTACTGTCATACCCTATTTTTCCCCTCTTAATCAATCTCTTTGTCCTCCTTTGCTGAATTCTGAACTGCTCCCAATCCTCAGGCTTGCCACTTTTTCTGGCAATTTTATATGTCTCCTCTTTGGATCTAATACTATCCTTCATTTCTTTTGTAAGCCATGGTTGAGCCACCTTTCCTGTTTTATTTTTGCACCAGACAGGAATGAATAGTTATTGTAATTCCGGCTTAAATATTAGCCATTGCCTATCCACCGTCATCCGTTTTAGTAAAGTTCCCCAATCTATCATAGCCAACTCGCACCTCATACTTTCGTAATTTCCTTTATTTAGATTCAGGACCCTAGTTTCGGATTCAACTACTTCACTCTCCATCTAAATGAGGAAGTCTATCATGTTATGGTCACTCTTCCCTAAGGGACCCCGCACAACAAGATTGTTAATTAATCCTTTCTCATTGCACAATACCCAATCTAGGATCGCCTATCCTCTTGTTGGTTCCTCAACATATTGGTCTAGAAAACCTTCACGTACACACTCCAGGAATTCTTCCCCCACAGTATTATTGCTAATTTGGTTTGACCAATCTATATGTAGATTAAAGTCACCCATGATTATAGTTGTACCCTTCTTGCATGCATCTCTAATTTCCTGTTTAATGCCCTCCTCTACATCTCCACTACTGTTTGGGGGCCTATAGACAACCCCCACCAACACTTTCTGCCCCTTGGTGTTTCTTAGCTCCACCCATAGAGATTCCACATCGTGATTTTCTGAGCCAATATCCTTCCTCACTATTGCATTGATTTCCTCCTTTACTAATAACGTTACCCCACCTCCTTTCCCTTTTGCCTGTCCTTCCTAAATATTGAATACCCCTGGATGTTCAGTTCCTATCCTTGGTCACCCTGCAGCCATGTCTCTGTAATCGCAACTATATCATAACCGTTAATATCTATCTGCGCTGTTAATTCATCTATCTTATTGCGAATGCTCCGCACATTTAGACACAATGCCTTTAGACTTGTCTTTTTAAGATTGCTAGTCATCTTAGTTTTATTTTGCACTATGACCCTATTTGTTTATCGCCCTTGTTTTCTCTGCCTTCCACGGTTGCTTCTTCCCTTTCTGTCTTTTGTTTCTATCCTTGTTTACCCCTCCTCTGTCTCCCTGCTCAGGTTCCCATCCCCCTGCCATTCTAGTTTAAACCTTCCCCAACAGCACTAGCAAACACCCCCGCGAGGACATCGGTCCCAGTCCTGCTCGGGTGTAACCCGTCACGCTTGTGCAGGTCCCACCTTCCCCAGAACTGGTCCCAATGTCCCAGGAATCGAAATCCCTCCCTCCTACACCATCCCTGCAGCCACGCATTCATCTTGTCTATTCTCCTGTTCCTATACTCACTAGCACATGGCACTGGTAGTAATTCTGAGATCACTACCTTTGAGGTCCTGCTTTTTAATTTATCTCCTAACTCCTCAAATTCACCTTGAAGGACCTCATCCCTTTTTATTACCTATGTCGTTGGTACCGATATGGACCACGACTACTGGCTGTTCACCCTCCCCTTCCAGAATGCCCTGCAGCCGCTCCGTGACATCCTTGACCCGAGCACCAGGGAGGCAACATACCATCCTGGAGTCACGTTTGCGGCCGCAGAAACGCCTATCTGTTCCCCTTACAATTGAATCCCCTATCACTATAGCCCTGCCACTCTTATTCCTCCCCCCCGTGCAGCAGAGCCACCCATGGTGCCAAGTACTTGGCTCTTGCTGCTTTCCCCTGATAAGCCATCTCCCCCAACAGTATCCAAAGCGGTCTATCTGTTTGAGAGGGAGATGGCCCCAGGGGACTCCTGGTCTACCTGCCTAGTCCTTTTACCCTGCCTGGCAGTCACCCATTTCCTTTCTGCTTGTGTAATCTTTACCTGCGGTGTGACCACCTCACTGAACGTGCTATCCACGATAGTCTCAGCATCGCGGATGCTCCACAGTGAATCCACCCGCAGCTCCAGCTCCGAAATGTGGTTAGCCAATAGCTGCAGCTGAACATACTTCCTGCACGCATGGTCGCCAAGGACACCTGTAGTGTCCATGACTTCCCACCTAGTGCAGGAGGAGCATATCACAGGTGCGAGCTCTGCTGCCATGACTTGCCTTAGATTTACACTGCGTTCACCTCTCGGACTCTCTTCCCGCTCTCGGGACTCTCCTTTTACATTGCGCTCACTTCTCGAAGCTCTCCTTTCACACTGTGCTCACCTCTTGGACTCTCCTTTTACACTGCGCTCATCTCTCAGACTCTCCTCCTGCTCTCGGACTCTCCTCCCGCTCTCGGACTCTCCTCTTACACTGCGCTCACCTCTCCGACTCTCCTCCTGCTCTCGGACTCTCCTTTTACACTGCGCTCACCTCCCGCTCTCGGACTCTCCTCCCGCTCTCGGACTCTCCTTTTACACTGTGCTCACCTCTCAGACTCTCCTCCTGCTCTCGGACTCTCCTCCTGCTCTCGGACTCTCCTCCTGCTCTCGGACTCTCCTCCTGCTCTCGGACTCTCCTTTTACACTGCGCTCACCTCCCGCTCTCGGACTCTCCTTTTACACTGCGCTCACCTCTCAGACTCTCCTCCTGCTCTCGGACTCTCCTCCTGCTCTCGGACTCTCCTTTTACACTGCGCTCACCTCCTGCTCTCCGACTCTCCTCCTGCTCTCGGACTCTCCTTTTACATTGCGCTCACCTCTCGGACTCTCCTCCTGCTCTCGGACTCTCCTTTTACATTGCGCTCACCTCTCGGACTCTCCTCCTGCTCTCGGACTCTCCTTTTACACTGCGCTCACCTCCCGCTCTCGGACTCTCCTCCTGCTCTCGGACTCTCCTTTTACATTGCGCTCACCTCTCGGACTCTCCTCCTGCTCTCGGACTCTCCTTTTACACTGCGCTCACCTCTCGGACTCTCCTCCTGCTCTCGGACTCTCCTTTTACACTGCGCTCACCTCTCGGACTCTCCTCCCGCTCTCGGACTCTCCTCTTACACTGCGCTCACCTCCCGCTCTCGGACTCTCCTCCTGCTCTCGGACTCTCCTTTTACACTGCGCTCACCTCTCGGACTCTCCTCCTGCTCTCGGACTCTCCTTTTACACTGCGCTCACCTCTCGGACTCTCCTCCCGCTCTCGGACTCTCCTCTTACACTGCGCTCACCTCTCCGACTCTCCTCCCACTCTAGGACTCTCCTTTTACACTTTGCTCACCTCTCGAACTCTCCTCTCGCTCTTGGACTCTCCTCCCGCTCTCGGACTCTCCTTTTACACTGCACTCACCTCTTCTGACAGCTAGCTCCCGAGAGGAAGCCACAGCTGGCTGTATCTCTCGAGCTTCCGTCTGGACAGTTTGTTCTCACCTTCTACATGACACTTGTGTGGTGCTCTGAGGGGGAAGGGCAATGTCATCATTAAATTATAAGATTCAAATTAAACAAAACTGTCAGTGATAATGGGCATCATTTTAGCACCCGCTATCGGGTGCGTTCCTGGCGGGGGGGGGGGCTCCGAAAATCGGGGAATCCCGGAGCGGAACTGCAGCCCGGCTCCAACCTGCCCACTTCCGGGTTCCGCACTGACGCGCCAGCCCCTGCAGGTGGGAATCCCGCAGGCAATTAAAGCCAGCGGGATGCCACTTGAAAGTATTTATGTTGCTCGTTCAGGTCGTTTACTTGTATTAGGAGGGGTGGGATTTTACACTGAACTGAGACTGTTTCCCATACTGGGGGAAACACTCCCAGTTCAAACGGAGGTGTTGCAGCCAGCAGCCTGTGGCAGCTGCAAAGGTGCATTCGACAGGTGGCCACTCCGTCACATTGGACAAAGTTTGGCCTCCACCACCCTCTTCCTAACAAGAAAATTCACCGACCTGGAACCGCAACCCCGGTGTGAGAACACACTTACCTACCTTGCGGACCCCCTCAGATGTACATCTTGCGGATGGTGGCCGCCGTAGCTGCAGTCATGACCTCCTCGGAGGGCGAACAGCCTCGCCGTCCACGCCGTCCACCTCTGACACGTGGAGCTCCACAACAGAGTGCTGTGACACATCCACCTGTACAGCAGGAGGGAGGGCAACCGCAGAGAGAGATGCGTCGCAGAGGGCACAACCCTCGCCACAGGGTCCACAGACCGAGGCTCAGCTTCCTGGACCTCTCTGAGCAGCAGTGCACATGGAGGCTCAGAGTCACTCGACATGTAGCCGTGGACATCTGCAGCCTCCTTCATGCCGAGCTGCTCCTGGTTGGCCCGAGCACCATCTTCTTACCTGTCGCTGTCAAAGTCACCACTGCCCTCAACAACTTCTCCTCTGCATCCTTCCAGGGTGCCACCGGGGACATCGCCGATGTCTCTCAGTCGTCTGCACAAAAGAGCCCTGCAAATACACCTACACCCACTCTGCAGTGACACAATGGGTGGCATCAGTTGTGGGTCTTCATAGTGATCCTCAGGAAAGGGCATTATTGCACAAACCAGACAAGATTCGCAAAGACGTGGCAGTAGTGGTGCCAATATAATATGTAATATGAGTTGGTCAGAAATTCAATATAAGTAAAAACCATGACAAACCCTCAAACACCCTTGTGCATCCCCTTCATGCTCTCGACACGTTTGCCTTACGCTTCCTACTGCACATATGTGATGCATGCCTTGTGGCTGCAGCACAGGTAGTGGCAGGTTGAGTGAGGCTGACTGTGAAAGAGATGCATGAGAGGGTGAGTATGAGATAGAGCCATGAGATTGTATGAGGATTGGGTTGAGTGGTAGTGGCGGGATGAGTACTGGCGAGGTGAGTAAGTGCAGGTAAGATGAGGATGAGCTTTGGGTGGGTGTGAGGGGTGATGTGACAGAGTAGTGTTGGCAGTGCAGAAGGAGGTGTGGGGTGGGGGCGGTGATGTGGCAGATGGAGTGTAGGGGAATGAGTAAGTGTACTCACATTGGCTGACCTACTGAGGTCATTGCAGCACCTCCTGCACTGTATGCAGGTGCGCGATATGTTGGTGGTGCAGGTGACCTCCTCTGCCACCTCGAGCCAGGCCTTCCTGGTGGCAGAGGCAGGCCGCTTCCTCCCGCCCGCCGGGGGGAAGATCTCTGTCCTCCCCCTCCTCCTCACCCCATCTAATGATACCTGGAGTGAGGCATCATTAAACTGGGAGCAGCCTTCCCCCTGGGCTGCTCCATGCTGTAATTTTTTCTATTTGTTGCAGCATCTGTCAGTGGAGGACTGCCCCTTTAAATAGAGCTCCTCCAGCTGACAGAGCTTACTGCACATGTGCAGTCCGCCCGACGCGCAGATCAGCAGTGGGGAACCCGGAAGACAAGATAAGTGGATCCAATTGGGCTGCGATCGCGCGGGGGGCTGACTAATTTCACCGCAATAGCCCCCCTGCCGTAAACCCGCAGCCCTGCTAACATCGAGCCCAATGATGGCAATTTCAAACTGCTTTACCTAGAAGAAATTTGTAACAACTTTGACTGCTGGTGTCATAGTCGTCACTCTGTTTATATTACGGGGTGAATCCTACAATGCCGATGGCAATAAGCAGCTGTCACATGCAAGATTGTGCGTGCACACTTGCTCATTAATCATGCTTTGTAACTTTACTACTGGCAGCAGGACTTTTCTGAAAGGCTGGAAAAACACTTTGCATTGACATAAGGCCAAGGTGTGACCTTTAACAACAATAATAACAACAACAATTTGCATTTATATAGTACCTTTAACGTAGAAAACGTCCTAAGGTGCTTCACAGGAGCGATTATCAAACAAAATTTGACACCGAGCCACATAAGGAGATATTAGGACAGGTGAGCAAAAGTTTGGTCAAAGAGGTAAGTTTTAAGGAGTGTCTTAAAGGAGGAGAGAGAGGTAGAGAGGCAGAGAGGTATAGGGAGGGAATTCCAGAGCTTAGGGCCTAGGCAGCTGAAGGCACGGCCGCCAATGGTAGAGCGATTAAAATTGGGGATGTGCAAGAGGCAAGAATTGGAGGAGCGCAGAGATCTCGGAGGGTTGTAGGGCTGGAGGAAGTTACAGAGATAGGGAGGGGCGAGGCCTTGGAGGGATTTGAAAACAAGGACGGGAATTTAAAATCGAGGTGTTCCTGGATGGGGAGCCAAGTAGGTCAGTGAGCACAGAGGTGATGGGAGAACGGGATTTGGTGCGAGTTAGGATATGGGCAGCAGAGTTTTGGATGAACTCAAGTTTATGGAGGGTGGAAGATGGGAAACCAGCCAGGAGAGCATTGGAATAGTCCAGTTTGGAGGTAACAAAGGCATGGTTTCAGCAGCAGATGAGCTGAGGCAGGGGCAGAGATGGGCGATGTTATGGAGGTGGAAGTAGGCGATCTTGGTGATGGAGCAGATATGTGGTCGGAAGCTCATCTCAGGGTCAAATAGGGCACCAAGGTTGCGAACGGTCTGGTTCAGCCTCAGACAGTGGTCAGGGAGAGGGATGGAGTCGGTGGCTAGAGAATGGGGTTTGGGGGGGGACCAAAGACAATGGCTTCGATCTTCCCAATATTTAGTTGGAGGAAATATTTGCTTATCCAGTACTGGATGTCAGACAAGCAGTGTGACAAAAGAGTGACAGTGGAGGGTCGAGGGAGGTGGTTGTGAGGTAGAGCTGGGTGTTGTCAGCATACATGTGGAATCTGAGGTTGTTTTTTTGGATGATGTCGCCGAGGGGCAGCACGTAGATAAGAAATAGGAGGCGGCCAAGGATAGATCCTTGGGGGACTCCAGAGGTAATGGTGTGGGAGTGGGAAGAGAAGCTATTGCCGGTGATTCTTTGGCTACAACTGGATAGATAAGAATGGAACCAGGCGAGCGCAGTCCCAGGAAGTCTACCTCCAATGTTTTATTTCCAGTAGTTCTTATATTCATGTTATAAGGAAAAATAGTTATGGCATTAATTAATTGTTTTTCTCGGTGTGTAAGCTAATCATTTATTTGTGCTTTATTCTTTGATTACTTGCTAAGCAGTTGGTTTTCAACATTTTGTGCCAGTCTCTTTTTCATTGATACAGGTTAAACTGTTACCATTTCTCAATAAAATAAAGCATTCTTCAGCATTGGATCGTCATGTTCCATGCACATTCACCTTATGGAATTTTCATGTAGATGTTATACTCTTTTACTCACTGTATCCTCATTTTCTTAATATATATGTGTAGAAAGTTTGATGTCATTCATTAAAACTCCAGGTTCCATTGTTGTATTTGGTACTTTTTGCAGCCACATTTTAATGTAATATAATCATAATAAAATGTATTTTGAAGTATCATACATTTCTCTGAAATCAGAAGAACCATCACTGGTGCACTATGCTGATTGATAATGGGTTCCTATTGTTACAGTAAAACAATGTACCCGATGTATATTATTGCACAGTAAGAGATCAAAATGCCACTGACAGAAAGTATGAAAGTACATAAGACCTTCTCTGGCTATAACGCATTCTTGCTACATGTACAGAATATTTTTAATGGTATGTTACATGGTATTTCTACCAATGAAACATTGAGCTATATCAGAAATAATGGAGTACAGTGTTAGAGTTTATTGTTGTGGGCATGTAATGCAAAGGTGTTTAGCATGCCTTTGGTGCTACTTAGGGAAGCTTAATCAGCAGATCCATTAAAGATGCTATATGAGTAGGATTTGAGCATAATTTAGGTTCTCAGCTTTAGTGTAGTACTGAGGGAGTGCTGCATTGTTGGAGGTTACCATTATTCAGATGAGATGTTAAACCAAAGCTCTACCTGCCTGTTCAGGTTAATGTAAAAGATCACATGGGACTTTTTTGGAGAAGAGCAAGGGAGTTCTTCCTGTATCCTGGCCAACATTCATCCTTCAATTAACCTCGTCATTCATCTTGTTGCTTTGTGGGATCTTGCTGTGCCCAAATTGTCTGCCTTATTTGCCTACCAAATAGCAGTAACTACATTTCACAAATAATTAATTGGCTGTGAAGTGCTTTGGGATGTTCTGAGGACATGAGTATATCAGACACTGTAATTGTGAGAAGGTACTGCAGAGATCCACAATTATATTTCACGAGCCCCAAAGAGTTAAGAAATAATAGGTGTGAATTTCCATGGAGGTTTTCTCGTATATCCACTTTAACTTCGGCAGAAGAACCATGGAAACTCCAGATAAGCAGCATAAATGCCATTTACTCCATTTTTCCAGGATTTCTACTGCTCATCTGCTGAACTAATGACAGATGAGCGGGAGAACCAACTTGGAAATTTACCCCCAATATGCCGAAAGACCAAAACCCACAGCAATGTCATGGCAACTTTTAGTATGAGTATTCTTTGCTATCAGGCTCCTGAACACAAAAAAATGCTAACGATCTTCAGCAATGAAAATAAATATTAAGAAACAGCATGTAACATTTTCTGGTGCTCAAGACTGTACAAATGAAAGGTGCAAGTAAACGGACAGTGTAACATTAAGACTGTCAGAAGTTTGTATTTGTCGGGCATAATTGAAACCTTTTGGAGACCTGAAAACAAATGCGCAGGAGGCCCAGCTTTAACCTCAGTTTATCCATTTCATATTTACCCATAATCCTACGTTACTGTGTATGCACTTTGGGCAGAAATTGAAAGGCTCTGCAGTTGTCATGGGGCCTCACTAGATGTGAGCCTGGTTCAGAGATAGGGTACAACATTGTAATCCTTATTCTGCACCCTGCATTTGCATCTAGCAAGGCTCCAGACCAGCAGTGGAGCCTTTCAATTTCTGCTTCTCAACTGACCCAAAAAAAGTGCTACTTTTATGATGCATGCTACCAGCAGAGGGTCTCACGCGTCAGCATACGAGGCGCATAACAAGGGTACACTGCCCATGAGTTTCCATCCATAAATTTTAGTGCACATTCAGAAAATCTTTGATAATTGATGTGCACTATCGTTTCAGATAGCATTTAGGCTATCGGAATTGCCACTCATAACACTAAGTGTGAAAGTTTAATGACAGGCTAAAATCATTGTACTGAGTGAATCATAGACCAGTGGGGATCTTCTATATGAGAGGTGTGCTAATCAGTTTCATTACAATTTTTTTTTACAGAGGATTGTGTAGTTTCTGTTCTCTTTAGATTGCATTACATATGTTATTTTGAGAAACCATGTAATTTAATATTCCTTTTGTCATTTTTATTCACTTGCTTTTCAATTTGGCCTGTTTTGTTATATAAATAAAAAGGGTCAGACAATGTGTGTCACTTCACAATAGGAGATATGATCATCATATTGCGAACTATCCCTAAAGAGCTGTAGCGACCATGATGCCTAAACCTATTTTCTCTGTTCCCTTCCTATTGGTTTCCAATCTTCTTTGCTTGGTTCTCAGTGGAACTCCTGTATCATAGCCAACACTAAGTCAATAGAGGTTGTGGCAGAGTGTAAGTTTAGATATCAGTAAAACAAAATCATACAGTACCTTACTGAGTCCCAAAATTAAAAGTGCTGCACAGTTACTTATTTAAAAAAATGAAATAGATCGGAGAATTTGTATGACCATGTGTTTGTATGCTGATATTGCATATAGTGGTTGATTCTTTATCCAATTTAACTTGCCAACTCTCATTACAAAGCTAACTGAGAACTCCCAGATTTAACAGGAACCTAGCGTTTTTGAGGAGTTATGGTGGGTGTTTGGTGGAACGCAAGGAAATTTGGATCCATTGTCATTAGTTCTCAAAACCCCAGCAGATTTGTTACCTGTAGTTACTTTTGAGACTTTTAAAAACATAGTACCCAAAATTCCAAAGAGGTGGAAGTACAGAAGACGAGCTGAACCGTTTTTTTATGGGGATCAAATATTAGAATGACTGGATATCTGCACATGTTGCACTCCACCAGATTTTCCATTCTGCTCTGCCACCAGTGCAGCCATGCAAATGAAAGGATTAGGACAGGATGGCGTCAACCATCCTAAATCCCATCATTTGTGCCCTTGAAATTTCCCACTCAACCTGCTGACCTTGATGCCAAAGGCAGAAGTTGTCTCTTAAAGGGGAACTGCAAACCTAAATAAAATCAGTCAAAAACTTCAGGTAGCTGTAACTTTTGTTTCCCTTGAGCAATCTTGAAAATCTTTGGGGTGACAGCACTTTAGGAGACTCGGGTTGCATTTCGAAGAATGAAGACACTCACTCACCTTTAGGTGCAGGCTGCCTTTAAATGATGTCACACTCTGCCATCCTCCACCCTCCCGGCCCCCTCCACCCCTCCCCGACAAGTTTTCTGAGCCTCCTTGGGAGCTTCTGCCCTATTGCTGGCATGACTCTCGACCATGTACCACCTAACATTATTCAGTTGAGCTAATGTGGAATTTTTGACAGAGCCAGTTTCCTTGGCAACAGGTGCACTTAAGTCCTTCTTTACTGCACTTTCAGCAGCAGATCACAGGACTCGGAATTTCAGGGCCATGGTTTCCAGTTGTTGAAGAAGCAGTATTCTTTTAACCAGCATTGGTGTCAATCATTAACAGTCTACGATTGTTGGCACGCAGAGGCCAGCCACTTCACTTATTCCTGTCACTGTGGGAGCACCTAGAAGGAGCACTGGGTTAGATTCTAGATCACACAAATCATATACTGTCACCAAGGTAAAAAACACTAGGTACTCACACATTAGATTTGAAAAATCAAGTTTTGTTGTACTAAGGTTCAACTGTTTCTGGAGAGTCTTCTTATTATGCTGTTAGATAATGTATCGGCATGTGACAGGAATGGTATCTTTGGTAGTTTATTTGCAGCTAATGTCTGCATAGGTGAAGGCGCATTTAGTCATGGCATGGTGTAAGTGTAGCAAGGACTATTGATGAATTGGGTGGATGAGGTGTTTATGTGAAGCAACATGACATATGACTGTAGCAGTATACAAAGCTTCTGCTGCAGCAGGATTTTCTAGTTCCTCCTGCTCAATTTGGTCATCTCCTTACAATAGTTGGTTGACCACCTTGTCCTGGTTCTCCACAGTTACGGCTTGTGGGATGGCAGAGTTGTGCAGTATTTATTAGACTATGATGATCCTGGGGACTTTGGCTATATTGTAGGATGACCCAAACCTGTGAAGACATCTTAAGTGTTGCTTTAATATCCCTATGGTTTATCCTATAAGGATTCTGATAGTTGCATGCACTTTATTGTGCCTATGGTTAGAAGGTGTTCATGGCTGTTGTGGAGGGATCATACGAGAGGGATTAACAGGATGGTTTTGGCCTCTTAGAAGCCAACTTTACACTTTTCATTATAGATCAATTAATGAGAGTACAACGGAATGCCTTAAATAAATGCAATGCTACAAATTAGGGTCTGCACTAGATATTCTGGACTTTTGGAGAATCCTGCGATCCAGAAAAAATGCAGTTCCCGTGGAAAATGTGACAAAGTCGTTGGCAAAAAAGACATCAGACACAACTGCGCATTGAAGATTGGCTGATGTTGCTGATGTCTCCTGTGGCACCCTAGAACAAGCCTGGGGCATAAAAAGGTCCAGGATGAGATGACATTGACAGCCACTGGCAGTGTTGTGACTTTGGTGGAGTTTGATTGTAGGTCAGGTTCCAGAATGTTTCAACTTTATCGCAACCTCTCTGGTGAATTGCAGACTACAAAGATAGAATGGGGAATTTTAACCCACCCTGCCCAGCGGGAATGGCGCGGGCATGAAGTTAAAATAACTATTCAAAGATTACCACCCCATTCCCGCTCAATTCTTGCCTGCTGCCATCTAAACTGGGCCCTGTTTTTAGGCGGTCGAGCGCACACCTGACTTAGGCGGGAGCCTCTCTAATAGATGCTAATTGGGCTTCTTTGAGATCTATAGAACCCCGATGGCATTTTAATGGTCTACTGAGTGGGATGTTCAATGCAGGGAAGAGGAAGAGGCCCTTTAAGGTAAGTCAAAAACTTTACTTAGTCAGGCAGGAGGAGCAGGAGTGCACATTGCATGACAATGTAATGGAGCAGCATGTGGTGTGCTAGGATCCTGCACACAGACTGTGTACAAGGCTGGTTAAAGCCCCAACATCTGTGTTAATTAGGGGCCTTCCCCATAATGCATCTGGAGTACTAAGCAGTGTTCCAGATGCTTAGCATTCATTTGCAGTGGACGCTTCAGGGGAGGCCTCTAGGAAAATGATATCTTTATCCCCAGGATAGTTCTTCCCTTCTAATTGGTTCACCATTCCTTGCTTGGCCTCGAAAGGCCAATCTTTCATTGTTTCCAAGGCCACTTTTGCTTCCCACAAAGTGCCGCAGCTTTTAGAGCAGTCAATAGCCTTTTAATGACTGTTGACGTCTGATTTTGTGGTCCCTGCCTGCCATGGCACTACCAGCATATCATGCACTGGGAGTATCACAAAAATATTTAAGTGAAGAAAGAAAACTCAGTTGACATAGTTGCTAGGATGGAGATAATCACTTATCCTGTTGGTAAGGTTGCCCCATGTAGTACAATGTCCTCTTCCTGTTATGTGGACATGTTGCTACTTTGCTGGTATATTTGAAGTCTGTCATAAATAAAGATTAAATTGATTTTAAATACGTATATATGTGGTTGTGTCTGATTTGACAGTTCTGAACCCAAATTAAGTTTAGAGACATGGTAGATAACTTGGCTATCAAGAAAACCCAAAGTACTTCAGAATTACTTTTGAAGTGCAGCCACTGTTGCTATGTATAGAAAGAAAACCAGCTAAATAATTGCCAAATGTTGTAATATGATGCAAGAAAAGGCAGACTGAGACATTTTCTTTAGGTACAATTTATTATATAACGGTCTTATGAATGACAATGTCATCAGAGTACAGCCCTGCAGTGCACATTGTTACTGAGGTATTGAAAATCGAGAGAACGATGTGTTTCAAACTCATTCACTGGAGTTAAGCTATACACAGACTGTTGTGAGTTAATGTTACAGATCATTATTCACTAGTGGGCAATCAGAACTAAGTAACCCATCTCTCAGGAGATGCTATACTTTACACTATAAAGAACACCTACTCACAACATACTATACAACTCCAACAGCTCGTGGACTACTAGAACATTGAGTGTTTGTTTCTGTTAGGAAAATCTGCTCTGTTTTTATGTTTACATTTACCTCAATGCTAAAAAATGAATAGGACCTTATTTTCAGACTTCTCACGTGGTAGCATTGTTTGTGAATGGATTTTTTGCGTAAGTTGAGGTTTTTTGGGATGTGCAGTAGTTTCGATGGCCATGATTTTAAATGGGAAAAGTGGGTGGGTTGGGGGCGAGGGGGGCAGTAAAAATGTTTAAAATCTAAAACCTGCCCCAACCCACCTCCAACCTGCCCACTTTCGGTTTTCACGGAGGCGGGACAAAGATTGGGCGACCAACTCGCTCTCAGGAGGCAGGTCGGTCAGTAAAAGCTTTCAAGGAAGCTGTGGGCCTCAATTTTGACAGATTTTTTATTTTCAACCCCTGGGAGCCGGGAAACCTGCAGTTTCAGGCCTTCTTGCCTCCTTTCACGCCACGTGAAAGGAGGCAAGAAGGCCTGAAACTGCAGGTAAGTGCCTTTATAGCACAACCTGTGGGCCCAGAGGAGCAGGAGTGCTTCCCCCAGGCCTAACAATCCTACCTGCAGAGACCCCCCTCCACGATCTCCAACTCTCCGTAATCCGATGCCCCACCACGATCTCCGACCCCTCCACCTTCAATCCCCCCCACAATCTCTGACCCCCTCACAAACTCCGACCCCCTCCCCCACGATCTCTGACACCCCCACTATCTCCAACCCCCGCGATGACCCCCGACCCCAACCCCCCCCCCCGATGACTGAGCCCTCCGCCTCCCCCGATGACTGCCCCCCGACCCCCCAATGACTGAGCCACCGACCCTCCACCCGCATGACCCCTGATGACTGAGCTTCCCCCCCCCCCCCCCCAATCTAACAGTTACCCATTCACATCCTCCTTCCTCTTCTCCCATCCGACTGAAGCCAGCCTGTCAGGCGGGAAATCGTCAAAAAAAACACGTCTCTACTTCAAAATCGTAAGGACGTCTGGGAAACCCGTACTTCTGAGTTTCTCATCAGGAATTCCACCCCCCCGCCCCCCCCCCTATAAAATCATGCCCGATATTTTTAGTGTGTTGAGTTGTACCAGCACACGTCCACAGTCCACCAGCAGACTCTTTTCAAAACTAACAGCTGTGGAAAAAATTACCCAGATCAATTTTAATGTATTAAAAAACATCTGTAGAAAATAAGCAAAAAAAATTGCAGCTAAGCAGGAGAATTAGTGTTGGATAAGACACCTGAGAGTAATAGGCAATGCATCATTTTCAATATCTAGATAATGTGGCGAATCATTTAAGAAAAGTTAAGAGAGTGCTGGGATCGCTTTAATAATTTCATATAAAATTTTAACGGCTGGAAATCTGTGGGGCGCATGCGCCCGACTTCCTGATATGAACTTCTGGCGGGCAAGGCTCGCCATCAGGAGTGCAATCTTGGGAAATTACCCCTATATAGGTAGGATATAGAGTAAATTCACTGATCCTGCACTCCCAGCGAGGGGGTTCATTCCAAGGGCCATTAAGTCACTGCTGTAGTGTTGTATCTCTATTCCCAATGTGCTGACGGATAATCTGTGCCCTTGGTGTTGGCTGTAATTTTTACTCTCTTTTTGGGTCCAACAACCCACCTTTTTTTGCCGGCATTCTGCTTTAATTCCAGACCTCATGGATAGAAATGCATAGGGGTAAAATTCCGTCTTGGGCCATAGGGCAAAATAGGCAATAGCAAATAGGCAGCCCGTTTTACACTCTGCCCACTTTTCTTTTCCATTATTAAATATGACTTTCTCACAGTAAAATCTTAGTGCTGTTGAAGTTTGCAATAAACAGGAATTAATTCAAATACTTGTTATTTACATGTCCTATGTTCGTATAAATGCCTAACATGGAGCCAGAAACGCTGCTTATGAAGAATTGCGACTTGGTGTCATGTTACTGTGGCACTGATAGAATCTCTCACGCAACAAAAGGAAGCAGAACATGCGGAAATTTGCATGATGATGATATTTCAAACTGTAGTGTGAAAATTACACTTATAAAATTGTCTCCAACAATCTGAGTGATACGATGAGTTACCTCACCGGCTTGTCGCTTCTGGGATCGGGTTCAAATCCAGCTTAGACTGATGGGATAAAAATCTCCTTTAAATGTTGGCTCTACAAGGCCTATATGAAATGAGTTTGGATGGTCTCAATCCAATTCTAGTGGGCATGGACACACAGCACAAAGCTGGTTTCCATTTGGCACAAAAATGACCACCTCACTCAGAGGGGCCTCTGATGTGGGAAATGGAAATGTCACAATGATCCAGAGGGAAGTGTTTATTCTGACCTGGGTATGCTTGATGTCAACACTGGGTGCCTGAAATAGGGAAGTGATCCATTACTCTGTGTTAACATTCCTCAGCTTGATGAGCATAAAAGTTTAGTCAAAAAGGTCCCTAAATGTCATAAATGCACAACAGACTCACAATTTCTCCTCTCCCTTCCATCTTTAAGTTTAATAAGTAGTTGGGTTCAACTACCAGGATTCTATCGTGCCAATGCTACTATTATTGTTAACACCTCAGGTTACTCTCAGAACTGTACAGCCTCTCTATCCTTTGCCAACCCAGCACATGCCCAAGAAATGAGAGACATTCATTAAAATATTACTGAAGACTTTGTGGGAAAAAAATGATGTGTTTTTTTCTGATATTGTTGTATGGTAGGAAATGTAAATGAACTGGATTACAAAAATATCTAGTAGGCCCATGCTAGATTCTTAGCCCAAAAAAACCTCATAACTTCCTGCCCTAAAATAGAATAATCAGGAAATATGCTAACCATCTGTATTATGTAGATAAGAAAACAATACAAATTACCCAAATCTAACTAATTAAAAACAGGATTTCTGATTCCAGTTAAAGCACTACTATTTTGCCGTTTCCTATTAAGAATGAGAGAGGTTATAAAAAAGGAAATGCTCATCACCCCCAGAATAACAATTCCAGAAACTAATGCACTTGTCACAGAATTGAAATGAAAGGTAGATTTTTCCATGTTGCCTGAAAAGAAAATGTAAAAAAGGTCAGAATTTTACCAATTGTAAAATATTTGTTTTTCTATTAGTAAAGCACTTTGTGTTGTTTTGAATAGGATTCTACTTCAGTATTAGTAACTTTACTTTGAGGCATAAGTGCTGCTTTTTATTTATAGTCCATAGAGATCTGATCCAAGCATGATTTAAAGAGGGTAATGTTCTGAGTCAAGGAACCATGCACCTATTTGGAAAATTTAGGTTATAGTTAGAGACTGAGGCTTAGATTTACCGCACTCTCCTCTCCTGATAATTTGTAGACAGTCCTGTGGTGGGCAGGACCATAAAACTGCTCGAGCCACACTCTGCGCATTCCTTCTCCTCCTCATACACCTCCATTTCTTGCTTCCTTGGCCTCAGGGATATTACAATGAATGTGAATCAGGCACAAAGGAGGCTTGTTAGGCCCACCATTCTCGTGTGGCTGAGGGAAATCAGAAATGTCTTTTTTGTTGTCTGAGCCAGTGCAAGCACTCAAAGGCTGAGGAGGAGACTATAGAATGTTTTTGTAAAAAGTTCTGTTTTTTCAGACAGCACAGAGGTTGCCTGCATTCACATGATGTGGCAGGGCTTGATCTACTGCAACAAAACCCCAGCTACTCTGTTTTGACTCCCTGGTAGAAGCCAGGAGCCTGCCTCCAAAACACTAATGTTCTCAAGGTTGTCAAGTCTGTTGGGGTCAGGAGCACATAAGAACATAAGAAATAGGAGCAGAAGTAGGCCAATCGGCCCCTCGAGCCAGCTCCGCCATTTAATAAGATCATGGCTGATCTGATCCTAATCTCAAATCTAAAGAACACAAGAAGTAGGAGCAGGAGTAGGCCACTCAGCCCCTGGGCCCGCTCCGCCACCCACAGGGCCTTGACCGATCCGAACTCAGCTTCATGTCCAATTTCCTGCCCGCTCCCCATAACCCCTAATTCCCTTTACTTCTAGGAAACTGTCTATTTCTGTTTTAAATTTATTTAATGAGGTAGCTTCCACAGCTTCCTGGGGCAGCAAATTCCACAGACCTACTACCCTCTGAGTGAAGAAGTTTCTCCTCATCTCAGTTTTGAAAGAGCAGCCCCTTATTCTAAGATTATGCCCCCTAGTTCTAGTTTCACCCATCCTTGGGAACATCCTTACCGCATCCACCCGATCAAGCCCCTTCACAATCTTATATGTTTCAATAAGATCGCCTCTCATTCTTCTGAACTCCAATGAGTAGAGTCCCATCTCTGTGGAAGGCAGAAGTCTCACCATTTTCCCCTACCCTGCCCCTGGAGATGTGTCTCAATCAAAAGAGGATGGAAAATTCTGGCCAGTGATTCAACTCTAATTGCAGCAATTAATTAACGTACAAGAAATTACTGTTAAGTGACGGATAGATTTGATGGCACATGCAATTGGTGAGAGAAGTGAAAAAACTGCACCTTAGTACAGAGCCCTTTGCTTTTTAAAGCCCTCTGAATTATACCCTGCAAGTTATAGTACATTTCTCTTTTACATGTTCTGTGTTGCTCTCTTGTTCTTACAATTTCACTAGATGTACGGAGCAGAGGAAATTTTGAGGAGTGAATTTATAACGTTGCTGTACACAGTGACCAGAGCAATTACTTTCCCTTTACTCTGTTAAAAACACCAGTGAAGTATATTATGAAAAAGGAAAATGAGAGATTTGAAGCTTGAGCAATTTGATGATGATCCAAGTTACAAAAGAAATTAACAGAATAAGTCTTACCAGCTTGGGATTTGTTTCCTGCTGTGTCATCTGTCAATAGCAAAAGAAAAAATAAAACATTTAGGCAATATCGAAACAAAGGAGTTATAAATCTGTATAGCAGTGAAAGGGATATATGAGGGTAGAAAGCTTAACACCTGTATAGAAATAATGCCCACAGGAATGTAGTACCAATGTGTTAAGCATTTGTACATGAACTTCAACAATTGGACTGTCTACCTAATGGAATTCTAACCCATTTGGCTATTTATTCTCTCCCCTCTAATGATTTTGTAGAAGCTCTCAGAACAGAGAAAGCATTAAGTTCTAGATACTGTTTAGTTGTCCCTTGATTTTGTTCTGATAATAAACTGTATTTCTTGAAAGTCAAATTTCTGTAATCAGTGTAATCTTACATAAGAACATGCATATTATTTTCTGTCAATTTTATAACTCCAGGGTTGAGATATCCATTGTGATTCTGCATCTCAGAAACCAATCACTCATTATTCTTCATTGCAAATTATCTCCCCAGCAATGGAATCAAGTCAACCCAAAACAATGTCAGACATTTTCCACTAAGAGGCAAAAATAAAAGCAATCCTTTGAACTAAGTGGCATTATGGGTTAATAAGCCATCTGCTAGGACCTGGATTTGAATCAAGCACAAAATGTTTAGATCAAAGTTTCTTCTCTCTGCTGATTGCGAGGATTCTACATGAAAAGGGTTTGGACAATATCAGAAATGTCCTGGATTGTATGTGTTCACAGCACAAAATTGCATAAACTGTCAATCTTACTCAGATTGATCATTAAGATATCTGATGTGAGAAATAGAAACATTCACAGTAGAAGTCTGGGCAAATTGCTGGGGCAGAGTGAAAGGAACTTTATTCAGATCCTAGCTTTACCTGGTGTCATGTTTTGAGATTTTTATTTATTGACCAGGAAGGGAATTTTGGTTTAAATTATACTGGAGTAAGTTTTCATCTTTACCACCCGGCTGGTAATACGGCAGGTTGGACTTCCTGCCTATTGTAGAATCCACCCGTTTTCCATTCCATTGAAGGCGATTTGCCCCGCTGGATGGTGGTGAAGCCAAAAATTTACCCCAATATGTTTCTGATATCAAGTTAGGTTAAAGTCACAAAGGATTAACTCCCATTGAATCACAAACTATTTGCAACATTGCTTAGGACAAATTAGCTGGAATACCAGTCATCGTAGAATTGTGTTTTTCAGATGCCAGGTTAGTTTGAGCCAATGGGGATCATCCAATACCTCCCAGAGATATTCACATCTGTAATATTGGACTGGTTTCCATTCAGAGATGCCAGCAGGGGTCTTAGCTAAACAGGCAATGCAGTTGCCATGGTTCTCACATGGGAGGGGGAGAAAGTTTCTTATTCCAGTGATAGCTTTGATAGGCAGCTCAATTCTTGACACAGTGAGCTGAGTGAGGTCACAGAAGTTGAGGTTTTGGCTTCTCTCTCTCTGTAGAAAAAAGGCAGTTAGGAGCAGGTATGAGCCTGTAACAGTTGGTGAGGAATGGAGGTATTACTGTCAAGATAGTGTCAGTCAGTGCTATGATTTATGTCTTGTAAAGTGAGTGATGCCCATATCAAAGATCAAAGTGCGCATAATTGGTTTCCATGTTATGAGGAACAGCAAGACATTAATTGAAGTTCAAATATAGCATGTAAAATAAACCAGTATGTTGGTTCATAATTGGCTACATTTCACTGCTGCATTTATCAGTTTGCCTTATGAAAGCATGTGACATTATTTGCGAGATCACGGTATCTAGTGCACACAATAAAGGGACTTAGTCTGTGTCCATTTGTGTGCCCATTTTGGCTGCCATTCCACATCTGAACCCATTACTTCTCTTGGCCCCTCTTCTCTCCTATTTCCTTTCCTTCCTGTCACCAGTCATTCCACCTTTCATTTCTCTCCTCTCGAGTATTCCCCCCAAATTCCTACCTCAACCCATCACTACTCCTCTGATTCCCACTTGCCTGTTGCCAGGCTTGAATGTGCCTTGGATAAGCCCACAACTACCCTCTGTGCCTCTCTTAGCATTCTGTGAAGGGTCCATTGAGGCACCCATATTTCCCCAGTTTTTCTCAGATATCCTCCCTCCATTCTCTCCCAGCCTCTGCACTGAACGACTCCTCACCCTCAGTCATTTGAATCTTTATCTCAGCTCCCCTTGCCCTCTCTCCTCTGAATTCACCGTCCTCCTAACCTCCCTAAACCTCTCTCTTCATATAAACTCTCCTAACCATATTCATGGCTGCCCCCTTGACCTGGCCATTTCCTGTAGCCTCTCTACTCCCATGGTCTCTATCAGAGACAAGGCCATCTCCGACCACTTCCTTGTATCCCTCACCACCCAAACCTTCCTATTCCCTTCCTTCTGCTTCCTTCTATGCCTGTCCCTGAAAAAACTCTCTCCCAAATCACTTGTAACTGCACTTTCTAAATGCCACCTGCCTAGTCTTTGCACCTCCATTCACCATAATACTGCAGCAGCTGTCAATCTTCTCAACCATTCCCTCACATCCGCCTTTGAAGCTCTTGTCCCCAAAAAAGCCTTTACTCTCTCCCATGTGTTTCATAGCCTGTGAATAATGTTTTTTATTAAAAGCTGTAAGGAGGTGATAAGGTGCAGGATAAAAGACAAGGATCATCTTAGTCGTGTTGTTTAAAAGGCATTAGAATGAGTATTTAAGCTTCTTATTCACTTAGGCAGAGAAAAGGTACCAAAAGGAGATGAAAACAGCTCAAAAATGGAGGGGACTGAAATGAAAACCGGCAGCAAAAATGGGGAAGATTCCATGTAACTTTTAAAGGAGGTATTACCAGTTTAAAATAAATGGGTAAAACCTCCATTAAAATTATAAGCAAAGGAATTGCTATACAATTATATATGTTTTATATGAACACATAAAATGCATAATTTTCTGACTGTGCAATTGGCAGGGTGCCTTGCCCACCAGAAGGGCATTTTGGAAAGGCATAAGAGTACAAAGTGGTTCATGTTTAAAATACTTTGATTTCAGATAATAGCCCCAATTTTAATCCATCCCGCCCCACGTGAATGGTCTGGACGGGTACTTAAAATGGCGGTTGGGGTTTCGGCCATGTTCCTGACACATTCCCGCCAGACACCAATTTAACTTGGCAAAAAGATTGTTTGGGAGGGCAGCCAAGGCTTACTTTACATATAAAAGTCATGGCTCGATGATGTCATTGGTGCTGCCATGCGATTTTAACTCACTCAAACGGTAGGTCTGCCCAGCTTGAAAGCCGCCAGTAAAACTTGGCGGGTTTGGTGACTCACCGGCCCACTGATGCTGCATAAAAGCAGCAGCACTGTGTGTCATTAGATCTTCGCTGTCTGACTTACCAGGCGAACCTCCAGCTTCCAGATCACTTCTTTCATACTTTCTTTGCCTTACTTTACCTTAGAAACCTTTCTCTCATCATCATGGATGCCAGTCTTTTCTGGATGGAGAAACAGTTGGATGAAGAGCAGTAGCAGCAGAGCCTCAGCAGCCTTAATGAGCAGTGCCTTTCTGAAGACACCAGTAGAAGGGGGCAGATGGTAGAAGGACACACCCAGCACACAGTGTGTACAGGCCTGATGGAGGAGCAGTCCCTCAGGAGACTTTGTTTCACCAGACAGAATGCCTCAGATATCTGCAGCCTTCTGCAACAGGACCAATTGCTTTCTGGACCAGGGGCTCATGCTTTGCCAGTAGCTCTTAAAGTCACCACAGCCCTCAACTTTTTCGTCACTGGCTTGTTTTAGTCTGCCACAGGGGACATCACCTGCATCTTCTAATTTGCATTACACGCCTGCATTAAGCAGGTCACATGCCCTCTTCTCCAGGGCTAACCAATACATCACCTTCCCCATTGACCCCAACAGTCAGCAGGAGAGAACTCCAGGATTTGTAGCAGTGGCTGGCTTCCTCCATGTGCAAGGCATCATTGATTGCACACATGTTACCATCAGGGCACCAGATCACCAGCCAGCAGTATTCATCAAGAGAAAAAGATACCACTCATCAATGTGCAGCTAGTGGCTGATCACAGAAACAGGATCATGCAAGTTTGTGCAAACTACCCAAGGCAGCTGTCAAGACACATTTATCCTGAGACACTCTACCATCCCCCCAGTACTTGATCCATCCAGGAACTTGGCAGGATGGGTGCTGGGGGACAAGGGATGCCTCCTACCGACGTGGGTCGAGGCTCCCTTCTACCACCTCACTATTCCCGAGCCACGCAGCTGTAGTAGAAGCCATGGGACCACCAAGATGATAATTGAATGCACCATAAAGATGCTGAAGTTGAAGTTCAGGTGTCTTGACAGGTCTGGGAGGTCAGTACAATATGCCCCATGAAGAGTCTGCTGCATAGTCGTTGTTTGCTGCATATTTCACAACCTTGCCTTACTGAGAGGCCTGCCTTAGGAGGAGCCAGAGGAGCAGCATCAGGCCTCGTCGGAGGAGGAAGCAGCATAAGAAGGAGGGCCACCTCAACACCTTGCAGCAAGAGATATGAGGGATCAACTTATTGCTTGGTGACTTGATCAGACAACTCATATATCAATGATATACTGAGAATGCAGACTCAGAAGCTGCTATAAAACCACACTGTAAGCCAATTGTGTCAAATTTAATAAAGGTCTTAAATTTTAAACCAAACATAGTATTTGCCTTGAATTAATCTCTCATGCAAGTGCTCACCCCACGGTGCTTTTCTTAAAAGAAGGTTTCCTATGTTTGCTACCCCTACGAGGTGCTCCCCTAGTGGCCTCAGCAAAGCTGGTGGAAGGCTGCTGTTCGTCATGTTGGGATCCTTGACTTCTAGGTGCTTGAGCCTGTGAAGGTCGGGCTGCAGGCTGCAGCTTTTTTGGCAGTCGGGGGAGTCTTCTGGCCCAGCTGACTTGCTGGCACCATGGTGGCTATTGGTTGGGGGGTGGGGTAGGAACAGACATGCTGAAACCCTGGGAGGTGGAAACATGTGCCGCTCCTATCACATCACTGCCACTCCCATGGGGCTGGTGCTCATCACTTCTACTAATCTGCGGGAGAGCAGACTGCAGAAGGTGAGTGTCTCCTTCAAAGGCCCTGTCAATTTGGAAACCAATCTGTCCAGGGTGGATGCCACTTTGTCCAAGGTGGACATTTGTTTCTCGATGCTGGAGCCTGGAGTCTGCATGCCAGCCGTTTGAGCTTACACCAAAGCTGCAAAGCATGTGAACATGGACTCCTGTTGTGAGATTCCAGCTCTTCCATTCTGGAATGGCCACACTGTCCAGGATAGATTGCAGAGTGCTGATGTTATTCGAGATGACACCGCATTGGTTGGTAGCGGACTCCTCCATACTATCAACCACGATGGTGAAACTCCTTGGCCAGCCTTCCAATACCTCACATAACTCTTTGTGTGATGCCAGCAGTTTTCTTTTCATGGCTAGGCCCCTGTAGTCATTATTTGTGTCCTCCTGTGCAGAACTGGGAGAAGACCTTGCCCTCTGGTGAGCTCTCTCCTGTGCTGTTCCTGCCACCAGTACCTACTGTTGCTCACTGGTGCTTTGTGACTCATCACGTGCAGACCCTTCAAACTCACCAGCACATGTGGACTGCCAATATCTGAGCTGGTGCCTGGAAAGGAGTGAGCACTTGATGGTACATCCTTAGGAGTACTGTCCTCTCAAGTGTTCGCTTGTGCAGGAGGCTCTTGCTGTCGAGAAGGAACTAGAGGAAGGATCAAAGGGAGAAGAGTTAGGATGGGAGATAGAAGCTGAACATTTGCAAGTGATAATTTTGAGACTATAGTTTGAAGTTGTGAAGCTTGCTGCATCTTTGCTGAGGTGAAGGAAGGCTTACAAGTAATATGCAGACATGGTGCTCTGTTAGGTCGTCAGCCTTGCCTTCTGCAGTGGTGCTGGCTCTGCTTATGCCTCTGATCTCCAGGATGCCCTGCTCTACTTGGGTGAGGGTAATGATGTTAGGTACCCCTCCCTCACCTTCGCATTATGTGTTGTTCTTCTGCAGAGAGTGTGAGCCAATAAGTGGTTGTTGAAAAGACGTGTGGTGCTTGTGAATGTAGTGGATATGTTGAGAGGTGGAGAAGAAGCAAGATGGAATGAGGATGGGAAGGTGCTGAATGAAATGGGAAATGTATGTAATGTTAAGTGAGGAAGGAGTGGTGGAAGGAGTTAGTGGTTGTGCAAGTGGTGGTATGTGAGAAGAGAATGGTGATAGTGTGTGGTGTGAAGAGAGGAAAGGAAGAGGTGCATGTGCTTGTAATGAGAAAGAGAGGTGTAGCAGTCCACCCTCGCGATTGAGGGGAGGAAATCATTGAGAGTGTTGGGGGAGGGTTGAAAAAAATGTTGTGAGGTGCTGTTGAGAAAGGTGGAGAAATTAAGAGGTGTACTCACCCTTGCTGCTCTTTTGTGGTCATGGAACCTCTTCCTACACTGAAGTCAGGTCCTGGGGGTGATGCTGGAGGCACTGACCATTTAAGCCACTTCTGTCTACACCTGCTTCATCATGGCCTTGGAGACATCGTTGTGGCTTGTGGAGAAGAGTTGCTCCCTCTTTCCCCTCACTTCCTGAATTAAAACCTCCAGGGACACATGCCCAGGTCATACTTTAATATCCAAATATATTTATGATGTGAATAACCAGGTTATTATTTATTTCCTGTTAATGGCATTTTATTTCACTTTATACCCATGGTATAAGAAAGCACATTAGGGACCCACTGCATTATCAAACTGGTGGACCTGACATAACACACTTTAAGTGTTGTTATGTGTACCTTTTAGGTCATCCTGCCGAGGTCATCCAATGTCTACAATGTGCATAGGGTACCAAGCTAGTCTAGCCACAGTTGCATAGGCATTGACTAGATTATAGATGTAGATCAATAAATTTCTACCAATACTAACATAACATGGAATAAATAATAATCTGGTTACACACATTGTAACTATATTAAAATGCTAAAGCATGACTAAGAAATTGGTGGCACAATGTGAAATAACAGTGATCAACAACAATCACTACAGTACATAATTTCAAAAACATTTAGTTGGAAAATCATGGACAGCGCATACCCAATTTTTAATACATTTGACCGAGTGTGGCACCAAGGAGCCCTAGTAAAATTGAAGTCAATGGGAATCAGGGGGAAAACTCTCCAGTGGCTGGAGTCATACCTAGCACAAAGGAAGATGGTAGTGGTTGTTGGAGGCCAATCATCTCAGCCCTAGGTCATTGCTGCAGGAGTTCCTCAGGGCAGTGTCCTAGGCCCAACCATCTTCAGCTGCTTCATCAATGACCTTCCCTCCATCATAAGTTCAGAAATGAGGATGTTCGCTGATGATTGCACATTGTTCAGTTCCATTCGCAACCCCTCAGATAATGAAGCAGTCCGAGACCGCATGCAGCAAGACCTGAACAACATCCAGGCTTGGGCTGATAAGTAACAAGTAACATTCGCGCCAGACAAGTGCCAGGCAATGACCATCTTCAACAAGAGAGAATCTAACCACCTCCCCTTGACATTCAACGGCATTACCATCGCCGAATTCCCCACCATCAACATCCTGGGGGTCACCATTGACCAGAAACTTAACTGGACCAGCCATTTAAATAACGTGGCTACAAGAGCAGGTCAGAAGCTGGGTATTCTGCGACAAGTGACTCACCTCCTGACTCCCCAAAGCCTTTCCACCATCTGCAAGGCACAAGTCGGGAGTGTGATGGAATACTCTCCACTTGCCTGGATGAGTGCAGCTCCAACAACACTCAAGAAGCTCGACACCACCCAGGACAAAGCAGCCCACTTGATTGGCACCCCATCCACCACCCTAAACATTCACTCGCTTCATCACCGGCGCACAGTGGCTGCAGTGTGTACCATCCACAGGATGCACTGCAGCAACTCGCCAAGGCTTCTTCGACAGCACCTCCCAAACCCGCGATCTCTACCACCTAGAAGGACAAGAGCAGCAGACACATGGGAACACCACCACCTGCATGTCCCCCTCCAAGTCACACACCATCCCGACTTGGAAATATATTGCGGTTCCCTCATCGTCACTGGGTCAAAATCCTGGAACTCCCTTCCTAACAGCACTGTGGGAGAACCTTCACCACACGGACTGTAGCGGTTCAAGAAGGCGGCTCACCATCACCTTCTCAAGGGCAATTAGGGATGGGCAATAATTGCTGCCCTTGCCAGCGACGCCCACATCCCATGAACGAATATAAAAAAAACCGCCTTGCTTTCCCATAAAATTACCCTTTAAGTGTTCATCTGCTAATGTTCCAACAGTAATTTCTAGCCTCACATCACAAATTACAATCATGTGGGAATCTGAACTTATCCTAATACTCCCTGATATTTGTTTGTTGTCAGACTATAGCAGATTATCCTTACCACTTTCACTCCTGGTGATAATAGGTCCTGCAGTAATTATTGCATTCCCAGTGGAACTGCGAGGGATTGTGGTAGTGACCTCCATTACGTCTCTTCGTTTCCTTTTGTAACAATTCTGTCAATTGAAATCAAAAATAATTTACTCAGTAGACATTTCTGATATTTCCAGTAATGTGAATTAGATCTTAATGGTCCATGTTTCATTATGCATTCTGAAAGGTTTGAGGATAACAGTAGCCGAAAAGGAAATGGAAAACAAAATTAGGTGATTAAACAAATTGTAAGACTCCCTTGATAGTCTGCGGGCTAAGGCAGTGAATAGTTGAGCCAGAGAAAGTCTGAAGATCATTCATTGTTCCTTATGGATGAATGGAAAATGTCAGGAATGGTGCTTTAAAATTGGTGAAAATCCACCTTAGCAGCATTGCTCTCTGCTTCTTTTCTGAAGTTCACCAATTATGTGGCATCGGTATAGGGTTCAGATTAGCAAACAAACTGATCTTGTGATTAGCTTGGAGTGCCCTTTGCTTTCCAATTGCATTGTTTGAGATTATTGAGAAATTTCAGACTACTCTGGCTCACCTTTGTTATCAAATGAGAGCCTCTTAGCTGTCTTGGATAAGATGCTGACCATGCACCAGATGTTGGAGAAGATGCATGCTTTGAGGAAGATGGCAAGGTAATGACAACCTAATGGTACCATATACCAAGTAGATGACCCAGCAACCCATGCCACAAAGTGTTACGTGTTTTTCCACATTTACTATTTACAAGGGGGTGTACAAAATTATGAGGGGCATAGATAGGATGGATACTAAGGAGCTTTTTCCCTTCGTTGAGGGTTCTATAACAAGGGGGCATAGATTCAAGGTAAAAGGCGGGAGGTTTAGAGGGGATTTGAGAAAGAACTTTTTCACCCAGAGGGTGGTTGGAGTCTGGAACTCACTGCCTGAGAGGGTTGTGGAGGCAGGAACCCTCACAACATTCAAGAAGCATTTGGATGAGCACTTGAAATGCCATAGCATACAAGGCTACGGACCAAATGCTGGAATTTGGGATTAGATTAGACTGGGCTTGATGGCCGGCGCGGACACGATGGGCCGAAGGGCCTCTATCCGTGCTGTATAACTCTATGACTCTATGATTCTATGACTAGTGCTGAGCTCTCACAGAAACTCACAATTCTTTCATAGAATTTCATGCAAATGCATAATTCAGCAGGAAACACATTCAAGCTGCAATTTACAGTTGAGCTTTGGCACACTGACATCTTCCAAGGATTTCACACATTGAATCATTGTATACTTAGGGGCATGATGGATGATCAATTACTGACATCCAGAAAGGTTGCAGGTTGGGCACATGTCTGTCACTGGGTATGCGTGGCTTCAACTGACAGCAAGTCCAGACTGATTCTCTGCTAACACAAGATGGAACTGAAAACAAAGAAACAGACCCAAACTGGAGGAGGGCTCAGAAATAAAAGCTCTTGACTCCTTTGGAGGAAGGCACCCTGGACATCCTTGCATATAAAGGGAAGAGGGGAAGGTGAAGCCAAAGACCTCTGAGAGGATCAAGTGCCCAACCTGCAACCCATCTGGATGTCTGACATTTTCTCCTCTTCTGATCTCCACTTCTAAATTCCCGATATATGCTCCTGGCACATGAAGCTCTGCACCAAGACCCAAAATCTACCCTCTTGTTAGATACCAAACACATTCTGAATTAAATGTATTAACAGGAGGTATTATAAAGGGTTTGTTTCCTTGAATATATTTCTCTCTTTATTTTTCACTAAGAGTTTCTGGCAGAGTATGAGATGACCTTTCTGTGCACTATGCCAAACCCTGTAGTCTGTACCTTAGCAACAGCTTGCGTTTATATAGTGCATTTAAGACAAAAAAATCACAAGATGCTTCAAAAAATTTAAAACCAGGCCAAAGGAGGTAAGATTAGGTGAGGTGACCAAAAGCTTGGTTAAAATGATGAATTTTAACTAAGATCTTAAAAGAGGAGTGGGAGGTAGTGAGGCAGGGTGAGATATTGAGAGGGTATTCCAGAATGTGGGGTCATGGCGCCTTAATGGGGCATAGGGAGAAGGGGATGCACAAGAGGTCAGAGGAATGGAGAGTTCAGGAGTGGGTTGTAGGGCTGGAGGAGGTTACATAGATAGGGAAGGGTGAGGCCATGAGGGATTTAAACACAAGGATGAGAATATTAAATTTGAGGTGTAGAGGCATCAGGAGTCAATGTAGGTCAGTGAGGAAGTAGGTCAGTGAGGAAGGGGTAATCAGTGAATAGGACTTGGTGTGGGGTAAAATATGGGCAGCGGAGTTTTAGATAAGCTGAAAACTAGGGAGGGTGGAATATGTAAGGAGTAATTGTGCCTGGAGATGACAAAGGGATGAAAGAAGGTTCCAATGGTAGATGGGCTGAGCTAGTGGAGACTGCGAGAGATGTTATGGGGGGGATGTTGATGGTCTTTGTGATGGAGAGGATGTGAGGTTAGAAACTCAGATCAAACTACACAATATAACAGTAACCTAATAATATTATCTATTTGACATAACAATCTGAAAGACTCCTGTTCCACATAGATTTAAATGACACCACTTACTGGTGTCAAGAAGGGACAGTCATCTGATTTGCAAAGCTTTGTTACACAGTGTAAAAACACTGGAGACATCTTCTGGTTTTTATGTTTCACAAAGCGAAAAACTTCAAATGAGAATCTGCCCATCTGACTCCTGCCATTTTCTATAACGGTAGTCTGTGGATCCTTGGTACAGCTGTTTTCATCAATAAAAAGAAACACAAATTAGCAATTATGATAAACTTGACTTCCCCTGCCAACAGGTGCTAAAATTTAAGAGTTTGAACTTTCAACTGAACTATGTTACCATAATGGTTGCCATACTCATAATGAATGAATGAATGGTGTGTTGACAGCATAGTCAGGATCCAAGCAAAACAAAACCCTGCATTTAATGTTCCACATGTGGATGAGTGAGCTACCCATATTTGGATATTTAATTTGGTTTGACCCAGACTAACCCATACCCATCCAAAATGGTCCCAAATTGAAACCACAAAAATCAACATGCAAAGTACGTTGCAGTCACACTATATTGAACTCTTCCTTAGCAAGAGCATGCCATTAAATTCATGCTAAAAGGTTCAATGTTGGACATTTTGTTTAGCTCGGGCATCTGTAGGTGGTTTGTATGACACAGTAGGGTAGCTTTTGCAAATTTGCGCTTCCAGTGCGGAGCTTCATGGACTGTGGGTACACAGCGGGAATTTGGATACATACCTGCTATGAATTTTTATCCATTCACTTGAATAGATGTAAAATTGGGATCTGTGAGCCTGAATTCCCATAATGTGCCCCAGGGGTGCAAAGCTCTGTGCTGGGAGTGCAAATTTGTGAAACCCAACCTACTGTGATTGTCAGTTACCAGCCGCACTGTAAAACTACTGCTGCAGACAGAGCAGCACTGTTGACAGTAATGGGACATAAGCAACCTTCCCAGTTAATGGACCTGGCCTAAAGATGTAGATGTGTGCAGGGGAGAGGAGGAGAATCTTGTCCGTGGTACCCTTTGTCGGTGGGATCACTTTTTTTCCCTTTGTGCTGAAGGTGGGAAAAGTGAACACTGATTCTGTTTATGAAAAGCATTTCTCGAAGAAAGTATTAACTCACATTGCAGGAAAAGTCAGAATCCTCCCAACCAAGAGGGGCTATTACTTGCACAACGTGGGTATGTGTGATAGGATACATTGTAATTTCTAGGGTTGAATGGGACTTTGGAGATTTGATTTTGGAGCCTATAAAGCGGGGACATTTAAATTCCAGTCTGATTAATGCAAACTGGAGTGCAATCACAGAGATACTACTAGACAGAGAAAGAAAAATGAAAATTTACGGAGAATCACGGGAAAGAAATAATAAGACAGAAAGCAAGAAGAGCGGGAATCCTTAGCATTTGTGCGAGAAGCCTGGGAGCTGCAAATGGAAGGCATGATGGTGCAGTTGTGTAATAAAGTTTGTGATTCAGGTTCTTAGCTGTATCCACTGTACTGTATACTTTCAATCTCAGCTCTGTCATTAGGGGTATGTGGCAAGTGGAGGTTAGGTACTTCTCTACAGGAAGGCGAGAAAAGCTGACAAGCAAATCCTCCACCTGACCCCAACCCCTAGTAAAAGGTTAAATAGTGCTCAGTATGACAGACGTTTTCTAGCCCCTGAGGTTGAGCAACTTTGTTTACCTATCTTAGAAGGTAATGTTTAAAAATGGTTATAGCTTTAGGTTTGACATGGCTGTCGTACTAATGGGTATTAGGAAATCTCTGCAAACTTCGCGAGACATTTTAAAGTTTTATTTTGAGCTCAGAGCTTCTGAAAGCTGTTTGTTTTTTAATTTATTTATACTTATTTCAAACCTGATCAAATGCATCCCATGCATAGGAGATATTTTGACTTGTTGAACTCGTGGATAGGCAGCCAGAAAGAGGTACTGCTTTGGTCCTTATAGATCTTACAGAAAGAAACTACTCACCTGAAGAAAAGATCATATCTATGTTCATCATTTGGATTACCAGAAGGTGTGGTGTAACAATAATCCATGAAGACGTGCCATCTACACAAACAACAGGACATTTTTTATACTAGAAATACGTATCATATTTATAATGGATCAAATTAAATTTGAAAATAAAGTATTACCTTCCGTCTAGATTTGTAGCTTTGACAGCTGCATATACCTTGGTCTTTAAAGGCAAACCTGCAGTTGGTATCACTAGTGGGAGGTTGTAGGCTGAATCCTGGAGAAATAAAAAGATCGTTTAATGTTCACAGCTTTAAAACTCTACTTGCTAGGCAAATAAAATGATGGTTTCTCATCAGCAATTTTAGACTGATTTCATAATTTTGAACTGTACTATAAAGAGAAGTGTGGCTATATCGACTACTGCTATTTCAAATAACATAGAAGAAATCTTATTAGAAGAAAGTTATTGACAAACTTACATTGTACAGCAGTAAGTTCAAAGTACTGATAAATGTACCATTGCTGTCTTTCACTGAAATTGCTGCAGATGACCTAAAAATAATTTTTAAAAAGTACTTTAAAAACTGAGCAGGAATACTTGTCAAGTGCTATAACAAATTTGCTGAAATATTTTTCCAATTAAAATTGAAACTTACGAAGCAAGCTGGGTGTTGTTGATAAGATACTCCAGTGGGTAGCTACAGCTATACTTATACAGCAGTCCTGGCAGGTAGCTAATAATGGTTGGTGGGTCTGGAGTGTCAATATAACCTGAAATGTTCCCAAATTGCACCATCGAAATATTGCCTAATGCATTGAGTCCTTGAGTAGCGGAGACCTATAAAATAGTTCACCAGACAATTTTTACTGATTCTACAGCTCAAAATAGGAGGCACATGTACCACTTGGGAATATAACTTGCCAAGGGGAAAGCTGAAAGAGACCTAGGAATGTTAGTTGACTTGGCGCTCACTGGGGTAAAAATTGGTATGCGTTGCGCCCATTTTTCGAGCATAAAATGAGTGCAACAATGACAGATTTAGCAAAGGGATGGCCCACACCCAGTCTGCGTGTGTGTTCCGGCCACTGCTAAATTTGTTGGGCCCATTTTTTAGGCACCCTGAGCATATGTTAATGAGGGGCCTGCTCCGTTCAGAATTCTTCAAAAGCCGCTGCGATCTAAGCAATGGCCGCCACCAAGAGGTAAGTTTAAAAAAATATATTTTAAAATAAATTGCTGTGGAGCCAGAAAAAGCAGGAGTGCTCCCTGACTTCACAGTATCCCGTTCGCCCAATTCCACCCTCCCCCCAATGTCCCACTCCACCCCACCCCTTGGGACATAAGAACATAAGAAATAGGAACAGGAGTGGGCCATAAGGCCCCCCGAGCCTGCTCCGCCATTCAATAAGGTCGTGGATGATCTTCGAACTCAACTCCACTTTCCCGCCCAATCCCCATATCCCTTGATTCCCTTAGAGTCCATAAATCTATCGATCTCAGCCTTGAGTATACTCAACGACTGAGCAGCCACAGCCCTCTGGTGTAGAGAGTTCCAAAGATTCACATCTCTCTGAGTGAAGAAATTCCTCCTCACCTCAGTCTTAAATGGCCAACCCCTTATCCTGAGACCATAACCCCTACTTCTAGATTCTCCAGCCAGGGGAAACAGCCTCTCAGCATCTACTCTGTCAAGCCCTCTCAGAATCTCAGATGTTTCAATGAGATCACCTCTCATTTTTCTAAACTCCAGAGAGTACAGGCCCATTCTACTCAATCTCTACTCATAGGACAACCCTCTCATCCCAGGAATCAATCTAGTGAACATTCGTTGCACTGCCTCCAAGGCAAGTATATCCTTCCTTAGGTAAAGAGACCAAAACTGTACACAATACTCCAGGTGAGGTCTCACCAAAGCCGTGTACAATTGCAGCAAGACTTCCTTACTCTTGTACTCCAACCCCCTTGCAATAAAGGCCAATATACCACTTGCCTTCCTAATTGCTTGCTATACCTGCATGTTAACTTTTTGTGTTTCATGTACAAGGACACCCAAATCTCTCTGACCATCAACATTTAATAATTACTCACCATTTAAAAAATATTCTGTTTTTCTATTCTTCCTACCAAAGTGAATAACCTCACATTTCCCCACATTATACTCCACCTGCCACCTTCTTGCTCACTCACTTAACCTGTCTATATTCCTTTGCAGTCTCTTTGTGTCCTCCTCACTGCTTACTTTCCCACCTAGCTTTATATCGTCAGCAAACTTGGATACATTACACTTGGGCCCTTCATCTAAGTCATTAATATAGATTGTAAATAGCTGAGGCCCCAGCACTGATCCTTGCGGCACACCACTAGTAACAGCCTGCCAAACTGAATATGACCTGTTTATTCCTACTCTCTGCTTTCTGTCCGTTAACCAATCCTCTATTCTGCTAATATATTACCTGCAACCCTATGAGCCCTTATCTTGTGTAACAACCTTTTGTGTGGCACCTTATACTACATCCACTGGTTCCCCTTTATCTACCCTGCTGGTTACATCCTCAGAAAACTCTAATAGATTTGTCAAACACAATTTCGCTTACATAAAAACATGTTGACCCTGCCTAATTATATTATGATTTTCTAAGTGCGCTGTTACCACGTCCTTAATAATGGATTCCAGCATTTTCCGGATGACTGATGTCAAGTTAACTGGCCTGGAGTTCCCTGTTTTCTCTCTCCCTCCTTTCTTGAATAGCGATGTTACATTTGCTACCATTGAATCCACTGGGACCATTCTAGAATCTAGGGAATTTTGGAAGATCACAACCAATGCATTCACTATCTCTGCAGCCCTCTCTTTTAGAACCCTAGGATGTAGGCCATCAGGTCCAGGGGATTTGTCGGCTTTAGTCCCATTAATTTTTCCAGTATTTTTTCTTTACTGATATGAATTACTTTAAGTTCCTCATACTCATTAGACCCTTGGTTCCCCACTATTTCTGGTATGTTTTTTGAGTCTTCTACTGTGAAGACAGATACAAAATATTTGTTTAACATCTCTGCCATTTCCCACGCTTTCTCTGCACTGCTCTCTCTCTGCTGCTCCTTGGCTGCTGTGGGGGGGGGAATTCCCGCGTTTTCTCTGGCCTTTACCACTTTTACCTTCAGGCTGCTGCCAATATTCTTTTACTGCAAATGGACGAGCTGCCCGTGAAGGCGAGACAGGCGTCAGCAGCTCGACCAATTAATGAGGCCCGAGGCCCAATTTCGGGCCGGCCTCAGTCTTCCTGATTCGGCGTACATTGCGGCTGCATCATCTGTCAGCCAAGAGGGTAGGCGGCCATTAAGCTGTGCATGAGAGCAACCCAGGGTGATTTGATCTCTGGTTTCCATCTCCATGGTGACCTAGACCATGGAGAATATCGTTGTCACTCCAAAATTAGTTGTCAAAGACAAGACTAGTGCCATTTGCCTTTTTCTCTAAGTTTTGAGATCATTGATCCACTGTTTCAAAATGATCCATTAAGTGGCCTGGCAGAAAACTACCCCTTCAATTTTGAATAACGTTTGAGTTTGAGGCCAAGTGTTGTGAATGGGAATCTAATACTCTATTACTAGAGTGGGGCTGCCCATACAGATTCATACATGGAAAACATTGGATGTTTAACAAGATGACAGGTTTGTACTTCTTTCAGTGTTTCTATGTTTCTGAGGTATTTATGAAATATCAACCTATAACCTTTTGTTTGCAAGAGCAAAAAGATAGTTAATCTTACCGCTAGGTTATTTCCACAGACTTCTAGTGTATTGAGGTTGATGGTGAATATGACGACTGTGGGAAAAGTACCGTTATTAATAAAACCCCTGCAATGTGCATTGCCATGTCTACCATTTAATGCTAAATCTGTTTCTGAGTAGCCAGAGAACAGTACTGGACAAAAATTGATCTTGATTGTTATGGTCTGTACTCCACAAAAGACAAGGATGTCCTTTTCACCTGTAGGAAGAAACATTCAATGAAGTCAATTATAATCTAATCAAAAATTCAGTAAAGTCTGGTTGATATTATACATTGCTGACAGCATGACCCCTTACTAAAGTTAAATTCAATTTTGTTGACATTGCATAAATTATCTGGGATATAAACATAGAATTATAAGTGACACAAATTCATTCAAGGGGCCAGATGGTAAGTATTCATTTTTTTCCAGATTCTTGTAATATTATAAACTTTGCTAATGATGCCAATTTATATAGCTAAGTGATAAATACAAGAGTATATGACAGCATTCAAAGGGATTCAAACCAATTATGTGGATAAAGCTAAAGAATGGTAATTGGATTTTAATGTGGATAAATGTAAGGTTATTCAATTTGGAACAGGAAATGTGAAACATGTAAATGCAATGTAAGAAGTCCATAGGCAAAGTTGGAAAAGGAAAAGATTCGGGCATAATTTATCTGCAAGTATTCAGTCAACGTGAAGCTGTTATCAGCAATGCTAATTGGGGGAAGATTTCCTCTGGTTGCTATGTGTTAGCGACATCGTATACATGGTAGAAAGATTTCTCTGATTACAGTCTCTATGTTCTTTTTGAACTTCTACAATTTGATTAAAATTAGCAAACATGGGAAATCTTCCAGCTATGTCACTAATTCATAGTAATCAGAAGAAACCTACCCCAGGGATAGAAATGCATTTCAAGAATATTTGATTATAAGTCAAATCAAGTTACTTTAACTTTGTGTAAATCATTTCTGAGGATATATTTGGAATTTTGCCTACAATTTCAGCAGGGCATTGATCCACTGGGAATAGTTCAGAATGGCACTCCAGAAAGAGTCACTGGGATAGATCTTGACTTCGTGCAATAGTGTAAAATGAGTGATAGTGAGTCAGCAGCCCATTTTACATCTCTCCTGATTTTTATTTCCAAAATAAAAATCAGGAGAGATGTAAAATGGGCTGCCGACTTGCTATCACCCGTTTTACACTATCGCACAAAGTCAAGATTTACCCACTGCTTTTAGGAGAAAAGGGGAGAAAAATAAAACCGGAGTGAAACCTACTACAAATGAGCAACATGAGAATGTAAAATATGGTGCTGATAGACAATTGGGTATTTATTAAATCTAACTGCCGTGCTGACTTCAGAGTGATCTAAATAAGTAGCTTCCTCAGACAGCCTGTTTACCCTGGCAGAAAGATTGCTGAGTAAAATTAGAAATTCAATGGCTCTGAGAACAGTAATTTCAAGTAACAGACTAAACAGACAGGATTCACTGTTTGGCAATAAAAGGATTAAATATTTATGTCCATTTTGTTTTATTTAATCTTACCAGGGAACCTGCTGTGCAGATTAGCATCACAGTTGTACCCATTGAATTGTGCATCCACTGAATGTATCCTGATAACTAATAGCAGCAGGAAGCATAACTGTTCCATTGCAAAGCTGTTGAAAAAAAAATGAACAAGTTGCACAAGTGTAACCTTTAATAAAAAAATATTCTACTGCTGTTGTACTGCTCCCAACATGACAATTTTCTGTAATTAAAATACCAGTGAATTGTCATTTAATGGTTTGCACTGTATACTTTGCCTAAGCATATTTCAAAACCTAATTGAAGCTGTCATACTGGGTGCAAAATTCCTCTAGTTGTTACATTATTGGACATGTTAATTGTCCGTTAATGTGGAGGAATTTCAGTTCTGCACTATCGTGCTGAACTTTCCTGCTTCTGTTGCTGTTTCTAAAAGTGTTCCCTGCATGAAAGTCAGTGCGCAGCGTAATAATGGAGATTTCGTGCGTAAATGTAGATAAGATTGGCAAATCAGTGATAATTGCTGTCTCACGCTTTATAGGTATGGGACAGTTGGCTTTGTTTCACTGACCACAGAACAGCAACTAACCTATTTTGCATAAGCAACTTGTTTCTATTTGGGACACCATAAGAGTAAATAAAAAAAGAACTTGCATTTATATAATGCCTTTCACATGCACAGGACATCCCAAAGTGCATCACCGCCAATGAAGTACTATTTAAAAAAATGTACTCAATGTTGTAATGTAGGCAAACTTTTGTACACAGCAAGATCCCACAACAGAATTATCTAAATGACCAGATAGTCTGTTTTAGTAGCGTTGGTTGAGGAATAAATTTTGGCCAGTGACGTGCAGCTTGAACCCACTTCTGACTCTGAGGTGAGGGTACTATCCCTGAGTCAAGCCTGACATATTTAGTGGATCAATAGCTCACCACTTGGTAGAGGAGGTTCAGGAGGAACATCAGAGGGAGGTTTGTGAAATAAAGCAATGTTCAGGTCCTGCCAGTACTAGCTAGTTGTACTGGCCCACGCAAACCTACCTGGAGTCACAGTGGATCAGTGCCTCAGGATGCTCAGACTAAGTAAGAAGACAATGACATATGTGCTGTCTTCTGCAAGAAGACCTGCAAACACTCTCCATTACCAGTGATAATCACCACAGCTCTAAACATCCATGCAGTGCAACATTCCAGTCAAATACTGGCATATGTTGTGTCAGCCAGTTTGCACTTATGCATCACTGCTGAGATCATAGATATCTTATTCCAATATGCAAACACGTACATTCAGTTCAGCATGGACCAAAAGCAACAGCAGGATAGGGTGACACATTTTTACAGCATTGCTGCCTTACCAAGAGTGCAGTGAATTAATGAATGTACCTATGTTGCCATGCTTGTCTCTGTGTACAATGCCATGTTATACATGAATAGAAAGGGATTTTATTCCATCAACATCCAGCTGGTATGTGATAACCAGTACTAATAAATTTGAACTCCAATAATGCCTTATTTTTAGGACAATCTAGTGTGTCCCCATTGTTTGAAGGAGAAAAGAGACCGGAAGCTTGACTGTTTGTAAACCTTGAGTATCCACTGCAATTATGGTTAATGACACCTTTGTACTACCTACATACAGCAGCAGAACACAAGTATAATGAGGCTCATGAAAGCACAAGGATTCTCATTGAATACTTCATTGGAACCCCAAAACTGAGCTTCAGAGGTTTGGACTGATTGGGCGAGTGCAAAAATTATAGTGCAACCTCCACAGGATCTCCAGAGTTATTTTGTATGCTGCACCACATTGCTCTTCAAAGAATCTCACCGCGGAAGAAAATGAGGAACATTCTACAAGCCATGGCAGACCATGAGGCCAAGGGTGAGGATGAAGAACCAACTGCTGAACACTGAATACAGAAGGATAGACTGCCATGGCAGGACCTCACAGCTGAAGCCTTCCATTAATATCTGGATATAATCTTTATTAACCAGCTTACAGCAACGCTATCACTGTATGCCATCCTCTGCAGTGTTATGGAAGTTGAGTGCGTGTCCGCATGAATTTAGGATAATGTTACACAATATGAACATTACATTACTAACTATGGGCTTGGCTTTATCCTCCAGCTTTGATGGTCTCATTCCCTTTATGCTTTCCCTGCCAATGGTTTCTGATATAGCTCTCTGAAAGGGGGAAAGAGATCTGTAATGCTTGGCATCATTTCCATTGCACATCCATTCATAGCAATTAAATGGCTTTCTGTCCTACGAGTAGAATAGTACTTACAGTGCACTGAGAACGTCATGGTGCAGCATAGTCTATCTGGAATGCTGAATGTTAATAGGAAATTATATTCACCTTGCTAGGTTCACTTACAAGCCTTGACTGTCTAAAATAGCCTTCTCATTGCTGGTTGTGCACAGACATTTTTAATGAACTAAGCATAGTAACTTTGGTTCCCTTCAGGGTTGCATCTTTCCTCATATTCACGCCAATGCGTCATTACTGCACTTGCTGAATTCATCATACTGTTTTTCAAGGACAAACAGTTTAGGGCAACTTCCTTTTATTAATTTATGACAAGTGCATGTCATGCACATTAAAATTAGTTACCTTTGTAGATTTCTTCAATCCTGACATCTTCTTGCAGATGTCTTTCCTGGTTTGCAACACAGTGTGCAGCCTCTCTGCTGTGTCCTGCCATGTCTGGCATCCCAAATACATTTCTTTATAAAAACAGAAAATGCTGGACGTACAAAGCAGGTCAGTCAGCATATATAAAGAGAAAAGACAGGTTATGATGTTACGGATGTGTACCTGGGTGTGTACCCTTCACAATGAAAAGTACACACTCATAACATCATAACCTCTTTTCTCTTTACAATTGTTAACTAACCTGCTGTGTATTTCCAGCCTTTTATTTTCAGATATCCATCATTTGCAGCTTTTCCTTTTTATTTTACTGCTTTTGTCTTGATGTTCCAATACACCCTCAAACGCCTCAAGGCATGGCCATCAAAGTGATTTCTTTTGTCTCCAATGCTCCATCACTGTTCCCAAATTGTTCTTGGAACAGATAAATTTTATTGACATGCACTGTTAAACAGGATGAAGTGACTGGTTTGTGTGTTGCCCAGAAAAATACATGTCACGTTTATTTAATACTTTGCCACAACGTAATGAGTAATTTCTTGGCTCGTATGATTAATCTCTTGTTGGTGAGTTGGTCCAGGAATTTTTCTGTTTTGACATCTAATTGTTCATTTTTGTGACACAATGGCACAGCATGCTAATTCAATCACTAGTCACACAATCATAACTTTAGCCAACAAAACTCAATACGAGTACACAACAGAATGAATGATATATTTTCATTCCTCATTAGCGGTAATGTATGATGGACAATATAGAGGATCGAAAAACAGCTAGCGATATTCCGTTTTCCATATAATTGGTTGTTAGCAATCCCATGTTTCATGTATGTAATTGATATTGAAAACTTCGCATTAACTCAACATCTGTTGACATTTGTTGATAATTTCTCATTGATTAAAACTTTACACTATCTAATACACGGAAAAAAGATAGACGAGAAAACATTTTACTCTGGACTGGAACTACTTATATTGAGAAATTATCATCTTTAATACCTTCAGGTACACAGTCAAAAATTCATGGAATAAATAAAACAATTTATTGTTGGCTTAGCTGAATTTGATTCAATAATGAAAACATTTTCCTTTTACATCTCTTTCATGTTCGAGGGATAAATCAGACTTTTCTCCAGTCACCCTGACCTTTTCTCCAAATGACTTTTTTACAAAGGTTAATTTTTAAAATCGAAGCCAGTGTTACAGCCATGTCTACCAACGGAGTTCTTTTATTCTAAAATATAATCCAGATTTTTATAATTAATTTAGAAATATGAGATTCTATATTAATCACTAAAAAATCTTATATTATTGAACTTACTGTTCAGAAAATAAAGTAATGATAAAGGAACAAAAGGTTAGTCTTGTCGCTGTAAAAGGAAGTCCGCAGTACCCATTCTTTATTTATTTTACATTTCTTATTAACTTTTTAACCAAGGAAAGCACTTGTCACCAAATTGGTTATACATCAACCCTGACTGTTCAGAAAGCGCAAAAATGGTTAGTGCTACAGCTCTCATGAGCTACAGATATTTCACACTTTAAAAAGAATTGCGAAAAATTCACCATCTTCAGGCTGTTTTGTATTTCAGAGCAAAAATATGGCAGTGGGTAATACTTTAGTTGTTTTGACTTATTGAAAATTTTAAAAATGATATTTGTTAGCGTATTATTAGTATTTATAGTTTAACTCTTTTCAATTCAATGTTTTTGTGTTTTTAATGATTGAATGCAAATATAAAGTTATTGTAGATTAGGAAAATGTCAACTTGATAATTTTATAGAATGCAAGTTGGCATAATTGACAAAAATGGATGGCCTATGATAACTAAGAATATTATGATCTAAGGGATCCTGTGATTTTTTAAAAATTAAAATGAAATTAGGTTTGTTTCTCCCATAATTTTGTTTAACATTTAATTTGTATGTAGCAGTTTGTTTTCACAAATCGAATATTTAAAGTAATTAATACTGTGCTGATTGCAATTTATGGGCATAATAGTTAATATAAGGCCTTGGCTCAGTGGTAGCACTCTCACCTCTGAGTCAGAAAGTCATGGGTTTATGCTCCACTCAAGAGACTTGATCACATAATCTAGCCTGACACTCCAGTGCAGTACTGAGGGAGTGCTGCCCTGTCAGAGGTGCCGTCTTTTGGAACACACATTTAACCAAGGTCCCATCTGCCCTCTCAGGTGGGTGTAAAAGATCTCATTGCACTATTCGAAGAAGAGTGGGGAGTTCACCCGGCCAACAATTATTCCTCAACCAACTCTATTAAGACAGATTTTCTGGTCATTCTGTCATTTTTGTTTGTGAGACCTTGTTGTTTGCAAATTGGCTGTCGCATTTGCCTACATTAAAACAGTGACTACATTTCAAAAGTACTTAATTGCCTCTGAAGTGCATTAGGACATCCTGAGGAGTGACAGGCGCTATATAGATTCTTAAGTTCTTTCTTCTTTCTTTTGTTTGTGGATTAGTGGTTTGACATTGACATTGATGCCAAATTTATGGTCATTCCTCCTAATATCTTCTTCATCTATTTTTAAAATTTCACCTCTGTGAAGTGCTTTGGGACATTTTTCTATATTGAAAATGCTATGGAAATGCAAGTTGTTGTTGCTGTTTGTTGCTGATATTATTATCACAAACATATTGTTAAAAGAGGTGATCACTGGGATAAAAAGAACGAACGAAAAAACTTGCATTTAAAAAGCGTTTTTCATGACCTCAGGACATGCCAAAGCACTTTACAGCCAATGAAGTACTTTTGAAGTGTAATCACTGTTGTAATGTAGGAAAAGTTGCAGCCTATTTGCAAACAGCAAGGTTCCACAAATAGCAATGAGAATTAGAATCATACAGCACAGAAGAAGTCCATTCGGCCAATCTTATCTGTGCTGGCTCTTTGAAAGAACTATCCAATTAGTCTTACTCCCCTGCTCTTTCCCCATACCCTTGCAAATTTCTCTTTTTCAAGTATATATCCAATTCTCTTTTGAAAGTTACTATTGAATCTGCTTCCACCACCTTTTGAGGCAATGCATTCCAGTTCATAACAACTCGCTGCCTAAAAAGATTTCTCCTCATTTCCCCAGTGGATTTTTTGCCAATTATTTTGTATCTGTGTCATTTGGTTACCGATCCTCCTCCCAGTGCAAACAGTTTCTCCCTATCTACTCTATCAAAAATGCTAATAATTCTGAACACCTCTATTAAATTTCCCCTTCACCTTCTCTGCTCTAAGGAGAACAATTCCAGCTTCTCTAGTCTCTCCTCAAAACTGATGAGTCCACACTTTTATTTCCATTGCCTATCACCCATTTTACACAAAGTCAAAATGTACCCCATAGAATTTTCCAACACAGGAGCCCATTTGGCCCATCGTGCCTGCACTGCTCTCTGCAAGAATTACCTACTTAATCCATTCCCTACTCTTTCCCCAGACCCTTTTAAATTTTTCTTTTTCAAATATTTACACATTTACCTTTTAAAAGCTATTATGGATTCTGTTCCCATCGCTGTTTCTGGTAAGGAATTCCATTCCTTAACAATACTTTGGGTAAAAAAATTCTCCTACCCTCTCCCTTCATTCTTTTGGTGATGATCTTAAATTTATGTCCTCTAGTTACAGACTTACTGGCCAGTGGAAATATTTTTTCCCAATGTACCTTATCAAAACCTCTCATAATTTTGAACACCTCTATCAGTTATTTTGCTTTTATAAGTTCTGCTAACTTAGAATAATCAGCGTTCCATTATTTTATTTCCCCCCAGATCAGATGAGGCTCTGAAAGGAAATTAAGTTAATCTCTAGAATTTATCAATGGAATTTGGTGAGGATCTATGAAGCAGGTTGGGAGTTATTTTTCCAGTTATTTAATTTTGAATTATTTTGAACTATCTTGTTATTGTCACCTCTTTTCTCTATTTTATCATAACTATCTCATTGCTCCTCTGAATTTTTCAATCTGCTTCTTCAAACATGCAAATATACTGTCTTATCTACTGTCAGATCCTCACCTGTGCTAAAATCACGAATCATCACATTTTCATCTCCTCTCATTCTTTCTCGGGACCTCAAAACTGTGCAACTATTTATCCTCCTCCCAGTCTTCCCTTCCTCCTACAATTTATACGCTTTTAAAAGCCAAACTAGCCTTCGCCTAATCACATTTTCTTAATTTACATTGCCTTCCCTCCTATTCTTTTCAAACTTGGTGGTCTCCATTCACTATGAGATTTGTCCTTTCCCTAGGTTTCTCTATTGAAAAAAAAAGTTTACGTCTTTCAGGCATCAAGAAATAGATAAATAGACAGGTTTGCAAAGGCTATATTATATATAAATGAAAAATAACTAACAAAAAATGATAGAAGTAGGGCTTGTATTTTATAATATGGAGAATGAGCAAACAAAAAATTTGTCAACACATGCTGTAAGTGAAATTACTGGAAATATTACAGATTATGTGAAGATTTGTTCTGGATCAGAGATAGTCATGACAAAAAGCAACTTTTGTTTATATTGTTACAGGGTTCATTGAAGCAGCAAAGGTAAATGCAAATAATAATCTTTTATGTGCCAATCAAATCATAAATACTTAAAATGATGAACAATTAAATAGCTCATTGATGTTCTGTTTATTAAGTATTCTAATACTCATGATTTGTTAAATAAGATTATTGATTATAAAGTTAAGGTATCTTAAAGTTCACAATTTGTCATATCCTTTAGAAGAATTAATGTTATGTTCTTAAAAACTTTCATTGGACTTGGCATCACTAATCAATCTTTATGTAAAATCCCTAAGATTTATATGACTATTTCAGAATAAGTCTAACATTAAAAACTCATTTTAAAGTGATCTCTGAATTTTGTAACTTTTAGATACAAAATAGGTAATGATGTTGGAGGGTACAAATTCTTTCCTTTGTATGTAAAATGATTATATATCTAATAGGAAAAAAATTACTTGCATTAAATTAGGGTCGCTTCAATACTTAGTGTTTACAAGGCACGCAAAATAACCGACTAAAAATATTTTTTGAAATAATCATCTTTCCACTTACCCAAGTACCTTGTAGCTGGCAGGTCAACTGTGCTCCATATGCCTTGTCCTTCTGCATGTGATCAAGTTTTCTGCTTCCTTGCCATACAGAACATTATTAGAAAAAAGAGGAACAGTGGCAATCTTGGGAAAACAGAAGGATTCATTATTTAAACACAGTGATAAAAACTGTACATGGAGTAACATGGGAAAAGTTACCAAATCTCAATTTATTGTACAATTCTTTTCAACAGCCCAGAAACCTGAGTAGGTTGTGAGGTCCAGGCTTTGACTGTGCTTTCTGTTTCATCTCCACCTTTCAATACACAATCTTTTTGTGAGATTTGCACTGTAAGTTGTCAATTTAGCAAAATTACTGAATCATCAGACTGTTGAACATTCCTGTCTGTAGTGTACAATAAGTCTGGAAAAGTTAGCTGCAGAATAAAATCAGACACTGAAAGTGAGCCAAAGTTATCAGAGTAATTATGTATTTTACCAAGAATATTTCACCCATTCAATCTTAACTTAAAGCTGATTCTGCAGTTGTTTCATTTTGAAGAGATGATTGTCCATGGCATATAAACCAGCAAAAGTGATACCTGCAAAAGAGCCATTAAACCACCCCTGAGTATACAAATATTTTTTCAGTCAACATTGATCCTTCAAAGGTAAAAACTGTGACACCGAAGCCCCGATTTTAACTCAGGATATGAGTGCACGGCTGGGATGGGCGAGAAGCACTCATGATGGTGCCAGTGTGAAGCACGGGCATTCTAACCCCCGGGCCTCATTACCATGTAGAAAGCAGGTCTCCTGCCCAAATCCAGCAGGAGCGATGAGGTGATTGACTGGCGGGAGCGGGATTTCGCAGGGCAGGAGACCTCTGCCAGGGAACCCAAGGGAATGGTACCTGGTGCTTTGGTAAGTGGTGGGGGAGGGGGTGAGGGTGGAGTTACAAGAGGGGAAGTGAAACCTGGGGCTGGGGAGGCCAAAGATTTTCTTGTAAGGCCTGGAAGAGCACTCCTGCTCCTTCTAGCCCACAAGGAAACCTTAAAAAAAAATTAAAATTGAAACTTACCTGGCTTTCTTTTGGCCACGATCCTGCCTGCTAATAGGTTTCACTGGTGGGTTCAAGACTGAGTGTCACTGCCATGATTGGCAGTTAAAATCGCATCGGGGTCTGAATGATTTCATAGGACCCCAGCTTTTAAATATTAATGAGGCCCCCACCAGCCTGCGGTGGAATTCCCTGAAGCTGCCAAAATCCTGGCAGTTAAAATGGCAGCGGGAGCGAATGTGTTGGGAATGCAATGGGAAGTGCCCAACCTCGATTTTAATCACCCGCCCACCCCTTTCCCTTCGGGTTAAAATCAGGCCTGAAGTGACTCAGCATCGTTTTGTTTCTGTAGTGAAAGTTATTTATTCAAAAGTAGTGAAACACAAAGATTAGGGAGTAATTTTAACCCCCAAGAACAGTGGATTGGGGTTGGGAGGCAGTAAAAATAGTACTTTTTGGGAGCGGGACTGCATCCCGGCTCCAACTCGCCATTCTCCGGGCTTGACCCAGGCGCATTGGGATGTGTGCTACAGGAACCCGGAAGTCCCACCGGCACTTAGAGCTGACGGGACGATATTTAAAGGGCCAATTTAGGTACCTGAAATACTTAAGGTGATTAACTTTTTGTGGATTCAGCAACAGAATTGAATTTAACTTCTACTGAACGTGTCTCCCGTGGCTTTTAAAATACGCCATAGAACGGAGGCAAGTTGCAGCCGAAGCTAATTTGGCCCTTTAAACCAGTGAGTGATACATCTCAATAAAAGGTGAGGTATTGCAGCAGGGCACTCAGTTCTCTCAGACAGGCCTTTGGCTGGGAGTTCCTTGTGTTTAGACTGAGATTTCCTTGTGGAGAATTCTTGTGTTCTTGCAAATTTACATATATTTTGGAGCCCCTCAAACTGACAACATCAGGATGGGGGGCCCAACGCATCTATTCCACAGTACATCTGAGGAGGAGGCACATCACCATCCGTGCCAGGCACCGTGTGCTGTTCTGGGACCTGCAGGTGCACAAGAAAGAAGTGTGCAACAAGGACCTGGAGAAGAGCAGAGAGGGGACCAACGGAGGAACCGAGGCCGCAGGAGGCACTACCCACGTGAGAGGTTCTACAGGCAGAGGCTGAGCTTCCTGAACCTCTCTGAGGAGCAGGGCCTACGCAGGCCCAGATTGAGTCGCCAGGTGGTCGCAGACATCTGCACGCTCCTTAATGAAGAGCCTCACCTGGCTGGGCCTGGTGTCCACGCATTGCTCGTCGCAGTTTAAGTCACCTCTGTCCTCAATTTCTTCATCTCCGGATCCTTCCAGGGCACCACCGGTGACATCACCAGGGTGTCTAAGTCGCCTGCGCATAAGTGTATACGACAGGTCACGGATGGCTTGTTTGCCAGGGCATCCGACTACATCAACTTCCCCCGCGACAACATCAGCTAGACTGAGAAGGCAGTGAGTTTTAACTCTCTAGCTGGCTTCCCATGGGTACAGAGCGCAATTGATTGCACACACGTGGCAATCCGAGGACTTCCACATGAGCCAAGACTGTTCATAAACCAAAAGGGATATCTCTCCATCAATTTGCAGCTGGTTTGCGACCACTGGAAGGAATTTCTGCAGATGTGCGCCAGATTCCCTGGCAGCTGCCATGATCCCTTCATTTTGTGTGAGTCCAACATCCCGGACCTCTTCCACACAGAAGACAGACTTAAGGGCTGGCTCCTTGGAGACAAGGGATACCGCCTGCAGATATGGCTCAAGAAACCTGTGAGAAACCCCACCAATGAGGCATAGAAGCGATACAACCAGAGCCACATCACCACCAGGTCTGTCATTGAGCGAGCCATAGGAATGCTGAAGATGCGTTTCAGTTGCCCGGATAGATCTAGGGGAATCCTTCAGTACTCGCTAGTGAGGGTGTGCAGAATAGTCATCGTGTGTTGTGTCCTGCACAACATCGCTCAGAAGAGAGGGTTACTGGTGGAGGAGGTCGAATGTGCTCATGAAGCATCCGCATCTACCGTCAACATTGAAGAAGAGGAAAAGGAGGAGGAGGAGGACGAGGAGGAGGAGGAGGAGGAAAATGAAGATGGGGAACTCATCGCCTGAGCAGCGGTGCACATTGCTGCCCATGATGCCAGGGATTCTCTCATCTCTAGCAGGTTCTCAGAATAAGATGTGCAAATTGAAGACTTTGAAATAACCAGGGGGTCTGGAACAACCACCACCATCACCATCACCATCACCAGCCCACCGCCCCCACCCCCCACGCCCCGCTCCAATTGCACAAAACAGTACTTCAAACAGGCATACACCCATTGCACACATGCCCAAAGGGTGGCCTCATGATGCAGCACATGAAAGGGTGAATTTACAAAATGGTCTCAGTAAAGGGCAAGATGTGGCAGTGGTGATGAGAATTATTAAATTTAATGTGACATAAAGAAAAAAAACATTTAAATTAACAACATGACGTTTCGTCAAACACCCATATCCTTGGTGAATTACAATTACTTAGCCTTTCTCTTCCTACTGCTTTTACGTGGTGCATCTCCTGTGGCTTCAGCAGAGGTAGTGGCAGGTTGCTGAGATGCTCTAAACCCACAACCTCTGGGTTTTGGAGCCTGTGAGGGCCCCAACAAAGACTGCTCCATCTGCACCTATGTGGGTACTGGTTGAGGGTGGGGGGCAACGGGTGAGAGGTGGGAGTACTTTGAGTGGAATCCCACATCCATGTCCCCTTTCACCATCGTCCCTCTCCCGGGCCAGCGCCACATCACCCCACCGCTCTGCTGACCAGCATGTTGGCATCCAAAGTTCACACGGCCATTGTCATGGCCTGCATGGACTCATTAGAGAGTTGTCCTTGAAGCTCAATGGAGGATAGCATTCTCTCCATCGCAGACATTCTTGCACTTACCTGCACCACCAATCCACCAGCGATGGAGTTGGACTCTTCCATCCTCTCTGCTATTTTGGAGAGTGTGCGTGGCAGCCATCTGCGGGTTGCCAGTCTCTCCATCTCCAACAGATAGGCATGCAATGGTCCGACTGATCTCCATGGACTCCTCCTCTGCATCTGTCCATGGTACTATTTGTGGTGGCCTATTTCCAGTTTTACTTCTCTCCCTTGCATTTTGCACTCTCCTCTCCGACAAGGGGAGAAAGAACAGACTTGTGAGTGAGTGAGGGTGACATGGTCACCCGATGGATGCATTGCTTTGGGTAAGGCTGACAATGAAACAGATGCATCAGAGGGTGACCATCAGGCAGATGCATCACATTGCATCAAGATTGGGTGGGTGGCAGTTGTGGGTGAATAAATGGGGAGTTGAGGAAATGCATAGAAAGTGAAGGTTAGTTGATGCTGAAACTTAAGTGGACGTGAGGAGTGATGCGATGGAGTAGGCTTGCCAACACAGAGTCAGAGAGGGGAGGTGTACATTTCACAGGATGTGGGTGAATCAGCAAATGTACTCACTTTTCCTGACCTGGTTAGGTCACTAAACCGCTTCCTGCACTGAACCCAAGACCTGGGCACCGTGCTCCTGCTGCTGACCTCTTCTGCCATCTCCAGCCACGCCTTCTCAGTGGCAGAAGCAGGTTACTTTGTCCTATCAGCTGGACACAACACCTCTCTCCTGCTTTGCACACCAGCCTGTAGCACCTCAAGGGAAGGGTCGCTGAACCTTGGTGCTGTCTTTGCTCTGTGTTCATCCATTTTGCTTGTTTCTCCTTTCTCCTTCAAAACCCATTTTTACATTGGCCCTTTAAATACTCCAGTTCACATCACGTCATGTGGGTGAGCAGTATGCCTGCTGCACAGCTTGGAAATGCGAAACCCGGAAGTAAAATTAAGTGCCTTCACTTGAGTTGCGATCGCTCAATCCGATACGCTGAAGTTATTTCCTGGTTTCCCCTACGACTATTTACCCACCTGCTGAGTTCCCGCTGCCATGCTAAACTCATGTCCTAGCTATTTTTCATGCAATTTGATGTCATTTCAATCCCAAGCAACTGATCTTTTAGAATTCTTACAATGGATCTAAGGCTGATTTTATTCCCTGTATTGCCATACACAGAAGCCAATTAATATGTTCCAATTAACCTGAAGTTCCTTAAAATGGATATTAATATTCTGAGGTATTAAAAGACTTGCTTATTTCATTGAGAATGCGTGTGCTGAGCTTCCTCGATTGCTTAGCCCATAGATAGGCCATTTGGTGTGGTACTGACACAAACAGGCCAGGTTTGATTCCTGGTCTGTGCTGAGTTAGTTGATCTCAACCAGCTATTAAAACTAGCCAAAGTGCCTCTGGTTTATGGAAAAAAAAATCAGCCAGTGTTCTGGCTTTTGATCGCTGACACTGTCAAGGCTCACACTTCAAAAATGGTCATTGGAGGACTGCTGCAATCTGTGGGTTTGTAACTCTGAATGAATCAGTGCTGAGAGAAGAGGAGAAATTGGAAGTAAAAAAATAGAAAATGTGCATTACTGTGAGAATGCTTGTAGAAATGATAATGATAGTGGAAATGAAGATTATTTTAGTGCATGATTAATCACAACCATTAACACCACTACTTTATCAATTATTAGCAATTATAGTGGTGGTGTTAATGGTAGTGATTATCCTCAGGCCTGGAGACAGTGACTATATTGGTGACGGGTCTGATGGTGGACATAGAGTTCAAGGAGATGTGGTGTGACCGTGGTTTTAACTAGTTATAATGATCATCATTATAAATGGACACAGTATGACAATGGTGAGAATAATAAAGACATTTATTATATATATAATAAAAGAAAGGATCTAAGACTATAGTGGGAATTGTGTATAGGACCCCTGGCAGCAGCTCTGAAGTGCTAGATTGTATAAATGCAGAGATTAGACAAGCGTGTAACAAAGGTATAGTGGTCTTAATGGGGGACTTTAACCTTCACATAGATTGGGAAAAGCAGACGAGCAACTGTCAGAAAGGTAGTGAATTTCTTGAGTGTGTTCGGGATAGTTTTCTGCAGCAGTATGTCCTAGAGGCAACAAGAGGGCAAGCCATACTAGATTTAGTAATGAGTAATGAACCAGATTTAGTTAACGGCATAACTGTACGCGAACATCTATCCAATAGTGATCATAACATGATCGAGTTCAATGTAGTCATGATGTGGAGATGCCGGTGATGGACTGGGGTTGACAATTGTAAACAATTTTACAACACCAAGTTATAGTCCAGCAATTTTATTTTAAATTCACTTTTATTTAAAATTTAAAATTTAGAATTTAAAATTTAAAATTTAAAATTTAGAATTTAAAATAAAATTGCTGGACTATAACTTGGTGTTGTAAAATTGTTTACAAGAGTTCAATGTAGTGTTTGAAAGGGAAAAAAGTGAATCAGCTGCTAAGATTCTAGACTTGGGTAAGGCCGACTTCAATGGGATGAGACAGAGACTGTCGACAGTAAACTGGGCAAATCTGTTAATGGGTAAAACATAAAACGACTGATGATCAGTGGGAAATGTTTAAAGAAACATTTAACATGATACAGAATCGGTTTATACCCCTGAGGGGCAAGAACTCTACTTGCCAAAAAAAACAGCCATGGACAACTAAAGAGGTAAGGGACAGTATAAGACATAAGGAAAGGGCATACAAAAAGGCAAAAAATGGCACAGATCCTGGCGAATGGGAAAGATACAAAGATCAACAAAGGGTCATAAAACAGATAGTAAGAGCTACAAAAAAAGAGTATGAAAAGAAGGGATATCAAAACCAATACGAAGAACTTTTATAGTTATATTAGGAAAAAGAGGGTGGTCAGGAGCAGTGTTGGCCCCTTAAAAACTGAAAGTGGGGATATTGTCATAGACAATGGGGAAATGGCGGACATGTTGAACGATTACTTTGCGTCAGTATTTACAGTAGAAAAAGAGGATAGCATGCCGGAAATCCCAAGAAAACTAATATTGAATCGGGGACAGGGACTCGATAAAATTAACATAAGTAAAGCAACAGTAATGAAGAAAATAATAGCACTAAAGAGCGACAAATCCCCAGGACCAGATGGTTTCCATCCCAGGGTTTTAAAGGAAGTAGGTGAGCACATTGCGGATGCCCTAACTATAATCTTTCAAAGTTCTCCAGATGCAGGAATTGTCCCTCTGGATTGGAAAATTGCACGTCACTTCACTTTTTAAGAAAGGAGAGAGAGGGAAACCACGGAATTATAGACCAGTTAGCCTAACATCTGTTGTGGGGAAAATGCTAGAGTCTATAATTAAGGATAGGGTGACTGAACACCTCGAGAATTTTCAGTTAATCAGAGAGAGCCAGCATGGATTTGTGAAAGGTAGGTCGTGCCTGACAAACCTGATTGAATTTTTTGAAGAGGTGACTAAAGTAATGGACAGGGGAATGTCAATGGATGTTATTTATATGGACTTCCAGAAGGCATTTGATAAGGTCCCACATAAGAGACTGTTACTAAGATAAAAGCCCATGGAATCGAGGGAAAAGTACGGACTTGGTTAGGAAGTTGGCTGAGCGAAAGGCGACAGAGAGTAGGGATAATGGGTAGGTACTCACATTGGCAGGATGTGACTCATGTATTCACAATATTTATTAACGACTTAGATGAAGGCATAGAAAGTCTCCTATCTAAGTTTGCCGATGACACAAAGATTGGTGGCATTGTGAGCAGTGTAGATGAAAACATAAAATTACAAAGCGATATTGATAGATTAGGTGAATGGGCAAAACTGTGGCAAATGGAATTCAATGTAGACAAATGTGAGGTCATCCACTTTGGATCAAAAAAGGATAGAACAGGGTACTTTCTAAATGGTAAAAAGTTAAAAACAGTGGATGTCCAAAGGGACTTAGGGGCTCAGGTACATAGATCATTGAACTGTCATGAACAGGTGCAGAAAATAATCAATAAGGCTAATGGAATGCTGGCCTTATATCTAGAGGACGAGAGCACAAGGGGGCAGAAGTTATGCTGCAGCTATACAAAACCCTGGTTAGACCGCACCTGGAGTACTGTGAGCAGTTCTGGGCACCGCACCTTCGGAAGGACATATTGGCCTTGGAGGGAGTGCAGCGTAGGTTTACTAGAATGATACCCAGACTTCAAGGGTTAAGTTACGAGGAGAGATTACACAAATTGGGGTTGTATTCTCTGGAGTTTAGAAGGTGAAGGGGTGATCTGATCAAAGTTTATAAGATATTAAGGGGAACATATAGGGTGGATAGAGAGAATCTATTTCCGCTGGTTGGGGATTTTAGGAGTAGGGGGCAGAGTTTAAAAATTAGAGCCAGACCTTTCAGGAGCGAGATTAGAAAACATTTCTACACACAAAGGGTGGTAGAAGTTTGGAACTCTCTTCCGCAAACGGCAATTGATACTAGCTCAATTGCTAAATTTAAATGTGAGATAGATAGCTTTTTGGCAACCAAAGGTATTAAGGGATATGGGCCAAAGGCGGGTATATGGAGTTAGATCACAGATCAGCCATGATCTTATCAAATGGCGGAGCAGGCACGAGGGGCTGAATGGCCTATGTTCCTATGTTCCTAAATTGCATTTATATAGCACCTTAGGACATCCTCAAGGCAGTTTATAAGGAAAGGATTACTTTTGAAGTGCAGAAATTGTTGATACGTAGGCAAACAAGGCATCCAATGTATGCATACCAAGATTCACAAACAGCAAATGAATGAATGGTCAAATAACCTGCTTTTGGTTCAGGGATAATTGTTGGCCTGGACACCAGAGAACTCCCTGCATGCCTTTAAATAGTGCCATGGGATTTTTAAAGAGACAAGTCCTCAGTTTAACATGTCATCCAAAAGATAGTCCCTCCAGTGATGCAGCATGCTCGCAGTTCTACGCTGAAGTACCAGCCTACTTTAGGCTCTCAAGTCCAGCTTGAGCCCACAATCGTCTGACTCAGAGATGAGAGTGATACTAACAGAGTCAAGCTGATACTTGTGCTGCATAGTGCTTGAAGATAATATCTGACCTAAAGATGTTAATGGTATTGTTGAAAATGACAGCAGTGGATAGATGAAATACAAAGCAAAACTATCTTCATCATGGAACCAACAACATTAATTTCAGGAATGCTGCACTAGTTGTACATTTCCATTTACAGTCTTTGTCTTTGCAATCTACTGTAAACAATTTTACAACACCAAGTTGTAGTCCAGCAATTTTATTTTAAATTCACAAGCTTTCGGAGGCTTCCTCCTTCCTCAGGTGAACGATGTGGAAGGAGGAAGCCTCCGAAAGCTTGTGAATTTAAAATAAAATTGCTGGACTATAACTTGGTGTTGTAAAATTGTTTACAATTGTCAACCCCAGTCCATCACCGGCATCTCCACATCTTTGCAATCTACAGTAGAGCTATTGCCTAATTTAGTGCTGAGCTTGTTGGAAGTTTTGTACTATGGATTTAGATCCACTGGGAACTGAATGGTGAATGTCCAAACTAATTTCACTTAGGACTCCTGACAGCCACCATTTTGAGAACAACATTATCTTATTACCTAGCTGGACTAGAACCCAAGTTTGACAGGGAAAAGGATAGTGTTTTGAACTTCTTAGAATAAGAAGAGAAAAAAAAACCTGGAAATCTGAAAGAGACATAAAATGCTGCAAATAGACAAAATGTCCATCAGTATCTGAAAGAAAGCGCAGGAGCGTGCCCTTCATCACATACGCATCTGAAGTGCTAGCCTGCGATCCTTTTAGATGTTGATGGACATGCTGTGCATTTCCAGCATTTCTGTTCTTGTTTTTTTAATTTTAAGAATAAATAAACTAATAGATAGTTAAATTGGCATTATTTATAAAATGCAGATTCGTGAGAACGACATCTGTAATTAGTCATACAGTCTTTGAAAAGAGGTTTCAGAATGTGCTGGACATAATATCAGGCTACTGATAATAATGCATGAGAAACAATGGTGTCATTCTCGTTGCGTCAACCTCTTCACAAGCCATGTTCTTGTTATTACTGTACGTACGGGTTGTCTTAAAGGTCAATGTTCTTAGGGATGTAATTGATATAAACCTGTGTTTTGAAATTGTGTTTTTTGAAAGGCTACACAATAATTTAATTGTAGCGATTAAATAACGCAAGTACCTTCTCCTTTGAAATATGATAATAAAATTACTCCTTTCAGTGAATACCCTGCTTAATATCCATCATCCCTGCATTGACTTTTGGACAGGTTTGCTTGAATGTTATTGAAATTGATCAGAAGATATTACAATAACAGAAATGAGAGTGAAAGGCCCTCCTAATATTTAATCTGAGTTCCCCTTTGTTAAGACACAGTAATACTTTTGTGCATGAAATATTTTTACGCACATAATCAGTTCAAACAAAGAATTCACCTTGTTGGAGAGCTGGGATGATTAACTGTACAACATCAAATCATTTTACTTGGATGAAAAATATGTCAGTATTAATGCTTTTCACTAATGTTATTGATGAGAAAATATTAGTTTGGATGTGTTGTAAAGAAATATGCACGTACTTTCTAGGGTCAATTAAAATAAATAGGAAAAAGTACTGCTAGGATACTTCACAAGTATGGGAGGCTGAAAATTCACAAAGAATGAAGCTACATAATCCTCTAAGCAGGGCTCAAACACCTATTTCTAGGTTCATAAATTCCTGGTAAACTCTTGAAAATCACTCACTGCAGATTGCTGTTATATCACATCATAATTCAGAACCATTTTACATAATGTTCATACTGGATATTCTCTGAGAAACAGGCACTGTACGTGAGAAAGACACCAAATTGTATCTTCAGTGATGAATATTTTAATCATAAAGGCCATTAAGAAGAGTAAATATTTTCTAAAATTTATTTTTATCTAATTAGTTTCCACTTTTAGTTCCCCACTCAAAGTCTCTCACCATTGTCATTACTTATTCAGCTACGAAGGCACAGCACTCACTACAGTTATACAGGGCCTTGGTGAGACCACATCTGGAGTATTGTGTGCAGTTTTGGTCTCCTTATCTGAGGAAGGATGTCCTTGCCATGGAGGGAGTGCAACGAAGGTTTACCAGACTGATTACTGGGATGGCAGGAGTGAGATTGGGTCGCCTAAGCCTATATTCACTAGAGTTTAGAAGAATGAGAGGTGATCTCATCGAAACATATAAAATTCTAACAGGACTAGACAGATTAGATGCAGGGAGGATGTTCCCGATGGCTGGGGAGTCCAGAACCAGGGGTCACAGTCTCAGGATACGGAATATGCCATTTAGAACCGAGATGAGGAGAAATTTCTTCACTCAGAGGGTGGTAAACCTGTGGAATTCTCTACCACAGAAGGCAATGGAGGCCAAGTCATTAGATGTATTCATGAAGGAGAAAGATATATTTCTTAATGCTAAAGGGATCAAGAGATATGGGGAAAAAGTGGGAACAGGGTACTGAGTTAGACGATCAGCCATGATAATTTTAAATGGTGGAGCAGGCCTGAAGGGCCGAATGGCCTACTCTTGCTCCTATTTTCTATGTTTCTATGTTTCTGAGCCATGTATTTGTCAATGTCTGCCTTTGCTGGTGCTCTGCACTGGGATGCCAGTAGGCTCATTCTGCAGGCTTCTGCCAGTCTTGATAGCTTTCCCTTCTGTGCACAAGCACAAAGATTTTAAAATCAATGCATTGTAGGACAGTGGAGGTTGGCAAGGACAGTGGTGATAAGTGCACGGGAGGTAGCACAGCATAGAATATGGGTGTCACGTTTTGAGAGTTTTGATCATTTTTTTCTTCATGGAAAGGATTTGGAATTGAGTTATTTTTAAGTGTGTTTTAAAACAAAGTGAATGCACACAGGTTTTAAAAAGCCACAGGTTGCAGGCATTGAAGATATATATTTCAAACTGATACAATGAGGGTCAATTGTTTCATTGTAGACCAATTAGCTAGGATGGTCCCCATTTATTCTGAGAACAGCAGGAGATGCTTTCTTTAAACCCGTACCCCAAGAGTGGAGGACAAGTAGCTTGTTTTATTAACAGGCCTATTTATTGGTGAATCACAGAATGGTTGGAACTTAGCATCACAGCCCTTCCCCTGGCTGGGAACTCAGAGAAAAGAAAAAAGGCACATATGAGCAATCACAGAGTTTGTTAAACAAGGGACTGTGAAATCCAAGCCTGAATGCAGGTGGTTTTTTGCAGTTAGAAGTTGTCTAGAAAGAAATATCAAAATCAAGTCAGACAGCCCACGAAAGGGCCAGGACATATGGTTTATTATTTTATTCCCATTTTCTGGAGAGAAGTGAGATTGAGTGAAGTGGAATTTGCTTTGACTGTTCCTCTCCATATGTTCACTTACAGTCTGTAAATAAAAAGGGTTTTATGATTCATATCTGGCCTTGGCTCACTGTGTTTCTCTAACTGCCTTCAGAAAGATTGGAGAAATGCACATGAAGGGAACCACATTGGAGGATGTGTTCCAGTTCAGATCACAAGGGGGTCGATTTCTTTCACCCCTAAGTTACATTATTTGAGAAGTAGGTATTGGGCAGCACAGGCACATTCCTGAATGACTTGGACCAGTTATGGACATGGTCAGTACTGCTGTAACTGTGAGAATATCTAAGGCAGACCAGAAATTTGTAACAGTGGGCAGTGGAGTTCTTGACAAGTTGGAGTTTGTGTATGGTGGAAATCAGGAGGCCTCCGAGTGCAGAACTTGGAGAAGTCAAGCCTGGAGGTAATCAAAGTGTGTAATAGTGTCAACAGTGGTGGGAGTGAGGTAGGATCGGAGGAAATGGAAACAGTTGCTCTTGGTGATGTTTAAAGATCAAGATAGGGTCAAACACATGGGGTTGGACACCTGTGAGATTAGAACATAAGGCATAAGAACATAAGAAATAGGAGCAGGAGTAGGCCATATGGGCCCTCGAGCCTGCTCCGCCATTCCATCAGATCATGGCTGATCTTTAGCTCAACTCCACATTCCTGCCCAATCCCCATATCCCTTGATTCCCCTAGAGTCCAAAAATCTATCTACCTCAGCCGTGAATACACTCAACGACTCAGCATCAACAGCCCTCTGGGGTAGAGAATTCCAAAGATTCACAACCCTCTGAGTGAAGAAATTCCTCCTCATCTCAATCTTAAATGGCCGACCCCTTATCCTGCAACTATGCCCTCTAGTCCTAGACTCTCCAGCCAGGGGAAACAACCTCTCTGCATTTACCCTGTCAAGCCCCCTCAGAATCTTAGATGTTTCAATGAGATCACCTTTCATTCTTCTAAACTCCAGAGAGTATAGGCCCATTCTACTCAACCTCTCCTCATAGAACAACCCTCTCATCCCAGGAATTAATCTAGTGAACCTTCTTTGCACTATTTCTAAGGCAAGTATATCCTTCCTTAGATAAGGAGTCCAAAACTGTACACAGTACTCCAGGTGAGGTCTCACCAAAGCCCTGTACAATTGTACTAAGACTTCCTTACTCTTGTACACCAGCCCTCTTGCAATAAAGGCCAACATGCCATTTGCTTTCCTAATTGCCTGCTGTACCTGCATGCTGACTTTTTGTGTTTCTTGTACCAGGACACCCGAGTCTCTCTGGACACCAACATTTATTGGTTTCTCACCATTTAAAAAATATCCTTTTTTTCTATTCTTCCTACCAAAGTGAATAACTTCACATTTCCCCACATTACACTCCATCTGCCACCTTCTTGCTCACTCACTTAACTTGTCTATATCCCTCTACAGACACTTTGTGTCCTCCTTACAGCTTATTTTCCCAACTAGCTTCGTATCATCAGCAAACTTGGTTACATTACACTCGGTCCCTTCATGCAAGTCATTAATATAGATTGTAAATAGCTGAGGCCCAAGCACCGATCCTTGTGGCACCCCATTAGTTACAGCCTGCCTTCCTGAAAGTGACCCATTTATCCCTACTCTCTGTTTTCTGTCCATTAACCAATCCTCTATCCATGCTAATATGTTACCCCCAACCCCATGAGCCCTCATCTTGCGTAACAATTAGCCTGAATGAACATTCAGGGAGGGGGAAGGAATATAGAGTGCACAAGTGTAGAGTTTCGCTGGGAGGCAATTAGCCTGGCTTCAGTTTTTCCAATTTTAAGCTAGATAAAGTTCTGGCTCATGCATTATTTAAGAACATAGGAACATAGGAACAGGAGTAGGCCATTCAGCCCCTTGTGCCTGCTCCGCCATTTGATAAGATCATGGCTAATCTGTGATCTAACTCCATATACCCGCCTTTGGCCTATATCCCTTAATACCTTTGGTTGCCAAAAAGCTATCTATCTCAGATTTAAATTTAGCAATTGAGCTAGTATCAATTGCCGTTTGCGGAAGAGAGTTCCAAACTTCTACCACCCTTTGTGTGTAGAAATATTTTCTAATCTCGCTCCTGAAAGGTCTGGCTTTAATTTTTAGACTGTGCCCCCTACTCCTAGAATCCCCAACCAGCGGAAATAGTTTCTCTCTATCCACCCTATCCGTTCCCCTTAATATCTTATAAACTTCGATCAGATCACCCCTTAACCTTCGAAACTCCAGAGAATACAACCCCAATTTGATGCTAGATTAACAATCAGTCAGCACAGTAACATTTGCAGAATTGAAGATGGTGGCAGAGCATTACGTTGGGTTATGTTAGCATAGATATAGAAACTGACCCAATGCTTTCAGATAGTGTCACTAAAAGGCAGCCTTTTGATGAAAAATAGAACATCCGAGACATTTTTCAAGCGATTTGGAGCACACTGAGCAGGACGTGGGAGAGAATTTATAGTAGGCGACTGAAGGCATAGTTAAATTTTGAGGAGGTGTTTGAAGGTGAGGAGAGAGGAAGCAAGGTATAGGGGCTTAGGAAGAGAATTCCACAATAAAAGAGTGTGATGGCTGAAGACTGCCACCAGTGATGGAGCAGAGGGAGGAGGGAACACACAGTATATCGGAGTCATAAGATTGAAGGGTATATACTGTGATGTAGGTCTGGAGATAATTTGAGGTGGAGTGAAGTGATGGAAGGGTTTTAAAACAAGGATGAAGATTTTTGAAGCTGCTGTGCTTGGAGATGGGGAGCCAATGGAGATTGATGAGGTCAGGGGCCCTAGGGACCAGCTTACAAGAACTGATCAAATGTGCTCTGGCTATGGCAGGAGAGTCAGATTAATGGGTAGAAGCAATAGAAACCTGCAGATTACTGGAAAGCAATTCAACTGAAAAGCTCCACTGGAATAATGAAGGGAATTTCAAGGACCTATGACGAGGACCATTTTTGGTAATGCGTTGCTGGAATTCAAAACTGCATCCATCTGCTTGGGAAACAAGTGCTACCATTTCCACTGCTGGATTGTTAATGTGCGATCTTTTTAATTATACATTTCAATTTGTGAAAGGTTTGCTTATGTTTTCATATTATATTTTCAATAAGTAAAAAAAGTGGCATGGCAGTGTTTAGGTGAAGTCCCATACTGAAGACTTTGGACCTTATTTTCTCTTGTGTGTTGGGTACAAATTCTGCCAGGATTCAGTCTTTACACTTATATAAGCAAAATAAAATGATGTATGCACTTTCTCTCCTTCCCCTGAATCCTATCTGAGACACTAGACAGGATCCTTACTGGAGAAGAGGATCTGTTGGTTAATAGGAAGCCAGGCAGTGAGTATATGGGACCTGCTGTTCAACTTTTCTCTTTGCTGCGGACAGATTTGGTGGTTCTAAAGATGTGCTGGCTTTTCAACTGTGCTTAGTGTTGGTTTGTGAAAGTTTTTTAACATGTCAAGAAATCTTTGGATTGGACGGTCAGCAATTTGCTAAGATTAAGAACATTGAAACATTTTCCAGGTAATTCACTACCTGGGAACGTTTTAAACTTAACTTGGTACTGGACTGCAGTTATACTGCAATGGTTGTGAAGTCCAGGTGGTAGTCTTATATCTCAGGCTTACCTGCGTTTTTGTACTCAAATTACATTAGACAGTTCATGTTGATATGAAGCCAAAATTGCATTGCATCAGTGCAAACTGTGCAGTATAACTGGCCTGTAAGTATGATGAAACATAAATAACATAACAGTAATATCCTTCGGTACTGTGAGGGAAGGGTTATTCAAAAGGCTTCCAATCTAGCAATTGTTTAGTGCTGGAACAGTCACAGGTTTTTTTATTTTTCTAGTAGATGTTTCCAGTCGGGTCTTCTTTCATTCTTTGATGTTGATTCCTTTCATATTTTTCAGTTTGAAGTAAAGCCATAATTGTCTCATGGGTAAAATGTTCTCCAATTTACCAGGTAGACATAGAGTCATAGGGCTCGATTTTAGGATCGTGTTTCCGGCGGGTTCCCAGCGGGGTGGCCCCGAAAATCCCGATATCCGGTCACGTGACCGGATCGCGACGAAATCCCGGCCACTTCCGGGTACCGCGCTGACGTGCGGGGCTGCGCGCGCAAGCCCCACTGGTGGAAATCCCGCAGGCAATTAAAGCCAGCGGGGTTCCACTTGAGTGTACTTACCTTGCTCGTTGTGGTCAGTTAATGAGCTGAAGCAGCTGTCAAAAGAGGAAGTGTGGGATTTTCGGTTCAAGGCAGTGAGTTTCCCACACTGGGGGAAACAGTCTCCCTCCAACCAGGCGTGTTGCAGCCAGCAGCCTGTGGCAGGTGCCAAGGTGCGCTCCACGGGGGAGAGCCCTCACCCACGCAGGAGGCCACCGCGTCACATAGGGCAACCCCTGCCCTCCACCACCTCCCGCCAAGCCAGAGGACAGACCGACACGAAACCGCAGCCCCAGTCCGAGGAACCACACACCTACCCTGCACAACCCCTCAGACCAACACCTGCCAGTTGGGTGGTGTGTGGAGACCCTCGGAGGACGAAGAGCATGACCAGCACCAGCAGCCTCGCAGTCCACGCCGTCCGCCGCAGAGACGTGGATCCCCCCAACACGGTGTTGTTGCACGCCCACCTGCACAGCAGGAGGGAGGGCTACCGCAGAGAGAGACGCGTCGCAGAGGGCACTACCCTCGCCACAGGGTCCACAGACCGAGGCGCAGCTCCCCGGACCTCTCCGAGCAGCAGTGCACAGGGAGGCGCAGATTCGCTCGACATGTAGTCGTGGAGATCTGCAGCGTCTTTCATGCCGAGCTGCTCCTGGCTGGCCCCAGCACCAACTGCTTACCTGTCGCTGGCAAAGTCACCACTGCCCTCCACACCTTCTCCTCCGCATCCTTCCAGGGTGCAGCCGGCTCCACCGCCGATGTCTCTCAGTCGTCTGCGCGGACGAGCCCTGCAAATACACCTGCACCTACTCTGCAGTAACACGATGGGTGGCATCAGTGGTGGGTCCTCATAGTGATACCCAGGAGCGGGCATTATTGGACACAACGGACAGGATTCGCGGAGACATGGCAGTGGTGGTGTCAATATAATGTGTGCTGTTTGTTGCTCTGAAATTCAATATGGGTAACACCCATGACAAACCCTCAGACACCCTTGTGCACCCCCTTCATGCTGACGAGACGTTTGCCTTACGCTGCCTACTGCACATATGTGATGCATGCCCTGTGGCTGCAGCACAGGTGGTGGCAGGTTGAGTGAGGCTGGCCGTGAGGGAGATGCACGAGAGGGTGAGTATGGGATGGAGCAATGAGATTGTATGAGGATTGGGTTGCGTGTTAGTGGCAGGGTGAGTACTGGCGAGGTGAGTAGGTGGAGGTAAGATGAGGATGGGGTGTGAGTGGGTATGAAGGGTGATGTGACAGAATAGTGTTGGCGGTGCCGAAGGAGATGTGGGGTGGGGGCAGTGTTGTGGCAGACGGAGTGTAGGGGAAAGACTTTGTGTTCTCACTGTGGCTGACCTACTGAGGTCATTGCAGCGCCTCCTGCACTGTATGCAGGTGGGCGATATGTTGGTGGAGCAGGTGACCCCCTCTGCCACCTCGAGCCAGGCCTTCTTGGTGGCAGAGGCAGACCGCTTCCTCCCGCCCGCCGGGGGGAAGATCTGTGTCCTCCCCCTCCTCCTCACCCCATCTGATGATACTTGGGGTGAGGCATCATTAAACTGGGAGCAGCCTTCCCCCTGGGCTGCTCCATGCTGCAATTTGTCCCATTGGTTGCAGCATCTGTCAGTGGAGGACTGCCCCTTTAACTAGAGAGCCTCCAGCTGACAGATCGTACAGCGCATGCGCAGCCCGACCGACGCGCAGGCCAGCGCCGTGGACCCCGGAGGAGCAGGTAATTGATTCCTATTAGTGGGTTGCCTGCTACGATCGCGTGGGCAACCCACTAATTTCGCCGAGCGTGTTGACCACGCTCCCGGAGGACCACCCGCTGGGAACCCGCAGGCCTGCTAAATTCGGGCCCATAGAGTCATAGAGTTATACAGCACGGATAGAGGCCCTTCGGCCCATCGTGTCCGCGCCGGCCATCAAGCCCAGTCTAATCTAATCCCATATTCCAGCATTCTGTCCGTAGCCTTGTATGCTATGGCATTTCAAGTGCTCATCCAAATGCTTCTTGAATGTTGTGAGGGTTCCTGCCTCCACAACCCTCTCAGGCAGTGAGTTCCAGACTCCAACCACCCTCTGGGTGAAAAAGTTCTTTCTCAAATCCCCTCTAAACCTACCGCCTTTTACCTTGAATCTATGCCCCCTTGTTATAGAACCCTCAACGAAGGCAAAAAGCTCCTGAGTATCCATCCTATCTATGCCCCTCATAATTTTGTACACCTCAATCATGTCCCCCCTCAGCCTCCTCTGCTCCAAGGAAAACAAACCCAATCTTCCCAGTCTCTCTTCATAGCTAAAGCGCTCCAGCCCTGGTAACATCCTGGTGAATCTCCTCTGCACCCTCTCCAAAGCGATCACATCCTTCCTGTAGTGCGGCGACCAGAACTGCACACAGTACTCCAGCTGTGGCCTAACCAGTGTTTTATACAGCTCCATCATAACCTCCTTGCTCTTATATTCTATGCCTCGGCTAATAAAGGCAAGTATCCCATATGCCTTCTTTACCACCTTATCTACCTGTTCCGCCGCCTTCAGGGATCTGTGAACTTGCACACCGAGATCCCTCTGACCCTCTGTCTTGCCTAGGGTCCTCCCATTCATTGTGTATTCCCTTGCCTTGTTAGTCCCTCCAAAGTGCATCACCTTGCACTTTTCCGGGTTAAATTCCATTTGCCACTGTTCCGCCCATCTGACCAACCCATCTATATCGTCCTGCAGACTGAGGCTATCCTCCTCGCTATTTACCACCCTACCAATTTTTGTATCATCAGCGAACTTACTGATCATACCTATTACATTCATATCCAAGTCGTTAATGTAGACCACAAACAGCAAGGGCCCCAGCACAGATCCCTGTGGTACCCCACTGGCCACAGGCTTCCAGTCACAAAAACAACCTTCGACCATCACCCTCTGCCTTCTGCCACTAAGCCAGTTTTGTATCCAAAGTGCCAAGGCACCCTGGACTCCATGGGCTCGTACCTTCCTGACCAGTCTCCTGTGCGGGACTTTATCGAAGGCCTTACTGAAATCCATGTATACCACATCCACTGCGTTACCCTCATCCACACGCCTAGTCACCACCTCAAAAAATTCAATCAAATTAGTCAGACATGATCTTCCCTTGACAAAGCCATGTTGACTATCCCTGATTAATCCTTGCTTCTCCAAGTGGAGACTAATTTTGTCCTTCAGAATTTTTTCCAATAATTTTCCTACCACTGATGTTAGGCTCACTGGCCTGTAGTTCTCCGGTTTTTCCCTACTCCCCTTCTTGAATAATGGTACTACATTAGCGGTTCTCCAGTCCTCTGGCACATCCCCTGTGGCCAGAGAGGTTCTGAATATATGTGTTAGAACCCCCGCAATCTCCTCCTTTGCCTCACACAGTAGCCTGGGATACATTTCGTCCGGGCCTGGGGATTTATCCATTTTTAGGCCTGCTAAAACCGCCAATACCTCCTCCCTGCTTGTTTTTTGTACATACCACTCTATTTAAAAACATTTTTTGCACAGAATCCAATTGATTTATGCAACCTGGTGCTTGAGTTTTAGGATAAAATCTTTTGTTGACATACCAGAGAGTGTGATTGATGGGATTTAAGGTGAAGATTATGTAAAACCATTCCAATCACATTCCTGTACACAGAGAAAAAATGAAAGAAAGAAAAAAAATGAAAGAAAGAATGAACTTGATTTGATACAGCACCTTACATGTCCTCAGGACATCCCACAGTACTTTACAGCTAATTAATTACTTTTGAAGTGTGACTTTTCCATTGTTTTTGTAAGTAAACACATCAGTCAATTTGTGCACATCAAGGTCCCATTGTCAACAAATGTAAGGAGTCTTACAACACCAGGTTATAGTCCAACAGCTTTATTTGAAATCACAAGCTTTCGGAGCTTTCCTCCTTCGTAAGGAAAGCTCCGAAAGCTTGTGATTTCAAATAAAGCTGTTGGACTATAACCTGGTGTTGTCAGACTCCTTACATTTGTCCACCCCAGTCCATCACCAGCATCTCCACATAATTGTCAACAATGAGATGAATGATGAGTTAATCTGTTCTTGGTATTGGTTGAAGGATAGATATTGGCATCAAAACATCTTTTACAAAACATCTTAATTAAGAGAAACAAAAACAAAACAAAAACAGCCATCAAAACCGCTAAGAGAATAATGGAGAAGAAGATAGTAGACAATTGTGGTATCAATGGTAATAGCTTTTTAGCGATGGAAGGAGTCAGAGGACCATTAAAGAATGTATAGGGCCATTGAAAGATGCCTTAGGACAGATTCATATGGACTCCCAAGGTATGGCAGTGATGTTATATGATTACTTAGCATCAGTCTTCATCCCTATGGACGATACTCAATTGCCAGATATGGGTTCTATTGTAGATAAGAACATTGTAAATATTAAAATAGCTGGGGATATCATTCTCGACAGAATAAGAAATCTTAATATCAATCAGGAAATTATCCAAAAATTTGTGTAAGTTTTATGACCGTAGAGGAGGATAAATTTCTGCAAGCAGATTTAGATGCACTGGGGGAATGAGCCAACCTCCAGCAAATGGTATTTAACCTAGATAAGTGCAGTGTTATTCATTTGGGTAGGAGTAACACCAAGTATACTTACACTTTACATGGAACAGAACTGAAATCGGTTAAGAGAGAAAAGGATCCTGGTGTTATTGTTCAAAATTCTCTAAAGGCTCATGACCAATGCCAAGAAGCTGTAGCCAAAGTAAATAGGGTATTAGGTTGTACTAATAGAACTATTCAATATAAAACAAAGTGCACCATTTTGTCCTTGTACAAGACCTTGGTCAGACCACATTTAGAATACTGCACCCAGTTTTGGTCCCCTCATTTGGTGGGTGATATAGAGGCTTTGGAAAAGGTTCAGAGGAGGGCCACAAGAATAATTCCCATCTTAAAAAACCTTAGTTACTCAGAAACGCTTAAAAAGCTGGGTCTATTCACTTTAGTGATGTGTAAACTTTGGGGTGATTTGATAGAGGTATATAAAATAGTTAAAGGGCTAGATTGTGTTCCTATTGATAGATTGGGGAACACCAGGGGTCATGCATATGAGTTATGTAAGGGTTGGGCTAGGTTAGTTGTTAAGCAGTTCTTCTGTGGAACAAGTTGCCGGCTTGTGTGGTGAGCGCTGACTCTCTGCAAATATTTAAAAAGAGAGCTAGACCAGTTCTTGGCTGGGGTGGAGATCATGTCTTATAAAAGATAGGTGAAATACCAAGTTATATAAGCCTGATCAATGTGGTCTCATGGACTAGTTTTCGACTGACTAATGGGTCGGTAAAGAAATTTTCCATATTTTTGTTTTGCTAATTGGCCATGGGTTTTTACCTTTTTTTGCCTCTCCCAGGAGATTACATGACTGCTGGTGGGTAGAGGGGTGTCGAATCATGATGCTTCAGGCATCACGACTGTGTGGGGCAGGGCTAATGGACCAGATGGTCTTTGCCTGCCTGTCATTTTCATATGTTCATATGTTCGTATATGAGAGGGCAGAAGAGGTCTCGGTTTAATGTTTTATCTGAAAGATGGCAAGTCTGATTATGCAATATTGTACTGAAGTGTCAGACTAGATTATGTGCTCAAATCCTGGAGGGGGGCTGGACCCATAACCTTCTGACTCAGAGGCGAGAGTGCTACCACTGTTGACATTATCTTTATATCCCAACAGTAATATTTACACCTTCATTATCTCTATGTCCTTATCCCTTTCAGCCAGCACCAACAAAACAGATTATTTTGTTATTTATCTCGTTGCTGTTTGTGAAACATTTTGTGTGAAAGTTGGCTGTCACGTTTACCTAAATAACAACAGTTATTTGAAAAAAGTAATTTCTTGTCTGGGAAGCACTTTGGATGTCCTGAGGATGTAAGTGGTTCTATCTAAATATAAATGTATTTATTCCCCTCCCCCTTGATCATCCACATTGACGATAGTGTGTTCAACCAAAGAGCTGAGGGACTAGTTCTCATCTATTTCAGACAGTAGTGACTTTTAATATAATTTCTCTGCAGACATTTGGGGAGAAATTGGTCCTTTTTGCATCCATTTTCCAGGCAGAAAATGGGGCAAAGAGGAGCAAATTTGCGGTTTTATTGTCCCACGCCCCAGGATTGACTGAAAGATGTCCAACTCCATATTGGGTTGGGTCATTTGTCAGGCATCCCTGATGGCTTCCTTAAACAGGTGATAGGCCCCTAATGCCTGTTTAAGCATCCCTTTCTAAATTTGGGCTGCACTGAGCTGGGTTTGCTCCGCTCAGCTTTTCCAGGGGTAGCTGCGGTCTAACAAGCACTACCTCCAAAAAGGTATGGTTTTCTTTTTTTAAATACCTTTGTGTATAGCCAGAAGGAACAGGAATGCTCCTCCTTACTCCACAGTACTTCTGAAGGCCTCTGCTTGCTTGGGCTCACCCTTTTCCATTCTCATTTCCCCCCTCCCAGCACTTACCTGAGGGCCGCTGCCAGTGAGGCAGCTAGCCCAAATTGACTCAGTTGACAAGGGCAAGCTGCCTCTGGAGACGCACCAGTGCTGGCCGCTGACGCCAATTATTCAGATGAGGCCCAATTTCGATCAGGTCTTAGGCCGATCATTCCCTGCTCCCATATGGCGCCAGAAACTGGTGAAAATCTAATTTCACCTCCATTAGCTTTTCATGTTGGAGAATTTTCACATCAAATTATTTGCCGGCCCTGAGTCTGTTCTCTTTCCAAATGTCGTGGGAAAGTGGTATGTCGCAAGGATGGATGTGTCGAGAGACCAATGGCGGAAGGGATGTTTGGAGGTGGTTGTTCATGTGATGAAACCTCCCAGAATATGTCCAATCAGAGTTGGCATCCCTGGTGACAACATAGAGAACGTGGAAGAGCAACTCACTTACTGGATCCACCATATGCAAAAGAATAAGTTCATCCATCTTTGCTCCCACTGCTACATATTGATGGTGTTTCCTTGCAGTATTGTATGCCAGTTGGCTGTGCACATGGTCAAGCAAGTTGGCTCTTTGATCAACCTTACTGCTCTACCTTCCCACCTTTCACCTGGGGAATTGTATGATGAACAATTATAGTTATTTTATATCAAGTAGAGCTTGATATAAATCCTTTTGATTATAAATTCTATTTCACAGTTCTGAGTGCCATCGAATTTTAGTAGGAATAAAATCAGAATACTTTCTTGCCTTTTATGTGAGTTTTTTGATTATGTTTAATGCAATGTTTGAAATGTTGAATGACTATTCAGTAGAAACATGTCCCGCTGTTATTTACGCAAGAGTGATTCATTGTTACTCTTGTTATCTGGTAATGGGATCCTGTCGAATTAAAACACTGTCTCCACCTGTGCAACTAACAGAGACTGTTATTGTCTTCTTTAGTGTTCAGTCTGTTTGCAGACAGAATATGGATTCATCAACCTCAAAAGATGCAAAGCTGCAGTCAGTGAATATAAATGAATGCCACGTCAAGAGGATAGAACTCATTTTGTCTTTCAGCCGTAGGCTACAATAGCTTTGTTGCAAATAGACTGGTTTAAGCAGAATCCAAGTAACAAACATTGTGTTGCCAACAGGATACTAAATTACTAATCACAAAATAACCCCCACAGTGGTTGTCTGTTCAGTAAAATTGACAGCTAAAATTTAGGGCACAGGGTGTGACTGTTTTGCTTGAAATCACGAGAAGCGAGAATTACATCAAATTTTGCATTTACCACCCACAAGTAAGACTCCCAATGATAAGTGACCTCCTTAATAATGAGATAGTTGGCAGATTGCTGTCGTCAAAATTATACCTGGCATGCAGTGACTAACTGTACTTGTCATGCTAGCTTGCTTTTGGATTTGGGTGTCTATTACAAGGTAATTTATTCTTTCTTTCATTCTTTTTTTGTTAAATGGTAAATTCAGTTGTAATAGTTTGTTCACAAACAGAATCTTCTGTCAATGTTCTGAAGTATGTATTGCCATGTTGTTGAGAAATCCAGATTATAACAGTTCTTTAATGTGATTTGTCCATTAAATCAAGAAACTGACTAACTAACTCAACTTGGCAGTTATTTAATGTCAGATATTAAATCCATACATGATATTAAATAACTTTACTAAGCTCAGCCAATTGTACCTTAAATCATGAAAGAGAATAATCGTATAAAAGAATTGGAAAATCAACTGTACATTAATTTTTATTAATGATTTAGATGTAGGTATTGGGGGCACGATCTGCAGATTTGCAGATGATACCAAGATGTGTGCGAGTGTTAGGACTGTAGACGGTGCTCGACTGCTTCAGGCAAATCTTGATATGTTGGGGGACTGGGCTCGTGACTGGCAAATGATGATTAATTTGGAAAAGTGCAGTGTCATACATGTGGACAGCGCAAATGCTAAACCTACATACAGCCTTCAGGGAAAAGCATTGAAGCAGGTGGTGAAAGAAAGAGATCTGGGCATCCTAGTGCATGGATCTCTAAAAGTCATGATCAATGCCGTAAAGCGATCGCAGGAGGGAATAGGGTAATGGGGTGCATTTATAGGACAATTGACTATAAGACAAAGCATACTATTTTGTCCCTGTACAAGATCTTGGTCAGGCCTCATTTGGAATACTGTGTCCAGTTTTCATCTCTTCACATGGTGGGTGATATTGAGGCTTTAGAAATGGCGCAGAGGAGGGCCACTAGATTAATTCCCAGATTAAAACCTATTAGTTATCAAGATAGGTTAAAAGAGCTGGGACTATACACTTCAGAGAAGCATAGACTTAGGGGTGATCTGATCAAGGTTTATAAGATGATGAAGGGAATACATTGTGTTTGAGTTGACATTTTGTTCCAATTAAATAGGTTAGGGAGGACCGGGGGTCACAATTTAAAATTGTATAAGGGCCAGATCTAGGTTCGATGTCAGGAGGTGGTTCTTTTCCCAGACAATAGTGGACTTCTGGAACAGGCTGCCGGCTCGTGCAGTGGACGCTGATTCGCTGAATTCCTTCAAGCGAGAGCTGAACCTGTTTCCGGCTGGGGCAGAGATCACCTCTTATAAAAGGTAGGTAACGCATAGAATTATCAGGGCCAGAGTGATCTCCTTGACCAGTTTTGATCGCCAAAGGGGTTGCAGAGGAATTTCCCAGATTTTTTCCTCCGCAAATTGGCTTGGGTTTTTATCTTTTTTCGCCTCTCCCAGGAGATTACATGGTTTTGGGTGGGATGGGGAGTGTATATATTGTGATACACAAGGTCACAACTGTGTAGGACAGGCTAGATAGATCAAAGGGTCTTTTGCTGTCCGTCATTGTTTGTATGTATTTCCAACCCACGGCTTCATTACTTTTCAGTATCTGTGGTAATCCTCAAATCTGTTCCCAGCCAGATAGTCATCCAACTTTTTCTAAAAGTACTAATTGATGCAGTATTAACTGCTTTAGCTGAAAGTCTGCAGCTAAGTGGGTTTATCCGTCATTATTAAACAGACCACTTTCCTGGTTATGGATCATTTACATGGATCAATTGGGCGCCCACACTATTAGTGACACAACTGGGGCCCGCACTCAGGAAACTCACATTGGGGCCTGGCCACAGAGTGATGGTGCTGCCTGAAGAAGAAGTTACAAAAAAAAGGTTCTTTTTAAAAGCTGGTTTCCATACTGCAATCAATTGCATTAGGGAAACCTCACCTTTTAAAATGTAATCCCCTTCACTGCCCTGGCAATGCTGAATGTTGAGGATGCACCAGGCATCCTTTGTGCATAGCATTGCTAAGGGCACAAATGAGGGAAATGTATGCTTCATGTAGCGTATTTCCCACACTTGCATAGCATCATAATACATCCATCTATTTATGGGTAGGTGTATTATACACCTGCCCCCAAAATCTGCAGAAGTTTAGATGGGGACAAAAATGCAGGGACTTGCCATAACTGGGCCCTGCCACAAATTTTCCCCTACCTACCTATATAACAGTGGCTTTGTAACTCCAGGGCAGAGAAATGTTGTCCCTATTATTTGTAATATTAACATATCATTTTTCAGAGCATGCTTAGCTTTGTTCTTTCCTCTCCAAAAGCTCCTAGGCTTAGATTTTCCTCTTCGATGCAATTGGCAGTGGAAGTTGGGTGGGACATCCATCTGCCTGAGTGAACTGGCACGGACGCTTGTACATTTTCAGTGAGTAGCATAATTTAAATATTTCAGCTGGGCTCCTGAAGGTATTGCAGCCTTTGTTTAGGAGCGCGCCACTGGGTGGAAGAGGTAGGAAATGGCCTGTTGTTAGTGAATTCTAGCACCTACAGCAGCTTAAGTGGCCAGGCACCATTCACCACTGTGAAACACACAGCTGCCTCCAAAAAATAAGTAGTATTTACCAATTCCACAAGTTAACTGAAGCTTCCCTCTCTCTAGTGATATAACTACTGTAGCGTTTTAATTTCTTACTGTATTTTGTTGCCCTCAGCAATGCTGGATGCCTATTGTATGCTGACATGAGTGGTATCTAGTGTTGCTGAGGTTGTAGTGATGGCAAATACAACATATTGGCCTGGGTTTTGGAGCAGGGAAGAGCGTGGTTGGGTGGGGGGGGAGGGGATGTTTATTGGACGCAAAACTTGGAAGAGAAGTTGGCGGGTCGGAATATGCGGTCGCAACCTAATTGAAGGATAAAAATTTTACTTCTGGGTTTCGAGCCCGGTAACCAGCCAGACTGATAGGCTGTCTGTCTGTCAGGTGGAAAGCAGCCGGCGAGAGATCAGAGTCTTTGGGGTTTGTATGGGGGAGGTCGGGGAGAGATCGGGATCTTTGGTGTTGAAAGGGGGGGTCTGGGAGAGATCGGGACTTTGGGGGTTGGATGGGGGGTGTCGGGGAGAGATCGGGATCTTTGGTGTTGAAAGGGGGGGTCTGGGAGAGATCGGGACTTTGGGGGTTGGATGGGGGTGTGTCGGGATAGATTGGGATTTTTGGGGGTTGGATGGGGGCGTTGGGGATAGATTGGGATTTTTGGGGGTTGGATGGGGGCGTCGGGGATAGATTGGGATTTTTGGGGGTTGGATGGGGGGGTCGGGGATAGATTGGGATTTTTGAGGGTTGGATGGGGGGTGTCGGGATAGATTGGGATTTTTGGGGGTTGGATGGGGGCGTCGGGGATAGATTGGGATTTTTGAGGGTTGGATGGGGGGTGTCGGGATAGATTGGGATTTTTGGGGGTTGGATGGGGGCGTCGGGGATAGATTGGGATTTTTGGGGGTTGGATGGGGGGGTCGGGGATAGATTGGGATTTTTGAGGGTTGGATGGGGGGTGTCGGGATAGATTGGGATTTTTGGGGGTTGGATGGGGGCGTCGGGGATAGATTGGGATTTTTGGGGGTTGGATGGGGGGGTCGGGGATAGATTGGGATTTTTGGGGGTTGGATGGGGGGGTCGGGGATAGATTGGGATTTTTGGGGGTTGGATGTGGGGTATCGGGATAGATTGGGATTTTTGGGGGTTGGATGGGGGGGTGTCGGGATAGATTGGGATTTTTGGGGGTTGGATGGGGGCGTCGGGGATAGATTGGGATTTCTGGGGTTTGGATGGGGGGGTCGGGGATAGATTGGGATTTTTGGGGGTTGGATGGGGGCGTCGGGGATAGATTGGGATTTCTGGGGTTTGGATGGGGGGGTCGGGGATAGATTGGGATTTTTGGGGGTTGGATGGGGGGGTGTCGAGAGAGATCGGGGTTTTGGGGGTTGGATGTGGGAGGCCAATTGTGGTGAGGGGTGGGGGTGGTGAGAAGTCAATAATTGGGAGGTGAGAAGTCGGCCATTATGGGGGAGGTGAGGAGTCTGACATCAGTGCGGAGGTCTCGGATATCGGGGTGGGGGGTCTCGGACATCAGGGGGTGTCTCGGACAAGGGGGGGGTCACGGATATCGGTGGAGCCAATCGCGGGGGTCTGATCATGGCAGGTAAGCTTGCAGGGCCTGGAGGAAACACTCCTGCACCTCCTGGCCCACAAGCAGACCAATAAAGGCACTTAACTCATGATCCGGCCTTTCCCGCCTCCTTTTCACTGTTGAGATTCACGAGACCTGGAAAACCTGCACTGGAGGCGTTAAATTTAAAGGTCGGAAAAAAATCAATCTGAAAAGACCTAATTAGTGTCTCATATGGTCGTTAATTGCTGCAATAACTACCCGCCAGCCTAAACTAATTAAGGTCCCGACTGCGGCAAATAGGTTACTCGCATGCATCCAAATGCGCCTCCATTAAACCCAGAAGTAGGTGAGTTGGGGCCGGATTGCGGTTGCACTCGAAAAATCAATTATTTTAACTACCCACCCACCCTCAACCCACCTGTTCCTGGGGTTAAAATTCCCCCCATTGTGTTATACCATCGTTAAATTTGTCCATCAATATTTAGCTGTGTGTTTCTGGTGCCAAAGAACATAAGAAATAGGAGCAGAAGTAGGCCGTATGGCCCCTCGAACCTGATCCGCCATTCAATAAGATCATGGCTGATCTTTGACCTCAACTCCACTTTCCCACCTGATCCCCATATCCCTTGCCTGGTGAAAGTAACACTGGAAGATAAAGTCACAAGTAAAAATGGACAGGGATCGTTTCGAAATGGAGGTGGCAAAGCTCAGCACATGCCTTCTCAATTAAAAGAATGATGCTCACTGGGTTTTCCTCTGCCAGTGAGATTTATACTAGTGAAAGGCAGACGGTGGTACAGCAGCTCCTTAGCTCCATATTTTTTTTTAAAGTAAGTTTATTATAAGGAGGGTTTGGATTGGAGCCATTCATACTGTCACTGGTCTAAGTAACCTGAAGCCACCTTTTGCGGGTAGTTTTGCTTTTGCCAATGCCAGCCCACATTGGCATCTCTACAGTGCACTTTTAATAACGGCTTGCCAAAAATCTCGCAGGCAAGAAGCAGGCAACAACAAAGTTGTAGTAACTGCTACCCAGAAAGACTCACAGCGCTGAACTTGTTTTCAATGGAGAAAGGGTAGTTGAGAGGAGACATGATTCAGGTTTTAAACTTTTAAAGAAATGGGTAATGTAGATGCAAGCGAGTTAGTAAACATGTACTGTGAGCACAGCTCTAGAGAGCAATGCATTAACAAACATCAAATTTTATCAGCAAATTCTCTTATCTAATAGCTTTGGGAAGATCAGAATAAATGTTAAACGAATCACCCTTACATTTTCAGTGTTATTTACCCAAGGTGAACCAAGACTATTGACTGGGTAGGCTTTTTGCACAAGTGCTGAGTCTGTGATCGCATCATTTATCTTGTTATAATTTTTATTGGGCAAAAAGAAACCATAGTATCTGAGGATACTCTGGATAATTGAACACAGAATATCCTGTCATGGGGAAAAAGAAACCAGTTGTGATAAGGTCGCATTAATTAAACAGAGATAATGGTGAGCAATGTAATGAAATGCTCAATCTTCCCCACTGAATTTAGTTTCTTTTTAATTATCTGAATATTACATTAAAACTGAAGTGGAATTATATTTATCAAAAGTGCTGCAATTGCTAAAGGCATAGTTCAGGATCTGTGATACAGAAAATGAGTTGCTGTGGGGGAGCTATTTAACTGTTCGTGTTGAATTTTATAGATCTTTCAAGACTGCACACTTTTTCTTCAGGTTTTTTCAGAAACATTGACTTAATTATTGACTCTGCTGTGCAACATGATGTTGTTGTGGTTACCATAACTTGTTGTCAAAAGAGAATAGTTACCATTTTAATATCAATGTGTTATGTGACCCGATGTTCTTTTGTAGTATTAAGTAGGTTAAAATTCAGACATTTATATCTTGGGCTGGATGTTCCTCTGAGTGGCGAACGAATGGTGCCTACCATTTGTTAGGCTTGCACTCGCCCATAGTCTTCTCATGGGCTTTTGCACAGCAAGTTTCTCTCATGGGGCCTTTAATCCAGCGCGGCCCCCTCTCTGGGACCTGTGTGAACAGGGCAAGCATCTGTGTATCCCCTTAACCAATCAGATTAAAGCCTGCTAACAAGCCACGCAGAGTCTGAGCCAGGCAGTGTAAGTTAGAAAAGTGAATTCAATGTCAAATCAGTACAGTAAGTGAAATAAAGAGAGGGAAAGAAAGATTGAATTAAGAAACAGGGATAAAAGAGACAGAAAGAAAAAGTAAAAAATATATTTTTTAAAATGTCTAACAACAATTAAAAGACGCAACCAACAGAGTACCCTTTGTCGTCCAGTACTTCCCCGGAGCGGAGAAACTACGCCATGTTCTCCGCAGCCTTCAACATGTCATCAATGAGGACAAACACCTCGCTATGGCCATCCCCACACCTCCACTACTCGCCTTTAAACAGCCACCCAACCTCAAACAGTCCATCGTTCGCAGCAAATTACCTAGCTTTCAAGAGAACAGCGTCCACGACACCACACAACCCTGCCACGGTAACCTCTGCAAGACATGCCAGATCATCGACACAGATACCACCATCACACGAGAGGACACCACCCACCAGGTGCATGGTTCATACTCCTGTGACTCGGCCAACGTTGTCTACCTCATACGTTGCAGGAAAGGATGCCCCAGAGCATGGTACATTGGCGAGACCATGCAGACGCTGCGACAACGGATGAACGGACACCGCGCAACAATCGCCAAACAGGAGGGTTCCCTCCCAGTCGGGGAACACTTCAGCAGTCATGGACATTCATCCACCGACCTTCGGGTAAGCGTTCTCCAAGGCGGCCTTCGAGACACACGACAACGCAAAATCGTCGAGCAGAAATTGATAGCCAAGTTCCGCACCCATGAGGACGGCCTCAACCGGGATCTTGGGTTCATGTCACGCTACACGTTACCCCACCAGCGAACAAATGTTATCTGTTTTTAATATAACGGGTCAGTTGCTGTCTTTTCTATGTTTCTACCTCTCTATCTCTGTTTTTTTTTGTTTGTTGTTTTTTTTTGGTGATTTGTATATTCTGTGAGACCTGGCAGGTAACACCTGTCTGTCTGCACACTGATTGCCTTGGCAACGGGCAGTTGAAAAAACTGTCTGTACTCACCAAGCATTGTTCTGTGAATTATAAATGCGATTTCATTTCGAGGATTTCATTTCACATCGTTCACCTGACGAAGGGGGAAGCCTCCGAAAGCTTGTGAATTTAAAATAAAATTGCTGGACTATAACTTGGTGTTGTAAAATTGTTTACAATTGTCAACCCCAGTCCATCACCGGCATCTCCACATCATAACAATTAAAAGCTGAAGGAATGAAACTCTACACTTGCAAAAGTTAATTTTCGGTGCCAGAGAGGTTGTTTGGCAGTCATTGAGACTTACCATGTCGTTAACAGGGTGCTTAGACTTAAAATGACTTGTCGTACCTTTTGGCGAAATTAACTCGTGTCCATCAGTGCAGGAACTTCACGCTGTTTCATTCATTTGAATGGGGAGCCAGCCGGCGTTCTGGCGCAGCTTATGGAGGAGCAGGGCCTCTGGTACAGCAACCTCCGGATTTCTCATTTAACTGTGCAGGTACAGTCACTGGAAGTTGCTCTACCATTTACACAGGCCCTGTTAGACTCGCTGTTATTCTCACAGGAAGATCTGACCCATTATAACACACTCCCTTGTCTTTTTAGCAAAGACAAATTAGAAATAAGGACTCAATTAATAAGAGTCTATCTGTAACACACAATAGTCACACCCAGTCATTCAGCTAACACAAAGTCATTTGTCTCTCTGTTTCGGTAGCACTTGAAGAAGTTGGGCTAATTTTTATAAATTAAATCTAATTGTTTATTACAGTCACCCAGATTATAGGCGTCTATTGAATGAATCATTCATTTACATTCATTTCTCATCCTTCTGCTGCTACCAAAAAAAAATGAGGTTGTCTCAGAGGCTGACTGCTAGGAATCCGATAATATTATTTCACAACTTTGCTCCAAGCATGAATAATTATTGCAGAGAATCAATTGCTCTTACGAAGAAAATAATTAGAACACTTCCACTCTCAAATAGCCATCATTAAGCGTAAGTGTACTGTTCTGATCGTATCTCTTGGCCTAGAAATTCTTCCTCGAGGGGCGCAGGGTACGATACCTGCACCTGAATGGTGAGGCCTGAGGCACACCTGATACTGGGCCTTGGGCCTCATTTCCATCGAGCTGGTGAGCTGCGGAGAGTAGCAGACAGCTCGCGGTGAAGGGTGTTTGAAGATCAGGCTGCTGTGACACTAGTAGCGCCCCTCAGGTAACTGAGGAAGCGGGTGGCCGGGAAGGGGGAGGGGCGACCGGGCCAGGAAGGGTGGATGACCGGGTCAGAAAGGGTGAGTGATCGAGTCGGGAAGCGTGAGTGATAGCCGGTGGCCAGAGAGGGGGGACGATGGGTACCTGGTGGGGGTGGGGGCTGGAAATCGGTGGCTGGGTGCGGAGCTGTGGTGATCGTGTGGGGGGAGGGGGAGCGAGTTTTTTAATGACGATGGGTCTTCTGCGGCGAGTGAGTCACTTTCTGACTCCCCAAAGCCTTTGCACCATCTACAAGGCACAAGTCAGGAGTGTGCCTTGCCTGGATGAGTGCAGCTCCAATAATACTCAAGAAGCTTAACACCATCCAATACAAAGCAGCCCGCTTGATTGGTACCCTATCCACCACCTTAAACATTCACTCCCTCCACCATGGCGCACTGTAGATGCAGTGTGTACCATCTACAAGATGCACTGCAGCAACTCGCCAAGGCTTCTTCGACAGCACCTTCCAAACCCGTGACCTCTACCACCTAAAAGGACAAGGGCAGCAGGCGCATGGGAACAACACCACCTGCACGTTCCCCTCTAAGTCACACACCATCCTAACTTGGAAATATATCGCCGTTCCTTCATCGTCGCTGGGTCAAAATCCTGGAACTCCCTGCCTAACAGCACTGTGGGAGAACCTTCACCACGGACTGCAGTGGTTCAAGAAGGCGACTCACCACCACCTTCTCAAGGGCAATTAGGGATGGGCAATAAATGCTGGCCTTGCCAGCAATGCCCAAAAAAAATGTGGCATCAGTAGGAGCCTAAATTGACGTGCCCAAATTTCTAGGCAATTGACTACTTGTCCAGTTCCACAGGTGATGGTTGCTCACCCAAGTGTCAATTGTTACTGAGTAAGTCTTGAAAGTAAATGACATTATGCTTTTTGACCACAAGGGACATTACAGCCGAGTCTGATTCTTTCCTGACCAGATGACCACATGTGCACTTCCAGCATGGGCTGCTAGAGAGCAATCAGGAGGGAGAATCTGGCAGATTTTCCTCTCCTTAACCCAATGGACTGGAGGAAGGTATACAGTGGTGTTCCCCAGGGGTCGGTACTAGGACCACTGCTTTTCTTGATATATATTAATAACTTGGACTTGGGTGCACAGGGCACAATTTCAAAATTTGCAGATGGCACAGAACTTGGAACTGTAGTGAACAGTGAGGAGGATAGTGATAGATTTCAATAGGACATAGACAAGCTGGTGGAATGGGCGGACACGTGGCAGATGAAATTTAACGCCGAGAAATGTGAAGTGATACATTTCGGTTGGAAGAACGAGGAGAGGCGGTATAAACTAAAGGGTACAGTTCTAAAGTGGGTGCAGGAACAGAGAGGCCTGAGGGTGTATGTGCAGAAATCGCTGAAGGTGGCAGGACAGGTTGAGAAAGCGGTTAAAAAAGCATACGGGATCCTGGGCTTTACAATTGGAGGTATAGAGTACAAAACCAAGGAAGTTATGATGAACCTTTATAAAACACTGGTTCGGCCACAACTGGAGTATTGGGTCCAATTCTGGGCACCGCACTTTAGGAAGGATGTGAAAAGTCTTAGGGAGGGTGCAGAAAAAATTTACTAGACTGTTTCCAGGGATGAGGGACTTCAGTTTCGTGGATAGACTAGAGAAGCTGAGGTATTTAATGCAGAGAAGGTTGAGAGGAGATTTGATAGAAGTGTTCAAAATCATAAGGGGTCTAGATAGAGTAGATAGAGAGAAACTGTTCCCATTGGCAGAAGGGTCGAGAACCAAAGGACACAGATTTAAGGTAATTGGCAAAAGAACCAAAGGTGACATGAAGAAAATATTTTTATGCTGCGAGTGTTTATGATCTGGAATGCACTGCCTGAAAGGGTGGTGAAGGAGGATTCAATCATGGCTTTCAAAAGGGAATTCGATAAGTACTTGAAGACTAGCTGGCTTGCTCTTGCAGAGAGCTGGCACGGGCTCGATGGGCCGAATGGCCTCCTTCTGTGCTGTAACCATTCTATGATTCCATGATTCTATGGTACTGAGATCAATTTCAGCACACTTAGTGCTCATACCAGCTAAGATCAGCATTTTAAAATTACTTTAGGGAACCTATGCTCCAGCAAAATATCCAAAAATTTACTGTGAAGTAGTGATTTTTTTTGATTATATGAATTGTATGCCCTGCAGCCAAAGAATGGTCACTTGGACAAGTTCTGGTGGTTGTACTTAAGCACTCCATCTCTCTTCCATCCATGTCATAAAGGAGCTGTGTGTTCTTCCACTCCACACCCCTGTCTTCCTCATCTGACCATAGATTTCCAGTGGTGTTACAGAAGCGGAATCCGTAGCCAACATTTTAACCTAACCCGCCCGGTGGGAATGGGGTGGGTTGGGGTCCAATGCCTGTTTTACACACCACCCGATTTTACGCTGCATTGACTTCTGGACAGGGTGTAAAATGGGTGTCCAACCTGTACCCGCCCTGTTCCCACCAGGCAGATTAGGGTACAATTGGGGCTTGTTTTACAAGTTTACACGCTATTTCTAAATCTATTGCTTAGGGGTGGTGGGGGGGAGGGGGGAGGGGGTAAGGCAGGTAGGAATTAGCTTTAACCTCAAATGTCTAATAATCAATAGAATGGGCATGTAACACCCACGTGGTTTCAAACTTCCTGGTGTTGCATTATTTAATAGGAAGTTTTTTTTTGTTTTTCAAGGCTATGATGCTAGACCATGATATTAAAATAGAAAGTAAAATGATCTGTTTCATGTGACAGGAAAAGAGGACTTTACTGCAAAATTAATACATTCTCATTAATTGCATTATAATATTCCAAAATATGTTATATAAATACATTGTTCTTCCACCTGCCAACAAAAGGTTTCAGAAGGAAAATGATCTAAATTATGAGAAGTTGAAAGGGAATTGGAACATTTAGAAGACATCACAAAGACATAAATTTAGCCAAAAGAAGTTGTTTCGGGATACAGAAATGTAATATAGAATGTAATTTTAATGAAAAGAATATCTATTAATATTGCTTAATTACCTAAAATTTGGTAACATTTGTTTCATTTTTTTTAACAAAGAATAATTCTGAATCATTAATTTCTTTTTGTTGTCCCATAACTGTTAAGGAATAAACACTTAACTCAGTCAACTCAGCCAAGTTATTTCATTCCTAATTATTTTTTGTACATGCTCAACACTAGAAGTAAATGAAAAGTTTATCCTAAGTTATTTGATTTGCAATTTAATTTTATACAAAAAGGTGTCCCTAACTGAAAAGAAGCTCGTATGCATCTACTTGTCATTATTAAATGTATTTATAAGCATGCATCCCCCAAATTTCTGACATCAGGAACTTTGGTCAATTAGATGTAAAGTAAAAAAAATGTGATATGACCCACAAATGCAATGCTGGTCTAATATATATATATATAAAATTGTACAGCCTATTTGGTTACTGGGGAAAAGGCATTCATCCAATCCACATCAGCAGTAGATTTTAAACAGGCCTATTACATTGAATGCACAGGCCCTCAAGAGAAAATGCAGTAAGTAAAGACTTTAAGTCATACTCTTAAAGTTCCACTTAGCTTAATGTTTCAGAAGCAAGTCCCGAAGTTCTCCCAACTTTCCTTTAGTCTCAATTTTGCCGTGGCTTGGTGAAAATTTCTCAGGTAATTTCACGCCGCTGTAGTCTTATAGATTCCCCATAGGACAGTTTCCTAAGCTGTTATTTTTCTTCCTCAATACAGCACATGGCATTTTACAGAAGTCCACTGATAGTCTCAACTGTCTTCCCATTTCTGTGAAGACATATGCCAGTTCAAAGAGAGCTTGTTTTTACAGAAGGGAATCCAACCACCCACTTACCTTTTCGATGGTCTGACCTTTTCTATTGGAACCAAAAATCAATGTTGTTCTTCTGGTTTACTTTTATCCATAAAATACTATACTTCTTGAATTACCACTAAATTCTTCAAAGAGAGTGCAAAATGTCAGCTAATTCTAATCCTCTCAATGTCTAATTTTTTTCATCCATAAACTCTTTGTAGGGAACTGCATCACAAAGGTAAGTAAATATTTGGTCCATCTAGCTCTTCCTTCCATAGAAACCCTATGATGTCCTTCATCATAGCATCTAATTGCCTCTTGGATTACTCCAGATCTTTTATCTTCATCATTCCAGGTATTAATCACTCTTTGTGTTAAGAAGTGTTTCCTGACGCCAGTCCTCAACTTGTCTTTTACCAATTTGTATGTATGGTCCCTTACCTTGTAGTCACGGTTTAACTTGAAGTTGTGTTCAGGACTAAACTTCTCTGTTCTATTAGGACCATTAACAAGTTCTCTCTAAATGCTACTTTGTCAGTTAACTACCAATAATAATTTTATAATTTTAGCAACTTTAAATTGTATCTACTTCATTCACTAAATCACAGATGATTGTGAAATATTATTGTTAAATAGAATGTGATAATAGTCCAAACAACAGGTTAATACTCTGCTGAATCTATTGTGTTCAAAACTAATAGATTTGTGCCATGAAACCAGTTCAAAATGTTTACAAATGTTCTGTCTTGTGCTATCCTACAGATACTCCTCTCCCTCCCCCACACAGTTGGTCAAAAATTAGGTTGTAGTCACAGGATTGTCATATTAACCAGGCCAAGGAATATGACTAATCTGATAAAATGTTCCAGAAGATTAGAATCAAGTGTCGTTCTTTTTGTACATCGAATTAATACAAGGCGGAATTCGTGTTTTTAGGTTGTAGGCGCCCAGAGTGATGCACTAAGCCTTTCAGCGCCTCGAGGCACTGCTTGATTTATTGTGATGGAGACAGTCATTTCGTACTACTTAATTAATACTAATTAGGTCACTAATATCAATTTCTGCCATGCTTTCACATCAGTGGCATGGGTGGAAAGAATCTCACATAAACTCAGTTAATCTAGGATGGTCTCGACTGGTTGTGTAGTGGCTTTGACAAAGGCCTGAAAACAGGTCACCTGATCTCCTCAGCTGGGGAAAGGGCAGTGAGTGATACCTGAAGTGAGTTGTTCTTCTAAATAAGGAGCTTAAGAATGAAATAGAAATCATAGAGGCAATTTCTATCGAAAAATGAAGGAAAAATAACAATTTTTTAAAAATTCCGGTCATTAAGGTCATTTTAGTTATCTAACCCATCAAGGTCAATGTCTGATTTTTTTTTTTAAATCCACATTCCACAAATGTTCTGCATCCTCATGGAGTGCTTTGCATCATATTGTTTACAGTGGGGTGCACCGCTTACAAAAGTGGAAATGCTTCATCCTCTGCATTAGTATTGCATTCACCTTCCTCCTTTGTAATATACCACTAATTGAATGAACAGTGGTTCTCGAGGTTCGAGGATCTTTTGCACTGCTTTCTCATTCAACCGCCTGATCAAAATTTCCATAAGCAGACCGAGCTGTTAAACTGTAGGGGATATCACAGCTAACCCTATTCCTGTCCTCAACCAATCTTACGCATATGTACTTTCCTGCATCCATCACTGCATAGCAGTCAGGAATAACGGATTTTTATCCCTCCTCAGCCCATGGGCACGGAGATCAACTATAATGGTATTACTGAGACCAGCTGACCCAATATATATCAGGGATAAAATCTTATTAACTGTATGGCTCAGTTCTGCACTGCTGAGTGCACTTACCAACTAAGCTATCAGGGGAGCTGTTCTAATGTAACTTTAAGAATATGTGATTAGCGTATGTGTATCAGGAAAGGTTAATGCATTTACACAGAAAGGTGTTATCTCTCACATAAATGGTGTTGCAGGAGAAGCGAGTGGGATTGATTTTTATTTATTTTTTGTTGTCCACAAGGTACTTCTATTTCTCAGTGCTAAAATGTGGCATTTTGTTTTTTTGTATAGTGATAGGTGAAAAAATGATATACTTATCCCAGATGCACAAAATGTTACACTGCATTCAAATTGACAAAGCAAGCCAGATCGGCCCAGCGTAGCATCATTGTTTTTTAAATAACAATTCAATGGAATTCGTCTCAAATTCTCCAAAATATCTGTAAACTCCACTGATAACCAGCGGGCTTCCAGTCTGCTTAATTATAATTGGGAGGTAACAACAGAGCAGTTTGGGAGCAACACAAAATGTTTGCTGTTTTTACAGTGACATGTGAATTATGCAACTGGCTGATAAATTAACACTTATTGAATAATAAAAATGATTGGCTGACTTCTACTTGCACATAAAATCTCCTCATCCAACATCCAAAATGGATATTCTGTTAGGAGGGATACAGTGCTGTTCTACTGTTCCATTTTACTTGTGTGTAATATTGATGATTGTGTATTTTACAAGTTTCTTCATATGGGTGACATACCCAGGTATCCCAAGTGACCACAATTTAGAACTTTTCAGTTCTGATGAGAGGCACCACCTGAACCACTAATCTGTCTTTCCCTTTCAGACGGACTTCTAGCATTTTCGGAATTTATTTCAGATTTCCAGCACTTAAAGATTTTCCTTTTTTATCAATGTTCAACTTATGAAGTCAATATTCCAATTGGCAGGATTGATTTCGGCTAGTTTTTTTGTTGGAATTTACAGGCTTTTTAGGAGGTTTTGTTGGATTTCTACTTGCTTTTCGGATCAGAACATGGAGGTTACCAGACAAGCATTGTGCCCAATATCAGAGAAACCAATTGTAACGATGAGGAGTGCCGATTATACGATTCTGTGCTGCCATCAGGAAGCCTCGCCCATTGGCAGCCTGATTAGAAAAATTACCCCCATCCTCATACTTTCAGCAGAACAGAACAAAGAGGGGAGATCCTTAACAAAGAGGGCATCTGTAAAGTGGTTGCCACGATTAAATTTCACTTCTCCTCAGGGAGTACCAGAGTATCTAACTGCAAGCTAGAGTATCTAACTCCAGAACTAGCTGCGCCTCTAGCCAAGCTGTTCCAGTACAGCTACAACACTGGCATCCACCCGACAATGTGGAAAATTGCCCAGGTATGTCCTGTCCACAAAAAGCAGGACAAATCCAATCCGGCCAATTACCGCCCCATCAGTCTACTCTCAATCATCAGCAAAGTGATGGAAGGTGTCGTCGACAGTGCTATCAAGCGGCACTTACTCACCAATAACCTGCTCACCGATGCTCAGTTTGGGTTCCGCCAGGACCACTCGGCTCCAGACCTCATTACAGCCTTGGTCCAAACATGGACAAAAGAGCTGAATTCCAGAGGTGAGGTGAGAGTGACTGCCCTTGACATCAAGGCAGCATTTGACCGAGTGTGGCACCAAGGAGCACTAGTAAAATTGAAGTCAATGGGAATCAGGGGGAAAACTCTCCAGTGGCTGGAGTCATACCTAGCACAAAGGAAGATGGTAGTGGTTGTTGGAGGCCAATCATCTCAGCCCCAGGGCATTGCTGCAGGAATTCCTCAGGGCAGTGTCCTAGGCCCAACCATCTTCAGCTGCTTCATCAATGACCTTCCCTCCATCATAAGGTCAGAAATGGGGATGTTCGCTGATGACTGCACAGTGTTCAGTTCCATTCGCAACCCCTCAGATAATGAAGCAGTCCGAGCCTGCAAGCAGCAAGACCTGGACAACATCCAGGCTTGGGCTGATAAGTGGCAAGTAACATTCGCGCCAGATAAGTGCCAGGCAATGACCATCTCCAACAAGAGAGAGTCTAACCACCTCCCCTTGACATTCAACGGCATTACCATCGCCGAATCCCCCACCATCAACATCCTGGGGGTCACCATTGACCAGAAACTTAACTGGACCAGCCATATAAATACTGTGGCTACGAGAGCAGGTCAGAGGCTGGGTATTCTGCGGCGAGTGACTCACCTCCTGACTCCCCAAAGCCTTTCCACCATCTACAAGGCACAAGTCAGGAGTGTGATGGAATACTCTCCACTTGCCTGGATGAGTGCAGCTCCAACAACACTCAAGAAGCTCGACACCATCCAAGATAAAGCAGCCCGCTTGATTGGCACCCCATCCACCACCCTAAACATTCACTCCCTTCACCACTGGCGCACTGTGGCTGCAGTGTGTACCATCCACAGGATGCACTGCAGCAACTCGCCAAGGCTTCTTCGACAGCACCTCCCAAACCCGCAACCTCTACCACCTAGAAGGACAAGGGCAGCAGGCGCATGGGAACAACACCACCTGCACGTTCCCCTCCAAGTCACACACCATCCCGACTTGGAAATATATCGCCGTTCCTTCATTGTCGCTGGGTCAAAATCCTGGAACTCCCTTCCTAACAGCACTGTGGGAGAACCGTCACCACACGGACTGCAGCGGTTCAAGAAGGCGGCTCACCACCACCTTCTCGAGGGCAACTAGGGATGGGCAATAAATGCCGGCCTTGCCAGCGACGCCCACATCCCGTGAACGAATAAAAAAAAAAGCTACTGAGTCCAGTGCCATTTAGCAAGTCAGTGTGAAATTAATGCTGGGGAATGCTTTGTAAGTAGTCCAATGGCCCTAATCCATGCTTTATATGGTAGAATATGAAAGAAAGCATTTGCTGGCAATTTAACCTGCACCAGCAAAAAGAAAACCTCAGGACAAAGTGGTAATAAATCAAACCCAATTTATTTCCCCCTGCTCCTTCCCCTTGATGATATTTTGTGTTTTCTACATCTCAATCTTGTGAGCCTCAAAGGTGATTTCCCTGTGGCAGGAATATTTTTTTTTATTCGTTCACGGGATGTGGGCGTCGCTGGCGAGGCCAGCATTTATTGCCCATCCCTAATTGCCCTCGAGAAGGTGGTGGTGACCTGGCTGCTGGATGTCAATATGAGCTTCTTAGGCTTGAAGTGGTCTTATAATTCCTAGTGCTGGGTCATTAGATGGTACTGGAACCAGTGCTGCCATGTCCAATGCTATGATGGCTGGCTGATCCTGCCTGCCTTATGGCACATTGTTTGTGGGTGGTGGAGAGTGGCAAATGTGGCATCGCCCTGAGAGGCAGCAGCCTCATCCATGCTTATTCCAGCAATCCCCCTGCTGCTTGGCATTCGCTCAGCATTTCCAGTGATTTGCATAGGAACAGACCTCTGGGCAGTTACAAGGGCAGTGAAGACTTGCTAATGATATCTCCATCCATTTTCCTCACTGGGGACCCAGCTGCCGGTGGCCATGTAAGAGCACTACAATGAGTCTCAGTACTCATGAGCGTGAGGAAAATTCAGCCAGTGGCCCAGATATTGATCACTATTCAGTGGCCCCTGCTGGAAAGTGCACATGTGGATATCAGGTGAGTACAAGATTTGGCTTGACTGTGAGGCCTTCCATTGTCAAATAGCCCGCTGACATTCATTGTCCAGGTTTCATACCTGAGCAATGACCACGTGGACAAAATACCAGAGGGCCGCCAATACCTATGGAAGCATGGGATTGATTTTATCATGCCGGCAGAAGGTGAACGGGGTGGGTGGGGGTGATTTTCAGGTGCGAATCCCAGAAGGGAAGTAGGCGGGTCGTGCAACCTTAATGAGGCCGATCAATGCTTCTTCCTGGTTTTGGCAGAGAGGAACTGCATATCTGAGGAGGGGGGAGAAGGAGAGAGAGCGATCACATCGGTCATTGGGAGAGAGATAGAGGAAGGTGGGGGAGAGACATCAGAGATCGGAGATCGGAGGGGGAGACATCGGAGATCGGGGGGGGCGGGTCTAGTTGACATCGGAGATCGTGGGGGGGGGGCGGGTGTCCAGGCAACATTGGAGATCAGAGGTGGGGGGTGTCCAGGCAGCATCGGTTTTAAGGTATGTTTGTTAACTTTTTTTACAATGGAAAATGTCATTTTATTTAATTTATTTAGTTTTTTTTTCCCTGATCCGGCCATTCCCACCTGCTTTCACCAGGTGTGAATCGGAAGTGATGGGAAAGCCGCCCAGGTAAGGTTAAAATCATTTTAAGTACACGCACACAGAATTGCCTGAGTCTAATGCACTAATGGGCGGATTCCAGCTGGGATGTCTGCCCGCTTCCAAAAACATCGATTTTGTCTGCACCCCCACCCCCAACCCACCTGATTTTGGGGGCTAAAATTGAGCCCCATATCTCAACATGAGTCAGCACCTTTAAGAGAGGAGGGAGAAAATTGGTAAAAATGAGGAGGACATTTCTGTTTAATAGGTTCTGGAATGCACCTAGTGTAGGCTGTTAAAAGATAACTGACTTCTGCTAGAAATTGCAAATTGCAAATTGCTTTTCTTCTCCCACTGGAATTAATCAGGTTCTATGGCTGTGAGTGTTGAATGCACTTTAAACTTCAGAGTGCCTGCAATTAGTCTCTTGTTTTGTACACACATGAGTGTAATTAATGTGATTTATATAGTGGGGGATATAGGCAGGTCTTGAGTTTTAAGTGCTTTAACCCTTGATGCGCAATGGATGTGTTTACTTGTCTGGGTGATGTCAATCTCTGGGGACTACTAACAAGTATACTCATCCAGCAACCTTCTTCCGCCTTTAATGCAAATAATTATGTTAAAAGAAGCTTGTCTGATGGCTCAGCAATTTTATCCAATGTTGAAATGTGGAAAACTGCAGATTCAATCTCTGGTCTGTGCTAAATTAACTGATCTCAGGTATGGCTTTTCTTAATTAAAACTCTAAGGAGAAAACTATAGACAAAAACAAACAAAAGTGCCCCCTTTTAAAGGGGTACAACTAATGGAAAACAAAATCATAGAACAAAGGAAACTTATGACTTAAATAATATTATTGCCGTATCCACCAAACACCCCAGTCCCTGCGGTGCCCACCAGTCGCGGAAGGCCTCACGTGTACTGGTGGACACCGGATGGTCCTTCTCCAGGACCAGCCAGGCACGGACAAGGCAGGCACCCACAGCAACCACTCCCACGGACCACCTCCAACCTGGACCCGTGGACAGTCATCTTGGCCAGACCCACACGGAGGTCCTTCGACTTGCCCGCAGCCCCTCCGCACCGGGCCGCCAAAGATCAGGAGTGTGGGACTGAAGTGGAGACAGGAGTTGAGGAGCAGCCCCTTCAAATAATGGAACAGGGGCTGCAACCTCACCCATTTGGCGTAAATGTGAAACACAGACTCACTCAGGCTGCAAAAGTTACAGGTGACCTGGGAGTCCATGAAATGGCTTAAAAACCTGTTTGATGGAACTACTTCATGCAACACTCTTCACTCCAGATTCCCAGTGGCTGATCGCAGGCATGGCATTGATTGGGGCAATACAATTGGTCTCAGCACTTCTGAATGCTATCTTGATTGCTATCCAGTCACACTTGCTGGAAATGTATGTGGATGTCAAGTAAGGATGGGACTGGACTTGGCTATGAAGTCCCCTAAAGTAAAATTGCCTACTGACACTCAATGTCAAAGTTTATGTGTGAATAATGGATATTTGGGTGAGGTGCTGGAAGATAATGGCATCTGTGGAACTGTATCCCAATAAAGAGTCAACAGATTCGGGGGAGAAGGGGAGGTGTGAAAATTGGTGATTTACAATGCAATCAAGTCAGTCATCGGACTTTTATTTTAGTCGGCTCCAAAACTTGTTCCCACCAACAAAGTGACTGCTGGGAGCCAGTAGGAAGATGAAACAATATAAATAAAAGGACTAAAACGTTATTTTTGATAATGAAAAAAATGTTAGGAAAGATAGGAAGAAATTGGATTGGGTAGCAAAAAAATAAAATTAAAAATCAAAAATAGAAATAGATCAGATAAGAATGGAAAAGAACAGTGAATGGAGGAAATAAGGATGATAGGGCAAACAGAATTAGGCTGGGAATTTCTGTGAAGCTGCTCCTGCTCTGGCATTGTAACTTTTCTGTAAGTGCAGCGGAAACCCCATTTCCACACGGAAATTCCTGGCCTTAGTATTTAATTTTTAGTTACAATGTGCTGTAAATGCATGTTTTAATTGTATATGTTGTTGTTACAGTAGTATGTTTCAGTAAATTTACTACTGCACTATATCACAGGGACCTACAATTTCTAATGAATAACAATATACTGGAGTCTTTTTCACATCAAAGACTGTAAAGGTTTTGTTTTGGTCAGCCAGGTGTGTGACACCATTCGACACAATTTGAAAATGATCAAACCAGTTGGCCTAGGATATAAGAATTTCCTTGGACCTGTCAGCAGTCTAGGGTTTAAGAGATCCTGAATATCATTAAGGTGCACTTCATATTGAGCAAAAAGAAATGTTATTGTTTCTCAGTAGTCTGGTCTGGAGGCTCCTAAACATGGTGGAATGTTCTGTGTCAGACGCCTGGCTGATCAAAACAAAACTTTTATACATTTTGTGGTGAAAAAGACTCCAATATATTGTTTTATTATTTATTTAAAAAATTGAATCCCTGTTCAAGTAACACTGTACAAAGGTATTTTTTACCATTTCAATTGTTGACTTTTTAAAAAAAGTATTCCCACTTTAGATACTCACACAGTCCTTATCTCTGAGAGAGAGGCAAGTGACCAGCTCTCAGGCTTTGCTAATACTGCTGGATAACCAGCCACAAAGATGTGCCTGAGAATAGCTTGGATTGAGTGGCCCTTCATAATGCTTCCTCTGGCACACCGGTAGATCAAGATTTTATATTTCATTTATTATGCCAAAATCAGGAATTCTGTACAAAGGGAGTAAATGTGGAATAAACTGGAATTTTAGGTTTGCAAGAGAATGTTACTTTGATCAAACCTGTTTGTTTAGAGTTTAATTTGCATATATGTGGATTGACAGTTATTAGCTTTTAGTGGTGCAGTACCAGGTTATTGTCATCTTACACTGCCACCTTGTGGTGTTTGATATCACTATAATAAAGCTGCACTTTATGGCCCTACATGTTCAATTATACAAAACGCATGGCTACTGGAGGCAGGGCTAGAGATATAATAATACTAATGCTGCCTCACATAGGATTCTTGAAATGAGTATTGATACATGCCGATTTCCATAATCATTCATTCCACCTAGTGTTCTAATTAGCTTACTAATGTACCATAAGGTCAATACACCGAACCAGTTTCTTCTTATTCTTATATAATATATCTGCATTGTGTGATTGAAGTTGTTTGATGTTGTCATTTTGACATAGTGATAACGACCCTGAATTTAACTTAGATTCATAACATTCTGAAGTTGCAACCCAGTAATCTGGGCTCAGCTTTTGATCATTCTAGCGCTGGTATTAGTGATTTTTCTCGGTTGTTACATCTATACTTTTTAAGAAAATAGATGTGTTCATTAAGACACCATGGGTTAAAATTTTCTGGCCAGTAGGCTTGGTCCCAATGTGTGAGAACTTCATTTTACTCTTGTCATAAATTCAATTGAAATTGTAACGAGTGCTAGTGTGATTCCCTGATGCTACCATAGGGAATGCATTGTCTGTTCAGATCGCCTGTATAAATTGAATGATAAGAGTCAGTGATTTCTTAAGTGGGATTTCTTGGAGCTTTGACAGGAACTTTTACTTATTGTTGACTTTAAGTTTGAATTTTTGGGAGCTACATTTTTGATTGTATTTTTTGCAATATTTTTGTCTGCTGTATATTTTTTTAGCAGAATATTTGGTGGCAAACATTTTCATTTTTACAGTTAAAAATGGGAATTCCTTTAGGTATTTCCTCTCTTTTTGGAGTTATTTGAAGAAGGAATAGAGCATGAAAAGAACAATGAGGAGCAGGTTCAACTGCACTAGAGATGGGTTGACCTTCTGCACGCAACCATATATATATAGACCCAAGTGCAGCTACCTGGGATTGTCCAAGCAAAAGTACATTCGCAGGCTGTGGTTCACCATGGAGAAAGTTGCACCCTCTGCTGGACGCTAACCAATAGACAACCTTCACCCCAGGCATGGCACAGTCAGTGGCAGTCAAGGTTACCACAGCCCTGATTAACCACTCCCCTCTTCTCTCCCCTCTTCTCCTCTTCTCGTCAATCCTTTCTCCTTTCACCCTCTCCCCACTCCATCATCACCCCAATCCCCTCTCCCCCTCCTCCTTCCTTTCCCTCCCCATTGTCTTCCTCTCTCCTCCTGCCCTCCTCCCCTCCTCCAAATCCTCGCCCTCTGTTCCTCCCCTTCTTCTCTCCCCTTCCTCTCCCCTGTTTCTCCCCCTTTCCCTCCCTGCCTCATCGCTCCTCCCGTTCTCTTTTCCACCACTCCCTCCTCTCCTGTGCTCTCCCTCTAGCCACCTCCTCCTCCTCTGTCCTTCCCCCTCCTCTTTCCCTCTCCCCATTCTCATCCTCCCATCTCCCACTCCCCTCTTCACCCCCACCTCTCTCTTCTTCCCATTCCTTTCCTCTCTCTCTCTCCTTTCCTCTTCCACCTCCTATTCTCACCATCCTCTTTCCTGCTGCCTCCCCTCCTCTCCTCATTCCCCTCTTCTCTTTCATGACTAGAAATGGTTAATGTCAGGGTGAGAGTGGTATTGATTCAAATAGTGAATTTGATTTACAGTTTATAGCAGGAGGCATTTACCATGCACTCAAATCCAAACCAGTGAGAAACCTACTTCACAGTTCAATCTAGCTAACACCCTAGAACTCAGTACCAATGGACTTCATTTTTAATCCAACTTTCTTTTGCTACTATAAACTAGGCTCTAGGGTAATGTGCTTACATGGGCGACAGGTGGCACGGGAAAATCTACACTCCGCTTAGCTGGGTAGAGTCTTATTTTACCAGAGTAATTCAAACTAAGGTTATAGCAGTTGTAAGGAAATATAGGTTAAGGTATTTAGGGGAACCAAGCTCGAAAGGGTTAATTAATCAAAGCTTTAGCTTAAAGTACTGTACTATAACATAGACTGCTTTTAAATTAACTTACTGCAGCTGCAGGCACTAACAGCCATGAGAATCTTGCTATTGTAAACTAAGGGAGGGACATAACGGTAGCTCCACTCTTTCAGACATACTGGAATGCTAAAGCTAGCCATCTCCTGGAAAAGCTGATTTATTGGCTACAGCTTTCCAGCAGTGTGGCGGATGGGGGGCACTACCCATTAGCGAGTGACCTCGGATGGCTCCCGTCCGATTGGCTTGCGATCAGTTAAATTTGACAGATTTGTAAAACAAGGATCCCTGGATCCAGCAGCGGAAGGCTGTCATACTGGGCACAGGCCCTTGTCCTTAGGGATGTCCTAAAAATGGGGAGGACATCACCCTAGACAGAGATAAATTGGTACGTTATCAGAACTGAATGATCATCTCCACAGAACTCAGAAAAGTGATTGTCTGATGGACGCATACGTCCAGCGGGCATTAGAGGGGAGAGAGCTTGGTCCAATGACTGCTTGAATAATAATTATCTTAAATAAATGCTAAATGCTTTAACAAACAATTGGAATTTAATCTGCAACATTTGTAGATAAAAAGACCACGCACAAGTACTTCTTAAAAAAAACGGTGATGAACGAAAGGAAATGCTATCTCCCGACACAAAAGTTTTTTAAAAAAATTCCGTGAAAGCTATGTTGAGGTACGCTGAGAACACTGCGTGCCTCTGATGATAGCTGGCTCTGTTGTTTTGTTTCTGCAAAGAAGTTAACTCCTTCCAAGGACACTGAGATCTGTTTTTAATTCACCAAGCAACAACCTTTTTATTTATTTAAAATAATTGGCATAATTTAATTGGATATTTCCCCACGATGACAGAATGAAATCATAAAATCATGAATGGACAAATTAACCCCTTGGGCTCTTAAGAAGAGCCACAATGGATTTTCTGTGTTACTTTTTAAAACAGGGAACTATGGTTTTCAGGACCGCAAACATATTGATGCAGGAAACGATCCAGTGATGTTAAGAATTTAAGACCTTGTCTGCAGACATCGGCAGATATCAAATATCACAGCGTGGTGATGTTTTGGACCAAGACTTAAGACTTGGATTTTGAAAATTCAAAATTACGTAGAGAAGGAAAAGGAAACATCAGCCTTGACCCAAGTTGCTTTTCCTCTTCTGAAAAAGTTTTGCCAAAAGTAATTTCAAACAATTCTGTCTCTATTGTAAAACCACAAAGCCTGGACATAAATGGCTTCTGAAATTGGAATTGATAAGATAAATTGATATGAATTGCTATGCAAGCACTCGAGAAGGGAAAATTTACCTGTAGTTTAAGGGGATAATCAAATTACATTTTAAAATAAAATGAGTCTAGTCTAAATGGTTCCTATCCAATGCTTTGTATCAAGGAAAAAAGTATTTTTGGAGGAAATAAAATTGTACATTGACAAGTCCTGTCAGTCCTGCTCTCTGGAATTAGGTTAATGAAAAGCTGTTCAATAGAATTTAAGTAAAATAAACAAAAAAAATGAATTATGATACTAAACCAGACTGTAAATATTGTATTGGACAGTAAAGTTCCTCCAGGGCTCATGATTGAGATGAAATGGTAATATAATGGGATGTGTAAAATTGGACGAGAGGAAGTGATTGAGAATTAAAGTATAGAAACAGGGAAATTACACCAGCAAATGGGAATTTCCCTAAAGTCATTGACCTGGACATGATTTACCAAAAGATTTCAATCTGGTATAAATGTGCTATCTAGTGAAAGTCAGGAAGGTGTAGTTGAGAATAGTTAATTGATAGCTTTCTCATGGAGATGTTGTGTCCTTGCCTATATTGAACCATGAGAAAACTGCATTTGATAGCCTGGCCACTACCCAGACATCGGGACCATGCAGGGGGAGAGAAGCAAAGTCCTCCAGATACCTCCCGATCTTTTGATAAGATAACCTGAAAGCCCAAGAATGCCAACAGTGGACATGAAAGATACGAGTGTATGTTGCCATCAATTGGAAACGGAGACCAGGATGATTACAAAGGCCTACGACATGGTGAGCTATTGGAACCACTCTTTAAACAGAGCAGCTGCTCTTACAGGATTGAATCTTACTGGACATATGACGTGTGCCATAGAAAACACATTCAGAAATACCGTAAGGGAAAAGAGACTGGCCAGCAGAAAGTTACCTATGATATGTTGCGTGTGAGGCAAGCAGTATGCGGAAATGCACGATGAAGATATACTGAAGAACGGGTCTCAGACATGCTCAGTTACTGGACAACAGCACGACATGAAATGGTTAATGTCTTTTAAGTCCACGATTTCTTGATGTAATGATGTGTTCTTTGAAATGTATGCTTAAAAACTTAGTCGACATGCTAATAACCTAGAGATAGCGACCCTGTTGCAGCAAGGTAAGAAATACATTGAGTGAGGAGTCGGAGATAGCAGCTCCTCTTCCTCAAGGTGGGGAATGTAAGGAAATATAGGTTAAGGTATTTAGGGGAATCAGGCTCAAAAGGGTTAATTAGTCAAAGCTTTAGCTGGAAGTAATGTACTATAACATAGACCACTTTTAAATCAACTTACTGCAGCTGCAGGCACTAACAGCCGCGAGAATCTTGCTATTGTAAACTAAGGGAAGAACATAATGGTACTCCCACTCCTTCAGACATACTGGAATGCTATTAACCATTATGGTGTCAGTCTCGAACATTGAACAGAGAGTCAAAATTGACTACACAGTGATATTATCTTCAAATAAAACAAGCCACGCAAGCTAAGTAATTATAGAATCACGACTCTAGGCATAAGATACTACCCGTCTTTCGGATGAGATGTTAATCCGAGGCCCCGTCTGCCCTCTCAGGCGGACGTAAAAGATCCCATGGCATAATTTTGAAGAGGAGCAGAGGAGTTCTCCCCGGTGTCCTGGCCAATATTTATCCCGCAACCAACATCACTGAAACAGATTATCTGGTCATTATCACATTACTGTTTGTAGGACCTTGCTGTGTGCAAATTGACTGCCGTGTTTCCTACATTACAACAGTGTCTACACTTCAAAAGTAATTAATTGGCTGTAACGTGCTTTGGGACGTCTTGAGGTTGTGAAAGGCGCTTTACAGATGCAAGTCTTTCTTTTTTTCTAAGCAGGGAGGGGGAGTGGTGGGAGTGGGGTACTGGCAGGTTTTGCTGTTTGTTACATACACTCTAGGATTCCATGTCAAGTTACTACCAAACTTCACAGGCAAGTTCCCTGCAGTATGTACTGGGACTGAAATTCCATGGTGGTTCCACGGAATGAATTGCCTTTGATAATTCTTTATACTCTTATGTTCTTATCTTCCTTGTAGCTAGCTGGCACCATTTATCAAAAATGAACAAAGTCCTTGAGGTATTTTAATTCTGTAATTTGGTATCCTGCAGCAAATGGTTAGATAAATAAAGAATGCCAAAACTAAAATCTCTCAATTAATTGCATTAAATAATTAAATACTTTTATTTCCTTTTAAAAGTAGGTTTTACCCTACAGAAATGCCATCAATTCCTGACTGATACTTCTTTTATATTACAGAAACCCTTCCAGTGGGAATACTTTGACGACTTACCACTTCCTTTTTGGAGCCTCTGTGAATTTGCTGCCAGCCCCTTCTCAGACCTTCTGATTTGAGGGGGCTCAGTGCAAGAATTAAAGCCCATCTGCTGTAGGCACCATTGCATTTGAGTTTCTGCCAATCGGAGACCCAGGAAAATAAGATGGGAGATACGGGGACATGACTCCTGCCTTGTTAACATAGGATCAACATTTTTCCACCTATTGCAGACTAAGATATGTCCTGTCCACAAAAAACAGGACAAATCCAATCCGGCCAATTACCGCCGCATCAGTCTACTCTCAGTCATCAGCAAAGTGATGGAAGGTGTTGTCGACAGTGCTATCAAGCGGCACTTACCAATAACCTGCTCACCGATGCTCAGTTTGGGTTCCGCCAGGACCACTCGGCTCCAGACCTCATTACAGCCTTGGTCCAAACATGGACAAAAGAGCTGAATGCCAAAGGTGAGGTGAGAGTAACTGCCCTTGACATCAAGGCAGCATTTGACCAAGTGTGGCACCAAGGAGCCCTAGTAAAATTGAAGTCAATGGGAATCAGGGGGAAAACTCTCCAGTGGCTGGAGTCATACCTGGCACAAAGGAAGATGGAAGTGGTTGTTGGAGGCCAATCATCTCAGCCCCAAGACATTGCTGCAGGGGTTCCTCAGGGCAGTGTCCTAGGCCCAACATCTTCAGCTGCTTCATCAATGACCTTCCCTCCATCATAAGATCAGAAATGGGGATGTTCGCTGATGATTGCACTGTGTTCAGTTCCATTCGCAACCCCTCAAATAATGAAGCAGTCCGAGCCCGCATGCAGCAAGACCTGGACAACAACCAGGCTTGGGCTGATAAGTGGCAAGTAACATTTACGCCAGACAAGTGCCAGGCAATGATCATCTCCAACAAGAGAGAGTCTAACCACCTCCCCTTGACATTCAACGGCATTACCATCGCCGAATCCCCCACCGTCAACATCCTGGGGGTCACCATTGACCAGAAACTTAACTGGAGCAGCCATATAAATACTGTGGCTACAAGAGCAGGTCAGGGGCTGGGTATTCTGTGGCGAGTGACTCACCTCCTGACTCCCCAAAGCCTTTCCACCATCTACAAGGCACAAGTCAGGAGTGTGATGGAATACTCTCCACTTTGCCTGGATGAGTGCAGCTCCAACAACACTCAAGAAGCTCGACACCATCCAGGACAAAGCAGCCCGCTTGATTGGCACCCCATCCACCACCCTAAACATTAAATCCCTTCACCACCGGTGCACAGTGGCTGCAGTGTGTACCATTCATAGGATGCACTGTAGAAACTCGCCAAGGCTTCTTCGACAGCACCTCCCAAACCCGCGACCTCCACCACCTAGAAGGACAAGAGCAGCAGACACATGGGAACAACACCACCTGCACGTTCCCCTCCAAGTCACACACCATCCTGACTTGGAAATATATCGCCGTTCCTTCATCATCGCTGGGTAAAAATCCTGGAACTCCCTTCCTAACAGCACTGTGGGAGAACCTTCACCACACGGACTGCAGCGGTTCAAGAAGGCGGCTCACCACCACCTTCTCAAGGGCAATTAGGGATGGGCAATAAATGCCGGCCTTGCCAGCGACGCCCACATCCCATGAATGAATTTTTAAAAATGTTGCCTCTCCCAACGCCGCCCACCCCCCGCCAACTAAGGAAACCCAATGGAAGTGCAAAGGAGTGGAAAAGCAACGTCATAAATGCTCTTGTTCCAGATACTCAGAGCAATGTTTCACCGCAACCTCCACCCAAATCACATTCTCCCCGCCCACATCACATTCTGCCCCCCCACATCACATTCCCCACCCCCCACACATCACATTCCCCCCCCCCCCCACACATCACATTCCACCCCCCCCACACATCACATTCCCCCCACCCCACACATCACATTCCCCCCCAACATCACATCCCACCCCCCCACATCACATTCTCCCACCCCCCACATCACATTCTCTCCCCCCACATCACATTCTCCCACCCCCCACATCACATTCTCCCCCCACATCACATTCTCCCACCCCCCACATCACATTCTCTCCCCCCACATCACATTCTCCCCCCACATCACATTCTCCCCCCCCCACATCACATTCTCCCCCTCCCCCCACATCACATTCTCTCCCCCCACATCACATTCTCCCCCTCCCCCCACATCACATTCTCCCCCTCCCCCCACATCACATTCTCCCCCCACATCACATTCTCCTCCCCCCACATCACATTCTCCCCCCCCCACATCACATTCTCCTCCCCCCACATCACATTCTCCCCCCCCACATCACATTCTCCCCCCCCACATCACATTCTCCCCCCCCCACATCACATTCTCCCCCCCCCCATCACATTCTCCCCCCCCCACATCACATTCTCCCCCCTCACATCACATTCTCCCCCCCACATCACATTCTCCCCCCCCACATCACATTCTCCCCCCCCCACATCACATTCTCCCCCCACATCACATTCCCCCCCCCACATCACATTCCCCCCCCCCACATCACATTCTCCCCCCCACATCAAATTCCCCCCCCCACATCACATTCCCCCCCCCACATCACATTCCCCCCCCCCCACATCACATTCCCCCCCCCCACACCACATTCTCCCCCCCCCACATCACATTCTCCCCCCCCACATCACATTCTCCCCCCCCCACATCACATTCCCCCCCCCACATCACATTCCCCCCCCCCACATCACATTCCCCCCCCCCACATCACATTCCCCCCCCCCACATCACATTCTCCCCCCCCCACATCACATTCTCCCCCCCCACATCACATTCTCCCCCCCCACATCACATTCCCCCCCCCCCCCACATCACATTCCCCCCCCCACATCACATTCCCCCCCCCCACATCACATTCCCCCCCCCCACATCACATTCTCCCCCCCCCCCCACATCACATTCTCCCCCCCCACATCACATTCTCCCCCCCCCCCCCACATCACATTCTCCCCCCACATCACATTCCCCCCCCCCACATCACATTCTCCCCCCCCACATCACATTCTCCCCCCCCCACATCACATTCTCCCCCCCCACATCACATTCTCCCCCCCCCACATCACATTCTCCCCCCACATCACATTCTCCCCCCCCCACATCACATTCTCCCCCCCACATCACATTCTCCCCCCCCCCCACATCACATTCTCCCCCCCCCACATCACATTCTCCCCCCCCCCACATCACATTCTCCCCCCCCCACATCACATTCTCCCCCCACATCACATTCTCCCCCCCCCCACATCACATTCTCCCCCCCACATCACATTCTCCCCCCCCACATCACATTCTCCCCCCCCCACATCACATTCTCCACCCCCCCACATCACATTCTCCCCCCACATCACATTCTCCCCCCCCACATCACATTCTCCCCCCACATCACATTCTCCCCCCCCACATCACATTCTCCCCCCCCCACATCACATTCTCCCCCCACATCACATTCTCCCCCCCCCACATCACATTCTCCCCCCCCCCACATCACATTCTCCCCCCACATCACATTCTCCTCCCCCCACATCACATTCTCCCCCCCCCCCCCACATCACATTCTCCCCCCCCCCCACATCACATTCTCCCCCCACATCACATTCTCCCCCCCCCCACATCACATTCTCCCCCCCCACATCACATTCTCCCCCCCACATCACATTCTCCCCCCCACATCACATTCTCCCCCCCCACATCACATTCTCCCCCCCCCACATCACATTCTCCCCCCACATCACATTCTCCCCCCCCCACATCACATTCTCCCCCCCCCCACATCACATTCTCCCCCCCCCACATCACATTCTCCCCCCCCCACATCACATTCTCCCCCCACATCACATTCTCCCCCCCCACATCACATTCTCCCCCCCCCACATCACATTCTCCCCCCCCCACATCACATTCTCCCCCCCCCACATCACATTCTCCCCCCACATCACATTCTCCCCCCCCCACATCACATTCTCCCCCCCCCACATCACATTCTCCCCCCCCCACATCACATTCTCCCCCCACATCACATTCTCCTCCCCCCACATCACATTCTCCCCCCCCCCACATCACATTCTACCCCCACATCACATTCTCCCCCCCCCACATCACATTCTCCCCCCCCCACATCACATTCTCCCCCCCCACATCACATTCTCCCCCCCCACATCACATTCTCCACCCCCCCCCACATCACATTCTCCCCCCCCCACATCACATTCTCCCCCCCCACATCACATTCTCCCCCCCCCACATCACATTCTCCCCCCCCCCCCCACATCACATTCTCCCCCCCACATCACATTCTCCCCCCCCACATCACATTCTCCCCCCCACATCACATTCTCCCCCCCCACATCACATTCTCCCCCCCACATCACATTCTCCCCCCCCACATCACATTCTCCCCCCCCCACATCACATTCTCCACCCCCCCACATCACATTCTCCCCCCACATCACATTCTCCCCCCCCCACATCACATTCTCCCCCCACATCACATTCTCCCCCCCCCCACATCACATTCTCCCCCCCCCCACATCACATTCTCCCCCCCCCCACATCACATTCTCCCCCCCCCCACATCACATTCTCCCCCCCACATCACATTCTCCCCCCCCCACATCACATTCTCCCCCCACATCACATTCTCCCCCCCCACATCACATTCTCCCCCCACATCACATTCTCCCCCCCCCACATCACATTCTCCCCCCCCCACATCACATTCTCCCCCCCCCACATCACATTCTCCCCCCCCCACATCACATTCTCCCCCCACATCACATTCCCCCCCCCACATCACATTCTCCCCCCCCGACATCACATTCTCCCCCCACATCACATTCTCCCCCCCCCACATCACATTCTCCCCCCACATCACATTCTCCCCCCCCCACATCACATTCTCCCCCCCCCCAACATGACATTCTCCCCCCCCGACATCACATTCTCCCCCCCCCACATCACATTCTCCCCCCACATCACATTCTCCCCCCCCCCACATCACATTCTCCCCCCCCCCCCACATCACATTCTCCCCCCCCCCACATCACATTCTCCCCCCACATCACATTCTCCCCCCCCCCCCACATCGCATTCTCCCCCCCCCACATCACATTCTCCCCCCCACATCACATTCTCCCCCCCACATCACATTTTCCCCCCCCGACATCACATTCTCCCCCCCCCCCCACATCACATTCTCCCCCCCCCACATCACATTCTCCCCCCCCCCACATCACATTCTCCACCCCCCACATCACATTCTCCCCCCACATCACATTCTCCCCCCCACATCACATTCTCCCCCCCCCCACATCACATTTTCCCCCCCCGACATCACATTCTCCCCCCCCACATCACATTCCCCCCCCCCACATCACATTCCCCCCCCCCACATCACATTCTCCCCCCCCACATCACATTCTCCCCCCACATCACATTCCCCCCCCCCACATCACATTCTCCCCCCCCCACATCACATTCTCCTCACACCTCGTGTCATGTTGGGATTTGTTGTCGACCAATTGATGGAGATTGATTGCAATGATTAGTCAATCGTTCTATTATCGTTATATCATGCAACAGATGGTAGAATGCGGACTCGATGGACCTTGGTCTGTTCTCATCTCGCAATCCCGAGATGAGAAAGTGGAATGGCCTGGTTCTACGCTCCGGTATATCATCCTTTTCGGAGGGGTAGGGGTGAGATGAAGTCCAGAGATCTTTGATCCACAAATGTCAGGTTTTCACCGGGCACATTGGCTGTTGGCTGCACTGTTTCCGATTGGCCGCCACGCTTGCTGCAACGTATTCTGATTAGAAATGCGGGAAGTAGTGGAGGAAGTTATCGATGGCGAGATGAGCGCACTAGATGGCGAAATGTACGGTGTACGTCGTCGATCTCGCCGCTGCAGGAAAACCTGGGCCGTTTCTTTAAATTAAACTGTGGGAGGAGATCCAGGCGACACAGGTTCAACCGAGCAAAAGGTAATTTTATTACTTCTTCTTCAGTCAAAGAGCGATCATTGTGTGGAATAAACTACCAGATGGAGTAGTGGTGGCAAAAACACTAGAATCATTTCAGAATTATTTGGATGCTACAATTAGGATTGTAAGATTTTTTTTTAACTCTTTAGGGTACAAGGGGTAAGACTCAACCGAGACTGAATCACCTTTCTAAATAATCTTAATGACATAATGGCACAACGCTGATTTAAAGTGATAGACACCGTTTTGGGACTTAACGCTCAACGAAATGCACAATCTTAACCCCGACCATCTGAATGTGTCTTAGAGTGCCTGGAGAACCCCCCACCAGCGCTATTTAAAGGGACCATGCAGGATTTACAGGTTAGTGGCTGGATTATTGCTTCTGGCTGCCGAGACATTTGTAACTGTTTTTGGAGGTCTCCTCGGCTTCAATACTAAGGTGAAGGGGCATAGACTTAAATTTAGAGCCAGGACGTGCAGGAGTGAAGTTAGGAAATGCTTCTACATGCAAAGGGTGGGAGACGTTTGGAACTCTCTTCTGCAGACGGCAGTTGATGCTAGCTCAATTGTGAATTCTGAATCTGAGACTGATAGATTTCTGTGAACCAAGAGTATTAAGGGATATGGGGCTAAGGCTGGTATATGGAGTTAGGTCACAGGTCCACCGTGATCTCATTGAATGGTGGAACAGGCTCTAGGGGCTAAATGCCACTGCCACTTGCTGCCTCCTGTTATGCGCCACCTTCTCCTGCAAAAAAGCAGGACATGCGTCTGGGTGATGTGCCTGTCATGGTTGAATAGCTGCCAGCGTGTGTGGCCTGTGAGTTGTGGGTGTACGGCTTGCAACAGTGGTAATGTGTAAGGGTGAGAGGAAGCATCTGATTGGAAGAGTTGAGTACTCATGGAAAGTGTTTATTGGTATATGGGTGATGGGGGGGTGTCGTGCGTGGAGCAGTGGATGTGGCTAATGGTATAGTTGGTATGAGACGCCACTTGACAGTTGACCTCACTCACCTGGACCACTCATGTCAAAGCATTGAACTTCCTCCTGCACGGCATCCATGTGCGCCTGGTGTTGACTTCGTACCCCCCTGCCTCCCACTGCCTTTTGGGTAAATATCTGGAGCGCCTCTTGAGTTCCCCCACCCCCTGCAGATATAGGATGTCCCTCCTTCTGTCCACCTCTTGCACCAAGGCCTCTTGTGCATCAGCAGAGAATCTTGGTGCACGCTCTCTCGCAGGCCCGGTACAAACTCAGATCAGCAGATTGGTGAGGTCCGGTGTGCAGATTGGCGGATGTGGGATTTAGTGATGCGCAACCTTTTTTTTCATTCGTTCATGGGATGTGGGCGTCGCTGGCAAGGCCAGCATTTATTGCCCATCTCTAATTGCCCTTGAGAAGGTGGTGGTGAGCCGCCTTCTTGAACTGCTGCAGTCCATGTGGTGAAGTTTCTCCCACAGTGCTGTTAGGTAAGGAGTTCCAGGATTTTAACCCAGCGACGATGAAGGAACGGCGATATATTTCCAAGTCGGGATGATGTATGACTTGGAGGGGAACGTGCAGGTGGTGTTGTTCTCATGTGTCTGCTGCCCTTGTCCTTCTAGGTGGTAGAGGTCACGGGTTTGGGAGGTGCTGTCGAAGAAGCCTTGGCGAGTTGCTGCAGTGCATCCTGTGGATGGTACACACTGCAGCCACGGTGCGCCGGTGGTGAAGGGAGTGAATGTTCAGGGTGGTGGATGGGGTACTAATCAAGCGGGTTGCTTTGTCCTGGATGGTGTCGAGCTTCTTGACTGTTGTTGGAGCTGCACTCATCCAGGCAAGTGGAGAGTATTCCATCACACTCCTGACTTGTGCCTTGTAGAGGGTGGAAAGACTTTGGAGAGTCAGGAGGTGAGTCACTCGCCACAGAATACCCAGCCTCTGACCTGCTCTTGTAGCCACAGTATTTATGTGGCTGGTCCAGTTAATGTTTCTGGTCAATGGTGACCCCCAGGATGTTGATGGTGTGGGATTCGGCGATGGTAATGCCGTTGAATATCAAGGGGAGGTGGTTAGACTCTCTCTTGTTGGAGATGGTCATTGCCTGGCACTTGTCTGGCGCGAATGTTACTTGTCACTTATCAGCCCAAGCGGTCTTGCTGCATGCGGGCACGGACTGCTTCATTATCTGAGGGGTTGCGAATGGAACTGAACACTGTGCAATCATCAGTGAACATCCCCATTTCTGGCCTTATGATGGAGGGAAGGTTATTGATGAAGCAGCTGAAGGTGGTTGGGCCTAGGACACTGCCCTGAGGAACTCCTGCAGCAATGTCCTGGGGCTGAGATGATTGGCCTCCAACAACCACTACCATCTTCCTTTGTGCTAGGTATGACTCCAGCCACTGAAGAATTTTCCCCTTGATTCCCACTGACTTCAATTTTACTAGGGCTCCTTGGTGCCACACTCGGTCAAATGCTGCCTTGATGTCAAGGGCAGTCACTCTCACCTCACCTCTGGAATTCAGCTCTTTTGTCCATGTTTGGACCAAGGCTGTAATGAGGTCTGGAGCCGAGTGGTCCTGGCGGAACCCAAACTGAGCATCAGTGAGCAGGTTATTGGTGAGTAAGTGCCGCTTGATAGCACTGTCGACGACACCTTCCATCACTTTGTTGATGATTGAGAGTAGACTGATGGGGCGGTAATTGGCCGGATTGGATTTGTTCTGCTTTTTGTGTATTCAATGTTTTAACATAACTCATCAGAGTGTAAACATAGGGTCGGGACCTGCATCTGTGTTTTACGTGTACGATGTCTGATCTCCGTTCAGACTCTGTGCAGACAGCAGACTGTTAATTTTCAGCAAATAACAAGTACCAGCTACCTTTAAAAGATTTCTAACAAACAGCCTGCCTTTAGGAGGTTGGAGCTCCCTCTGCTGGTGGAAAGTGCATGGAATCCTCATTCAACGCTGGTTCCCAATGCGGATTGCAGATAAGTCCTCAGGCCTGACGAAAGTCTCGTCCTGCCTGCGCAGGGGCCATTGGGCGTGGGGTAATACGGCATCACGCTACCCCTGCCCAAAAACGGCGCTTATCCAATTTTTCCCCCAACTTTTTTCAGGATTTGGATGCTGCACAAGCTTATTTGGGGAATGCAACTCAGAGCTCAGAATGATCAATTCATCTGCTCTGGGAGACTGAGGGGTTAATTCTTCATTGATGTCTTCTTTAACTTCTACTTCTGTCTCCTAGAAATCACTGTAAAATGGGTGCTTTTATACTCTTTTGTTACGGTAGAACATGCCAGTAGCTTTCCTCTCTCTCTTCTCACGGTTTGAAAAGACAGCTTTCTTTGTTGTGCTGCGCTTATCTCGTTGTTATTAACCAATGTCCTTTGAAGTTTGTCCTTAAGGAAAACAGCAAGCCAGCAGTTAGCTTGCAACTTTTTATCTCTTCAACAGTCTGAAGCAACAATAATATCCATGATACCTTTCGAACTTAATTAAGGACCTTCCTCCCCACAGCATGAGGAGGAAGGGAACTGTCAACAGGACAGCCAGTAGCCAACAGCCATGGAAAGGAGGACACCAACTATAGCCAATGCTTTCAATAAATAAAGGATGGCATACCAAATAAAGTTGCTTATCACCTTCCTGTTCTCCACCCCCCCCCCGACCCAACACCCACCCTCACTGTCAAAGACTTCTGCTTATTTCCTGTACAACATGGAAGTTTACAGTTCACCTGACATCATCCAACTCTGAAAGGTTGCCAGCACACACAGTAATGAACTCAGGTTGATTATTGTCAAGGCATGTTTACTTTGCAGAACACCATTCATCCAGAGCTGCCAAACAAACCCATTTACCCTATCTACAAGAACTTCTTAACATTGTGTCCACCCCATGTGCCAGCTACTTGCTTCAGCTCCTATTCTGCTACTCCTATGAAATGCTCCCTGTGTGAAATGCAATTAAGCAGTGGGTGGCTGGGATAGTTCCCCTGGAGCCTTAACCTGAAGTGACTCTCTTCTCAGTGAAGTGACTGCTGTGCTGGTGCTTGTGCAGGTAGGATGCCATGATGGAGTTAGTAATGAAATAGCAGGGATTGTGGCAGCAGCTGCAGCTTTGGAAGTGCCGTGTGGTCATCAGAGTGCCTGGTCTGTTCCTCCAAGGCATCCCCAATCCACCAAAGAAGCACCAAAACTTAGTACACATTGACATTTGACCTTGGATAAATAGTGGCTAAATGTAAGGGCATTACAAAACTTTGGTAAAGCACATGAAGCTGACATTACTTATGATGAGCCTAGCCCTGCCTTTACCAACTTTCTGTTCCCACCTTGCCTCCAACCTCATCATCTCTTATAGCCTCTCCTATCTGTCTTTCTGTTATTTGCAGAGCTTCCTGTTTGTGTGGACTCAGGATTTTCAGTATTGGTGTTCCTCCCCCAGTAGCAGTTCCGTCAATGGTTGTACACAACCTTTTCCTTTGTGGGGAGGGAACACAATGCTAAAAGAATATGAGTGGTATGGAGCTTGTTTCCCCCCACATGAGCACATGCATCCCATGATGATAAGAGGTGCAGGTGCATTGTGCCTTTAAATGAACTGTCCTCCAAGACTAGCAGATCCCCTTGGGGCAGGCTATGTGAATTGACAGAATGGCTGTGAGTTATGGTTCTTGAGTGTTTGTAGAAATTACCCTTTATATAAATGAATATCCCTGACAGCCAGGTGATCACAGAGAAAGAATATGAGGTAAGGAAGTAAATGAAGGCTTCGTAGTAGTTGTGGATTAGCAACAGTGCCTTGACTTGCCTTGGCTATCCTTGTGAGGCCATTAAATCGCTTCCTGCACTATGTGGCAGTTATTGGGGTGCTGGACATTGCACTGACTGCTTCAGCAGCCTTCCACCTCACAGTCTGAATCACCCCTTTTACCTGCCCTCAGTGTCCAACAGTCTGTCCCTTTACACCCTCACTTCAGCCACCAACACATTCGCAGGTGCATCTGAGAATCTGGACACTCTACTTGCTGCTGATCCCCCGCCCCCGTCGCACTCCCCTCCCCCGTCGCATCCCCCTCCTCTAAGTCTGATGCTCCTGTAGACTTTCTTGCAGTTGTGTTCCCTGCCGATGTCCCCCTTTAACCAGCTTTTATCTTTTAAAGGCTGCAATAACACTTTTGGCTCCTTCTCAACAGCAGTAACCAAATGAGGAGCAGTGTTACTGCTCCTAACCCACCCTGCATGGATAAAGGGAGGAAAGTTCAGCGGACTAGCGGCGCAGCCAGTCCTGGCCTTAATTGGGGCATAAGCAGCAGGTCAGGACTGGCTGTGCCGCTAACCCGCTGAGCTTTCCTCCCTTTATCACATCATTTTCTCTCTCTCTTGCTCTCTCTGACACCTTGCAGTTGCTGCTACAAGGCAACTCAACTGGAAGTAAGAAAGAGGATCAATAATAGAAACAGTAGGGGGGTGTATCATACCTTTCAACCGTTGTTTTAAAATAAGCTTGCACCAGTTTTTTTAACCTATCTCATATGAGGTATTATCTTCTGCCAGTCACAGCATCTGCTGCATTTTTGGACATAGGGAGGACTGAGAGGAAGTTATTTTCATTTATTAAATCTTATAATGCCTGCATCTCACTTAGTGACCTCTGAACTCCACTTCCCGATTCAAGGTGTTATTAGCATCACTGAAATACTTGCTCGATAATCATGATTTTCCGGTTACATAGAATTACGTAGAATGTACAGCACAGAAACGGGCCATTCAGCCCAACTGGTCTGTGCTGGTGTTTATGCTCCACATGAGCCTCCTCCCGCCCGTCTTCATCTAACCCTATCAGCATAACCCTCTATTGCTTTCTCCCTCTTGTGTTTATCTAGCTTCCCCTTAAATGCATTTATGCTATTCGCCTCAAATACTCCTAGTGGTAGCAAGTTCCACATTCTTACCACCCATTGGGGAAAGAAGTTTCTCCTGAATTCCCTATTGGACTTATTGGTGACTATCATTTTTATGGCCCCTAGTTTTGGTCTCCAGCACAAGTGGAAACATCTTCTCCACATTTACCCTATCAAAGCTCTGCATAATTTTAAAGGCCTCTATCAGGTCACCTCTCAGCCTTCTTTTTTCTAGAGAAAAGAGCCCCAGCCTGTTCAGCCTTTCCTGTTAGGTATATCCTCTGAGTTCTGGTAATATCCTTGTGAATCTTTATTGCACCCTCTCCAGTGCCTCTACATCCTTTTTATAATGTGAAGACCACCAGAACTGTGCACAGTATTCTAAGTGTGGTCTAACCAAGGTTTGATAAACGTTTAACATAAGTTCTCTGCTTTTCAATTCTATCCCTCTAGAAATGAACCCCAGTGCTTGGTTTGCTTTTTTTGAGCCCCTATTAACCTACGTCGCTACTTTTAGTGATCTGTGTATCTGTACCCCCAGATCCCTTTGCCTCTACCCCATTTAAACTCTTATTATCCAAGCAGTATGTGGCCCCCCTTATTCTTCTTACCAAAATGTAACACCTCACACTTATCTATATTGAAATTAATTTGCCAATTACACATCCATTCTGCCAGTTTATTAATATCTTCTTGTATTTTGTTGCAGTCTTCCTCGTTATTAACTATACCCCATGGTTGAAATGCCATTGTATTAATCCAGGGGTAAGGTCCAAATAATCAGCTCTGACTAAATCTTATTCAAAATGTTGAAGTATGCTGCAGGTTGGCAGACTTCGCTGCCTGCTGAAAGCCCTACCAGGTGATTTGGCATGGTAACCTAAAATTAAAGTGATTCTCTCTGCCAAATATAAATCTATTTTGTATAAAGTTCATAGCTCAGAGATCGATATTAAATTGATTTTTAAAAATACTACGCTTGAATTTAGCTAAAGGGCAATAAGGAAGCTGGCTGCTGGAAAGCCCTGTGTGGAGCTGAATTGAGAAAGAATTTTAAAATATGAATAATTCTGTTGCCGTTTTGACTCGTAAAGTGAAATTGGCATTTTAGTTGCTGGGCTACATTTATAAATTAAGAGGTAATCAGATAAAAATAGTGGTTGGAGCCTTCAAGATTAAAGTAAGGGAGAGGAATTATGTTTGGGATGTCGACCCTATTAAATATTATTTTATCTCCTGCTCACTTTGAACACTACCTTATTCCTCTGAATGAAAGCTGGTTTGCAATTTGATACGATCTTGTCTTAACTGTTGGCTTCACACTGTTTGCAGGTAAGTTGTAGTATCTAGTAAAAAGCTGGCATAAGAACATAAGAAATAGGAGCAGGAGTAGGCCATACGACCCCTCGAGCCTGCTCTGCCATTCAATCAGATCATGGCTGATCTTCAACCTCAACTCTACTTTCCCGCCCGATCCCCATATCCCTTGATTCCCCTAGAGTTCAAAAATCTATCTATTTCAGCCTTGAATATATTCAATGACTCAGCATTTGCAGCCCTCTGGGGTAGAGAATTCCAAAGATTCACAACCCTCTTTGTGAAGAAATTCCTCCTCATCTCAGTCTTGAATGGCCAACCCCTTTTCCTGTGACTATGCCCTCTAGTTCTAGACTCTCCAGCCAGGGGATACAATCTCTCAGCATCTACCCTGTCAAGCCCCCTCATAATCTTATATGTTTCAATTAGATCACCTCTCATTCTTCTAAACTCCAGAGAGTACACGCCCATTCTACTCAACCTCTCCTCATAGGAAAACCCTCTCATTCCAGGAATTAATCTAGTGAACCTTCGTTGCACTACTTCCAAGGCAAGTATATCCTCCCTTAGATAAGGAGACCAAAATTGTACACAGTACTCTAGGTGAGATCTCACTAAAGCCCTGTACAACTGTAATAAGACTTCCTTACTCTTGTTCTCCAATTCCTTGCAATAAAGGCCATTTACTTCCCTAATTGCCTGCTGTACCTGCATACTAACTTTTTGTGTTTCTTGTACGAGGACACCCAAGTCTCTTGGAACACCAATGTTTAATAGTTTCTCACCATTTAAAAAATATTCTGTTTAGCTATTCTTCCTATCAAAATGAATAACCTCACATTTCCCCACATTATAATCCATCTGCCACCTTCTTGCACAAGCATGATCGACTGAATGACTTCCTTCTGTGCTGTAAATGTCTAATGTCCGATGCTTACAGTACCAGTGTCAATTATTTAGATATTTCCCATATGTATTCTGCACAAATTCCTTACAGTTCTATTTATAAAGGGTAAGTGGCTACTTACCTCATTAAAGAATGAGAGTGCATAGGCAGTAATCAGTTCTGGATCTGTTATAGCCATTCAAATTCTCATGAGTCAAGAAGTAAAATCATTACAATTCCTGCATGTGAGTTATAACCCAAGAAACTGAAAACCCACCATTTTCCATATTTAGCACACAGAGGAAATTTTACCCATATGTGCCTTCTCTGCTTTGAAGGTGTGCCAGTACACTCTCTACATAGGTTACAACAGCCCATTCCATCACATCACCTGGTCATATCCTTCTTTGCCTGCCTCTTGATGTATTACCATTTCATTGTCCAGATGGTGCAAAACTGAATTTTCCTTGTGATGCCCAAATAATGTGCCCACTGTATGTTACACACTATACTGTGTATTTAGCCAGTAGGGCATTGAATGAATCTTAAGTTTTGGTTACTAATCACTTTTATTGGAAGTATTTACCCCTTTACAAAAATAAGAACGTATTATCAAACTCAACAACAAATTACAATTACATTTATAAACAAATACACAAAAATGAAAAAAACAGCAACAGCAAGATAAAAAATGATATGATATTACCATAGAATCATAGAAAGGTTACAGCAGGGAAGGAGGCCATTCGGCCCATCGAGTCCGTGCCAGTTCTATGCAATAGCAATCCAGCTAGTCCCACCCCCCCAGCCCTATCCTTGTAGACTTGCAATTTTTTTCCTTTCAAGTACATATCTAGTTCCCGTTTGAAAGCCATGATTGAATCTGCCTCCACCACCTTCCTGGCAGTGCATTCCAGATCCTAACCGCTTGCTGTGTAAAAAATGTTTTTCCTCATGTCACCTTAAATCTATGCCTTCTGGTTCTTGACCCTTCTGTCAATGGGAACAGTTTCTCTCAATCTACTCTAGATCCTTCATGATTTTGAATACCTCTATCAAATCTCCTCTCAACCGTCTATGTTCCAAGGAGAACAACCCCAGCTTCTCCACATTATAACTGATTAACAACTGAACTGCCAATCAGAATATACAGGGCCTGGGGCTCACTGAAGGTCATGGAAATTGGTCTTGGGCGCCCATTATACATCCCGTCCGATTGTCAGTCCCAGTCACTTCAATGGAATTGTCTATGCTTCCGTGAAGCAGCTTGGAATGTACTTCTATGTTAAAGACACTATGGGGGTTAAATTGGTTAACCCCTGAAACTGGCATCATGATCCGCGATTAACCTGCGCCCGGTGCTTCTGTTGCAGGCAGGACGAGGCCTTGCTCCTGCCTGAACACTCACCTCAGCCAAGAGTTAAAAACCTGCGTTGACACAAGGATTCAAGGACATTCGCACTTTCCACCAGCAGGGGGAGTGCCATTTAGCCCCTCGAGCCTGTTCTACCATTCAATGAGATCATGGTTGACCTGTGACCGAACTCCATATACCCGCCTTAGCCCCATATCCCTTAATACCCTTGGTTCACAGAAATCTATAAATCTCAGATTTAAAGTTCACAATTGAGCTAGCATCAACTGCCGTTTGTAGAAGAGTGTTCCAAACGTCTCCCACCCTTTGCATGTAGAAGCATTTCCTAACTTCACTCCTGGCTCTAAATGTTAGGCTATGTCCCCTAGTTCTAGTATTCAAGTATAGGAGACCTCCAAAAACAGGTACAAATGCATCAGCAGCCAAAAGCAATAATCCAGCAACTAACCTGTAAATCCTGCATGGTCTCTTTAAATAGCACTGGTGGGGGGGGTCCTCCAGGCACTCTAAGACATGTTCAGATGGTCGTGGTTAAGACAACGTGTTGAGCGGAGCGTTAAGTGCAAAAATGGTGTCTATCCCTTTAAATCAGCGTTGCACACTGATTGAACGCATATTCTCCCCACTTTACATGATGCCGACGTTTATTATCTGCGCATGTGCTAAACCCTTTACCAAGATGGCATCCGGCGCACGTGCGCATCCAAGATGCCATCTTCGACATTCGGGAGGCCTTGTAGCGCCAAAACAATGGGCGCTCTATATAAATGCAAGTTGTTTTTTGTCATTGAATGCATTCACAAATCTAAGGCTGTCACTTTGTGCACTAAATGAACTGTAGTGTCACCTGCATATGGAGGACTTCAATTAAATAAATACATGTCTTTTGAACCCTCACTACTTGGGCGAGAAATCCATAATGGAAGCGTTCAGCATTCTCAAATAGTTGTCAAATGAAATAATCCGTGACTGACAATAACAAGCATTCTTTTGTCATGCAGGAAAAGATTGTGCACAATTCCGGAGAAGGGCAGCCTACAGGAAGAGGAGGGACAGTAACAGGAAGAGGAAGAAGCAAATGAAATCCTGGGAGCTCACTCAGCTAATGTTGCAGGAAATGGAGACCATGGGAAGGCCTACACCCGCAGATGGTTTATGCTGATTAAGTGCTTATGGCCAAAGATCAGAAATGGCTTTACTTTTTTGAGGTCAATATTCTGAGGAGACCCTTATATGAGCCCAACAGGAAGGTAAAAGTGGACAGCTGGAACATACTCTTACCATCTCCAGGAAAGCAGGAAAAATGCTGCATTGAGAGAGAAAGAACCTTAGGAACATAGGAACAGGAGTAGGCCATTCAACCACTCAAAGGATGAGGTATTGGAGGTGAAGCATAATGTAGTTGAGTGGAGAGTTAGGAAATGTCTGACTCGGGCTGCTGAGCATTCAGACAATGATCTCAGGAGTCCTGTTATGAACAGGCAGATGCTTGCGGAGCATCAGTGCTTTATGAAGGTACCGCAGAGACTCTCCGAAGATCAGCAGCAAATGGCAGCAGAATCCAGTGTCATCCTTTGTAGCACTTTCAATACGTAGCATCCTGGCAGAAGCAGAAAGACATCCCACAGAACACATAACATATAACTCCGTGGATGTATTGAGAAATGATGTTCTGGGCTGCACACCCTGGCAGTTGGATATCTGTAGGAGGGGCTGAATCGCTTGTGGTGCTGCCTTATAAGCCTGGCTTCTCAGGTTGCCTGCTTTTCCTCCTCTACTTGCCCCAACAAATAAATGATAAAGATGGGAAATCCCGCAGGGAAAACCATTTTTCAGCCATTCCCTTTAATTTAGGGAAATTCCCTAGATATGAAACAATCCCCGAGGAAGACTTCCAAATGAAGCCAAGAGTATCCAAAATAAAGAACAAAAAAATAATGTTGACAAAAGACCATTTCAAAATAAAGTTATGAACCTAGAAATTTGGGTGTGCTCTTACTTTGTGGGGGGGAGGGGGCAGGTTAAATACCCTGCGGAATGGTGGGTTCCGAGGCACCCCTGATATTGGGCCTCCAACCTCAATGTCATAGCATGGCGCTACAGCCCACCGGTGAAGACTGGAGAGAAATCAGGCCGCCGCCCTCCACCGTCCCTCATTTGTCACACTACTTGTCTGACATCCAGTACTGGATGAGCAAAAATTTCCTTGAATTAAATATTGGAAATATTGAAGCCATTGTCTTCGGTCCCTGCCGCAAACTCCGTTCCCTAGCCACCGACTCCATCCCTCTCCCTGGCCACTGTCTGAGGTCGAACCAAGCCGTTTGCAATCTTGGCGTCCTATTTGACCCTGAGCTGAGCTTCCGACTACATATCTGCTCCATCACCAAGACTGCCTACTTCCACCCCTATAACATCTCCTGTCTCCGCCCCTGCCTCAGCTCATCTGCTGCTGAAACCCTTATCAATGCCTTTGTTACCTCTAGACTCGGCTATTCCAATGCTCTCCTGGCTGGCTTCCCATCTTCCACCCTCCATAAACTTGAGCTCATCCAAAATGCCCGTATCCTAACTCGCACCAAGTCCCGTTCTCCCATCACCCCTGTGCTCGCTGACCTACCATTGGCTCCCGGTCTGGGAATGCCTCAATTTTAAAATTCTCATCCTTGTTTTCAAATCCCCCCATAGCCTCGCCCCTCCCTATCTTTGAAGCCTCCTCCAGCCCTATAACCACCATTCCCAGCAAGGTGCGTGCGTGCACGACCGCGCAGCAGTCCATTGTATGCCGTGCACTTTGGCACGCGCACCAAACCCGGGCCACGACTCCCAGGAGCTGGATCGTCATATCCAGCGGGCGCACGTGCTAGAGTTTCGCAGGCCCTGGTCGTCCTCATGGTGCTGCCTATGTTTGGAATTGGATCCGGCTCTGTGCGCAGCAGGGAACATCAGTTCGAGGTGGGTGTTTGGGCTTCAGGGCGGGTTGTCGGGGCGGGGGTCAGGGGCACGCGATGTAATAATTAATCATGGGCAGCATGGAGTGGTAATGCTGGGTGTCCTCAGCAAACATAAGGAAGTTATTCCCATGATTAGGTATATAATGGCACCAATTGCCAGCAAAAGGGGGATAAGAAATAGCCAATGACGAAACCTCGGGGGGAAGGGGGGTCACTGCTGGGCTGTAGCGGTGCGAACTGTGAGTTACACTCGCTACGACGGGGTTAGCAGAAGACAAACCCAAAACATAAAGTTCACCGGCGAGAATAGGTTGTGAAGGAGGTCTGTGTAGTGAACTATGTCAAGTGCCATGGAAGGTAAAAAGGGATATCGCGCACGATTGTAATTACCGAGGACGTATTTCAGTCAGGTATCCTCGCAGCCGCTTTCTTTACAATTGTAAACAATTTTACAACACCAAGTTATAGTCCAGCAATTTTATTTTAAATTCACAAGCTTTCGGAGGCTTCCTCCTTCGTCAGGTGAAAATGTGAAAAATGTGATTTTTCACATTTTCACCTGACGAAGGAGGAAGCCTCCGAAAGCTTGTGAATTTAAAATAAAATTGCTGGACTATAACTTGGTGATGTAAAATTGTTTACAATTGTCAACCCCAGTCCATCACCGGCATCTCCACATCATGGCTTTCTTTACAGGCTGAGGAACCCAGTTTCCATAAAGTTCACACACAGTCCCTGCATTATAACCTCGCAAGTACACATAATAATGACTTGTACTAATCGAGATCACTCAAAAGATTATTAAAAGTTTTTGAACTTCAGAAGCCATCCATCAAATTCAATTAAATATTTTTCTTTGACACAGAATATTTTTCACGCTTATTTTCCTGTACAACATCTGCAAAGCTGTTCTCAAAACCCAACGGAAGGAGTTGCAGTTTTGACCTCAAATCACCACTAGAAAACGTTTTGGTTCTCTGTGTCGCTTTGTCGAGTAACCTGTGTTGCACAACAAGCTTTTGTTCACACATTCTTTACGGTTGATATTATCTATTCCAAAAAGTTTTTGCATGCTGCTGAATGTCGCATTTTAAGTGTAAATCATAGAATCATACAGCATAAAATGAGTCCATTCAGCCCATTGCGCCCGTGCCGGCTCTCGGAAAGTCCTACCAATTTTTTTTTATTCGTTCATGGGATGTGGGCGTCGCTGGCGAGGCCGGCATTTATTGCCCATCCCTAATTGCCCTTGAGAAGGTGGTGGTGAGCCACCTTCTTGAACCGCTGCAGTCCGTGTGGTGAAGGTTCTCCCACAGTGCTGTTAGGAAGGGAGTTCCAGGATTTTTACCCAGCGACAATGAAGGAACGGCGATATATTTCCAAGTCGGGATGGTGTGTGACTTGGAGGGGAACGTGCAGGTGGTGTTGTTCCCATGTACCTGCTGCTGTTGTCCTTCTAGGTGGTAGAGATCGCGAGTTTGGGAGGTGCTGTCGAAGAAGCCTTGGCGAGTTGCTGCAGTTCATCCTGTGGATGGTACACACTGCAGCCACGGTGCGCCAGTGGTGGAGGGAGTGAATGTTTAATGTGGTGGATGGGGTGCCAATCAAGCGGGCTGCTTTGTCCTGGATGGTGTCAAGCTGCTTGAGTGTTGTTGGAGCTGCACTTATCCAGGCAAGTGGAGAGTATTCCATCACACTCCTGACTTGTGCCTTGTAGATGGTGGAAAGGCTTTGGAAGTCAGGAGGTGAGTCACTCGCCGCAGAATACCCAGCCTCTGACCTGCTCTTGTAGCCACAATATTTATATGGTGGTAATCAGCAGGAGGTTTCCTTGCCCATGAGATTTCATGGGGTCCAGAGTAAATGTTGAGGACTCCCAGGGCCACTCCCTCCTGACTGTATATCACTGAACCATCACCTCTCGTGGGTCTGTCATGCCGGTGGGACAGGTCATACCCAGGGATGGTGATGGAAGATTCTGGGACGTTGGCTGAAAGGTATGATTCTGTGAGTATGGCTATGTCAGGCTGTTGCTTGACTAGTCTGTGGGACAGCTCTCCCAATTTTGGCACAAGTCCCCAGAAGTTAGTGAAGAGGACTTTGCAGGGTCACCTGGGCTTGGTTTGCCTTTGTCGTGTCCAGTGCCTGGTGGTCCGTCCAGTTTTATTGTTATTATGACTTTTTTTTAAGCAAGATTTTACAACTGAGTGGCTTGCTAGGCCATTTCAGAGGGCAATTAAGAATCAACCACATTGCTGTGGGTCTGGAGTCACATATAGGCCAGACTGGGTAAGGACAGCAGGTTTCTTTCCCTAAAGGGCATTAGTGAACCAGGTGGGTTTTTACGACAATCCGGTAGTTTCATGGCCACCATTACTGATACTAGTATTTTAATTCCAGATTTTTTATTTTATTAACTGAATTTAATTAATTGAATTTAAATTCTCCAGCTGCTGTGGCAGAATTTGAACTCATGGCTCTGGATTACTAGTCCAGTAACATAACCACTATACTACCGTACCCTTAGTCCCACTAGCTTGCTCTTTCTGCATAGACCTGCAAAATTTCCCTTTTTAAGCATATATCTAATTCCGCTGTGAAAGTTACTATTGAATCTGCTTCCACCACCCTTTCAGGCAGTGCATTCCAGATCATAACAAGACACTGCGTAAAAAAAATTCTCCTCATCTTCCCCCTGGCTTTTTTGCCAATTATCTTAAATCTGTGTCCTCTGGTTACCGACCCTCCTGCCAGTGGAAACAGTTTCTCTCTATGTATTCTATCAAAACCGTTAATATCCCCTTAAACTCCTTTGTTCTGGGGTGAACAATCCCAGCTTCTTTAGCCCCTCCACATAACTGAATTCCCTCGTCCCTGGTACCGTTCAGATAAATCTCCTCTGCACCCTCTCCAAAGCCTTGAAATCCTTTCTAAAGTGTGGCGCCGAGGTTTGGGCATAATACTGAGGTCTAAATAGTGATTTATAATGCTTTACCATAACTTCCTTGCTTTTGTACTCTATCCCTCTATTTCGAAAACCAAGGATCCTGTAGGCGTTTTTAATAGTTTTTCAACTTGTCCTGCCAGCTTCAAAGATTTGTATATGTGAGCCCCCAAGTCCCTCTGTGCCTGTACCCCCTTTAAAATGTTGCTCTTTAGTTTATACTGGGGGGTCGGGGCCTGGGGGTCAGGCCTCTTTTTGGCTGGGCTGAGTTTTGCCCTTTGGTGTACTTAAGATGGTGATTCTTGCTGTGGTGTGATTTCACGTGTGTAAGCCTAATCGTTGGGGGCACTGGTGGCTAGGCTGAGTTTTGTTGGGGGCACTATATCAATGATACATTGCTTGTGTGTGTCCACTAACACCTACAGCTAACAAAGCCCCCTTCCCAACAGTGTGTGTATGTGTATATATATATATATATATATATATAAATATAAAGTATAATAGGTATTTGATTCATAATTATCTGAATATCACTCTTGTAACTACAATCACTCCAGCTTCACCCTTGAAGATTACAGCATTGTCTGAATTCTGAGGTACATTATTGGCATGCAATCAACTTGGAGTTCCATTATTATTTTAGATTTGGTAATTTTAGGATTAATCATAGTGAAGTGTGTGTGCTGTTTGTGTTTATGGGTATAGAAACATAGAAAATAGGAGCAGGAGTAGGCCATTCGGTCCTTCGAGCCTGCTCCACCATTCAATATGATCATGGCTGATCCTCTATCTCAAAACCATATTCCCACTCTCTCCCCATGCCCCTTGATGCCTTTTGTGTCTAGAAATCTATCTAGCTCCTTCTTAAATATATTTAGTGACTTGGCCTCCACAGCCTTCTGTGGTAGAGAAATCCACAGGTTCACCACCCTCTGAGTGAAGAAATGTTTCCTCATCTCTGTCCTAAATGTCCTACCCTGTATGCTGAGACTGTGACCCCTCGTTCTGGACCCCCCATCCAGGGGAAACATCCTCCCTGCATCCAGTCTGTCTAGCCCTGTCAGAATTTTATATGTTTCAATGAGATCCCCTCTCATTCTTCAAAATTCGAGTGAATACAGGTCGTTTGACCTAATCTTTCCTCATACGACAGTCCTGTCATCCCAGGAATCAGTCTGGTGAACCTTTGCTGCACTCCCTCTATGGCAAATATATCCTTTCTTAGGTAAGGAGACCAAAACTGCACACAATACTCCAGGTGTATTCTCACAAGGCTCTGTATAACTGCAGTAAGACATCCTTGCTCCTATACTCAAATCCTCTTGCAATGAAGGCCAACATACCATTTGCCTTCCTAACTGTATATGATTGCTTTTGCCCTTTGGTGTACTTAAGATGATGATTCTTGCTGTGGTGTGGTTTCACGTGTGTAAGCCTAATCATTGGGGGCACTGGTGACTGGATTGAGTTTTGTGGGGCCCGGGGCACTGGCTGGGCTGAGTTTTCTTGGGGGCACTGGCTGAGTGAATTTTGTTAGGGGCACTGCCTGGGCTGAGTTGGGTTGAGGCTTCAATGTAAGGCAGGGAGCAGTTTGGTGCACAGTGTGCACAGTGTGCATGGCCAAACTGCTCCCTGCCTTACATAGAGGCAGCCAAAACCAATGAGACCTACAAGATGTACAGTTGGAATGCAATAATTTTTTTAAACCCTGTTGAGGATTCAATGGAGGGGGAGGGGGAGCTTTAATTAAACTGTTCCCTATCCCCACATTCACACTGATTGATTTTACAGCTATTTTGTATTTCTGACCCAATTAAAAATTCTGATTGCACACGATTTATTTCTGTTTGAATCAGAGTCATTAAGCTGATTCAACAAAAAGTTCAGGAGTCATGAGTCACTGCAACACCACACCGTCATACCCATGTTTACGTGGATGGCAATAGCATCAGCCAACAATGGAGCCAGCGCTAAGAAGAAATCCTGTCTCACATTCAAAGAACAGCGGCTAGACAAAATTGTAGAGGTGGAATCTCATGAATCAAGAAACAAGATCCATGTACAACTGAGGGAGATATTCCAATATAGTGCAGATGTGGGCTTGATCTGCAAAATGTGTGCTGGAGCAAAAATATCAGGTGATTTCTCCACTGGCAAGAAATGGGAAGATGGATGGAAGTTAGACTATATGGAGAGGCATTTATCAAACAAATCACAGGAATCTGCTGTGGTTGTTCTTAGAAACAGAACTTCTCGCCCACTGGGATTCGGCTTGTGGAAAATGTTCAGAGAAACTGCTGCTGACAGAGAGAATAGAATGGACCTGATGAAATAAAGATTCTCATAGACAACGTACTGCTTGGAGTACAAATGAACAACTCCATGCACTCTGTGCAACATATACACAACCACATGGCGAGCAAAAACTATGCCTTTGAATTTTTGGAATCAATCATCAGCGCCATCCATGCAGAAATTATGTCGGAGATTCGCCAATCTTTATTTCATACACTAATTATTGATGAGAGCACGGATATTTCAGTCAGCAAGATGATTATCATTTATTTCAAGTTAAGGGAAGCAGCTTCTGCAGTGCACAAGACAGTGTTCGGTGGAATTGTTAAGTTAATTTCTTGCAATGCACCGGCTATTACAACGGTTACTAAAGGCTTCTACACTCTGAATCAGCTGGACGTGATGAAAATGGTGATGTTCACTTCAGATGGTGCTTCTGTCATGCTGGGAAAATACAATGGCATTGCCATACGGCTTAAGCAGCCCATTCCACATTTAGTAGAGCAACACTGTGTGGCCCATCAAGAAGATTTGGGAATAATTGATGTCTGGAACAAAGTACCAATGATAAAGGAAATAGAGACATTGCTGAGAACTATTTATACAGTCTTCTGCTGATCTTCAGTTCGAAAAGGACAATTTGAGGAAATTGCAAATGTCACAGAATGTGAAGGTGTGTCCTTTCGACCTCTAAATGAAGTGAGGTGGCTATCGAGACATTTTGCTGTTAGTGCTCTGATGTGCAGTTATGATGCTCTTCTTCAATACTTTGAGCATGAAAGAACAGAGAACAATGACCCAGTTGCCAAGTATTGCCTGAAGAAGCTCTAAGACTCTATTTACCGTATCACCATAGTGACATTGAATGATATTCTGTGTGAGCTAGCAGAATTGTGCAAATGCTTTCAGAAGAGCTGTTTAACAACAATCGAAGCTGTTCAGTTAACGAGGGCCAAGATCCGTAGGATCAGAGGACAGTATCTCGGCGAGACAGTCTGCTGCTGCAACATAGTGAAAAATCTAATTGCATCATGCACAAGAGATGAACCATTCAAGGGAGATTCTATTCTGACATTCGTATCCCAGCTATGTGATCATCTGGAAAAAAGGTTCCCAGAAAATGAACTCAATGATTTTGCTTCACTTGCACCGCAACAAATCAGTTATGAATTTGGCACTGAGAATATTGAAACGCTGGTTGACAAATACAGACAAATCCTGGTCCTTGGTCAAGTAAGATCTTCTGGACAAAACATCATGGATGAGAGGGAGCTCTTTTTGAGCCAATACAATGACTACAAATACTTAATTGCAGAGAAGATTGAAACAAAGTCATTGAAAACATTTCAGGACAGACTTTCACTCTACAAAATGTAGAACTGTACAATGTGGTTTCACAGCTAGTGCAACATTTCAAGCTTCAGGTGCTGATTGTGAGCGTGGCTTCAGCCTTATAAATAATATAAAAACGAAATCATAAATGGTTTGAAAGAAAATCACCTTACTATGCTTATGGGGATCAAATCTCATCTGTCATGTGGTCGAGAAGTAAATCTGGACAAAATATATAAACACTGGAAGAGAGGGAGAGACAGAAGAGAAAAGCATCCAAACCAGAGACAGTCACCCTCTTCTTCTCCACCATCTGGCCTGCTTTCTACAGACTCTGGGGCCCCGATATTAGAGTGGAGGCGGGATGGCAGCGGGGGGGGGCGATTGGGCGCGTGGGTAACCCGCCCAATAAAAAAAGTCCGTTTCGCACGCGATCACGAGTCAATTGGAGACACTTTACGTGGCTTCCGAGTTTGCCGTCCGAAAGCTGCGCAGCGGGTGAACTGCGCATCCACATCACAGGCTGTCAGCTGGAGGAGCTCTATTTAAAGGGGCAGTCTTCCAACGGCTGCTCCGGGAGCAAATACCCACACACCACAATGGAGCAGCACAGGTGCAAGGCTGCTCCAAAATTCAGCGACGCCTCACTCTAGGTGCTACTGGTAGGGGTGAGGAGGTGGAGGGATCTGTTTTACCCGGCGAACGGGAGTAAGTGGCCTGCCTCTGCCACCAAGAAGGCCTGGCTCGAGGTGGCAGGGAAGGTCACCAGCAGCAGCAATGTCTCCCACACCTGGGTCCAGTGCAGGAAGTGCTTCAATGACCTAACTAGGTCAGCAAAAGTGAGTACACTTACCGATTCTCCTACATTCCATCTTCCACATCACCGCCTCTGCCCCCCAACTCATTCTGCACTGTCAACACTACTCTATCACATCACTCCTCACACTCACTGAAGGCTCATCCTCAACTTACCTGCACTTCCTCAGCACTTCCTCACCTCCCCATTAGTCACCCCACCACTACCACTCAACCCAATCCTCATCCAATGTCATGGCTCTCTCTCATATTCAGCCTCTGATGCATCTCTTTCACGGTCAGTCGCACCCAAACCAATGCATTCATCGGTTGGCCACGTCACCATCACTCACTCACACGTCTGTACTTTCTCCCCTTATAGGAGAAGAGAACTCAGAATGCCCTGGAGAGGCAAGGACTGGAGGGAGGCCGCAACAAATCGTCCTCACACAGGCGGAGCAGGAGGCGCTGGAGCTCAGCCGACCCCTCGAGTACCTGTCTGTCAGGGACACTGAGGCTGGCACCTGACAAACGTCTGGTGACATAACTTTAACATCCAGCACACACAATATGAATTGATTTTAACATGCCTTGCCATCTTCAGCACCTCAGTATGTTCATCACAACGTGACTCATCTGTGATAATGCTTAATATTGCCTTCTATTCTCTTATAGGGCATTCAGCGATAACTGTGACGGCACAGGGCGATTCCTCAGAGGACCTGCCGGCCTCTGAGGGGGCACTGTCACATCTGAGCGAGCCATCCACCAGCGCAGATACTCACACCTCGGTGGGTCCTAGTCCTCAGTTAGTTGGGTTGGCACCTGGTGAGTCACCACACACACTGGTGGCAGGGGCAGCTGTGGAGAGTCTGCATCGGTGGGAGCACTCTTCTCCAGGCTCTGCTCAGCTAGACGCAGATGCCGAACTCTGGGGGCCATCCTTTAAAAGGAGAATGATCGAGGGGCAGCAGCACATTTGCGAGGTGCTGGAACAGGTGCCACGCACACTCTCCACAATAACGCAGAGGATGGAGAAGTCCAACTCCTGCATGAGTGGAATGGTGGCACAGGTACGGGAGGGTATCTCTGAGATAGTGTCACAGGGACGTGAGCAACTCTCTGAGATAGTGTCACAGGGACGTGACGGCATCTCTGAGATAATGTCACAGGGACGTGAGCAACTCTCCGAGAGTGTCACAGGGACGTGAGGGTATCCCTGAGGTAATGTCACAGGGACGTGACGGCATCTCTGAGATAGTGTCACAGGGATGTGATCAACTCTCTGAGATAGTGTCACAGGGACGTGATCAACTCTCTGAGATAGTGTCACAGGGACGTGAGCAACTCTGAGATAGTGTCACAGGGACGTGATCAACTCTCTGAGATAGTGTCACAGGGACGTGAGCAACTCTCTGAGATAGTGTCACAGGGACGTGAGCAACTCTGAGATAGTGTCACAGGGACATGAGCAACTCTCTGAGATAGTGTCACAGGGACGTGAGCAACTCTCTGCGATAGTGTCACAGGGACGTGAGCAAATCTCTGAGATACTGTCATGGGTAAGTGCGGGAATGTCTGCGATGGAGAGAAGGCTAGCCTCCATTGAGCTTCAAGCATTGCTCACAAATGAATCCATTCAAGCCCTGACAACGGCCGTGCGGACTCAGAGTGAACAACATTCTGCTGCCTTAAACGGGCAGGCAGATACACCAGCACCGGCCTTGCAAGACTTCACACATGTCCTCCAAACTGTTGTCCAGCAGTGATGTGGGCCTGGCCCAGGGGAAGGATGATGGCGAAAGGGGACATGGAAGTGGGGACGCCGCTCAAAGCGCTCCCACGTCTCACCCATTGCCCCCCTCTCAACCAGTACCCGCAATGCTGCCTCCTCTCCAGGTGGCTGAGTCTGCCCCTGCACAGGTGCAGGTGGAGCAGTCTTTGGAGGGGCCCTCACGGGCACCAAAACCCAGAGGGCGTAGGCCCAAAGCATCTAATCGGTCAGGGTATGAACAAGAGCAACCTGTCACTACCTCTGCTGCAGCCACAGGGGATGCACCACGTAGAAGTAATCGGAAGAGAAAGGCGAAGGTTTTGTGAGCACGAAGGGGATGCACAAGGGTGTCTGATGGTTGGTCATGTTTTTTACTTATATTTGCTTCTTGTTAAACTCACATTAAATATTATTATTGTCACCACTACTGCCACATCTTGGCCATTCTTGACTGACTTCTGTGATAGGGCCCTTTCATGAGGTTCACCATGAACGGCGACACTTGATGCCACCCATTGTGTCACTCCACAGTGGGTGTATGTGTAGTTGCAGGACTGTTTTGTGCAGGGACGGATAGGGGGATGCTGGTGTGGGCGCTGCTCTAACCAGGTGGTGTGAGGACTGGACTCTACACACTGTCTGACGTTAGAAGAACCGTTCACATATCAGTGACTCCCTGGCCTCAAGAGCAGCCAGGTGAGTCGCTGCTCTGCCCATGGGTTGCTCCTGCTCCTGCTCCACCTCCTCATCTGCCTCCTCCTCCTCCGCCACCTCCTCCTCTGCCTCCTCCTCCTCCGCCACCTCCTCCTCTGCCTCCTTCTTCTCAATGTGGCAGAGGTGGATGGGGCCTCCTCAAGTGGTGCCCCTCTCTGTTGTTGCCCTCTGTGCTCTTGTGCAGGTGCCTGTGGAGCAGCACTGTGTTGTGGAGCTCCACGTGGCGGAGGTGGACGCCGTGCCTGGTGAGGCTGGTGATGTTGCTCATCCTCGGATGTAGTGGTGAATGCAGCCATGGCGCCCCCCCATCCTGACGGTGTGAGTTTGAGGGGGTCCGCAAAGTACTTAAATATGTTTCAACAGCAGAATTTTGAGTGGAAAGTAAGAATTTTCAGTGCAGACACAAGGATCTTGCAGCCAAAACTTTGTCTGAAAGAACAGAGTGCCCTGCTGCAATAAGTGACCTTTCCTCCCGATCTGTCAAATAAGCATCTGAATGTCCCACTGGCTGCTGGCTGAATCACGTCTGTTGCAACATGGAGTGTTTCCCACAGCACGGGAAACACGCCGAGGATGCTTCAAAATTGCACCCCTGCCAAAATGTGGAGAAAATTAAGTACTTCAAGTACTTAAATTACCTCAACAACTGTGTAAATTATCATCCCGCCGGCTTTAATTGCGGGTGGGACTTCCGCATTCGGGAGGCACGCGCTCACCCAGAAACGTCAATGGGGAACCCGGAAGTCTGCAGATTGGAGCCGGGCTCCGAACCCGAATGGGATTTCCCCGATTTCCGGAGCCCCTAATGCACCCGCTACTTCACTGGAAAATCGAGCCCTGGGTCTCAATCAGGATGTCCCCATTCCTCTGGTGACAGTGTTTACTTCTGAAATTTCTATAACCAGTTTTGATTAATTAAAAATTCTTGACAGCAGGCCTTGTTACAATTATCCATTATTTTGTATATTTGTTCTGTCTGTTATACACCCTGAATGATGTTTTCTAAAAAGATGTTCTATTCAAAGTTGTGATTTTTTTTTACCATGCGCACACAGCCTTTCTGTCGGTGCACAAACCCAAATTCATTCCGCGCATGTTCGAAAAACTTAGAGGGAACATTGCCTACAACCCTTTGAGATCTCTGCGCTCTTCCAATTCTTGCCTCTTGCACATGCCCGATTTTAATCGCTACACCATTAGCGGCCGTGCCTTCAGCTGCCTAGGCCTTAAGCTCTGGAATTCCCTCCCTAAACCTCTTCACCTCTCTCTACCTCTCTTTCCTCCTTTTAAGATGCTCCTTAAAACCTATCTCTTTGACCAAGCTATTGGTCACCTGTCCTAATATCTCCTTATGTGGCTCGGTGTCAAATTTTGTTTGATAATCGCCCCGTGAAGTGACTTGAGACGTTTTACTACGTTAAAGGTGCTATATAAATGAAAGTTGTTGTTGTTGCTAGCATCACAGTGGCCCTCAGGTAAGGGGGTCCTGTTGGGGATGGGGGGGTGAGAGAAAGCGGGGCTCTGGCTCAGACTGAGGGTTTCAATTGGGTCAGGAGTTGCGGGGGTCGGGGAGCCTGGGAGGGAAATCGGGGCTCGGGACTGGTGGGGAGCGGACAGTTTGGAGATTGGGAGTAAGTCGCTGGAGGCCGGGGGTGTGGAAATTGTGTATTGAGGATCTCGGGGCCGTTGGGGTGGGGGAGCGATCGGGTCCTTTAATGCGGGGTCGGGAGGAGCACTCTTACTCCTCCAGGCTCCACATTCAGGTAAGTTACTCACCTTATCAGTTGGCAGGTGATCCCTAGGGCTGGTTTCCCTAAGTGCAGCCCACAATGGGGGCCTCAAGCAGACGTTAGGCCCCTTCTTTGCATATGCGAAGGGACAAATGCCTGCTTCAGGCATAGGTAACGGACGCCTCTTCTTACCACCCCGTCCCCAGTTAGATCCATCGGCCTTATGTCCTACCAAACCGTAAGAATTTCATGGCCATACAGTTTACCATATCACAGCACAGATCGCGGGGGGGACAGGGAGAGATCAGATCACGGGGGGGAGAGATCGGATTGCAGAGGGGGCAGGGAGAGATCGGATCGCGGAACGGGAGAGATCGGATCACGGAGGGGGAGAGATCGGATCGCGGGGGAAGAGATCGCGGGGAGAGATCAGATCGTGTGGGGGAGATCGGATCGCGGGGAGGGAGAGATCACGGTGGGGAGATTGGATTGCGGGGAGGGAGAGATCACGGTGGGGAGATTGGATTGCGGGGAGGGAGAGATCACGGTGGGGGAGATTGGATTGCGGGGAGGGAGAGATCACGGTGGGGAGATTGGATTGCGGGGAGGGAGAGATGACGGGGGGGGAGATCATGGCGGGGGAGATTGGATTGCGGGGAGGGAGAGATGACGGTGGGGGGGAGGGAGATTGGATTGCGGGGAGGGAGAGATCACGGTGGGGGGAGATTGGATTGCGGGGAGGGAGAGATGACGAGGTGGGGGGGAGATTGGATTGCGGGGAGGGAGAGATCATGGTGGGGGGAGATTGGATTGCAGGGAGGGAGAGATCACGGTGGGGGGAGATTGGATTGCGGGGAGGGAGAGATCACGGTGGGGGGAGATTGGATCGTGGGGAGGGAGAGATCACCGTGGGGGAGAGATCGGATCGTGGGGAGGGAGAGATCGGATCGTGGGGAGGGAGAGATTGTGGGGGGGAGAGATCGCTAGGGGGGAGATTGGATCACGGGGAGGGAGAGATCGGATCGTGGGGAGGGAGAGATCGGATCGTGGGGAGGGAGAGATTGCAGTGAGGGGTGATCAGATTGCAGGGAGGGAGAATTTGGATCGCAGGGAGGGAGAGATTGGATCGTGGGGAGGGAGAGATCGTGGGGAGGGAGAGATCGTGGGGAGGGAGAGATCGTGCGGGAGAGAGATCGCGGCAGGTTTGTTTGGGGGTCCGGGGATGAAGCAGCCCTGCTCCTCCTGGCCCACAGACAGTGCTGAGAAAGCAATTATCTGCTGGATCCAGCAGCTCCCGCCTCCCTATAGCTGCAGGGAAACCCATGCTGGAGGTGTTAAATTCAAATCGCTGACAAAATCTGAGGCACGGAGGCACGTTTAAACGTTCTAATCACTGACCAGCCTCTCCAGAGCGGGTTACTCGGCTGGGCCCAAGTCCGCCATGGTTAAACCGGAAGTAGGTGCATTCGGGTCAGGTTTCTGATTTTAACAATTTAACTCTCCCACCTTCCCCCCCCCCCCACCCATGACTGCCCATCCTGGGAGGGGGGGCTTAAAATATCCCCCCCCCGCCATAGTCTTGGAGTCAACTACACTACAAACAAACCTCACTTATACCTCTACAGTAATAACTATTATTTTGCATTTCAGATGCAAATATTAGGAATGAGTAAACTGGGCAGTAGCTAGTTCCAGCAACGTTTTCATGAGGATGTTACCTGCTGTACAGTGGCTACTGTTGCACTGTGTATAGATGACAAACAGATATAATGGCCCAGAAATTGCTCTGAGTGGCGAACCAACAGTACTATTGAGCTCACTGTTCTTTTGAAGGCAATTTCTGGCCCATTATTCAAATGCGTACATGTTCATAGAAGTGTAAATATAAGAACTGGTTCTAGACTGGGGTATACGTAATACTTAAAACAGATTAGACCACAATACCAAAGTACAAATGGCTGAGCCTAACCTGGCACAAATTGAGTCAAATATTCAAACCACTGGCGTATAGTGGAATCTCCAAAAATGTAAACTTTTTTCCCACGAAGACAGTCTGTAATACTTGCAGGAGTGTCAAAGTGCCGAATGTTACAGATTGTTGACACCCACTGGTCATTATAATAAAATCCAGATGGTGAAAGCAGAGACTTGCCAGGGACACAGTCTCCGAGACCTGTGCCTGATAATAAAAAGAACAGAGACTGAAAAGGAAGTCAGGTAGACATATTTCAATGCACTTTACCATTAGTATATGTCGTCAATACATTTTCCAATTGACTAATCATAATTTCCTTGACAATGACAAATCACATCTGTGCTTTTTATTGTTAGCGCCGAAAGTTTACATACACAAAAAGCAACATTGTGAATGATGGTACTGAGCCATACAAATATGTTCAATCCTTGGTCAAAGCTGAATAAACACAAGAATGTAAAGAACCAGAAAATAGAATTATAGTCCAATATGCCTGTCCCATACTCAGGCAAATGTCATACACCTTTGTCTCTTATAATTCATGATCACCTACTTTGTTCATAAGCAATCTCATCATAGCAATAGTAATAATCCATTCAGTCCATCAAACCTGTTCCATCATTCAATTTGATCACGGTTGATCTGTACCTCAACTCCATTTACCCATCCTGTTCACTATATCCCCTGATATCCTTACCTCACAAAAATCTATCGATTGCAACCATGAATATTTCAATTGACCTAGCTTCCACAGCCTTTTCGGGGCAGTGAGTTCCAGATTTCCATGACCTTTTAAGTGAAAATGTGCTTCCTGATTTCACTCCTAAATGGCCTAGCTCAAATTTTAAGATTATTCCTTCTTGTTCAGAATTGCCCACCAGAGAAAATAGTTTCTCTGCATCTACCCTATCGAAATCCCTTAATCATTTTAAATACCTCGATTAGATCACCTCTCAACCTTCTAAGCTCAAGGGAATACAAGCCAAGTCTCTGGTCCTCTATTTTAAACATGGAAAACAAACAACCTGCATTTTAATTTAGTTTACTATGGCTTTTAAAAAATATACCAGTTGATCTCTTGTGTTGGAAATGGAGGAAAGCTGAAAACAACATCGTCTCTCTCTTGTTGCAACTGTTTCTCTCATTCTATCCGACTTTCTAATTCTTTCCCTATCATACTTTGTGTCTTCCTCTGTCTTCCATGCTTTATTTTTCCTTTCCCCTGTATGGTTCACACATTTTTCTGATTATGGTATCTATCTTTCTATTTGTCTCCAACTTTTTCTCTTAATCTTTGTGTAAGTCTTTCCATCTCCATGTCCCCTCTCTTCTCTCACAAATGTTCCTTTACCAATGTACTCGATTTCTATCTTTGACCTTTTTTAAACCCAAGCTAGATAGTACAATAGTACCCAACACAAACTGGATTGGAGGTGGGTTCTAGTAGTTACTGCAGTACTTGTAGTTAAGAGGTTGGAGGCAGTGGGAGGGCAGGAGGAAATTTGGTGATGGAGGCATATGGGAGGCAGCATGTGGAGGGGGTTGAGGCCACTCCTGGTGGATGAGGTCTGGGCCTTGGAAGTATGCAGGGTTGGATGGGCTCTGGGAGCACCCTGAAGAATAGGAGTCTCAGACCATTCAGTAGGGTAAAGGTTGGAATGTGGGGTCTGAAAGTACTTAGACACAGGTGTCTGGGAGCATTGGGTAAGTGGATTTGGGAGCACTGGGGTTGGGGGAACAGTGAGTATTCAAGGAGCAGGGTCCTGTAAACAGTTAGGAAGCTGTGGCTTGGAAGCACCAAAGGGGAGCCAGGGCAAATCTAAATTGCCGGAGCAGAACAGCAACCAGGAGCAAAGTGTATGCACAGAGACCTGAAAGGTGATGCAAGTACATGGAGGAGCCATGGCCTCACGCGCTGGGAGAGGCTGCAGAGGGTTGTTGGGTTGTTGGGAGGTGAGAATTCTTGTATAGAAACCTGAATTAGAGTACAGGAAGAAGATGCTGCCAAAATCACAGTAATTGAAGAGGTAGTTGAGATACTGGATGGGCTAAAAATTGATAAAGAGGAGGTACTAGAAAGGCTGCGCTGTCCTGACTGCGTATCTGACATCAACCTGTCAATTAGAGTAACTAGGGAGAGAGTAGGGCCTCTCAAGGATCAACAAGGACATCTATGTGCGGAACCACAAGAGATGGGTGAGATCCTTAATGAATATTTCACATCGGTATTTACGGTTGAGAAAGGCATGGATGTTAGGGAACTTGGGGAAATAAATAGTGATGTCTTGAGGAGTGTACATATTACAGAGAGGGAGGTGCTGGAAGTCTTAACGCGCATCAAGGTAGATAAATCTCCGGGACCTGATGAAATGTATCCCAGGACGTTATGGGAGGTTAGGGAGGAAATTGCGGGTCCCCTAGCAGAGATATTTGAATCATCGACAGCTACAGGTGAGGTGCCTGAAGATTGGAGGGTAGCAAATGTTGTGCCTTTGTTTAAGAAGGGCGGCAGGGAAAAGCCTTGGAACTACAGACTGGTGAGCCTGACATCTGTAGTGGGTAAGTTGTTAGAGGGTATTCTGAGAGACAGGATCTACAGGCATTTGGAGAGGCAGGGACTGATTAGGAACAGTCAGCATGGTTTTGTGAGAGGAAAATCATGTCTCACGAATTTGATTGAGTTTTTTGAAGGGGTAACCAAGAAGATAGATGAGGGCTGTGCAGTAGACGTGGTCTACATGGACTTCAGCAAAGCTTTTGACAAGGTACCGCATGGTAGGCTGTTACGTAAGGTTAAATCTCATGGGATCCAAGGTGAGGTAGCCAATTGGATACAAAATTGGCTTGATGACAGAAGACAGAGGGTGGTTGTAGAGGGTTGTTTTTCAGACTGGAGGCCTGTGACCAGCGGTGTGCCTCAGGGATCGGTGCTGGGTCCGCTGTTATTTGTTATTTATATTAATGATTTGGATGAGAATTTAGGAGGCATGGTTAGTAAGTTTGCAGATGACACCAAGATTGGTGGCATTGTGGACAGTGAAGAAGGTTATCTAGGATTGCAACGGGATCTTGATAAATTGGGCCAGTGGGCCGATGAATGGCAGATGGAGTTTAATTTAGATAAATGTGAGGTGATGCATTTTGATAGATCGAATCAGACCAGGACCTACTCCGTTAATGGTGGGGCGTTGGGGAGAGATATAGAACAAAGAGATCTAGGAGTACAAGTTCATAGCTCCTTGAAAGTGGAGTCACAGGTGGATAGGGTGGTGAAGAAGGCATTCGGCATGCTTGGTTTCATTGGTCAGAACATTGAATACAGGAGTTGGGATGTCTTGTTGAAGTTGTACAAGACATTAGTAAGGCCACACTTGGAATACTGTGTACAGTTCTGGTCACCCTATTATAGAAAGGATATTATTAAACTAGAAAGAGTGCAGAAAAGATTTACTAGGATGCTACCGGGACTTGATGGTTTGACTTATAGGGAGAGGTTGGATAGACTGAGACTTTTTTCCCTGGAGAGTAGGAGGTTAAGGGGTGATCTTATAGAAGTCTATAAAATAATGAGGGGCATAGATAAGGTAGATAGTCAAAATCTTTTCCCAAAGGTAGGGGAGTCTATAACGAGGGGGCATAGATTTAAGGTGAGAGGGGAGAGATACGAAAGGGTCCAGAGGGGCAATTTTTTCACTCAAAGGGTGGTGAGTGTCTGGAACGAGCTGCTGGAGGCAGTAGTAGAGGCGGGTACAATTTTGTCTTTTAAAAAGCATTTGGACAGTTACATGGGTAAGATGGGTATAGAGGGATATGGGCCAAGTGCAGGCAACTGGGACTAGCTTAGTGGTATAAACTGGGCGACATGGACATGTTGGGCCGAAGGGCCTGTTTCCATGTTGTAAACTTCTATGATTCTATGATTCTAATTAGGCCAGAACTTCCTCCAGGAAATGATTGGTAAGAATTAAACCATTCTATTTGGTCCACATCAGAAACTCCACTATTCTACCAATTTTGCCAAATGTGGTAAATGTGTGATCAAAATTAAATAATGACAGCCTGCAATTACTGTCAGCGATGAATGTGCAACTCATACACATCAAATTTCTCTGTCCTCTCTTTTAAGAGGAGTTAGTCCAGTTATTTTAAATGGATTAACACTTTAGTTAAAATAGTGGAGAGAAGAATTTGACATAACACATTTGTGCAGTAATTTCCAAACTAATGTGCATGTTGGGTAACCCAAGGCTCAACATTGGCACTTACCGACATAGTGGTCAACAGCATTTGTGAACAACTGAAACTGTGGGAATACTTATCAATCAGCTTAATGCTCTGTTGGACTGTGCTTTGACAGTCAAGATCTGCACTAAGACTGATATATGTTCCTATGTTTCTATATGTAATATCTCACAAAGTGTCAACTGAGGAAAAAGGGATTTTTAAAAAATCATACTTTTGAAACCACAAAAAAAATGTGTTTAAATGGTTAAAAGGCACAAAAGTGCCCAAATCTCAAGTCTTGTGAGAAATGTCAAATGGTTTGTACAGAAACAATAGGTGGATTGTAACTGGATCAGTATTAATCACATGGATGTAAACTCATGAAAATACAAGTTTTGTTGGAGAAAGCTTACTTGTTTTAAGTACAAATACTGTTCTGAAAATGTTAATTAACTCAGTAAATAAATACATGAAACACTGGGCCAGAAATTCCCTGAATCGGTGATCCAACAGCACTTGCCGCTCCATAGATTCACTAATGTCCTTTCGGGAAGGAAACCTGCCGTCCTTACCCCTCTGGCCTATATGTGACTCCAGACCCACAGCAATGTGGTTGATTCTTAATTGCCCTCTGAAATGGCCTAGCAAGCCACTCAGTTGTAAAATCTCGCTACGAAAAGTCACAATAAGAATAAAACCGTACGGACCACCCAGGCATCGGACCATTAGGCACCGGACACGACAAAGGCAAACCAAGCTCAGAAGACCCTGCAAAGTCCTCCTCACTAGCATCTGGGGACTTGTGCCAAAATTGGAAGAGCTGTCCCACAGACTAGTCAAGCAACAGCCTGACATAGCCATACTCATAGAATCATACCTTTCAGCCAATGTTCCAGACTCTTCCATCACCATCCCTGGGTATGTCCTGTCCCACCGGCAGGACAGACCCACCAGAGGTGGCGGTACAGTGATATACAGTCAGGAAGGAGTGGCCCTAGGAGTCCTCAACATTGACTCTGGACCCCATGAAATCTCATGGCATCAGGTCAAACATGGGCAAGGAAACCTCCTGTTGATTATCACCTACCGCCCTCCCTCAGCTGATGAATCAGTCCTCCTCCATGTTGAGCACCACTTGGAGGAAGCACTGAGGGTAGCAAGGGCACAGAATTTACTCTGGGTGGGGGACTTCAATGTCCATGACCAAGAGTGGCTTGGTAGCACCACGACTGACTGAGCTGGCCGAATCCTGAAGGACATAGCTGCCAGACTGGGCCTGCGGCAGGTGGTGAGCGAACCAACACGAGGGAAAAACTTACTTGACCTCGTCCTCACCAATTTACCTGTCGCAAATGCATCTGTCCATGACAGTATTGGTAGGGGTGACCACCGCACAGTCCTCGTGGAGACGAAGTCCCATCTTCGTACTGAGGATACCATTCAACGTGTTGTGTGGCACTACCACTGTGCTAAATGGGATAGATTCAGAACAGATCTAGCAGCTCAAAACTGGGCATCCATGAGGCGCTGTGGGCCATCAGCAGCAGCAGAATTGTATTCCAGCACAATCTGTAACCTCATGGCCCGGCATATTCCTCACTCTACCATTACCAACAAGCCAGGGGATCAACCCTGGTTCAACGAGTAGTGTGGAAGAGCATGCCAAGAGCAGCACCAGGCGTACCTAAAAATGAGGTGCCAACCTGGTGAAGCTACAACTCAGGACTACATGCATGCTAAACAGCGGAAGCAACATGCTATAGACAGAGCTAAGCGATTCCACAACCAACGGATCAGATCAAAGCTCTGCAGTCCTGCCACATCCAGTCGTGAATGGTGGTGGACAATTAAACAACTAACGGGAGGAGGAGGCTCTGCAAACATCCCCATCCTCAATGATGGCAGAGCCCAGCACGTGAGTGCAAAAGTCAAGGCTGAAGCGTTTGCAACCATCTTCAGCCAGAAGTGCCGAGTGGATGATCCATCTCGGCCTCCTCGCGATATCCCCACCATCACAGAAGCCAGTCTTCAGCCAATTCGATTCACTCCACGTGATATCAAGAAATGGCTGATTGCACTGGATACAGCAAAGGCTATGGGCCCCGACAACATCCCGGCTGTAGTGCTGAAGGCTTGGGCTCCAGAACTAGCTGCGGCTCTAGCCAAGCTGTTCCAGTACAGCTACAACACTGGAATCTACCCGACAATGTGGAAAATTGCCCAGGTATGTCCTGCCCACAAAAAGCAGGACAAATCATATCCGGCCAATTACCGCCCCATCAGTCTACTCTCAATCATCAGTAAAGTGATGGAAGGTTTCATCCACAGTGCTATCAAGCGGCACTCACCAATAACCTGCACACCGATGCTCAGTTTGGGTTCCACCAGGACCACTCAGCTCTAGACCTCATTACAGCCTTGGTCCAAACATGGACAAAAGAGCTGAATTCCAGAAGTGAGGTGAGAGTGACAGCATTTGACCGAGTGTGGCACCAAGGAGCCCTAGTAAAATTGAAGTCAATGGGAATCAGGGGGAAAACTCTCCAGTGGCTGGAGTCATACCTAGCACAAAGGAAGATGGTAGTGGTTGTTGGAGGCCAATCATCTCAGCGTCAAGACATTGCTGCAGGAGTTCCTCAGGGCAGTGTCCTAGGTCCAACCATCTTCAGCTGCTTCATCAATGAACTTCCCTCCATCATAAGGTCAGAAATGGGGATGTTCGCTGATGATTGCACAGTGTTCAGTTCCATTCGCAACCCCTCAGATAATGAAGCAGTCCGAGCCCGCATGCAGCATGACCTGGACAACATCCAGGCTTGGGCTGATAAGTGGCAAGTAACATTTGCGCCAGACAAGTGCCAGGCAATGACCATCTCCAACAAGAGAGAGTCTAACCACCTCCCCTTGACATTCAACGGCATTACCATCGCCAAATCTCTCACCATCAACATCCTGGGGGTCACCATTGACCAGATCTTAACTGGACCAGCCATATGAATACTGTGGCTACAAGAGCAGGTCAGAGGCTGGGTATTCTGCGGCGAGTGACTCACCTCCTGATTCCCCGAAGCCTTTCCACCATCTACAAGGCACAAGGAGGGAAGGTCATTGATGAAGCAGCTGAAGAAGGTTTTGCATAGGACACTGCCCTGAGGAACTCCTGCAAACAATGTCCTGGGGCTGAGATGATTGGCCTCCAACAACCACTACCATCTTCCATTGTGCTAGGTATGACTCCAGCCACTGGAGAGTTTTCCCCCTGATTCCCATTGACTTCAATTTTACTAGGGCACCTTGGTGCCACACTAGGTCAAATGCTGCCTTGATGTCAAGGGCAGTCACTCTCACCTCACCTCTGGAATTCAGCTCTTTTGTCCATGTTTGGACCAAGGCTGTAATGAGGTCTGGAGCTGAGTGGTCCTGGCGGAACCCAAACTGAGCATCAGTGAGCAGGTTATTGGTGAGTAAGTGCCGCTTGACAGCACTGTCGACGACACCTTCCATCACTTTGCTGATGATTGAGAGTGGACTGATGGGGCAGTAATTGGCCGGATTGGATTTGTCCTGCTTTTTGTGGATGCCCTGGCAAACAAGCCATCCATGGCCTGTCATTTTCATTTATGTGCAGATGACTGAAGAGATCCTGGTGATGTCACCGGTGGCGCCCTGGAAGGATCCAGAGGTGAAGAAATTGAGGGCAGTGGCTACTTTGAGTGCGACAGGCAATGCGTGGACACCAGGCCCAGCCGGGAGCAGCTCTTCATGAAGGAGCGTGCAGATGTCTGCGACCAACTGCCGACTCAATCTGAGCCTGCGTAGGTACTGCTCCTCAGAGAGGTCCAGGAAGCTCAGCTTCTGCCTGTACACCCTCTCACGTGGGTAGTGCTTCCTACGAAGTCGGCCCCTCCGTTGGTCCCCTCTCTGCTCTTCTGCAGGTCCTTGTGGCGCACCTCTGTCTTGTGCATCTGCAGATCCCAGAACTGCACACGGTGCCTGGCGCGGATGCTGATGTGCCTCCTCCTCAGATGTAGTGCTGAATACATCCATTGCGCCCCCCCCATTCTGATGTTGTCAGTTTGAGGGGGTCCAAAATGTATGTGAATATGTCTGACCACAAGAATTCTGAGTGTGAACAAAGAAATCTCTGTCTAAACACAAAGAACTCCCAGTCAAAGGTTTGTCTGAGAGAGCTGAGTGCCCTGCTGCAAAAACTCATATTTTATTCACACGTTTCAATTATTGGTTTAAAGGTCAAATGAAGTTCGGCTGCAACTCACCTCCATTTCCATGGCGTGTTTCAGAGGCTACGGGAGATATGTTCAGGAGACGTTAAAATGGTTTGTGTAACTCAATACAGAACTCTAAAGACCTAAATTGACCCTTTAAATATCATCCCGCTCTGAAAACAGAGTATTTTTACTGCCCATCCACCCCCAACCTACCGTTCTTGGGAGTTAAAATTTACCCTCAGGTCTCAGTCTGAGGGTAAGGCCACACTGTCCTGTATGTCAGATTTAAATTATTCCCATTTAAAGTCATGCAGAGACTGGATTTCCACCTCTTAGATTATATAAGGCTAAAATTACATCCCACTGTATCTTTTGATGTTGTGACTCAAACTGTTCATTCGCATTGTTTTCAAATTTTATTCGGTGTTTGATTAAAATCATTTTGTTGAAATTCACCCTGTAATACAATTATCTGCCTGATTAAGATCACCAGGTTATTTGCAGAGATGATTGATTGTAAATCCATATTTTTAGAATTTTGTGCATTAAACATCTTAATCTGAATTTTCTGTCTGCCCCACTGATTTTTTGGTAGATCTGGGCTGGGTGAGGACGGAAAATTGCTCGGGAATGTACTCTGTCGCGCCCCACCTTGTCCTGCATCCTTCCCACCCATTTCCTGCTCTTGGGGCTCAGAGAACTACAATGCAGCCACAATTTGCTTGTTTCCAACACCGGATGCAAGGGACATCCATTAGTCCCAGATTCGCAGGATTGTAATGATGGTGAAGGGGATGGGAGGGGGGGTCAGAATTTTTTTTTGCTGCCAGTTGTTCACAGATTGATGGATTGCACAAGCTGAAAAGGAAACCTGAAATTTAAAAAAATGTGGCCCTTTCGCAGGCAGTACGGCAACAAAGCTCTGCCTCTAATCCAGCATGACTCCTTGGCATTCCCAGCAAGTGCCTCTTTATCCTGAAGTTGCAGCCATGCAGCACCTCTTCATTGACATCCAATTCTTACAGCTACCCTCAGTGCCGTTCCTACCTGAATGCTGTTGCTAATGGAAGGGATCCTATCACTGCATACTGTAGGCCTGTTCTTGCAAGAATACTGGCCTGCAGTGTGCTTTAGTTGGAACCAATTTCCTTACCATTAGAAGTGGTGCTGACACGCAGGCCAGGCCCTCTAAGTGCCTCCTGTCAGTGTAACATGGATGGTTGATATGTATGCAGATTGTCATATATGTATCTTGCAACCGGGAATGGGTTTGCCTGATACCCCTTCTGTATTTGCGAGCCTAAATCCACTGGGGCCTCCATGAGAAGACCTCTTTGGAAAGCAAAGCTGTGCCACATACAACACACCATCACTAAGCTTGAGGCCTTAGCTGGACTGTATTGCAGAGCACCCCTGGACTGATCCAGGTACCTGAATCGTGCCTTCAGAATGACAGCAGTGTGCTCTATGACTTTGCTAACAGCTTTATAGTAGCACTGACGTCCTGGGAAAGCACACAGGTGTCATGGACCATGACGATAGAGGGTAGCCCTGATCTCTCAGCAGCTACCAACACTCTTGCCTTTCTGGTGGAGAGTGGGCTGGAATACTGCCTTAAATGAAGTTGTTTGAAATATGTTATTATTAATGCTACCAAGGGTTGTTAATCCTTCTTAATAATAACTTCCACAATGATTCAGGCCCGAGTGTGACCAAACATGCAAGCTTTATTATAGACACAAGAACAACGTTCTAATGCGGTTATACCAAACAACAAGTATTTATATAACAACGTTCTAATACAGTTATATTAAATAAACAAGGATCGTACAACCTATCCCGAGGAAGTTTCAAGCTGATCAGGCCTGCTATTGTATGGTGTGTGGGCCTCCGCCGTCCCGAGAAACTGCTATTAACTTTAGTGGGACATCGTTCCAGTTTATATATCTTTCTGAAGCATATTTAAGGAATCTTACAACACCAGGTTATAGTCCAACAGTTTTATTTGAAAATCACAAGCTTTCGGAGTTTACCTCCTTCGACGAAGGAGGTAAACTCCGAAACTCCATATTCTCACAGACGCAAGGCCTACGCTTCGCTTTTCAGCCAAATGTCTGAAGCTTTGCAGGATGGGATACATGACTATGATTTGGTCTAGAAATCATATTTCTTACAGAAGTCATCACAGCAGCTGTCAGGAATGTGAGCATAATGTGGTCATAAACCATTCAGAGTGTGGAATCCTTTCCTGTTGATGTAGGTGATGGGATTAAGGGAGTATGTGCGACCATGTTGCTTCCATCCATGGCTCCTTATACTTTGGGGAATCTTGCACTGGCCTGTGATACTAACACTGGTTGTCCATGAATAACATAATGAAATGAGCAAACAATGCTTCTGTGACTAGTTTGATGCATCTGTACGCAGTTGATTGTCAATTATGTCTCCAGAGGCAACCCGGAATAATCCGCAACAATCCAACCTAGTGGTGACCTTCACAGCCTCTGGCAGTGTGGTCCCAATGTTGGAGGTGGGCTGCAGCTTAGATTGCAGTATGTGGCACAGTTCATTGGTGACTTCTTTTGTGAACCACAGTCTCTGCAACCACTGCTCCTGGGTCAGCTGGTAAAAGCTCCTCAGTCTGCCTCCCTTTGTTCCTCCTCTTTTCTTGATCCAAAAAACACAGAGACAGGAGTGTTCCCAAAGCAAAAAGCCATTGTGGCCTCTTTCGAATAGGGAAGGGGCAGAGCTGGTAAAGATAGATGTTGAAATAATAGTCTGCAGTGAAACACAAAAAAAAATGAAAATGGCTCAGGAGTAAAGGTTTAAGAAGTCTTTTTGCTATACTTGCTGTGCCCCTTTAAATTAACTTTCACCTTTAACATGGCAACACTTGACATCCATTTACATGGGCATGATTAATGGCCAGTGTAAATGAGGCAATAATGACAGAAAATGTGATGCATGGTTTCACCATGGGGTTGATTTTAACCCTGAGCGGGTTTCAGGCAAGTGAAGGGCGGTGAGAGTGTGAAAAGCATTCGCTGTCCTAAGTTTCAAGCCAGGGGTATTTTAACTCCCGGGCCTCATCTACATGCTGCTGGTCAGCTGCCCGACCGAAATGGGCGGAAAGCGGTGGCTGGCTGGTGGGTTTGAGAGGAAGGTCGAGTCTGCCAGCCGATACTGAGGGAAGGCTCGCCAGCAAGCAGGTCATTTCCGGGGATTGTCTTGCGGGAAGGAAGGCGGTGAGTCTAGGGCAGGAGAGGCTTCACCATTCCTTGTGGGGCCCGGAGGACCACTCCTGTTCCTCCTGGCCCCACCAAGGTAAGTATTATACTTACCTTGGAGGGCCACTTCAGTTTGCAGACCAGCCTCAGACTTGTTCAGCCTGGCAGGCAAGCTGAGGCGACTTCCCCGCTTAGGTCCCGGTTGAAATGCAATCGGGAACCTTCTGGTATAATAGGACTCAGATTTGCATAAATCCATGAGGCCCTTGCCTACTTTAGGCGAGGGCTTCATCCACCTGCAGAATCTTGGAGATTAAAATGGGGGAAATGGCCAATTTTCAAGTCGGTAAATGACCTACTCATTTTTAACTGCCCACTCATCCAGGATCCGCCAGGCAAGTAGGGTTAAAATCGACCTCCAGGGTCTTTTGCCGATAGTGTAAAACGGGGGATATTAGATCAGCCATCTGTTATACATTCATCCCGATTTTCATATCCATTGAAGCAGTATAATGGGCCTTTGAATGTGCAAATATGGGGCATTGTGCCTGTTTGATGTCCCCTGCCTGAAATTGGGTTGCCCTGAATGCAGGCGACACCGGGCTGGCTGTGTTCAGGATAACCACATCTATGTGAGGCCTAACCACCGGTCCTTAAAGGGACCTTAGAGGCAGCCACCAAATGGTAAGTTTAAAAAATGTTTTTACCTGAATGTGGCGTGCAAATGGAATTTCTAACAAGAGCTCTTGGCAAGTGAGGCCCCTCATGCATGTGCAAAGTTATTTACACCTCATGGGCTCGATTTTCAAATGGAAGTGTGGGTGCGTTGGGGGTGGGGGGGTGCAGAGCAAAAATCGGGATTTTTCTGGAGCGGGCGGGATTCTCGGCTCCAACCCGCTGAGGAATGTGCACGATCCAGAGTCATCTGGGTGTGTGCGGCGTTCCCGAACCTGGAAGTCCCGCCGGCAATTAAAGCCGGTGGGACGATATTTAAAGAAGCAAATGTACCTCATTGAGGTATTTAAGGTACTTTATTTCTGACATATTTGGTAGTTAAATGATTTTGAACTTACCTGGGCAGCTTTCCCACGGCTTCCGATTCACGCCTGGTGAAACCAAGGGGGAAGGGCCGGATCAGTAAAAAATAAACAAAATAAATTAAATAAAATTACATTTCAGAACATCAAAAATTAAATACACCTAACTTTCCAACGATGTCACCTGCACCCCCCTGCTCCGATGCCTCTTCTCCAATCTCTCGCCCCCGATGTCTCTTCTCCGATCTCTCACCCCCCCCCCCCCGATGTCTCACCCCCTGCGATGTCCAATGTCCCCCCCCCCGATCTTTGTCCACCCCCGTCCGATCTTTGCCCCCTTCCCCCTCCACCCCCTGTCCAATGCCGGATGACATTTCTCTCTCTCTCTCTTTCTCCCCATCCACCTCGGTGTTGCAGCTCCTGTCGGCAGACAGCCTGTCAATCAGGCTGGTTGCCGGGCGCGAAACCTGTAACCAAGATCAATGAGCATCAGCTAAGTTGCGATCGCGCGGGGAAAGGTAAGTTTTTTTTATTCGGTTTTGCCGCGCGCACCTTGACCCTCCCCCCTCTGCCATCCCGCCACCATTACAAAATTGAGGCCCATGTGTCAACTCAAGATGTATGTGCAAGCATATCAACCACCTACTTCAAAAATCACAGCAATAATATGATTGACAGCATAATGGTTAACTGAGCGATGCTGTGGGGCCAGAAAGACACAGCCAGAAAGCACACACAGTAATATAGTAATTGTGACTGGTTAAGAAACAACTAAGATTTTGGAATACTTTGATACCCTTACAATGTACCTCATTAAATTGAACGGCACACAAAGTTCCTGATTTACACAAAGTAACCCAAACAGCAAGATTAATTGCAGATAAAAAGATCAGGAACATTGTGAACCAGAACATTATGAATCTGTTTCAAGCTGCTAGTTCAGCAGTCATAATTTAGTCAAAAGTTGCTCACCATGGGCTTTGGTGGACTGTTACACTGCCTCGTTTAACAGTGAGTTATGCAATTCACCAAGTGGTGAGAAAATTTCCTCCTTACACCTTTGTATTGTTTTGGTGGATCCCTGAGACCTTAAGGTGTGAGCACAAAGTTGACTACTCACACAAGAAGAGGGGGAAGCACTTTTATTTTTCCATACAAAGTTGAGTGCTTAACATTTGACGTAGGTATTCTGCTCCTCTCTCTCTCGTTTTTTTAATTAGGCATGTGAGCCAGCTAACAATGGTTAAAACAACTGCCTTCATTGAGCCTACTCTGGTTGGAGGCATCCCTGGAGGTTTGATCATGTGACATTCTAACTACATGACACCTGACCATGTGACGCCTGATTATGTGACATTCAATCACGTGGCATTTGATCACGTGACTTCTACGAATGTTGTTGTATTTACCGTATAAAGGTTGAGTCCTCTGTAGTTGACTATCTTTGCTCATGGTTTCGCACCAGCAGCTGTTGTGCGACAGGTTCCAAAAACCAGGAGGCCACCCGTGAGCAGGCAAAGAGGGGAAACTGAGGAACCACCCCCATTTCAGAGGCCCCCATCTCAGAGACCCCGCCGATTGCCAAGACCCCCTGATTGCTGAGACCCCCCTGATTGCCGAGACTCCTCGATTCCTGACTCTTCAGCCCTCTCCCGACTCCACTTCACGCAGTTGCTGATCTCTGCGGGTGACGTCACCGAGCCGGAGGCTTTTCCAACAGCAGCCGATGACTGTTAGCCACTAACTAACTAATGGACCCCTGTTCAATCCTCTTTGAATGGGTGAGCTAAAATTTCTTACTTGGAAAATGGCTTTATTATTAGCATTACTTTCACAGAGTTTTTGAACTGAAGGTCTTAATTGTAGATCAACCTTATTTGATTGAGAGTAGTTAGGACGTATCGGTGTTTTTTTCAGTTTCACTTAAATCAGGAAATTGTTGTTCATTCATTTGCTCTACCACTGCATCAGTCAGGCAGTCACGGTAGGTTCCACTCTGCTGATGTTCAGAGCTCTCCATTTTTACGTTTACCCAAACTCTGGAATTCAGGAACTCAGACAGTTATTGCTGTTCATGAGGACCTTAGGTAATTCAGTGAATAAGCAATAAATAGGAAAATGGGCGGTACAGTGTATCCTTTGGTATTACAGTCTGGATTGTAGGATTCTACAGCCCAGGAAAAGGCCATTCGACTTGTTCCCAGGCCACTTCCTTGGCATGCCTTAGACATTATTCTATTTACAGTGTCTGTAAGGTAGCTCCATGGTATGCTCCTCACATATTTACCAAACAATACTGTATAAATTTATCAGATACACAAGATAATGTTTTTCATTGATCTGTTTGGCAGCGAGGGTTGGGCTGCTCAACTAGGGCCTTCGTCCTTCTAAATTAATTTGGATGGCTCCTACAAAGTGCTAAGGATTCCTGAATGAAGAAGAAAGAAAGATGGAAGCATCTTCTTAATTGTTTGAATGAGGCGTCTTTTGCATGCCAAAATTCTTCCAGGACTTGGTTTGTTCTGGGTTGGTTTATAACTTTAGGGACAAGTTGGCGGAGATTAGCTTCAGGTCAAAAATAAACTGATGTCATTGTGCAAGTTCCCAGACTTTATACAGGAGGAAAAAGTCATCTGTCCAACTTAGTAGTTGACTTTCCTAAAACCAATCAAACTTGACCAAGTTCCTGTGGTAAAAAGGATGTCTATCACTTGACGAATGAAGATATTGATTTTTAAATTTAGAATATTTTTTTTTGGCAGCATCAGATTATGTCAATGGTGCAAGTTTGACACATTAAACAGCAGGCCTCCTGTGTTGTTGCTCATGGCAAGTGAGCTATTATATAACAATAGAAGAGTGTTATCAACAAAGTGTGACAGGTAAAGCATGACGGTTAGAGGTGTCATGAATGAAATGGGGAGGTATGAAAGGAATGTGATAGAGGAAGTAAATGTGACAATCGCAGGAAGTGTGTGCCATACGCAAGGGGGTCAAAACTCTATGGATGAACAAGCCACTGACACCACCATAGTATCTGTGGCAGGGGAAGGTTCCCTAATCTGAATATAGTTGGTGGGCACCCGTGCCACTATGGGTGTTCTTTTGGGTGCCCACCATTCCAGGGAGGCCGCAAAATGCATTGCAGGCTGGCCGCTTATGGGGAGTTCTGCTGAAATTGGTCACCGATGAGTGGGGCAGGTGTTGGGCCTGGCCTGCTCAGGGACCTTCAGTGAAGTTGGTGGCTGCCAATGAAAGGTAAGTTTAAAACTTATTTTTTAAAAAAACATTCTTGTGGAGCCAGGAGGAGTAGGAGTGCTCCTCTCATTTAATAGGAATTGCGTTTGCCTCCTCCCTCACCCTCCCACCTCTCCTGGGATGTACCTGAGGGCCATTGCCAGCGAGGCAGGCGGCCCGATATTCATGTCTTCGCTTGGGCGAGCTGCCGGTGGAGGCACAACCAGCTTGTGCCGAGTATGTCGATGAGGCTCGAGGAACAATTTTCATCGATCCTCGGGCCGTTCGGTTCGGGTGAGTGCTGGTGGCGCAGTGCTGAGTCCGAGCCTGAAACGGGTCCAGACCAAAATCTGCCCCAAGGTTTTTAATAAGATATAGACAGGTAGATTCCTAAATAGATGAAGGATTAGCAGAGAAATCCAGCAAGATAATATACAAGCATATTCAGACTGAATATGGAGATTCAATGTACAGATTTTGGAAGTGCTCTGAAGGTTTTGTGGGAAAATGCATCACCCAGTGTGTTGTTCAGCTATACAGCCCATGAAGGTTCTAGGTTCAATCCTCAGACTGTTGCAGGGCCAGGGAAACTAGGGTATGTTATAATGCGTGTTCCCTCCGAACAACTTTGTCATATTTACAGCAAAAAGGCAATTTCCACAAGCTCCCCTATAAGCTGAAACTTGTTCTTTCCGCATGCTGTGAATGGGATACCCTCCATTCATTAGTCCCTTCTGGAACACATGTCACTTGTGTACCTACTTTGGGGATTTGTTCTGTGGATGTGATAGCTCTGCCATGTGTTTCTTGATCACTGACATTACCACTGTCCAGCCCTTGATCTACCTCAGTCTGTACCTCAGGAACCTCATCAAAAAAGTCATGAGCGTCGGAGGCACAAGGTGCCTCGTTTACTTCTATCAACTGAGCAGAGTCCGAGATTTTAATTCCAATTAATCATGAGGAATGAACCTTAACAGTTTGATTGCCATGTTGGACAATTGCTGTCTTACCATCACGGCCTATTACCTTACCAGGGCCTTTCCATTCCCTATGACCCTCTCTTTTATAGTATACCAAATCTCCTGAATTGAACTCTGTCTCAGATGGTCTAATACGATGCCTCAGTGCTCTATGAATTTTCTCTGATACCTCAGCCTTGATAAAAGCCTTTCTCCCTGCATGCATAGCATTTAAATGCTCAGAAAAAATGGCACTATTTGTAGTACCTTCTAGAGCAGGAGGATCATCACAAAGAGCAAAAGGTAATTTGGGATTGTGCCCATAGACTAGTTGGTAAGGACTGTATCCTCCAACCATCTGAAGAGAATTCTTTGCATGAACTGTTCATGCTAGGGTAGTTGACAATTTATATCCCTGTGGGATCAACCAAAATTTTATGCACCATTCTATCAATCACAGCATGATTCCTTTCACAAAGACCATTGCTAAAAGGGCTCTCAGCTGCCGTATTCATGAAAATTATATTCATATTCTCACACATATCTCTGAACTCCACGTTAGTGAATTCACCTCCTTTATCGGTCAAAAACTTTGCTGGTGTCCCAAGTCCAGTCCCTATCCATTTTTCCATAATTTTATCTAGAATAACCACCTTCTCCTTACTATATATTCATATAGAAATACTAAATCTCGTAGCCAGGTCAATAAAATGTAAGATAAAAACATTTCTGTCTTTGTCCCATACCTTTAGATCCATGGCAACTACCTCATTAAAGTCACGTGCTAATGGAACATTTACAATAGAACGTGAGGGTATCCGCCTATACTTCTTACAGATTTCACAGTTCTTACTAATCTCTTCTATGAGCCTTGTATATTCCTCATCAACTACCCCTGCATCTTTTAGCAGGATCTTTAAACGTTGGCCGGTAGGATGGGCAGATTGTCTATGTAGCTTTAAGACAATTTTTTTTTCTCACTTATCCTCATCGCCTGACACCATTAATATTTGCCTAACACGCTGATGAGAAACATTAGGTTTTATTAAGGGGATACAATAATGCCCTGACTGGGTAAACTGCAAATCAACCGATTTCCTAAAAATGATTGCCTCATCGTGTTCCATGTCAAGTTTCATTTTTGCCTTTTTCATGGAAGGTTTACCCAAAAGCATAGGTATCTCACTAGAGACTACATCCGTACTGACAAAATGGCTTACTCCAGCTATCTTACACGGAGTTACCACTCTCTTGAGTGACCTCAAGGTATTGTCATCTCCAAACCTAAAATATATAGAACCTTTATATTCCTTAACCTTGCATCGATCTGTCACAGCAGTAGTCCTCATTTGTTCCATGAAAGCTGAAGGGAATGATTGTTTCCCCAGGAATTTTTTTTAAGGCAGCAGACATTTGATCCAACAGAGTCTCCTTTTCCGAGAACTGGACGCCAGTTAGGACCAGTTGCCTGTCCATATGAGACACCTTAGCACAATCTAATAATTTAAACGCTAGTACAAATCCAGGGATTTCCAATTTGAACTTTGTCATTCCATTCAGCTTTCATGGAACAAATGAGGCCTATTGCTGTGAGAAAAGAATAGAGGATTTGATGGTTACCAGGTTTCATAATATTTCAGATATTAAACGTAGACACCAGACCAAGATTCAAATTTTGTACAATTTGTTAAAGTCCATGATATACTATTTCACTAAATGGCTGTTCGTTTTCCGAAATCTATTAAATGCTAACCAGGCCTCATAGGCACTTTACAGGTCATCTCTCTTATAGATTTGATCCAGAAGTTCTTTAGGCAGGTAAAACCTTCATCAGTATCCAAAAGATCTGCATCCATCTCAGAAAATACCTTACTTCTGATGTTACTTCATTCGGGAAGCGACAACACTAAGGCCATGCCTTGTTTTCCCTTTGGCAGATTAGTAACCTGTGTTGTACCTCGACGATTTAAACTTGCTTTCTGCCATTTTCCACAATGGCCACTAGGCTTTCAAGTTTTGTTTTAAATCCAAAAAAATCACAGTTTCCACCCTTCACCTTTAGGCAACCATTCTCTGCTACCATGTTAAAATTGGATAGCCATGTGGTGAAGGATAGAATACCAGAGCCTGGTCTTTAGTTGTTTCCAAGCCTTTATTCAGATAGATTCCCCTTACACGTGCAACACACCATAGATAAGCTCTCCTATAAAAAGGATACAGGAGAGTGCAAATTGATACCCACCTCCTGAATACAATTAACACTCATTGATATAAATGATACAATTAACAGGGGGTTGGGGGTCATCAGGGGGTCGGGGTCGAGAGTCATCGAGGTCATAGGGGGGTTGGGGTCGGGAGTCATAGGGGTGACGAGGATCATCGGGATGCTCAGTCATCGGGGGGCTCAGACATTGGGGGGTTGGAGGTTCAGTCATTGGGGGCTTAGTCATTGGGGGGCTCAGTCATCGGGGGTCATCAGAGTGCTCAGTCAATGGGGGACTGGATCATCAGGCAGCTGGGTGATCAGGAGACTCAGTCATCGGGGGGCTCAGTTCCAGGGGTGGGGGGGTTGGGGGGGTCAGTCATCAAGGATCATCGGGGGGGCCAGTCATTGGGGGGTGGTGGTGTGTGTCAGCTTCACCTCTGACTTCTGAGCGGTTCGAATCGCTCCCACTCCCTGGGTTCTAGACCTTGGACTTATTTGGGGGTTGTGACAAAGTGCAGCAGCCAACCGGTTTTGGTGCAAGAAACTTCGATCTTTATTCAAGAGAGAAAATACAACACAACAATCTTAACACTCTAATAAAATGGAGAACACTTCGGTACACACGAGGGAAATTACAGTAGGAAGATACCTCACCCTTCCCAATCCCACTTTGCTAGCTAAGTTGGACTCTAAAGGATCAGAGATAATGCTCACCAAACGAATCCTTGACAGTAATTCACCCAGAGGTAAGTCAGGAATAGATTGTAGAGTGGAAACTTTGCGGATCTTCGGTTTTCTCCCGAGTTGGTTTTCTTTGGTCATGGTGGCCCAATATTACCCGGTTGGTTGGTGACAATATTCGGTTGGTTGATTGGAAAACTGCTAATGTAACACCCTTATTTAAAAAGGGTAGTAGGCAGAAGGCTGGAAATTATAGACCAGTTAGCCTAACATCTGTGGTGGGTAAAATTTTGGAGTCTATTATTAAGGAGACAGTAGCGGAACATTTGGATAAACATAATTTAATAGGACAAAGTCAGCATGGCTTTACGAAGGGGAAGTCATGTCTGACAAATTTGCTTGAGTTCTTTGAGGATATAACGTACAGGGTGGATAAAGGGGAACCAGTGGATGTAGTGTATTTAGACTTCCAGAAGGCATTCGACAAGGTGCCACATAAAAGATTATTGCTCAAGATAAAGAATCACTGGATTGGAGGTAATATTCTGGCATGGGTGGAGGATTGGTTATCTGACAGGAAGCAGAGAGTTGGGATAAATGGTACATTCTCGGACTGGCAACCAGTAGCCAGTGGTGTTCCGCAGGGGTCGGTGCTGGGTCCCCAACTCTTTACAATCTATATTAACGATTTGGAGGAGGGGACCGAGTGTAACATATCAAAGTTTGCAGATGATACAAAGATGGGAGGGAAAGTAGAGAGTGAGGAGGACATAAAAAACCTACAGGGGGATATAGACAGGCTGGGTGAGTGGGCGGAGATTTGGCAGATGCAATACAATATTGGAAAATGTGAGGTTATGCACTTTGGCAGGAAAAATCGGAGAGCAAGTTATTATCTTAATGGCAAGAAACTGGAAAGTACTGCAGTACAAAGGGATCTGGGGGTCCTAGTGCAAGAAAATCAAAAGGTTAGTATGCAGGTGCAGCAGGTGATCAAGAAGGCCAACGGAATGTTGGCTTTTATTGCTAGGGGGATAGAACATAAAAACAGGGAGGTATTGCTGCAGTTATATAAGGTATTGGTGAGACCGCACCTGGAATACTGCATGCAGTTTTGGTCTCCATACTTAAGAAAAGACATACTTGCTCTCGAGGCAATACAAAGAAGGTTCACTCGGTTAATCCCGGGGATGAGGGGGCGGACATATGAGGAGAGGTTGAGTAGATTGGGACTCTACTCATTGGAGTTCAGAAGAATGAGAGGCGATCTTATTGAAACATATAAGATTGTGAAGGGGCTTGATCGGGTGGATGCGGTAAGGATGTTCCCAAGGATGGGTGAAACTAGAACGAGGGGGCATAATCTTAGAATAAGGGGCTGCTCTTTCAAAACTGAGATGAGGAGAAACTTCTTCACTCAGAGGGTAGAAGTAAAGGGAATTAGGGGTTACGGGGAGCGGGCAGGAAATTGGACATGAATTTAGATTTGAGGTTAGGATCAGATCAGCCATGATCTTATTGAATGGCGGAGCAGGCTCGAGGGGCCGATTGGCCTACTCCTGCTCCTATTTCTTATGTTCTTATGGTTGTTTCGTAAGGCCCTTGTTGCCGCGAGGTGTCTGTTGGTCACTGGGGCTGTTGCTCTGGTTTCTTCTTGTGTGTCAGTCTGCTTCTAGAGCTGCTGACCTTCTCTGTTGAACTGCTTTCCTGTTGCCCCCTCGCCTTGTTGAACTGTCGTCTCCCGAGCTGTCGAACCCCTGGCTGAACTGAACTGCTTTGCCCTTGCAGGTCTGGCTGACCGGTTCTCTCACGTAGGGTTCGTTGGTTTCAATGGAAGCTGCTCTCCTTCCAGAGACAGGCAGAACAAGAGAAGCAGAACACCAGAGCCAGAGAGAGAGAGAGAGAGAGGTTTCGAGTTTCCACTTCTATATCCCTCTCTTACAATGGTCTTCGTCACTTAATAAAAAAGCACTTCATGTCTGTTTAAACAGTTCTTACAAAGTCCTTAAGAATCTTTGATGGCTTTTGATGGTCCCTCATCATGTTTTTTTTTTATTCGTTCACGGGATGTGGGCGTCGCTGGCAAGGCCGGCATTTATTGCCCATCCCTAATTGCCCTCGAGAAGGTGGTGGTGAGCCGCCTTCTTGAACCGCTGCAGTCCGTGTGGTGACGGTTCTCCCACAGTGCTGTTAGGAAGGGAGTTCCAGGATTTTGACCCAGCGACAATGAAGGAATGGCGATATATTTCCAAGTCGGGATGGTGTGTGACTTGGAGGGGAACGTGCAGGTGGTGTTGTTCCCATGCGCCTGCTGCCCTTGTCCTTCTAGGTGGTAGAGGTCGCGGGTTTGGGAGGTGCTGTCGAAGAAGCCTTGGCGAGTTGCTGCAGTGCATCCTGTGGATGGTACACACTGCAGCCACAGTGCGCCGGTGGTGAAGGGAGTGAATGTTTAGGGTGGTGGATGGGGTGCCAATCAAGCGGGCTGCTTTATCTTGGATGGTGTCGAGCTTCTTGAGTGTTGTTGGAGCTGCACTCATCCAGGCAAGTGGAGAGTATTCCATCACACTCCTGACTTGTGCCTTGTAGATGGTGGAAAGGCTTTGGGGAGTCAGGAGGTGAGTCACTCGCCGCAGAATACCCAGCCTCTGACCTGCTCTCGTAGCCACAGTATTTATATGGCTGGTCAATGGTGACCCCCAGGATGTTGATGGTGGGGGATTCGGCGATGGTAATGCCGTTGAATGTCAAGGGGAGGTGGTTAGACTCTCTCTTGTTGGAGATGGTCATTGCCTGGCACTTATCTGGCGCGAATGTTACTTGCCACTTATCAGCCCAAGCTGGATGTTGTCCAGGTCTTGCTGCTTGCAGGCTTGGACTGCTTCATTATCTGAGGGGTTGCGAATGGAACTGAACACTGTGCAGTCATCAGCGAACATCCCCATTTCTGACCTTATGATGGAGGGAAGGTCATTGATGAAGCAGCTGAAGATGGTTGGGCCTAGGACACTGCCCTGAGGAACTCCTGCATCAATGCCCTGGGGCTGAGATGATTGGCCTCCAACAACCACTACCATCTTCCTTTGTGCTAGGTATGACTCCAGCCACTGGAGAGTTTTCCCCCTGATTCCCATTGACTTCAATTTTACTAGGGCTCCTTGGTGCCACACTCGGTCAAATGCTGCCTTGATGTCAAGGGCAGTCACTCTCACCTCACCTCTGGAATTCAGCTCTTTTGTCCATGTTTGGACTAAGGCTGTAATGAGGTCTGGAGCCGAGTGGTCCTGGCGGAACCCAAACTGAGCATCGGTGAGCAGGTTATTGGTGAGTAAGTGCCGCTTGATAGCACTGTCGACGACACCTTCCATCACTTTGCTGATGATTGAGAGTAGACTGATGGGGCGGTAATTGGCCGGATTGGATTTGTCCTGCTTTTTGTGGACAGGACATACCTGGGCAATTTTCCACATTGTCGGGTGGATGCCAGTGTTGTAGCTGTACTGGAACAGCTTGGCCTTGAGGCGCAGCTAGTTCTGGAGCACAAGTCTTCAGCACTACAGCTGGGATGTTGTCGGGGCCCATAGCCTTTGCTGTATCCAGTGCACTCAGCCGTTTCTTGATATCACGTGGAGTGAATCGAATTGGCCGAAGACTGGCTTCCGTGATGGTGGGGATATCGGGAGGAGGCTGAGATGGATTATCCACTTGGCACTTCTGGCTGAAGATGGTTGCAAACGCTTCAGCCTTGTCTTTTGCACTCACGTGCTGGACTCCGCCATCATTGAGAATGGGGATGTTTGCAGAGCCTCCTCCTCCCGTTAGTTGTTTAATTGTCCACCACCATTCACGACTGGATGTGGCAGGACTGCAGAGCTTTGATCTGATCCGTTGGTTGTGGAATCGCTTAGCTCTGTCTATAGCATGTTGCTTCCGCTGTTTAGCATGCATGTAATCCTGAGTTGTAGCTTCACCAGGTTGGCACCTCATTTTTCGGTACGCCTGGTGCTGCTCCTGGCATGCTCTTCTACACTCCTCATTGAACCAGGGTTGATCCCCTGGCTTGTTGGTAATGGTAGAGTGAGGAATATGCCGGGCCATGAGGTTACAGATTGTGCTGGAATACAATTCTGCTGCTGCTGATGGCCCACAGCGCCTCATGGATGCCCAGTTTTGAGCTGCTAGATCTGTTCTGAATCTATCCCATTTAGCACGGTGGTAGTGCCACACAACACGTTGGATGGTGTCCTCAGTGCGAAGACGGGATTTCATCTCCACGAGGACTGTGCGGTGGTCACTCCTACCAATACTGTCATGGACAGATGCATTTGCGACAGGTAGATTGGTGAGGACGAGGTCAAGTAAGTTTTTCCCTCGTGTTGGTTCGCTCACCACCTGCCGCAGGCCCAGTCTGGCAGCTATGTCCTTCAGGACTCGGCCAGCTCGGTCAGTAGTGGTGCTACCGAGCCACTCTTGGTGATGGACATTGAAGTCCCCCACCCAGAGTACATTTTGTGCCCTTGCTGCCCTCAGTGCTTCCTCCAAGTGGTGATCAACATGGAGGAGGACTGATTCATCAGCTGAGGGAGGACAGTAGGTGGTAATCAGCAGGAGGTTTCCTTGCCCATGTTTGACCTGATGCCATGAGATTTCATGGGGTCCAGAGTCAATGTTGAGGACTCCCAGGGCCACTCCCTCCTGACTGTATATCACTGTACCGCCACCTCTGGTGGGTCTGTCCTGCCGGTGGGACAGGACATACCCAGAGATGTTGCAATTGCTTCTCCCGATGGGTCATTGTTTTAATTCCGATTTGCTGATCACCTGGTATACAGGCTTCCTTTTGTATCCAACATCCTAGGTGTTGATCGGTTTTGCTTTAAAACAAAGACATGGCCCCACCATGTCTGGAGCAGTTGCCTCTTTCAATGACCTACTGCCTTTCGAATTAGTGCTGAGTGTTGACCACCTGCTGTAGGTTTTGCATTAAAACAGGGACATGTCTGAAGCAGTAATTCTCCCACATTCCACTGTGTGTGTTGTTGATTCGTCTGGTGACCTCTCACCTATCTTTCCATCTTAGGATTTTAGTCAATGGCCAAAGTTTTCCATACTCAGTAAAAAGGTGAATTCCCAGAATTCTTACAGTCGCCCCTATGAGGAAGCGAGTCCCTTAAAGGACGTGGATTCCTCGAAAAGTACTTTTCCCTGGTTGATGCTTCCTGGTGCGGCGCGTGTGTGAGTCGGCCCAATATTTCATCACCCTGAAATGGTTAGAAAAGAGTCCAAAGTCCTTTTCTTTAGGGTTTTTCTCTGAGTTCTGGGGGATCTGTGAATTTTGAGAATCTTATGCCAGTCATTGGGGGGTCGGGGCCGGGGGTCAACGTGGCGGTCATAGATCGTGGGGGGGGGGGTGTCGTAGATCATGGGTGGGGGTCCGCTGCAGATAGGCTTGTCGGGCCTGGGGAAAACACTCCTGCTCCTCCAGGCCCACAAGCTGTGCTCTAAAGGCACTTACCTGCTGTTTCGGGCCTTCTCGCCTCCTCTGACATGGCGTGAAGCAGAAGGCCCAGGAATCCCGGCCCCAAGGGATTAAAAACAAAAAATCTGTTAAAATGGAGGCCCGCAGCCTCCATGAAAGCTTTCACTGACTGACCCACCCCCTGAGAGCGGGTTGGTCGCCCGCCCATTATCTCGCCTCCATTAAAACCGGAACTGGGCGGGTTGGAGGCGGGTTTTAGATTTTAAAAATGTTTCCTGACCTCCCCTGGCCCCAACCCACCCTTTATTCCGAGTTAAAATCATGTCCCAAGTGTCTAAGCAGTAGTTAACAGTACAGAACAAGAATTATATTACCCATCCTGTTCTGGGTAGAGACCGTGTATGCTTTTCGCTTCCTCTCGCTCCTACTTCCGTTCTCTTCTCTACTTCTCTGAATTGATTCGGAGTTGCCTCCTTATACCCTGAACAGTCGCGATCTCTTTGTTCTCTCACACCCACTTCCTTCCCCCGTTTCTTTGGTTCATGATGAACGTTGTAGAACACCACCCCAGTACACACGACACTGACTAATAAAACATCTTTGTTGACAGCTTCCTGTCTCAGCATGTTTCCCTTCATGACCCACAAGATCTGATAACAGGATATGCTTCAGCACTATTTCCAGAGAGTTTCCCTAATTCTGAGGAGCATGTGCTTTACAGACCCATTCAGGATAGTCTGTTTAGATTTTAAAAATGTTTACTGACCTCCCCCGGCCCCAACCCACCCTTTTCTCCGAGTTAAAATCATGTCCCAAGTGTCTAAGCAGTAGTTAACAGTTTACCTGTGGTCTCGATGCTGGACCTCAGACACTCATGTTTAGGGGATTTTTCTTTATCACTGTTAACCCCTCGCTATCGTTGCACACAGCATTTTGGTCAAAGAGCAGTATATTTTACAGGAAAGCAGTTCCAACAGAAGTTTTAGCTATTTCATTCTTTTGAGTCTAACTCTTCTAAGTTTCCTCGAAACAATATTTCCTTACACCGCTGCCAGAATTTTGTCCCGTAGAAGTTCGATGCTGATATCTTTTCAGTTCTTGTGTACCTGTCAGTGCTTTTAAACAATAAACAACCTAAGGGTTCAGACATTAGAGATAAGGAACAAAAAAACAATTGCAGGTACAGGAAATCTGAAACAAAGCAGAAAATGCTGGAAGCACTCAGGGCTCGATTTTAAAACAGAGGTCTGGGTGCTTTGGGGGCGGACAGAAAATCATGTTTTTGAGGAGCGGGCAGAAATCCTGGCTCCAACATGCCAAAGAATGCGGCGTTCCCGAACCCGGAAGTTCCGCCGGCAATTAAAGCCAGCGTGACGATATTTAAAGCAGTAAATCACCTGTATAAAGTCGTTAAAAAATCCATAAATGCAATTAACTATGAAGGCAAGTGATTTCACGCTGCCTCAATGTGTTTCCCGTGCTGTGTGAAACACGCCATGGGAAACGAGTCATGTTTCAGCCAGCAGCCATTTAGACATTTAAATCCCTGTTTGACAGATGGGGATGAAAGGTGAGTTATTGCAGCAGGGGACTCAGTTCTCTCAGACAAACTTTTGGCTGTGACATCTTTGTGTTTAGACTGAAAATTCTTGGTTTCTATTCAGAATTGTTCTGTTTACACTTATTTACCAACTTTTCGGACCCCCTCAAACTGACACCATCAGGATGGGGGGCGCCATGGCTGCATTCACCACTTCTTCCGAGGATGAGCAACATCACCTGCCTCGCCAGGCACGGTGTGCACCTCCGCCACTTGTAGCTCCAAAACACAGTGCTGCACCACAGGCACCTGCAAAAGAGCACAGAGGGGAACAACAGAGAGAGTGACGTCGCAGGAGGCACTACCCTCGTCAGAGGGTCTACAGACCGAGGCTCAGCTTTCTGGACCTCACTGAGGAGCAGTGCAGACGGAGGCTGAGAGGGAGTGGCCAGGAGGTTGCAGACATCTGCGGCCTCCTTCACGCTGAGCTGCTCCCGGCTGGGCCTGGCAGCATCTCATTACCCATCACTGTTAAAGTGATCACTGCCCTCAACTTCTTCACCTCCAGATCATTCCAGGGTGCCATTCGTGACATCACCGGGGTATGCCCAAAAGTGCAAAAGGCAGGTCACTGACGGTTTGTTTTGCAGGGTCTCGCAGTACGTCAACGTCCCCGTGGACGACCTCAGCCAGACGGAGAGAGCAGTGGGATTCCACTCCGTGGCTGGCTTCCCAAGGGTACAGGGTGCAAAAGATTGCACGCTTATAGCAATCGGAGCACCTCCACGTGAGCCAGGACTGTTCATCAACAGAAAAGGTTATCACTCCATCAAAGCTCAGCTCGTTTGTGACCACCGCAAAAGATTTCTTCACGTGTGTGCAATATTCCCTGGCAGCTGCCATGATTTGTTCCTTCTGAGGGAATCCAACATCCCGGGCCTCTTCCATGCAACAAACAGCCTTAAGGGCTGGCTCCTTGGGGACAAGGGATACCCCCTGTACACGTGGATGATGACACCTCTGAGGAACCCCATCAGCGAGCAACAGCGTCGATACAACGACAGCCACATTGCCACCAGGTCTATAATTGAATGTGCGATAGGGCTGCTGAAGATGTGATTTCGGTGCCTCAATCATTCTGGGGGAGCAATTCAATATGGACCAGCGAGAGTGGGTCGTATTATAGTAGTGTGTTGCGTCCTGCACAACATGGCGCAACAGAGAGGGGTACCAGTTGATGAGGCCTCATGACTTCATCCAGCATCCACATCTGCAATGAACACTGAGAAGCAGCAGGAGGAGGAGGAAGAGGAGAGGAGGAGGAGGACGAACCCATGGGCAGAGCAGCGGCTCACCTGGCTGCTTGTGAGGCCAGGGAGTCACTCATATGTGAACGGTTCTTATAAGATCGCAAAGTGAGAATAGTCCAGTCTTCACGCCACCTGGAAAGAGCAGTGCCAACACCAGCCCCCAACCTCAACCCCCTGCACAAAACAGTTCTGCAACTACAAATACACCCACTGTAAAGTCACCCACTGGGTGGCATCAAGTGTAGCCTTTCATCATGAAGCATATGAAAGGGCGCTATTACAAAAGGCAGTCAAGAATGGGCAAGACGTGGCAGTAGTGGTAAGAATGATAATATTTAATGTGACTTTAACAAAAGCCAAATATAAATGAAAAACATGACAGTCTGTCAAACACCCTTGTGCTTACCCTTCGTGATCACAAATCCTTAGCCTTTCTTTTCCTACTACTTCTACGTGGTGCATCCCCTGTGGCTGCAGCAGAGGTAGTGGCAGGTTGCTCATGTCCATGCCCAGACTGCTTAGATGCTTTCGGCCTTCGCCCTCTGGGTTTTGGAGCCCGTGAGGGCCCCTCCAAAGAATGCTCCACCTGCTCCTATGCAGGGGCAGACTCGGCCACCTGGAGAGGAGGCAGCATTGTGGATACTGATTGAGAGGGGGGTGGCGGGTGAGACTCGGGAGCACTTTAAGTGGTGTCCCCACTTCCATGTCTCCCTTCACCACCATCCCTCTCCTGGACCAGGCTCACATCACTCCTACCGCCCTGCTGGAGAACAGTTTGGAGGACATGTATGATGCCTTGGAAGCCCAGTCGTAAAATTTCTGCCTGCCTGTTTAAGGTGGCAGAACGTTGTCCACCATGAGTCCGAACAGCCGTTGTCAGGGCCTGAATGGACTCATTTGTGAGCCGTGCTTGAAGCTCAATGGAGGCTAGCCTTCTCTCCATCGCAGACATTCCCGCACTTACCTGTGACACTATCACAGACATTTCAGCAGTTACGTGTGACACCATCCCAGAGATTCCCTCATGTCCCTGTGACATTATCTCAGAGATTCTCTCATGTACCTGTGCCACCATTCCACTAATGCAGGAGTTGGACTCCTCCATCCTCTGCGCTATTGTGGAGAATGTGCGTGGCACCTGTTCCAGCACCTTGCAAATGTGCTGCTGTCCCTCGATCATTCTCCTTTTAAAGAATGGCCCCCGGGGTTCAGCATCTGCGTCCAGCTGAGCAGAGCCTGGAGAGGAGTGCGCCCACCGCCGCGGACTCTCCGCAGCTGCGCCTGCCACCAGTGTCTGCTCGTGCTCACTTGTGTGTGGTGACTCACCAGGTGCCAACCAACTACTAGGACCCACCGAGGTGTGAGTATCTGCGCTGGTGGATGGCTCGCTAAGATGTGACGGTGTGCCCTCAGAGGCCGGGAACTCCTCTGAGGAATTGCCCTCTGCCGTCACTGCGGTCGTTGAACGGCCTGTAAGAGAACAGAGGCAATATTAATCATCATCACAGATGTGTCATGTTGCGACGATGATCATACTGAGGTGTTCAACATGCCAATTATTGTTAACATCAATTCATGGTGTGTGATAAATGTTAAAGTTGTGTCACCAGACATTGGTCAGGACATCCCCGACGGACAGGCACTCGAGAGTGCGGCAGATCTCGAGCGCCTCCTCCTCTACCTCTATGAGGACCACTATTTGTTGTGGCCCCCCTCGAGTCCTCACCCTCTCCTGTGCATTTTGCGCTCTTTTCTCCTAGAAGGGGAGAAAGTACAGACGTGTGAGTGAGTGATGGTGAAGTGGCCAACCGATGAATGCATTGCATTGGGTGAGGCTGACCGTGAAAGAGGTGCATCAGAGGGTGAGTATCCGACAGAGACATCACATTGGATCAGGTTTGGGGTGAGTGGTTGTGGTGGGGTCACAAATGGGGAGGTGAGGAAGTGCTCAGGAAGTGAAGGTAAGTTGAGGATGAGCCTTAAGTGGGTGTGAGGAGTGATGTGATGGAGTAGTCTTGGCAGTGCAGAATGATGTGAGGGAGGTGGGGATGATGTGCAACATGGAATGTAGGAGAATCAGTAAGTGTACTCACTTTGCTGACCCAGTTAGGTCATTGAAGCGCTTCCTGCACTGGACCCAAGTGCGGGATATGTTGCTCCTGCTGGTGACCTCCTCTGCCACCTCGAGCCAGGCCTTCTTAGTGGCAGAAGCAGGGCGCTTCCTCCTGTTGGCCGGGTAAAGTAGTTCCCTCCTCCTCACCCCAGCCAGCAGCACCTCAAGTGAGGCATCACTAAGTCTTGGAGCAACCATGCCCCTATGCTGCTCCATTGGGTCTTCTTGGTCTTTGCTCCAGCAAAATCCATTGGAGCAATGGCACTTTAAATCTAGACGCTGCAGCTGACAGCCCGTCATGTGGGTGTGCAGTCCGCCCACTGCGCAACTTTCGTACGGCAAACCCGGAAACAAGGTTAATGGCCACCAATTAAGTCGCGATTACATGGAGAACGTTAAGTTTTTATTATTTGCTTTTGCCGTGCACCCACTGACCGCCCCCCCCCCCACCGCTGCCTTCCTGCCGCCTTATTAAAATCGTGCACTCAGTATCTGTAGAGAGAACATATAAGTTAAAGTTTCAGAACCTGTGATGAATGATCTACGCCTGAAATGTTAACTTAGTCTCATCTCTCTACAGATGCTGAGTGCTTCCAGCATTTTCTGTTTCGTTGTTAGAGATAATGGGTATTAATTTCCGCAGGGATTCTCCTGTTTGTTTACTGTAACTGCAGCTGTATACATTGCTTTTCTGGGTTCTCCATGGCTCTACCACCAAAGTTGTGTTGGACGAGTGGGAGGACCCCCAAGGAGATTCATCCCAAATGTATTTTGTCTACTTCCTACAGTCTGCAAACAACATACTTTAACATCTCATAAAGCCTGACCCAAATATCACATGACATAAAAACAAAAAGAAAAACTGTTATATGTACAGCTGCACAAAGCCAGCTTTTAAAACACATCTACCCTGAATAGCCAAAGTCATACAAAAATTGATGTAAAGAAAATAAATTCCTTACTTGAAACACGCAGGAGCTCTGCTTCCATTATCTTTGCATTCCCAATTGTTCTTCAGTGACCTGTTCTGCAAAAAGCACCTGGGCATTTTGGATGAGGAACAGGATCAAGCTTGACTGTTGTGAGCTATCTATTTTACGGGTTTAGTCTTTAAGCAAAAAGGCTGCTCGGTGTCTTGTTCCAAAGTATAATAGTTTTATTAAGAAGTTATAATAAGTAACAATAATGTTAAAATACAAGAGTACAATTAAAGATGCTAGTAAGATGAATACAACCTGACAAAATTTATCACTGTATAAGACCTTGAAGTGCACTTTCGAAGGTCTTCATTAGCATCACTCCGAGAACAGTCTAATCAATACGAAGAGGTACCGAACTTTATATACCTTTTAGACACAATTAGCTGTAGATGGGCCTCCCATCAATCATCCTCTCTATCTCATGGGGCTGCTATCAGTCCTACTCCCTTATACACACAACATCTGACTTACCACCTCCCTCATCCGAGACGTCAAGAACTCTTATCTTTACCCAAAGCATAATAAAGCTAGAGACAACTCCCCTTTCCTAACTTATAAACAGGAGATGGGGGTGTCAGAAATGCTCATTACTTAGAGGCCTGCTCTTGCACAAGGTCATAAAAAGCTTGTTTTGGATAAACAGAAAGCCTTTGTTCACAGCAAAAATGACATAATGCTTTTCCCTAACAAAGTTAACAATATTGTAGAAAGCTTGTATAATGCTTTTGTTACAGCTGCGAAGATTTACATAGTTAAATACTCACCATCTAGGCTCACATACGCATAATGACCTCTAGGGTTCAGTCCCAGAGGGCAACTGTCACCAGTGGAACTGTATCCCAGCAAGGATTCAAGATGGTAGATGTTAATTTTCAGGCAGCAGGAGGCCCGAGCTATTTTGAAGCGGGGGCCACATTTCCAAGCCAGCAGTGAGCTGCACACATCCCAGACGGGTGTCCTACAACGGCTCACCGACTTTGGGACGGCATCCCACAGATAGGTCCATAGAGGGCGGGAGGTGAAGCGGAGGTGGGGAGGAGGGTGAACTTGTGTATGTTTGTGGAGCCCGAAGGAGCACTTCTACTCCTGCTGACTCCATAAAATTATAACTTCAAAAACGTTTTGGGGCCACCTTTGCAGCGGCCAGCAGCGGTCCCTTTACGGGCTGCTAGTTAGGCTGCTCAATGCCAGGACGCATGGGCAGACCACATATGATGTACATTCTACCCACACGTACCTTAAAATTTCAGTTGGGGTCTTAGCTGTGTCATAGGAGTCCGATTTGCACAGTAAAGAGCCTGAACTGCCTGAAACAGGCGGGCGCTCCAGCCGCCCATGGGAAAGACCCTAAATAAATATCCACAGCTGGAACATCAGCAGTAACAGGGCGGAAAGTTTACAAACTCCATTTTGAGGCTGTTACTGTACCATTAACGCCAATTTCAGCTAGTTAAAATGGGCCCCAATCATTCACAACAGGGGGATAAAGACAAAGGGGGTGATTTTGAACCCCAAGAACGGGTGGGAGTTGAAACTAGTGTTTTTTTGGGTTGCGACCGCAACCCGGCTTTATTTCCGGGTTTAATGTCGGCAGGTAAAAGTACAAGCTTCCCACTGGGAATGCAAAGTCCAAAAATTTTGCGGTTGTGACCCAAAAAAACCAACTATTTTCAACTCCCACCCGCCCCCAACCCACCCGTTCTTGGGGTGTAAAATCGCCCCCAAAATGTTAGTGGTAAGAATTTGCAAAAAAGTAAATACAACCACATGATATCCTTCCTCCCATCTTAACCGATCATTTGTATACAACAAAAGGCAGCAGCCTACACTTGGTTATGTCACAGTGGATATTCCCACACTTGAAGCATTTAAAAATGTTCACTTGTTTTAAAAACCTTTAAAGAATGTTGGGTTGTGTCTCCCCTCTAGTTGTGGTATTGCTCCAGGGCGGATCTTCCGCCGGCCCTTCCGACATTGCTGGGTCAGGATTCAGGGGATCCCTGCCACCAAGAGAGACCCCCTGTGGAAATAACTGATGCGCATATTAATTTAAGGCAGTTCCATAAACCTTAGAGTTCTGATAGCATTGTTAGTTTTTGTAGTATTTGAAATCATTTGGCATCTAACAATTGCCGAAAACTGGTTGGAACAGATCTAATATGGTATTTAACCGTTTTTCAAGGGACACACGTATGAGAGAAACACATCTACTTCGTTCTTTATAATGATTCGCTTGGGGTGTAGCTCATGTGGCAGGTAATGTGCTATTGTCATCTCCCATGCATCCACAAATGCCACATTGATGCCCTCAAACATCTTTCTGAGCACTAAATCAAGCTGATAGGAGTACCAGTCACTGTTGTAGAGACTGACCTCCCGTGGAAGGGCCTGGACATTGGCCGTCTTTATTACAATCACTGTATCCGGACTCCTGTCCAGCAATCGTAGAATTGACCTCCGGATGTTCTGTAGCCTTCGGATGTATGGTTCTACTGGAAAAGTGTTGAAATGGCACCATATGGTGAAGGCGATAACTGTGCTCTTTCCTCCTTTAATGTCATCCAGTTTATTTGCAATGAATGGCAGATGCTGACTCGAAATGGGTAAGATTCGAATTGGTTTGCCATGGGGATAATATTCCACCTTGATCTTGTTGTTCATATCCAAAGCGAGATGAGGGCCGGTATTTTTAGAATTGCCAAGATCAAACTTTCTGAGACCTAAAACAGAAGATGTCACATTATTTATGATACTGAGTCATATTTTTTGCAGATAATAATTAACAGGAACAAAGTAGGAAGACATATCGTTTGAAATCTCAGAACATCAAAATGGAGCCACATCTCCCATCCTACTGCACCCAAACCAAACCAGCTTCATACAGGATGGTGATGCCACACATCGTGCTATATGATTATATCAGCACAAACACACACACACCCTGGTGCTCTCGCTGGACACAGAAATGACTTTCCAGCGGGCAGAGTAGAACTTTCTACTCACCCTGCTCAAACAAATGACCTTTTGCGATACATTCATATGATGGAACAAAATCCTCTGCTCCTGTCCATCATCTCCAGTGAACAATAATGCCTTCATCTCCCCACATTTCCCCTTTACTGAGGGATTTAGCAGTGATGCGGTTCGACCTCAGTCTGTTCCCTAAAGGCATGCATATAACATCCTTTTTTAAAATGCCAATTTTATGCATTTAGTACAGCCTAAAGGAGAGATATTGGTTTCCATCGCTCCTGATTACCTGATTTAACATTGCCTATCAAGAACTCATCTCCACATTTATTTGTGATATACACAGGGTGAGCAATAGTCATCGTCCCTATTTTAACTTTAATCCAAACCATTCCATGTGGCTTTTGAGAGTTCTCTAAATAATCTATCACAAAGAAAGATTCTAAGATTCGTCTTATGATCAATGGCCTTGACCAATTTATCAAACATGCTCATAATTAAAATTACTTCTGAAGCTGTGTCCATTAAAGACTCACAATTATATCTTTTCTGTAAGTCAACTTTTACATAATACCTCTTACTGTGCATCTATTTTGGGAGGAAGAATGAGGAAAGGTAATATAAACTAAATGGTGCAATTTTAAAGAGGGTGGTTCACATACACAAATCTTTGAAGGTGATAGGACAAGTTGATAAAACTTTTAAAAAAGCATATGGGATTCTTGGCTTTATAAATAGAAGCATAGGATATAAAAGCAAGGAAGTTATGCTAAACTTTTATAAAACACTGGTTAGGCCTCAGCTAAAGTATTGTGACAATTCTGGGAACCACACTTTAGGAAGGATGTTCAGGCCTTGGAGAGGATGTAGAGGAGATTTACTTCAAGAGGATATAGGTGGAATGGGCGGACATATGGCAGATGAAATTTAACACAGAGAAGTGCGAAGTGATATATTTTGGCAGGAAGAATGAAGAGAGATAATATAAACTAAATGTTACAATTCTAAAGGAGGTGCAGGAACAGAGAGACCTGTGAGTATATGTGCACAAATCTTTGAAGGTGGCAGGACAGGTTGAGAAAGCAGTTACAAAAGCATATGGGATCCTGGGCTTTATAAATAGAAGCATAGAGGACAAAAGCAAGGAAGTTATGTTGAACCTTTATAAAACACTGGTTTAGCTACAACTGGAGTATTGTGTCCAATTCTAGGAACCACACTTTAGGAGGGATCTGAAGGCCTTAGGGAGGTGCAGAAAAGGTTTACTAGAATGGTTCCAGGGATGAGGGACTTCAGTTACGTGGATAGAATGGAGAAGCTGGAATTGTGAAGGTGAAGAGAAGATTTGATAGAAATGTTCAAAATCATGAGGGGTTTCACATCATGCAGGTTTCACATTAAGGTTTTCAAATCATACAGTAATCATGGGGGGCTTTAATCTACATATAGATTGGGCAAACCAAATTAGCACTAATACTGTGGAGGACGAATTCCTGGAATGTATACGAGATGGTTTTCTAGATCAGTATGTTGAGGAACCAACAAGGGAACAGGCTATTTCAGATCTAGTATTGTGCAATGAGAAAGGGTTAATTAATAATCTTGTTGTAAAGGAGCCCTTAGGGAAGAGTGACCATAATATGATAGAATTCTTCATTAAGTTTGAAAGTGATGTAGTTCAATCCGAAACTAAGGTCTTAAATCTAAACAAAGGAAACTACGAAGGTATGAGGTGCAAGTTGGCTGTGGTTGATTGGGGTACTACATTAAAAGATATGATGGTAGACAGGCAATGGCTAGCATTTAAAGAATCAATACATAATTTGAAACAAATATATATTCCTTTAAGGCACAAAAACCCATCAGAAAAAGTGGTCAAACCGTGGCTAACAATAGGAATTAAAGACAGTATTAAATCAAAGGAAGAGGCATATAAAGTTGCCAGAAAAAGCAGTAAGCCTGATTGGGAGCATTTTAGAATTCAGCAAAAGAGGACCAAGAAATTGATAAAAAAAGGGAAAATAGAATGAGAGTAAACTAGCGAGAAACATAAAAACAGACTGTAAAAGCTTCTATAGGTATGTAAAAAGGAAAAGAGTGGCGAAGGCAAATGTGGGTCCCTTACAGACAGAGACGGGAGAATTTATAATGGGGAATAAGGAAATAGCAGAGAAATTAAACAAATACTTTGGGGCCGATTTTCGGGTTACGGAGCGGGTGCGTTGGGGGCGGGGGTGCTCCGAAAATCGCTAAAATGCCGAGCGGGTTCAGAGCCTGGCTCCAACCGGCTGACTTCCGGATTCCCCAGTGACGCTTCCGGGAGCGCCGGCCTCCCGAATGCGGGAGTTTCACTGGCAATTAAAATCAGTGGGATGATAATTTGCATAGTTTCTCCGATAGTTGAGGTACTTGAACTACTTGATTGACTAGACATTTTGGCAGCGGTGCAATTTTGAAGGATCCTCAACGTGTTTCCCGTGCTGTGGGAAACACTCCCTGTTGCAACAGACGTGTTTCAGCCAGCAGCCAGTGGGAGATGCAAATGCTTATTTGACAGGTGGGGAGAAAACGTCATTTATTGCAGCAGGGCACTCTGTCACTTCAGACAAAGTTTTGGCTGCAAGACCTTTGTGTTACCACTCAAAATTCTTACTTTCCACCCAAAACTCTGCTGTGCAAACATATTTAACTACTTTGCAGACCCTCTCAAACTCACACTGTCAGGATGGTGGGGAGGGTCCATGGCTGCATTCACCATTTCATCCGAGGACGAGCAACATCACCAGTCTAGCCAGGCACGGCGTCCACCTCCGCCATGTGGAGCTCCACAACACAGTGCTGCGCCATAGGCACCTGCACAAGAGCACGGAGGGCAACAACAGAGAGAGCAACGTCGCAGGAGGCACTACCCTCGCAACAGGGTCTACAGACCAAGGCTCAGCTTCCTGGACCTCTCTGAGGAGCAGTGCGTACCGAGGCTCAGAGTGAATCGCCAGGTAATCACAGACATCTGCAGCCTCCTTCATGTGGAGTTGCTCCCGGCTGGACCGAGCAGCATCTCCTTACCTGTCGCTGTCAAAGCCACCACTGCCCTCAAATTCTTCGCCTCCGGATCATTTCAGGGTGCCACCGGGGACATCGCCGGGGTCTCTCAGTCGTCTGCACACAAGCGCATAAGGCAGGTCACCGACGGCTTGTTTCGCAGGGCCTCACACTACGTCAACTTCCCCATGGACAACCTCAGCCAGACGGAGAGGGCAGTGGGCCTCCACGCTGTGGCTGGCTTCCCACGGATGCAGGGTGTAATCGATTGCACCCATATAGCAATACGAGCACCTCCACACGAGCCAGGACTGTTCATCAACAGAAAGGGCTATTACTCCATCAACACTCAGCTCATTTGTGACCACCGCAAGAGATTCCTTCAAGTGTGTGCCAGATACCCTGGCAGCTGCCACGATTCCTTCATCCTCCGGGAGTCAAACATCCCGCCCCTCTTCCACGCACCAAACACCTGTAAGGGCTGGCTCCTCGGGGACAAGGGATACCCCCTGCAAACGTGGCCCATGACACCTCTGAGGAACCCCATCACTGAGCAACAGCGTCAATATAACGACAGCCACATCGCCACCGGGTCTACAATTGAGCAGGCTATAGGGCTGCTCAAGATGCGCTTCAGGTGCCTTGATCGTTCTGGGGGTGCCGCTTGAGGAGGCCCCATCCACATCCGCCACCCACATTGAGGAGGAGGAGGAGGAGGAGCAGGAGGAGCAACCCATGGGCAGAACAGCAGTTCACCTGGCTGCTCGTGAGGACAGGGAGTCACTATTATGTGAACGGTTCTCCTAACATCAGACAGTGAAGAGTAGAGTCCTCACACCACCTCGATAGAGCAGCGCCCACGCCAGCGCCCCCCCGCCCCGCCTACCTGCACAAAACAGTCCTGCAACTACACATACACCCACTGTAGAGTGACCCAATGGGTGGCATCAAGTGTCGGCGTTGATGGTGAACCTCATGAAAGGGCCTTATTACAGAGGCCAGTCAAGCATGGCCAAGATGTGGCAGTAGTGGTGACAATAATAATTTTTAATGTGAGTTTAACAAAAAGCAAATATAAATAAAAAACATGACCAGCCGTCAAATAATCTTGTGCATCCCCTTCGTGCTTACAAAACCTTCACCTTTCGCTTCCGACTACTTCTACGTGGTGCATCCCCTATGGCTGCAGCAGAGGTAGTGGTAGGTTGCTCTTGTTCATGCCCTGACCAATTAGATGCTTTGGACCTGTGCCCTCTGGGTTTTGGTGCCCGTGAGGGCCCCTCCATAGGCTGCTCCACTTGCACCTGTGCAGGGGCAGACTCGGCCACCTGGAGAGGAGGCAGCATTATGGGTACTGGTTGAGAGGGGGCAACGGGTGAGATGTGGGAGAGCTTTGAGTGGAGTCCCCACTTCCATGTCCCCTTTTGCCATCATCCCTCCCCTGGGCCAGGCCCACACCACTCCTACCACTCTGCTGGACGACCGTTTGGAGGACATGTATGAAGCCTTGTAAGGCCAGTGCTAGTGTATCTGCCTGCCTGTTTAAGACGAAAGAGTGTTGTTCACCCTGAATCCGAACTCCCAGAAATACTAGAGAACCAAGGGTCTGGCGAGAATGAGGAACTGAAAGAAATTAGTATCAATAAAAAAATAGTACTAGAGAAATTAATGGGACTGAAAGTCAATAAATCCCAAGGACCTGATGATCTACATCCCAGGGTTTTGAAAGAGGTGGCTATAGAGATAATGGATGCATTGGTTGTTATCTTCCAAAATTCTATAGATTCGGAACGGTTCCTGCAGATTGGAGGGTAGCAAATGTAACCCCACTATTTAAGAAAGGAGGAAGAGAGAAAACAGGGAAGTACAGACCTGTTAGCCTGACATCAGTAGTAGGGAAAATGCTAGAATCTATTATAAAGGATGTGAAAACAGGACACTTAGAAAATAATAATAGGATTTGGCAGAGTCAGCATGGATTTATGAAAGGGAAATCATGTTTGACAAACCTATCGGAGTTCTTTGAGGATGTAACTGGTAGAATAGATAAGGGGGAACCAGTGGGTGTGGTGTATTTAGATTTTCAGAAGGCTTTCGATAAGGTCCCCCACAGGAGCTTGGTGAACAAAATGAGAGCACATGGAATTGGGGGAAATATACTGGCATGGATTGAAAATTGGTTAACAGACAGAAAACAGAGAGTAGGAATAAACAGGTCTTTTTCAGGTTGGCAGACTGTGACTAGTGGGGTACCTCAGGGATTGGTGCTTGGGCCCCAGTTATTCACATTCTATATCAATGATTTGGATAAGGGGACCAAATGTAATAGTTCCAAGTTTGCTGATGACACAAAACTAGGCGGGAATGTGAGTTCTGAGAAGGATGCAAAGAGGCTTCAAGGGGATATAGGCAGGCTAAGTGAATGGGCAAGAAGATGGCAGATGGAATATATGGTGGGAAAAAGTGAAGTTATCCACTTTGGTAGGAAAAACAGAAATATAGAGTATTTTTTAAATGGTAAGAGATGGGGAAATGTTAATGTTCAAAGGGGCCTGGGTGTTCTTGTACACAAGTCACTGAAAGCTAACATGCAGGTGCAGCAAGCAATTAGGAAGGCAAATGGTATGTTGGCCTTTACTACAAGAAGATTTGAGTACAGGAGTAAAGATGAATTACTGCAATTATATAGGGCCTTGGTGAGACCACACCTGGAGTATTGTGTACAATTTTGGTCTCCTTACCTAAGAAAGGATATGCTTGCCATAGAAGGAGTGCAATGTAGGTTCACCAGACTGATTCCTGGATGGTGGGATTGTCGTATGGGGAGAGATTGAGTAGACTGGGCCTGTATTCTCTAGAGTTTAGAAGAATGAGAGGTAATCTCATTGAAACATACAAAATTCTTACAGGCTCGACAGGGTAGATGCAAGGAGGGATGTTTCCCCTGGCTGGGGAGTCTAGGACCAGGGGTCACAGTCTCAGAATAAGGGGTAGGCCATTTAGGACTGAGATGAGGAGAAACTTCTTCACTCAGAGTGTGGTGAATCTTTGGAATTCTCTACCCCAGAGGGCTGTAGAGGCTCAGTCACTGAGTACATTCAAAACAGAGATCGATAGATTTCTAGATATTAAAGGCATCAAGGGATATGGGGATAGTGCAGGAAAATGGCATTGAGGTAAAAGGTCAGCCATGATCTTGTTGAGTGGTGGAGCAGACTTGAGGGGGCAGATGGCCTACTCCTGCTCCTATTTCTTATGTTCTTATGTTCTTATGTTTAGATAAAGTAAATAAAGAGAAACTGTTCCATTGGCGGACGGGTCGAAAAGATTGGCAAAAGAACCAAAGGCGATATGAGGGAAAACATTTTTACGCAGCGAGTAGTTATGATCCTAGCCTTCATTGCAAGAGGATTTGAGTACAGGAGCAAGAATGTCTTACTGCAGTTATACAGGGGGCCCAGAATGAGGGGTCACAGATGAGGAGAAATTTCTTCACTCAGGCGGTGGTGAACCTGTGGAATGCTCTACCACAGAAGGCTGTGGAGACCAAGTCACTGAATATATTTAAGAAGGAGCTAGATAGATTTCTAGACACAAAAGGCATCAAGGGGTATGGGGAGAGCACGGGAATATGGTACTGAGATAGAGGATCAGCCATGATCATATTGAATGGCGGAGCAGGCTCGAAGGGTCGATTGGCCTACTCCTGCTCCTATTTTCTATGTTTCCATGTTTCTATGGAATGCGCTGCCTGAAAGGGTGGTGGAAGCAAATTCAAATGTGGCTTTCAAAAAGGAATTGGATAAATACTTGAAGGAAAAAAATTTGAAGGGCAATGGGGAAAGAGCAGGGGAATGGCACTAACAGGATTGCTCTTACAAAGAGCTGGCACAGGCTCGATGGGCAGAATGACCTCCTTCTGTGCTGTAGCATTCTATGACTGGAGAAGCTGGGATTATTCTCCTTCGAGCAGAGAGGTAAAGGGGTAATTTAGTAAAGGTGTTCAAAATTATGACCGGTTTTGATAGAGTAAATCGGGGGAAACGGTTTCCACTGGAAGGAGGGTCGGTAACCAAAGGACACAGATTAAAAATAATTGGCAAAAGAACCAACGGGGAGAAAAGGAGAATTTTTTTTTATGCAGCAAGTTGTTATGATCTAGAATGCACTGCCTGAAAGTATGGTGGAAGCGGAGTCAATAGTAACTTTCAAAAGTGAATTGGACATAAACTTGAAAACGAAAAAATTGCAGAACTATGAGGAAAGAGTGGGGGACTAATTGAATAGATCTTTCAAAGTACCGACACAGGCACGACAGGCCGAATGACCTCCTCCTGTGCTGTAAGATTCTATGATTCTCTGATAAAACTATGACAAAAAATCATGGCAACAGGAAGTGGTTTAGTCAGACAGGGAGTGCATACATACACAAGATCTTTATAAGATATTAGTTGACCTTCTGTGGCATTGCCAGTGGTAAACTGATGCGATCAAATCGGTCACCCGTTTTACATGCTGCCCGACTTCACTTTCCAGTGAAGTCAATTTCCCAGCCGGGTGGGCCATGTTAAAGTTATCCCTAATGTGTTGCCTTCAGGTAAAGCGGGGTTAGAAGGTGAGAGGGGTTAATTGGACCAGGCTGTGAAGAGCTAATTCCACCTCCATTTTAAAGTCCCAAAACCTACAGCATTTTGGGAAGCGTAGAAGCAGAGTTGTTGGAGCATAAGACTTTCTCGACAGTCCAGGATGAGTTGCTGAGAGATGCAAAACTAAGGCTCTACAGCAGCACTATTGGTCGGAGGGTGTAATTACAGCATGACAAGTTTACACAGTTTACATTGGAATAAGGGGGAAAACTCTCCAGTGGCTGGAGTCATACCTAGCACAAAGGAAGATGGTAGTGGCTGTTGGAGGCCAATCATCTCAGCCCCAGGACATTGCTGCAGGAGTTCCTCAGGGCAGTGTCCTAGGTCCAACCATCTTCAGCTGCTTCATCAATGACCTTCCCTCCATCATAAGATCAGAAATGGGGATGTTCGCTGATGATTGCACAGTGTTCAGTACCATTCACAACCCATCAGATAATGAAGCAGTCCGTGCCCGCATGCAGCAAGACCTGGACAACATTCAGGCTTGGGCTGATAAGTGGCAAGTAACATTCACGCCAGATAAGTGCCAGGCAATGACCATCTCCAACAAGAGAGAATCCAACCACCTCCCTTTGACATTCAACGGCATTACCATTGCTGAATCCCCCACCATCAACATCCTGGGGGTCACCATTGACCAGAAACTTAACTGGACCAGCCATATAAATACTGTAGCTACAAGAGCACGTCAGAGGCTCGGTATTCTGTGGCGAGTGACTCACCTCCTGACTCCCCAAAACCTTTTCACCATCTACAAGGCACAAGTCAGGAGTGTGATGGAATACTCTCCACTTGCCTGGATGAGTGCAGCTCCAACAACACTCAAGAAGCTCGACACCATCCAGGACAAAACAGCCCACTTGATTGGCACCCCATCCACCACCTTAAACATTCACTCCCTTCACCACTAGCGCACGGTGGCTGCAGTGTGTACCATCCACAGGATGCACTGCAGCAACTCGCCAAGGCTTCTTCGACAGCACCTCCCAAACCCACGACCTCTACCACCTAGAAAGACAAGGGCAGCAGGCACATGGGAACAACACCACCTGCACGTTCCCCTCCAAGTCACACATCGTCCTGACTTGGAAATATATTGCCGTTCCTTCATCGTCGCTGGTTCAAAATCCTGGAACTCCCTACCTAACAGCACTGTGGGAGAACCTTCACCACACGGCCTGCAGCAGTTCAAGAAGGCGGCTCACCACCACCTTCTCAAGGGCATTTAGGGATGGGCAATAAATGCTGGCCTTGCCAGCGATGCCCACATCCCATGAACGAATATTATAACTGTGAACATAGGAATTTATAATGGATAAAAGTTGACACAAAAGTGTAACAAAATGTAATAGCACGAAGTAAGGTTTTATAGACAGGAAGTGAACAGAGACTGTAAGATTTTTAATATATTATAGATAGTTGCAGATTCACAGAAACTTCAGCACAGAAGGATACCATTTCACCCATCATGCCAGTGCTAGCTCCACATCAAAAAGATCAACTCTAATCCCATTTCCCAGCATTTACTCTGTATCTTTACTATTTTCCTTTTCATACAATCATTGAAATGACGGCACAGAAGCAAGGCATTGTGCTGATCACATTTGTGCTGCTACTACCTCTTCAACTAGAGATACCTGTCAGAAATTTCCTCACGGATTCCCCAATTAAAGTCAATGGAAATAAAAATCGGGAGAGATGTACAATGGGCTGCTGATTCGTTATCAGCTGTTTTGCACTATCGCACAAAGTCAAAGTTAGCTCCATTGTGTTTAAACATTATTCTGCTTGACCCAAAAGCATTTTACTTGTACACAGCCTATTCACTAATTGTGGCACATGGATTCTGGCTGTCAAGATTCATAAATGTACAGTATATGTTCAAGCAAGCAGATACTGAATGAGCAGTTGATGAGAACTAGTTCTAGACTGAGATTTATTTAACACTTAAAGCAGATTAGAGCACAATACCAAAACGGATAAGAAATGGCTGAACCTAACCTGGCACAAATTCCGTCAAATATTCAAACCACTGGCGTATAGTGGAATCTCCAAAAATATAAATTTTTTTCCCACGAAAACAGTCTGTAATACTTGCAGGAGTGTCGAAGCGCTGAATGTTACAGGTTGTTGACATCCACTGGTCATTATAATAAAATCCAGATGGTGAATGCAGAGGCTTGCCAGGGACACATTCTCCGAGACCTGTGCCTGATAATAAGGAGAAGTCAAGGCTGAAAAGTAAACTAAATATGTAAACACTGAGGCAAAGTACCTTAAGTATATGTTAGTGCACAGAACATAGATACAGAAAAAGAGAAAAATGCAGCATTTAGGGGAAAAAAAATTAAATGGAAACTCTCTCATGTTTCACTATTGTACATTTAAAGTGATAACTACCAACTATTAATCAGCATTAATATGCTTTAAAAAGTGCGGGCATGAGCTTTCTAAACTCTTCCATGTTTTAATAAAAGCTCTAAGAAGGTTTAATCAATACAAAATAATCTTGGCCGTCTGGCATGAGGAGGCTTCACAGGGAAAATCAGAAGATTGGAATTGGACGGAGTAATTTTTGCTCACTTCTTAGGGACAGTTTGAATAAAACATATCAAGATGTACGTGCTAAAATGAATGCTTATTGGAAAATCAGGTATGCACTTCACACAAAGGGGCCAATTTTTTTGTGATTTCTTCACTCTTCTGCTTGACCTGCTGGCTCTGTCTTCAGTGGCTTGCCAACACCCACAGAGGGCACCCCAGCTGCACTGATACTGGTGTAGGCATATACCCATTGCAAGTAAATTGCCTGACTAAAGGAATTCCGATGGGATCAGGTGCATAATTGAGCAGCGTTGAAGAAGTCCTGGTCCCCCCTTGTTACATTGGCTGAGTGGGATCGTGGATTTTTGGCTTCATTGTGTTTTATATAAACAACAAAAACTTGCATTTGCATTGATATCATGAGTCCTCTCTGGTTAGCTCTGCACAAGCTTGTCCTCAGTGTCAGCAGGTGTAAGTAGGTGAGATTTTTGTAACTAGACAAGTACAATGTTGTACTGTTATGCATGCCTGCCCAAAATGAGGGCCACTGAACCTTTGAAGTAAATGTGGCCCTTATTACTGCAGACACCTACATTTTTAATTAGGTCATATTTGTGTGAGCTAATCACATTAATTCAGGATATTCTATTATTGTCTAGGCACAGGGTTGTTAATTGGGTTGTGCCTTGATAAACTACAACAACTTGCATTTATATAACACCTTCAACATAGGAAAATCTCCAAAGGTGCTTCACAGAAGCATAATCAGACAAAAACTGACACTAAGCCAAAGAAGGAGATATTAGGAGGGCTGATTAAAAGCTTGGTCAAAGAGATAGATTTTAAGGAGGATTTTAAAGAAAGAGAGAGAGGTAGAGGTGGAGATGTTTAGGGAGGAAATTCCAGAGTTTAGGGCCTAGATGGTTTAAGGCACCATCGCTAATGGTGGGGTGAAGGAAGAGGGGGATGCGTAAGAGGCCAGAGTTGGACAATCGCAGAGTTCTGGAGGGTTGTAAGGCTGGAGGAGATTACAGAGCTAAAGAGGGGTGAGGCCATGAAAGGAATTGAACACAAGGATGAGAATTTAAAATTGCAGAGCACAAGGGTGATGGGTGAACGGGACTTGGTTCAAGTTAAGATACAGGTAGCAGAGTTTTGGATGAGCCCAACCTTATGGAGTGCCAGAGGATGGGAGGTCGGCAAGGAGAGCATTTTAATATTCAAATGTGGAGGTGACAAAAGCATGAATGAGGGTTTCAGCAGCATATCAATTGAGGCAGGGGCGGAGATGGATGACCCGCATCCTACCTGCACACAGTGCAATTAGTGCAAGGACAGCTGAATAATTACTTAAACAAGTGGACTCTGGAAAATCCTGCGAGGTTTGCACTTGGGATGTGTGCGCATACTTCTAGTCCTGCCGCCATTGCGTCCCGACTGAACAATTAGCCCTTAGGAGTCAACATTACCCCCATCCTTCCATTTACTTTCTCTAATACGCCCTGCAAACAGGACACCACCACCCCATCACTAGTGCCTTTAAGAGTATATACAATGATCCATTAGCAATCAACAACAAACATAATACACAGTCATTACACAGCATCCACCACATTTCAAACTTTAGCAATGTATAAAAGAATTAAGAGCCATGAGAAAACATAATAAAGGTATTCAAATCACTGCTGTTCATTTTGCAAAAGCTGCTCAATAAACAGAGGACTAGATTTTCCATGTTAGTGAAATTGAGGCACATCTTTGGTATGGAAAGTCTTCCACCTGCTACAAAGATGCGCTCCTGACCCCAGCCAATCTTCTGGACTTGGGCCATTAAGGTGTGCTCCCTGATCTCTGCACAGGAGTTTGGACGGATTGGGGAGGGGGTTGGGGGGACGTTTTCCTGCAACAGGCATAACAGTGCTGGCAGCCTCCACCCTACCGTAAAAGCAGAATTTTATAAAATGGAATCCCTGTTCTTCTTCGAATAGCACTGTGAAATCTTTTACATCCATCTGAGAAGGCAGCTGGGGCCTCGGTTTAACATCATGTCTGAAAGATGGCACCTCCAACAGTGCAGCACTCCCTCAGTACTGCGCAGGAGTGTCAGCCTAGATTTTGTGCTCAAGTCTCTGAAGTGGGACTTGAACCCACAACCTCCTGACTCAGAGAGTGCTCCACTGAGCCACGGCTGACACCTAGAATCATTGTGACTTGCTGGCTCCTACATAATTTCGTTATGCAGAAAGGGTTGCTACTTCCTGAAGCTGAGGGTGTCACGAAAAGTTAGAAGAAGAAGAGGATCCTCCATCTCCACATCAAGAGGAGGGTGCACAGGAAGGAGAGGAGAGCCATCACCCTTGGCTAGGGAAAGGAGGAAGCAACGTATAGATGAGTGCTTTCAGTAAATAAAACTTGAGAAATAAAATAAAAGTTTCCCTCTGCCTGTTCCTCCCCCTATCTGTAAGAATATTGGAAATAGGGAAAAATTGACATATTTTTCTTAATGCTACTAACCATCATGCTCTGCAGGCTGTGCTGCGTATTTTGCTGAATTGTAATTTGTTAATCTTTGCCTGTTAATCTTTGACTGACCCGTGTCACCCTCCTTGCTAGACATGACAGCTGCGTGATAAAAGAGGAACAATGACCCAAAAAGCAGAACAATAATCCAAAGATAACAATGAGACCAGAACCATGAGACAATGCAATCAAACAAACTGGCCATCTTGAAAAGGACCTTGTGGTTAGATGAGTCATGTTAAAACAAGCTGCCGATCTTGAATTTTTTGAAAAACAACTTTGTTAATCTATAAGTGCCTTGTGAGTGTTGTTCCATATTTGGTGTGAGTTTCCTGCCGTGGGGACATAAAAATCCAATGTCTTTTGAGCTCAGGGCAGAGGAATCAACAAAGACCATCCAACTGTCGAAAGAACTCTTAGCTGTCTGAGGACAACACCGCAGTGTGAAGAACACCTGACTATCAGAAGACCACCTCACTGTTGGAAAATGTGAAACGACCATGTCGCCAACTTAATTACGACCTTTGCCCAGAGATCAAACGGGGTAAAATTGCTTTGATCTTTGATGTCTAAATATTTGATGCTTTTATATGTTTGATTTGATTATTAATAAATGAGACATTGATTACCAATTGATGTCACATCTGAATCTGTTACTATCCCCCTCTGCATGCATCTCGCACCATCCACAACTGCCTCACAAAGACCTGAATTCCCAAGGCTTCTGTACTTTGGTTGGATAATACAAAAGTCACAAACAGTGTGTTTGGAATTGACTGTAAGTATTGAGGAAAAAGGGAATTTCCTAAATCGTAATTTTCAAACCACAAAAGACGAATGGGTTTAAATGGTTAAAAACACACATTATTGCCCAAATCTCAAGTATTGTGTGTGATGTTGCATGGCTTTCACAGTAACAATAGACATATTGGCCCCAATATTAGCGGGGAGGTGGGAAATGGCAGCGGGGGTGGGGGGGGGGCAATTGGGCACGTGGCAAATCCGCATGAACCAAACTTACCATTTCCAACGCGATCGCACGTTGATTGATAGTGGTTAATGTCCTCTCCGGGTTTTGCGCCCGGCAGCTACCTGATTGACAGCTGGCTGCCATCAGGAGCTGCAACACGAGGTGGGGGGGGGGGGGGGCAAGAAAGAGAGGGAGCCAGACGTCATCTGGCGCTGGAACGGGAGACCAGGGTTGTGGGGGGGGGGAGAATGGAAGATCCGGCACTGGACTGGAAGACAGGGGTTGGGGGGGAGAATGGAAGATCCGGCACTGGACTAGAAGACAGGGGTTGGGGGGGAGAATGGAAGATCCGGCACTGGACTGGAAGACAGGGGGTGGGGGGGAGAATGGAAGATCCGGCGCTGGACTAGAAGACCGGGGGTGGAGAGGGGAAGATCGGTGGGGGGGAGAGGGGAAGATCGGGGGGAGAAGGGAAGATCGGGGGGAGAAGGGAAGATCGTGGGGACATCGGGGGAAGATCGGGGGGACATTGGGGGATGATCGGGAGGGTGAAGAGGGTGACATTGGGGGAAGATTGGGAGAGTGAAGAGGGGACATCAGGGGGACATCAGGTGGGTGAAGAGGGGGACGTCGGGGGAACATTGGGAAGGTGAAGAGGGTGACATCGGAGTGGGAGATATCAGACATCGGAGCAGGTTTCAAAGGTAGGTCCATTTAGTGTTTTCACTTCCTTGCATGGCTTTTTATTTAATTTATTTAGTTTCTTTTTCCCTGATCCGGCCCTTCACGCCTGGGCGTGAATCAGAAGCGGTGGGCAAGCCACCCAGGTAAGTTAAAAATCTTTCTAATTCCTTCATCTGTCACAGGTAAAGTGCCTTAAGTACCACAATGAGGCACATTTGGCTCTTTAACTGTCATCCGACCGGCTTCAATTGCCAGCGGGACTTCCGTTATCGGATCGTCCGCGCGCACGCAGGTGGGTACCCGGGAAACTCGGAAGTTGGCGGGTTGGAGCTGGCTTCCGAACCCGAACGGGATCTGCACAATTTTCAGAGCCCCCCGCCCCCAACGCACCTGCATTTGCCTCCTAAAATCACCCCCATTGTATTTGGATCGATATTAATAAATGTGAACTCGTAAAATTAGAAAGTTTTTGTTGTAGAGAAATCCTACTCATTCTAAACATGAATGCAGGGCAGAGTTTCCGCTTTGGGTGCAATCGGGTAATTGCGACCAAAATGCGTTCGAAATTGTACTGGTTAGGTGACAGTTCAAGTTTCTGATAAAATTCATTTCCATAATCACAAACATAAAATCTTCCATGAACCAGCGCAATCAGGCAGTGGAATAGAACATAATCGTTTGGTTTTTTTCCTTCCCATTAAAAAATATTCCTTGATGTATTTAAGAGTGGTAACTTGGTGCATTTTATTAATACAACTGTAAATATTTATCAGCAAAAATAAGCATTTTTAATAAGGGTGTCCAGTCCGCTACCTGTAAGCAATCTGATTTAAAATCACTGAAAATGACTTTAAAAAACTATACTGAACCATTTAATAGTTCCATTGGTGTACACCAGTTTCTTAGTAAATTAAATATTTCTTGATTTGAAAAAACTTTTAAAATGTGCCTGCTAGTGCCTGTGCGCCTAAGAAAATTAACGCAATTTGAAAAGCCTTCCCGAACCAGCGCAAATGGGCGGAATCTCGCAATGTCGACCGGGGGTGTGGCCAGTTTTGTGGGCAGGTCCTGATTTGGGCGAATTCAATCTTAAACCAGTGTAAAAGATCGCGGAAAACACCAACGTAAGTGGCTTTGGGCGTAACTCACTCACGTTTAAAATTCCCTGATCTTTAGCGCTGGTTCAGCAGATTTCACTGATATTACTAACAGAAACGAACGGAAACGAACAGAAACTCTACCCCGAAGACTGTACTCGAAATGTTATTATGTTCTGTAAATAACTAATAAGGCAATTAATTACACTTCATTCAAAAAACGAGTGTTGGCAGCATCAAAGAATTACTCCATACTCCCTCTAATATATGAAATCTCTAATCTACTAGTCATTGCAACAATTTGTATTTCTCTTACCTGTACGAGGTGAAGGCTCTACAGTTACATAACCCGGACCACTGGGTAATATGGGCTTCTTGATGTTGACTTCACTGAAAATGTATTATTATTGTTGCATGTTAAGTCACTGTATTGTTTTCATGGGAGGAGTGAATAGCTCATACAGTTGGAAGTTTAGAAGTACAATTTCACTTGTTCTATTCCTCAAGATTCTAATACCTAAAGCTTTGGTTTAAAGTTAATTCAGTAGAATGATTTTAGATATCACTCACATTCTTGCTGGTCAGCTGCAATAACAAGACTATCAAGCCGACAATTCCCATCCCTCCATTAGTTGGACGCATCTTCTTGGTAGGGTGTGGGGTGTGCCTTAGGCCCACCAAGGAGATGTGCCCTTGACCTTAGCTGACTTTCTCAGGGTCATTAGCACATTGGAGCTGGCTACCCAGTCTGTGGCAGGGAATCCTGCCAAAAAGATGAAGTTCTGGCACAGCAGGTCTCAGGTGCCCATAACATTGTGGGGTTGTAGGTAGCCTCTGTGCTGCCTGTAAAATGGGATTTTTTTCTTCAAAAATTGTGCTTTTCCTTCTTTGGCCTGTACCAGGTTGTGCTAATTTGGTGATTACAGTGCAGTAGCTGTCAGCTTTGGCTTGGTGGTAGCAATCTTGCCTCTGAATCAGGAAGTGGTGAGTTCTAAGCCCCACTCCAGGACTTGAGCACATATGTTAGGCTGAGATTGCTGCTTTTTAGATGAGACCTTAAACTGAGGTCCAACTACTCTCTCAAGTGAACTAAAAGATCCCATGGCACTATTCGAAGATGAGCAGGGGAGTTCTCCCTGTGCCCTGGCCAACATTTATCCCTCAATCAACATTACTAAAACATATTATCTGGTCATTTACCTCACTGTTGCTTGTGGAGCCTTGATGTGCCCATATTTGGCTACCACATTTCCCTACGTTACAACAGTGACTTAATTTCAAAAGTACTTCATTGGCTGTGAAGCTCTTTGGGATGTGCTGAGGATGTGAAAGGTGCTATATAAATACAAGTTCTTTTCTTTCTAGTGATTATGGTACTGGACTAGGAAGATTTGAGTTCAAACTCCATGACGGCAACTTGCAAAATTGCATTCAATAAATCTAGTGATTTATGAGATAGCCCCAGAAAAATGACTATGAGAGCTACTGATTCTTATAAAGACCCAACTGGTAGACTAATGCCCTTCGAGAGAAGGAAACCTGCTACTCCTGCCTCCACATGACACCATTCATACTCTTTGTGATTGATTCTTAATGCCTTCTGAAGTGCCCTAGCAAGCTAATCAGATGTTAACAAAACTATTGCTAGAAGAAGCCCTACAACTGCATTCTCAGGGCAACCAGGATGGATAATAAATGTGCCCTTGCCAGCATCACCCACATTCTGAGAACAAATAGATAAAAAGAACTGGGAGGAGGAGGAGAAGAATGTCAATGTGAACTGGGCCAGGAAGTTAGAGGGCAGAAGACTCTTTGAGTGGAGGAGGGAGATGGTTAGAGGGGAGAGTGCCTCTGTGAATTTGGGGAAGATGATTAGAAAGAGAAATGGATAAGCATTTTTGTTCAATTTTCATTGTGTGATCAACTCGGTGAAATGACTTCAGTGTCAAATAAAAGTTCTTTGTAATCACTGTTGTCTAACTCCTGCATCTAACCTTGTTAGAAGGAAAGGGACCATAAATGCTTAGACGGAATACATAATATACATTAGAATTGACCAGATTTGTACTGGACAGTCAAAGTGCTTTATCCTGTCTGTGACACATGACTTTGTATCTTCCTAGAAATGTATGCACTAGTGAGTATGTGTGCAGAGCAGGGGACACTATTTCGAAGAAGGGTGAAGAATTTTAAATTTGCTGCCAACGCATTGTTAGCAAAAAGGATTGGTTGCAAAACATGACTAAGGCTTGCAGGTGCAATTTTCTGATTCCCTCTCACCCATACTTCGCCTATGGATGTGTGAGAGTGGTCTATGGTGACTTGCCCATTGATATCCCTTCCCTCACTTTGAGGAAATACTTTCCTGTCTCTTAAATTAATGAAAGTTCCAATTGAATGCCATGAAAATGGTTCAAATACTCTAATATTCTAGGATTTCCCATGTTCAGATTTTTGAACTGATATTCCAGTCTCTAGTTCTACGTCTCATATAAAGATCACAATCTGCGGACAGAAAGGAAGATATAAATAAGAAAATGTTAAGTGACGTACCTTTGGAAATAATGACTTTCTTCTCCAATTAAGAGCTTCTGCTCATAACCTCCCATCTCATGGTTGATACGAGCAGAGCAGGGGAGCTTCTTTGGTTTATTACAGAACCAGGGCTCCCCAGTCCTGACATCAGTAAAGTTACAGAGCGGTTTCGTTTGAGGCAAACAAAGATTACACACAGTGGTCTCTGAAGCAGCCCCTAATTTGAAGGTACTTTTAAAATACACTCTATCTGGCCAATCTTCACGTAGCCTTTCAAGTACTTGGATCCCTTCACTGGGATGAACCAAGGAAACAGACACTTCAACTTTCCCTGGCCAAGATAAATTAAAATTGATATAGTAAAATCCATTTTGGTTATCTATGACAGTTCCTGCTGAACCAGCTTTTAAAGCTGGGGTGTGGATCCGGCCTTGGAGATAGTCACCCCCATATTGCTTTGGGTGTCCTTCAAAATCAAACATACGCAGCATCACTTGTAACTGATCTCCAACATAGAAAGTCTTTGCAGAATTTAAAATAACAAAGTGAACATGTGATGGGTCGCTGCTTTTCAGAAAGGGCACAGCAGGGTTGGGTGGCTTTGACCATTCAATCATTTTCATAAGGAATGTTCCCTCTAACCTCTCTTCAGGGGTGAAGCTCTGATTCTGGTAGCCACACTGCAACAGTCTGTGTGTCCATGGAATCCTCTCTGGCTCCATTTGCTGCTTCTTTGTGGAATAAAACTTTAGATCTGGGTAAATCTTCCAATTTATTTCTGTTCCATAGTTTGAATAGTTATTATACTGTGAAAAAGAACAACTTTTTTAATACAGTAAATATATTTTTCTATTTACAGTTCTTAGTGGCTACTTTTCAATATACCACGTCCTTCAGTCAAGAACCCCCCACCCCACCTTCAGCCAAGAAAGAAACAAGAAACAGTGCTTCAGAATAAAGATTTCCTCAGGGTTGAAGACAATTCCATTCCATGATTAAAAGGTGTACACTTAAATACAGCAGTCTGTATTTAAGGTGTTATATTCTCAATGGACAGAAAGTCATAGGTAGTGACCTCTGATTTTCTGATATTTGCTGCTGTTGTGGAAGTTCCCTGTCATCAGCACTGATTTGGAAGATCAACCCCACACTGTCCACCTCAATAGCCTTCCCTAGTATTTTACTTCACAAGTTTATCACCCTCTCATTCCACTTGACCCTCTTAGTTTTTATTTTAAAAATGCGTGCCCCTTCGTATTTGAACCCATAGTCATTGTGAACAATTTGCCCAGCACAACTTTTCAATTTTCTTCAGAATCTTAAAGGGCCTGAAATTATCTCATGGGATGGAAACATCTGAACACTTAATGTTTTTTTAAAAAACTTACTGCTGGAGCATAAAACCAGCATTGCAGATCAGCGCCCCTCATAGAAACCATCCAATTTTCCTTTCTATTCAAATAATTTCAAACAAATGCATTTGGTGATCATATTTTATATCCCATGGTGTAACATCAGGGCTGAAAACTTCAACTAGTAGAGCACTGTAAGGATCAAGGACTTTGCTGCCAGCACTGTGTGTTAACTCAGCCTACATCACCAGTACAGTTATTAGAAAAATTAAATAGAATTTTAAAATGTACGAGTAGGTGTGACTGAATAACAGCAATGTTATTGGCCCAGAATTTACACTGTAAATCAAGCTGTTTCATGCACCGATCTTCCTGTGATGAACTTACTCCAAAATTTCCTGAAAAAGTAAATTGAATGTGTGCAGTGAGCATAATGGTGACCTCAGAAACGGCGCAGCCAATAGCTACCCTATCAGCATCATTTAACCAGATCAATATTGGCATAATCTGAGTCATAGAATTCTGAATTTTAAATCCTTTTACTATAATGAACATGATCACTGTCAGAAAATTGTTTGAGTTTTGGACACACTCAACTGTTGTATTCAGTAGTCAGGAACATTGTAAGTTACAGATGTATTTTTTTTTACCATTTATTTAGAATATGACATTAGTAATTTAAGTTACCTAAAAAGTCTCTGATCGGACAAATGGGGGAGGGCAAAATTGGGCCTCATTTGGCAAGAAGGTCCAATTTGGCGGCTATGTCCCGTGCCCCAAGGACATCTGAAATTCGTCCAACGCCATATTGGCTCGGGCAATATTCACGCTTCCCTAGCGGTTTCCTTAAACGGGCGTTATGCCCCTTGTATATGGTTGTGAGGGGACAAACGCCTGTTTAAGGACACCTCTCTGAAATTGGTCAGAAACTGAGTGGACCATGCGCCAGCATGCTCTGCTCAGTTTTTTCAGTTCCTTATGCGGCCTAACCAGCGGTAATTAAAGGTAAGCTTTTTCTTTTTAACTTACCTCAATGTGGAGCCAGGAGGAGCAGGACCGCTCCTCCCAGGACCTACCCGGGGGCCACCGCCAGCATCACAATGGTCCAAATTGGTCCAGAGAAAACCGGTGAGCTGCCTCAGGAGACTCAACAGATGCTCACTGGAATTATTCCGATAACGTCCAAGGCCCAATTTCGACCGAGCCTTGGGCCTCTGGCTTCTGGTGTGCGCTGCCCGTCCAAAAATGAACCCAAAGAAATTTCTCCCCCCTATCACTTTTATTAATGGTATGAACACACTGGGCACACAATATACACTGAGCCTAACACACAATGAGGTGTTTTGATGGGTTTAGTTAAGAACTAAAAATATCAAGAAAGAGCGGAGATTTTAATTTACTTTAATCAATTATTTTGAACTCACAAAATTTAAATACATTCACCTGTGCTGTTATTTTTCAGTCTAAGTGGTTGTGGTGAGAAAACTGGTGTAAATCCAGGAAATTTGCATTCGCCACTGATTTAACTGGGGGACAGAGCTATGATAATCAATTTTGCACGGTTTCGGCCAGGGTATTGGTGGAACGGTGCAAAGTTCCAGGAAATTATGGCGCGGAGCAAATAATGGCGTAACTCACTTACACCATAATTTCCTGGGGCTTTTATGGCATAAAACAAACCCAGTGCCACAGATGCGCCATTCCAATGGCACAAGTCTCCAAGAAATTCTGGGCCATATGTAGTGCACTCATTGTAGCCAAAAACAGAAGGTGACAAGCAGACTGAAGGATTAGACCTTTGGTTGGCTATCCACATACAATGCGCATGTGTACATTACTGTTTAATTATATACTAGGAAATAAACTGGAAAGAACATTCACAATTCAAAAGGTTTCAATTTAGGTAGTTTTATCTTTTTTAACAAGCAGTTCAGTTGCTGTTTGAACTGCAACACTGAAGTAAATATAGATCGAGGGTAGTGAAGTGAAACTGCATGTGAGAACACTAGTAAGTGGTGCCACGAAGTGAGAGGACACAGATTCAAAACTCTGCTCAAATCCCAATCTAAACCTTACAGTGGTGCTAGCAGAGGCCGCAGAGCCTACTTGCAGAGCAGAATGCGAAAAGAAAACAGACAAATCAATAGAAAAGAAAATCGGGCGAGGTGTAAAACGGGCTGCCGACGCGCTATGAGCCCATTTCATGCTACTGGCAAAGACCAATTTCATCCCCAAGGTGCCCTTGTTCGACCACTATTGAGCATCACTTAACAATTGGCCAAAGTGGGCACTGGCAGAAATCTCTGCACACACTGCATTGCACATATGCAATAACAGGAAGAAAATATGACCCTCACTTAAAGAGACAAAAACATGGTTCCACTGATGTCTTAGCGTTAAATACATGGATGGGAATATTACCTCCTCCCACCCAGCCGGAACCAGGGAGTTAAAATGGATTGGGTGAAATAGCCTTTCCTGCTCGTCTGGAATTTCAATATCCCTGATTTTTCAAATGCAGGAGTCTAATACATTTATGAAAATCAGGGTCCTATTATGTCACTAGGACCCAGATGCCATTTCAAGTACGGTGCCCACAGCAGCTGCCCCGACAAATGACATCTGGTCAGAGGACTGAAGATGCCATTCCGGGTAAGTTTAAAACGTTCTTTTCTGGGGCCAGGAGGAGCAGGGTGCTTCTCCAGGCCACACAAGGAACGTGTAGACCTCCCCTGCCTGGATTCCCCGCCCCCCCCCACACCCCCTTTGTGAACTGCTGACTGCCCCAGAACCCTTGTCGCAATTACCCCGTATTTATTTTGGGCCCGGCGGGGGGGGGGGGCGGGGGGGCCTCCACGCTGCTCAATTTACTGCCTCCTCCCAACAAATTCCCAGCTGTTTTAGGTCAGTAAGTTGGCCAACAGCATGTCAATGAGGCGCAGTGTTTAAAATGGGCTGGGCCTTCCGCTGCCGCTCTAGGATCAGCTGGCCACTTATTGGGCTGCTTCCCCCATCCAGGAGTTAAAATTCCCACCACTGGCTCTGGAAATCCACAGCTGTTGCGGCACACTCTCACCATGGGGTCTGCGGGAAATAAGGCGGCAGGGCTGGCCTTAAGTTGGGACCTAATGTAGTATTGGCACAGGTATGTCTTGTCTCACCAGGTGTACCTTGCTGATATCTGGAAGAAGTAGGACCCACCAGGACTGGACCCCCGCAGATCAGGAGAAACAACTGTCTTTATTTTTAAAGCATTCCCCTGACGCAGGAGGCCAATGGGAGCAGGTTCATTGGTTGTCCATGGGGGTGGGGGGAGCGGTGGGGACCTGACACCCTGCGTCCAGGCCAGCAAGTTTCTGGCATTTTTGGATGACATGGTCCCACCAGATGCATGCCCTTTGAATATACCCTCCCATAGTTAAGTGGGTGTATTCTACATCCCCTGTCACATTCAATGGGATATACTGGAAGTGCTAAGGGAGATCAGGGAGCTGGTCGAACAGCTCCTGAAGAATCTCCCATTCTGGTCTGCCAGAGTTGTGGATGAGAGCCTGCATAACTGAAATGGTAAATCCTATGGACTGCATCTGAGACAACCCTCGTCATTACTTTTTATATCTCCAGACTTGATTTCTCCAGAGCCCTCCTCATTGCCCTCCTGAGTCTACCCTACACATACCCTCCAACTTGTTCAAAACTCTGCTGCCCACAACCTGTCCTGCAATAAGTGCTCTCACCCATTACTCCCTTCCTTGCCAGCCTCTGCTAACTTTCTGTCCCCATTACATTAAATTCAAAATCTTCATCCTTGTTTGCAAGTCCACTTTGACCTCTAACTCTGGCCTCCTATGCATTCTTTAGACCCTCCAACCACCATCAATGGCAGAACCATCAGCTCTCTGGAACTCTCTCCCTAAACTCCTCCACCTTGCTAATCCTCCCCTCACCTTTAAAAGCCTCATCAAAACGCATCTTTTCAACCTTGCCTCTGGTCATCTCTCCATACTCATTTGCTACTGCTTGCTCGTGTTTCTCCTCTATGAAGCACCTTGGGATGTTATCTATGTTAAAGGCACTACAAAAAATGTTGTTCACTTTTCAGTGTTTGCTGGATTCGTTGATTTCTTCCAGGGCAGCAGTTTTTCCAGGCTATGAAAGGAGAAAAGAAATCAGCCAGGCCTCCCACTCTTGATTGCTATGCAGTGAACGCTGTTGGAAGTGTATGGGTGGGATATCCAATGAGGAAAAGATCAGGTTCAGTTGTGATGCTCTACTCCCTTATTCCCTGTCAAATAGTTTGATGACAAACACTGTCAAGACTCACACATGGAAAACGGTCACTTGGGTAAGGCACTGGATGGAGACTGCTGCCCATGGAACAGGATCCCAGCAGAGGAAAGGAGGATAGAAAATTAGAGGAGAAAATTGAAGAGAAAATGAAAGGAAGAGGAGCATATACCAGGGGGAAAAAAACAAAAACAAAACATGAAGACCTTACTGATGCTTATCATTTGGAATGCATGTTCAGCGCACATATTACATTTTTAATCACTGCCACTTCACGCCTTGTTTGACATACTGGTTTCCTCTGAACACCACCCATAATTCTTACTCTACACACCTTTATGTGATGAATGACTATAATCAGCAACAGCAATGACATCAGCACCAACAGCACGAAAAGGAACAAGGGTATGGAGCAGGGAAGGAATGATTCTTTTGTGGGTTTTTCATCCATACTTGGAGCTCACAGTGCACCAGTATTATCAATCAGTTTGGTCAGCACTTTCTGCTTCATAATTCTGGAAAAAAAGCACAACCAAGAAAGTTAAGCACTGAATAAACCTGAGGGCATTCTTGCCATCTGATCTTCCATATTGTTTTATATTTTACTTATACAGCAACATGTCAGCAAGCAGCATTCAAGCAGCAATGTGTCCATTAATGTCAGGCTGCCAAAGCAAGAAATAGAGGAGATGGTGAGGGGAAAATTTCCTGAGAACATTGAAAGCAGAAAGTTTGACCATTTTTTGTAGTAAAGTAGTGGCCACAGTGAAGATGGGGGTAATCTGTATTTGTTCTCATGCATGACCGAGAAATTAAGAACATAAGAAATAGGTGCAGGAGTAGGCCATACGGTCCCTCGAGCCTGCTCCCCCATTCAATAAGATGATGGCTAATCTTCGACCTCAACTCCACTTTCCCGCCGGATCCCCATATCCCTTGATTCCCTTAGAGTGAAAAAATCTATGATTTTGAATATACTCAATGACTGGACATCCACAGCCCTCTGAGGTAGAGAATTCCAAAGATTCACAACCCTCTGAGTGAAGAAATTCCTCCTCATCTCAGTCTTAAATGGTCGACCCCTTATCCTGAGACTATGCCCCTAGTTCTAGACATTCCAGCCAGGGAAAACAGCCTCTCAGCATCTACCCTGTCAAGCCCTCTCAGAATCTTATATGTTTCAATGAGATCACCTCTCATTCTTCTAAACACCAGAGAGTATAAGCCCATTTTACCCAATCTCTCCTCATAGGACAACCCTCTCATCCCATGAATCAATCTAGAGAACCTATGTTGCACTGCCTCTAAGGCAAGTATATCCTTCCTTAGGTAAGGAGACCTACTGTACACAGTACTCCAGGTGTGGTCTCACCAAAGCCCTGTACAATTGCAGCAAAACTTCCTTACTCTTGTACTCCAACCGCCTTGCAATAAAGGCCAACATACAATTTGCCTTCCTAATTGCTTGCTGTATCTGCATGTTAACTTTCTGTGCTTCATGTACAAGGACACCCAAATCTCTCTGAACAAGAAGCGGCAAATCAGAAGCAAATGCAACAATGAACACTTCACACTATTCAAGAAGATTAAAAACAAATTAAATTGGTTAAAAGACAAATAAAAAGTCATTCTAACTGTGGAGTGTGCGAATGGTAGCATGATAGCCTTACATCCAAGTCACAAGACTAATTTCACTCATGAGGCCATGCAGATAATGGCCACATGCAATCGTTTCATACTTTGACCACCTAGTAAGGACACTGAGGGGTAGATCTTGACTTTATGCAATAGTGTAATATGGGTGATAGTGAATTGGCATCCCTTTTTACACCTCTCCCCATTTTTATTTCCGTTGAAGTCAATAGAAATAAAAATCAGGAGAGATGTAAAACCGGCTGCTGATTCGCTGTGTCCACAATGTACTGTGTCCACAATGTACTGCGCCCACAATGTACTGCGTCCACAATGTACTGCGTCCACAATGTACTGCGTCCACAATTACTGCGTCCACAATGTACTGCGTCCACAATGTACTGCGCCCACAATGTACTGCGCCCACAATGTACTGTGTCCACAATGTACTGGCTTTTGCCCCATTCAAATGGGTGCCCAGCTCAAAACTGGGCATCCATGAGGCGCTGTGGGCCATCAGCAGCAGCAGAATTGTATTCCAGCACAATCTGTAACCTCATGGCCCGGCATATTCCTCACTCTACCATTACCAACAAGCCAGGGGATCAACCCTGGTTCAATGAGGAGTGTAGAAGAGCATGCCAGGAGCAGCACCAGGCGTACCTAAAAATGAGGTGCCAACCTGGTGAAGCTACAACTCAGGACTACATGCATGCTAAACAGCGGAAGCAACATGCTATAGACAGAGCTAAGCGATTCCACAACCAACGGATCAGATCAAAGCTCTGCAGTCCTGCCACATCCAGTCGTGAATGGTGGTGGACAATTAAACAACTAACGGGAGGAGGAGGCTCTGCAAACATCCCCATTCTCAATGATGGCGGAGTCCAGCACGTGAGTGCAAAAGACAAGGCTGAAGCGTTTGCAACCATCTTCAGCCAGAAGTGCCGAGTGGATAATCCATCTCAGCCTCCTCCCGATATCCCCACCATCACGGAAGCCAGTCTTCGGCCAATTCGATTCACTCCACGTGATATCAAGAAACGGCTGAGTGCACTGGATACAGCAAAGGCTATGGGCCCCGACAACATCCCAGCTGTAGTGCTGAAGACTTGTGCTCCAGAACTAGCTGCGCCTCTAGCCAAGCTGTTCCAGTCCAGCTACAACACTGGCATCCAGCCGACAATGTGGAAAATTGCCCAGGTATGTCCTGTCCACAAAAAGCAGGACAAATCCAATCCGGCCAATTACCGCCCCATCAGTCTACTGTCAATCATCAGCAAAGTGATGGAAGGTGTCGTCGACAGTGCTATCAAGCGGCACTTACTCACCAATAACCTGCTCACCGATGCTCAGTTTGGGTTCCGCCAGGACCACTCGTCTCCAGACCTCATTACAGCCTTGGTCCAAACATGGACAAAAGAGCTGAATTCCAGAGGTGAGGTGAGAGTGACTGCCCTTGACATCAAGGCAGCATTTGACCGAGTGTGGCACCAAGGAGCCCTAGTAAAATTGAAGTCAATGGGAATCAGGGGGAAAACTCTCCAGTGGCTGGAGTCATACCTAGCACAAAGGAAGATGGTAGTGGTTGTTGGAGGCCAAGCATCTCAGCCCCAGGGCATTGCTGCAGGAGTTCCTCAGGGCAGTGTCCTAGGCCCAACCATCTTCAGCTGCTTCATCAATGACCTTCCCTCCATCATAAGGTCAGAAATGGGGATGTTCGCTGATGACTGCACAGTGTTCAGTTCCATTCGCAACCCCTCAGATAATGAAGCAGTCCGAGCCCGCATGCAGCAAGACCTGGACAACATCCAGGCTTGGGCTGATAAGTGGCAAGTAACATTCGCGCCAGATAAGTGCCAGGCAATGACCATCTCCAGCAAGAGAGAGTCTAACCACCTCCCCTTGACATTCAACGGCATTACCATCGCCGAATCCCCCACCATCAACATCCTGGGGGTCACCATTGACCAGAAACTTAACTGGACCAACCATATAAATACTGTGGCTACGAGAGCAGGTCAGAGGCTGGGTATTCTGCGGCGAGTGACTCACCTCCTGACTCCCCAAAGCCTTTCCACCATCTACAAGGCACAAGTCAGGAGTGTGATGGAATACTCTCCACTTGCCTGGATGAGTGCAGCTCAAACAACACTCAAGAAGCTCGACACCATCCAAGATAAAGCAGCCCGCTTGATTGGCACCCCATCCACCACCCTAAACATTCACTCCCTTCACCACCGGCGCACTGTGGCTGCAGTGTGCACCATCCACAGGATGCACTGCAGCAACTCGCCAAGGCTTCTTCGACAGCACCTCCCAAACCCGCGACCTCTACTACCTAGAAGGACAAGGGCAGCAGGGGCATGGGAACAACACCATCTGCACGTTCCCCTCCAAGTCACACACCATCCCGACTTGGAAATATATCGCCATTCCTTCATTGTCGCTGGGTCAAAATCCTGGAACTCCCTTCCTAACAGCACTGTGGGAGAACCGTCACCACACGGACTGCAGCGGTTCAAGAAGGCGGCTCACTACCACCTTCTCAAGGGCAATTAGGGATGGGCAATAAATGCCGGCCTTGCCAGCGACGCCCACATCCCGTGAACGAATAAAAAAAATAAAAAAAATTCAAATAGTAGCGAGTTTTCTGCCTGTTTCCCATCTGTCTTCTGGAGACTCTAGGGAGTGTGTCTGGGGGTGTTGCTTGGCTGGCCCAGGATTTGCAGCCAGTATGCCCTCCGAGAGGCCTAGGGAAACTCACACTTGCTTAGAGGGTTCCCTACTGGGCCTTAAGAAGGCCGCAAACAGCTGAGGGAGTGAAAGTAATTGATCCCAGAAGGGATTGATTAACTAATAATGGCCAGAATATTCCTGCTGTGGCCATAAAATATGTTTTTAAAAAGTTCCTTTTTAGCTTGTAAAGAGCATCTGCCTCCCCCAATCTAGCCGTCCAGCTCAAGTATGAAAATGACTCTGTCCCCGCAATTTGCGACAGGGTCTAGGGTGTTGGCTCCAGATGGACAAGACTGCCACTCATCACACTTCTGAAATCTTGGGGCCTCACAAAAAAAGGATAGTTGGCAACAATGTTATTGAACTTCATGTTTCACCAAAGAACAAAGCATACTCCCCCAATTTGAAATAAAATGATTCATATAAATAAATGAAACTCTGTACATCTTTGCTAGAAATAAATGTAGCACATCATAAGCTTTGAAGACAAAAGGGCTGGTTCTACTATTTACTATGAAAAGATGAAGCTATGGGCTCGATTTTAACTCCCGGGCGGGAATGTGGTATTGCAAACGGCATGCCCGTTTGGGAGACGCAGCGGTCGGGGCTCATTAGCAAGCCACTTGCTAACTTCCCTACCAAAACGGTGGGAAGTGGCTGCTCGGCCGTTAAAAATTGGACAGCAGGAAGCCGCCGCCAAATAGTATTTGTTTGATAAGGTTGCTCACATCTCTAATTATTAACCTTGTACAATATTTTGCAAAAAATATCTGCCCACAAATACCGTGCTGCTCTTATATCTCATTTTATTTCTGGAAGTAATTGTTGTAACTCTTCCTTCCTTTTTGCTGAAATTTACCGTTATTTCTTAAGAAGTCTTGTTTTCTTACCAATTTTATTTGTCCATTCTTCTGGGGTGCAGTTTCTGGCACAAAGTAAGTGAGGGGAATCCCAGTTGAGGGAGTAGGGAGGAAGCCCAGGGCAGGGGAGACCCATCACTGCTCCCCCACTTAGGCCTCGGGTTAAAATCGCAGATATGATGTTATCGGAGCCCGCTCTGCCTATTTAAAGAGGACCCAGCCAGCAAGGGGCAGGTGTCATTGCTGCCTGAAATTTAGAATTGCATTCGGCTGGATCGGGGCAAGAAAGCAATGGGTAGGTCCCTCTCTCCATTTTAACTCCCGCCCTGCCTTGTTTCTGCCCAATAGCTCGGCTCCTACCTGTTATTTATATTTGCAATACATATTTTGCAGACTTATGAAAAGAAAGTCTTTCTTAACTTGACCTATGCTCATCTCCATGCTTGCTTTTGCACCTCAGCTGCTGGCGATTGCAAGTCACCACTGAGTTTCTCATTAGGTATGGCTTTCTGGAGAAGAGAAAGCTCAGGCGACATATTATTCAATAGTTGAGATGCTTAAGGGAATAACTAAATTGAACTCCAATAATATGTTCAAGATTGCTACAAACTCTAGATTATGGGGACATAGGGTCAAGCTTAAAGAGGGATAGTTTGGTTGTGACTGTTTTACATAAAGGGTGCTCTAGGATCATAATTCAGTCTGGTTGATACTTTCTGCTTCTTAAATCTGCAGAAAAAAAAGCACAATAAAGAAATCTAAGCACAAAGTAAACCTAGGAACATCAGAGTTCACATACTTGTACAGCTTGTACAGCAACACGAAAGCAAATAAGCATTCAAGCAGCAAACTGTCTGTTTACGTCAAACTGTGACTATCTGCCGTCATATTTTTACCTTTTTAAACAGTGAATATCTTTACAAAAGATTTTAAAAATTGACATAACCATAACAGGACAAGATTTGACTCCAACTTATTCAGCCTTGTACTTTCATTCAACCATCACTAAAGCTGAAAACTTAAATAGTATTTGTTTGGTAAAGTTACTCACATCTCTAATTATTAACTTTGTACAATATTTTGCAAAAAATGTCTGCCCACAAACACCGTGCTGCTCTTATATCTCATTTTATTTTTGGAAGTAATTGTAACTCTTCCTTCCTTTTTACTGAAACTTACCGTTATTTCTTTCTTAAGAAGTCTTGTTTTCTTTCCAATTTTATTTGTCCATTCTCCTTTTGCACTCCTTCAAACTTCAGTGAATGAATGCCCCCAAATGGTTGATTTAAAATATTTGTTTCCTATTTCTGGGTCTTACAGGAGAAATATCTGGTTTCGTGTTTATTACGTTCAGTTAACTGTCACACTGCCCTCTGAGCTCTAAGTACTGCTATCAGTTTCCCCAAAACTTTCCATTACGGTGGCCTCGCTGGCTGTTTTATGGTTTACTGATACTTGAGCAAAACAAGTAAAGGAACTGGATATCATAACTTGTAGCAGTTAAAGATAAAAATAAAAGCATCTGAATTGACCTCAACATCAAAAGAATAGTAACACCAAGAAAGTTAATCTGTTAACTGAACAATCTTGCACACAAAGCCAGAAACCACATTCTCCTTGCGATGTGAACACTAAAACCTTACCCATTACAGTTCAAAATTGTAATATGCAGTATTGCCACCACTGACAGGATATTTCTAGCATCTTCATTCCAGGCCAAAGCTAGCCACAGGAAGAGGACCAGCATGAGCAGCATGCCAGTTATAATGAAACAGCAGTGCAGAAAGTTCGGGGGTAAGTCACTAACATCCTTGAAAAATGTGAATGTTTACAATCATGCGATCTTATCCATTTAAGGTCATTAACATCCCAGTTGAAATGGCTTCCACATTCCAGTTAGAATGAAGTATATGTGGTGCAACACTGCCAACCAGCTGGTGCAGTAGCATATAGCACACAAGGATCACAAGACAATAATCTCAGAATTAATAGGTTCAGAGAAAGCCATCTGATGTTGAGATGTGCTGTCTTTGAGATATATAAATATGCACTGTTTTCAGTAGTTTTAGGAAGGTGCACTCACACTTGTGCTTTCGAAGAAGTGACTGAGCAATAATAGGAGGACATACAATTAATCAGAATGTCTGAAGACTGTAACCACTCATACTACTGTAGATGATCCATCCCATTACAACTTCTTCATCTCCCACTGCTTTTCTGGTGTGCCTGCCCAAGAGTTGTAGAGCTTCCTCCTTGTGCCTACATAAGGGCCAGAGAGAGGTCATAGAGTCACAGACACATCAAACATGCTGGGGTCAATTTTCATCCCCTCCGCTGGGTTGGAATGGATGGTGGTACACTGAAGGTCACAGAATAGCTTACTGCCCCATTTCTGCCAATGTCTGAGCAATTATCAGTTTAGTGGGGCCATTCATATGAGCAGCCCAGGAGCCCATCGAAAACAAACAGGTGCCTCCTTAGCGTATGCAAATCAGGATCCTGTGGTGTACGTAGGACCCTTATGCAATTTTATAAGACCATAAGAAATAGAAGCAGGAGTTGGCCATACGGCCCCTCAGGCCTGCTCCGCCATTCAATCAGATCATGGTTAATCTTCAACCTCAACTCCACTTTCCTGCCCAATCCCCATATCCCTTGATTCCCTTCGAGTCCAAAAATCTATCTCAGCCGTGAATATACTCAACGACTCAGCTTCCACAGTCCTCTGGGGTAGAGAATTCCAAAGATTCACAACCCTCTGAGTGAAGAAATTCCTCCTCATCTCAGTCTTAAATGGCCGACCCCTATCCTGCAACTATGCCCTTTAGTTCTAGACTCTCCAGCCAGGGGAACAACCTCTCAGCATCTACCCTGTCAAGCCCCCTCAGAATCTTAGATGTTTCAATGAGATCACCTCTCATTCTTCTAAACTCCAGAGAGTATAGACCCATTCTCCTCATAGGATAACCCTCTCATCCCAGGAATTAATCTAGTGAACCTCTGTTGCACCACCTCTAAGGCAAGTATATCCTTCCTTAGATAAAGAGACCAAAACTGTACACTGTACTCCAGGTGAGGTAAATAGCTGAGGCCCAAGCACCAATCCTTGCGATACCCCAATAGTTACAGCCTTGCAACTTGAAAATGACCCATTTATCCCTTCTGTCTGTTTTCTGTCCGTTAACCAATCCTCTATCCATGCTAATATGTTACCCCCAATCCCATGAGCCCTTATCTTGCATATGTGGCACCTTATCAAAATATATAACATAAGAACATAAGAAATAGGAGCAGGAGTAGGCTGAGTCGGCTCTGCCATTCAATCAGATCATGGCAGATCTTCGACCTCAACTCCACTTTCCTGCTCGATCCCCATATCCCTTGATTCCCCTAGAGACCAGAAATCTGTCTATCTCAGCATCCACAGCCCTCTGGGGTAGAGAATTCCAAAGATTCACAAACCTCTGAGTGAAGAAATTCCTCCTCATCTCTGTCTTAAATGGTCGACCCCTTATCCTGAGACTATGCCCCTAGTTGTAGACTCTCCAGCCATGGGAAATAACCTCTCAGCATCTACCCTGTCAAGTCCCCTCAGTATATTATATGTTTCAATGAGATCACCTCTCATTCTTCTAAACTCCAGAGAGTTTAGGCCCATTCTCCTCAACCTCTTCTCATAGGACAACCCTCTCATCCCAGGAATTAATCTAGTGAACCTTCGCTGCACCGCCTCTAAGGCAAGTATATCCTTCCTTAGATAAGGAGACCAAAACTGTACACTGTACTCCAGGTGAGGTCTCACCAAAGCCCTGCACAATTGTAGTGAGACTCCCTTACTTTTGTACTCCAAACCCCTTACAATAAAGGCCAACATTCCATTTGCTTTCCTAATTGCTTGCTGTACCTGCATGCTGACTTTTTGTGTTTCTTGTACAAGGACACCCAAGTCTCTCTGGACACCAACATTTAATAGATTCTTATTATTTAAAAAATACTCTATTCTACATCCACTGGTTCCCCTTTATCTACCCTGCTAGTTACATAGAATCATAGAATCATAGAATCATAGAAGTTACAACATGGAAACAGGCCCTTCGGCCCAACATGTCCATGTCGCCCAGTTTATACCACTAAGCTAGTCCCAATTGCCTGCACTTGGCCCATATCCCTCTATACCCATCTTACCCATGTAACTGTCCAAATGCTTTTTAAAAGACAAAATTGTACCCGCCTCTACTACTGCCTCTGGCAGCTCGTTCCAGACACTCACCACCCTTTGAGTGAAAAAATTGCCCCTCTGGACCCTTTTGTATCTCTCCCCTCTCACCTTAAATCTATGCCCCCTCGTTATAGATTCCCCTACCTTTGGGAAAAGATTTTGACTATCTACCTTATCTATGCCCCTCATTATTTTATAGACTTCTATAAGATCACCCCTTAACCTCCTACTCTCCAGGGAAAAAAGTCCCAGTCTGTCTAACCTCTCCCTGTAAGTCAAACCATCAAGTCCTGGTAGCATCCTAGTAAATCTTTTCTGCACTCTTTCTAGTTTAATAATATCCTTTCTATAATAGGGTGACCAGAACTGTACACAGTACTCCAAGTGTGGCCTCACCAATGCCCTGTACAACTTCAACAATACATCCCAACTCCTGCATTCAATGTTCTGACCAATGAAACCAAGCATGCCGAATGCCTTCTTCACCACCCTATCCACCTGTGACTCCACTTTCAAGGAGCTATGAACCTGTACTCCTAGATCTCTTTGTTCTATAACTCTCCCCAACGCCCTACCATTAACGGAGTAGGTCCTGGCCCGATTCGATCTACCAAAATGCATCACCTCACATTTATCTAAATTAAACTCCATCTGCCATTCATCGGCCCACTGGCCCAATTTATCAAGATCCCGTTGCAATCCTAGATAACCTTCTTCACTGTCCACAATGCCACCAATCTTGGTGTCATCTGCAAACTTACTAACCATGCCTCCTAAATTCTCATCCAAATCATTAATATAAATAACAAATAACAGCGGACCCAGCACCGATCCCTGAGGCACACCGCTGGACACAGGCATCCAGTTTGAAAAACAACCCTCTACAACCACCCTCTGTCTTCTGTCGTCAAGCCAATTTTGTATCCAATTGGCTACCTCATCTTGGATCCCATGAGATTTAACCTTATGTAACAACCTACCATGCGGTACCTTGTCAAAGGCTTTGCTGAAGTCCATGTAGACCACGTCTACTGCACAGCCCTCATCTATCTTCTTGGTTACCCCTTCAAAAAACTCAATCAAATTCTTGAGACATGATTTTCCTCTCACAAAACCATGCTGACTGTTCCTAATTAGTCCCTGCCTCTCCAAATGCCTGTAGATCCTGTCCCTCAGAATACCCTCTAACAACTTACCCACTACAGATGTCAGGCTCACCGGTCTGTAGTTCCCAGGCTTTTCCCTGCCGCCCTTCTTAAACAAAGGCACAACATTTGCTACCCTCCAATCTTCAGGCACCTCACCTGTCGCGGTGGATGATTCAAATATCTCTGCTAGGGGACCCGCAATTTCCTCCCTAACCTCCCATAACGTCCTGGGATACATTTCATCAGGTCCCGGAGATTTATCTACCTTGATGCGCGTCAAAAAACTCTAATAAATTTGTCAAACACGATTTCCCTTTCATAAAACCATGTTGACTCTGCCTAATGGGCTTTCACTGGGTGGGAGTGCGTGCTGCACAAGCCAGGCCCCGTGGAACTATACATAGAGAGGCCTAACCAGTCGTCCTTAAAGGGATTGCTGGAGGCTGCTCTGAAAACTGTGAAGGTAAGGATTTTGAGTGATTTTTGTGGGACCATTCTAGCCCCAAAAAAATCATCCGCCTGCTGCTGGTCTCTCCTCCCCCGGCTATCATCTGCCTCCCATTAACAGAATTTAACCACTGGAGCGTGACACCCAGGAGACGGGAGATTTTAACTCCGGGGCCTTAATTTCATGCCCCGATACTAACTCACGAAGCCATTGGAAATTACGTCACCACCAGTGGGCAGGAGTCGAAATTAATGGAGGGGTCAGGCTGCTGCTGGCGACCCATGAAAACAGTCCCCGTCAAGATAAATCCGGAATGGTGGGAGAATTGGGAAAGTCCACGATCGAGGGTGGGGGGGGTGCCAAGGTACTTCTGCTCCTCCTGGCCTATGAAGAACCATTAAAAAGGCTTTTGAAAATTAACTTTCCTGAACGTCCTGTGGCCAGTATCCTGCCTACTGCCGGCTTTTGATGGCAGGTCCGACTCAGTCCAGAATGCAATGCCACGCAAACCTTCCCACCCCAGCCATCTAACCCCCCGCACTCACCATTCCCTCCAGGTGTGTGGTGGGGGAGGAATGGTTAGAATACCCCCAACACACTGGGAGACAGAAACAAAGAGAGTCCCATTGCACAAATGGCCCTGTTATCTGCTGCGGCTCAGCACTCCCACTGATCTGTGGGAGAACAGACTGTAGGGTATCCGTGTACCCAACTGAAGCCCCTCTCCATTCAGTTTTCCAACCTATCCAAGGGTATAGTTGGGCTCAGAGCCCAGGTGGCCCCAGTATGAGTGTCCCTGAGAGATGCTATTACTAGTGCCACAGACTCTTGCAAGGAGGGTCCAACTGCAGTGGCCTTTGATTGACTGCAGAAGGTTGATGCCATGCGTCGGAACCTCCCCACACAAATTGGTACTGATCGCCACACTCTCTAACATGTTGAAGTAGCTCTCTGGCGCGCAGTCCAATACTTTCAGTAATTACTGGTGCGCAGGAAGGATTTTTCTTTTGAAGGCTGGGCCCCTAAAATTTACATCTCTGTCCTCTTCAGCAGAGCTAGTGCCCAAGTTTGCCCTCAGGTGAGCCATTTCCTGGGCTGTCCTTTCCAATTGCATCTGCCACTTGTGCTCTGTGAATCATCTTGTGCAGACCCCTCTAGCTCAATAGATATACACCACCCAGGGTGTCAGTTTCTGTGCTGGTGCTTGGAAAGGTAAGAGTGAGTTGTGGAACATCTTCAGGAGGGTTGTCCCCTTCCATCTGTGTGGTTGCAGGTCCCAAGACATCTGAATAGCCTAGATAAAGGACAGAGGGACAAGGATAAGCATCATATTGGCAAGAATAAGCAGTAGCAGATGAGTGGCAGTGCAATGCAGCACCAGGCTGTCACGCTGTGTATGTGTATGTCTGTGTGTGTGTGAGCAAGAGAGTTAAGTAGAAAGAGAAAAGGAAGGAAAAATGCCAAAATACCCTGCTGTGCACGGCCTTCAGTGTCATCATCTCCAATGCTGATTGCCCTCTCTCTGCCAACAATGTTGATGGCCACATCCTCCATTGGAGTTAGAGTTTGCAACAATGAAGGGCCTCCTCCTGTTGTATGCTCAAAGTTGCTGAGTGGGAAATGGATCTGAGGGTTATAGAGCATGGCTCATTGAAGGTCCATTACTCGAGTTGCGAGGTCATTGTGAAAGTGAATGGGCAATCAATATAAAACAAAGAAGTACAGATCACATCTAGAATACTGTGTTCCCTTTTCGTTCTCTCGCATGGTCGGGTATAATGAGACCCTGGAAAAGGTACAGAGGAGAGCCACTAGTTTAAGCACACTTAGTTATCAGGACAAGCTTTTTTGAAAAAGCATAGATTTTGAGGAGATATGATTGAGATCTTTAAAATAATGAAAGAATTAGACTCCATCCATGTGCACAGGCTATTTGACCTAAATAGGTTAGGAAGGACCAGGGGATGTAATTATAAGTTACGAAAGCATAGAACTAGGTTAGACGCTAGGAGACATTTCTTTTCACAGAGGGTCACCAGATAAGTTGCCAGCACATGCCCTTTAATGTATGTTTGTATATGGCGTAGAAGCATTATGGGTGCTAAGCATCATATTGTTGGACTCAAAATGTGCTGTAAACCTTGTCGACATTCCATCAGGGATCCTTTCTAATTCTTCACTTTTTTTTCCTTACAAATGCTTCCCAAGATGATGATGGAAGACAAAGAGACATCACAGTCCTTGGCACAGTACAGCAGCTTGCATCAAACACTCCGCCTGTCCCAAGTTCCAGCACAGATCCTAGCAGCCTATGGAATCCCAAGTGAGATGGCAGAAGAGGAACAGGAAGGTACAGGAAAAGAGAATCTCTGAATGCTACGTACTCCACTGGAACTACCTTCAGATCAGGTTTAATGAAGGTGCAAAAAGGCTCCATGACATCCTGAGAGATTTAGGTAAATGCAGATCATCATGGAGCGAGTGGCGTCTTAACAGCCATCTGAAGGGGAGCCACAAAGTTCAGAGGGATCAGGCACAGACTCAATTTTTCTCACCAACGCTGTGACAACTCAGTGATTGGCACCTTTTGTATCCATTTAAAGGAGCCTATGACTGCTCAGTTTATATGGGTTGGGGGAAGAGCTTGGCAAAAGTGCGTCAAATTCACCTAAGATCATACTTAATATGATTATTCAATTTAAATGAGGCTTGCGCCTGTTTGAAGTGCAGGCTCTGAATTCCCTGCAAATCCCAAGGACACTAAATTCAGAACGGTGTAAATCGATCACATAAAGTCACATCCCGTGCCCACGTACTGGGCATGATTTTGGGAAGAGAGCGGGTGGCTAGATTTTCGGGTGGGAATGAGTGCGTCGGAATCTGCGATGGCAACCCAACTGAAGCCAATTATTTTTGCTTCTGGGTTTCCCGCACGACAGCCAGCCAGACTGACAGGCTAGCTGGCTGATGGGTGGCAAGTCCGGGGATCGGAGAGGAGGCTAGAAGGGAGAGATTGTGGGCCGTGGAGGGCGTCGGCGAGTGGTGGGGGGCCATGGAGGAGTTAACAACTGAAGTGTGGCTGCATCCCAGCATCTTCCATAGGTCTACTACTGTGTTCTATTTGTTCAAGTTTTGGCACCCTGCGTATCCTCAGCATTACTTACAGGTGTGCTGTGAGTAAATAGTTAAACTTTCTTTAATACGCAAGCCAAGGAACTTTCTGTGTTTCTAAGCAGAATAGTCCTAAACAAGGCATGGTTTTCTTTGCCTCACTTCCTGTAACACCTAAGCACAGGATACAAAATGTAGGCATTGCTTAATAGCGAAAGAATGGTTCATTTCTAACTCGGAGCTCTCCTCATCCATTCACTCATGTCCAGATGTCTGTTAAAGTTAGTGCGGAGAAGCACATGTGCACCATTGTTGTAGCCTGTGGGAAAATCTTTGTGCGTGAACATAGACCGCAACACGTTTTGGGCAAAATTCTATAATCATTTCATTTGTAAGTACAAATCACAAATGTCCGTGTTCTTATAGCATTCCTCAATTTCTACTCCTTGTTTTACCTTTGTGCATTAGTGGTATATAAATAGTGTGTGCTGGACTCCTTGTTTTTTTGTCTTATGCAGTGGGCCCACTCTGTAGGGCTGATAATGTGACAGCAAACACCCCTTATTATTGGACACAGTGGCTCGAGGCCCTTGATCTGTCTGAGGTGCTCAGCATACCCGATGCAGCCAGTCAGCATATAGTGCATTCAGTGCCTGCAGACCAACTGTGTGCAAGGCTCAATAAGGCGCCATGTAATCTGCATTTCAGATACACAGCGCCTGTGGGGCTGTGGATGACATCGGGGGGGGAACCATGGAGGAGATCACCAGCCGGAAAGTAATCGGGTTGGCAGAAGAGTCGGAGATCAGGAGGATAGTAGAAGAGTCGGAGATCAGGAGGATAGTAGAAGAGTCGGAGATCAGGAGGATAGTAGAAGAGTCAGAGATCAGGAGGATAGTAGAAGAGTCAGAGATCAGGAGGATAGTAGAAGAGTCGGAGATCAGGAGGATAGTAGAAGAGTCAGAGATCAGGAGGATAGTAGAAGAGTCGGAGATCAGGAGGATAGTAGAAGAGTCGGAGATCAGGAGGATAGTAGAAGAGTCGGAGATCAGGAGGATAGTAGAAGAGTCAGAGATCAGGAGGATAGTAGAAGAGTCGGAGATCAGGAGGATAGTAGAAGAGTCGGAGATCAGGAGGATAGTAGAAGAGTCAGAGATCAGGAGGATAGTAGAAGAGTCGGAGATCAGGAGGATAGTAGAAGAGTCGGAGATCAGGAGGATAGTAGAAGAGTCGGAGATCAGGAGGATAGTAGAAGAGTCGGAGATCAGGAGGATAGTAGAAGAGTCGGAGATCAGGAGGATAGTAGAAGAGTCGGAGATCAGGAGGATAGTAGAAGAGTCGGAGATCAGGAGGATAGTAGAAGAGTCGGAGATCAGGAGGATAGTAGAAGAGTCGGAGATCAGGAGGATAGTAGAAGAGTCAGAGATCAGGAGGATAGTAGAAGAGTCGGAGATCAGGAGGATAGTAGAAGAGTCGGAGATCGGCAGCACAGCAGAAGAGTACTCTGGTACTGTCCCCCTCCCCTTCAAATCCAGCTTCATCACACCCCTCCTCAAAATACCCACTCTTGACCCCTCTGTCCTTAAAAATTACCGCTCTAGCTCCAACCTCCCTTTCCTCTCCAAAGTCCTTAAAGTGTTGTCGCCTCCCAAATCTGTGCCCATCTTTCCTGCAGCTCCATGTTTGAATTCTTCCAATCAGGTCTCCGTTCCTGCCACAGTATGGAAACGGCACTTATGAAATGACATCCTATGTGACTGTGACTGTGGTAAACTATCCCTCCTCATCCTTCTCGACCTGTCTGCAGCCTTTGACACGGTTGACCACACTATCCTCCTCCAATTCCAAGACTATTCCAATGCTCTCCTGGCCGGCCTCCCATCTTCCACCCTCCATAAACTTGAGCTCATCCAAAACTCTGCTGCCCATATCCTAACTCACACCAAGTCCCATTCACTCATCACCCCTGTGCTCGCTGACCTACTTTGGCTCCTGGTTCGGGAACACCTCGATTTTAAAATTCTCATCCTTGTTTTCAAATCCCTCCATGGCCTCGTCCCTCCTTATCTCTGTGACCTCCTCCAGCCCTACAACCCTCCGGGATCTCTGCGCTCCTTCAATTCTTGCGTCTTACACATCCCCGATTTTAATCACTCCACCACTGGCGCCTGTGCCTTCAGCTGCCTAGGCCCTAAGATCTGGAATTCTCTCCCTAAACCTCTCCACCTCTCTACCTCTTTCTCCTCCTTTAAGGCGCTCCTTAAATCCTACTTTGACCTAGCTTTTGGTCACCTGTCCTAATATCTCCTTATGTGGCTCGGTGTCAAATTTTGGTTGAAAATCGCTCCTGTGAAGCAACTTGGTACGTTTTACTAGTTAAAGGTGCTATATAAATGCAAATTGTTGTTGTTGTTGGAACTAGTAGCCAAACAAGGCAGCAGACATTGCAACCAGGCACAGAAGAAGAATCCAGAATTTCGCAGACTCAGACCTGAAAGCCCTCCTCAAGGAAATTAAACAAAGGAGACCATAGGAACATAGCAATTGCTAGATGAAAATAGACCAAGGTCCATCTAGTTTTCCTTCTACCATCCTGGTAGTTGCATGATACAACAATAATGGTGCTGTTGACTAATCATAATGTTAGAAAACCTAAAATTTCCTTCACCCTGTGTTCTTATTTGTGCTTGTTTTCAGTTAATGTGGAAGATACATGTCAAATATTCTAATGGGTGAGAGTTGCCTGGATTCACAAAGTACAGATTCACAAAGCTATTATAAGAGAACAGATTCAGGGGCCCTCTCTTCAAATGATGAAAGAACTTTCAGGTAAAGCACAAAAAACATGTTCCATGCTGTAAGGAAAAGTACTTAAAACAAAAGATTTGACCAATAGTTTGTCATAACATAGGCCACTGATTTATGGTTTCCATGGAAAAAATTATTGGCATTCGTGCCTTCAGCTACCTAGGCTTTAAGCTCTGGAATTCCCTCCCTAAGCCTCTCCAGCTCCCTACCTCTCTCCTCCTTTAAGATCCCTCTTAAAACCTACCTCTTTGACCTGTCCTAATATCTCCTTATGTGGCTCGGTGTCAAATTTTGTTTGATAATTGCTCCTGTGAAGCGCCTTGGGACATTTTACTGTGTTAAAGGCACTATACAAGTGCAAGTTGTTGTTGTTGTAAATACAATGCCTCCAAAAATCCTGGTGTCCAAATAACCAAATAAAATTTAGTTCATTTTGCCACAATGACCTGCATTTATAAATGCTTTTAATGTAAACAAGCATTCAGCATTGCCCAAGAGTTAATAAAAAAAACTGCATAGCTAGAATTGGTGGTTAATGAATAACAAGCTCTGCACCATTTAACTAGTCAGTTCTACTCCATATCGGTACCAATGACATAGGTAAAAAGAGGGATGAGGTCCTGCAAGCAGAAATAAGTTAAAAAGCAGGACTTCAAAGGTAGTGATCTCAGGATTACTACCAGTGCCACGTGCTAGTGAGTATAGGAACAGGAGAATAGATCAGATGAATGCGTGGCTGGAGGATTGGTGCAGGAGGGAGGGATTTAGATTCCTGAGGAATTGGGACTGATTCTGGAGAAGGTGGGACCTGTACAAGCCGGACGGGTTGCACCTCAACAGATCCAGGACTAATATCCTTGCAGGGGGGTTTGCTACTGCTGTTGGGGAGGGTTTAAACTATAGTGGCAGGGGGTGAGAACCTGAGCGGGGAGTCAGAAGAGAGTAAAGTTGAGAGCAGCAAGAGAGGGGAGGACCCAGGGGAAATTTACAATACAAATAGTACAAATAGTTGTTTAAGAACAAGTGAAAGGGAAAAGCGTAGAGCAGCAGAAAGAAAGTGTACTTTAGGCACGAGAGATAAAGTGAAAACTAGAAGGTGTAAAGCGATTAACCCAGCATCAAAGCTGAAGGTCAGGCTATGGTGTGTGGCCCAACTAAGAGTTCTATATACAAATGCATGGAGTATAAGGAATTAATTAAATGAACTACAGGTTCAAATTCAAATTGGAGGGTATGACATGATAGCTATTACTGAGACATGGCTGCAGGATGGTCAGGATTGGGAACTAAATATACCGGGTTATAAGGTCTACAGGAGAGACAGGGAAAATGGAAGAGGGGGAGGAGTAGCCTTAGTGATTAGAGATGAAATCACTTCAATGATAAAGGAGGATATAACGAGTGGTAAGCAGCCAACAGAGACCTTATGGGTTGAATTGAGAAATAGGAAAGGATCTAAGAATATAGTGGGAGTTGTGTATAGGACCCCTGGCAGCAGCTCTGAAGTGCTAGATTGTATAAATGCAGAGATTAGACAAGCGTGTAAGAAATGCATAGTAGTCTTAATGGGGGACTTTAACCTTTACATAGATTGGGAAAAGCAGACTGGAAACTGTCAGAAAGGTAGTGAATTTCTTGAGTGTGCCCGGGATAGTTTTCTACAGCAGTATGTCCTAGAGGCAACAAGGGGGCAAGCCATACTAGATTTATTAATGAGTAATGAACCAGATTTAGTTAACAGCTTAACTGTGCGTGAACATCTATCCAATAGCGATCATAACATGATCGAGTTCAAGGTAGTGTTTGAAAGGGAAAAAAGTGAACCAGCTGCTAAGATTCTAGACTTGGGTAAGGCCGACTTCAATGGGATGAGACAGAGACTGTCCACAGTAAACTGGGCAAATCTGTTAATGGGTAAAACGCCTGATGATCAGTGGGAAATGTTTAAAGAAACATTTAACGTGATACAGAATCGGTTTATACCCCTGAGGGGCAAGAACTCTACTTGCCAAAAAAAACAGCCACTAAAGAGGTAAGGGACAGTATAAGTCATAAGGAAAGGGCATACAAAAAGGCAAAAAATGGCACAGATTCTGGCGAATGGGAAAGATACAAAGATCAACAAAGGGTCACAAAACAGATAGTAAGAGTTCCAAAAAGAGAGTATGAAAAGAAACTTGCAAGGGATATCAAAACCAATACGAAGAACTTTTATAGTTATATTAGGAAAAAGAGGGTGGTCAGGAGCAGTGTTGGCCCCTTAAAAACTGAAAGTGGGGATATTGTCATTGACAATGGAGAAATGGCGGACATGTTGAATAATTACTTTGCATCAGTATTTACAGTGGAAAAAGAGGATAGCATGCCGGAAATCCCAAGAAAACTAATATTGAATCGGGGACAGGGACTCAATAAAATTAACATAAGTAAAGCAACAGTAATGAAGAAAATAATAGCACTAAAGAGTGACAAATCCCCAGGACCAGATGGTTTCCATCCCAGGGTTTTAAAGGAAGTAGGTGAGCACATTGCAGATGCCCTATGATCTTTCAAAGTTCTCTAGATTCAGTAACTGTCCCTCTAGATTGGAAAATTGCACATGTCACTCCGGTTTTTAAGAAAGGAAAGGGAAACCAGGGAATTATAGACTTGTTAGCCTAACATCTGTTGTGGGGAAAATGCTGGAGTCTATAATTAAGGATAGGGTGACTGAACACCTCGAGAATTTTCAGTTAATCAGAGAGAGCCAGCATAGATTTGTGAAAGGTAGGTCGTGCCTGACAAACCTAATTGAATTTTTTGAAGAGGTGACTAAAGTAGTGGACAGTGTCAATGGATGTTATTTATATGGACTTCCAGAAGGCATTTGATAAGGTCCCACATAAGAGGCTGTTCGCTAAGATAGAAGCCCATGGAATCGAGGGAAAAGTACGGACTTGGTTAGGAAGTTGGCTGAGCGAAAGGCAACAGAGAGTAGGGATAATGGGTAGGTACTCACATTGGCAGGATGTGACTAGTGGAGTCCCGCAGGGATCTGTCTTGGGGCCTCAATTATTTACAATATTTATTAACGACTTAGATGAAGGCATAGAAAGTCTCATATCTAAGTTTGCCAATGACACAAAGATTGGTGGCATCGTAAGCAGTGTAGATGAAAACATAAAATTACAAAGCGATATTGATAGTTTAGGTGAATGGGCAAAACTGTGGCAAATGGAATTCAATGTAGACAAATGTGAGGTCATCCACTTTGGATCAAAAAAGGATAGAACAGTGTACTTTCTAAATGGTAAAAAGTTAAAAACAGTGGATGTCCAAAGGGACTTAGGGGTTCAGGTACATAGATCATTGAAGTGTCATGAACAAGTGCAGAAAATAATCAATCAGGCTAATGGAATGCTGGCCTTTATATCTAAAGGACTAGAGTACAAGGGGGCGGAAGTTATGCTGCAGCTATACAAAGTCCTGGTTAGACCGCACCTGGAGTACTGTGTGCAGTTCTGGGCACTGCACCTTCGGAAGGACATATTGGCCTTGGAGGGAGTGCAGCGTAGGTTTACTAGAATGATACCCGGACTTCAAGGGTTAAGTTACGAGGAGAGATTACACAAATTGGGGTTGTAATTTCTAGAGTTTAGAAGGTTAAGGGGTGATCTGATCGAAGTTTATAAGATATTAAGGGGAACAGATATGGTGGATAGAGAGAAACTATTTCCGCTGGTTGGGGATTTTAGGAGTAGGGGGCACAGTCTAAATATTAGAGCCAGACCTTTCAGGAGTGAGATTAGAAACATTTCTACACACAAAGGGTGGTAGAAGTTTGGAACTCTCTTCCGCAAATGGCAATTGATGCTAGCTCAATTGCTAAATTTAAATCTGAGATAGATAGCTTTTTGGCAACCAAAGGTATTAAGGGATATGGGCCAAAGGCAGGTACATGGAGTTAGATCACAGATCAGCCATGACCTTATCAAATGGCGGAGCAGGCTCGAGGGGCTAAATGGCCTACTCCTGTTCCTACATACCTATGTTCCTACTGTGCTGTTTAATCATTTATAAATCACTGGTCCTTGACGTGTATCATTTAATTTTTTCTCTCTTCTGTGTCCTTTCAATAGCTGCAATATCCCTTTTGTACTGCGGCATCTAGAATTGTACATAGTATTCTAAGCATGGTCACAACAATAAATTATAAAGCAGCAGAATTACCTCACTATTTTGGCTCGATATTGCCCTTTTAATATATCCCAATATCTGAGTTGTTTTACTCACTGCCACCGAGCATTGTTGTGGTAGCTTCAATTTATTGTTAATCAGGACCTCTTTCATTTTCCATGCACATTATTTTCTTTCCATTTAAATAATAGTGCCTTCCTGGATATTTTGTACCCTTGTGAAGCACTTTGTATTTCTCTACATTGAATTTTATCTGCCACCTGTCTGCCCAATTTTGAAATATGTTCAAATTCTCCTGTAGCGTATCCTGGTCAGCTTTGGAGTCAACAACAACTTGCATTTTTATAGCGCATTTAACGTAGTAAAACACTCAAGGTGCTTCACAGGAGCGTTATCAAACAAAATTTGACACCAAGCCACATAAGGAGATATTAGGACAGGTGACCAAAAGCTTGGTCAAAGAGATAGGTTTTAAGGAGCATCTTAAAGGAGGAAAGAGAGGTAGAGAGCTGGAGAAGTATAGGGAAGGAATTCCAGAGCTTAGAGCTTAGGCAGCTGAAGGCATGGCCGCCAATGGTGGAGCAATTAAAATCGGGGATGCGCAAGAGGCCAGAATTAGAGGAGCGGTGTGATCTCGGAGGGTTGTAAGGCTGGAGGACGTGACAGAGATAGGGAGGGGAGAGGCCATGGAGGGATTTGAAAACATGGATGAGAATTTTAAAATCGAGGCATTGCTTGACCAGGAGTCAATGTAGGTCAGCGAGCACAGGGGTGCTGGGTGAACGGGACTTGGTGCGAGTTAGGATATGGGCAACAGACCTCAGGAGGACATAGACATACTGGTGAAATGGGCAGACACATGGCACATGAAATTTAACGCAGAGAAGTGTGAAGTGATGCATTTTGGTAGGAAGAGTGAGGAGAGGCAATATAAACTAAATGATACAATTTTAAAGGGGGTGCAGGAACAGAGAGACCTGGGGGTGTACGTACACAAGTCTTTAAAGGTGGCAGGACAAGTTGAGAAGGCTGTTAAAGAGGTATATGGGATCCTTGGCTTTATAAATAAAGGCATAGAGTATAAAAGCAAGGAAGTTATGCTAAACCTTTATAAAACACTGGTTAAGCCTTAGCAGGAGTATTGTGGCCAATCTTGGGCACTACCACACATTAGGAAAGATGTCAAGGCCTTAGAGAGGGTGCAGAGGAGATTTACTAGAATGGTACGAGGAATGAGGGACTTCAGTTACGTGGAGAGACTAGAGAAACTGGGGTTGTTCTCCTTACAGCAGGGAAGGTTAATGGGAGATTTGATAGAGGTGTTCAAAATCATGAAGGGTTTTGATAGAGTAAATAAGGAGAAATTGTTTCCAGTGGCAGAAGGGTCGGTAACCAGAGGATACAGATTTAAGGTAATTGGCAAAAAAATGAGGCGACATGAGGAAGAAAGATTTTACGCAGCAAGTTGTTATGATCTGGAATACACTGCCTGAAAGATTCAATATTAACTGTCAAAAGGGAATTGGATAAATACTTTAAAGGAAAAAAATTACAGGGCTAGGGGGAAAGAGCAGGGGAGTGGGGCTAATTGGATAACTCTTTCAAAGAGCCAGCACAGGCACGATGGGATGAATGGCTTCCTTCCTTGCTGTATCATTCTATGATTCCATTATTCTATGATTTCTGCAGATGTACCATAACAACGGAGGCTCACAAGTAGGATACTAATTATGATAAGGAGCAGGAAGAACATCACAGACACAACTATGTCCTTGTCAACTATGTTGATGATGATGAGGAGGATGATGATGAAGAGGGCAATGAAGGCAGACTGAAGTTCATCCATGAGTTCCTGCACAGACGCCCACATGTTCCCCTACCCCAGCCCCCTGAAACCACATCCCTGCTTCCTCATTTCCAGGCACCAGCTGAGATACTTTCACCTGGGAGCAATTAGATAGTGTTAGTAACGATATGGTGATTCACAGAAACATAGAAACATAGAAAATAGGAGCAGGAGTAGGCCATTCGGTGCTTCGAGCCTGCTCTGCCATTCAATATCTTCATGGCTGATCCTCTATCTCAATACCATATTCCCGCTCTTTCCCCATACCCCTTGATGCCTTCTGTGTTTAGAAATCTATTTATCTCCTTCTTAAATATGTTCAGTGGCTTGGCCTCCAAGCCTTCTGTGGTAGAGAATTCCACAGGTTCACCACCCTCTGAGTGAAGAAATTTCTCCTAAATGTTCTACCCTCTATCCTTAGACTGTGACCCCTCGTTCTGGATCCCCCAGCCAGGGGAAACATCCTCCCTGCATCCAGTCTGCCTAGCCCTGTCAGAATTTTATACATTTCAATGAGATCCCCTCTCATTCTTCTAAACTCGAGAGGCAGGCCTAGTTGACCCAATCTCTCCTCATATGACAGTCCTATCATCCCAGGAATCAGTCTGGTGAACCTTCACTGCACTCCCTCAATGGCAAGTATAGCCTTTCTTAGGTAAGGAGACCAAAATTGCACACAATACTCCAGGTGTAGTCTCACCAAGGCCCTGTATAACTGTAGTAAGACATCCTTGCTCCTGTACTCAAATCCTCTTGCAATGAAGGCCAACATACCATTTGCCTTCCTAACTGCTTGCTGCACCTGCATGTTTGTTTTCAGTGACTGGTGTACAATGACATCCAGGTCTCTTTGTACATCAACATTTCCCAATCTATCACCATTTAAATAATACTCTGCCTTTCTGTTTTTTCTACCAAAGTGGATAACTTCACATTTATCCACATTATACTGCATCTGCCATATATTTGCCCACTCACAAAAACTTGTCTAAATCGCCTTGAAGCCTCTTTGCATCCTCCTCACAACTCACAATCCCACCTAGTTTTTGTCGTCAGCAAACTTGGAAATATTACATTTGGTTCCCTCATCCAATCATTGATATATATTGTGAATAGCTGGGGCCCAAGCACTGATCCCTGCGGAACCCCACTAGTCACTGCCTGCCACCCCGAAAAAGACCCATTTATTCCTACTCTGTTTCCTGTCTGTTAACCAATTTTTAATCCATGCCAGTTTATTACCACCAATCCCATGTGCTTTAATTTTGCACAGAGCCTGAAGAAGCTGAAGGAATGGGAAGTGGGTGAGGATGTGTCACCTTCGCAGCAAAGACTGAGGAGAAGACTACCTACAGCTGTGGAGTCATGGGACCCAGTAATCCTGGGTACTTGCCTGAAATGAAAAGCGTTCAAGAAACATCGTACCTACATGCAGGACCTCAGGTCAGTCTCAGAGGTTGTGCAGCAACTGACAGGTGTGCCTCTTGAGTCTACAGCTCTCATTTGCAGCAACATCCGGAAGCTTCATTGGAAACTGCAGCAGGCCCCCACCTAAGAATTGGCCAAGTTAAATATTCCAGGTTATAAGGTCTTGAGAAAGGATAAGGAAACTGGATGAGGAGGAGGGGTATCTTTATTGATTAAAGATACTATTTCAACATTAGTAAGAGAGGATATAGGTAAGGGAAAGCGATCAGCAGAGACTCTATTAAGGAATAACAGAGGACTTAAACCTGTAATGGGAGTTGCTACAGGCCTTCTGATAGTAGCAATGAAGTGGCAGAATGTATTAATTCAGAGATTAGAGAGGCTTGTAGCAAAAGCAGAGTTGTTTTAATGGGAGACTTTAATTTTCATATAGATTGGGAAAAGCAGAGTAGCTCAAGTCAGAAAGGTAGTGAATTTCTTAAGTGCATTCAAGATAGTTTTCTGGAGCACCATGTTCTAGAACCAACAAGAGGGCAGGCCAAACTAGATTTAATAATAAGTAATGTGCCAGATTTAGTTAATAATCTAACAGTAAGGGAACATTTATCAAACATTGATCACACTATTATTGAATTCAATGTTAGGTTTGAAAAGGAGAAACAGATTCTAAGATTCTAGATTTTGGTACGCTTAACTTTAATGGGATGAGACAGTGAGTGATGATGGTAAACTAGTCAAAACTGTTATTGGGTAAAACTACTGATGAACAGTGGGATGTTTTCAAAAAAGACTTTAGCTTGATATAGGACAAGTATATAACTGTAAGCAGCAACAGCTCTGTTTATCAAATAAAACAGCCATGGTTGACAAAAGAGGTGAGAGATAACATAAAACTGAAGGAAAGAGCAAACAAAAGTGCAAAGTATAATGTAGATCCAGGGGACTGGGAGAGATATAAAGAACAGCAAAGGAAGACAAAAAAGATAGGAATAGCTGCAAAAAGGAATACGAAAAAAACTCACGAGGGATATCAAGATTAACACAAAAAGTTTTTACAATCATATTAGAGGAACAAGGGTAGTCAAGGGTAATGTGAGCCCTTTAAAAACAAATGTGGATAATATTGCAAATGAAAATAAGGAAAAGGCAGATTTGTTGAATAATTACTTTTTGTCAGTCAGAGGATAATATACCTGACATTCCGGGGAAACTAATAATGAATCAAGGACTGGAACTCACTAAAGTTAACATAAACAAGAAAACAGTATTAGGAAAAATAATGGCACTAAAGACTGTCAAATCCCCAGGACCTGATGGTTTCCACCCCAGGGTTTTAAAGGAAGTAGGTGAGGAAATTGCAGATGCTTTAGCCATAATCCTCCAAAGCTCTCTCCAATCATGAATTGTCCCTTTAGATTGGAAAATTGCAAATGTAACTCCATTATTTAAGAAAGGCAAGGGAAACCAAGAAATTTTAGACCTGTTAGTCTAACATCTGTTGTGGGGAAGTTATTGGAATCTATAATTAAGGACAGGGTGACTGAGCACTTAGAGAAATTTGAGCTGATTCGAGTGAGCCAACGTGGATTTGTAAGGGGTAGGTCATGTCTAACAAACCTAATTGAATTTTTTGAGGAAGTAACTAAAGTAGTAGGCCGGGGTATGTATATGGATGTAGTTCATATGGACTTCCAGAAGGCATTCGATAGGGTTCTACATAAGAGACGGTTAGCTAAAATTAAAGTTCATGGAATTGAAGGCAAACTATTGACCTGGTTAGGAGATTGGTTAGGAGAAGACAGAGAGTAGGGACAATGGATATGTACTTACATTGGAAGGATGTGACTAATGGTGTCCCACAAGCATCTGTGCTGGGGCCTCAACTATGCACTATACTTATTAATGACTTGGATAACGCAACAGAGCCAAATATCCAAGTTTGCCGATGACATAAAGATTGGTGGCGTAGTAAGCAATGTACACGGGAGCATAAAATTACAAAGAGACATTGATCGATTAAGTGAGTGGGCAAAACTGTGGCAGATGGATTTCAACACAGGTAAGTGTGAGGTCATCCATTTTGGACCAAAAAAGGATAGATCTGAGTATTTTTTAAATGGTGAAAAGCTAGGAACAGTGGAGGTCCAAAAAAATTTACAGGTCTACGTACACAGATCATTAAAATGTAGCGGTCAGGTACAAAAAATAATCAAGAAGGCTAATGAAATGTTAGCCTTTATATCTAGAGGGCTAGAATGTAAAGGGGAGGAAGTTTTGCTGCAGCTATACAACACCCTGGTTAGACCACCTCTGAAGTACTGTGTACAGTTCTGGGCACCGCACCTTTGAAAGAATATACTGGCCTTGGAAGGAGTGCAGTGCAGATTCGCCAGAATGTTACCAGGGCTCCAAGGGTTAAATTATGAGGAGAGATTACATAAACTAGGCAAGTATTCCCTGGAATATAACAACAACTTACATTTATATAGTACCTTTAACGTAGTAAAACATCCAAGGCACTTCACAAGAGTGTTATCATACAAAATTTGACATTGAGCCACATAAGGAGAAATTAGGACAGGTAGGTTTTGAGGAGCCTCTTAAAGGAGGAGAGACACCTTGTGGGTGGTGAAGAGCTCTTTATTGAGGTGATCAAACCAAGCACAATTTAAAACAATTACAATGCTCAAGCCATAGTTAAAAGAACAGAACAACATTAACCTATTCTCTTCTGAGTAGAGATGCTCGATTTGCTCGGGTGTTTCCTTCTTCTTTGTAGCTTCTTCCTCTCCTACTGCCCTCTTACAATCACCTGTACTGATACTGGTCTTGTAACCGCTACTAATCTGATCCTTACACCCGGAGCCGCGAAATGTGAGATTATTTTTCCAACATAACAAGTCAGGGATGATAAGGTTGATTGATTATTGTCAGCTGGATGAGTTTAGACTGGAAGGAGATGAAGCCGTCAAGCCATGAGCGGCTTATCTCAACAGGCTAATTTCTTTAAGAGACAGGTATTGTCCAGAGCTGCAGTGATTAAGATAAGGCTGGTCGACCATGAGCAGCTCATCTTAATAAAGCATTCCTACTAAACTCTTCCAAAGATACTACCCAGGATCACTGTAGCCATGCCAAGCACAGGCCATTTCAGCATTTTAGTTTTAACTGCTTCATTGCCAGGCAGCGTACTTAAAATTATATGTACACCACATCTTCATGGGCTCTTGCTTGTATCTTCCTTGACCTGCCCATTCTTACAAGAGGGAGAGAGGCGGAAAGGTTTACGGAGGGAATTCCAGAGCTTAGGGCCTAGGCAGCTGAAGACACGGCCGCCAGTGGTGGAGCGATTAAAATCGGGGCTGCATAAGAGGAGCGCAGAGATCTCAGAGGGTTGTATGGCTGGAAGAGGTTACAGAGATAGGGAGGGTTAAGGGGTGGTTTGATTGAGGTTTTTAGGATTTTAAAAAGAATTGATAGGGTAGATAGAGAGAAACTTTTTCTGCTGGTGAGGGAGTCTAGGACAAGGGGACATAACCTTACAATCAGAGCCAGGCCATTCAGGAGAGAAGTTAGGAAACACTTCTTCACACAAAGGGTGGTAGAAGTGTGGAACTCTCTTCCACAAAAAGCAGTAGATGCGAGCTCAATTAATAATTTTAAATCTGAGGTCAATAAATTGGATAACCCCCGAAGCCGGTCGCGGGGGTCGCGTTGCGCGATTAACGCACGCCCAGTCGTGGAGATGCAGGCAGCATGTAACATTCGTGCTGCTTGGTCATTTACCTGACATCTGTGAGCAGCCAGGCCTAGCTGCGCTGTTGACTGGCTGCTCACCAGCAGGAGGCCCCGATATCGTGCGAGTGGATAGCATCACGTAAAGGCAGCCCGCACCTCTTAAAGGCAGCCTGCACCTCTTATTTGCAAAATATAAGATAGGGGTCCGCACGGAGTCTGATCGGAGATCAGACCTCGCACATGTAAAACACAGATGCAGGTCCCGTCCCTATGTTTACACTGTTGAGCTACATTAAAACATTGAATAAAGGTTGCGCACGACTAAATCCCACATCCTCCAATCTGCACGCCAGACCTCACCAATCTGCCAGTCTGTGTTTGTACCATGCCTGCGAGAGAGCATTCACCAAGGTTCTCTGCTGATGCACTAGAGGCTTTGGTCTAAGAGGTGGACAGAAGAAGGGGCATCCTATATCCACAGGAGGAGAAGAGGCCCTCCAGACATATGCTGAAGAGGCAGTGGGAGGCAGTAGGGTACGAAGTCAATGCCAGGTGCATAGCACTGCGAACATGGATGCAGTGCAGGAAGAAGTTCAGTGATTTGACACGAGTGGTCAACGTGAGTGAGGTCAATTGTCAAGTGGTATCTCCTACCAACTGCACCACTAGCCGCATCCACTGCTCCACTCACTACACCCCCATCACACACTTACCAACAAACTCTTTCAATCATTACTCAACTCTTCCAATCAGATGCTTCCTTTCACCCTCACACATTACCTTTGTTGCAAGCTGCATACCCACAACTCACAGGTCACACACACTCGCAGCTATTCAACTATGACAGGCACATCACCCAAACATCCAACAGGACACTCACCGACACACATCCCACTTTTTTGCAGGCAAAGGTGCCGCATAACAGGAGGCAGCTAGTGGTAGTGGCATTTAGCCCCTTGAGCCTGTTCCGCTATTCAATGAGATCATGATTGGTCTGTGACCTAACTCCATATACCCGCCTTAGCCCCATATCCCTTAATACCCTTGGTTAACAAAAATCTATCAATCTCAGATTTAAAATTCACAATTGAGCTAGCATCAACTGTCGTTTGCAGAAGAGCATTCCAAACTTTTACCACCCTTTGCGTGTAGAAGTGTTTCCTAACTTCAATCCTGCAAGTTCTGGCTCTAATTTTGAGGCGATGGCCCCAATCCTAGTATTCAAGTTTAGGAGACCTCCAAAAACAGGTACAAATGCATCAGCAGCTAGAAGCAATAATCCAGCAACTAACCTGTAAATCCTGCATGATCCTTCGAAATAGCGCTGGTGGGGGGTCCTCTATGCTGTTTACGACCTGTTCAGCTGTGCGAAGCGTTGGTTGAAGCTTTGAGTTCCAAAATCGCATCTGTCCCTTTAAATCAGCGTTGCACATACTTCTAATGCTTATTCTCATTACTTTACATGCTGCCGGCGTTCTTTATCTGCGCATGCGCAAACTCCTTTACCAAGCTGGCGTCCAGCGCATGTCTTGCTAGAAGCGTGCACATGCATTCCGGACGCCATTTCAGGTCCTTAGTAGGCCACGTACAACCTATACAATGGGTGCTACATGATCCAATTTATAGCCCATGAAGCCAAGGCGGGTAAATGGAGTTAGAATGCAGATCAGCCATGATCTCATTGAATGGCAGAACAGACTTGAGGGGTTGAATGACATACTCCTGTTCCTGTATTCCTATGTTCTACTGAAAAAGGGTAGCAATGACACCATACGGTGAAGGCGATAACTGTGCTCTTTCCTCCTTTAATGTCATCTAGTTTATTTGCAATGAATGGCAGGTTCTGACTCGAAATGGGTAAGATTCGAATTGGTTTGCCATGGGGATAATATTCCACCTTGATCTTGTTGTCCATATCCAAAGCGAGATGAGGGCCGGTATTTTTAGAATTGCCAAGATCAAACTTTCTGCGACCTAAAACAGAAGATGTCACATCATTTAACACGAAGCCGAGTCGTAATTTTGCAGATAATAATTAACAGGCATGAAATAGAAAGATATATCACTTAGAACCTCAGTACGTCAAACTAGAGCCACATCTCCCATCCTACTCCACCTAGACCAAATCAGCTTCATATAAAGGACGGGGTCTCATGGAGGTTAAGCTAGCAGCCAGGTAAGTAATTGGGACAAGCAAGTCAGCAGATGTGCTCAGGGCAAGCAAGCAGGCTGATGTGCTAGTGAGCTGGTAAGTAATTGGGGTGGGAGCAGCAGTTAAGCTAGGAAGCACTCAGATAAGTGAGTAAACAGAAGGGCTAAGGACCAAACAGACTGAATGGGTGTGTGACCTAGCATATTCGGAGGCACCCAGGACAGAACAATGCACTGGAAAGCACGTGGGGTGGGCAAGCATTTGGATACAGATGTGGGAGGCCCTCAAGATGGCTGGGGCAGTTTCTGCAGGTCCTTCTTTTGATTAGAGCCTCCAATCTCCCCAAACAAGGTTACCCACATCAGAGGGGGCATGGCCAGGGGAAGAAACTTTTTTTTTTAGATAAGTGAAAACAACAACTTGCATTTATATAGTGACTTAAACATACAAAAAACTTCCCAATGCACTTCACAGAAGCTTAATCAGGCAAAAATTACTGAGACAATGGAGATATTAGAGGGCTAACCAAATGTTTGGTCAAAGAGGTGGGTTTTAAAGAGAGTTTTAAAGGATGAGAGAGGGGTGGAGAGGCAGAGAGGTTCAGGGGGGACATTCCAGAACATAGTGCCTAAACGGCTGACGGCACTGCTGTCAATGGTGGGGTGAAAGGAGTGGGGATGCACAAGAAGCCAGAGTCAGAGCAATGCAGAATTCTCAGAGAGTTGTAGGTGTGGAAAAGGTTATAGAGATAGGGATGGGCAAGGCCGTGAAGGGAATTGAACACAAGGGAAAAGTAGAGGTGTGTGTCATCAGTGTACATGTGGAATCTGACCCCATGCCTTCAGATAATGTCTCCAAGGGACAACATGCAGATGATGAAGAGGAGGGGGTCAAGGATAGGGCTTTGGGGTCTATTGGAGGTAAATGTGTGTGGAGGGAAGAGTAGACATTGCTGGAGATGTTCTGGCTATGGTTTGATAGGTAAGAGTGGAAGCATGTAAGGATGGTCCCATGCAGCTGGACAATGGAGGAGAGGTGCTAAAGGAGGATGGTGTGGACACCAGTTTCAAAGGGTGTAGAGAGATTGAGAAGAATGAGGAGGGGTAATGCACCACAGTCATAGTCAGAGGATATCATTTGTGATTTTGATTAGAGCAGCTGGAACCAACTTCACAATTATTTAAACAATTGGATGCGTCACTTCATGCTAGTTGTCAGTTCAGAATTGGTGCCTTTAAAGCACCAATGATTCAATTGCTCAGCTTACTGCTGCATACACGAGCCTCATTTTTAGAATTATGGAATCATAGGGCTGGAAATTCTGTTGACTCTTTTGGGGGGTGAAAGTTTGGTGAGGCAGGACTTCCACCCCTTTCACGATACCCATTTGGCGTACCTGTTGGTGCCAATTCCCAGGAATTGAGTCACTTAATATTTAGGGTTGGTGGCCCGAGCCTATGGATTCACAATGGGGTCTCCTGCCCTGAAGAAGTGGCGGATAATCATAGTGGCATCCTCCCACTGTGAAATAGGGCACGCAAAACCCTGAAAGGGCTGATGAAAAATGTTGTGCAATTTCCCTCAGGGAGCAAAGGAAGAAGATAAAGAAAGAAGAAAAGAAAAAGGCAGAAAGAAAAAAAGAAAGAAGAAATAAATCTGGCTCCCCATCGCCATATTGTACTTAGATAATTAGTACTCTAGAAACAGCTGTGGTAGAGATAAAAAAGGGAGACTTGAAATAAAAACAAGTAATACTGAACATGTACATCAGATCAATCGGCAAAAGAAAGAAATTAGAACTTGTATTTGTAAGAATACAAGAACATTTATATAGCTACTTTCACGACCCTAACCCTAACCCTAATGCTTTACAGCCAATAAAGTCCTTTTTTTTGAAGCTCCATGCCAGGAGAGCTAACTTGGAAAATCTATTCCTGTATCGGTAGTACAAATTTAATATTTATGAAATGGAGGAATATTGGGAAAACCCAGCAAGAGTACTTTCAGGACTAAATCTGATGAATCCAGAGCTGCCCACCATCCCACCCCACTCCCAATGGTAGTTAGTAAGTGCTTTGCCCAGTGTGTCATTAAGCCATACAACCCAGGAAAGTCCCAGGATCTGTCCCCAATCTTTGTTGAGTTATCTGATTTCAGCCAAAATCTGTCAGGTGCTACAATTGGACACAACGCATCTGGGCTACAAGGGGGAGAAAACCATCTAGGATTTTTCCTTTTCATTTGCTACTGAGTGACTTGTACATGTGTGAACATTAGGGTTCAGAACAACATCAAGCTCAGCTGTGATCTCCTCCATGGTGGAATATCCTGCTGACATTCCGGTCCCAATAAGCTACAATCCCATGCTGCTGTCATAACAATAGCAGGCAGGACTTCCTTCTGCTATTCAGTTACGTCCCTAACCCCAGTGGAATTCCCAGGATCAGGTAATTTCCATAGAAAGGCACTCATGGCCTGTATCAGCACACTGTGGGGGAAGGAATTGAAATTTACAGTGTTGGCAAGCAGCTGTGTACCACTGCCAGCAGATTGGGCAGATGGAATGTCCAAGAAGAAAAAATTGGCCCTATTGCAGAAAGGCCATTTTCCAATCACATTGCAACCGACTGCTGCGATGAAAATTACCTTTAACAATCTATGGGCCCTACTTCAGCCTTTGGCAGTGCCAGAGGAAACATCAATGAGAATTCCAGTGGGCTAGTTCATCCTGCAAGTCCCATCTCTATCCATGATGGTTGGTTGCCAAGAGAGAGGATACCCACACCCTCCCCAGTAACCACTAGCATTTCTCAAAAAGGAGAGTTTGCTTAACTTGTCCCACCTAAAACATCTTAATTGTGTGCCTAATCCGCGTAAATCATTATGGAATTTCCAGTTTGACACATGTTTAAAGGTCACTTGGATGAGGTACTCTTGAGAATGGTTCCCATGGAAACATATACCAGCAAGGGATCACGCCTTCAAAAGAGTGAGGGTGATAAGAAAAAGAAAACAAAATACAAACACATAATGCATTCCTGAAGTTATCATAGCTTATTTGCAGACAATAAATAGCAACAATCTGCACATATCATAATGAATACTCCACACTTGGAGTATGACTAATTTTAAAAAACAGTACTGACTGTAGGGAGTGTACATTAAAAAAAAGCAGTACATTCATTTAAAAAGCACTTACACAAACCCTGGAATTCGGATTGCTAATCTTTTAATTCTTTCGTATTATATGAATCTCACGATTGCCAAAACTTGGTTGGAAGAGATTTAAAACAGCATTTAACCCTTTTTCAAAGGACACACAAATGAAAGAAACACATCTACTTCATTCTTTATAATGATTCGCTCGGGGTGTAGCTCATGTGGCAGGTAATGTGCTATTGTCATCTCCCATGCATCCACAAATGCCACATTGATGCCCTCAAACATCTTTCTCAGCACTAAATCAAGCTGATAGGAGTACCAGTCACTGTTGTAGAAATTGACATCCCGTGGAAGGGCCTGGACATTGGCCGTCTTTATTACAATCACTGTATCCGGACTCCTATTCAGCAATCGTAGAATTGACCTCCGGATGTTCTGTAGCCTTCGGATGTATGATTCTACTGGAAAAGTGTTGAAATGGCACCATATGGTGAAGGCTATAACTGTGCTCTTTCCTCCTTCAATGTCATCCTGTTTATTTGCAATGAATGGCAGGTCCTGACTCGAAATGGGTAAGATTTGAATTGGTTTGCCATGGGGATAATATTCCACCTTGATCTTATTGTCCATATCCAAAGCGAGATTAGGGCCAGTATTTTTAGAATTGCCAAGATCAAACTTTCTGAGACCTAAAATAGAAGATGACACATTATTTAACATGATGCTGAGTCATAATTTTGCAGATAATAATTAACAGGCATGAAATAGAAAGACATATCACTTAGAACCTCAGGGAGTCAAACGAGAGCCGCATCTCTCAACCAGTTTCATATAAGGATGGGGTCTCAAGGTGGGCAAGCTTGGTAAGTAATGAGGACAGGCAGGTCAGTAAGTGTCCTGGGAAGTACTCAGGGCAAGCAGGCAGGTTGCTAATGGACTGGTAAGTAATTGGGATGGGAGCCAGCAGTTAAGCTAGGAAACACTCAAATAAGTGGGTAAACAGCAGGGCTAAGAACCACTTGGGCTGCGAGAATGTCTGGCCAGCAAATTTGGAGGCACCCAGGGTGGAACAATGGGTGGGCAAGCAAGTGGGTACATGATGTGGGAGGCCCTCAAGATGGATGGGGCAGTTTCTGCAGCCTCCACCCTCCCCAAACAACATCACCCACATCAGAGGGGGCATGGCCAGGGGAAGAGACTTTTTCAGATAAGTGAAAACTACAACAATTTGCATTTATATAATGACTTTAACGTACAAAAAATCTTCCCAAGCCAAGAGGCAGAGAGGTTTAGAGAGGAAATTCCAGAACTTGGGTCCTAGCTGGCTGAAGGCACTACCGAGATAGGGATGTCACCAAGGGGAATCATGTAGAGGACAAAGAGAAGAGTGTCAAGGATAGGGCTTTGGGGTCTCCAGAGGTAAATGTGTGGGGTGGGAAGAGTACACATTGCTGGAGATGCTCTGGCTATGGTTCGATAGGTAGGAGTGGAACCAAGCAAGGGTTGACCTATGGAACTGGACAATGGTGGAGATGTGTCAGAGCAGGATGGCGTGGACATCGGTGTCAAAGAATGTAGAGAGATTGAGAAGAATGAGGAGGGATAATGCACCATAGTCACAGTCAAAGGATGTCATTTAAGACTTTGATTAGAGCAGCTGGAACCAACTTCACAAAATTATTTTAACAATTGGATTCGTCACTTCCTGCTAGTTGTCAGTTCAGAATTGGTGGCTTTCAAAAAAATGGAATGATTCAATTGCTCAGCTTTCTGCTGCATGCATGTGCCTCATTTTTAGAATTGTAGAATCACAGGGCTGGAAATTCTGCTGACCTTTGAGGGAGTGAAAGTGTGGTGAGGCAGGACTTCCACCCCTTTCACTATAGCCTTTTGGAGTACCTGTGCCAATTCCCAGGAACTGAGTCATTTAAATATTTGGGTTTGGTTCCCCATGCCCATGGATTCACAATGGAGTCTGCTGCCATGATAAATGGGGGATAATCATAATGGCATCCTCTCATTGTGAAAGAGGCCACCCAAAGCCCTGAAAGGGCCGATGAAAAAAATGTGTTGCAATTTCTACAATTTCCCTCAGGGAGCAAAGGACAAAGCCATTTGAAAGAAAAGAAAAAAAAAGAAATGAAAAGAAAAGAGAGAAAGACAGAGAAAAAGAAAGAGAGAGAGAAAGAGAGAAGGAATGAAAGGAAGAAAGAAAAAGGAAAGAAGGAAAGAAAGAAGACTAACATTTATTATAGCGCCTTTCACAATCTCAGGATGTCCCAAATTGCTTTAAAGTGAATTAAGTACTTTTTTTTTGAAGTAGTCACTGTTGTAATGTAGGTCATTGATTCCTCTAAGATCAATTACTTTTCTTTCCTGCATTCTTGGAACCTTCTTAAGACTCAGATTGGGACCTACTCCTGCTCCTATCAGGTGTAGGTTCTACTTGGTCTATCAGGTGACGAGCTGGATTGAATTCCCAGGGTATGGTGAAAGCACCCCCAGAACCAGGCACCAAAGTGATCGATCGATGTAATAGGGGCCAGCCTAAGAAGCACTTGTCCCCCTTGGATCATCTCAAATTGTGACCCTCTCTCCACGATCGCAACACGGTTCACCCTCCTCAGCACTTCGAATTTCAAGGCCATGGACTTTTGCAGCACAGAAGGAGGCCATTTGGCCCATCGCACCACTGTCAGTTTGCTGCAAAGTTTCTGGATCTCAGTAATAGAATGTCATAACCCTCACTGCAAAGAATTCCAGTCTTTACGTTTGACTAGTTTTACTCTGCCCATTTTTTAATTTTAGTAATTATCATGTTTGCTTGTTTGCCATGAAAATAAAATCCATGTGAAAGTTTTACTGGTAATAATCTTCTCAGAATACAAGGTATAAATATTAAGAAATGATAAAAATGCCCTTTACCTCCCTCCAGCAAAACTTTTACTCTGTGAAATTTTCCATTTTCCAGTAGCTTAAGGTGTGTTGTGTAGAAATGGTGACCCACATATTTTTGTTCAAGCAAGCATAAATTGCATGGGAAGTATACAAGAACTGGTTCTGGACTGGATTATCTGTAACACTTAAAGAAGATTAGACACAATACCAAAATACTTAAGAAATGGCTCAACCTAACCTGGCACAAATTCCGTCAAATATTTAAACCACTGGTATATAATGGAATCTCCAAAAATATAAACATTTTTTGCCACAAAGACAGTCTGTTGAAGTGCCAAATGTTACAGGTTGTTGACACCCACTGGTCCTTATAATAAAATCCAGATGGTGAAAGCAGATGCTTGCCAGGGACACATTCTCCAAGACCTTTGTCTTAAAATAAAGAGAAAGGAATTTAGATACACAAATACCAATGCACTGCCCCTTAGGTATATGTTACCTTAGGTCTGACAACACCGCGATTTTAAAATTATCATCCTTGTTTTCAAATCTCTCCAAGGCCTCGACCCTCCTTATCTCTGTAACCTCCTCCAGCCCTACAACCCTCCAAGATCTCTGCGCTCCTCCAATTCTGGCCTCTTGCGCATTACCGATTTTCATCACTCCATCTTTGCCAGCCGTGCCTTCAGCTGCCTAGGCCCTAAGCTCTGGTTCTCCCTCGCTAAACCTCTCTACCTCTCTTTCTTCCTTTAAGACACACCTTAAAACCTACCTCTTTGACCAAGCTTTTGGTCACTTGTCCTAACATCTCATTTATTGGCTTGGTGTCAAATTTTGTTTGATAACGCTCCTCTAAACTCGACACATAAATGCACGTTGTTGTTGATATTGTTGTTTTCCAAGGTTTTTTCAATTGGCTAAGCACAGTTTCTGGGACAATGGCAAATCCTAAAGGGCCTTCAATAGTTTCGAGAGAAAGTTAGACTTAAAAGAAAAGAGAAAATGGTTAATGACAATATTGTGAAAAATGTTCTGTCAATTCTGCATCCAGTTCTGGTCATCAAGGCATAAAGAAAACTACCAAGTCCGGGAAGTGATGCATAGAAGGGCCACAAGGTCTTGAGGACTATGTAATGATGAAAGGTTAGAAGAACATGGACTCATGTGCATTGAAAGGAAATAATTAAAAGGGGACATGTCAGCTGTGGCTCAGTGGTTAGCACTTTCACCTCTGAGTCAGAAGGTTGTGGGTTCAAAGTCCCACTCTAGAGATTTAAGCATAGAATTTAGGCTGATACTTCAGTACAGTCCTGAGGGAGTGCTGCACTGTCAGAGGTGCCATCTTTCAGATGAGATGTTAAACTGAGGCCCTGTCTGCACTCTCAGGTGGATGTAAAAGATCCCGTGGCACTATTTTGCAGGGGAGTTCTCCCCAGTGTCCTGGCCAATATTCATCCCTCAACCAACACACAAAAAACAGATTATCATATTGCTGTTTGTGGGACCTTGCTATGCGCAAATTGGCGGCCGCATTTCCTACATTTCAACAGTGACTACACTTCAAAAGTACTTCATTAGCTGTAAAGCGCTTTGGGATGTCCCAAGGTCATGAAAGGTGCTATATAAATGCAAGTCTTTCTTTTTCTTTGACAGTATAGAGGTATATAAGCTACTGTAAGGGATAGGAAAGGTTATTTTTTGCATTGCTGCAAGTTAAGTGACAACTGCAGGTCATGGGGAAGAAAATGGTAAGGGGAGTGTTACAAATTTGGGATTGCACTAGATATTTTCTTGGCTTCAATATCACTAATCACTTCCATAAATAGACCCTGCACCACCTAGAATCTGTAGAGCATCTTATTAGCCAATATCTAATTAAACAATAGCATAACCCATAGACCGTGACACAAAGACCCCCCCCACCACCACCATTGTATGAACTGGTTGTTGTGATTCATGTAAGGAACCCTCACATATGTTTCTCCTATTTTTCAGAAGGGTGACTAAAATACACTCTGGTGAGATGAGGCCAACTGTAAACCAAGTGGCTTATTTTTCACTTATCAACTGCCTCCGTGAACCCCTCACACCTGCTCCCTCCACCCTCACCTGCTGCAACAAGCTCATAGGTTTCTTTGTCACTAAGATTAAGACCATCCATTCAGCTGCCTCTGCTGACTCCCTCCCCTCAAAACGTTCATAATCACCCCCTCGTCAAAAAACCATCCCTTCACCCCTCGGCTGTTGCAAATTACTGCCCCATCTCCAACCTTCCTTTCCTCTCTTGTTCGTGAACGTGTTATCACTTCCCAAATCTGTGCCTACCTATCCTGCAACTCCATGTTTGAATCTCTCCAATCAGGTTTCCTCCACTGCTACAGCACTGAAACAGCTTAAATCAAAGTCACAACTGGTATCTTAAGTTACTGTGTATTATCCCTCCTCGTGTTCCTCGGTTCTCTGCAGCCTTTGACCCGGTCGATCACACCATCCTCCTCCAATGCCTCTCCTCCATTGTTCAGCTCAATAGGACTGCCCTTACATGATTCCACTTTTACCTATCCAAACATACCCAGAGCATCTCCACCAATGGCTTCTCTTCCCAGCTCCACACCATTACCTGTGGAGACCCCCAAGAATCTATCTCTGGTCTTCTCATCTTCCCTCATCTACATGCAGCCCCTTGGTTAGATCCAAAGACATGGGGTCAGGTTCCACATGTACGCTGACGACACCTAGCTCTACCACTCCATTACCTCTCTCGATCCCTCTGCTCTCACTGTGTTGTCAGAATGCTTGTCTGATATCCAGTCCTGGATGAGCCGCAATTTCCTCCAGTTAAACAGTGGGAATACGGAAGCCATCGTCTTTGACCCTGGCCACAAACTCTGCAGCCTTGCCATCATTTGCAACCCCTTCAGGTCAAACCAGACTATTCACAACCTTGGTGTCCTATTTCACCCAGAGCTGAACTTCTGATCCGTATCCTCTCCATCATAAAACTGCCTACTTCCACCTCTTTAACATTGTCCCTGCCTCAACCCATCTTCTGTCAAACCCTTATCCATGCCTTTGTTGCCTCCGGACTTGACTATTCCAAATGATCTCCTGGACAGCCTCCCATCCTCCAGCTTTCATAGACTTCAGCTCCTCCAAAACTACGCTTTCCACATCCTATCCCCTCACCAAGTTCCACTCACCCATCACCCACTGTGCTCACTGATCTGCATTGACTCCCGTTCTCCCAATCATAGAATTATAGAATCATAGAAAATTTACTGCACAGAAGGGGGCCATTCAGCCCATCATGTCTGCGGCGGCTGAGAAATGAGCCACCCAGCTTAATCCCACTTTCCTGCATTTGGTCCGTGGCCCTGCAGGTCACGGCTCTTCAGGTGCATATCCAGGTATTTTTTTAATGAGTTGAGGGTTTCTGCCTCTACCACCATCTCAGGCAGTGAGTTCCAGACCCCCACCACCCTCTGGGTGAAAACATTTTTCCTCATTTCCGCTCTAATCCTTCTACCAATCACTTTAAATCTATGCCCCCTGGTTATTGACCCCCCACCCCAACCCTGCTAAGGGAAATAGGTCCTTCCTATACACTCTATCTAGGCCCCTCATAATTTTGTACACTTCAATCAAATCACCCCTCAGCCTCCTCTGTTCCAAGGAAAACAACCCCAGCCTATCCAATCTGTCATCATAGCTAAAATTCTCCAGTCCTGGCAACATCCTCCTAAATCTCCTCTGCACCCCCTCTAGTGCAATTACATCTTTCCAGTAATGTGGTGACCAGAACTGTACGCAGTACTCAAGCAGTGGCCTAACTAGTGTTTTATACAGTTCCAGCATAACATCCCTGCTTTTATATTCTATGCCTCGGCTAATAAAGGAAAGCATTCCATTTGCCTTCTTAACGACCTTATCTACCTGCCTTGCTACCTTCGGGGATCTGTGGACGTGCACTCCAAGATCCCTCACTTCCTCTACGCCTCTCAGTATCCTTCCATTTATTGTGTATTCCCTTGCCTTGTTTGCTCTCCCCAAATTCATACTTCTCCGGATTGAACTCCATTTGCCACTTTTCTGCCCATCTGACCAGTCCATTGATATCTTCCTGCAGTCTACAGCTTCCCTCCTCACTATTAACCATACGGCCTATCTGTGTGTCATCCGCAAATTTCTTAATCATGCCCTCTACGTTTAAGTCCAAATCGTTAATGTAAACCACAAAAAGCAAAGGACCTAGTACTGAGCCCTGTGGCACCCCACTGGAAACAGCCTTCCAGTCACAAAAACACCCATCGACCATTACCCTTTGCTTCCTGCCACTGAGCCAATTTTGGATCCAATTTGCCACATTCCCTTGGATCCCATGGGCCTTTATTTTTTTGACTAATCTGCCATGTGAGAACTTGTCAAAAGCCTTGGTAAAATCCATGTAGACTACATCAATTGCGCTACCCTCATCGATCCTCCTTGTCACCTCCTCGAAAAATTCAATCAAGTTAGTCAGACACGACCTCCCCTTAACAAATCCGTGCTGACTGTCCTTGATTAGTCTGTGCCTTTCTAAGTGACAGTTTATCCTGTCCCTCAGAATTGATTCCAATAATTTGCCATCCACCGAGTTTAGGCTGACTGGCCTGTAATTACTCAATCTATCCTTCGCTCCCTTTTTAAACAACGGTACAACGTTAGCAGTCCTCCAATCCTCTGGCACTACGCCTGTATCCAGTGAAGTTTGGAAAATAACCGTTAAAGCCTCTGCTATTTCCTCCCTGGCTTCTTTTAACAGCCTGAGATATATTTCATCTGGCCCTGGTGATTTATCCACTTTCAAAGATGCTTAACCCCTTAATACCTCCTCTCTCACTATGTTTATCCCATCCAATATTTCACACTCCTCCTCCTTAACTCCAAACCCTGCATCATCCCTCTCCTTTGTGAATACAGATGCAAAATATTCATTAAGAACCATACCCACATCTTCTTCCTCCACGCATAGTTTACCTTTTTGGTCTCTAATAGGCCCTACTCTTTCCTTAGTTATCCTCTTGCTCTTAATGTATTTATAAAACATCTTTGGGTTTTCTTTGATTTTACCTGCTAATATTTTTTCATGCCCTCTCTTTGCTTTCCTAATTTCCTTTTTAACTTCACTCCTGCACTTTGTATACTCCTCTAAGCTTTCCGTAGTATTGAGTTCCCGGTGTCTATCCTAGGCTTTCTTTTTCTGCCTTATCTTATCCTGAATCTTACTCTCGACATCCAGGGAGCTCTAGATTTGGCAGCCCCTCCCTTTTTCTTTGTGGGAACATGTTTACCCTGAACCTCTTGAATCACCCAATTCCTCAAATTTAAAATTCTCATCCTCATGCTCAATTTCCTTTATGACCTCACCCGTTGCTATCTCTGTAACCTTCTCCAGCCCTACAACCCTCCAAGAACTCAGTTCCTCCAGCTCTGGCCGTTTGTGTATCCCGAAATCCCTTCATCCACCATTGGCGACAGTGCTTTCAATCATCTAGGTCCTAAGCTCTGGAATTCCCTTGTGAAACTTCTCCATCTCCCTCTTTGAGACCCTCCTTAAAGTCCATGGGCTATAAATTCGGTTGCATAGTGCCTGTGTTTTTAGGTGCCAGGCGGCCTCCTAAGGTCCAGTGTGACATGCGCCAAACGCCATCTTGGTAAAGGCATTGGCGCATGTGCAGATAACGAATGCCGGTACCATGTAAAGTAAGGAGAATATGCGTTAAGGGATAGATACCATTTTGGAATTCAACGCTCCAGCCAACACCATGGGCGCATTTTAGCACCCGCTATCAGGTGCGTTCCTGGCGGGAGGGCTCCGAAAATCGGAGAATCCCGGCGCGGTACCGGAGCCTGCCCCGAACCTGCGCACTTCCGGGTTCCCCGCTGACGCGCCGGCGTGCGCGCGCAACCCCCGCTGGTGGGAATCCCACAGGCAATTAAAGCCAGCGGGGTTCCACTTGAAGGTATTTATTTAGGTATTTCAGGTCATTAACTGACCTGATTAAAGGATTATGTGGGATTTTAGAGCAAACTGGGACTGTTTCCCACACTGGGGGAAACACTCCCAGATCAAATGGACGTGTTGCAGCTGTCAGCCTGTGGCAGCTGGAAAGGTCCATTTGACAGGTGGTGGGGGGGGGGGGAGACCCTCACCCATTGCAGGAGGCCACTCTGTCATTTGGGACAAAGTTTGGCCTCCACCACCCTCCTCCTGACAGTCAAAGTCACCAACCTGCACACTTACCCCGGGGTCCAGAGACATGTACCTACCTAGTGGACCCCCTCAGATGTACATCTTGCGGATGGGGGCCGCCGTAGCTGCAGTCATGACCTCCTCGGAGGGCGAACAGCATCACCAGCCTCACCAGCCTCGCCATCCACCTCTGACACGTGGAGCTCCACAACAGAGTGCTGTGACACATCCACCTGTACAGCAGGAGGGAGGGCTACCGCAGAGAGAGATGCGTCGCAGAGGGCACTACCCTTGCCACAGGGTCCACAGACCGAGGCTCAGCTTCCTGGACCTCTCTGAGCAGCAGTGCACACGGAGGCTCAGAGTCACTCGACATGTAGTCGTGGACATCTGCAGCCTCTTTCATGCCGAGCTGCTCCTGGCTGGCCCAAGCACCATCTTCTTACCTGTCGCTGTCAAAGTCACCACTGCCCTCAACAACTTCTCCTCCACATCCTTCCAGGGTGCAACCGGGGACATCGCCGATGTCTCTCAGTCGTCTGCGCAAAAGAGCCCTGCAAATACACCTACACCCACTCTGCAGTGACACAATGGGTGGCATCAGTTGTGGGTCTTCATTGTGATCCTCAGGAGAGGGCATTATTGCACAAACCAGACAGGATTCGCGAAGACATGGCAGTAGTGGTGCCAATATAATATGTAATGTGAGTTGGTCAGAAATTCAATATAAGTAACACCCATGACAAACCCTCAGACACCCTTGTGCATCCCCTTCATGCTCACGACACATTTGCCTTATGCTGCCTACTGCACATATGTGATGCATGCTCTGTGGCTGCAGCACAGGTAGTGGCAGGTTGAGTGAGGCTGGCCGTGAAAGAGATGCACGAGAGGGTGAGTATGGGAGAGAGCCATGAGATTGTATGAGGATTGGGTTGAGTGGTAGTGGTGGGATGAGTACTGGCGAGGTGGGTAGGTGCAGGTCAGATGAGGATGAGGTTTGAGTGGGTATGAGGGGTGATGTGACAGAGTTGTGTTGGCATTGCTGAAGGAGATGTGGGGTGGGGGCAGTGATGTGGCAGACGGAGTGTAGGGGAAAGACTACGCGTACTCACTTTGGCTGACCTACTGAGGTCATTGGAGCGCCTCCTGCACTGTATGCAGGAGGGCGATATGTTGGTTGCGCTGGTGACCACCTCTGCCACCTCGAGCCAGGCCTTCCTGGTGGCAGAGGCAGGCCGCTTCCTCCCGCCCGCCGGGAGGAAGATCTCTGTCCTCCCCCTCCTCCTCACCCCATGTATTGATACCTGGAGTGAGGTATCATTAAACTGGGAGCAGCCTTCCCCCTGGGCTGTTCCATGCTGAATTTTTGCTATTTGTTGCAGCATCTGTCAGTGGAGGACTGCCCCTTTAAATAGAGCTCCTCCAGCTGACAGATCTTACTGTGCATGCGCAGCCCGCCCGACACGCAGATCAGCAGTGGGGAACCCGGAGGAGCAGGTAAGTGGATCCAATTAGTGGATTGGATGCTACGATCGCACGGGAAACTGACTCATTTCACCGGGCGGGTTACCCACGCGCCCGATAGCCCCCCCGCCGAGAACCCGCAGCCCTGCTAACATCGGGCCCCATGTCTTAACCACGAATAGCTGAACATGTTTTAGGCGGCCTGGTGGACCCCCCACCAGTGCTATTTAAAGGGACCATGCAGGATTTCAAGGTTAATTGCTGGATTATTGCTTCTGGCTGCTGATGCATTTGTACCTGTTTTTGGAGGTTTTTCTCCTATACTTGAAAACTAGGACTGGGAGAGATATTCTAAAATTTAGAGCCAGGACTTGCAGGAGTGAAGTTAGGAAATGCTTCTACATGCAAAGGGTGGAAGAAGTTTGGAATGCTCTTCTGCAAATGACAGTTGATGCTAGCTCAATTGTGAATTTTAAATCTGAAATTGATAGATTTTTGTTAACCAAATGTATTGTGGGATATGGTGCTAAGGCGGGTAAATGGAGTTAGGTCACAGATCAATCATGATCTCACTGAATGGCGGAACAGGCACGAGGCGCTAAATGCCACTACCACTTGCTGCCTCCTGTTATGCGGCACCTTCACCTGCAAAAAAGTGGGATGTGTGTCGGTGAGTGTCCTGCAGGATGTTTGGGTCATGTACCTGTCATGGTTGAATAGCTGTGAGTGTGTGTGACCTGTGAGTTGTGGGTGTGCAGTTTGCAACAGTGGTAATGTGTGAGGGTGAAAGGAAGCATCTGATTGGAAGAGTTGAGTAATGATTGAAAGAGTTTGTTGGTAGATGGATGATGAGGGGTGTAGTGTGTGGAGCAGTGGATGAGGCTAGTGGTGCAGTTGGTAGGAGATGCCACTTGACAGTTGACCTCACTCACTTTGACCACTTGTGTTAAAGCAATGAACCTCTTCCTGCACTGCATCCATGTTTGTGGTATTATGCAACCTGGCATTGACTTCATCCCCTAATGCCTCCCGCTGCCTCTTGAGCATATGTCTGGAAGGCCTCTTGCACCCCCCCCCCCGGCAGATATAGGATGCTCCTCCTTCTGTCCACCTCTTGCACCAAGGCCTCTAGTGCATCAATAGAGAACCTTGGTGCATGCTCTCTCGCAGGCCTGGTATAAACTCAGATCAGCAGATTGGTGAGGTCTGGCATGCAGATTGGAGGATGTGGGATTTAGTAGTGCGCAACCTTTATTCAATGTTTTAACATAACTCAACAATTTGTAAACATTGGAACGGAACCTGCATCTGTGTTTTACGTGTGCGATGTCTGATCTCCGTTCAGACTCCGTATGGACCCATATCTTATTTTTTCCAAATAAGAGGTGGAGGCTGCCTTTAAGAGGTGCAGGCTGCCTTTAAGAGGTGCGAGCTACTCATGCGATATCTGGGCCCCCCTTGCTGGTGAGAAGTCACCGCACAATGCAGCTGGGCCTGGCTGCTCGCTCTGGAATCAGGTATATGACCAGGCAGCATGAATGTTACAAATAGTTCACTGTTCTAACACTGTTACAGCTTCCCTTTTTATAGTAAGCTGAAGCTTTAAGACCCGATGCCTTTCCAGGGTTTTTCACCAGCCTCGCCTCCCCCTCCCCACCTCCAAAGGCCAAGGTAAAGCTATCTGGGAAAGCTATTAATGTGCCAGTAACTTATTCAAATGAGGGCGAGGGACTCACATCACAAAATTTATGCAGCCTACCCTCTGAACTTCCAGCACTCTGAGCTGTCAACACTGTTTTTTTTATTCCTTCATGGGATGTGGGCGTCGCTGGCGGGGCTGGCATTTATTGCCCATCCCTAATTGCCCTGTGACAAGCACAACCCCATTTTTACCTGACATGCCCAAAAATAAATCATACTTGGGAGCAATCTTTTATTTAGTTCAAGATGTTACTTAACTGAATAAACAACTACATGAAATATTAAATGACATTCAGAGTATAATAAACTATTTGCAGCACCAAAGAATTACTCCAACATTCTTCTTACTTGAACTCCCTCCAATATACGAAACCTCGAATCTGCTGGTCATTGCAATAATTTATATTTCTCTTACCTGTACGAGGTGAAGGCTCTACAGTTACATAACCCGGACCATTGGGTAATATGGGCTTCTTGATGTTGACCCCACTGAAAATATATTATTATTTTATGTTAAGCCATTGCATCCATGAATTGTAACAAGTGAGAATTTCATCTGGTAGCAAGCTCAGAAACACAATGGGGTATTTTATCATTTGGGCACATGGTTGGTGGAAAGTCATTCGCAAGGCCCTCCCAGACCTCCTCCCTGTGACTTACCCGTGTGCCGAGGACCAGTTCTTTCATCCGAAATTACGCTCTTAGCCGCCGATCAACTGCCTCTTCCCACCAGTTTCAGGTAGTTGACTGACTGTAGCCATGCAGAGCTGCCTCAGCCCCCGTCCATCTGACCATCGCCCTGAGTTATAATTGGGGCATTTTTCTCACCGAAAGGAGGAATTTTAACTCCCTCAGCCCGAAGGACACCGGACGGAATGGGAGTTGAAATCCATGCAACTCATTTCCCACCCCGCTGCTATTTAACGGCGTAATTCTCATAGGCGGTTGAAGCACACGCCTGCCTCAGGCAGGAGCCTCGAATATATGCAAATTGGGATCTTATCACTTAGGTAGGACCCCAATGCAGTTTTAACTGCCTAATGAGCAGAGTGTCCACCGCAGATGACCCACTCAGTAAAACCTGGCGGACACCCTTGGAAGGCAAGCGTTCAATTAATTTTTGTGGGGGCCAGGAGGAGTAGGAGTCCTCTCCAAGTTCCACAAATAAAGTTTGGGATACTGCCACCCCAGGCTTCCCCCTTTTGCCACCTGTAAGGCCCTCCCGAATCCACCCCCCACCGACTTACCTGAGCGCTGTCCTCTGGGCCGTCCAATCTTCCTCGGCACAATGGGGGTGAGCTGGGCTCGTCCAATGGGATGTTAATGAGGCCTGCCCATTAAAATGGACAGGGCCTCCCACTGCAGCTCATGGGCAGGCAGCCCACGCACCACAGGCTACCAACTCAGGAGTTAAAATTCCCCCTTATCTTTCAGCTTAGCTGAGTAGTAGCACTCTCACATCTAAGGTAGGACATTGGGATCAAACCATACCCCCAAACCTAACCATATGATCTTGGCTGACACTTCAGTACAGTACTGATGGAGTACTGCTGTTCTCTTATGGATGAGATATTAAACCAAAGTCCTGTCTGCTTGTTCAGGTGCATATAAAAGATCCCATTGGGCGATTTAACAAAAAGCAATGGAGCTCCCCCAGTGTCCTGGCCAGTATTTATCCCTCAATCGACAACACTGGCAAAAAAAAAGATTAACTTGCTATTTATCTCATCTGCTGTGCACAAGTTGGCTGCCTTGATTCCCTACAGGACAACAATGACTATATTCCAGTAATTAATTTGTTGTGAAGAGCTTTGGGATATCCTGAGGATATCCTTCTTTCTCTTTTACCATTCCTGTAAGACTCGACTTCCCTCTAGTCTTTTCAGTCTTGTTCATCAGACTTTAATACTGCATTATATGTTGAAATTATTGAGACAATACTTGTAAGTAGTGTAGCAAACTTCTGTATGTTTAAAAAAATCTCTGAATGGCTCTAATGCATGTTGCTTTGGTGATGTATTAGATTGCTATGTCTTACCTTTGACAAAACCCCATGGTACACAAGATGGTAGCCAACATGTTCCAGATTGGAGATGGGTATCAGGATAGGCTGTCTGGAGTGGTGCAATATGTGCTGGTGAGAGCAAAACTGTGGTCTTGGGGCTCTGGGCTGAAGCAAGGAGGAGTGTAGAAGTTGGGAATTTGGTTTATGTCTGGTATAGGATGGGTGGAGGCAGCAGGGGATTTGGGTGCAGAACAGATTGTCTGCGGCATGGAAACAGTGGGGTGCTGAGGTAGCTTTCGATAAAAGTCTGAGAGTGTTTGGGGTGGAGGTGGTAAACCCTGGGAGGTTCTGCAGTATGGAGGTTGAGGTCTAGTAACATGGGACAATCTGGATTCTGGCAATAGGGAAAGGCGGGGGGGGGGGGGGCGGGAGGGTAAGTCTTGTGCTTGACATGGGGAGATCTGGGGTCTGACAGTAAACAGGGCAGGCTGGGAGCTGGCAGTATTTGGAAGGAGTTCTGAGGTCTGGCAGCACTGATGGAGATTTAAGGGGTTGGCAGCACTCGAGGTGGAGTCTGGGAACTGACAGTAGTCAGGAAACGGTGGCTGTGAGGATTAAAATGAGCCGAGTCCAGGCACAGGGAATCATTTTAAAGTCCAAGCGCAGGATGGACCAGCAGTCCACACCTCTGATGAGTGCTAATTCCACGTTGCATTGTCTGTCTAAAGCATTTCTTGCCTGGAGCTTCTCGTTGTTACAATGGTTGGTAAGGACTTGAGTGTTATTTAGACAATCTGTGTCATTTGTTCTGTTAAACTCCATCTCTTGTTTCTGAAGACCTTTGAGGTTTATTTCAATCTTTGACTTGTTTGAGAGACCTGGTGGTACATTACAATTGAGGGAAGCCCAGGTTCTAGCTCCTGATTACTATCCAATGGCCAGTGCAGGAAAGTGTGCAAATTGGATGAGTTTAAGAATTTAATCAGCTTGAATGTTTCCTAAGATTGAATAGCCTGTTGATACTCAGGGGGAAAAATTTGATAGGGCCCGTTTTTGGGTGTAGGTAGCGTCATGTGCTATTACCCCACGCCCAATGGCCCCTGCGCAGGCAGGACGCAAGTTTGGACCCACCCAAGGACTTAACTGCAATCAGCGTTCCTTTCTGGGCCTTGCATGTGGAATCAATGCAATATGCATTTTCCACCACCAGAGGGAGCTCAATCTCTTAAAGAGAGGCTGTTTCTTAGAAATCTCTTAAAGGTAGCAGGTACCTGTATTTTGCTGAAAATAACCGTCTACTGTCTGCACAGAGTCTGAACGGAGATCAGACATCGCACATGTAAAGCATGGATGCAGCTCCCCTCCCTATGTTTACACACTAATGAGTTATGTTAAAACATTGAATAAAGGTTGCGAACTACTAAATCCCACATCCTCCAATCTGCACACCAGACCTCAATAATCTGCCGATCTGAGTTGGTACCAGGCCTGCGAGAGTGCATGCACCAAGGTTCTCTGCTGATGCACTAGAGACCTTGGTGCAATAGATGGACAGAAGGAGGGACATCTTGTATCCGCAGGGGGCGGGCACGAGGCCCTCCAGACATATATCCAAAAGGGAGTGGGAGGCAGCAGGGGACGAGGTCAATGCCAGGCGCACAGCATCATGAACATGGATGCAGTGCAGGAAGAAGTTCAATGCTTTGACATGAATGGTCAAGGTGAATGAGATCAACTTCAAGTGATGTCTCCTACCAACTGCACCACGCAGCACACCCCCCATCCCCCACATACCAACAAACTCTTTCCATCAGTACTCAACTCTTCCAATCAGATGCTTCCTCTCACCCTTCGACATTACCACTGTTTCAAGCCGCCCACCCACAACTCACAGGCCACATACACTGGCAGCTATTCAACCATGACACGCACATCACCCAGGCACACGTCCCGCTTTCTTGCAGGAGAAAGTGGCGCGTATCAAGAGGCAGCAAATGTCAGTGACATTTAGCCCGTCGGGCCTGTTCCGCCATTCAATGAGATCATGGTGGACCTGTGACCCAACTCCAAATATGCACCTTCGCTCCATATCCCTTAATACCTTTGGTTCACAGAAAGCTATCAGTCTCAGATTTAACTTTCACATGTGAGTTAGCATCAACTGCCGTCTGCAGAAGAGCGTTCCAAATGTCTCCCACCCTTTGTGAGTAGAAGCATTTCCTAACTTCACTCCTGCACATCCTGGCTCTAAATGTTAGGTTATGTCCCCGCATCCTAGTATTCAAGTGTAGGAGACCTCCGAAAACAGTTACAAATGTCTCGGCAGCCAGAAGCAATAATCCGGCCACTAACCTATAAATCCTGCATGATCCCTTTTAATAGCGCCGATGGGGGGTCCTCCATACACTCTAAGACTCGGTCAGATGGCCAGGGTAAGACTGTGCGTTGAGTTGAGCGTTAAGTCCCAAAATGGTGTCAATCACTTTAAATCGTTGCGCACTGATTGAAGTCATTTTTTCCCTACTTTACATGATTCCAGCGTTCGTTATCTGCACCTGCGCTAACTCCTATACCAAGATGGCGTCTGGCGCACGTCACGCAGGAAACGTGCACGCGCATCCAAGATGCCATCTTGGATGTCGGAGAGACCGTGTAGCGCCGAAACAACGGGCCCTACACGGCCCAATTTAGTGCCCTCAGTGTCTAGGCTGACATGTGAAGGATGGGTCCTTGGGCGAGGTACCAGGTTAATGACAACCATTTTGCAACTGCTGCCCAGCACGAGAACTACATAGAATGTGCAGCACGGAAACAGGCATTCGGCCCAACTGGTCCATGCTGGTGTTTATGCTCCATACGAGTCTCCTCCCACCCCTCTATCAGTATAACCTTCAGGTGGAAACATCTTCCCAACGTCTACCCTATCGAACCTTTTCATAATCTTAAAGCCATCTATCGGGTCATCCCTCAACCTCCTCGTTTCTCGGAAAGGAATCAAATGACTCACTTTACAATTCTTGCGAATGCCAAAATATCTGATTGTTGACATGGAGATGGCAGAAATGCTGAACAAATATTTTGTTTCAGTCTTTACGGTAGAGGACACTAAGAATATCCCAACACTGGACAAACAGGGGGCTCTGGGGGGGAGGAGCTAAATACGATTAAAATCACTAAGGAATTGGTACTCAGTAAATTAATGGGACTCAAGGCGGATAAATCCCCTGGACCTGATGGCTTACATCCTAGGGTCTTGAGGGAAGTGGCAGTAGGGATTGTGGATGCTTTGGTAATAATTTTCCAAAATTCTCTGGACTCGGCAAAGGTCCCGGTAGATTGGAAAACTGCTAATGTAACACCCTTATTTAAAAAGGGTAGTAGGCAGAAGGCTGAAAATTATAGACCAGTTAGCCTAACATCTGTGGTGGGTAAAATTTTGGAGTCAATTATTAAGGAGACAGTAGCAGAACATTTGGATAAACATAATTTAATAGGACAAAGTCAGCATGGCTTTACGAAGGGGAAGTCATGTCTGACAAATTTGCTTGAGTTCTTTGAGGACATAACATACAGGGTGGATAAAGGGGAACCAGTGGACGTAGTGTATTTAGACTTCCAGAAGGCATTCGACAAGGTGCCACATAAAAGATTATTGCTCAAGATAAAGAATCACTGGATTGAGGGTAATATTCTGGCATGGGTGGAGGATTAGTTATCTAACAGGAAGCAAAGAGTTGGGATAAATGGTTCATTCTCGGACTGGCAACCAGTAGCCAGTGGTGTTCCGCAGGGGTCGGTGCTGGGTCCCCAACTCTTTACAATCTATATTAACGATTTGGAGGAGGGGAGTGAGTGTAACATATCAAAGTTTGCAGATGATACAAAGATGGGAGGGAAAGTGGAGAGTGAGGAGAACATAAAAACCTACAAGGGGATATAGACAGGCTGGGTGAGTGGGCGGAGATTTGGCAGATGCAATACAATATTGGAAAATGTGAGGTTATGCACTTTGGCAGGAAAAATCAGAGAGCAAGTTATTATCTTAATGGCGTGAAACTGGAAAGTACTGCAGTACAAAGGGATCTGGGGGTCCTAATGCAAGAAAATCAAAAAGTTAGTATGCAGGTGCAGCAGGTGATCAAGAAGGCCAACGAAATGTTGGCTTTTATTGCTAGGGGGATAGAATATAAAAACAGGGAGGTATTGCTGCAGTTATATAAGGTATTGGTGAGACCGCACCTGGAATACTGCATGCAGTTTTGGTCTCCATACTTAAGAAAAGACATACTTGCTCTCGAGGCAGTACAAAGAAGGCTCACTCGGTTAATCCTGGGGATGAGGAGGCGGACATATGAGGAGAGGTTGAGTAGATTGGGACTCTACTCATTGGAGTTCAGAAGAATGAGAGGCGATCTTATTGAAACATATAAGATTGTGAAGGGGCTTGATCGGGTGGATGTGGTAAGGATGTTCCCAAGGATGGGTGAAACTAGAACGAGGGGGCATAATCTTAGAATAAGGGGCTGCTCTTTCAAAACTGAGATGAGGAGAAACTTCTTCACTCAGAGGGTAGTAGGTCTGTGGAATTTGCTGCCCCAGGAAGCTGTGGAAGCTACATCATTAAATAAATTTAAAACAGAAATAGACAGTTTCCTAGAAGTAAAGGGAATTAGGGGTTACAGGGAGCGGGCAGGAAATTGGACATGAATTTAGATTTGAGGTTAGGATCAGATCAGCCATGATCTTATTGAATGGCAGAGCAGGCTCGAGGGGCCGATTGGCCCACTCCTGCTTCTATTTCTTATGTTCTTATGTTCTTATTATATGAAGACAATTTGGCTGCCTTCTTAGTTTAAAATACAAAAAGAGCTCTGTGATGGCTTGTGAGTAGTCGAGTCATATAGACCAAGTCCCAGATTCATTCCCATAGTGTGTTGTGTTAGTTGATCTGAACTGGAGTGGTGGTAATGGTGCTAGGACTAGCCTCAGCACTCTTGGGCTAGATAAGTTAGAGTCAGTCAGGATTCTTGGTCCTGATCACTATCCAGTGACTCTTGCTTGAAGTGCACATATGTGGAAGCTGGATAAAGACAGATTTGGATGTTAAGGCTCAGACATGATCAAGGGCCACTTAAGGATTGTACTAGTGGGTGACCGTCACCTATAGGGCCATATCCCAGCAAAGAGTCAACAACTTCAGGTGAGCAGGAGAGAAGAGAAAGGTGGTGGAGAATAATGTGCAAAAAAACTACTTAACTGGGGTAGAGGAGAAAAGAGTTCCAGGGGTAGATACACAAATCACTAAAAGTAGCTATGCAGGTTAACAAGGCCATAAAAAAAGCAAACAAAGCAATGGGGTCCATTTCTAGAGGGATAGAATTGAATAGCAGAGATGTTATGTTAGACTTGTATCGAAAATTGGTTAGGCCACACTTAGAGTACTGTGGACAGTTCTGGTCTCCATATTCTAAAAAGGATATAGGGGTACTGGAGAGGGTGCAGAAAAGATTCACAAAGAAAATACCAGAATTGAGAGGTTACACCTATCATGAAAGACTGAACAGGCTGGGGCTCTTTTCTATAGAAAACTGAAAGCTGAGGGGTGACCTGCTAAAGGATTTTAAGATTATGAAGGGGTTTGACAGGGTAGATGGAGGGAAGATATTTCCACTTGAGGGGGAGTCCAAAACTAGAGGCCATAAATATAAGATATAAATTCAATAGGGGATTCAAGAATGTAAGAAGATGGCTTAAAACAAGCATGGAAAATACTGGTTCACATAGTGCCGTGCATCTTAGCAAGAGGGCGGGGCGGGTGTACGTAGGAGGACAAAGGTTCACATCTCTGTGAGGAAAATAACTTACAGAAACCCAAGAGGTCATTGAAAGAGTGCTGAGGCATTATCATAGTGAAAAACAGTAAGATTCACGAGACAGGATGTCCTAACCTCGTATAGACATATTAAGATCTGATAATGGTGAAAGGCTACATAAACACTATGGCCCCGATATTAGTGGGGAGGCGGGATGGCAGCGGCGGGGGGGAGGGGGTGGGGGGCGATCGGGCGCGTGGGTAACCTGCCCAATAAAATCTGTCCGTTCCCCACGCGATCGCGGGTAAATTGGAGCCACTTAACGTGGCTTCCATGTTTGCCGTCGGAAAGCTGTGCAGCGGGCGGACTGTGCACCCCCATCACAAGCTGTCAGCCGGAGGAGCTCTACTTAAAGGGGCAGTCCTCCAATGGCTGCTCCTGGAGCAAAAACCCAAACAGCACAATGGAGCAGCCCAGGGAAAAGGCTGCTCCTAGATTTAGTGATGCCTCACTCCAGCTGCTACCGGATGGGGTGAGGAGGAGGAGGGACATGTTCTCCCCGGCGGACGGGAGGAAGTGGCCTGCCTCTTCCGCCTAGAAGGCCTGGCTCGAGGTGGCAGAGGAGGTCACCAGCAGCAGTAACATATCCCGCACCTGGATACAGTGCAGGAAGCGCTTCAATGACCTAACTAGGTCAGCAAAAGTGAGTACACTTACTCATTCTCCTACATTCCGTTTTCCACATCACCACCCCCTCCCCCCAACTCATTCTGCACTGCCAACACTACTCTATCACATCACTCCTCACACCCACTCAAAGCTCATCCTCGATTTACCTGCACTTCCTCACCACTTCCTCACCTCCCCATTACTCACCCCACCACTATCACTCAACCCAATCCTCATACAATGTCATGGCTCTTTCTCATACTCATCCTCTGATGCATCTCTTTCACGGTCAGCCGCACCCAAAACAATGCATTCAGCGGTTGGCCACATCACCATCCCTCACACACGCGTCTGTACTTTCTCCCCTTATAGGAGAAGAGAGCCCAAAATGCACGGGAGAGGGCGAGGACCGGAGGGGGTCTGCAAAAGATAGTCGTCCTCACAGACGAGGAGCAGGAGACACTAGAGCTGAGCCGCATCCTCGAGACGGGGACGCTGAGACTGGCACCTGACAAACATCTCGTGACAGAACTTTAACATTCAGCACACACAATATCAATTGATGTTAACATGCCTTGCCATCTTCAGCACCTCAACATCTGTCATCATGCTTAATATTGTATTCTGTTCTCTTATAGGGCCTTCAGCGACCGCAGTGACGGCGGAGGGCGATTCCTCAGAAGACCTGCTGGTGGGTCCCAGTCCGCAGTTAGTTGGGGTCGCACATGGTGAGTTACCACACACACGTGAGCACGAGCAGACGCTGGTGGCAGGGGCAGCTGTGGAGAGTCCGCGTCGGTGGGCGTAATCCTCTCCAGGCTCTGCTCAGCTGGACACAGATGCTGAACCCTGGGGGCCATCCTTTAAAAGGAGAATGATCGAGGGGCAGCAGCACATTTGGGAGGTGCTGGGACAGGTGCCACGCGCACTCTCCACAATCGCACAGAGGATGGAGGAGTCCAACTCCTGCATTAGTGGAATGGTGGCACAGGTACAGGAGGGAATCTCTGAGATACTGTCACAGGAACGTGAGGGCATCTCTGAGATAGTGTCGCAGGTAAGTGCGGAAATGTCTGCAATGGAGGGAAGGCTAGCCTTCATGGAGTTTCAAGCACGGCTCACAAATGAGTTCATTCAGGCCCTGACAACGGCCGTTTGGACTCAGGGTGATCAACGTTCTACCACCTTAAACAGGCAGGCAGATCCACTAGCACTGGCCTTACAAGGCTTCACACATGTCCTCCAAACTGCCGTCCAGCAGAGTGGTAGGAGTGGTGTGGGCCTTGCCCGGGGAGGGATGATGGCGAAAGGGGACATGGATGTGGGGACTCCACTCAAAGTGCTCCCATGTCTCACCTGTTGCCCCCCTCTCAACCAGTACCCGCAATGCTGCCTCCTCTCCAGGTGCCAAGTCTGCCCCTGCACAGGTGCAGGTGGAGCAGTCTTTGGAGGGGCCCTCACAGGCACCAAAACCCAGAGGGCATAGGCCCAAAGCATCTAATCGGTCAGGGCATGAACAAGAGCAACCTGCCACTACCTCTGCTGCAGCCACAGGGTAGGCACCACGTAGAAGTAGTCAGAAGGGAAAGGCGAAGGTTTTGTGAGCACAAAGGGGATGCACAAGGGTGTTTGATGTTTGTTCATGTTTTTTATTTATATTTGCTTTTTGTTAAACGCACATTAAATATTATTATTGTCACCACTACTGCCACGTCTTGGCCATTCTTGACTGGCTTGTGTAATAAGTCCCTTTCATAAGGTTCACCATGAACGCCCACAATTGATGCCACCCACTGGGTCACTCTTGAGTGAAAACACAAAGGTGCTGCAGCCAAAACTTTGTCTGAAGTGACAGAGTGCCCTGCTGCAATAAATGAGGTTTTCCCCCAACCGTCAAATAATCATTTGCATCTCCCACTGGCTGCTATAATTATGAGTAAAACAGTCTGTTGCAACAGGAGTGTTTCCCACAGCATGGGAAAATGTCTACTCAAACAAGTATTTCAAGTACTTTAACTATCTGTCAAACTATGTAAATGATCATCCCGTCGGCTTTAATTGCCGGTGGGACTTCCGCATTCGGGAGGTGCACGCGCACCCAAACGTGTCAGCGATTTTCAAAGCCCCCCCTCCCCAACCTCTGTCATCCGAAAATCGGCCCCTAAGACATTAAACAATCCTTGGTGATTTTTGGAGAGTCAGCACAGTAGGATGGTTTATGACCATGAGATATGACCAGCAGTGCTTATGTACAGAACAATGCAGCCAAAGATAGAGCATGCTCCCTCCCAAAAGTTACAGCTCTTAAGAGGGGACGGTTGGAATCCATTGCCACAGGCAGTCCACAAAGGTCAGGTCTCATCTACCTGGATTTGCAGACAGGTCAGGTTGATTGTTTGTCATTAATGTAATCCATAGACAGTTGTGTTATAACTATAATACTGTTGAATGTAAGGTTGAAGACAGCAGTAGTGCAACTCTGTTGTAAGTCAATCTATTAAACTTGCTATTTTATAACCACTCGGGCTAGAATCAAGCGGAAGTCATTGTTTATGGATTAACAACCCATAGTTGCGACAGTAACAGGAGAAAGCTGCTAACAAGGAGAAATTTCTTTACCCAGAGAGTGGTTAGAATGTGGAACTCGTTATCACAAAGAGTAGTTGAGGCGAATAGCATAGATGCATTCAAAGGGAAGCTAGATAAACACGAGGGAGAAAGGAATAGAAGGCAATGATGCCAGTGTTAGATGAAGAGGAATTGAAGGAGGATCATATGAAGCATAAACACCGGAATGGACATGTTAGGGGTTAAATTCGATAACCCCCGAATCTGGGCGCAGGGGTCGCAGCGCGCCATTAACCCACATCCGGTTGTTCTGATGCAGGCAGCATAGGAACATACGAATTAAGAGCACAAAGAGGCCTTCGAGCTTGCTCTGCCTTTTGATAAGATCATGGCTGATCTGATTGTGACCTCAACCCTACTCTCCCGTCTACCTACTATAACCTTGGACTCCTTGTTAATCAGGAATCTATCTAACTCAGCCTTAAAAATATTCAATGACCCTGCCTCCACCGCTCTCTGGGGAAGGGAGTTCCACAGACTCACGACCCTCTGAGTGAAAAGATTTCTCCTCATCTCTGTCTTAAATGGGAGACCCCTTATTATTAAACTGTGTCCCCTAGTTCTAGTCTTTCCCACAAGGGGAAACATCCTCCCAGCATCTACCCCTTCAAGTCCCCTCGGGATCTTATATGTTTCAATAAGATCACCTGATTCCTCTAAACTCCAGTGTATACAGGCCCAACTTGTCCAACCCTTCCTCATAAGATAACTCCCTCATCCCAGGAATCAGTCAAGTGAACCTTCTCTGAACCGCCTCTAAAGCAATTATGTCCTTTCTTAAATAAGGAGACCAAAACTGCACACAGTATTCTAGATGTGGTCTCACCAATGCCCTGTACAACTGTAGCAAAACATCTCTACTTTTATATTCCATTCCCCTTGCAATAAATGACAACATTCCATTTGCCTTCCTAATCACTTGCTGTACCTACATACTAACTTTTTGTGCTTCATGTACTAGGACACCCAGATCACTCTGTACCTCAGAGTTCTGCAATCTCTCTCCACTTAAATAATATACTGCTTTTCTATTCCTCCTGCCAAAGTGGACAAGTTCACATTTTCCCACATTATACTCAATCTGCCAAATTTTTGCCCACTCACTTAACCTATCTATATCCCTTTGCAGACTCTATGGGCACTAAATTGTGCTGTGTAGCGCACATTGTTTCGCGCTACACGGCCTCTCTGACATCCAAGATGGCGTCTTGGATGCGCAAGCATGTTTCCTGCGTGACGGTGCACCAGACGCCATCTTGGTATAGGAGTTAGCGCAGGCGCAGCTAACGAATGCTGGAATCATGTAAAGCAGGGAGAAAATGGCTTCAATCAGTGTGCAACGCTGATTTAAAGTGATACACACTATTTTGGGACTTAACGCTCAATTCAACACACAGTCTTAACCCCAACCATCTGAACATGTCTTAGAGTGCCTGGAGAACCCCCCACCAGCGCTATTTAAAGGGACCATGCAGGATTTACAGATTAGTGGCTGGATTATTGTTTCTGGCTGCCAAGACATTTGTAACTGTTTTTGGAGGTCTCCCAGACTTGAATACTAGGACACGGGGACATAGCCTAAAATTTAGAGCCAGGACGTGCAGGAGTGAAGTTAGGAAATGCTTCAACCTGCAAAGTGTGGGAGACATTTGGAATGATCTTCTGCAGATGGCAGTTGATGCTAGCTCACTTGTGAATGTTAAATCTGAGATTGATAGATTTCTGTGAACCAAGGGTATTAAGGGATATGGGGCTAAGACGGGTATATGGAGTTAGGTCACAGGTCCACCATGATCTTACTGAATGACGGAACAGGCTCAACGGGCTAAATGCCACTGCCACTTGCTGCCTCTTGATATGCGCCACCTTCTCCTGCAAGAAAGCTGGACGTGTGTCTGGGTGATGTGCCTGTCATGGTTGAATAGCTGCCAGTGTATGTGGCCTGTGAGTTGTGGGTGGGCGGCTTGAAACAGTGGTAATGTCGAAGGGTGAGAGGAAGCATCTGATTGGAAGAGTTGAGTACTGATGGAAAGAGTTTGTTGGTATGTGGGGGATGGGGGGGTGTAGTGCGTGGTGCAGTTGGTAGGAGACATCACTTGAAGTTGACCTCATTCACCTTGACCTCTCATGTCAAAGCACTGAACTTCTTCCTGCACTGCATCCATGTTAATGATGCTGTGCGCCTGGAATTGACTTTGTCTGCCGCTGCCTCCCACTGCCTTTTGAGTATATGTCCATAGGGCCTTTTGCCCCCCACCCCCCCTGCGGATATAGGATGTCCCTCCTTCTGTCCACCTCTTGCACCCAAGGTCTCTAGTGCATCAGCAGAGAACCTTGGTGCACATTCTCTCGCAGGCCTCGTACAAACTCAGATCGGCAGTTTGGTGGGGTCTGGCGTGCAGATTGGAGGATGTGGGATTTAGTAGTGCGCAACCTTTATTCAATGTTTTAACATAACTCATCAGTGTGTAAACATAGGGATGGGACCTGCATCTGTGTTTTACGTGTGCGATGTCTGATCTCCGTGTAGACACTAGACAGTTATTTTCAACAAATAACAGGTACCAGCTAACCTGGCACCCCATCCACCACCCTAAACATTCAATCCCTTCACCACCGACGCACTGTGGCTGCAGTGTGTACCATCCACAGGATGCACTGCAGCAACTCGCTAAGGCTTCTTCGACAGCACCTCCCAAACCCACGACCTCTACCACCTAGAAGGACAAGGGCAGCAGACACATGAGAACAACACCACCTGCACGTTCCCCTCCAAGTCACACACCATCCTGACTTGGAAATATATCGCCGTTCCTTCATCGTCGCTGTGTCAAAATCCTGGAACTCCATTCCTAACAGCACTGTGGGAGAACCCTCACCACATGGACTGCAGCGGTTCAAGAAGGCGGCTCACCACCACCCTCTCAAGGGCAATTAGGGTGGGCAATAAGTACACCACATCCACAGGATCCCCTTTATCCACGTTACTTGTTACTTCCTCAAAGAGTATGTGAGATTCGTGCTGCCTGGTCACTTACGTGATTCCGGCGAGCAGCCAGGCCTAGCTGCGTTATTGAATGGTTTCTCAACAATAGGGGATCTCACGTAAGTGGCTTGCACCCTCTCAAAGGCAGCCTGCACCTCTTATTTGCAAAATATAAGGTACGGATCTGCACGGAGTCTGAACGGAGATCAGACATCACACATGTAAAACACAGATGCAGGTCCCGTCCCTATGTTTACAAACTGTTAATTTATGTTAAAACATTGAATAAAGGTTGTGCACTATTTTCAGATTTAAAATTCACAATTGAGCTAGTAACAACTGCTGTTTGCAGAAAAGCGTTCCAAACTTCTACCACCCTTTGCGTGTAGAAGCGTTTCCTAACTTTACTCCTGTAAGTCCTGGCTCTAAATTTTAGGCTATGTCCCCTCGTCCTAGTATTGAAGTCAAGGAGACCTCCAAAAACAGGTACAAATGCTTCGGCAGCCAGAAGCAATAATCCAGGAACGAACCTGCATGGTCCCTTTAAATAGCACTGGTGGGGGGGGGGTCCTCCAGGCCATCTACGACATGTTCAGCTGTTCGGGGTTAAGACAGGGCATTGGCTGGAGCGTTGAGTTCCAAAATGGTATCCGTCCCTTTAAATCAGCGTCACACACTGGTCAAAAGTATAATTTCCTTACTTTACATGGTTTGTTATCTGCATGTGCGCATTCGCCTTTACCAAGATGGCATCCGGCGCACGTCATGCTAGAAGCATGCGCATACATTCCAGACTTTTCTTTTTCATTCATGGGATGTGGGCGTCGCTGGCAAGACCAGCATTTATTGCCCATCCCTAATTTTGGGACCTTAGCAGGCCGCGTAGTGCCTAAGAAAACGGGTACTACACGGCCGAATTTATAGCCCTTTGGGTCAAACGGCCTCTTTCTGTGCTCTAAATTCTACATAATTCTAAGTAAACTGAAGGCAAGCGAATTTTTGACACTAAGTTATCACTCAAGAGTTTTAAGGATAGATTAATTTCAATAGTTGGAAAATTGTTGGCATTGGGATTCAGGTACCTCACCATGGGTGAAGAACAAAAAATCTGCCCCATTAAGCTACAACCTGAAAAAAAATTCACACTTTTAGGATTTTCTTGATTTTAGCTCTCTCCTTCTGTACCACCCTGTCTGGGAAGCAGGAAGATGACCAATTATAAGGCATCTGTTAATGTTGCCCTTCAGACAGAAGAGTACGAGGCTCAGGATTACTTGCCCTTTGAATTTTCCTCCCTCACTGTATAATTTCTAAATCAACAGCCACTTGCCTCCCACTCAGCAGCTACTTGTCTCCAACTTAATGATATGAAAAGTGCCCGGAGGTTTTCCACGTTCAAGTTTTTAAACTGACATTCCTGCAATGACGGGTCCAGTTCTATAAAGTGAATTCATCAATCCCACGCTCTCAGCAGGGGGCCATGCTCAAAAGGAGTTTGGGTCAGAGATAAGGCCACAATACTGTAGTGCTGAATTTCTGACCCATCATCCTTTCAGGTGCACTGGAACATGGGTTGGTGAATTTACCCTTGTCTCATATCATAATCTGAGATCGAGGATGGGAAGAAAGAAGAAAACCAAACTATAAATGAGAATGTTCAGTGATGTACCTTTGGAAATAACGATCTTCTTCTCCAATTAAGAGCTTCAGCTCATAACCTCCCATCTCATGGTTGATACGAGCAGAGCAGGGGAGGGTCTTTGGTTTGTAACAGAACCACGGCTCCCAGTCCTGACATCAGTAAAGTTACAGAGCGGTTTAGTTTGAGGTAAACAAAGATTACTCACAGTGGTCTCTGAAGTACCCCCTAATTTGAAGGTACTTTTAAAATACACCCTATCTGGCCATTCCTCGAGTAGTGCTTGGATCCCTTCACTGGGATGAACCAAGGAAACAGACACTTCAACTTTCCCTGGCCAAGATAAATTAAAATTGATATAGTAAAATCCATTTTGGTTATCTATGACAGTTCCTGCTGAACCTGCTTTTAAAGCTGGGGTGTGGATACGACCTTGGAGATAGTCACCCCCATATTGCTTTGGGTGTCCTTCAAAATCAAACATACGCAGCATCACTTGTAACTGATCTCCAAAATAGAAAGTCTTTGCAGAATTTAAAATAACAAAGTGAACATGTGATGGGTTGCTGCTTTTCAGAAAGGGCACAGTAGGGTTGGGTGGTTTTGGCCATTCAATCATTTTCATAAGGAATGTTCCCTCTGACCTCTCTTCAGGGGTGAGGGTCCGATTCTGCTCGGCAATTCGTAATCGACGCAAGAAGGATCGATTGCCGTTTCTAAAAGGGCACCTTGTAATTTTTTTAAATTCCTGACCTCTTTGTCTTCGGCCCAATCTAAACCTCTTGCTCCCCCTCTTGTAGCGGTAGGGTGCCGCTCCGAGATCTGCTGTCGCACGGGACAGGTATCTCTGCTGTGCTGCTATGGGTTCAGGTGACTCCCAAATTTATGTAAATGATCCTATCCCCTGGATTTAGGATGAGATCAGTGGCAAGTCAGCAGGCAGAAGGTCCTCCCCTCCGCACTTCTGCAGGCATGAAGCTGCCACAGAACTTCTTCCCCAATATCTCTAAACAATGCAGACCAGGAACATAAGAACATAAGAAATAGGAGCAGGAGTAGGCCAATCGGCCCCTCGAGCCTGCTCCGACATTCAATAAGATCATGGCTGATCTGATCCTAACCTCAAATCTAAATTCATGTCCAATTTCCTGCCCGCTCCCCGTAACCCCTAATTCCCTTTACTTCTAGGAAACTGTCTATTTCTGTTTTAAATTTATTTAATGATGTAGCTTCCACAGCTTCCTGGGGCAGCAAATTCCACAGACCTACTACCCTCTGAGTGAAGAAGTTTCTCCTCATCTCAGTTTTGAAAGAGCAGCCCCTTATTCTAAGATTATGCCCCCTAGTTCTAGTTTCACCCATCCTTGGGAACATCCTTACCGCATCCACCCGATCAAGCCCCTTCACAATCTTACATGTTTCAATGATGTGGAGATGCCGGTGATGGACTGGGGTTGACAATTGTAAACAATTTTACAACACCAAGTTATAGTCCAGCAATTTTATTTTAAATTCACAAGCTTTCGGAGGCTACCTCCTTCCTCAGGTGAACGATGTGGAAGGAGGTAGCCTCCGAAAGCTTGAGAATTTAAAATAAAATTGCTGGACTATAACTTGGTGTTGTAAAATTGTTTACAAATGTTTCAATGAGATCGCCTCTCATTCTTCTGAACTCCAATGAGTAGAGTCCCAATCTACTCAACCTCTCCGCATATGTCCGCCCCCTCATCCCCGGGATTAACCGAGTGAACCAAGTTCAATTTCTGGTTAGTGCTGAATTAGCTGATCTCAGCTGGGCAGCAGTAAGAATGCTGCAATTGGTCTCAGCACCTGTGGGTTAAGAAAGGAAAATAATCAGCCCGGGTGTCCCATCCTGATCGCTGGGAGTGCTCTTGTATGCACATCAGGTACGGACAGGCATGGTCTTGACTTTGGTTGAATAGCTTGCTAACACTTACTGTCAAGGCTCAAACATGAACAATAGCTATTTGGATGAGGTACTAGAGGACAAAAGCAGCCAGTGGAACTATATTGCTGCATGAGAGTCAATGGCATCAGGAGAGGAAAAACGGGGAGATAATGAGAGGAGAAAGTTGGTGAGAAAAAGAATTTTAAAAAATTACAAAAAAAACCTCAAACATCATGTTGCTTTCTATTTATAGCCCACAGTCAGCATACACACACATACACACACATCACATTTTTATACACTGCTACTTCAAGCCTTGTTTGACATTGGCTTACCATGAACATGTTGTTTTATGTGATGAATGTTTAGAATCATCATCAGCAATGTCATCAGCGTCAACAGCATGAAAAGGAACAGGGATATGGAGCAGGAAAGGAATGATTCTTTTGTGGGTAGTTCATTCATACTTGGAGCTCACAGTGCAGCAGTATTATCAATCAGTCTGATCAGCACTTCATGCTTCTTAAATCTGCAAAAATAGAAATAAAGAGCTTGCATTTATATAGCACCTTTCACGACCTCAGGACATCCCAAAGCACTTTACAGCCAATGAAGTACTTTTGAACTGTAGTCACTGTTGTAATGTAGGAAACGCAACAGCCAATTTGTGCCCAGCAAGTTCCTACAAACAGTAATGTGATAATGACCAGATAATCTGTTTTAGTTATGTTGGTTGAGGGTTAAATATTGGCCAGGACACCAGAGAGAACTCCCCAGTTCTTCCTCAAAATAGTGCCATGGGATCTTTTACTCCTTCAGTACTACACTGGAGTGTCAGCCTAGATTTTGTGCTCCAGTCTCTACAGTGGGACTTGAACCCTTGACCTTCTGACTCTGAGTCAATAATGCTACCACTGAGCCATGGCGGACACCAGAAAACAGCAGAGTAAAGAAAATTAATTACTAAAAAAAAGCTGATAATATTCTTGTCATCGTAGATCACACAAAGTTTTTCATCTTACTTGTACAGCAACACATTAGCAAACAAACATTCATAAGAATATGAGAAACAGGAGCAGGATTAGGCCAAATGGTCCCTCAAGCCTGCTCCGCCATTCAATCAGATCATGGCTGATCCACTACCTCAACTCCACTTTCCCGCCCTATCCCCTGATTTCCTTAGTGTCCAAAAATCCATCAATCTCAGTTTTGAATATACTCAACGACTGAGCATCCACAGCCCTCTGGGGTAGAGAATTCCAAAGATTCACAACCTTCTGAGTGAAGAAATTTTTCCTCATCTCAGTCCTAAATAGTTGACCCCTTATCTTGAGACCATGGGCACTAAATTGCTTTTCTATTCTTCCTACCAAAGTGGTTAATTTCACATTTCCCCACATTATACTCCAGCTCCCACCTTTTTGCCCACTCACTTAACCTGTCTATATCCCTTTGCAACCTCTTTGCGTCCTCCTCACAGCTTACTTTCCCACCTAGCTTTGTATCATCAACAAATTTGGATACATTACACTCGGCCACCTCATCTAAGTTATTGGCCTAATTTGTAACCTGGAGCCGGGAAGAGGGCGAGGGAGGAGGGATGGGGAATTTCTGAGGGGAAACCCGGGTTTCTCGGACGTCCTTACTTCTTTGAGGTAAGGACGTCTTTTATTTTTTTTTTGTCAGTTTCCCACCGACAGGCTGGCCGTCAGTCGGACGGGAGAAGAGGCAGGAAGCGGATGTGAGCAGGTAAGTCTTAGATAAGGGAGGGGGTCAGTCATTGACGGGGGTCAGGGTCAGGGGTCACCAGGGGGGGGTCCGGAGTCATCGGGAGGAGTCGGGGATCATGGGGGGGTGGGGTGGTCGGAGATCGTGGGGGATGGGAGGTAGATCGGCCAGGGGTTGGGTGGGGGGGGGGGTGTCTCACAAGCCTATCAGGTCAGAGCCCTATTATAATTAGTAGTTGCTTTGGCAGGAAACCCTCCAGGCATCTACTGAGGAGGCAGTGGGAAGAGATGCCCTGAGCATTACACCAAGAACACGAACACAAAGAAGAAAAACATTCTGTAAGAATATAGATCTGTTTTACATTACTTTTATACAGAATAGGATAGGCACAAATGGATTATTAACTAAATAAGCTAAGTGGATAATATGGAGCTAAAAGGGTTGTTAGGATTAAAACACATAGGGGGCTAAATTGGATATACCCCAAAAACAGCTGCACCACTAGAATCACCCACTGCTCAATTCACTACACCCCCATCACCCACCTACCAACAATCTCTATTAATCAGTACTCAACACTTCAATTCATATGCTTCACCTCACCCTCACACACTTACCACTGTTGCAAGCCACACACACACAACTCACAGCTTACACACACACACTGGCAGCTATTCAACCATGACAGCCACATCACCCAAACACCTTGCAGGACACTCACTGACACACTTCCCTCTTTCTTGCAGGAGAAGGTGGTGCAGGACAGGAAGCAGCAGCAAGTAACTGGAGGAGGAGCAGTGCGCCTACACGTTCTGACTCCCATGGAGGAGACAGTGCTGGCCATCATGGGAAGTGGCATCGCTGAGGCTGTAGTCATTGGCGGCGCTGAAGGGGTCGATGATCAGGGTATCTGCATACTTAATCCTCCATCTCTTTTCCCACTTCTCCCTCATCGCACAATCTCTTCTGACTCACATGCTGCAGATGGTGTAAGCACGCACTTCTTACTTTCTCCTTTCTCCTCACCACAACGCAACTCTTGGTCTCAACCCTTTTTTATTTCAGGTACCCAAGAATTGGAACCTTTCCAGTCAGAGGACGATGAAGAAGACAACGATGATGAAGAGACACCGTCACTTGATCTTACACTCGCACGTGGTGACACACTGGGTACAAGTGCACAGAAGCCAGGACGGGGCGGGGTGGGGTGGTGGTGGGGGGATGACACCATAGGTGCCAGCTTGCCTGCACACAATATCATGGAGCATGGAGGAGTCCACCTCCAACTTGGCACAGGGCTTTTCACAGAGCTTGGAGCCCAAACTTTTCAACATGGAACATTTGGTCACCTCCATCAACATACCTGTGGAACCCGCCATGATGCAGCATATGGTGACTGGTGTCACCCCTTCCATTTCAGCACAAACAGCTTCCATTGAAGCTCTGACAGCTGCCTTGGAAGCTCAGACTGCTGTCACGTGGCTCTGGATACCACTGTTGAAAGGGGCTTCTAGGGCTTCAAAGCAATCCAGCAATCTGTTTTCCAACAGATCACCAGGACTGCTGAGGCGCCATCCTGGGAAAGTGGCAGTGCCTCCTTGGAACAGGAACCTGCTGTCCTCCCTCAGGATGACAGCATTTTTTTTTCAAATTAAAATTTTATTGTCCTCGTTCAGGATGCATTCCAGCCCCTGCGGTGCCCACCGGTCGCGGAAAGCCTCAAGCGTACCGGCAGACACCGCGTGCTCCCTCTCCAGGGCCACCCGGGTGCGGAGCGACCCGCGAAAGAGAGGCAGACAGGCCGAGCGACCGCCCCCACGGACCGCGAGCATCCTGGACCTGTGGATAGCCACCTTGGACAGGCCCAGGAGCAGGCCCACGAGGACGTCCACCGACCTGCCCGCCCCCCTCCTCACTGGGCGCCCAAAGATCAGGAGCGTGGGACTGAAATGCAGCCAGAACTTGAGGAGCAGCCCCTCCAAATAGTAAAACAGGGGCTGCAGTCTTGCACACCCAGTGTACATGTGGAATACGGACTCCTCCAGGCCGCAGAAAATGCAAGCGGCCTGGGTGTCCGTAAAATGGCGTAAACGCCAATTGCACAGGACTGCTCCGTGCACTACCCTCCACCCCAGATCCCCAAAGTAACGCGGGAGGACCCCTGAATAGAGAGCCTCCCACTGGGGACCCCCGTCTCCGCCGGACGGCAGGATGGCACGCCAGGGCGTGTCCGGGCGAGAGACGAGGGCGAGGAAGTGGATAGTGTGCAGGAGCAGCCCGTACAGAAAATCCCTCCGCGCGGTGTGAAACGGCATGGAGGGAATTTCCGAGAGACGGCTCAAGTTGTGAGGCGCGGCCCTCCGAGGGAGGATCCGGGGTTTGGCGCCGAGGAGGAATTCCGTCCGAACGGGGGTCAGGTCGGACGGGATGGCTCCGCACGCTTGAGCCGCCTCCACACCCCGAGTGGAGTCAGGGCCGAGCGCCGATTTCAACGCCTGGATGGCGGCGGCCGTGTCCCCGGCACGCCACGAGGAAATGCGAGCGGCGAGCGCCCACGGCTCGAGCCAACCCGACCCTCCGCCATCCAGGACGTCCCTGACTCTGGTCACCCGACCGGCCACAGCCCTCCGCTCCGTCAGCCACGAGCGGCCGAAGCCGACATCGCGGAGGAACGGATTCCCGAGCAGCGGCTCCTGCAGGACGGCCGCTACCCCCGACGGGCGAGAGCTCCGGCTGGAGGCGACCATGGTCCAGACCCTGAGCAGATCCTGGTAAGGATGACAGCATTCCTGAGTTAATCATATTCATGTGACATATCAATTAGTGTTAATTGTTTTCAGGTGGTGTGTATCAATTGGGGCTCTCTTGTATCCATATATAAGAGATGGCACACCAATTGATTGCTCGATATTGTTCCATGTGGCAGCATGGCACTTATTGTAAGCCTGCTCTGCAGCTGTGCACAGGCTTCTGACTGGAGTCATGAACCATGTCTGGAGGGGATATCCCTTGTTGCTCAATAGCCAGCCTGTAACTTTTTGGCCTGGTTAGAATAAAGGCAGCAGAAAAACTGGCGCAGGCTGAAAGTGTCATGACTGCTACCAGGATAACGGGCACAGACCTGCACAATTCACTGCCTGTGGTCGCAAACCAGCTGAACGTTGATTGATAAATATTTCAGGCTGCTGATGCGGAGCATGCAAGGCAATGTGTGTGCAGTCAATGGCACCCTGAACCCAGGGGAAGCCTGCCATGCATGTGAAACCTAGTGATCTCTCCATCTTCGCTCTATCAATAGAGAAGGAGATGTAGGTGCTTGTCCTGGTGTAGAGCCTTGGTGACCGCCCTGACACATTGACGTACTGCAAACTGTGAGGTATTGCTGACGTCACCTGTTGCAGCCTGAAAGGAGCCCGTGGCATAAAAGTTGAGTGTGACGGTGACCATGACAGCCACAGGTAGTGCTGCCTATGCTCTGGTTGAGGCTGGAGTTGTGGTTGTGGCAGGTAACATGGCTCATTGACAGCCTCTTTGGTAAAGCAAAGGCACCTCATTGTTCCTCAGTAACGCTGATGTAGAAGAAGTGCTTCCTGAAGACCCTTGGTGGATATGGCCTCCTGTGCTGTGCCCTCTTCCTCCTCCTCCTCCCAATGCTGGCAGCTACTCCTGCTCTGTGGTGTCTTCCTTGCTGCTCCCTCTCATCCTCCAGCCCCAAAAGCAGCCCTATGGAGATCACCCATGTCTGCAGCCAGACTATTTGTGACGCAAAGGGGAACAACAGTGCAAGACCAGCAAAATCTCTCTGTGCAGACAAAGTGAATTTTCCAGAGTGATACAACACAGCATAAATACACCTAGAAGTCAAGCAGTAGCCAGAAATTCAAAATAGCGCTGGTAAGGGGGCTTTCCTGCTGGTTAGCACCACGATATGCTGTACGAGGCCAACTCGTAGCGAATGAAGCACTGGGGCAATGTAAAATTGAAAACGGGTCCGGCATGAAGCATAGGACCCTAATTTAGATAGATTGTTCTTCACATAGAATGCTACTGGTGTGAGCTCCTGTACCAATGGGCGCCACGTGGCCGCATCCTAGGCCATGATATCTTTGGCACATATCCTTCCATATTCTCCTCCAATCTTTTCAAAGGTGGACCAAAGTCAGTCTAGGTAAGGCCAGATTAATGAATCATTAATTGCTTTATTTCACAGTATGATGAATGTACAGAGCAATTATTATGAACAGATTCACTTCATTAGTATAACATTTCTTCCCGTAATGATACAAAATAAATTATACACCACACTACCACACATCAGTCAGTTATCTTATTTCATTTAAGCTGGAGGTCTTCTAATTTTCTTCAGAATTTCTAACCTTTTTGCCTCAGTGAAGGCCCTTGCAGCTTTCAGTTTAACAAATCTTTCCGCCCTTGTAGTCTTCCTGTTTCAAAACCCTCCCTCACAGCTTCTTTTCACAGACAAAGAGATCAAAGAGTTTTCCAACACCATGCAAGGGGTGTAGGGAGAGAGCAGGAATATGGTATCGAGATAGAGGATCAGCCATGATCATACTGAATGGCGAAGCAGGCTCGAAGGGCCGAATGGCCTACTCCTGCTCCTATTTTCTATGCATGGGATCGATTTTAACTCGCGATGGGAACGCAGCAAAGCAAGCAGCCTGCCTGTCCGGGCGCGGCAGCGGGCAGGCTTGGCCGATTTTAATAGCCAAGCCTCATTAGCAGGCCGCTTGCCAACCAAAATCGCCGTGAAGTTGGCAGGAAGTGGCTGCTGGATGCTAAAATCGGGTGGTTGGAGATCAGCACAGGATTGGTGGGGGAGGGAGCAGTCCTGCTTCTCTTGGCCCACAAGGAACCAAATAAAATTTTAAAAACTTACCTTGCAGGGCCTCTTCTGGCCCTGGCTGTGGTTCCTGGCAGATTTGCCTGGCCTGGCAGCTATAACTGCTCCCCTACTCAGGCCAAAATAGCAGACTGTGCCCCAATGATGTAATCAGAACCCTGGCGGGGGAGTTAAAAATCGAGCCCCATGGGTGTTAGATATTTTTCAATAATCCAGACAAGTTGATGAGTTGCTTATTGTTTAGTCTGTGGGGGAGAAACAACTTTGTTTAGCAGAGACCTTTCATCCTAGTGCCTTTTTTAAACTTATATCAATACACGTTGCTGTTTAAAAAAAAAACAATGAAAGTAACTCTTTTTCCAAACCTTTGTGAAAAAATGGTCTATAAATCCTGCAACGTGACAACAGGCAATTGACTACTGGTAAAATGCAGCTGCAGCAAAAAGGAACAAAAATTGAGGCCTCAACAATTATACAAGTGCAGCAACACAGAAAAGCTCAGTCCACCCAAAGTGCCAAAATACATCAGTTACTATGTAAATACAACCTCGCTTTAGGAACAGGGATAGAACAGACCAGTCCATTTCCCGAGGAAACACTCACCTGACGAAGGAGAAAGCCTCCGAAAGCTTGTGATTTTCAAATAAAACTGTTGGACTATAACCTGGTGTTGTAAGATTCCTTACATCTGTTTATACAGGCATGGAACAGACTGTGAGAGGGCCCTACCCAACGTGGAGACATTTGATATGAAAGTTGGGCACAGTAAGAATGCAGCGTGCAAGGTCAGAGACCCAATTTCTTGATCCGTGCCTGCCGCCAGTGACCCTGTGCCAGTGGAAGGGCCTTGGAAAAAATCAAGATTAAAATGCAATTACAAACCCAAGGGAGGTTATCAAGACCACAAGAAATGGCATTATAATGTATTGGAGGTGGAGGGGAAAGAGTACTTGCTCTTCTCAGGCTACAGTAGGATTGCTAAATGATTGTCCTGATTTTATTGTATATAAATAAAAATCCAACCAATATCTCAAAGGGAAAGTGATTCTATCTAAGTTTGTTATAGAGAGAATAGATCTCAGTTTCTGGTCCACGATTGGAAAGGATGCTCAATTCCAGTTCAGAATACAATTTTTTAGCAGCAAAATAGAAATTATAAAAGCAGATTTTATAATTTAGTGCCTTTGGTACAGTACTTTCCAGAACAGGATTGCATATCGAGATTGAGCATGTAGGCCAACTTCCTCCATATATTGAACAGAAAATCCCACATGACATCCCAACCTCCACGATATACATTCCTGGCAGAGAAGCTTTGTACCAAGAGAGCTAACTTGGAAAATCTATTCCTATATCGGTAGTGCAAATTTAATATTTATTAAATGGAGGAATATTGGGAAAACCCAGCAAGAGTACTTTCAGGACCAATTTTGACTAAATCTGACAAATCCAGAGCTGCCCACCATCCCACCCCACTCCCAATGGCTGGTTGGTAAGTGCATTGCCCATTGTGTCATTAAGCCATACAACCCAGGAAAGTCCCAGGATCTGTCCCCAATCCTTGTCGAATTATCTGATTTCAGCCAAAATGTGTCAGGTGCTACAATTGGACACAACGCATCTGGACTACAAGGGGGAGAAAACCGTCTAGGATTTCTCCTTTTCAATTGCTAATGAGTGAACATTGGGTTCAGAGCTAAGCTATGATATTCCCCATGTTGTAATATCCTGCTGATACTATGGTCCCAATAAGCTACAATCCCATGCTGCTGTCATAACAATAGCAGGCAGGACTTCCTTCTGCTGTTCAGTTGCATGCTTAACCCCAGTGGAATTCCCAGGATCAGGTAATTTCCATAGAAAGGCACTCATGGCCTGTATCAGCACACTGTGGGGGAAGGAATTGAAATTTACAGTACTACTGCCAGCAGATCGGGCAGATGGAATATCCAAGAAAAAATTGGCCCTACTGCAGAAAGGCCATTTTCTAATCACTTTGCAACCGACTGCTGTAATGAAAATTACCTTTAACAATCTGGGGGCCCCACTTCAGTCTTTAGCAGTGCCAGAGGAAGCATCGATGAGAATTCCAGTGGGTTAGATCATTCTGCTCATCCCAGCTCTATCCATGATGGTTGGTTGTCAAGGCAGAAGACATCAACACCCTCCCCAGTAACCTCCAGCATTTCTCAAACATGTTGGAGAGCTTGCGTATCTGGTCCCACTCCAAAATCCGCTGTCACCCATCTTAATTGTGTATCTAATCCACCTAAAACATTGTGGATTTTCTAGGTTCACATGTCTAAAGGTCACTTGATTGAGGTACTGGAGACATGGTACCCATGGAACCAAGGAGGTCATACCTTCAGGAGAGGAAGGGCATTAAGAGAAAGAAAACAAAATAAAATCACATAATACCCTTCCTGCAGTCATCATGGCTCAGTGCACAACAAAAAGCAACAATCTGCATTTGTCACAATGCAAACTCCCACTATTGACTTGCTTAACAGGTATGACTATTTTTTAAAACTTTTAAAAACTGTTGGGGGTCTACATTCAAAAACAGTACATTCATTTAGTAAACATTTACACAAGTCTTAGAATTCAGATCGCGTAATTATATGAATCTCATGATTGCCAAAACTTGGTTGGAACAGATCTAAAACAAGATTTAACACTTTTTCAACGGACACACATATGAAAGAAACACATCTACTTCATTCTTTATAATGATTCGCTTGGGGTGTAGCTCATGTGGCAGGTAATGTGCTATTGTCATCTCCCATGCATCCACAAATGCCACATTGATGCCCTCAAACATCTTTCTGAGCACTAAATCAAGCTGATAGGAGTACCAGTCACTGTTGTAGAGACTGACCTCCCGTGGAAGGGCCTGGACATTGGCCGTCTTTATTACAATCACTGTATCCGGACTCCTGTCCAGCAATCGTAGAATTGACCTCCGGATGTTCTGTAGCCTTCGGATGTATGGTTCTACTGGAAAAGTGTTGAAATGGCACCATATGGTGAAGGCTATAACTGTGCTCTTTCCTCCTTTAATGTCATCCAGTTTATTTGCAATGAATGGCAGGTTCTGAGTTGAAATGGGTAAGATTCGAATTGGTTTGCCATGGGGATAATATTCCACCTTGATCTTGTTGTCCATATCCAAAGCAAGATGAGGGCCGGTATTTTTAGAATTGCCAAGATCAAACTTTCTGAGACCTAAAACAGAAGATGTCACATTATTTAACATGATGCCGAGTCATAATTTTGCAGATAATAATTAACAGGCATAAAATAGACATACCATTTAGAACCTCAGTTCATCAAACTAGAGCCACATCTCCCATCCTACTCCATCTAGGCCAAATCAGCTTCATGTCAGGGTCTCAAGGAGGGCAAGATAGCAGCCAGGTAAGTCATTGGGACAGGCAGGTCAGTAGATGTCAGGGAAGCACTCAGAGCAAGCAAGCAGGCAGATGTGCTAGTGAGCTGGTAAGTATTTGGGGTGGGAGCCAGCAGTTAAGCTAGGAAGCACTCAGATAAGTGGGTAAACAGAAGGGCTAAGAACCATTCGGAAAGAGTGAGTGTGTGCCTGGCCAGGAGAACATTGGAATAGTAGAGTCTGGAGGTGACAAAGGCATGGATGAGGGTTTCGGCAGCAGATGGGGTAAAGCAGTGGTGATATTACGGAGGTAGAAGTAGGCTGTCTTTGTGATGGGGAAGATTTGTGGTTGGGAGCTCAGTTCTGGGGCAGGTAGGGTGCGAACAGTCTGGTTCAACCCAAGACCGTGGTCGGGCAGGGGGATGGAATTGATGGCAAGAGTTCAGAGATTGTGGCAGGGGCTGAAGAAAATGGCTTGAGTCTTAGAAACATAGAAAATAGGAGCAGGAGTAGGCCACTCAGCCCATCAAGCCTGCTCTGCCATTCAATATGATCATGGCTGATCATCTATCTCAATACCATATTCCCGCTCTCTCCCCATACCCTTTGATGCCTTTTGTGTCTAGAAATCTATCCAGCTACTTCTTAAATATATTCAGTGACTTGGTCTCCACAGCCTTCTGTGGTAGAGAATTCCACAGGTTCACCACCCTGAGTGAAGAAATTTCTCCTCATCTCAGTCCTAAATGTCCTACCCCGTATCCTGAGACTGTGACCCCTCATTCTGGACCCCCCCAGCCAGGGGAAACATCCTCCCTGCATCCAGTCTGTCTAGCCCTGTCAGAATTTTATATGTTTCAACGAGATCCCCTCTCATTCTTCTAAACTCGAGTGAATGCAGGCTGAGTCGACCCAATCTCTCCTCATACGACAGTTCTGCCATCCCAGGAATCAGTTTGGTGAACCTTCGCTGCACTCCCTCTATGGTAAGTATATCATTTCTTAGGTAAGGAGGCCAAAACTGCACACAATACTCCAGGTGTGGTCTCACCAAGGCCCTGTATAACTGCAGTAACTGTCTTGAAATAACTGTCTTCCCAATGTTTAACTGGGATGAAATGCAACTCATCCAGGACTGATGTCAGATAAGCAATCAGAGGCAATGGAGAAGTTGAAAGAGCTGGTGGAGAGGTAGAGCTGGGTGTCATCAACGTACATGTGGAATATGACTATGTCGTCAGATGATGTCCCCAAAGGTCATCATGTAGATGATGAAGATGAGGCGGCCAAGGACAGGGACTTGGGGAACTCCAGGAGGTAAATGTGTGGGGTGGGAAGAGTAGACATTTCTGGAGATGCTATGTTTAGATAGGCAAGAGTGGAACCAAGTAACATTGGTCCCATGGAGCTGGACAACAGAGGAGGTATGTTAGAGGAGGATGGAGTGGACATCGGTGTCAAAGGGTGTAGAGAGATTGAGAAGAATGAGGAGGGATAATGCACCATAGTCACAGTCAAAGGATGTCATTTGTGACTTTGATTAGAGCAGCTGGAACCAACTTCACAATTATTTTAACAATTGGATTCGTCACTTCCTGCTAGTTGTCAGTTCAGAATTGGTGGCTTTCAAAAAAATGCAATGATTCAATTGCTCAGCTTTCAGCTGCATGCATGTGCCTCATTTTTAGTATTAGAGAATCATAGGGCTGGAAATTCTGTTGACTCTTTTGAGGGAGTAAAAGTTTGGTGAGGCAGGACTTCCATCGCTTTCACTATAGTCTGTTGGCGTACCTGTGCCAATTCCCAGGAACTGAGTCATTTAAATATTTGTGGTTGGTACCCCAAGCCTGTGGAGTCACAATAGGGTCTCCTGCCCTGATAAAGTGGCATATAATCATAGTGGTATCCTCTCACTTTGAAAGAGGCCACCCAAAACCCTGAAAGGATCCAGTGAAAAAAATGTTGTGCAATTTCTACAATTTCCCTCAAGGCGCAAAGGAGGAAACCGAGAGACAGTCATACAGATAGAATTCCATTTATTATAGTGCCTTTCATCTCAAGATTTTTAAAAATTCATTCATGGGATGTGGGCTTTGCTGGCAAGGCCAGCATTTATTGCCCATCCCTAATTGCCCTTGAGAAGGTGGTGGTGAGCCGCCTTCTTGAACCGCTGCAGTCCGTGTGGTGAAGGTTCTCCCACAGTGCTGTTAGGAAGGGAGTTCCAGGATTTTGACCCAGCAACGATGAAGGAACGGCGATATATTTCCAAGTCGGGATGGTGTGTGACTTGGAGGGGAACGTGCAGGTGGTGTTGTTCCCATGTGCCTGCTGCTCTTGTCCTTCTAGGTGGTAGAGGTCACAGGTTTGGGAGGTGCTGTCTAAGAAGCCTTGGCGAGTTGCTGCAGTGCATCCTGTGGATGGTACACACTGCAGCCACAGTGCGCCGGTGGTGAAGGGAGTGAATGTTTAGGGTGGTGGATGGGGTGCCAATCAAGCGGGCTGCTTTGTCCTGGATGGTGTCGAGCTTCTTGAGTGTTGTTGGAGCTGCACTCATCCAGGCAAGTGAAGAGTATTCCATCACACTCCTGACTTGTGCCTTGTAGAAGGTAGAAAGGCTTTGGGGAGTCAGGAGGTGAGTCACTCGCCGCAGAATACCCAGCCTCTGACCTGCTCTTGTGGCCACAGTATTTATATGGCTGGTCCAGTTAAGTTTCTGGTAAATGGTGACCCCCAGGATGTTGACGGTGGGGGATTCGGCGATGGTAATGCCGTTGAATGTCAAGGGGAGGTGGTTAGACTCTCTCTTGTTGGAGATGGTCATTGCCTGGCACTTGTCTGGCACGAATCTTACTTGCCACTTGTGAGCCCAAGCCTGGATGTTGTCCAGGTCTTACTGCGTGCGGGCATGGACTGCTTCATTATTTGAGGGGTTGCGAATGGAACTGAACACTGTGCAATCAGCGAACATCCCCATTTCTGACCTTATTCTGACTGGATGTCCCAAAACGCTTCACAGCCAATTAAGTACTTTTTTTTTAAGTAGTCACTGTTGTAATGTAGGTCATTGATCCCTCTAAGGTCAATTACTTTTCTTTCTGGAATTCTTGGAACCTTCTTAAGACTCAGATTGGGACCTACTCCTGCTCCTAGCCGGTGTAGGTTCTACTTGGTCTATCAGGTGGCGAATTGGATGGAATTTCCAGGGTTTCCTGAAAGCACCCCCAGAACCCGGCCCCAAATCGATGTAATCGGGCCCGGCCTAAAAAGCACTTGCACCCCTGGAGCACCTCAAATCGCCGCCCTCTCCCCAGGATCGCAACACAGTTCATCCTCCTCAGCACTTGAAATTTCAAGTCCATGGACTTTTGCAGCATAGAAGGAGGCCATTTGGCCCATCGCACCACTGTCAGTTTGCTGCAAAGTTTCTGGATCCCAGTGATGGAATGCTGTAACCCTCATTGCAAAGAAATCCAGTCTGTATGTTTGACTAACTTTAAGCTGCCTATTTTTATTTTAGTTATCACTTTTGCTTGTTTGCCATGAAAATAAAACCCATTTAAAAGTTTTACTGGTAATAATCTTCTCAGAATACACGGGCAGGAATATGAAGAATGGGCAATAACGCCCTTTAGCTCCCTCCAGCAAATCTTTTACCCTGTGGAATTTTCCAGTAGCTTCTGTGTAGAAATGGTGACCTATATATTCACGTTCAAGCAAGCATAAATTACATGGGAAGAATACAAGAACTGGTCTGGTTCTGGACTGAGGTATCCGTAATACTTAAAGCAGATTAGACCACAATACATAATATGAGAAATGGCTGAACCCAACCTGGCACAAATTCCGTCAAATATTCAAACCACTGGCGTATAGTGGAATCTCCAAAAATATAAACTTTTTTCCCACGAAGACAGCCTGTAATACTTGCAGGAGTGTCGAAGCGCTGAATGTTACAGGTTGTTGACATCCACTGGTCATTATAATAAAATCCAGATGGTGAAAGCAGATGCTTGCCAGGGACACATTCTCCCAGACCTTTGCCTTAAAATAAAGAGAAAAGACATTACATAAACAAATACCAATGCACTGTGCCTTAGATATATATTATCCAAGGTTTTTTTCAATTAGCTAATCACAGTTTCAGGGGCAATGACAAATCCCAAAAGGGCCTTCAGTAGTTAAGAGAAAGTTAGACAGAAAAAAAAAGTTAATGACAATATTGTGAAAAATGTTCTGTCAATTCTGCATCCAGTTCTGGTCACCACGGCATAAGGAAAACTACCAAGCCCGGGGAGTGGTGCACAGAAGGGCCACAAGGCCAATCCCTGGTATCAGAGGGCTACGTAAATCAGGAAAGGTTAGAAAAACATGGACTGATGAGCCTTGAAAAGAAATGATTAAAAGGGGACCTTACAGAGGTATGTAAGCTATTAAAGACTTGAGCACAAATCTAGGCTGACACTCCAGTGCAGTACTGAGGGAATGCTGCACTGTAGGAAGTGCCATCTTTCGGATGAGATGTTAAACCGAGGCCCCATCTGAGTTCTTAGGTGGACATAAAAGATCCCACGTTACTATTTCGAAGAAGAGCAAGGGAGTTCTCCCCGGTGTCCTGGCCAATATTTATCCCTCAACCAACATCACTAAAACAGATTATCTGGTCATTATCACATTGCTGTTTATAGGACTTTGCTATGTACAAATTGACTGCTGTGTTTCCCCACATTGCAGCTGTGACTACACTTCAAAAGTACTTCATTGGCTGTAAAGCGTTTTGGGACATCCTGAGGTCGTGAAAGGTGCTATATAAATGCAAGTCTTTCTTTCTTTCTTTTTAAATGGAATAGGAAAGGTTAATTTTGTGCAGTATTGCAAGTTAAATGACAACCAAAGAACATTGGCACATAGGTGCAATCTGGCAAAAGGCAACTTCAGGACTAAAGACAGGAATCACTTCCACACAAAGTGATTAAAGGTCTTCTAGGTAGGATCTTGGGGGCAAAATCTCTGGATTCATTGAAAAATTTGTCGGCTGCTGTGATAGGGGATCATAGGTTTCAATGGAAGGATAAGCTAGATGGGTCAAATGGCATTTCTCATTTTTGTGACTTATTCGGAATGGCTTGATGCAATATTGATCCAAACAAATCAGAAATATACCATATTCCATTATGCAGAGGTGGCCAATCTTAGCCAGGACTAAGGACATAGAAAATTATAAATGAGTCAACCAAAGATTTCACTCCTAATAGATATCCAGTGATCACTAATGACAATTGCTCTTATATCAACAGCAGCTAAGACTAAGATGACACCGCAGTCAAAAAGCTTGCTAAGCCCTAGTCTCACGTTCAAAACACGGGCTATTGTGCGACTGAGTATTTCTGTCATCTGTGCAATAATATTCCAGCATAAGTCACCATCTTTAGGTGAAGAAAAAGAAAAGGGGAGTGTTACAAATTCAGGTTTGCACTAGATATTTTCTTGGTTTCAATATCACCAATCACTTCCATAAGTGGGCCCTGCCCCAACTATAATCTGCAGAGTATCTTTATTACCCAATACCTAGTTAAACAGTAGCGTGCCCCTCAGCCCATGACACTAAGAAACCCCCCCCCTCCCCATTGTGTGTACTGGGTGTTGTGATTCTTGCAAGGAACACTCACACGTTTCTTCTATTTTTCAGAAGGCAGACTGAAAAGCACTCTAATGAGATGAAGCCATCCGTAAACCAACTAAATGGCTGATTTTCCATTAACAACCACCTCAGTGACCATCTCACACCTGCTCCCTCCACCTTCACCAAGATCATAAACTTCCTCGTCACTAAGATTAAGACCATCCATTTAGCTAAGTGTAGGCATTCCAGGTAAAATAGCCATATTGAGCTTTTAACATATACATCCATATATTAGTACTCATTCTGCAATGAGTATATAAGACTTTAAATGCTACAGAAAACTAATAAGCACTCATGAAATGTCCGAAGTGCAATAAACAACCCAAGACATTAAAGGCATGCACAACAACCGGTGGGAGCTAACCTTACCACTATACGAGTTTATATATCAACAGAATACACACAGAACATGACGACATATGGGACCCACATTTGTCCTACATAATTAAACCTATAAAAGGTACGACACATTGGAGCTCCTGGGGAACTTCAGTCTAGTCTTGCTGAGGCTAGCGTGAGCAGTCAAGACAACGCACTTGCGATCTCCTGAGGAATCCTTGGTATGTGAGTTTTGTTACTTATATCTCATGTAAGAGGTTGTGTTTTCTTAATTTGATTTAATAAAGAATATTAATCAAATGTTTTCTGCGTTTTCAAGTCCTCAAACTTGTATTAGAGCTAAAGGATGCATGACTATATCCTAAAATACCTCCACATCAAGGCAATAGGGATATAGTGTCAATTTTTGTCTTAGTGTGCTTCCATGAAGCACCTTGGGACATTTTTCTTTGTTAAAAGAACTATATAAATGGAAGTTGTTTTTGCTGATGTTGATGAGAATTCTCATGATCCAGATGAGGGACACAAGTTCAGGAGCGGATGACAAATACAGGTGCAATGACACCTGTGGCACTTTCTCTGCATCAGTCACTACCCAGGACACATTTATAGTCTGCTCCATGTATATGCATATGTCAGCAAATACCCATCTTTGCTGCCTCCACTTCATGAGAAACACAGTTACAAAGGCATGCCATCTGCTGCAGGATGACCTGCAGACAAAATCAGGAAGAGGGACACTTTTCCCTTAGAAGTGAAAGTTATGTTTGCAAGGAGGCAATATTTTCATCACTTTCTCTATGGAAAGGAGGTATCAGCTGGACAAGACACAGAACTTTCAACAAGTGGCAGCTTCCTCAAATGCAAAGCACTGTAGATAGCACCCATGTGGGCAACAGAGCTCCTCATATCAACCTGATTGTTTACATGACCAGAAAGGATTTGCAAATAATGTTTGGGTGGTATCTGACCACAAAAACATCAAAGCACATTAATAGCAGAAAGATCAAATGGTTGAAGGGATGTTTCGAAGGGGAAGCCAAAATGATTTTTTATATAATTATAAGGCACATCAGGAATAAAGTACTGGAGTTAGAATTATATGCAACATTAATGGCTGTCATCCAGGAAACAGCCAAGATGCCTTTATTATGCAGCAGTCCATGATGTCTGCGTCATTTGAAGAAAAAGAAACACTGGTTGGATGGCTATTGATAGACCAGGGCTAATCCCACTGGGAAATGTCCTAACAGCAAACTTGTAGCCTAAGCAGCATCTGTTTCCTGTGCCTCAGTCATCACCTCCATTTACAAAAAAAGTGTGGTGTCCAGCCTTGGCACAATGAAACAATGCATACAAAAAGAATGATTATTGTGTATAGTGTTTTAAATGGTACCTCAGAGGTCATACTCCAAGTTGGTGCCATGGGGCGTGGATGCCACATGAGGTGCGTGCAAAAGTGAGGAGCACACTTACCTTTACTTCTTCCTGATACCAGCAAATCTCTTCCATATTTTCAGCCAGGTACAAGGGATCTGGGTGACTGCATTGACTTGGTTGGCAATTGCCCTCCATGCAACTTACACCTTTACTTTTACTGGAGTTCTAAATAGAGCCGCCCTCCTGCAGTATGCCTCCAAATCCAAAAGGAACCCACTTGTTGCCACTGAGAACAAATAGTTCACTGTTCTAACACTGTTACAGCTTCCCTTTTTATAGCGAGCTGAAGCTTTAAGACCCGATGCCTTTCCAGGGTTTTTCACCAGCCTCGCCTCCCCCAAAGGCCAAGGTAAAGCTATCTGGGAAAGCTATTAATGTGCCAGTAACTTATTCAAATTAGGGTGAGAGACTCACATCACAAAATTTATGCAGCCTACCCTCTGAACTTCCAGCACTCTGAGCTGTCAACACTGGTGAACCTGTGACAAGCACAACCCCATTTTTACCTGACATGCCCAAAAATAAATCATACTTGGGATCAATCTTTTATTTAGTTCAAGATGTTACTTAACTCAATGAACAATTACATGAAATATTAAATGACATTCAGAGTATAATAAACTATCTGCAGCACCAAAGAATTACTCCAACATTCTTCTTACTTGAACTCCCTCCAATATACTAAAACTCGAATCTGCTGGTCATTGCAATAATTTATATTTCTCTTACCTGTACGAGGTGAAGGCTCTACAGTTACATAACCCGGACCATTGGGTAATATGGGCTTCTTGATGTTGACCCCACTGAAAATATATTATTATTTTATGTTAAGCCATTGCATCCATGAATTGTAACAAGTGAGAATTTCATCTGGTAGCAAGCTCAGAAACATAATGGGGTATTTTATCATTTGGGCGCACGGTCAGTGGAAAGCCTTGGAAGGCCCTCCCAGACCCACTCCCCTTGACTTACCCGTGTGCCGAGGACCATCCTTTTTGCCAGAGATTAGGCTCCCACCCACCGGTCAATTGCCTCTACCCACCATTTTTGGGAGGTAGACTGACTGTAGCTATGGAGAACAGCCTCAGCCCCCGTCCGTCCGACCCCTACCCTGAGTTATAATTGGGGCATTTTTCTCACCAAAAGCAGGAATTTTAACTCCCTCAGCCCGATGGACACCGGACGGTTGGGAATTGAAATCCAAGCAACACACTTACCGCTCATTTCCCACCCTGCAGCTATTTAACGTCATAATTCTCATGGGCGGTTGAAGCACCCGCCTGACTCAGGCAGGAGCCTCAAATATATGCAAATTGGGATCCTATCACTTAGGTAGGACCCCGATGCAGTTTTAACTGCCTAATGAGCAGAGCGTCCACCGCAGCTGACCCACTCAGTAAAACCTGGCGGTTGCTGAGGGAAGTAAGGGTGGAAATTGCAGAGGTACTGGCCATAATCTTCCAAAGATCCTTAGATACGGGGGTGGTGCCAGACGACTAGAAAATTGCAAATGTTGCACCCTTGTTCAAAAAAAGTGTAAGGATAAACCCAGCAACTACAGGCCAGTCAGTTTAACCTCGGTGGTGGGGAAACATTTACAAATGACAATCTGGGATAGAATTAACAGTTACTTGGACAAGTGTGGATTGATTAGGGAAAGCCAGCATGGATAAAGGCAAATCGTGTTTAACTAACTTGATAAGAGTTTTTTGATGAGGTAACCGAGAGGGTCGATGAGGGCAATGCAGTTGCTGTGCTGTATATGGACTTTCAAAAGGTGTTTGATAAAGTGCCGCATCAACATCAAGATTGAAGCCCATGAAATAAAATGGACAGTAGCAGCACAGATATAGAATTGGCTCAATAACAGGAAGCAGAGAGTAGTGGTGAACGGTTGTTTTGCGGACTGGAGGAAGGTGCACAGAGGTGTTCCCCAGGGGTCGGTACTAGGACCACTGCTTTTCTTGACATATATTAATGACTTGGACTTGGTTGTACAAGGCACAATTTCAAAATTTGCAAATGACACAAAACTCAGAAGTGTAGTGAACAGTGAGGAGGATAGTGATAGACTTCAAGAGGACACAGACAGGCTGGTGGAATGGGCGGACACGTGGCAAATGAAATTTAACGCAGAAAAATGCGAAGTGATACATTTCAGTAGGATGAATGAGGAGAGGCAATATAAACTAAAGGGCACATTTCTAAAAGGGGCAGGAACAGAGAGATCTGGGGGTATACGTACGCAAATCGTTGAAGATGGCAGGGCAGGTTGAGAAAGCGGTTAAAAAAGCAAACGGGATTCTGGACTTTATAAATAGAGGCATAGCGTGCAAAAGCAACAAAGTCATGATGAACCTTTATAAAACACTGGTTCGGCCACAACTGGAGTATTGTGTCCAGTTCTGGGCATCGCACCTTAGGAAAGATATGAAGGCCTTAGAGAGGGTGCTGAATAGATTTACTAGAATGATTCCAAGGATGAGGGGCTTTAGTTACGTGAATAGACTGGAGAAGCTGGGGTTGTTCTCCTTGGAACAGAGAAGATTGAGGGGAGATTTGATAGAGGTATTCAAAATCATGAAGGGTCTAGACAGGGTAGATAGAGAGAAACTGTTCCCATTGGCAGAAGGGTCAAGAACCAGAGGGCATAGATTTAAGGTGATTGGCAAAAGAACCAAAGGTGAAATGAGGAAAAACTTTTTTTTAACACAGTGAATGGTTAGGATCTGGAATGCACGGCCAGAGGGGGTGGTGGAGGCAGATTCATTTGTGGCTTTCAAAAGGGAACTGGATAAGTTCTTGAAAGGAAAAAATCTGCATGGCTACGGGAATAGGGCGGGGGAATGGGACTAACTGGATTGCTCTTGCATAGAGCCGGCACGGACTCGATAGGCCGAATGGCCTCCTTCTGTGCTGTAACCTTTCTATGATCCTGAGGATATCCTTTTTCTATCACCATTCCAGTAAGTCTGTACTTCCCTCTAGTCTTTTTCACCAGACTTTATATGATTACATTGAGACAATACTTGTAAGTAGTGTAGAAAATTGTTCTGTATGTTTAAAAGAAAAATCTCTAAATGGCTCTCATGCATGTTGCTTTGCTGATGTATTAGATTGCTATGTCTTACCTTTGACAAAACCCCATGTTACACAAGATGGTAGCCAACATGTTCCAGAATGGAGATGGGTATCAGGATAGGCTGTCTGGAGTGGTGCAATATGTGCTGGTGAAAGCAAAACTGGGGTCTTGGGGCTCTGGGCTGAAGCAAGGAGGAGTGTAGAAGTTGGAGGTTATGGTTTATGTCTGGTATAGGGTGGGTGGAGGCAGCAGGGGATTTGGGTGCAGAACAGATTGTCTGCGGCATGGAAACAGTGGGGTGCTGAGATAGCTTTCGATAAAAGTCTGAGAGTGTTTGGGGTGGAGGTGGTAAACCCTGGGAGGTTCTGCAGTATGGAGGTTGAGGTCTAGTAACATGGGACAATCTGGATTCTGGCAATAGGGAAAGGCGGGGGGGGGGGGGCGGGAGGGTAAGTCTTGTGCTTGACATGGGGAGATCTGGGGTCTGACAGTAAACAGGGCAGGCTGGGAGCTGGCAGTATTTGGAAGGAGTTCTGAGGTCTGGCAGCACTGATGGAGATTTAAGGGGTTGGCAGCACTCAAGGTGGAGTCTGGGAACTGACAGTAGTCAGGAAACGGTGGCTGTGAGGATTAAAATGAGCCGAGTCCAGGCACAGGGAATCATTTTAAAGTCCAAGTGCAGGATGGACCAGCAGTCCACACCTCTGATGAGTGCTAATTCCACGTTGCATTGTCTGTCTAAAGCATTGACTCTTGCCTGGAGCTTCTCGTTGTTACAATGGTTGGTAAGGACTTGAGTGTTATTTAGACAATCTGTGTCATTTGTTCTGTTAAACTCCATCTCCTCTTGTTTCTGAAGACCCTCTAAGTTTATTTCAATCTTTGACTTGTTTGAGAGACCTGGTGGTACATTACAATTAAGGGAAGCCAAGGTTCCAGCTCCTGATTACTATCCAATGGCCAGCGGAGGAAAGTGTGCAAATTGGATGAGTTTAAGAATTTAATCAGCTCGAATGTTTCCTAAGATTGAATAGCCTGTTGATACTCAGTGTCTAGGCTGACACGTTAAGGATGGGTCCTTGGGCGAGGTACCAGGATACTGACAATAATTTTGCAACTGCTTCCCAGCACGAGTTACCATTCCAGGAGAGGAGGGAGAGAAAATTGTAAAATAACCACACTTAATGTTGAAGTGACACAGAATATTGTCACATATTTTCTAAATAGTATCAAAGGAATTTTTTTTTTACAATTCTTAAGAATGCCAAAATATCTGATTGTTGACATTATTATATGAAGACAATTTAGCTGCCTCCTCAGCTTAAAAAAAAGCTCTGATGGCCCTGTGAGTAGCTGAGCCATATAGACCAAGTCCCAGATTCAATCCACAGTGTGTGTTGTGTTAGCTGGAGTGGTGGTAATGGTGCTAGGACTAGCCTCAGCACTCTTGGGCTAGATAAGTTAGAGTCAGTCAGGATTCTTGGTCCTGATCACTACCTAGTGACTCTTGCTGGAAGTGCACATATGTGGAAGCTGCATAAAGACAGATTTGGATGTTAAGGCTCAGACATGATCAAGGGCCACTTATGGACTGTACTAGTGGGTGATCGGCACATATAGGGCCATATCCCAGCAAAGAGTCAACAACTTCAGGAGAGCAGGAGAGAAGAGAAATTGGTGTGAGAAAATGACTTAACCGAAGGCTTTTTTTCGATACAAAGTTAAGTTATCGCTCATGAGTTTTAAGGATAGACTAATATAAACAGTTGGAAAATTGTGGGCAGTGCGAGTCAGGTACCTCACCATGGGCAAGGAACAAAAAAACTACCCCATTAAGTCACATGATTTTCTTGAGTTTCAGCTCTCTCCTTTTCTACCACATACCATTCCCTGTCTGGGAAGCAGGAAGATGACCAATTATAAGGCATCTGTTAATGTTGCCCTTCAGACAGCTCTTAAAAGTGTACGAGGGAGGCTCAGGATTACTTGCCCTTTGAATTTTCCTCCCTCACTGTATAATTTCTAAATCAACAGCCACTTGCCTCCCACTCAGCAGCTACTTGTCTCCAACTTAATGATATGAAAAGTGCCCGGAGGTTTTCCACGTTCAAGTTTTTAAACTGACATTCCTGCAATGACGGGTCCAGTTCTATAAAGTGAATTCATCAATCCCACGCTCTCAGCAGGGGGCCATGCTCAAAAGGAGTTTGGGTCAGAGATAAGGCCACAATACTGTAGTGCTGAATTTCTGACCCATCATCCTTTCTGGTGCACTGGAACATGGGGTTGGTGAATTTACCCTTGTCTCATATCATAATCTGAGATCGAGGATGGGAAGAAAGAAGAAAACCAAAATATAAATGAGAATGTTAAGTGATGTACCTTTGGAAATAACGACCTTCTTCTCCAATTAAGAGCTTCTGCTCATAACCTCCCATCTCATGGTTGATACGAGCGGAGCAGGGGAGGGTCTTTGGTTTGTAACAGAACCAGGGCTCCCCAGTCCTGACATCAGTAAAGTTACAGAGCGGTTTCGTTTGAGGCAAACAAAGATTACACACAGTGGTCTCTGAAATACCCCCTAATTTGAAGGTACTTTTAAAATACACCCGATCTGGCCAATCCTCACGTAGCCTTTCAAGTGCTTGGATCCCTTCACTGGGATGAACCAAGGAAACAGACACTTCAACTTTCCCTGGCCAAGATAAATTAAAATTGATATAGTAAAATCCATTTTGGTTATCTATGACAGTTCCTGCTGAACCTGCTTTTAAAGCTGGAGTGTGGATCCGACCTTGGAGATAGTCACCCCCATATTGCTTTGGGTGTCCTTCAAAATCAAACATACGCAGCATCACTTGTAATTGATCTCCAACATAGAAAGTTTTTGCAGAATTTAAAATTACAAAGTGAACATGTGATGGGTCGCTGCTTTTCAGAAAGGGCACAACAGGGTTGGGTGGTTTTGGCCATTCAATCATTTTCATAAGGAATGTCCCCTCTGACCTCTCTTCAGGGGTGAAGGTCCGATTCTGGTAACCACACTGCAACAATTTGTCTGTCCAAAAAGCCCCACTATTCTCCTTTATTTGTTCCATTATGCGATAAAACTTCATAGCTGGGTAAGGCTTCCAATTTGCCTCTAATCCAGAGACTGGATGTTTATCATCCTGTGGAAAGGAACAACTTTTTAAAATAAATATACTTTTACTTCAATTCCTACAGGCCACTTTCCAAAACACACCCACTTCCAGCCAAGAAAGAAACAGGCAAGCGTCATGTAGGGGTGGAAGGAGGCGAGACCAGCACTCAGACATGAGGGTAGGGACATATAAACTCCCAGGCTTCATTTAAGTACACCATGCCCATCTCCCACCCGAACCCGGCATCAGTGACACGAGGCAGTCGCACAGGAGCAAGGTGAGTGTGGCAGGAGGCCACTGCCAGAGACCCATGTGTACGATTCCTGGTAAGTGGATGGAGATGGGGGGAAACAGAGACAATCACGGTCAGGTGATAGGAGGAGATTCTTGGGTCAGGGGAGTCCCAAAGTTCCTCGAGGGGTCCAGAGGAGTATTCCTGCTCCTCCCGGCCTACAAGGAAACCTGAAAAAAACACCTCGCCTTTTCAGCCCTTCTCTGGGCCTTCCGCTCGTTGGCTGCGGGTTTCCCTGGCAACGTCGATGTCCCTATTACATTGCTCTAGCACTTTGGGGGCGGCTCCAGGACTTCCCTGGGAATTCTGACCAAAGGATCCCGATAGGCCCAGTGCAACCAGTGACCTATATCTGCCGAGAGCAGGCAACAATCCTCTTGTAGCCTAAAAACAGGGGCCTGTTGTTGCAAAGATAATTCGCAATTGATGCAAGAAGTATCAACTGCCATTTCTAAAAGGGCCCCTCGAAATTTAAAAACAATTCCTGACCCCTTTGTCTTCAGCCCAATCTGGACCTCCGGCTCCCCCTCTCGTAGCGGTAGGGTGCTGCTCCGAGATCTGCTCTGTGCACGGGACAGGTATCTCTGCTGTGCCACTATGGGTTCAGGTGCCTCCCGCATTTATGTAAATGATCCTATCCCCTGGATTTAGGATGAGATCAGTGACAAGTCAGCAGGCAGAAGGTCCTCCCCTCTGCACTTCTGCAGGCATGAAGCTGCCACAAAATTTCTTCCCCAATATCTCTAAACAATGCAGACCAGGAAGAAGCCAAGTTCAATTTCTGGTTAGTGCTGAATTAGCTGATCTCAGCTGGGCAGCAGCAAGAATGCTGCAATTGGTCTCAGCATCTGTGGGTTATGAAAGGAAAATAATCAGCCCGAGTGTCCCATCCTGATCGCTATCCAGCAAGTCTTGCTGGAAGTGCTCTTGTATGCACATCAGGTACGGACAGGCATGGTCTTGACTTTGGTTGAATAGCTTGCTAACACTTACTGTCAAGGTTCAAACATGAACAATAGCTATTTGGATGAGGTACTTGAGGACAAAAGCAGCCAGTGGGGCTAAAATGCTGCATGAGAGTCAATGGCATCAGGAGAGGAAAAACAGGGAGATATTGAGAGGAAAAAGTTGGTGAGAAAAATAAATTTTTAAAAACCTCAAACATCATGTTGCTTTCTATTTATAGCCCACAGTCAGCATACACACACACATCACATTTTGATACACTGCTACTTCAAACCTTGTTTGACATTGGCTTACCATGAACATGTTTTTTTATTATTCTACACACCTTTATGTTTTGAATGTTTAGAATCATCATCAGCAATGTCATCAGCATCAACAGCATGAAAAGGAACAAGGATATGGAGCAGGAATGGGATGGTTCTTTTGTGGGTCGTTCATCCATACTTGGAGCTCACAGTGCACCAGTATGATCAGCACTTCCTGCTTCTTAAATCTTCAAAAATAGTACAAAAGAAAATTAATTACTACAAAAAAAGAACATAAGAAATAGGAGCAGGAGTAGGCCATACGGCCCCTCGAGCCTGCTCCGCCATTCAATAAGATCATGGCTGATCTTCAACTCAACTCCACTTTCCTGCCGGATACCATATCCCTTGATTCCCCTAGAGTCCAAAAATCTATCTATCTCAATCTTGAACATATTGAACAACTCAGCATCCACAACCCTCTGGGGTAGAGAATTCCAAAGATTCACAACCCTCTGTGTGAAGAAATTCCTTCTCATCTCAGGCTTAAACAGCTGACCCCTTATCCTGCGAATTTGCCCCCTGGTTCTAGAACATTTTTGTCATCATAGTTCACACAATTTCTCATCTTACTTGTACAGCAACACATTATCAAACATTCAAGCAGCAATGAATCTGTTATAGGCAAACCTAGGAAGAAATATGAGACAGCTAGATAAGAACACGAGGGAGAAAGGAATAGAAGGTTATGCTGATAGGCTTAGAGGGAGGGAAGAGGCTCATGTGGAGCATAAACACCAGCACAGACCAGTTGGGCTGAAAGGCCTGTTTCTGTGCTGTAAATTCTATGTAATTCCATGTAATTAAATTGTTTTGAGAAGCATTAATAGTTGCATCATTGATAAATTCAAGAAACCTGTGTTTTGCCATTTTGGAGAAAGTGCCAAATGAAGTCCCTGCCAAACAGATTGGAAGCCATTTTGAGTAATCCCAGTTTCATTATGTCTTAATTCAACATTAATCTCCATAAACAAGTTCATTTCATGGTTATACTTTTCAAGCGCTGTAGGAGTGTATTTACAAAGCAACAATTACAGTAGAATACAGCCAAAATGGACAAGGGCAGCAGGCACATGGGAACACCACCACCTGCACGTTCCCCTCCAAGTCACACACCATCCCGACATGGAAATATATCACCATTCCTTCATTGTCGCTGGGTCAAAGTCCTGGCACTCCCTACCTAACAGCACTGTGGGAGAACCTTCACCACACGGACTGCAGCGGTTCAAGAAGGCGGCTCACCACCACCTTCTCAAGGGCAATTAGGGATGGGCAATAAATGCTGGTCTTGCCAGTGACGCCCACATCGCATAAACGAATAAAAAATCTGGTTCCAGGGCTTAGCACTGACTCGAAACTAGTTGTGTAAATGCCAGTTTTATGGAAAACAAAATAGCCTGCAGCTAACATTCAGCTTTTTAAAACAATGACTTCTGTAGTCAAGCCTATCTGGTCAAAAGAAATTGTAATTGCTCTAGCAACATTTAGTCTGAACTAAAACAAATACTCACTGATCTCACCCAGAATAGGGTTGTCAAAACCTACTGGACTGCCCTGGAATCTCCAGGAATTAAGGATTCATCTCCAGGACAATGCTGCCTGCAAAGCAGGAGAAAAATCATAGGGACATTAAAAAAGTGTGTATTTTTCATTTTTGTATATTAGTTATAAAAATATTGGAGAAGGATTTTAAAAAATGGGTGTTTAGCTGGTGGGGCAGTTGGAGGGAGGGGTCAGGTGATGAAACTTCCAGGAATACGTCCAACCAGTGTTGGCAACCCCATCCCAGAAGTAACAATGAGCTTGAAATTCAGGAACAGCTCTGGCAAAATTTGATACTATTATTCAAATCTTGTAATTTCAATCCAGATCTCCAAAACTTCCCGGAGAAGGTCCAGCTGTAACGCACTGCGTTAGAAACACGCCAGAAAGATAATTATACAACTATAAATGATCGGTTAAAGTTCACCTTGGAAGCGTCAATCTTTGTCACTTAAAAACGCCAAGTCTCACTTTCACTGACCCCCCCCCCCCAATCCTAGAAGTGTTTGATTGCTGCGGTCAGGGGTTAGCTTTTTCACACACGATTCCCAGCAATTTAGCAACTGGGTGGAAGTGGAGCTCAATTAAGGTAGATCTCATTCTCGGACCTAACGATAGTTCCACGCTGATCGCGAAAGTGAATATCACGGCGGGACAAAAAAAAAACCTAGTCTTAAAACTTCAAAACTTTTTTTTTTGATCTCAGCACAATGGATCCAAGGAACAGTTACCGCTTCAACATGTAACAGAGGCAGAAGGCGCTCCTAATATTATTAGGGATGCCACTCGGCCGTTTTCTTGATCGGCCTGACCAGCCTGGGTTTTAGAAATTGCCAAAGGATGAAACTGCCAAGAGTTATGTTTCTGCAACCACCCCGTCTTCTTTATTCGTTAGTTTGTGAAGTGCCTCCACTTGATACGCAGTTCGAAACTTATATACAGTTTTACCTTCCTAATTGTACTGTGTAATGAAAGTCTGTTCTCCCTTTTCATAGTTTAAACAATGAAACTTTTTAACTTTGGTAAGATTTTAAAATTGTATACAATCACAACTGGGTAAGATTGCCGTTCTTATCACCGATTTATTTAGTCTCCTCCCCCCAAATTGACCACGAGATTTCTTTCATAATTCGCTCCACCACTTAATCTAAAAATGTAAACTTTTTTTTGTGAGTGCATTTACCTCTCTTAAAATATTTTGCATGTGTAGATCAATCCAAAATGTTGTACGTTATCAGCCAACCTAAGAGTTTTGTTCCTGCTTGATGCAGGTGCTCCTGCCTCACCAGCACTGACATTAATTCAAAAATGTCTGCCCCCAAACTACGTGCTGTTTTATTTTAAACGACTGATTTTTGTTGTTTTTTGCACTCGAGGATCAGCATGGCACTAAATTATCAATTTCAGTTAGAGAGGCCACGGGACGGGGGAATGTGAGAAACGCCAGCTATCTCATGGCAAATTCATCATGTGGAGGACTCCCCTTCAGACCTAATTCCTGTTTAACCTATTTTTGTACATCTGTATCTCTTTCTGCCTTCCTGGTTCACCGAGAGCAGAGGTACAGTTGACCACCCACGAGAAAATAAGAAACCAGACATCTGACCCGTTAGAAATGGGAGGGGAGGAAAAAAGTACTTACTTTAAATCAACGATTCTTCCCCCTTGCATTGGCCAATGTTTGGATGGGAGAAAAGAAGTCCGAGGAAGAAAATTGGCAACAAAAAAAAAAGTTTTGCAATGAGTAACAGCGAAATCCGACAAGTAGGGAGAGAGAGCTGCAATAACCACGCCCCATTACCTTTTTAAACAGTGCAAACTAACTACTTCAGGGTCAGAGATCCGCAGGCAGAAACTACTCATCATAATGTGTGTTTATACAGTGTATCCCAGAGCAGATTTAACTAACTAACCAACATTTTAGGTCATTCTGGGTTCGAATTTGTGAGCGCAAAGTTCACGCACGAGCACTCAATGCACTTGAACTACATTGCGGGGTATGTGCAGATATAAATGTTTATTTTAAATGGGATAGTGCCTGCGATAAATTGGTGCGTCAGACCTAGTGTATGCACTTGGACTTGACTGATTGGAATTTTTTTTTCTCTATCCCTTTGGTATCTGTTAAATTACAATGTATCTCATCAAATTAAACGTCACACAACGTTTCTGACTGAAGTGACTCAAACAGCAAACAGTAAGATGGGTTATTTAAAAACAGGAAAACCACTGTGACCTATAACTTGACACTTTCAAATTGAAGCCTTATAAACATACGGTTCAACGTTCTGTTTGTGCGACGTGTCTATTGACACCAGTGTCAGCCAATAAATTGGAGGCACGTCGGGACTTAAGGTAGAACTTACAGCAAAGTTTATTTATTCAACAAACACAGAATCATAGAAAGGTTACAGTACAGAAGGAGGCCATTCGGCCCATTGAGTCCACGTCAGCTCTATGCACAAGCAATCCAGCTAGTCCCACTTCCCCACCCTATCCCTGTAGCCCTGCACATTTTTTCATTTCAAGTACTTATCCAGTTCCCTTTTGAAGGCCATGATTGAATCTGCCTCCACCACCCCCTCGGGCAGTGCATTCTAACCACTCGCTGTGTAAAAAAAGTTTTTCCCGATGTCACCTTTGGTTCTTTTGCCAATCACCTTAAATCTATGTCCTCTGGTCCTTCCGCCAATGGGAACAGTTTCTCTCTATCTATACTGTCTAGACCCTTCATGATTTTGAATACCTCTATCAAATCTCCTCTCAACCTTCTCTGTTCCAAGGAGAACAACCCCAGCTTCTCCAGTCTATCTACATAAATTAAGTCCCTTTAACATAGTCCAAATAGTGCTGTCAGGGACTTACTGGTGTGTGGGCAGTTGATCGAGCATTTGTCATATGGGGAAAACAATTCCTTCTCTTCACATCTTTGTATTGGAGTATGGGGTGTTAGAGCCTGAGTTTTCCCCAACACAGATAGAGTTGGCAGTCCTCTCGGAATCAGGAATTGATCTTCCGGGTGCTGCCTCTACACACCCGGGAGATCATCGCACTTTAAATTTCCTGCCCCAGCAGCGCGCTCCCACCCCGCTCGTCACCAGCCCACCGAGCAGAGAGCAGAGAACGAGGAGCTTAAGAATCAGGGGCGGCGGGGGCTTTGGGGATGGGGGGAGACTACCCTGTGCAGTAAGCCAAGACCCTATGTGGGGAGTCGGCGCCCCCTACAGAAAGTCAAACCCTGTGCAGAAAGTTAATATCTTGTATAGAAAATTGAACCGTAATAAATTGTCTAATATTTAACAAAATATTTTCCCTATATGACTTTGAAATTAAAATCCTGCGCAGAAAGTTAAGACCTTGTACAAAAGAGCCCTGAGCAGAAAGTTTAGACTGTGAGCAGAGAGTTAAGACCCTGTGCCGAAAGTTGAAATGTAGTAGTAATTGTCAATAACTGTGGATAAATTGTTCAGTAGGTAATAATGAATGTGATGTGGAGATGCCGGTGATGGACTGGGGTTGACAAATGTAAGGAATCTTACAACACCGGGTTATAGTCCAACAATTTTATTTGAAAATCACCATTAAAAAAATGGGGAGAGAGGGAGGCTGGGGGGATGGGGAGAGAGGGAGGCTGGGGGTATGGGGAGAGAGGGAGGCTGGGGGGCATGGGGAGAGAGGGAGGCTGGGGGGCATGGGGAGAGAGGGAGGCTGGGGAGGATGGGGCAAGAGGGAGGCTGGGGGAGGATGGGGAGAGAGGGAGGCTGGGGGGGATGGGGCGAGAGGGAGGCTGGGGGCGATGGGGCGAGAGGGAGACTGGGGGCGATGGGGCGAGAGGGAGACTGGGGGGATGGGGAGAGAGGGAGGATGGGGCGAGAGGGAGGCTGGGGGAGGATGGGGCGAAAGGGAGGCTGGGGGAGGATGGGGCGAAAGGGAGGCTGGGGGAGGATGGGGCGAGAGGGAGGCTGGGGGGAATGGAAGAAAGAGAGATGGGGGGGAAATGGAGAGAGGGGGGATGGGGAGAGAGGGTGACCAGGGGGATGGGGAGAGAGGGAGACTGGGGGAATGGAAGAAAGGGAGATGGGGGGAAAGGGAGAGAGGGAGTCTGGGGGGATAGGGAGAGAGGGAGTCTGGGCGGATGGGGAGAGAAGGAGTCTGGGGGAATAGGGAGAGAGGGAGTCTGGGGGGATGGGGAGAGAGGGTGACCGGGGGGATGGGGAGAGAGGGTGACCGGGGGGATGGGGAGAGAGGCAGTCTGGGCGGATGGGGAGACAGGGTGACTGGGGGGATGGGGAGAGAGGGTGACTGGGGGGATGGGGAGAGAGGGTGACTGGGGCGATGGGGAGAGAGGGTGACTGGGGGGATGGGGAGAGAGGGTGACTGGGGGGATGGGGAGAGAGGGTGACTGGGGGGATGGGGAGAGAGGGAGACCGGGGGGATGGGGAGAGAGGGTGACCGGGGGGATGGGGAGAGAGGGAGACCGGGGGGATGGGGAGAGAGGGTGACCGGGGGGATGGGGATAGAGGGAGCCTGGGGGGATGGGGAGAGAGGGAGCCTGGGGGGATGGGGAGAGAGGGAGCCTGGAGGGATGGGGAGAGAGGGAGACTGGGGGATTGGGAGAAGAAGACTGATGGGGAGAGAAGGAGACTGGGGAATAGGGGTTGGGAGAGATATGTATTGGGGATTAAGGGACGAGGAAAGAGGAAGACTGGGGAATGGGGGTCGGGGATGGGGACAATGGGGAATGGTGGCTTGGGGAGAGAGGGATATTGGGGGCTCTGGGGGGGACAGAGGGAGACGGCATAAGGGAGAGGGAGACTTGGGAATGGATGTTCTGGGGGGGAGAGAGTGGGAATGGGGGCTCGGAGAGGAAGATGGGGGGAATGGGGGCTCGGGTGGAGAGTGAGGGAGCCTGGGGTTGGTATGTGCGAGAGAGGGAGACGGGGGGATAGGGAAACTTGGGTCAAGGGATGGGGAAAGTGAGTTGGGGGGGGGAGACAGGGAGATTGGGGAATAGGGACTGGGGAGAAAAGTAGATAGTAAGAGGGGCTGGCGGTGAGCAAGGAAGACTGGGGAATGGGGAGAGAGGTAGACTGGGGAATGAGGGGGAGAGTGGGGAATGGGGAGAGAGGGATGCTGTGGAATAGGCGATGGGGTGACGGTGGAATGGGGCTCGGGGAAATAGGGAGACTGGGCGATGGGGAATAGGAGATGGGAAGATAGGTAGACTGGGGATGGGGAGAGAGGAAGACGGGATTGGGGATGGGGAGAGAAGGACACAGGAACGGGGGCTTGGGGATAGATGGAACAGCACGTGCGAACAGCACGGTGTGTGGACAACACAGTGTGAACTGCTGAGAGTTTGGTACGTGTGGGAGTTCGGTGAAGTGGGGGAAGGAGGTGCTGCTTTGCCTTGCTTTTCCTAACTTTTTCCCCAGTGCGGCAGCGGACCTGAGAGTAGAAGACTGAGATTGTGGAATAAAAACAGCAGCAGACCTGCAAAAAGAGACAACTACTGTGCGACGTCATAGGTGAGGCAGGAGAGTCCGAGAGGTGAGCAGAGTATAAAAGGAGAGACCTGGAGCAGGAGGAGAGTCTGAGAGTCGAAGGCAAGTCATGGCAGCACAGCTTGCACCCGTGATATGCTCCTCCTGCACTATGTGGGAAGTCATCGACACTACCAGTGTCCCTGGTGACCATGTGTGCAGGAAGTGTGTCCAGCTGCAGACAATGGCTAACCGTCTTTCGGAGCTGGAGCTGCGGGTGGATTCACTGTGGAGCATCCGCGATGCTGAGACTATCGTGGATAGCACGTTCAGTGAGGTGGTCACACTGCAGGTAAAGATTACGCAGGCAGAAAGGAAATGGGTGACCGCCAGGCAGAGTAAAAGGACTAGGCAGGTAGAGCAGGAGTCCCCTGGGGCCATCTCCCTCTCAAACAGATATTCTGCTTTAGATACTGCTGGGGGAGATGGCTTATCAGGGGAAAGCAGCAAGAGCCAGGTTCAGGGCACCACGGGTGGCTCTGCTGCACAGGAGGGGAGGAAGAAGAGTGGCAGGGCTATAGTGATAGGGGATTCAATTGTAAGGGGAACAGATAGGCGTTTCTGCGGCCGCAAACGTGACTCCAGGATGGTATGTTGCCTCCCTGGTGCTAGGGTCAAGGATGTAATGGAGCGGCTGCAGGGCATTCTGGAAGGGGAGAGTGAACAGCCAGTAGTCGTGGTCCATATTGGTACCAACGACATAGGTGAGAAAAGGGATGGGGTCCTGCAAGGTGAATTTAAGGAGTTAGGAGATAAATTAAAAAGCAGGACTTCAAAGGTAGTGATCTCAGGATTACTATCGGTGCCACGTGCTAGTGAGTATAGGAACAGGAGAATAGACAGGATGAATGCGTGGCTGCAGGGATGGTGTAGGAGGGAGGGATTTAGATTCCTGGGACATTGGGACCGGTTCTGGGGAAGGTGGGACCTGTACAAGCGTGACAGGTTACACCCGAGCAGGACCGGGACCAATGTCCTCGCTGGGGTATTTGCTAGTGCTGTTGGGGAAGGTTTAAACTAGAGTGGCAGGGAGATGGGAACCTGAGCGGGGAGTCAGAAGGGAATAAAGTTGAGAGCAGCAAGAGAGGGGAAGACCCAGGGGAAATCTACAATACAAATAGTACAAACAGTTGTTCAAGAACAAGTGAAAGGGAAAAGTGTAGAGCAGCGGAAAGAAAGTGTACTTTAGGTACTTTAGGCACGACAGATAAAATAAAAACTAGAAGGCATAAGGCGATTAACCCAGCATCAAAGCTGTGGCAGGGGGTTGGGAACCTGAGCAGGGAGACAGAGGAGAGCGTATCAGGAAGGGACAGAAGGTATGGAGTAAAAGGTAAAGTGTTAAAAAAGGAAAAAGCAGGAACTAAGTGTCACAAAACATATTTGAAAGTTTTTCATCTGAATGCATGTAGCATTCGTAACAAAATGGACGAGTTCACGGCACAAATAACTACGTATGGGTATGATCTTGTGGCCATTACAGAAACATGGCTGCAGGGTGACAACGACTGGGAATTAAATATGCCAGGGTATTTAACAATCAGGAAGGACAGGCAGGAAGGAAGGGGAGGTGGGGTGGCTATGTTAATAAAGGAAGGAATCACTGTAACACAGAGAAATGATATTGGGACAAAGGATCAGGATAATGAAACAGTTTGGGTAGAGATAAGGAATAATAAGGGGCAAAAAACACTTGTGGGCGTAGTATATAGGCCTCCTAATAGTTGCAATTCTGCTGGAAGAAGTATTAATCAGGAAATAGTCGGGGCATGTAATAAGGGAACAGCTATAATTATGGGGGATTTTAACTATCATATTAACTGGACAAATCAAATTGGGTTGAGCAGCCTTGAGGAAGAGTTTATTGAGTGTATTAGGGATGGATTTCTTGAGCAGTATGTAACTGATCCTACAAGGGGGCAAGCAACCTTGGACCTGGTCCTGTGTAATGAGCCTGGATTAATTAATAATGTCCTAGTTAAGGATCCTCTTGGAATGAGTGACCATAACATGGTTACATTCCATATCCAATTAGAGGGTGAGAAGGTTGGTTCTCAAACAAGCGTACTGCGCTTGAATAAAGGAGACTATGATGGTATGAGAGCGGAATTGATTAAAGTGGACTGGAAAAATAGATTAAAGGGTAAGACGGTACATGAGCAGTGGTGTTCATTTAAGGAGTTATTTTACAACTTTCAAAAAATATATATTCCACTGAGGAAAAAAGGGTGTAAAAGAAATGACAGCCATCCGTGGCTAAGTAAAGAAATTAAGGATAGTATCTGACTGAAAACAAGGACATATGAGGTAGCCAAACTTAGTGGGAGGATAGAAGATTGGGAAGTCTTCAAAAGACAGCAAAAAGTAACTAAAGGAATGATTAAGAAAGGGAAGATAGATTATGAAAATAAATTAGCAAAAAATATAAAAACAGATAGCAAGAGTTTCTACAGTTATATAAAAAGAAAAAGGGTGGCTAAGGCAAACGTAGGTCCCTTAGAGGATGAGACCGGGAAATTAATGGTGGGAAACATGGAGATGGCAAAAATGCTGAACAAATATTTTGTTTCAGTCTTTACGGTAGAGAACACGAAGAATATCCCAACACTGGACAAACAGGGGGCTCTAGGGGGGGAGGAGCTAAATACGATTAAAATCACTAAGGAATTGAAACTCAGTAAATTAATGGGACTCAAGGCGGATAAATCCCCTGGACCTGATGGCTTACATCCTAGGGTCTTGAGGGAAGTGGCAGTAGGGATTGTGGATGCTTTGGTAATAATTTTCCAAAATTCTCTGGACTCAGCAAAGGTCCTGGCAGATTGGAAAACTGCTAATGTAACACCCTTATTTAAAAAGGAAATTATAGACCAGTTAGCCTGACATATGTGGTGGGTAAAATTTTGGAGTCTATTATTAAGGAGACAGTAGCAGAACATTTGGATAAACATAATTTAATAGGACAAAGTCAGCATGGCTTTATGAAGGGGAAGTCATGTCTGACAAATTTGCTTGAGTTCTTTGAGGACATAACGTACAGGGTGGATAAAGGGGAACCAGTGGACGTACTGTATTTAGACTTCCAGAAGGCATTCGACAAGGTGCCACATAAAAGATTATTGCTCAAGATAAAGAATCACTGGATTGAGGGTAATATTCTGGCATGGGTGGAGGATTGGTTATCTAACAGGAAGCAGAGAGTTGGGATAAATGGTTCATTCTCGGACTGGCAACCAGTAGTCAGTGGTGTTCCGCAGGGGTCGGTGCTGGGTCCCCAACTCTTTACAATCTATACTAACGATTTGGAGGAGGGGACCGAGTGTAGCATATCAAAGTATGCAGATGATGCAAAGATGGGAGGGAAAGTAGAGAGTGAGGAGGACATAAAAAACCTACAAGGGGATATAGACAGGCTGGGTGAGTGGGCGGAGATTTGGCAGATGCAATATGATATTGGAAAATGTGAGGTTATGCACTTTGGCAGGAAAAATCAGAGAGCAAGTTATTATCTTAATGGCAAGAAACTGGAAAGTACTGCAGTACAAAGGGATCTGGGGATCCTAGTGCAAGAAAATCAAAAGGTTAGTATTCAGGTGCAGCAGGTGATCATGAAGGCCAATGGAATGTTGGCATTTATTGCTAGGGGGATAGAATATAAAAACAGGGAGCTATTGCTGCAGTTATATAAGGTATTGGTGAGACCGCACCTGGAATACTGCATGCAGTTTTGGTCTCCATACTTAAGAAAAGACATACTTGCTCTCGAGGCAGTACAAAGAAGGTTCACTCGGTTAATCCCGGGGATGAGGGGGCAGACATATGAGGAGAGGTTGAGTAGATTGGGACTCTACTCATTGGAGTTCAGAAGAATGAGAGGCGATCTTATTGAAACATATAAGATTGTGAAGGGGCTTGATCGGGTGGATGCGGTAAGGATGTTCCCAAGGATAGGTGAAACTAGAACTCGGGGGCATAATCTTAGAATAAGGGGCTGCTCTTTCAAAACTGAGATGAGGAGAAACTTCTTCACTCAGAGGGTAGTAGGTCTGTGGAATTTGCTGCCCCAGGAAGCTGTGGAAGCTACATCATTAAATAAATTTAAAACAGAAATTGACAGTTTCCTAGAAGTAAAGGGAATTAGGGGTTACGGGGAGCGGGCAGGAAATTGGACATGAATTTAGATTTGAGGTTAGGATCAGATCAGCCATGATCTTATTGAATGTCGGAGCAGGCTCGAGGGGCCGATTAGCCTACTCCTGCTCCTATTTCTTATGTTCTTATGAGATCAGGCAATGGGGGGAGAGAGGGGGAATGGGGGATGGGGAGCGAGGGAGACCGGGGAACAGGGGTTGGGGAGAGGGAGACTGGAGATGGGGATGAAGAGATGATGTTCAATAGTGAGAAGGGGACTGGGAATGGGGGTATTGGTGCTCGGCTGGCAGTGAGCGAGGAAGATTGTGTGTCAGGGGGATTGGGGTGAGAGGAAGACTGGGGAATGGGGTGGGCATAGGGACCAGCATTTCCTGCAGAGCCAGGTGCAGCACCGAGAGAGGAGCAGCCAGTAAATGGTCAGTAAAACCTGGGCACTTTACTGTGGGTGAAAGATCATTTCCACTGGTGGCCGAATGGGGAATGAGATAATTATTTGAAAAGGAGGAATATAAAAGGATCCCGGGGAAATGGGGCTACAGGAGAGAGTGTCAGCACTGGCATACACTCCATGGGCTGATTGGCCTCCTCCTGTACTGTAATTTCTATCATTCTATGAAAACTCTCCTTTATTGAGTCCGAGCCCAGGGAGTGGTTTAGAAATGTTGGTGCTGAGCAGAGTTTTGGATGATGTGGCCAATGAGAACACCAAGCTCACTGTCCTTTGTGTGATCTCTCGGTTTCATTCAGGTTGGTCTGTACCGGTGGTTTTGACATGTGACGTCCAAGAAACAGATCAGCTCTGACTAAGGTTCCCAGTTCAGAGTTATAAGCTTCACACAGAACATGAGTTCAAACCAGAGACCAAGGAGTCTGGGAGAGAGATTGGATCTATTCAAAATAGCCTTGACTGAGGAGCCTGACTGCACTTTGTGCAGTGCAGAGAGATTCTAGCTATAATTTCAGGGTGAATATCAGCGGGTTATAGGATTACTACTAGTTACAGGTATAGTATTGGGGCGTTACACCTATCACTACCAATTACATAGACTATCAGTGAGTTAGTGTATTACTATTGGCTCTGAGGGGAATCTATGTGCTTCCAGTATTACTATTAGTTACCAGTGTAGGTTCTGAATTTCCATTAGTTACTGGTGGAATCAAATTTCCTCCCGCCTCTGGTTTCCCCTCTGCGAATCCCTCCTACACCTTTTGGTTTCCCCTCTTCCCCGTCCTCGGTTTCCCTTCTTCACCTTTTACGGGTCGCCTCCTGGTTCTTGGAATTTATCGCACAACAGCTGCTGGCGCAAAACCACGAGCAAAAATACTCAACAGCAGGGGACCCATCCTTTATAAGGTAAATGCAATAACATCTGCATCACGCAATCAGACGCCACGTGATCAGCGCATTATATGATCAAGCCTCCAGGAATGCCTCCAACCAGAGTTGGCTACCCTACTGCCAGAAGTGTGGTGAGGCAGGACTTCTGACTGCACCAGCGCTGATCACACCATATTTTCAGGGGTCAGCTTAATTAGCATACTGTAGCCAAGCTCCAGGCATTTGGCATGTTTCACGTTTGGAGACTGGAAACAATGTGCTGTAGCAGTTTAAAGAGCCAAGCACCATCAGAAAACTTATCAGAAATCAAATGGCTAATTTTCAGTTCCCCAGATGCAAAGGTCAGGAAAAAGGATTGAAGACTGTCATAAAAATTCATCTGATAAACAAAAGCCTGAAACTAAATTGGCTTCAGCATGTCTGAAGGAAAAGGACTCCTAAAAAGGTGGGAGGACAGTTAAAAGCATTATTAATTGATGTGGAGATGCCGGTGATGGACTGGGGTTGACAATTGTAAACAATTTTACAACACCAAGTTATAGTCCAGCAATTTTATTTTAAATTCACAAGGAGGAAGTCTCCGAAAGCTTGTGAATTTAAAATAAAATTGCTGGACTATAACTTGGTGTTGTAAAATTGTTTACAAAAAAAAAACAGAGATAGAGAGGTAGAAACATAGAAAAGACAGCAACTGACCCGTTATATTAAAAACAGATAACATTTGTTCACTGGTGGGGTAACGTGTAGCGTGACATGAACCCAAGATCCCGGTTGAGGCCGTCCTCATGGGTGCGGAACTTGGCTATCAATTTCTGCTCGACGATTTTGCGTTGTCGTGTGTCTCGAAGGCTGCCAAGTTCCGCACCCATGAGGACGGCCTCAACCGGGATCTTGGGTTCATGTCACGCTACACGTTACCCCACCAGTGAACAAATGTTATCTGTTTTTAATATAACGGGTCAGTTGCTGTCTTTTCTATGTTTCTACCTCTCTATCTCTGTTTTTTTTGTTTGTTGTTTTTTTTTTGGTGATTTGTATATTCTGAGACCTGGCAGGTAACACCTGTCTGTCTGCACACTGATTGCCTTGGCAACAGGCAGTTGAAAAAACTGTCTGCACTCACCAAGCATTGTTCTGTGAATTATAAATGCGATTTCATTTCGAGGTTTTCATTTTCACATCGTTCACCTGACGAAGGAGGAAGCCTCCGAAAGCTTGTGAATTTAAAATAAAATTGCTGGACTATAACTTGGTGTTGTAAAATTGTTTACAATTATTAATTGACACATTGTAAAAGAGCACACAGCAGAGGATAATTCACCATAGCAACAAGAACGATTCCAGGTTAGCTGGAGGTCATTTGAACACCTGCCTACTTAACTTGGTTACGTTGTGGACACTGGGAGAAAACAAGTGAAGTGTCAAACAATCGTGGGTTGTTGACAAGCCACTGCCCCAGAGGTGTGGTTCTATGTTGAAAAGGTCTTTTAAAGCTAGGCAGAAGTTAGAGTGGGGAGAGACACATCTGCACCGCGACTGCACCAACCTCGCCTTTCACTTCCGGGTGGCGCTACCTCACCTGGAATCTTCATGACTGCTCGCTACCTCACAGCTTGAAGCCTTGATGCAGGCTTACAGATTACCTATGAAGCAGATGACCTGGCTTCAAGAGAAAGCCGTGCTAAAAACTATAACAGTATCCATCAAAATACCTAGAATCTTCCTGACAAGCTTGAGCCAACCATGAGTACATAACTTTCATTATGAGGTTAGTCTAAGATAGACATTTGATTTCCAAAAAGGTTATGCATATACAGCAATACGAGCCCAATATCCCAATTTAGATCCTCCCTTAATTTGAATGGGCTCCCTGCACATGGAAAACATGCACAGGGCTTCAAGGCAGGAGGCTAGTTGGCTATGAATTGGAAAATTGTGCTAACTGGCTGCTCTTATAAGGCTACTGTTTGCCCTTCAAAGGGAATCAAAAAACGCTACACCTAGGTGAAGGTGGAGGTGCAGCTGATATTTTCAGATGTGTGTAATGATAGTGATAGGGAAGTCTGCCGCTTTCACCTAAGGACGCCTTGGAGGTTCTTTTACAGGAGGTTTAGTGAAGGAGGGTTCTTCTTTTTGGATTTGAAGACCATCTGACACTTGAGACAGAGGCCATGCCACCTGGGAGGAGGCCATGGAGCAAGTAAATGCAGTCTTACAGGTTCACCAGGCCTGGGAGCAAATAAAGAAGTTCAGTGGCAGAAAATGAAGTGTCAGTGTAAGTGTAGACATATTCATACTATTCCACCATAAAAGATAGGAGCAGGAGTAGGCCATTTGGCCCTATGAGCCTGTGCTGCCATTCAGTGAGATCATGGCTGATCTGATTCTGGCCTCAACTCCACTTTCCTGCCTTTTCCCCATATCCTTTGACTCCCTTGCTGATCAAAAATTTGTCTAACTCAGCCTTGAATATATTCAATGACTCAGCCTCCACTGCTGTTTGGGGCAAAGAATTCCAAAGGTTCACAACCCTCTGAGAGAAGAAATTTCTCCTCATCTCCGTCTTAAATGGGCGACCCCTTATTCTGAGATTATGCCCCCTAGTTCTAGATTCCCCTATGAGGGGAAATATCCTCTCAGCATTTACCCTGTCAAGCCCCCTCAGAATTTTATATGTTTCAATAAGATCTCTTCTCATTCTTTTAAACTCCACTGAGTATAGGCCCAACCCGCTCAATCTTTCCTCATAAGAAAACCCTTCCATACCCAGAATCAACCTAGTGAACCTTCTCTGAACCACCTCCAATGCAAGTATATCCTTCCTTAAATAAGGGGACCAAAACTGTACGCAATACTCTAGGTGTGATCTCACCAACACCCTGTACAGTTGTAGCAAGACTTCCCTGCTTTTATACTCCATCCCCCTAGAAATAAAGGCCAATGTTCCATTTGCCTTCCCACCTGTATGCTAACTTTTGTGTTTCATGTACTAGGACACCCAAATCCCTCTGTACTGCAGCATTCTGTAGTTTTTCTCCATTTATATAATATTTTGCTTTTTTATTCTTTCTACCAAAGTGGATGACTTCACATTTTCCCACATTACATCCATCTGCCAATTTTTTTCCCACTCGCTTAACCTGTCAATATCCCTTTGCAGACACTTTGTATCCTCCTCACAACTTACTTTTCCACCTATCTTTGTATCATCAGCAAATTTGGCCACAGTACACCTGCTTCCTTCATCCAAGTCATTGATATAGATTGTAAATGATGTGGAGATGCCGGTGATGGACTGGGGTTGACAATTGTAAACAATTTTACAACACCAAGTTATAGTCCAGCAATTTTATTTTAAATTCACAAGCTTTCGGAGATTTTCTCCTTCCTCAGGCAAATGTTTCAAGATCTCCTTGAAGCCTACGCATTTATACATATTGAACAATAATACATGGTGTTTACAGACTGCCCCTGCAACTGCCCGTTGCCAAGGCAATCACCGTGTTCAGACAGAGAGGTGTTACCTGCAGAACCTCCGAATACACATTCAACAAAAAAACAAACAGGGAAAAAAAACAGAGAAAAAAAAAACACAGAGAGAGGCAGAAACATCCGGAAGGCAGAGAGAGCCAGCAAATGACCCATTATATTAAAAACAGATAACATTTGTTCGCTGGTGGGGTAACGTGTAGCGTGACATGAACCCAAGATCCCGGTTGAGGCCGTCCTCATGGGTGCGGAACTTGGCTATCAATTTCTGCTCGACGATTTTGCGTTGTCGTGTGTCTCGAAGGCCGCCTTGGAGTACGCTTACCCGAAGGTCGGTGGATGAATGTCCATGACTGCTGAAGTGTTCCCCGACTGGGAGGGAACCCTCCTGTTTGGCGATTGTTGCGCGGTGTCCGTTCATCCGTTGTCGCAGCGTCTGCATGGTCTCGCCAATGTACCATGCTCTGGGGCATCCTTTCCTGCAACGTATGAGGTAGACAACGTTGGCTGAGTCACAGGAGTATGAACCATGCACCTGGTGGGTGGTGTCATCTCGTGTGATGGTGGTATCTGTGTCGATGATCTGGCATGTCTTGCAGAGGTTACCGTGGCAGGGTTGTGTGGCGTCGTGGACGCTGTTCTCTTGAAAGCTAGGTAATTTGCTGCGAACGATGGTCTGTTTGAGGTTGGGTGGCTGTTTAAAGGCGAGTAGTGGAGGTGTGGGGATGGCCATAGCGAGGTGTTTGTCCTCATTGATGACATGTTGAAGGCTGCGGAGAACATGGCGTAGTTTCTCCGCTCCGGGGAAGTACTGGACGACAAAGGGTACTCTGTTGGTTGCGTCCCGTGTTAGTCTCCTGAGGAGGTCTATGCGATTTTTTGCTGTGGCCCGTCGGAACTGTCGATCGATGAGTCGAGCGTCATATCCCGTTCTTACTAGGGCGTCTTTCAGCGTCTGTAGGTGTCCATCGCGTTCCTCCTCGTCTGAGCAGACCCTGTGTATTCGCAGGGCCTGTCCATAGGGGATGGCCTCTTTGACGTGGTTAGGGTGGAAGCTGGAAAAGTGGAGCATCGTGAGGTTGTCCGTGGGCTTGCGGTAGAGTGAGGTGCTGAGGTGCCCGTCTTTGATGGAGATTCGTGTGTCCAAGAAAGAAACTGATTCTGAGGAGTAGTCCATGGTGAGCTTGATGGTGGGATGGAACTTGTTGATGTTATCGTGCAGTCTCTTTAGTGATTCCTTGCCGTGGGTCCATAGAAAGAAAATGTCGTCGATGTATCTGGTGTATAGTGTTGGTTGGAGGTCTTGTGCAGTGAAGAAGTCCTGCTCGAACTTGTGCATGAAAATGTTGGCGTATTGGGGTGCGAATTTGGTCCCCATGGCTGTTCCGTGTGTTTGGGTAAAGAACTGGTTATCGAAGGTGAAGACATTGTGATCCAGGATGAAGCGGATGAGTTGTAGGATGGCTTCCGGAGATTGGCTGTTGTTGGTGTTGAGTATTGATGCTGTCGCAGCGATGCCGTCATCGTGGGGGATACTGGTGTATAGTGCCGAGACGTCCATCGTGGTGAGAAGTGTTCCTGGTTCAACTGGTCCGTGGGTACTGAGTTTTTGTAGGAAGTCTGTAGTGTCACGACAGAAGCTGGGGGTTCCCTGTACGATGGGTTTCAGGATGCCCTCGATGTATCCAGAGAGGTTCTCACACAGGGTTCCGTTGCCTGATACGATGGGACGTCCGGGTGTGTTGGCTTTGTGTATCTTTGGGAGGCAGTAGAAGTCTCCCACGCGGGGATTACGTGGGATGAGAATGCGTAGGATGCTTTGAAGGTCTGGATCGAAGGTCTTGATCAGTTTGTTGAGCTGGTGGGTGTGTTCTTTGGTCGGATCTGCGGGTAACCGTCTGTAGTGTTCCTGGTTGTCCAGTTGTCGGTATGCTTCTTTGCAATAGTCTGTTCTGTTCTGTATGACTATGGCTCCTCCTTTGTCCGCTGGTTTGATGACGATGTTGCGGTTGGTCTTGAGAGCGTTGATGGCGTTGCGTTGTGCTCGGGTGACATTCTGGACTGTCTTCTGAGTGCGGCTGATGAATCTGGCATTGACGCATTTCCTGACAGCTTGAGCATACATGTCCAGCTGAGGGCAGCGACCCTCCGGAGGAGTCCAGTTTGACTCTTTCCTCTTAGATTGACTCTTTCCTCTTAGATTGTAAATAGTTGAGGCCCCAACACTGATCCCTGCAGCATACCACTAGTTACAGATTGCCATCCTGAAAATGACCCCTTTATCCCGACTCTCTGTTTTCTGTTAGATAGCCAATCCTCTATCCATGCTAATATATTACCCCCAACACCATGAGCTCTTACCTTGTGCAGTAACCTTTTATGTGGCACCTTATCGAATGCCTTTTGGAAATCCAAATACACTACATCTACTGGTTCCCCTTTATCCACCCTGCTCGTTACTTCCTCAAAGAACTCTATTAAATTTGTCAAACACGATTTCCCTTTCATAAAACCATGTTGACTCTCCTTGATTTTATTTTGAGTCTCTAAATATCCTGCTACGACTTCCTTAATAATCGATTCGAGCATTTTCCCGGTGACAGATGTTAGGCTAATTGGCCTATAGTTACCTGCTTTCTTTCTCCCTCCTTTCTTGAATAAGGGTGTTACATTTTCAGTTTTCCAATCCGCTGGGACCTTTCCAGAAACTAGTGAATTTTGGAAGATTACAACCAATGCATCCATTATCTCTGCAGCCACTTCTTTTAAGACCCTCGGATGCAAGCCATCGAGTACAAGGGACTTGTCAGCCTGTAGACCCATTAGTTTACCTAGTATTTTTTCTCTAGTGATAGTGATTGTTTTTAGACCCTCCCTCCCCTTTGCCCCTCGATTATCTACTATTATTAGTATGCTTTTAGTGTCTTCTACTGTGAAGACAGATACAAAATATCTGTTCAATGTCTCTGCCATTTCCTTGTTTTCCATTATTATTTCCCCAGTCTCATCTTCTAAGGGAACTCTACTTACTTTAGCTGCTCTCTTCCTTTTTATATACTGTAAAAAAACTCTTACTGTCAGTTTTTATATTTCTTGCCCATTTACTCTCATAATCTATTTTCTCCCTCTTCATTATTTTTTTTAGTCCTCCTTCGCTGGTTTCTAAAGTTTTCCCAAATGTGGAAAACCATAAAGAAATGCCTGACCAAATTAACTTTCTAATACACCTAAACCATAAAGACCACATTAATGTAGAAATACGTGAACAGTTACTTGACCATAAAAGAAGAAATGCATGATGGATAAGTTGACCATGTTAGCTGACCAGCTGAATATAATAGAAAGCTTATGTTTTAGTTCTCACCAAAGACACACAGAAGAGCTATTGTCTGCTTATGGGATAACTGTCTGACTATCAGAAATGAATGACCATATAGCCTTGAGACTAGGTACAGACCCACTGATAAGAAAAACTGTTACTAAGGAAACGTGCTTTCCCAGACAATGTTTAAAAGAATCACGAGGCAGTCATGAGGAACCAGAGGGTGGGTTCCCTATTTTGATTGACTAAACACTTGAACTAATAAAGAATGTACATGTACGCCCATATTCTATGATAGACAGACATTACTAATTAAACTGTATAAATGTGAACTGTTTTCCTATGTACAGTGAAGAGGTTGTTCTAACCATTGTTTAGAGCACTCTTCCCTTGAGCTCAAGTTTCTTTTAATTAAAATTCTTACTTGTCTGAAAATAAGTGTTTGGAGTTAATGCATTGTATATAAGAGGTAATTAAGTCTTCGACACAATCTTCGGGCTTACCAGTAATCTTTGCCACATTGTATGCCTTTTCTTTTAACTTGATACCATCCTTAACTTTCTTAGTTTACTATGGTTGGTGCACCCGTCTCGTGGAGTCTTTCCTCCTTACTAGGATATATTTTTGTTGACAGTCATAAAATATCTTTTTAAATGTCTGCCACTGCTTATGCACCATCATACCTTCTAATCTGTTTTCCCAGTCCACTTTAGCCAACTCTGTCCTCATGTCATTGTAATTTCCCTTATTTAGGTTTAATACAGTAGTTTAAGATCCAAGATCCTCATTCTCAAACTGGATGTGAAATTCTATCATATTATGTTCACTCTTTCCGAAGGGATCCTTCACTTTAAGGTCATTAATTAATCCTGAAACATTACCCATTACCAGATCTAAAATGGCCTGTTCCCTGGTTGGTTCCACAATGTATTGTTCTAAGAAACAGTCCTGAATACACTCCATGAACTCATCCTCAGGGTTACTTTTGCCAATTTGATATGTCTAATCTATATGAGAGTTAAAATCACCCATGATTATTGCATAACCCTTTTTTACAAGCCTCCATTATTTCTTGATTTATATTTTGCCCTACTGTGTCGCTACAGTTAGGGGGCCTATAGACTACTCCCACCAGTGATAGAAACATAGAAAATAGGAGCAGGAGTAAGCCATTCAGCCCTTCGAGCCTGCTCCGCCATTCAGTATGATCATGGCCGATCCTCTATCTCAATACCATATTCCCGCTCTCTCCCCGTACCCTTTGATGCCTTCTGTGTCCAGAAATCTATCTATCTCCTTCTTAAATATATTCAGTGACTTGGCCTCTGTAGCCACAGGTTCACCACCCTCTGAGTGAAGATATTTCTCCTCATCTCAGTCCTAAATGTCCTACCCT